>NW_023276376.1:0-1383750 GCF_013357705.1 Chelonus insularis
ACCTTCAAAATTTTGAACTTCTTTTTCTTTTCTGTCTGCTGACATCTGAAAATATGGCTCCGGTAAGATAATGTTTTTAAAAATTAACAAAATTATGATAATAAACACGAAAATGCACAAAATACTAATGTGATTAAAAATTTTAATTTCTTATAAACATAATGTAAAAAAAGAATTATCTATATAATTGTGATGGTTCCAAATTAATTGGATTGAAAAATTTAGTGGTTAGGCTGTGAAATTGTTTATCTTGTGATTCACGTGGAACTTCTTGAATTAAATGTTGATTTAAATATGAAAATTTTTTGCTTATCAATATAAAGGATATTTATTATGAATATTTAATTTTTTCAAACTTGTTTTTTTAATTTGATAGCTATTTAAAATTAACAAGTGCCAAAATAATCAATTGTTTACATATTGTTTCAGCAAGTCCCTGCGAAAAAGCCAGTTAAGGTTGTTGCCAAAAAGGCACAACTTCGAGGAAAAAGTCAAAAAAAGAAGGTATCCTTAAAGTTTACCATTGACTGTACCCATCCTGTTGAAGATAATATTATGGATGTAGCTAGTTTGGTATGTTTAATTCAAAAACTATCGTATGTGTTTCATTTCCAACAAAACTCATTTCATTTGATGATTTTGATTGTAGGAGAAATACCTCCAAGAAAGAATTAAAGTCAATGGAAAAACTGGTAATTTTGGATACAACGTAAATTTAGAAAGGTCAAAAAACAAAGTCACAGTTAATAGTGATATTGACTTTTCAAAGCGGTGAGCATTGCATTGATGTATTAAATTACACTTAGAATTATTATCAACATTTTTTAAATTTTTTATACCCTTGATCGCCTCAGAATAATTAAATCTACACCAGAACCCGATATTTGCACTAATCTGGAAACCATTTTTTAATAGGTATTTAAAATATTTGACAAAGAAATACTTAAAGAAACACAAGCTTCGTGACTGGTTACGTGTTGTCTCCAAGGACAAAGATACATATGAACTTCGATACTTCCAAATTACAAGCCAGGAAGATGATGATGAAGAAGATGCAGAGTAATTTTATTCTTTTCTTCCCTTCTTTTTTATTGACATTTATCCTGTACTAATTTGTATTTAAGAATAAATGTCAATGTAAAAATGGAAATGTTGGAAATTTATTACAATGACCAATTAGTTTTTTTAAACATTTGTAATTATAATTAAGAGTTAAGATTTTTTTTTCAATTTTTCAAAGAAGGATTAATTGAATTACTAATGATATTTTATTGCAATTTATTTTCAGTTGATTTTAAAGTAACAAAAAAATACTAAGTTTTCGAGTTATTTATTTTTAGTTCAAATATATATGAGAGAATTTTTTTTATATGAAAAATTGAATGATAGACGGAAAAATCAGTGAAATGACACATGAAAATGGGTTTATTTATTAGATGCGCATTAAAAAGGAAACGCGCAGTCGTGTGTTCTACGGTCAGATACATATATGTGTATTATTGTATGTGTCATGCTCTTTGTATGTAACAGCGCAAGCGTAGAAATCGACGATATTCACTGTCAAGAAGGCTGCGGAAAGGCACAAGCAATCAACTCACACAAAGATTGTTCTTTGTATTCATAGATGTTAGTGCATTTAAGTGTATTGGATGGTAGGTGCGTACTGAAGTGAACTAGTGAACATAAAGTACAGTTTCTGGCCAACTATTTAATTTATTTTTCGATAAGAAAAATTATATCATAATCGTCAGTTTCATAATCAAAATATAAACATTATAAGTGGTATATTGAATTGAATTATTGCAACTTTGATAAATCTTACAAAAAAAAAAGAAAAGAGAAAACAAATCAACACAGATCTTATAGCAACCAGTCGCGATTTGACGCGATCATGCAATTTAACTATAAAGAAGAACATCCGTTTGAAAAACGAAAGGCTGAAGGAGAAAAAATTCGACGAAAATATCCTGATAGAGTCCCTGTAAGTTGAAATAATTTTAATTATATCGATTACATTATAACCTCAAAATTGATCATGATTATAAAAAAACTACATTAGAGATGACTTTGAAAGCTTAACAAAACATGAGTCACTATTTTTTAACCACACAAATAAATGACGTTTAAAGTTATACACAAGTATGCGTGTGTGTGTGAATGCTTGTTATTCTGAATGTTCTACCATTTTATGTTGTATAAAATGGACATTTCGAAAAAATTGCTGCAAGAATAAGAAAGATTGAGTAATTTCATCCATTATAAAATTTCTTACTGCAGATAACCTTAGAGACCAAAAAATGTATGAGCTCTTCATATTTCAGGTTTCATTGCTTTATTTATTGGCAAACAATTAATTATAACAAGAATAGAACGTTGTATTTTATTGAACATAATTTATTTATCAGAAAGTATCACAATCACTGAATAGCAACTGTAGTAATCTTATCAGTAATTAATTTCAATTATACTCGCAAGAATTACAATAACATAATTATCTCATCATCGTGTTACAGTAGTGTCAATTATTAATTATTTATTAATTGTATTAGATTAAAAATATTCATACAAAATAGTTTTTCTTGTAATTGACTCATAAAATTTGATTAAAATAACTTGGAAATATTTGACGAGTAGTTATTTTTGTATTTGATTGTTTATAGGTCATCGTTGAGAAAGCTCCAAAAGCTAAGATTAGTGACCTTGACAAGCAAAAATATCTCGTTCCATCAGACCTTACGGTAGGTCAGTTTTACTTCCTAATTCGTAAACGCATTCATTTGCGTTCTGAGGATGCTCTCTTCTTCTTTGTTAACAACATTATTCCACCCACAAGTGCTACCATGGGATCACTCTACCAGGTAATTTTTCTATTGAATTATCTAATAAAAATAAAAAATCATTCAATAAAATGATTCGATGATAGAGAAGAAATCAGTGAAGATAGATCAACATTTTTATTAAAAAAAATTTTTTTAGGAGCATCATGAGGAGGATTGCTTCCTTTATATAGCTTACAGCGACGAGAATGTCTACGGTCATTGAGTAACATTATTTGGTGTCAGAATATCTTCATAGAACATAGAAAGTTAATAATATAATTAAAAAATTAACAGAAAATCACATTGGCAATGTCAAAAAATAAATTTGGATAATAAGTAGCAAGAATCCGTACTGTTTCTTGATGTCATGCTAAAAATCACCGATCACGTAAAAATTATTATTATAAATTTTTTATTTTTTGTCCCATTAATCTTGGATCTATGTGTAATAAGTTCGATGAAATATGTACATGAATTAAATTGATTAGACAAAACTGTCGAGTGTGTGATGAATTTGTAATGATTTTCTGACCTTTAAAGTTGATTAAATAATTATATTAGGTTTAAAATACTTTTCTGTTATAATATAATCAATATTTTCTGATTATTTTACATTAAATTTCAAATTAAAAGAATATAAATAATTTTGTTAGAAAATTATAAATTTTTTAAATAGAAATTATTTTTCATCACAATGACTCAATTGTACTATCAATTTCTATGATAATTGTTTTATTTTTATATTGAGTACTCATTACTCATTGGACGAAGATTATTTTATAAATATAATTTATATTATCCAATAAGTATTCATAAAGAACAAAAGTCGTTGAATTTGAAATAGTATTAATTATTAACCAACAACAAATGTTAATAAATAATTGAAATTATTTTCTCAGTTTGAATTGATATTTTTTTGGTTCAAATTCATGTAACTGATATTAACAATGTTATTTTATCATTACTATTGACATTATTAACTGAGCACTTGCTGGTAAAAATGAAAAATAAAAGAAAAGAAGATAATGTAAAAAAGTCGATGAAAAATACATTAATTAGAGCTTTGCTGTGGTAGGCATGCTGTTGTAAATGCAAAATAAAAAAGTAAAAATAAATGAATTCTGAGTACTTTTTTTCATTAATTAAAAATTAATTAGCGATAAAAAATTCTAGAATCTACATACAATTATATATTCTCTTTGTATTTTCACATGATCATTTTAATTATTCAAATGTTTGCAAGAAAAAGTATTCTAGAAAGCAGTGTGATCTAATTTACCCATACGATCAAGTCTATTTTTTCTAAGAAATAAATTAAAATAATATACAGACTGATAGTACCAATTAATCCAATATAATTTACATAAAATTTAAATAGAAGTAAAATTGACCTGAAAGTATGAATAATTATTCTAATCTAGACAACAGCAATTTTGGGCATAATGAAACTAATACTACTGAAAAGTACATTATAACTCTATTTAGAATCAGCAAAGAAGATAGTAATTGGATCATTTCAAATGCTTTTATTATTTTTACTATGCAAACTGGTTTTGGCATGTTGGAATCTGGTTGTGTTTCATTGAAAAATGAAGTGAATATAATGATGAAAAACGTGGTCGATATATCTTTAGGTGGATTAACTTATTGGATATTCGGATTCGGTATGAGTTTTGGTGTTGATCCTCCAACAAATTCTTTTATTGGTACTAGTGGATATTTTTTGAATTCAAATGTTGATGATGAACTTATGGGAGCTATTAATGCTGCGTTTCTTTTCCAATTGAGCTTTGCTACCACTGCAACTACAATTGTTAGTGGTGCAATGGCAGAAAGGTAAATTTACTGTCAATTTATTTACTATGTGTCACTTGTTTTTACTTATCGTCGCCAATTATCTACATTAAATAAGAAATGTATTTTTAAATATGTAGAATTATCGTAAATTGTTTATTAAACATTTTTTTACAGGTGTAACTTCAAGGCTTATTGTTTATTTTCTTTTTTAAACACTGTAGTTTACTGTATTCCAGCAGGATGGGTCTGGGGGGATCATGGGTTTTTAAATCATTTCGGAGCAGTGGACATAGCAGGATCAGGAACGGTTCATTTAGTTGGAGGAATATCTGCATTGGCCTGTGCAATAATGCTTGGTCCAAGACTTGGACGATATGATAACGGGATAGAGTCTCTTCCTTTGGGTTCTCCAGTCAATGCCATTTTAGGCCTTTTTGTACTTTGGTGGGGTTGGTTGGCTTTTAACAGCGGAAGTACTTATGGAATTACTGGAGATAAATGGAAATATGCTGCTAGAGCAGCGACATCAACCATATTTGCTAGTATGGGTGGAGGAATAGTTGGATTAGGCTTCAGCTTCTATAATAAAAATGGAATTGACGTTTTGAGTCAAATTAACGGAATTTTAGGAGCATTAGTTTCTATTACTGGAGGCTGTTTTCTTTATAACTCTTGGGAAGCTATTGTAATTGGAAGCTTGGGTGGATTTATTGCTTGTATCACTATGCCAATGTTTAATAAGTTAAAAATTGATGATCCAGTAGGAGCTACATCAACTCATGGTAAACTATGCTATTCCAAAATTAAGCATTGATGATTATACTATGTATTTTTATCTAGGACTTGCAGGAATGTGGGGACTCCTTGCGATAGGTCTTTTTGCGGATAATCCTCATCCTTTAAATACAACTAGTGGAAGAAGTGGAGTCTTGAAAGGAGGTGGTTGGTATCTTCTTGGGGTTCAAAGTTTAACACTCTTATGTTTAACTGTATGGTCGTTTTTCTCTTCACTAATTCTTTTATGGGTATATTTTAGTTATCTAAAACTTTCAATAAATTTATAGATGATTCTAAATTAGATAGTTTTTATAATACAGATTGTCAATAAAATAATTCCTCTACGAATGTCAGAATGTGAAGAATTAATTGGAGCGGACTTAGTGGAGCATCGTATTAGACATACAAAGGTTTTAATTTTTACTAACAATTACGGATTATTTCAATTGCAAACTGTTACTATTATATGTAAATTTAATAATAATGTGGTTTTAATTTAGATTGGAGTAAGTAGAGCGATTTCTGCATTACGCCCATTTACCGCTCAAAAAATACTTGAAGCAACTCCAACAGTCGGTTTAAATCCTGGTCATGATACTTATCTGACAACTTATCGAAATAATAAAAGACTAAATAAACTGATTAATGTAATGAACAAAAAAAAATCTGTCAACAATTCGCCAAAAAATATGAAGAAGTTGAACAAAAATTCAACTAAAAAAGATTTAAAAACTTCATCAACTATCGCTTGGATTGATTAAATATTTATGAAATTAATTATTGAATTTAATATAGAATAGAGAAAAATGTATTTTTTATTGCTAAATTAGAATTTTTTTATCATAAAACTACAAATGTATATAGTATTTACATTTTTTATCAAAAATGTAAATTATACTATGTCACATTGTTATTTTAAAATAGGTACTAATTTATAACAATTTAATTGTTTTCCTATCTGTAATTACTGTTCAAGCGCAAAGTATATAATAAAGTTGGATATACATCACGTAATGATGAATTAAATAACAGCAGAACAATTTTTTAAAATAATAACGTATAAAATTTTATTCTAATAATTTAAGATGAAATTTTCAATATTGTTAGCATCAGTTATTTTTAGTGTACAGGTAAATTATATTATCTAAATTAAGAAAATTCATTTTCTTTAGTAACTGATCAATCAAATATTAATGTATTAATTTATTTAAGGCTATAGATGTGTACATATCATTTGATAGTCTATCGGGAACACGACCTAATACTGCATTTGTTGGCGCAAAATATTCTAATGAAAAATATGTTCCTGACACTTTTGATTTTAGAACATTTGTAAACATCGAAGCTCCTTTCCTGGTAATGATTTAAAAATTTTAATTTGTATAAATAAAACAATTTCGGTATTTATAATAAGTTATTTAATATTTAGACAGCTTGGAATTATACAATTAATGGCGTACAAATTACAAACGGTGTTGAAGACTTTTGCAACCCTAATCCAGTGAGTCCTGGAGGTATTGCCGTACTAATATTACGTTATGGTCTTGGTTTCGAAGACAGCAATTGTCCTTTTGAACGATTTGTAAGATATATATTTAATTTAAAAAATATGAGAGATCAGTGATTAAAATTATTTTATTTACAATTAACAGACTACGTATAACAATAGATCATGGATATGGGCACAAGCAGAATCTCTTGATCTCGATGATATTTTTAAGGTTGCTAAGACTATAGCAAGTACATCCGTTGATAATAAATTACCACAAATGCAGGAACCATTAGATACAGATTCATCAGATTTTGAGGAAGGAGCAACTGATCCTTCACTAGAAACAGGATCACATAGTATGAGAAGACGTCGTAGAGACTCATCATTCTTAACTATTAAACTAGATACAATCAACGAATGTGTTGATGCTAGATTTGAACTTAGTGCCGAAGTTGATTAATCTTGAAGCCTTTTCTTCATCACATGATGTAATATAAAATCATAATGATAAAGTAATGTTGACATTTTTTTCTTACATATTTTTTTATTTATGTGTCATGAATTTGGAAAAATAAACAATTGTCTTTAGCATTTTGATCGAATATATAAAAAAGAGCAAAAAAACGCAATAATCTCAAAATAAAATTCAAATTCAAGTTCAATTTTACAATGAGAGTTGTATTTTTTACTTTCTCACTGAGATAAGCAAGTATTTTATTATAAAAATAATTTCAGTATTTGAATATTGTTATTGTAAACTACTCGTAGCCCACTGAGCTATGTCAGTTGGTAACCCCGGATAATTGTTGGCAGCTTGAAGGATGTGACTGGGAGGAACTAGAAGTTCAAAATGTTGATATTCCTTTTCAGTTTTTGAATTATTACTACATGTTTTTATAAGCTCCAAATTCTAAAATCACCATTAAAAAATATTAATTGGTAAGATTACTCTAAAATAATAAAGAAAAAATGTATTTATAAAAAAGAATATATAAAAACCTTTAAATGTTCAAATGCTTTCATAATAACTGGCTTCTGTACTGTTTGTATCGATGATGATCGATTAGCAAATTGAATGTAACGTTTGACAACTGATTCAAAAGTGAATGGTTCTCCATCAAAAATTTCAGTTTCATGCTTCATTGAAATTATCTATTAAATCCATAAATTATCATGTATTATTAGCATTACTCATGTAACTTTATTTATTAATAAAACATTATTATTTATAATTTAATTTACTTACCAAACTAAACTCTAAAATAGAAAGTCCTTCAAGTATAAAAACTTTATCATCACGTAAAAATAATTTACTATTTTGCTGAAAATCATTGACTGAAATTCTCTGATGATCAACATCTAAAGCCGAAACAAGAACCAACAGAAAATTTCTAAATAATCTTTCAGTCACATTTAATTGATACATCATCTTTATAATTTTTACAACATCATTATTTTTAACTATATCATCTATATTTTTATTCCAAAAATCCAGTTCTTGAGAACTTATTTTCAATTTAATGTCTTTTTCTATAATTTTAACATCATTTTTATTAACACTAAGTAAATCGTGGAGAAGATCCATACGATGATCAAAATCTATTTTTTGGGATTCAGATTTGTTCTCATGTTCTAATGTATGTAAGTTATCAGAATAAAAAAAAATTTGACGATGAGAAAATCTTGATTTAACACGTTTTTCTAATAATTCAATTACATCAAAACGACAAGTTATGCCCAAAACACAAATAGGTGCTTGTGCAGATTGTGCAACATCAAAGAGATTGTAAATAAGTGATTGATTATGATGATTACAAAATAAATCGAACTCTTCAATAATAAATATGCATGGCACTGAAGTTGTTTTATCTCCAGCTCTTAAACATTCTAGTAAGTAATTAAAATTTTCAGCAAAAGTACCAAAGACTTTTTCTTCAAAAACATTTTCTAATTTCATTTGGCAAGAAATATCTATCAGAGCTAATCTATCATCTGTGTGAATTAATCCATTAAGACGAATGATCATTACATTTGTTTTGAATCTCTTTAACTGTAAAAGCTGCTTCAAAATGTGATTTACTGTAGTTGTTTTACCAGATCCGCGACATCCTATAAGTAAAGCTGAGTTACTCTCGCCTTTATCAACAGTTCTCTTCAGTAAATCTAACAAGTGTTGACGCTCTTTCACATATTGGTTTTCTTTCACTTCTGGATACAAAATCTTTTGTTTTAAATGTTGTCTTATTGCATTAAAAGTATTATTATCTAATGATTGTATGGTAACATTCCTTTTCACACTCATTTTTTAAATATCATAAATATTGTTATTTTAAATGTAGCACGTGATCAAAAGAAATTGATGTAAACAACAATAAAAATTCAAGTATACATTTTATAGGAAGCTTATTATTTACAATTTTACTTTGAAAGCTAATCATGTAGAGGGCATTAATGCGACCATTCGTGAAATCAACCAATCAAATAAATAGGATCTTTCTAAAATCAATTATCAATGGTTAGTTTAATATTCGCGCTACAAAGTTTGTCCAATAAAAATACGAGGAAACAAACGTGCTTTGTAGAACTGGTGCTATTATTATGTAATGTTGGCAATAATCAATATACTAGACTTGAGTATCCATATACTCTAATTCGTTGTGTCTCACTATACACATTTTTTTAATAAAAAAAATATGTTTAAAATAAATCTTTGATTTATCGCATATTATTTGTGTAATTATATTTTTATTGAATTGTAATTATTAAAAAAATAAAAGTGAACAATAGTTTCGTACTTATTGTAAATTTCTATTATGTATATGGATATTGGAACTGTATTATAATAAATTAAGAAATAAAAATGGTTCGAGATAAGTAAGTACACTTTATATTGTTTACAAAGATACTCTATATAGATTATTCATTCATATAAATAGTATAAATACATTCAAAAACTTTTCTTTGAATTAATCAATTAATTTAAGTTCAAAGATTAGTTTGAAAAAGTTAATTTCCAATTACTTTGAGGTTAAAGTTTTTATAGTAGATATAATAAAATTCGTTTAGGATTTGATGATGGCACGGTGAATTAAAATATTTTTTTTATTATTTCTACATTCTTTTTTATTTAAAAAAATTTGCCTGATAATAATTAATCTACGAAAATTTTTATTCTTACAATAAGCACAAAATTCGACTGTTTTGCCATGATTTTCCTTAATTTATTTTTAGAGAGAATAGTTATAATGATGCATTTACATAAAATATCTTTTTGCTTTTAGAGACCGACATCATAGACGACGATCTCGTACTAGATCACGTTCAAAATCAGGAACTCCAGAAAAAAAGAGAAGAAGATCTAGGAGTAAAGATCGTGATAGAGATAAAGAAAAATCAAGTAGACACAGAGATAGAAGAAGTCGATCTCGAGATCGTGAAAGAGATAGAGATCGACGAGACCGCTCTGATAGGGATAGAGATCGGGATAGAGATAGAAGGCGCAGTCACAGCAAAGAAAAACGAACAGATTCAAAATCTTCCAAATCAAATAAAGAAAGAAAAAGATCAAGATCTAAAGAAAAAAAGAATAAAGAGAGAGATGATTCTGAAGATCAATTACCATTCGATCATACTAAGCTCGATAAAGAAGAAGAGCAAAAAAGATTGGATTTGGAAATGCAAAAAAGGAGAGAAAGAATTGAAAGATGGAGAGCTGAAAGGAAAAAAAAGGAACTTGAAGCTACGAAGAAAGACGGTAAAACACCTATTTTAGCTAATCTTCAAATCCCAATGAAAAAGTGGTCTTTAGAAGATGATAGCGATGAAGAGACTCCAGTTCAACAGCCAACGGTAAAAAAAGAAAGTGAAGAGGGTGAAGAAAAAGAAGGAAATGAAGCTACTGAAACGAACGAAAAAGAACAGAATAATACTGAAGAGGAAGAAATAGATCCTTTAGATGCATTTATGGCTGAAGTTCAAGAAGAAGTCAGAAAAGTTAATAAATTAGACAAAGCGAAATCGGGTAAAAATGGTAACTCTGGACCAAATGCATCTAGTGGTGGTGTTGTAATTGTAACTGGTGTAGCTAAAAAGAAAGATCAAAAGCAGAAAGGAGAATTAATCGAGCAAAATCAAGATGGTCTGGAATATTCGAGCGAAGAAGAAGGTGAAAATCTTCATGAAACTGCAGCTGGAATTGCTAATAAACAGAAGAGAGAATTAGCAAAAGTTGATCATGCCACAACTGAATATATAACATTTAGAAAATCATTTTATGTTGAAGTTCCAGAGATTGCTAAGATGACATCAGAAGAAGTTGAATTATATAAAGAGGAATTAGAAGGAATAAGAGTTAAAGGTAAAGGATGTCCAAAGCCTATAAAGTCTTGGGCTCAATGTGGTGTGACCAAAAAAGAGCTTGATGTCTTGAAGAAACTTGGATATGAAAAACCAACACCTATTCAATGTCAAGCCATTCCAGCTATTATGTCCGGAAGAGATTTGATAGGAATTGCTAAAACTGGAAGTGGAAAGACTCTAGCATTTTTGCTTCCCATGTTTAGACACATTTTAGATCAACCATCTTTAGCTGATGGAGATGGTCCAATTGCTTTAATTATGACACCAACAAGAGAGCTTTGTATGCAAATTGGAAGAGACTCAAAGAAATTTACAAAATCACTTGGGCTAAGTCATGTGTGTGTATATGGGGGAACTGGAATTTCTGAGCAAATTGCAGAACTTAAAAGAGGAGCTGAAATAATTGTCTGTACACCTGGTAGAATGATTGACATGCTTGCTGCTAATAGTGGACGAGTTACTAACCTTCGGCGAGTAACTTATGTTGTTCTTGACGAAGCTGATCGAATGTTTGACATGGGTTTTGAACCTCAAGTAATGAGAATAATGGAAAATGTGAGACCTGATCGCCAAACTGTGCTTTTTTCAGCAACCTTTCCCAGACAAATGGAGGCCTTAGCAAGAAGAATTTTAACGAGACCTGTAGAAGTACAAGTTGGAGGTCGTTCCATAGTGTGTAAAGACGTCGAACAAAATGTTGTAGTTCTTGAAGAAGATCAAAAGTTTTATAAACTTTTAGAAATTCTTGGACACTATCAACAAAAAGGATCAGCTATAATTTTCGTAGATAAGCAAGAAAATGCTGATACGTTACTCAAAGATTTAATGAAAGCTTCATATTCTTGTATGTCACTTCACGGTGGAATTGATCAATGTGATAGAGACTCAACGATACTTGATTTTAAAGCAGGAAGAACTAAAATTCTTGTTGCTACATCTGTAGCAGCACGCGGTCTTGATGTTAAACAACTAGTTCTGGTTGTAAATTATGATTGCCCTAATCATTATGAAGATTATGTTCATCGATGTGGTAGAACTGGAAGAGCTGGTAATAAAGGATATGCTTACACATTTATCACTCGTGAACAGGAGAGATATGCTGGTGACATTATTAGAGCTCATGAACTCGCTGGTGTTCCAGTTCCAGAGCCATTGAGAATATTATGGGATCGATATCGTGCTCGGTTAGCTGGAGAAGGCAAGAAAGTACACACTGGTGGTGGATTTAGTGGTAAAGGATTTAAATTTGATGAATCGGAAGCTGCTTTAGTAAATGAGAAAAAGAAATTTCAAAAAGCAGCGCTTGGATTACAAGATTCTGATGATGAAGATATTGAAAATGATATTGATCAACAAATAGAAAGTATGTTAGCTCCTAAAAGAACTGTACGAGAAATTGCAAGACCTACTGCTGCTGCTAGTTTAAATATTCCTGGGCAATCAGCTACTGCTGCTAGTGCTACTGATAAATTAGAATTAGCTCGAAGATTAGCTTCAAAAATAAATATTGCTAAGAACTTGGGTGCTGAAGCTAAAGGAGCAACTCAACAAGCTGCAGAAGCTATTCTCAAAGGTGCTGGGCCAACTAATCTTATCACGGTAAGTAACTTTTTAATCTGTTTTTAGGATAGTATTATGATATTATCAAACTGATAAATTGTAATAAATATTTGTTATGTTCAGGCCAAAACCGTTGCGGAGCAGCTGGCAGCTAAACTTAATACAAAATTAAATTATCAACCAAGAGAGGAAGATCTTATTGAGGGTGATGGAGAGATAGGAGAACAAACATTCAGAAAATATGAAGAAGAATTAGAGATAAATGATTTCCCTCAACAAGCTCGATGGCGTGTAACGAGTAAAGAAGCTTTAGCTCAAATATCAGAGTACTCTGAGGCCGGATTAACAGTTCGTGGTACTTATATTGCTCCAGGAAAAAATCCTCCTGAAGGAGAAAGAAAATTATACCTTGCAATTGAATCCACAAGTGAACTGGCTGTTAGTAAGGCTAAAGCTGAAGTTTCTCGATTAATTAAAGAAGAATTAATCAAACTTCAATCATCAGGAACTCATACTGCTTCACGTGGACGATACAAAGTTTTATAAATTATAAATTAATTTTTTAAATTGACATAACATTAATAAAATAAGATAGAACTTAAATATAGATAGAATTTTTTGCATAAATCACCTTCTTTTACATCAATTTAATAAGAATGACGTAATAATTTTTAATTTAAATTATTTATTCTATTTTTACATCAATATATACTTTTAAATAATGATCTATAAAAAGTTTATACAAATATCTTGATTTTATAAAAATTCGTTTAATATTTCTTTGGTAGTATTAATATAAAAAACTTAACAATCCTTTAATGCTCTAAAATCTATTTTTTTAATCCTAAATTTAAATAAGGCACTCTAGAAAATCACAGTTTGGTTGAACACTCATTGGAATCTATTAAATTCCATTGTTACGTAAAAAAAGTCTTATAACATAAAAAAATAAGAGTCAAATTTTCAACGATTGAAAACAAACGAGAAAACAAATGAGAAAAATATTAAAATAGTAAAATTGGAAAAATACCATAAAGAAATTGAAGAAGAAACATGACCATGTACTATTTCAGCTCGAGTTAAAGAACCCAAAGGAACTTCAGCTATGATTTTAGAACTTCTTTCAATAATTCTTGTTATTATTTTTTCTGTTTCTGCTATGCAAGCTTGAAATAACAGTGCAGAAGGTTTTTTAATTGTTGGCTGAACTATAATGAAAATATCGTTTTCAGGAGTAACATGGCCGCGAATTGAGCACTGTAATACTTGAATTTGACGTTGAAGACCTTTCAGAAGACTCTCCAATGTCACAGAATCCTTATCTATTTCTTCTTCCATTATATAGTAAATCCTATCGAGCTGTGAAAAAAACCAGTAAATGATTTAATTACTAATTTTGTAAATTTATTTTAGTTAATTTTTTATCATTGTTAAATCTTACTTGTTTCTTTGAGAAGAAAATTCTAGCAGCACCTCCACAAACTGGACAACAAGCTCCTGGTGGTGTAACACCTATACAGTTGGGTAAATTTAGTTTTGGACACTTGATTAAAGTGTCACTACATCTTGGAATATTTCCATCACCAATCAAACCTACTGCCATGCAAGGTCCATTATAATCAACAACAGTATTATGAGCCCATGCCGAGCATTCACTTGGATAAACTTCTCCGTTAACACCACAAACTGGTTCTCGTAAACTACATCCCTTCAAACAAGGACCTCTATACGCTAACGTTGCACCAGATTTTACTAAAGCACATGTAGAATTGTATTGTCTATTATCACGATCACAAACAGGTTCCACTGGAGTAATTTTGCTATCATGTTCACAATCCATTGGAATACATTCGTACTGTTTGCAAGGTTTATGAATGTTAGATAAACAAACTCTTGGTTTTCTTAAACATTTTTCAGCAGTTCCACACGGATTTGGACGGCATGGATCTATAGAAGAGCAACGTCCAAATACTATATCGTTAACACCTAGTCCAGCACATTTTGCAAGACATGCAGAAGGGTAAGTAACTCCAAATCGGCTACAAACTGGAACATAATGCGCTGGACAATCACATGGCAAAGTAGGTTGACGTATTTCCCTACCACAAATTTTTCGAGAGCAAGAAACTTCTCCTTCAAAACAATGACATGAATTACAATCTAAATAAAAATTGGTTCTATGCGCTACAAAACGATCTTGCACCCAACAAGAATTGAGACTAAAGCAGTTTAAAGTTTTGCATTTTTCAAATCCATTTAAAGAGCATCGACAAATTCGATGACATCCTGAATTTTGCTGCTGTTGATCAGTTCGAGGAATTTGTACCCAAGTGTTTATTGGCACTGTTAGTCTAGACATTTCTCCAAGTGTGCATGAAGGTATACATTGATAATATATATCAGAATTTGGTTGAGGAACACACATGTGATCATCAGGACATGGATTATTTTTACAAGGAGTAATAATATTATCTTGAGTTATAAATGAATTTAATTCAAGTTGACTCTGGTCCGTCAAAAATGGTTTGAGAGAAATACAAGGCATGTCTGGTCGCGGTGGTGACAATTTAGAACACAGACTTGCTGCAGTAGTAGATCGAGTAATCGCTGTCCAATCAACACAATTAACCATCAATTCTAAGCAATCATCTCGACATAACTGAGTTTCATGAACTCGTGTTTCACACGGACGAAGTTGTAGAAGACATGCAGCTGCTTTCAAAGATTCAACAGGACATGAAGGATCAGCACGTACTGGAACTCCAAGTCCTCTGATGATTCCACCTCTAGCCCAATGATCTGCTTCCCATTTTGCTGAATCATCGGCAATTTTTGAACAAGATCGAAAAAGACTTGTAGGTTGATTGTTAAATTTGGTGCAATAAGAGAGGCCTGAGCAACCCATTTCGCAAGGTTCATCAGCATCTTCTAAACATCTTCTCAGCTCTCCTTCTGATGATAATGATAGACAATCTGTTTCTAGTTGAGTCCAAGCAACTTCCCAATCAGCTTGAAAGGCTCTCCAACACAGAATCTGACAGTTGGTACTGCTGGCACGTGAACAACAGTTTAATTTTCCAATATCTAAAGGCAATCTTGTTGGCTTCATTGACGATGATTGCTGAAGAAAACAACTCCAAAGTGGAGAATGTGGTTGAGCTGGTTGACATTTTGCTTCTAATGTATCTAAAATATCCTTTACAGAAGTTGCTGTGAATAAAATCTTTCTACATGCATCCAAGCAAGTTGATGTTGTAGCTTCTTTACAACAGTTAAGATCTAAAAAAACATTGATGTGAGTTTTTTAATTTAATTTTGTTTGTTGAATTTACTTCAAAATAACTTACATTGCCTTGGATTGTCACTAGCAGTAAAAGATTCAGAAATAGATTCGAGACACTTCGGTATTTGATGAAAACATCCCTTACTGCTATAAAGTTTTAGACTAGATTGTTGTTCAGACTTATGAAAAATTTCTCGACAACTAGCACGACAGGTTCCATTAGTGATACTACTGCAACACCTTTCAATCTCTTCTTGCTTTTCCAAACAAAAATAAAATTCTAACTCATCACTAGAGCGACAAGAAGATTCTAAATGAGTTTTAGATCCTGCCAACATGCATGTTGATTGACAAATTGGATATTGAGCTAAATGACAACAGTTTTTGCCGATCCAATTCTCATGATCAGTTGCTTCTGTGTAATAAGAAATAACATTATTAATTAAAACTTATAAAAAATAAAATATTATTTTTAAAAGTTTTTATTTACCATTTTGCGTTGAATTTATACAAGACCAGAATTCAATCTATAATATAAACAGAATCGACAAGATATTATCAATAAAATATATATTTTACAAATCTGAGAAGAAAGACTTATACATGAATTAGAATTTTCTTACCAATTCAAATGGACAAGATTGAGTTAGTCGTTGATTTAAATTTTTCTTTGCTTGATAATCTGTCAGTTTCAATGCAGCAAAAGAAACCTGAAAAATACAAATCAATTATTTATGATATTCAAAATGACAAAAAAAACTAAAATCTTTTTTTTAATCAATATATGAAGTGACATTTATAAATAATGATTGTCTTTAAATTGAAAATGATTAAAAATTTTAGTCTAAAAATATTAGATTCTAAAAAGGTGATAAACAGGTATTGTGTAATTTTGAACTTTGGATAATCAAATGAATTACAGAAGATAGCGTATAATATAAATGAACAAAGAAATTTGTGAGCATTCTAATCCATTAAAAAACTTGGTCATGCGTCGTTGGAATGACCACGTTTGTATAGCAATATCCTGTTCTACGTCTGAATATCAATTGTATAAAATAAAAAGACAAAGAGACGAAAAGAAGAATTGACGAAGAGGACACTCATTTTGTACTCATTGGACATTCAATAGTCGTTTGTACGACTCTTTAGTATGTTTCACGTGGGATCTAAAAGTTTACAGTGTAGACATGGTTCCTAAAGATTAGTATAGTTACAAAGTGACTATGTATCAAGAATCGAGGGTCCGATGTCAAGAGGTTACCTTCTGACTCATTTTTATCATTTTATTTTTATCTAATATCAGCCTAAAGTCTCAAAAACCTTGTAAGAAAGTATGTTATTCAGAACTACTTATCAGTGAGTAAACAATATGAATAAATCTAAAAATTATTCAATGCGAAATTCTACATTGAATTTTCTCAAAAAAAAAATTACATTTTAGATCATAAAATCTTTTTTTTTATTATCTAGAAAGAATATTATTTATCTTTAAGTTTTTCATGATTTTCAAATACATATAGAGTTGAAAGTATACTATACTACACAAATTCATTGGCGCCTATTTTCATCATGTGATATTTTAGGAAGTATGCAAAACTTTTTTTTATGTATCCACTCCCTCAAATAAGAATATATTTAACTTATAAATCTATTTAAAAATATTTTCTTATAAACTTTAGACTAAAGACTTTTTTATTATTGCAATTTATCACAATAATTTGCATAATTTATCAACTAAAGTGAAAAATGATCATGAATATAACATAAATGACTAATAAGATGAATCATCTTTTAGTATAATTAATTATTTATGTCATATTTATTTTATCTATATGCAGAAGCATTGACTTCCGGTTATTATTTATTTTGATTCTCCGAGAACCGGAAGTCTTCATCAGCAGTCAGACCATCAGAGATGCTACTTGTCTTTCACTTTACATATATTTTTCTATCTAGTTTAAATTTACTCTGCTATTTCGTTTTTCATCGTTATCAACAATGTGTTATCATCATATTTTTTCTTTTCCTTAAACTTTCTTATTTCTGTAATCATTCCAACATAAGAACTAATTTATTATTGTATGTATGAAGCTGTTCACAATAATACTAATATTTGAAAAAGGGTAGTGTTTGATGATAAATTGAATCAAAGTATAATCACCTGATTACAAGTATTCCGACAAGACCCTGTAACCAGAGAGCAGCACGACATATCTGAAAAAATAACATAATATAATTTTTACAATTAATCGTGAATTGTTTATGTTTTTAAATAATTAATGTTTTTTTTTTAATAAAAATAATTAATAAGAAGAAAAAAATGAGTGAAGAAGATTGACATAAAAGATTCTATCTATCATGAGAAATTTAAAAAATATATAACGGACTCAAGACACGTCTAATGTTTATGCTGGGTCATAATTTGAGGGGTCCAGTGAAAATGTCACATGCGGGAGCATTTAAAACATCAAGACCCTTAATTCAGGGATACTTAAGAAAAACAGGAAGTACTTATTGTATTTTATATTAAAAATCAGTGATGAATAAAATAAAAATTATTTTTGAATGAATGCCTGTTTTTATACATTTTCTTTTTTAGCTGTTTTTTTAATTTATAAGTTAGAATAAATATTTATATTTCAATTTTATATTCATTATAATTTAAATTATTTTATTCACTAAAAAATTTATGGTGCTTCCGCTCTTTATATATTTAGTGTATATGAATTTAACGTTTCAAGCAAATATGAATTTAAATATTAAGTCAAAATGTTAAAATCATCATCAAAGACACTGAATGATGCATGTAGACTTTTCTGCACGTAAAAGAATGACACAATTAAGTTAATAGATGCCAATTAGACTGCAAATTGTCCTGGCATTTTAAATTCTCTCTGTCTTCCTCTTTCTCTTATTTTTTTTTCTTCCGCTCTTTTAACTTTTTTGTCTTTATGACAATATTCTGAATCCCCTTTCTCCATCAATTGAACAACTGTAAAAATACTACAATTTATATGGTGTTTGATTTTTCAGTATTTTTGTTTCTATTAAAAAAAATTGAAATAACTTTCAATACATGATAAATTATGGTGAAAGTTATCTTGTTTAACAGTTATTATTTCCACATTCACACTAGATATTTTCCAAGTTTAATGTAAAAAATTGATAATATTCAAAGTCAATTTTGTTGGATTTGCGCCAATTAAACATCAGAAGCTCATAAAAGTCACAATAAGCAAAGGGGCAAAAGCTCTTTCGTGTGGGATTTCTGTGGCTTCTGCTGTGGGATATACGAAAATAACTTAATCGTTATATCCCAACATCTTGATAGATAGAGAATCCTAAAGTATGGAGTTTAATGATACACATATTATAAGTAATAAATATAGAAAATAGAAAGTGTTTATAAGTATTTAATTATTAGTTATTATGATTTGTATTTATTTTATCACACGTAAAGATAAATGCTCAGTCGATTTTCAACGATTCATAAAACTTTTATGAAAATAGATGAAAGAAAAATAATTTGTATAAATGTTTTGATTAATACGAAGAATATATTACATGTATTGAGTCGCATACGTTAATTCACTCAATTGCACTTTTAATGACGATACTATCATAACTGTTATTGCTATATCCCAGACGAATATTACTCAATTTATGAACGTCTATCAAATGAATTATTAATGGGTTCTTGAAGAAAATACAAAAAAAATTATTAGATTCATTAAGGTTTAAATATATGAATATTTTTTTGAATACTAATTATTTAGTAATTAGAATAATTAGTAAAAAAAAACTTCTCATTACTGTTTATCTCAATATCAAGATGCATTATTTATTAAATGAATATTTACCTTGAGAAGTGTATATTAAATCGATTAAAATAAGAAAAATCCAAATGTTGACAAGAATAATTTTTGAAGGCAGCATTTTTGCACATAAAATTTTTTTTTAGTAATTATACATTTTAATAATTATAATTAATTTATTATAAAGTGTATTAAAATAAAGATATTCATAATGATTCAATATCATGATGAACAAGAATGAATTCAATAAAAATATTCATGATAAAAAAATTGAAATACTTGAAACTATTCGAATTCATTCAATATATAAATATATAAACGCACCACAATCAACTAAGCAGATTGAGCTAGTAGACTGAGCTCTACTGATCGTCACACGAGCTTTTCGTTTGACTTACGAGCTACCAACAGTGTTGTGGAAGCTTTTACATACTAGTAACGTATAGAAGCAGTAAAGAGAGGGAGTTGTCGAGTACTGCAGATGAATACACAAGAAAGAGAATGAGAAAAAGAAGGGAAGTAACACCATGTGGACGAGAAAAAATTCACTCTGTGTTATTGGTTTCAACAGTTTTTTTCATCCGCACACATCTACACCACGAAACTTGAATAAAAAGAAACACATGAAATGCAAATAGGTATTTTACAACTTGACTTTTCTTTGATGTTTGATCAAAGCAAAACAATGATCTGTTCTGGGTCGTGCTCATGAACGCATTTGCGTGCTTGATGAGCAACGTTTTAAGTAACAAACTTATTGAAATTCACATCACACCTTTTACCTTATGTTTATCTATCTTCATTCCTTATTCCCTCTGTGCAAATAGCTTACAAATGATTTGCAGAATCAATGGGTCGTCAAACTATTCACTTACGGTCCACATTCTTTGCAACTATTCTTTGCGGTAAATACCCTGTGGAAAAATGCATCATGAATATCAAGTAGTTTTAAGAGAGAATATTTTACTATTTCTTCTTACATAATAACTGAGAAAGGATACTTAAATCTTCTATTGACATTTCATTTTAATGAAGTACAATTAAATTAATGAACTCCAAATTATAATGAATTAAAATTCTTTGTGGGCCATGATTCCTAATTGCAGAGTTTCTATCTTAATTAGTTTTTTTGGACTTGATATCTTATTTTTATAAAGAATATTAATGTGTAATACCTTTATATGGTTTCAAAGTATAAACAGAAATTTAAAAAATTAAATATGTAATAAATGTGCCACATTTCAAATGAAGAACTTGTGTAGTTGTAATAAATTGTTGGATTTAATATTCATATTATGTTTTGTTAATTGCAGAGTATATATGTCTTAAAAAATTGGATAATCAAGCAGGATGCTTAGTACTTTGATCCCAACATATGTAGATATTAAATCTTTAAAATATGTTAATAAACACTCAGCATCCTGTGTCTACATATAAATTTAACGAATACACAAGGATCTTCTATCTTTTTCTAATAAAGTTCTTTCACTGATAACAAATTATCTAATTTTTCTGCTATTGATGATGAAGGAATCTATATACCATATGTATTCAGATAATATTGAAGGTTAGGTCGAATTAACATAAAAACACAGCAACATGTTGATATTAAAAGAACGTTGTTTGAATGAAATTTGAAGCTATTACATATAACATTTAATTTAATTTATTATTAATAATTATTTTAAAAATAGCTAGAACATGCATTTATTTTAGTTTCAATGAGAATTGTTAAAAATATTTTTATTATTGTGAGTAAATATTTTAATTGATAAATGTTGTTTTTAAACGAACGTTATTGTCATATTTTTGAAAGTCTTCTAAAATTCTTTCGTGTAAAGGAAAAATACTTATTCTATTAAGTTCTACAATTAATTGTGAATCGTTGAAAATAATAATGTTTTTATTAATTTGTCCTTCAAATTTATAATAGATAAATGGTTCTCTTCTTAGAAAATTATTTCTATTAATTTAGTATTACAATAATGATTAATGATGAAGGAAATATCTAAATGTTACTAAGCAAAAATTGAAAAGAATTGCTTTCTGGTGTTACAGAGGAATCTTCAGTATGTGTAAGATAATCAGATAACAAAGATAAGATATATTAATTAAAAAACGAAATAATAAGCAATGGATTTTTACACATCAGTATTAAAGATAGTTTTAATAATATTAACAATTATTAATTATGTAATAACAATCGAGGGTAAGTGCATTATTTTTAATAATAATTTTTTCTTCATACATTCTATTGGTAGTTAAAGTCTGTTTAATATTTGAAACAAATATTTCACCAATTGTAATTAACTTTTATTTTCTTATTGCATAGATTCCAATTATTGGAAAAAAATAGCTAATGATGAATTAAAAGAATCATTATCATATAAATGGAATGAAAATATAGCAAAAAATGTTATTCTATTTATTGGAGATGGAATGAGTATTGATACTGCAACTGCAAGTAGAATTTATAGAGCTGGCGAAACAAGTAATCTTGCGTGGGAAAAACTTCCTCATGTTGGCTTAATAAAAGTGGGTATTTTTCAAACTATTGTAGATTTAGTTTTGCTTACTTGGTACTTTGCACAAGCTATTTTATTTGAATTTCATTATTTTACAGACATATAATACGAATAAAAAAGTTGCTGATTCAGCTTCAACAGCTACAGCATTATTCAGTGGTGTAAAAACCAACTATAATGTAGTTGGAGTTGATTCACATGTCCAATTAAATGATTGCGATGCAAGTTTAAATCCTAAATTTCACGTTTCTTCAATTATTGAATGGGCACAAGAAGCAGGAAAAGACACAGGTTTATTTTTTTAACAAATACTTTGGAGTAAATAATTGTTAAAATTGGAAAATATTAATTTTTCAAGGGTTCGTAACAACAACAAGAGTTACACATGCTACTCCGGCTCCTCTTTATGCACATTCACCGAACAGAAAGTGGGAATGTGAAAATGAAATACCAGAAACATCGAAAAAATGTAAAGATATAGCAAAACAATTGATAGAAAATACTCCAGGGAAAAATATTAAAGTAATTATGGGAGGCGGAAGGCAGATGTTGCAATCAAATGTTAGCGGAACTGAGATAGATCCTATCGATACTTGGGCTTGCTACAGTACTGATGGCAGAGATTTAATCAATGATTGGGTTCAAGACAAAAAGTTAAGAAATTTTTCTTATAAAGTTGTTCAGAACAATAAAGAGTTAAGAAGCTTAGATCCTACAAATATCGAATTTTTACTTGGAATTTTTGCTAATGGACATTTACGAATGGATTGGGAAAGAGTAGATAGTTCTGAAGGTCAACCAAGTTTAGAAGAAATGACAAAAATGGCAATCAAAGTATTAGAAAAATCTTCGAAGGGTTATTTACTTGTGGTAACATTTTTATTATAATGTAACGAATTTAAATTATATTATCAGAATGATACAACTTTGTTAATATAAAGATTTTTACAGGTCGAAGGTGGATTAATAGACTACGCGCATCATCGAGGACATGCTGCTCAAGCACTTCGAGAAACTGTAAGGCTTTCCGATGCTGTTAATGCCACTATTAATGCAGTTGATTTAAGTGATACGTTAATCATTGTAACGAGTGACCACTCACATTCTATGTCTTTCAATGGTTACTCTGATCGCAATAACTCTATCCTTGGTATGATAAAATAAAATGTTTTTTTTTCATAAATAAAAATTGATAATATGTTATTTTAATTTTTCAGGCATTGCACAATCATCCAAGTATGATGGAATTCCATTTACAACATTATCATATAGCACTGGGGGTGTAAATAACAAAGCTTATACTGTGATAGATGGAGAAGCAGTGAGAATAGATCCAAGAGATTCTGATACTCTTCATTTTAATTATAGTCAACAAGCAGGTATTATTACTGATGAAGCATATCACGGCGGTGGAGATGTTGCTATTTATGCTAAAGGTAATATCTTTTATTTAAAAATGAATTATATTTATTTGCATAATTATTTGTCAAATCAAAAAATGTTCAGGTCCATTCGCTCATTTAATTCATTCAACACATGAGCAAAATTATATTGCATACGTTATCGGTTACGCTTCTCGGATAGGCCCATATTTTACCAGCAGTGCTAATCAATACTTTGACAGGAAATGGAGTGTGTTAATTATTATCAGCAATATATCATGTGTAATTTTATACCAGTTGTAGAAAATCCTTCATATGAATGTTGAAAGAAATTTATCATCGCCAACGTCATTACAGAGTATTCAATTTTTTAACAATAAATTTAATATTAAGAATCGAGTTAAATGAATCATTATTTACTCGATATCGATATATCATTACTGATGACATTTATTCGGGAGATGTCGTTGATCTTACTTATATATACAGTTATGTTTTTGTTAATAAAAAATATATATTATACTAATAAAGCAATTAATTAAAAACACCAAGTTTTTAGTTTGAAGAATAATTTGATAATTTTATTATAAAAGTTTTTGTTGTATTGCAAATATTTACAAATATATTTAAAGTTATTTTCAGTCTTACACTACACAGATCAAGTATTAATAACAATTCTTTCATCTTACTGTGTGGGGCTACCTATCTCTTCTGATAATAAATTTTACAAAATTTACAAGTAAACAATTAAATATGATTTTAGCCGAAAATATTTGAATAATTTATTTAAATAACATAAACCTTCATATATAAAAAATTATGACTTAAAGTAATAATTTATATAAATTATAAGTAGAATAACTGTTACGCTTAACGTATAAATATTTCCAAAATTTTATTTATGTAAATAATAAAAATATTTAAACGAAATTAATGTCATATGTACTCAATATCATATTTTTAAATTTTCTTTACGTTAGATAACTAAATTTAATATATTACTTCATCACTTTGAATACTATAACTATTATTCATGCTACTACTATAATTATTTTTATATTTTTATACCAAGTTATAGTAGAAGATCTTTTGAAATATGGTGATATTAGAATAAGAGATAGATAAGTTTTTATCATGAAAATACAGAGAGCTTAGATAAGAAATGTTTTTATAACTTCTAATTGTTTTCCAATTAAGACCAAAGTTTATAACTAACTGATATATTTAGTAACTTATCATTCGAGTTTTCTTTTCCCAAAATTTTTATCATAGAGAATAAAATTTTGATAAAGGAAAATTTTCATCGATATATATCCAAGGAATAATAATGCGCTTAAGAGAAATAGAAATCCTGGAGTATATTTGCCAATAAATATAAGACTTATAAGACCCATTAATTGTGACAATAAAATTACTGGCACTACATATATTGCTAACCTTAATAAGATACTATTTTCTTGTTTTTCATGTTTTACTTGGAAGTGGTTTCTGCAGATTTTCTGGACTTCCAATATTTTATTGCAGCTATTCTCATCATTTGCCGTTTGGCTGACACTTGATTTTTGGTGGGATTCGGTAGAAAAACGACAACTAATTGCTTGCCGTAAGTTATTTGTGTAAAGAGTGAAAATTCTTTCACAAATACGATCAATTAGTAAATTTAAATGCAGTCTATGGCCATTTGAAGACTTTGAATTGCTGAATGAATGGAATAAATATGGAAAATGCCCAAGATTTTGACAACAATGTCGAAGTTTCTGCATTGATGTATTGTTAAAAAGTAGCTGTGAGCCATTGTTGTTTCCGTCTGATAAAAAGAAATAATTATTTGAAAATAAATTAAAATTAAATAATTTATAATAAAAATGAAAATGATGTTTTTTAAAATTTGTATTATTTTAAAATCATATCCATTATTTACTTCAGATAATGTGAATATATTACCATTTATTAATAATATATTTAACTTAAACGTATAATTTAAAAAAAAATTTACCTTTGAATAAATCGGAAACACGTCTGACTAGAGTTGGTTTAACGGATAATAATGATTTCTCCATGATTAATAAATTTTTCCTTCTTCTATTGTTTCACTCCTTCGAGTTAGCTCGTTTTCTTCTCCGATTCTTTTCTCTCTTCTGCTGCTTCTTCCTTTCGAGTTACAAGAAGAACAGACTGATACTCTTGTCCTCACTTATTTTCTATCTTTCCTCTGGATTTATTTCTCCCCCCTCCTCTTTACTACTTATTACTGTAAGGTTATCAGCTCTGAAAAATAATAATAATAATATATACATAATTGTCATTCATATGACAAACTTGGCAAAATAAAAATGCATTTAGCTACTAAGTAATAAGTGATCTGTATGAAAAGAAGTAAAAAAAATTGGATGATAATCACAGGAAAATATAGCGTATGAGTGTTAATACATACAATTTAAAAAAGCAAAACTGTTTATTCTGAGTAAGCTAAATAATTCGGAATATTTCACACAAAACAAAAGATCGGTCAATATTTTTTCATTTTTTTTTCATTTATACTTGTGTTTTTAATAAATCATATATAAATTCATCCGAGTGCTACGTGATTTGAGATAGCCTTTGAACTGTTTTGATTATAAAAATCACTACGAATTCAATGCATTTTTTTTTTTACAAAAAGAATTCCTATCTATTTTTAAATTGATTTATTAATTATATACAACTTTTTCACATTAATTATTCAGGAATAAATATTTATAGAAACTAAAAATAATCATTCCGTGAAAGATTAACTACCGATGTTTTATCAGTGTTAATTTTTTGTTCGATACTTTTTTGAATGTAATAATCAATGAAATGTCATCATTTATTAGAATATTGAATAATTTGAATATAAAAACATAAGATAAAAATAAACTTCTTAATATATTGAAAAAATATGATAGAAAAACATTCTATTTTAAGTTTTTTTTAATGACGAAAATGATTTTCAAATTATTTATATTAACAGTTTATTAAAAAATATTGAAAGGTTTGTGGGTATATTCTAGAAGATAATTTACAAGTACCTTAACAAGATTTTAACTGACTGGGTAATTCAGCCTATCGACTCTATTATACATATATGACATTCTCATCATTTAATTTATATACATGACAATGATCGTCTAAACTTGTATTTCGAACTTTCCAGCGACTCATTATTACTTCGTGTACGCATGTCACTTTTGTCACAATAAATGTATATAATCTAAAACTTTTTCCCCAATACAATATAAATAAAGGTAAATAATTGAACGAAAAACTATAAATGTACACAAAAATATTTTTTTCAATTAAAAATCAATTAACATATAATCTTGTGTTACCTTTTGTTCCAATCTTCTTTATCTGAGTATTGAATTTAATAATGTTCACAAACATATTTATAATAATAAAATTATCTTATGTAAATAAAAAATGAGTAAAAATTATTTACCTTTTCCGTTAATGCGAGATCTAGTTTTTTTTTATATCTTATGCTGCTCCCTTACAGATCGATGAGTTTCGTAGTAGTTTTATTTTTATTGAATATTTCAAACGAAGCACTATTTAGTTGTAGAAAATTTGATATATTTTCGAAAGAAAAACCAAAAAAGTTATTTTGAGAACACAATAAACTCTTGACTAATTTTGTTCACCGAAAATCGATGCTCTTTTCAAATCATGTGATGGCTTTACTCATTGTTTTAATTACCTTTACTCTCAGTTTTTTTTTGAAGCAACGTAGTTGATGAGAGTCATATAAGGTTGTATCAAAACTATTAAGGAAACACGCTTACACTATCTAAACAACAACTGATTTGTGTGTAAGACGAGTAGTGAGAAGCTAGCAACACATCACACAAGATCGTTGAATCACGTAGGCAGCGCCGCCAATGGTGAAAATATATATCAGCGTATGAACTTGATTTTTCAATCAAGTTAATCTATGACTTTCAATTAACCAAATCACATTTGAATAAAATCCATACATGATTTATTATAAATTGCACAAAAAGCAATCCAGCTAAAATGGAAATAGAACAATATAGGTACGTATGAACAAATATTTTTATCAATTGTTTAAGTGTATAACAAAAGGGTATGAGTATAAGATAAGTTTCAATTATGTTTAAGTTTACTTCAATCACGGAATATTCACGTGTCATCGCCGTGATTTTATTTCGTAATATTATCTCCTTGAAATGGGAAAGTTCAATGCAGTTGTCTCTCAAATACTTGTCATTCATTTGAGAGCAAATAATTAATAATGAATAAAGTATTTCATATAATGGGTCCGATGGTTAATGGGTTCGAGGTTCGATTTTCTGACGCGTAACAAAAAACAATTGTTATGAAATGACACTCAGGTCATAACAGTTAAAATATTTCATGGAATATTTATACTTTCTTGAAGATATCTCATGTCTTGTCTATAGTTTTAGATACTAGAAATATAAAAAAAGCCAATAGATAAGAAAGTTCCCGTACATGATAAACAAGAATAAAAATTATTTTATCAGTTTTATGAGTTTTAGTCTGTGTCAGATTATTCGATTTTTATCATGTATCGGCTTACTTACAAGAGATTTTTAATTATTCCATTATCTGGTAAAATTGACATTTGACTAGACAATTTTTAAAGTGGGTAAATGTAACATTGATCAGGAGACCTAATTTTTCTTAACGACAGTACAAATCAAGTACATACAAAGTATCGAACGTGATTTTCCGCATGTACGTTTTATGATGAAATAATCACTGATACCATATCGTAATAGAAAAAAAACGTAGATATAAAACCTAAAAATAAATAAACTAATGAACGAACTTGAGACAATTCCATGCAGAAAATAATCCTCTTACTATTATGAATATAATATAATCAGTCTTTTTTAAGTCTTGAAATATTATTATGTAACAATTCATTGATCTCGCATGCAAAACATGTCATAGTATTGCTAAGGTTCTAAATATGTATAAGGAGAGCAAGACAGTTTTCATTATGTCAGAAAATGGGAATGTAATGATGGAAATTACATTCGAAAATATACCAATGTATTTGTGACGTATATATGGACAATTGGATAGAAAATTATGGACTATTATTATCATATTCAAATGCGTCACAAATAAATCTGTACTCAAGGTTACAATCAAAACATTTTTATGTTTTTACGTACCTGTAGATGCATTTTAAAAAAATTTATTAAATTAAAAAACTTTTTTTAAAATAACATTGATTCTAATCTAATATTTCTATTATTAATGTATTTATTTGGCTTACAATACTGATAGAAAATTAAATTATTGTTAATAACAATTACATTTCATTAAGAAAGGAATAAGGATTTAAAAAATGTTAACTATACATAGATTATATAAATATTTTGTAATTGTCACTATTTGAAAGCAAAATCACAGCTACATAAGAAGTATAATTTTCATAATAATTTTACTGATAATTCATAGTTATAATAAGAATAATAATGTGATAATTATAATGATAATAATAAAATTATATTTTATACTTATTTTTATTTATTAATCTTTTTGTTTTATTATATATGTCACATAGTACTAATGATTGTAATGAAAAAATCTAGTTACTCCATAAATATATAGTCCTATTCAATTTGAATAATTCTTCTATTTTTTATCTTTCGTTTTTTTATATCTTTATTCTTTATTATTTTTTTTTCAATTCAATCGTTTTTATAATTTTTTTTTGCTCAATGCACTTTGTTTCCAAGTGGACGAATAAACTCTGTATAACATACACTAAAGCGTAACAAAGTTAATTAAGAAATTGAGATAATTTAGAATTTTCTCAACTAGTAAAAAAGCTTCTCTGTTAAGTCTATATTTTCTCACTCCAACATAAATTTTTTCGTTATGCTTGACTGACGATTCTTTATTGAGTTTTTATTTTTCATATTTATTTCTATTTTTTTTTTAACCTATCAATTGTATTGCTTTATACAGCTTTACTCTACTCAATTATTGCTCTTGACTTTTGTATTATCGATGATTTCCTCATTAATTTATTTATATCTCATTTTCATTCACTTATGACTTTTCTAATGATTTCTTAAGTAGAATTACAGAATATTCATTAATTAAATTCACAAATATTAAAGAAAAAAAGTAAAAAGAAAAAAAAGTCATTTGCTTCTCTTCTCAGAATATTTTTCATTAAATATTCATCATCTTTCCGTTCTTCATTCACTAAAGAATATTATTTTAATCGTCTTTGCTTTGTTTATGGCACTTGTATGGCTACTATGACCTAGCTAAGAAGAAACATCGTTTTTATCGTTCTTTTTGAAAAAAAAAAATGTTAACCATATAAATAAGTATAAAATAATCAAGTGAGAAGAAATGATAGATATAAAAGTTATAATAATAATTACAAGAAAACATTAAACCTGAGTACAGTCATTCGTTGCTCATATTTCTTGTGTGGTACCACAGAAGATACGTTATTGCTACACTCAGACTTGGTATATTTTTCTATTTATTGTAAATTATTAAACTCTACTTTATTTCTTAGAAAAAATTAACTTATCATCTTTACTTGATATTTTTTCGTCTGCAGAATGATTATACAAATGTATGTTCTTTGATTATAAAAAAAAACTTATTAAATATCATGAATAGAACGGGTACATTTCATGACTCAATATCTCATCTTACTAAATGGTTATATCTACATAAATTTGAATCCGTAAATTCAGTACGAAAGAAATTAATTGATCTATAAGTAATTATTGAAATATATTTGCTTCTGTTCTATTCAACTTTTAATTGAAATAAATGATAAAAAATCAATTATGTTATCAATAAATATAGTTTATGTATGTCTGAACTTTTTTATCATTATGTAAGTATCAAAGTATGGAAATAAATGTCAATAATTTACTATTGTTATAACACAGGAATTAATTAATATTTATTGTTCGATTATTCTGTAAATATTGGATGTAAGGCACTAGTTTAAAGAATCCATTTATTTCCTTTCAAGTTATACGACTTATATTTCAAGCTTACCATCTATTTTTTTTCATGAATTGCTTGAAAGATTCTTTTCTTTTTACTTTATTTTCGTTAATTTCTATTTGTTTAAATCAATATTAGTACACTTATTTAGTGGAGGTCTATCACACTCGTTACGCTCTTTAAAAATATATTTTAATGAAAACAGAAAAATCTAAAAGGCACTCGTAAAATTTATGTGTTTATTAATTTTTCTCGGTATAATTGGGTCATAGAATAAGTAACCAAAAAATAAAATCTCTAAAAATTTATAATCAATTTTGGATTAATGTTTATTTTCAACTTATTTTTTTTTCTCTTCCAATTTGCTGATAAATGGCATTATTAGTTTTTTATATCAATTTAAAATGAAACTATAAATATTTATATGCACTACTTGCGTAAATTTACATAATTTTTTTAAGAAAAAAATTATATTAATATAGAAGGAGGAGAAATAATATTTCTTTTATTTTTTTTTCATAAATCTTATTGTTACCATATATTTTTTTCTCAATTGTTTGAGCATCACACAATATTCCAGAGATGAAAAGTCTTCAATAAAAATCTATTCTTATACAGTTTTACTGAAATTACACATTTACATATACATTCTTTATTTGAATTTTTATTTTTAAAATAACTTCTTTAATAATTACAATCACTAATTTGTAGAAACAAAAAAGAATAATATTTTTAGTCTATAATAAGATTACTTTTCAATCACTGTATTTCATAAAATTTTAAAAGTATATTGCAAATATACTTTTTGAATATTTCAATCTATTTTTAAAAATTAATTAATATAAATATTTTACACTACTTCACTATGTTTTTGTCTCCGTTCATTTAAAATTTTTTATTTTTAATTATTTGCATTTTTATATAATAATACCATTAATTCAAAATTATTTTTATGAAAGTTTCTTTTCTCTTCATTATGTTATATTGTCATTGAGAATCTTCATCATTTTTCTATTTTTCTGTGTTTACATCTAGATTGTAATAAAAGATGATTTTTCAAATCTCTTTTATGCTTTACCTTTATTTTGTCTTTTTTTTTGCCGACAGTCTTTTTTCCGAGTTTTATTTATCAATACTGGTCATTATATTTATAATTTATAATAATAAAATAAAAATATTAATAATAATAATTATAATAATATTAAAAACACGTTTTCATTTTGTTTTAGTAATCATTTTTATTATTTAATAAAAAAATGTTTTCAATTTTTAATGACTTTTTTCGTGAATTTTAATTCACATTTATTGTTGGAAATCTTTTATTTCCAACTCATTTCATTAATTACAATCTCAATCAACTTTTATCAAAGTATTTTATTAATGAATTTCATATAAATAAAAGTTAATATGATTAAACTTTGATAAACTATTTATATATTTGTATTTATACATTAATCGTCTATTAAAATTTTCTAAAAAACCAATATTTATCATTTAAAAATCCGTTTCACTAATTGCATAAATTAATATCAATGTTTTAACCATCCATGTGTCGATATTTATGTGCAGACATTTGCGCTAATCCTAAAACAGCATACTGACATTGGAGACAATGATAATGAGTTTGTTTTCCTGAATGTTGACACTGAACAGCACCACAAGGTTGACTTGGAGTGAATTTTTGAAATCCAGCTGCAGCAATACTATCTAATTTAGCGTGCTGTCTTCTATGAGCTACTACTTTATTAGTGTCTGTGCAAACAAAATCGCATTTGAGGCAGTGAAAATGTGACGCTTTATTTTGCATAGAACCAAGTGATGATGTATATGCACATTGAGCCCTACCACAAGGTACATTAGCTCGATATTGTTGAAAATCTCCACCCATTAAAGTATCTAAACGTTCATGTCTAGCAGTATGCTGTACAAATCTCGTTTTATCGCAGAAAGAATAGCCACAATCTTGTCTCATACAGTGAAAATGAGTCTGATGTTCTCTATAACCACAATGAGGATATCTACAATCTTCATTAAACCTAAATCGAACATATCCTTCAGGAACAGGTTCGTCTTTCAGCATTCTCATTGAATGATGGAGTCTTTGTTTTTTAGCCTCAACAGAATTGCTGCTATCAATTGGTGATAGAGATCTTTTATTTAGATTCAGATTAGCAGCAAGTGATGCTAATGGATTTTCTTCTCTTGGAGTAGATAAAAAATTTCCAGGAGGTAATGTAGGCGCGAACATTAAGCTAGGGGCACCGCTATACATTCCTGAATGTTGAAGAAATGGTGGAAGATTCATAAGCGCAATTTGCTGATTCATGGCAGCCATTACTGCAGGACCAGGAAAATGAAACCCATGGCTTAAATCAAGTTCAAAAGATGTTGGCACCGATTGTGAAAGGCTTGTAGGTACTAGTGGTGGCATTTGTCCATTTTCATTGGAATCCGATATTGAATTAGTGCTGGGAGTAGCTATAGCCTCATCTCTCATTGATTCCAAAGGTTCTCGTTTAATACTATTAATGTTGGATTCAGATCTTGGACTCTCTAATTTTATTTCTTTCATAGTAGATATTTGTTGTTGTGATTGTTGTTGTTGCTGCTGTTGTTGTTTGTGTTGCTGTTGTTGTTGTTGAGATTGATGATGAGAATGTTGCTGATGTGATTGTTGATTCATCTGGTTAAGACCATGTTGCATTTGTCGTTGAATACTTTGGAAGTTTTGTATGTTTTGAAGATTTTGAACCATAGACACGTTCTGACTCATAAAGTCATGTTTTTGTTGAGATAATTGAGCTATATAATCACGAGAAAGACTTTCATGTTGTGTGAGATCATGTTGTTGGCTGAGAATTGCTCCTGTTGAATGCTTCGCAATGTGAGCTATCAACTTATCCAATTCTGAACATGCCTGATTACATGCGTTGCAATGGTAGTGGTTTTTTCGCTTCAATTTGCAGAATGGACGACTACAGCTTTGATCAGGACCATAAAGTGTATGAGGCGATGATGAACTAGTTGATGGTACTGAGGATTCTGCAAATAAGTAAAAAAATTATTATTTATTACTTCTATTGAAAAGAAAGTTTTAAAATAAATGATAAAATTATATTAAAATAATGGTTGCAAATTTATAAGTTATCTGTTCAAAAAGACTGATAGAACAAAACTAGTAATCAAGACGAACCTTGGTGCCCGGAAGCTCGCATGGATAGCATGGCGCTCGGTAGTGCGGGTTCGTTTGGTGGTCCACTGACCGGGTAATAGGTGCCAGCCGCCCTCACCACTAACAACAATCAACCAAAGACAACCAACACTTGAAATATACCACCCACTATGATACTATAATACAACCACCTTACTAATAAATTAAATATTGACATTCATCATACTATTTTCACTGTAATACATAACACACAATCAGAAAAAAAAGAAAAAAAAAACATTCTATAGTGATTTTTTCTAACGTGTTGAAATTTTAGTACGTGCATCATGCATGTGTTCTAATAAGAATGATAAATATCTAATTTGTGAATTTCTTAATATTTATGATATATATATATATTTATAAAAAATTTATTGACCAAATTGTCATAGAATTTTTTATTCATTATTCTTTGAAAAGTTTCTTGCTATCTTTTTCTTTTTAAATTTATATTTACATTTACATACATAACTCAACCATACATACACTCCAAAGAAAAAAAAATTTTGTCGTGTGGCATTGAATATTTTTATATGAGTGATGGAAAACTCTATTAAAAATTAAACTTACCGGTAGTTTTATTAGAATCTAGACCCGTCACTTCTTCTTCCTTGATGTCGAGGAGACCGCAAGATTTTTCTTCAGGATTAATTTCAGGTTTTTCTATTAATTCAGCAGGATTTTTCACTTGAATTCTTGGTTTTTCATGATGTACTTGTTGAACATCTTGATTACCATCATTGTCAAGTGATGTTTGTTGCTGTTGTGCTTCAATGTGTTGTTTTTCATGCTGAGCTATTGTAGAGTATCGTACAAATGAGTAACCACAATTAGGTCTTGTACAATGATAATGTCGATGAACTCTATTGCTATGACATTCAGGAAGCCGACAGTCAACCAGTTTGTCAAAGAAAGCAAAACCGGGAGGGATATCAACGTTGTCATGAAAATCTTTACTATGCATCAATAGTTGATCTGACCGATCCGTTACAAAATGACAACGAGATTGTAAACAGTGATGATGTCTCGTTGATCTAATGACACAAGCAGGATCAGGACAGGAGTCTGGATGATATGTGGCGAAGCCTTCTGGTTCTTCAATGCTGTTTTCTGGTGAAGAGTTGTCTTCACGATCATCAATAATAGGATGAACAGGTGGTGCATTAGGTTTAGGTAATTTAAAGCTGGTAAATATGGCTTGAGGAAAATCTTGAGTTTGACCTGCTGGATCTCCTCCACCAGACCAAATTTCAATAACTCGATTTTTTGGTGGTCTTCCTCTTTTTCGCCTAAACATGGCATCAATATTAGTTAAATGTGTTAGAGTTACATCTGACGATAATATTTGTGTCGATGAACTCAAATTTAATTGTTTGCTATATTCGTGAATTTTGTAATGTTGAAGTCTTCTAAAAGGTTTATCAGTAGCCAAAATAACTTCTTTACAATTTTCCCAATTACAGTGATAATGTTTTTCTTTATCAGAATACGGACATGAATCATCACATCCTCCTTCTTCAAAGAAAGCATCAGTAATACGCTCTTGGGTTTCATGTTCTCGAAGATGTTCTCTCACTTCTTTAGGATCTCTTAGTGTTGCTCCACATTGGTCTAAAGCACAATGATGATGTTCTTGATTATAATTACACGAACAATCAGCAGAAGCTGGTGCTAAATAAGTCAATTCACCGGGAGTTAATTGTTGTTGGGGTGATTGGGGTGGCTCAGCCAAAGAACTACTGCTAGCAGTAAATGGCCCAGGTGTACTAGCAGCCGAAGCAGTCAAATCTATAGCTAAATCACTAGCACTTTGAAAGGAATCATCCAGAGTATAAAAAGCTGGAGACCCTTGATCTTCATTAGAATTTTCGCCGTTCATACTTAGTAGACCTTGATTGTTAAAATCTTCCCAACTAGATCTAGGATTTGTTCCTTGCTTATATTTACGATACGCAAGTTCAGACTCATGTCTTTCATGTTTCCGTTTGTGAGAAAAAAGTTGGCCAGATGAATGTAAAACATAACTACAGTGGGGTCGGATGCAATGTATGTGATTGCACACACGAGAGAATCGACATTGATCGAAAGGACAAGTTTCTGATTTCATAAATTTTTTAAATCCATCACGTGAAAGCTGTTCGTCTTTGATATGATAAGATTTATGTTTATCCATGTCGGCTTTATTTTTAAATGTAAACCGACATCCCATTCTTCGACAGTGGAAATGAGTTGTTCGTTGTCCTGCAAAAGGACAATACTCTGTTCCACAATTTTCAGTAGCACGAAATCTTTGGAAACCTTCTTGAATAATAGCTGAATCTTTACGATGATAATTAGCGTGCATTTGAACGTCAGATGTTGAAATGTAAACTTTATCGCAGTTTTCATGAATACAGTGGTAGTGAGTTTGCTTTCGATTGTGTGGACATGATCGAGAGGGATGTCTTTCAGAGCAATCATCAGTTGGAGAATACCTCATGAAACCATGTTGCAATGATTCATCTCTTTTTTTATGCCATTTAAAATGTCTAATCATTTCTTCTTTTTTGACAAAAACTCGACCACTGCAATCTAGGCAGTGAAAGTGTTCACGACAGCCAAGTTCTTTGCAATAAGAACTTCCACATTCTTGACCTGATGAGAATCGACGAACATATCGCGAGTAGTCAATTGCCGGCTGGGAAATAGTAGACTTGGTGCCGATAAGGTTGTCTGCTGCGACTGGTGACATACTCTGCCTCAGTAAAGCTGTAACAAAAATATTTATGTAGGTTTCTACTATTTTGATATGTATTTAAACTTAAAAATTACTGTTTTACTTTCAAAGTAACCGATCAATTTAATTCTAAAATTCAAGATAAAATGACTAAAGTATTTCTTTATTAATAAATTTTTATTGGACGATTAAGTGAATTATTATTTTAATAATTAATAATTTATTCATATTAAGAAAATATTACAATAAGAACAGGGTAAAAATCAGAAAAAAAAGTTGAATTATCTAGATTATCAGAGGATTTTCGTGAACAGAAATATCATTTCAATAAGAAAACGTGCCTGAGCTTAAACAGCAAATCTTAAAAAATATGACAAGCCTCCACATGTACATACACACACGTGTTCCTGCGTAAGAATGAAATGCATCTTTGAAATTTATGCGCGTGTGTGAGTTTGAATTCTATTCGAACCCGTAGTAGCTTGCCCTTCTATATAACCTCCGCCGCCTTTTCAAACTCAGGGGGAACCCTTTATTCTCATTCGTTTTTCAGAGTTCTTAAAACTCGCGCGACCCAGTCAAAAAAAATCAGATTAAAAGAGTGTAGATATAAGCGAGAAAAAGAGAGTGAGATAAAGAAAAGGAGACAGAAATAAGTTGAAAAATTTTTCAAAAAGCAAGATTGAAAAGAGTCTGTATTTTAGGGGTCTTTTTACTCCTGTCTTTTGCTCTGTCTCTCTCAATTTTTCTATGTCTCGATTTTTTTTCTCAACTATTTTATCATTTAATCCGTAGTTGGTCCGCCTGAATAACCCTTTATCTAACTACATATTATTACACATACTGTATGCTGCAGGAATGAAATACAACACACGTGTATCTATTCATAAAAACGTGAGTTTACATAATTTCAATCAATTTCTGTATGTAATTGCACTTGAAAAAACTGATTTATTTAATTCATTACTACTAAATGATCTTTTGTTTTCAAAGATTAAGTTTAAAATTTATTATAAAAGTAATTACATAAAATGTTTGCAAATATTCAATTCTCATTGATGAATATAATCAGAAGAAATGAGACTTTAAGGGAGATGAAAATATTTTAATTATTAATTTGAAAAGTGAGTGAAGATTCGTGGAAACTTGTCTTATGTCTTGAAGCAACTCATAAATGCTAGTCAGTGTGTAAAGGGAGTAGAGGAAGTGAGAAAAACAAGGGAATATGTTTGCATAAAAAAAGGAATATTCAAAGGGAAGCATATATGAGAGATGTAAAGTAAGAAGCAGGCGGATACTAAACTATTCTAAGATGCACAAATGTCTCCGACTTATTGTCTGTTCTTGTCTTCGTCAGCGAAATACGCATTTGAATCTTTAACTGACGACGGCGCGCGTTATTTGTGTTAAAATTACATTTTACTCCGCTATTCTGACTCCTGTTTTGCTCTTTCCTAGCATTAGAGAAGTCGTTTAGCACCTCGTGCTTTACAAATATCTAGAGAGTAAGAATAAACGTTACGGATGGTCAACACACTTACCACCCTTGTAATATATGTTAACACTTTGTCTCATAATAATATGAATCTTGTCTCTTAAAAATTTATCAACTAATTTATTATCATCTCTAACTGGTGGTGAGTCTGTAAATAGAAGAGAAAAATTTTACCAATCATTTTTGAAGAAGTTGATTGATTTTTTTTTTTTTCATTTCAAAAACTTGAAATTAAAAAAAAATATTATTAAAGGGCTCCATTTTTTCCTCTATCGTTCTCGTAGTTTTAATCACCCTCGTTTATATTATATGGATTTTGTTTGAAACCTACTACTTAATGCCCTTAAATTCTATAGACTCCTGTCCCTTTCTTTCCACCCCCTCTTAATATATATAGATGAAATTTTCTTTCTTTCTCCTCTTTTTTTTGTAAAGTTTTAACTGCGTGACAACGTTCGTTTTTTCAGGCAATAAGTACCATCAGGGTGCCTATATGTGTGTTTCACATTAGCTACATATATGAACATAGAAATAAAAAGAAGGGGGACACCCTTCGGTATCCTTGAAAATAAACAGAATTGAACCCTTTCGACAAATTCAAATAAAAAACCGGGGGGGTCGAGTGGATTTAAGACTTTTACTTTCTACAAGAATCTTATATATATATATATATACTCTATACTTTTATTTTTATCGTCATTGTTCAACTGTTTGAATAATTTTGGAGCCGTGAGATTTTGTTTCATTAAAATTTTTCGCTATATGGCAGTAAATTGCTATCAAAACAGACATTTGATATTTTAAGAAAAAAAAAGTAATTATTCGAAGGGTTCAGGAAGCACATATGTTCTTTTAATATTCTTTCATTAATTTTTTTCAAGTTGATTATTTCTTTTTTTTGTACCAATCTTATCACTTCTTACTTTCCAATTTTATTCTTTACTTAAAATATCTAGTTACTGTGTAATAAAATTACAAGGGTTATAATTATTTATAAACTGACAAAATTAAAATGAATTTGTGTAAGTGAATGTACTCGTTGTTGTACTACTGTAAACTTCCCGATGAAATGCATTTCATACTCCCCTCTCTTTCTATATTACTCTCACTTCATTCATTTCTCCCTGCCGCCGCCGCCGCCTTTGAGTAATTGGGGGCATGGTGATGGATCAATAAACTTTACAACGCACTTTCACAACTCACCTCACATCAATAACTATAAACTACTTTTTTTCATTTTCATTTACATATTTTTTTTCAAAATTCCTTTTTCCTTTCAATCAAAAATCCATTCCATTCTCAAAATATTGACATTTTATCTTTAAAATATCATTTATAATTATAAGCGTGTGACAGAATAAATAACTTTTTCCTGTTTCTTATTAAGATTATAATAACATATCAAAATACCATAAATATCACGAGTCTATTAATCGTAATTGATGATAAAAAAAATTGGAGCAAATGTTATCAAAATGAATTAGTAGTAATGAAAGGAGAATGTGATAAAAAAAATAGCACAACTGAAAAGGAAATGTTTGAACGAAAAAATAAATATTTATAAAAATTCGAAAATGGATCTATTAATGTCTTAATGTCACAGAGTGTTTTATTTAATTTATTTATCTTTCATGTTTCTTCCGCGATCTTGTCTTGAGTAAAAAAGCCTGACCTCTACGCATCATGTAGTATCTTTATACGTTTAAAATGATTCGGTCTGCCATCCCTAATACGTGTTTCCTTCTTCTTTTTCTTCTTCTTCTTGTACTTCTTTTTCTTTTTCCCTCTCTTCTACTAACTTCTCTAACATCTTAACATCTCAACAGAATCGAACATCTATTTTTCACTCAAGCATTGGCAGCCTGAACGATTTCGAAAGCTTCAGTCTCGCGACTCAATTAAATTTAGAATATTTTTTAAATTTCTTCAATTCCATTTGAATTATTTGGCACATAGATAAGTCCTTCTTTATAAAAACGAGTTAAATTTAGATAAAATACTCAATATTTTGAGTCAATAGATCTAAATTTGGAGTTTGATACATGTAACAGTGGCTAAAAATTACTTGGATTCGTTTTTTGTGCAAAAACGATAAAGTTTCTCGGTTGTACGTCATCTGAAAGGTGTACTCATCAATTATAAATATCATCATCATTGAATAATTGATCACAACAATTTGAAAAAAAAAGAACATTTTTTTATGAGCAAAAACTTCAATGACATGAATGAACATGAAGTTAAAGTTTAAAAAAATGATTAATTACAAAGAAGAATGATCAAGTGCACTGAAAAATGAGGACAATTTTTAAAAAAGTTATTGTAAAGGTTATATAATAATTCAATGTTGCCGTTTTTTTTTGTATTGAGCTTGGGTTTAGGAGTTGATGAGAGTCTTGGAATAAAAAATAATGTCTCAATTCAAGATTACCTAGAAATAAATTTAGCAGAGGATTCATCGATATATATATATATATATATATATATATATATTATAAAACTAATTAAAAAAAAAAATAGTGATACATTTGATTGCGAAATTTTTAACATTGCGGAGACAGATATTTAATTTAGTACACCCATATTTAGGGTTCAAATAAATGTCGAATGCAGCGTAGTTGACCCCGATCTACTACACAATAGATCGGAAAAGAAACTTGAGAAACTATTGGCAAACGTATAATCTTACTGTCCTCGAAACTTATATATTAAAATATTTTTTTAACACTTTTAGTCTACTCAAGTAACATTAAACGTGATTTGAAAATGACTTAATGATAAGTTGTAAAATTTTTTTCGCTAAATAAATTCAAAATGCAGTATTCATTATTTTTATAGACCGTAATCTGATAAAAACAAATAGAAAATAGAGTAGAAACATAAAAGTATTTCAAAGAAATGAAATATTTCTATATAGTAAGATGAGATGTTTATCGAAATGATGGGATTTTTGGCAATCCCAGACACAATGGAACTCTGGCAAAAAAATGCATAAAAAACTCTTGGAAGCCCAAAAGAACTGATTAGAAATTTTATATTTGAAATTTATTATCGCCCTCCTGAGAACCATAGTCGGCTTATTTTGAATCAAAACGATATGTAGTTCGTTTGTGGGCCTCTTTCTCGCGCGCCGGCAGCCTAATTTATCGTTCTTCAACTTTTTATTAATTTCGGCCATTCTTGAATCGGCTCAGAGCCAATGGCCACTCGACTAACGGCCGTATTAAGGAACACCATGAGTTCTCTTTTAGTTTATATACGACGACTTACCCCCCTACCCTATATGCCGACCGGGAACCTTTCAACCCCCTAACTAAAGAATGTCGACTCTAACGTTTCACATATAACACACTACTCCAATTGACTTAAATTTTTCTTAAAAAATTTTATACACAAAATAACACTTTAAACTCACATTCATAATAGTCAACAGTCTATTTTTTGTTCTTGCAGAATTTTAAATCTTTTTTTTTGTGTCCAACGACGCATCACAAGGACTTTGTGTTTGTAAATTTATCATCATCTGATTAGTAAATACTTTGATAGAAATATTTTAAAAAAGATATTAATAAAATTCCATTTTTGCTACATTCAAAGGAAAAAAACTTTCTCAATCCTCGAAACAAATTTCATTAAATTAAGGTTAAAAATGCACTTTTTGCTTGATAATTAATCCTAACAGACTGATATATCCTGGGAACAAAACTCTACAGTCATTTTTATTACAGAGAAATTTCTCTCAGGATAGTGATTTATAAATTTTTCTTTTATCTTCAATGATTGTAATAAAATAATTGATTGCAATTATTATCCTTCTAATGAATGAATTGAAAGAGTTAATATGTAATAAATATAAAGAGTACATAGTTTATCCGTTAAATACCTAGCCTATTATAAATTATCTATACCTATATTAAGTTGTTTCTTGGCGCGAGAATGACCTGGCAAGCTTGCAAGCATAAAGTTTATCACGTAACCATTAATTCTGTCCCCCTTTCTCATTATTTCATCATTGAGATCATCTTAAACCGATGTTGTCTCTCAACTCAAGTTAAGAAAGTCATTTTGATTGGTATTAATATAAAAACTCATTTGAAGTAAACCAATTGCAAAATCGAATTGCACTAAAGAGCCAAGATAAAAGTGAATATTGCACACAACAACGAAAATGTCATTTTACTGGTGAATAGGTTGTGACAGTGATTATAAGGGGTGATGAATTAACATGAAAAGACACTTAACCTATCGAAAGAGAAGTTTACAATAAGAAAAGAGAAAGAATCCATGAAAGAATAAGTTAAGAAAAAGAAAGAGAAAGAGAGCTTGCGAGAAAGAGAATAATACGTTAAAGCAGCAACTAGCAACTACTCTAATTGGCCACTTTGTCCATTTATTCGATTTATTTAAATTATGGGACAATTGACAGTAGGCATTCTATTTTTTAAATCTCCCCGGCCAACCGGGGCTGATTGGGCGAGATTGGCGTGAGACACTGGTCCCACAGATTCCCCAGTTGTGGGCTTAATCAACTTTGATTGCTGCTGGTCTCTCAAACTATCTCACTCTTATGCTCTACACTTATTTTACCTCTACTGCTTTTTTTATTATTCAAAACTCTCCTTCCCTCTTATTGTATTATTATTCTTCATATTATTTTATATTATAAATATATTCCCTTATACTCTTTTAATGCTCTCTGTTCTTTCACTTCTTCTTTTTCTTCTTCTTCTTTTTCTTTCTGCTCTCTTATAGTTAACAGAGTCACAATCATTGAAAAATTGTCTGGTTAAAATCCGTGGTGAGAATGACATTAATAAATCAATTTGTATTCAATTGCACATTTTAATTATATGTGAATTGAAATTTTTTTGATGCTTTGTGGGTAGGAAGGAAATTGATTTGATGTGGGAATCTATTTATATAGAAGCCTTTGGCCATTACGTTTATTTTTTCGTTGCTAAATTTCCTTAATGATTCTTTCCTATCCTATGAAATGATGTAGTAAGCGGATATTTCTATTAAAAGGGGAAGTTCCCTTTTTTTATAAAAAGCTTATTATAATTTACCTAAATACTCTTCCTTATTTTTTTAATTTTTTTTTCTTTTTTAGAGATTTAATAATGTGTGATGAAAGATAAATTGAAATAGTAAAAAAAATTTAATATATTCAACTTACCGGAAACTTTAGAATCAGATCCTTCCACTTTCATCGCTGCTAAGCTGGCGATCGTTGATGGGACCTAAAAAATAAATTGAATAAAACTATTTAAGAAGAAAACAACTCGTAAAGCAATATTTACATTTAGCATATTATTAAATGATATCGAAATAGAAACTAATTATCAATTCAATAGATAGAATGTGATTTCCGGTTTTCGAGAAACTGCCAGAATTAAGTTGGATATTAAAGATTTTAAACGACAAACACTTCTGTTGTGTTGAGGATCAGTGACCTTGCTTTAGAGCGTGCAATGACATCGAATATTTAAACGAGCTTCCGGCTATAGCTTTGAATTTTCTCTTCTCTCTTTCCATACTTAAGCAAATCAGAATAATACACGATATGTTGAGAGTGAGAAAGAACGCAAGTATGAGCTCTCAAATTAATTAGAATTTCGATTATACGCTAATTGTCATGGTTACAAATATATTAACCAAAGGTTGATGAACCGATTTAATACATTTTCAGGAATTCAAAAAAATCATGTTTTTTGCAATAAACTCAAGTTTCTTTTTTTTTGATAAATTAAATTTTTTTGCATTTAAGTTTGATAGAAACCTAGTGAATGCAATTTACATTGTACAAATATACGATTTCCGAAGCCATATTAAAATGTATTATAAGAATGATTGTGTATTTATTATTTTTTTTATGCAATCTTTTGACATATTAAGGATCTTACTGGAAACAATTTTATCAAATTTTTAACAAATTTAAAAAATTTATTCCATGGCAAAAATATTGATTTTTTCATTAAATAAAATTTCTTATCATAAAATAACTTCTATTTTTTTATATTCAATTTTATGCAAAAAAAAAAAAATTCAAAATTTTCTTATTAAACTCAATTACTTGTCAATAAATATAAAAATATTCTACTGCTTTGCTATCTTTATATTTAAAGTTTGAAATAATTGTTCTAATTGATCACTTTGCAATAAAATTGCTATATTTAAAGCCACAATAAATTTTATCCGAAGCCCAACAGTTCATAAATAACAGAAATAAAAAATCTTTAGGCAATATATAATGTAAATGTTAGACATTTGCTATCTTTTATGCAGATCAATTTTATCACATCCATCGCTCAACATGATAACTATGTTATAAACTCGTATTTGATCACAAATAATCATTGTCCTAGAAAAAAAAAGGAAATAAATATCATCCAAGAATACGAAAAGAGAAAAATTAGAAGAAAGATAAGAAAGAGTGGCAGGAGGCTAGCAAAGACGCAACGCAAAGAAGAAAAATGATAAAGTGGAATCAGTTGTAGGGTAAAGGGGCGCCAGCAGCAGTACGGAGAGACTCTGCGGGGCACGGTGGTACTCGACGTAGGTATATGAGAAAACAATAGAGCTGATTTGCAAACAATAGAATAACGTTAAGAGTCGAGTATTATACGTCGCTGTTACTTCTTGCCATAACGCTAGCAGAGCACAGAGCATATGCCCATTAATATTCAAAGGCGAAAATAATGTAAACGACACGACAAAAATCGGAGGAATAATTTCAATTCTTCTTTTCACTACTCTACACGAAAGGATTCTCCGCACATTGGCAATACATCTTTTTATGTATATACACGTGAAAACTTTTATTTTTCATGTTACTTGAATTTTAAAATTTTATTGACAAACATTGCCTGGTATTTGTTTTTTTTTCTCTCTCTCTTTCTCTCTCTTTCATGTTTTGATATAAAGTTAAATATTTAAATAAAGCTCGATAACAATACAAAAAAGATCTCCAAGTCTAGAAATATTCAGTGAAACAATTGCTGGTCTCTTACGTAAAGTAAAAATTATTAATATTGATGATATATCAGATGCTGACGATTTCAATTCTTCAGATGACTTTCCTCGAACAATCTATTGTTTCATCGTTAATCGTTCATAGCGAATGAAATTTTAACGGCCAGCAGTTAACCTTAACGAACAAAACGCCTGAAGCAACACATCATGAGTCGATCGTCTCGTCTTCGTACCAAGTTCTTTCATCGATTTGTTTCATTTTCTTTTCATCTTCGTCGTCATTTTTTTCTTCTCACACTCTTACGCATGCACAATTATATAGCTCGTATACCGACATATGTACGTAGAACCATAACTTGAATCATAACATTTAATAACAGATTTTAATTCTCATAAAAATATTTTTCATTGGTCACTACATCAGGTTGTGTGTCGCCCACTCGCGAACCAGAACAAGATGCGAGTAGTGAAGAAATATACATATAAATATATGCAATAAGTGTTGCATGTATCAAAATTCAGAATTATTATAATAAACACAACGAAAAGCAAAAACAGAAAAGCTAACTAATGAAACGTCTTTGATGGCCATCTTGCCCTGATTTTTCTTGTTAAAATAAGTAGGATGAATGTTATAATGATATGCTGTTTATGGAAGATTACAAAAATGTTGCGAAAAAATTTTTTTTTTATATTTAATGAGTCTTTAAATGATGCGTAAAGCAATCCTGATTGACAATTAAAGTTGATCGGCAAGCTCCGGTCCAACAGACGGACAAAAGCCTTTCCAAAGGGGAATAAAGTGGCGAATGGAAGTCATGAATAACAAGAATTTCAATTCTGATAATTGATAATGAAAGGGACCCGCATTCAACAGATGAGGAAGCATCATCTTCTTGCATATACAGCTATGTCATTGAATACATTATTTTCCTTTTTATTATCACTTATAGTTCAACGACCCGATTAATTATTACACATAAATAAGATTTTTAAAGAAAATTAACCAGACCAGTTGTTGGTCTATTTGCTCACCTCTTCTGATTCATCTTTCTTGTTATTTTGAGAAAATATGTTCCCTATGTGAGCTTGAAGATTTTGTTGAAGTAATTGTGTTAATTGAGGATTCTGTGCCAGTAAAGATGGGTTTTGTTGGAAGAGTTGAGCTAATGCTGGATTTTGGGAAAGTATTTGACTTAGTGGTGAGTTTGCCAATGTTTGAAAGTGTGCTGGTAAACTTGGAGATGTTGAGTTGGCTGTTTGACTTGATTGGGATAAATGTCCGGACGGAATTTGTCTAGATGGACTTTGGGGAGTATGAGGTGGGGTTGGTGGACTTCCTGGTGCTGTTGATGATGCTTCTTTGTCTTCTTCAACTTTGACTTTTCCTGAAAAATAAAATATATCAATATTATTTTAAAACAAGACATTTTACATAATTTATCATTAATATATTTTCAATTTTCTTTCATTCTTTCTTAAAATAAAAGAGGAAAATTGTCGACTTTATAAATCACTATTATTCTTTAATCGCTCAGAGATATCGTCGGTTGGTTTGACTTATTTTTATGAACGAATACAAATCTACAAACAATATTGAGCGAGTAAAATCGACTTATCATTAAAGACGTAGATTGCATGATGACATTTATATTTTTATTTCTTATTCAAATCTATCAATAAATTTCAATTATATTATAATTTTCAAAGTATTTATTTTGTTTTCAATTTTACTGATTAAATGAAAATTCTATTTCACTCGAAGAAATGATTACTTTCTAATAAAGTGTGGTAGTAATAAATTAGAAATTTCTCTTTAGATTTTTTTGATAGAAATTTTTTTTCAGATCTACTAATACCCTGCAGTTATAAAGATATGAGACCTCTTAACTTTGTCTATTTTTATCCAGTTTTTTTCTCTATATTACTAATATGTGCTATTTAATATATCTCTTCTCTTGTCACCAAGTCTATTGCTTAAATTCCGTATTTTAAGAAGTAAATTGTTGTCCCTAGAACGACCCCTCAATCTTTTTAACGCTAGAATCTATGAGAATGAAAAAAAAATGCAACCCTCAAGGTTAGAAAGAATGAATGCCGTTTTACCGACTATTAACTCACTTTTACCCCAATTTGATTCTCTGACATAAAAAAATCCAGACCTTCTTTTACACTTTTTATAATCCTTCATTTTTTTCGCAATTCTCTCTCGACTCTCTTTCTCTCTTTCTAGTTTCCATTTTGCTGTTGGTTTTCCCTTTTTTTATTCTTCAACTCGAGAGGTTTTTTTTTTCTTTTCATTCATTTCTTCATATATAGAGATACAACGCGTGCACGTAGAATCATTGTCGAACAATAATATCTTCTACCTGCGAATACGCACCAGTTAAAGGGAGGGTATTCACGTAAGAAGAGAAATAGCGAAAAGGAAAAAAAATTTTACAAAAAAGTATATAAGACTTATGCTCGATTTAATCCTTGAGAAAAATCGGTTCAACATCACGGGGTTAACCGATTTCCCTGCAAATTTGAAATCTGACCCCAGACAGACGTCTGGCACACCCGTGTGACCCGTTTAAAGGTTTAAGTATCTCGTAAGAGTACATATTATACAGAAATCAAAAGTTGGGGTTGAGTTTCATTGACCTTACCCTACTTTTACATTTTTACTGTCATAAAATCAGTAAAAATTCTACCAAATGAGCGATAAAAATTTAACAAATACTTAATAATCCATGACAAATTGAGTTTTTTATCCAAGCAATATTTATTTCATTGACAGTTTTTCTTTTTGATTCGTTACTCCAATTTAAATGGAAGTAAACAAAAATAATTTATTGGTAACTAGAGAATATTTTTCGCAATAAAAAAATTATCCAATGATTGATTTTTGTTTTTTCCTTATTATTATTGTTAATCTTGAAAACGACGAGAAAATAGATAAAAAAGAAATGCAAAGTACGAGTGAAGCTCTCGAATAACGATCGGAGGTCCTAAGAAATACTTGAAACGCGAGAAACATAGACTTCCCGCTGTGTATGCGAAGAAATGCATCTATATATGTTACATTACACTCTTTTATATTAGTTTCTTAGTCTCGTAAGACTTTGAAAAAGGATCGTACACAATCTTTCAGGACACGAAAAATATTCTTCTCCATACAGTATCTTTTTTACTTGAAATTTACACGATATCTATCTTCTTTTTTTGTTCTCTCTAATTTTCTTCATAAATTTCACTAACATATTAACCGGAATAAAAAAGTATTGATTTTTTTTTTTTTTTTGGCATGTAAAAATAATCATTAAGAACATGTGGTAGAGGAATTCGGAGCAACACAGTTGTTCTGAAGATTTTATCGATTTATAAAGGACCAATGATTGATTTTGAGAATAAATAAAAAAAACACCCGATAGCTGAAATAATTTTAAAAAAAATTATTGAAGTATTTTTAAATGATGGGTAATTCATTTTTTTTTATTATTTTTCTTCACGTCAAATTCGTTGATATTTTAATGGAAAAATAAATTTTCACGAAAGCTGAATAATTTTTTTATTGGAACTCTTAAAGTCATATTGTCAGGGAAAAAAATCTCAAGCGATAGAATGTTATCCTATAATTTAACTGAATGCTTTTTTAGAAATTTTTTCCCTTTTTATTCTGAATGGAAAAACAAATAAAAAAGAAGGGCTGACGCAGGTAACATAAAATTTTTGACACATTCTCATGGTACTTTGACCGATCATATGTATGTTATGTAATATACCGCTTAGTATCTTTACCTGAAAATTTCAAAAGTAAAATAGTGCCAAAAAGAATTATAGCGAAAGGTTTTATTATACACTAAAAAGTGAAGATTCTTTTGGATTTCACTAATCTAGAGAAAGCATTAAAAAATCACAGTCCTTCAATTTATGATAATGATCCTGTGAGTTTACATATACAATATTAATTTTTTTATTTTAACATTCGATTCATTTGGTTAAAGCTTTTATTTTTAATTCAACTTTTTATTTTTTATTTGTCCTTTTTCTCCCCGTAAATAAAGGGTGAAATGTTCTCAGACACTGCTCGTTAGACGAAATATTCCGGGGGGTCTATTTGAATATTGCATAATGTCGAATTAATTCCAGAAATTCGACCCATGCTACATTAAATATAGGAGCAGAGTTTAAATTTCGTTTAATTTATGAATAAAGTAGAAAAATGGGAAACTATCAAATTCATATGGGGTATAAATTTTGAGTATGTAAAATCACTTCGAGCTACTTATCATTTTTTTTATCTCCAAAAATGTAGTTTTGCCAAATTCATTATTTACTAAATAAAAATTCCTTGATAAAAAAATAAAATAATAGTGATTACGTTTAATTAATCATTTAATTTTTTAATTTACATTAATTTGTAGAATAATTTGATTGACGATTTTATTTTTATTCTAAAAAAAAAAAGTCTTATCTCAGTTGAAATGACCAGCAGACATAAAGACATTAATGCTTTTTTCCAGAACGAAGATTCCAAAATTTTTTGAACATAAAGTTAATCAAATATAATTCCCATTCATTATAATAATGTAAAATAAATCTTTCAATCTCACAACAAGTACACTTAAACGATAATTGTATTGTGAAATGACACTAGTATAGAGATACATACATATACACATATACTAATTTTATCTTAGGTTATTTTATTTGGACTTTTTTGCTCACTATAATTTAAAATTTATGAGTTCGTGAATCGGTTATACGCGCGTCTGGTATAGTATACCCTTTTTCCCCCGATTCTTTCCCCAGCCCTGGAACTCTTCACGGACCGCCAAGAGTCTTCTTATTCTCCATTCAGACTCTTAAGCCTTGTGGAATTTGAATATTAAAATTAGCCTCTCTTTAATACTGTGGCTGTGTTATACGCTGAGAGGGATCTCCTTTAATGCCTTTACCATATCCTGCCCGCACGATCATGAGTACTGATAGTCAGGAGAACATATACTCGTCACGCCCGTGTCTCGAGCACGTCGAACTTGATCTTTCTCTTTTGTAGATTCATTATTTTTTCTTTAAAAGAAAAATTACTGTGATGTGGGTGGTGTAAAATCAAATTTCATTATGTATATTAAATACCATTCCAAAAAAAAAAAAAAACTTCATACATGCTGCTATCACTTGAGTGTTTATGAAATTTATATTCGTGGATTTTTTTAATCATTTTTTTTTCTTTGGTGGTCATGTAATATTTGTTTGTTTTTAATGAAAATTTATTTGATTTTGAATACATCATAAAGAAAGTGTGATTTCATTTAAAAGAATTTGTTTATTTATTGCTCCAATCTATTCGTGTCTATGTCTGATTCAATTTTGTAAAGCCTGAATTTCTTGAGTTTTCCATAATCAATTAATCCGAGGCGTGTAAAATTCATATGAGAAACTAGTCTGAGTTCATTAAAGATTTGTGGTAGCCTGTATAACCAAACTGGTTTCTTTGAATCATGTTCATTCTGTATCCATGTATTTCTATATTTCTCACTTCTTGTCATCATTATCCGTATTGAAGAAATAAAACTATGAGGGACAGTATATAGAGGATTTAGTATTATATCTTTTGAGTGTATGTACAGATTTATACATTCGACATTTCATTCTTAATATGCTCTGTTCTTATTCCTTTTTTATCTTCTTCATTTTTGTCTGTTCTTTTTTTTTAATTTTTTATTATTATTCTAGTGACTCATCGCTCACGGGAAATTTCGTATTAATAACTATTAAAGTCTCCACTTGAAAAAGCTTCAAAGAAATATGAAAAGCAAAAAATATCATTTTTTTTAATCATTTGATCTTATTGTCAATTTTAGGGAGATTTTTAAAAGTCAAATTTTTTAAATTATACGCTTTTGTATGAGATGAAAGATGAAATTATCAGGATATTTTATCTAATTGATAACGAACTGAAAATCATTGATGATGAATATAATTTATACAAAAAAAAAATAAAAAATAAAGAGAAATCAATGAATACAACAGTAAAGCATATAGCAATCCCCACCGCAGTCAGAAATTCTTACTGATGGATTGGTCATCCGTGATTAATTTGACAAGCTGACTTTCTGGTTTTCGGAGGAGCTTGAGTAAAGACTGACAAGGCCCCGGAGGTGCTCTCGAGGCCTCGTGTGGACCTAATGGTTCTCTCCTGTATCTGTTTTACCTTATATAAAAACACCCATATACAAAACCAAATAATTTTTTCTCATTTCTCAAGGTAATTTGAAAAATTAATCGATCTTCCATCACCAGCATCATCATCGTCATCTAATATTTTACCTTCTAATCTACAAGAGTTGAAGAAAAAAAAATTTTCGACAAAATGTATTAGTAGTTTATTGAACTTTATGATGATGCATTACTTTTTTGAAATTTAAATTATTTGTTAACTATTTCTGAACATTTCTTCCGTTAATTTATCCCACAATCATCGTGCTTGAGCAACTGAAATTCTTTAAATAAATTAAAAGTAGACGGCAATGATTGAGTGATATTTTCTCATATTCGAAAGAAAAGAAATCATTAAAATGTAATTATAAATAACGGTGATTAGACATAGATTGATAGAAAAAAAATAATAATAACATGAAATGAAAAAGTTGTTTTGCAAATATTTTCATAATTCAAAAAAACAATAATTAAATGTAAAATAAATAATCTTGGGTTGAATTGAATAAACATAATAATTTTTCGAGTACATATATAAAAATATATGCAAAACATTGAGGATTGGTTTGTAGAAGTTGAAAATTAAATAAATAATCTTCAGAGTCGAGAGAATCCATTGGGCGCACGAAAACGTCCCAGTTAAAAGGATCCCATTGAATTCTAAATTTAAACGAATGTCCGAGTGTCAGCGCGTTGACGGGCAAAATAAACAAGATACCCTGGAGTAGACGCTCTTCGTGAGTATGGAAAAAAAGGAGGCAATGAAGAGACAGCGAAGTAAAAGAGAACAGAAGAAGACAAGTAAGAGGAAGAAAAAAAGTAAGAAGAGAAGGAAATAGGATCTTACTTACAATCATGTCATTATTATTATTTTATTGTTATCACTGATGCTAATGATTATCTTAGTATGCTCTATTTACTGCTAATCCAACACTGATTTAGAAATCAGTACAATCTCGCAAAAACTTGAATTCGCACACAATTGAATTAGCTCCAGAAATATTAAGTGGTTGTCACAAAAAAAAACATTAATACTAATTGACCTGAAAGAACAAAAACTCCTATCGGATGTCTAATGGACTAGACATTCTATCTCTCTGTTAATCCGGTTTTGCAAAAAGACTCAACGATAAAACTGGCTCTTATTATTCCAAGTACTTGAATATGTTTTACAAAAGTCTGCAGCATAAGCTTAGATTCCGCCTATCTCACAAAATAATTCAATTCCATTAGTTACTCAAATATTTCAACATTTAATATGAAACTTGTCCAACTTCTACAAATTACTTTTGATATGGGAATAAAAGAAAATGAATGAATAATAATATTCATTTATTATTATCTGAGTATTTATCATTCAGTTCCTTTCCACTTTTCAAGAGATTCTTTTTTTATTTACAAATACCAATGGTGAGAATGTACCTCTTAACAATTATTTTTAAGCATCTGAATAATTTAATGGTTTCATTTTTCATTGAAAAAGTCATTTTATAAAACATCAATCAGAAAAAACCACTTTAGGAAGAATAGCTTCAGATGAAGATCAACAGGTTGTTCAATTCAAAAGGGAATGCGTGGGAGGGAGAGAGCGAAGAAGGGCAAAAGAAAGGAGGGATTTCAAGCTTTTCCAACATTAATTCTACAGCTCACCATCAACAGGTGGTAGTTCGTCAAATTGTCATTCTCAGAAAATTTACATAGTCCTATTGTATTCTTTGAAATCTTATTGTCTTAGTCTCTGATTTTGTAGTTCAAGTATAATATATATTAACAGCAGCACAACAGTGAGAATGTAAAGTGATCCAGGTTTTACTTTTTCTTCTTCCTCTTTCTTCCTCGCTTGCTGTTCTTTCATACTGAAATAATCATTTTATCATTTTGTTTTTTTTTTCTTTTAATCTCCAATTTAATTCACTTTATCAATTAAAATTTGAGTTTATAAAATATTTTTTTATTAGTAAAAAAATAAGTTGAAGAAAAAAGTATTTATCACTATCAATACAATTGAGATTGACAATGAATGAAATTTGAAAGAATAAAAGAATGAAAAAAATGATCTGAGAATTGAGAAATATTCTGATGAAAGAGAGAAGGAAAAAGAGAAAAAAGTGGCTTTTAACTTAAATAAAATAGAAAAAGATGAAATATAGCTTGAGATTTGCTTATAGTTTGAGACTGTCTGACCATCTCTCTTCTACTCATTTCTCTTTCTTTTATCCCATCTAAATGATTAATGAGTCCAAAAGCCACAAACTGACAATTTTCTCGTTTACTCGTCTTCTTTAGTTTTGGTGTAATACATACACATACATTCCTCGGACTTTTATTCAAGTGCCATTTTTGAACTGATATTGTAAAATTATTTAACACTAATTTTCCTTCCAAAAGTCATTGCTAGCATTTTATTTCAATTAATTTTTTTAACTACGTAAAAATTAAATTTTATTAAACTTTAAAAAGCAGTAATTTTGATCACATACCAATGATCAACTAGTCGAATAAAAAAAATAATAATAATAAATAGAATGAAGCAAAAAAAAAAATTAGTCAGCGATGATTGAAGGCAAATTGTAATGAGGATCGTGTGATTTTATCCATCGATTGCCAGCATATTTGTATGAATGAATGATTTATATGTATTTTTATATATACAGCAACAGTAACAATACACATAAGTAACCCGGGCTCCAACTTTATGAGTTATAAGTCGGCCATCTTGCCTTCCCATCACATATTCACGTGCGCACATATGAGAGGCACCGGTAATATGTATGTGCTATGCTACATTCTGTTCAACCCGGTGTGTACAGTCGATTCTAAAAACTATCATGATAATGTTACAAACAAAATTGCTCCATATGCACATTTCATGTCATATTTATGTCATCAATTGATATGAATCATCTTCTATAACGACAATTAAAAACTACGATCACAATTGTTCTACAAATTTTCTTTAATCCTTACATAATTGTTCATCGTCAAGTCTTTCAATTCATTATAAATAATCAATATTAATTGAAGAATTATAAAAAAAATTCCATTACTTAAAATCATATAATTCATGATAGCTATGTATTTAATACAACGAAAGTAGATAAGACGAACTTTTTACTTGACGTACTCAACTTAACGACATTGGTGCACTTTGATGAAACAAAACAATGAATAAAGTTGTAAAGAGTCATTCTTTACTTACTTACCCTGAGTCTGATTAGATGGACTTTGCCTCGCGGGCTGGCTTTGACTTTGATTATTATTCCTATGCACCTGAATCTGCAATCCAGTCTGTGGGTTCAAGAACGTGGGTGGCAGTTGTCTACTGACAGTTTTAGCAAGTTCTCCACCTGCTAAGCCATAAATCGCCAGCAATTCCTGCATTGCTGATTCCGCATACTCTCTCATTCCTTCAAACGGCTTCCGTTCAACTTCAGGCTCTAAATCTTGGACTGGGTCATCATCAAAAGCTTCACCGTCTTGGTCGTCCAATCGACTTGATGACTCCGCTTCTAATGCACATTCACTCTTGTCGGAAGATTCCGACATTGGACTTCGTACCTAGTTCACAATAAACATTAGCATTTACACGAATAATCCTTACAAGTAGCAATTAAAATTATTTTTTATCAATAATTAAATGATCAAAATCATTAAAATAGAGTACAATAATTAAACAAACCTCAACACCTGGTGAATAAAACTTATGTGATCTTAATTGCTCCAAAATACACTTATGCCTTATTGAATCGTTACTTTCATCATCATCTTCATCAGATGAAGGTGGCCTTGTTGCGACTGATAGGTCCATTGGACTAGCTTCATTATTGTTAAGTCTCTGTTTAGGTCTATCATCATTTAATGCTAACAGAGTTTTTCTATCATACTCCAAAACGTCATTAGAATTTTCTTCAACTATTTCTGAACTGTCTTCAAAGTCTTCATGATCAGACTCGTCGTCTGATACTTCTGCCATTCGACTACTGATAGGTTTGAAATTTTTCCGCTTGTTCCGAGGCTTCTGTACGCTTGATAACTGGTGCAATTGACTTTGACCATCAAATTGCGAATCTCCAGAGTCTTGGTCCGCAGTCGAACCACCCCGACGGGACGTTGCAAAGTTGTACATCGAGTCGGAGAGCATCTCCGCTGTTTTATAAAATTATATTCATCATTTAATGATAGATGATGTGATAATGTTTCATATTATTAAATGAAAAATTATGTAAATTTAAGAATTTTTCAATTTATATATTTTTATATTCATATGTTTTTATTTACTTTTTCGCATATCTCATATGTATAATAAAAATAAAAAGAAACCTACTGGGGCCATAGGGACTCGTCACGGCTGACATTTCGACTGAATCGTTTTCTTTCTTCAGCGCATCCTGAAACATTCAAGATAAAAATACATTAAACACCAGATGATAAACCATCATACAAATTGGCCAACTTTAAAATTGAATTTTAAATAAAAACGCATGAAAGAAAAAGAAAATATATTCCAACATATTTTAATGAAAATGTAATATTAAATAAATACAGACTGAAATATATTCTTTTATAAATCAAGTCCATTAACGTGACATCATCAAACTGATTTATCAGAACAATGAAATAAAAGCTAACCTAATACAAATGAAACCTTAGGTGTGCCAAGAAATCATTCATATATGTATATTTTATTCTAATTTCACATCAAGAAAAGTGTCTCAAGTAATATTCATGTACTCACAATTCTAATTGCATTTTTTTCTTGACTATTAATTTAAAAAACTAATTATCGTTTTAGATTTGAAAAAAATTTTTTATAAAATATGAAAAATGATTGTAGTATTAATCTGACTGAAAAAATGGTAAATGAAGAGAACGAAAAAAATGAAGAATAATGAGTTACAAAACAAAAATAAAGGATAAACTTTGGTAGAAATAATTCAGAGTCCAACAAGAGTAAAATTGTTTCAATAATTGCCTGTATTGGTAGTAGTATGAAAGAGTGATGAAGAAAACAAGAAAATAAAAGAGTGTATATTGCTCGAGGTAACAAAAGATTTGATATATAGGCTCGCGATAATACTTGACAATTCGTTTTCTAAGTTATTGGAATGCTGTCCCCACTTATTCTCCTTAACGACTAGGTTTAAATTATTCTCTTGAGTTAAAAGTTGATGCGTAAAATATTCCAAGTAATTCAGTTCATCTCATGTGAAATATATACGTGGATATACACAACTTATAATTACTCTATAATTAATTGTGTAAACTTTTCTATTTTAATACACAATTGGCATTTTTCATGATCCAACTGCTAGATGTAATAATATTTTATTCAGCTTTTGATTCATTTCAACTTATTAATTCACAAACTCATACTCATTTACTTGTTTTATTCTCAACTCCTTTTTTTTCCTTATACTCTCTTCTTGGACTATACTGAAGGGATAATTAACATCTGTTATAGCACCTACGGCCACAGGCGACGCCCTGCTACAACTTTGCCAACAGCTATACTAAGGATTATGAAGTGGCTGATTGTCAGTGGATTATTTTGTTGTATGTATAAGAATATTTATTTTTTCAATCTATTCGTTTATTTTTTATCGATACTAGAACAACTTTTATTGCTTTTATAATATTGTTTCTAAGCCGGAGTAATTTTACTTTGACTATTTATTAAAAGTTTCTAGCAAATAAACTGTCAAATCAATTTCAATTTTTTTTTCTTATTAAAGTAATTTAATTTGTATTGAAAAAAATTTATTTAATGTTTGATTAAAAAATTATTTAAAGTCACTAAAAAATTCCCAGATCTAGATTATTTAGATTTATGTTATTTATAATTTTTTTTTATTAGTGATTCAGATTGAAGATTTTATTTATATATATATACATATATGTATCGAAGAGGTAATATATTCAAGGTCCGCCCCGTGTGAGGTCAGTGGTGGGAGGTAGAACAAGGCAGCCCAAAAACGTTTGTAGGTATTGTAACAGATGTTAATTATCCCTTCTGTATGGTCGATTAAAAGTAGACTAAATTCTCTGTCGCTTTTCTGTCACAATAAGAAAGAGAATAACTCTTTTACTTTCATTTTTTTTTTCATTGAAACACATTTGAGCAAAAAAATGTTTTATTGTGAAATTGATTTCCCTAATCAATTTTTTACTCTAATAACAATAATGATTAAAAGTGATATGCAGCATTACATATTGAAGTTTCATCATATGATTTGTATGATTTTACTAAAGTTTAAAGAAATATTTTTAAACTGGAGAGTAGCACTTTCTTATCTTTTGATATTTGCGAATGTTTTAACAGATTTGATTTTATAATTATAATCTATGCAAAAAAAAGAGGAAAAAATTTCGAAATTAAAGAATGGAATAAAAAAAAATGCACTTATAAGATATGGTGTGAAACACGAGAAGTTGAGATTAAAAAATGGAAAACATTGAATTCTTAGAACAGGTTGAAGTCATAATATTCGTAATTTTAAGCACCACACCACCAGAATATGCAATAGTGGTGATGATGACTCGGTATATAACTCAGCATGCAAGTAAGACTAAATTCAACGATAAGAAAGACCAAGAATTGAACGTTTTTAAATTCAGCCTTTATTTATAATATACAATTTTTTCGTAGAAATTATTCACATGTCACACAATCACCCTGATCGTTATTTTGTATGCAAACAGGTTTTAACTTCCCATTGTTTTTAGAAAGTAAAATAGCTCATAACATAGATTAAATTGCTCTTTATGGGTTTCAGAATCTTGACTGTTTTAATAAGTTCGTCTGTAATAACGATAAATTATTTATTTTATGTTTGTTAATATTTTCATGTGAAATTTACAAATATTATGAGATTTATTTACTTTTATTGTCAATTATTTAATCTTGGATTGAATGATTTTTTTAAGTTTATTGAATGAACATAATCTCGAAAAGTGTCGATTGACATTTTCGTGATAAAAAATGATTAAACCATTTCTTAGATTTCGTTAATGGACACCACAAAGGATGACATAATAAACCTGATGATTTTTTTAATTGATAAATTTTATCAATTATTGTTGAAAAATGGTAGTGAATTGAAGTTGAAGTAAAGAAAAGTAGTGAATAATATTTTGTTTTTAAATGGTGACTTTTTTTTTAAATTTTCATTTTTTTGGCGGCAAAAAAAAAAAAGAATTGTATCCAAAATGGAATTTTTATTTGAATTATATTAGTTATGAATACGTTATACATCCGTAAAGACATTTTAAAGTGGCACGAGGCGTCAAAAATAGAGCACGCAACAACTTACTAATCTGGTTAGGTCCACTTAGCGTATCTCCTAAGTATTTAGACCTGGATACGGTTGCGTTTACGCTAGAAACAAGGAAAAAAGAGAGATGGACGAAAGTTGTAAAAAATAAAGAAAAATTAACTCGTTGTTTTAACAGGATTTTTATAAAAAAAAAAGTTTGCTTCTCCGAGACTTGCTAAAATGTTTCAATAAGTAAAGACGCAATGATGCTGAAGAACTGTTTGAAATTTTTTACTCCAAGTAATTTACAATAATTTAAAAAAATTCTTGCTATCTGCATGAAATTATTAATTCTATTATGCATACAATGTGCAATAAAAAATAAAATCTCTGTGGTATTCATTTTCTTTTTTGATTTGATGCAAATTACACTATTTACTGAAAAAATTTGTGGACAGCTTTTATGATACTTTGTTCAATTTACATTAACAGAAAAAAAAAAAATACAGTTTAAAAAAAAATTTCTCCTATTTGAATAATATATCGATTAAAAATTGTAGGGTACTGAATGGAATTTTAAAAAAATAATAATAATTTAATTCAAGAAAGAGTTATTCTATCAGGGATACAATAGATTAAATATTGAAAAAAATAAAAAAAATATGAATTGAGCTCTCCCCTGATCTTTGTTGGCATAAAACGAGATTTTGAAAATCCGTTATTTAAATAAGCCCAAGTCACAGCGGAGGGGTATCTACCCGACTTTATGAAGCGCATCAGAAGCAGGAGGCCTAGGTCAAAGAAGAAAAAAAAAACGGGATGAATAATTTTATAAAATTAATAGTAAAAGGGTAGGTAAGTCCGGGTGTCTATTATGCATGTATGCAAATATGGTGGAGAGGTGGCAGGGAATAAGTGTGTAAGAAAAAGATGAAAAACCAAGGAGGAGAGAGAAAAGAGAGACCAGGAGATTGCAAAAGGGGCCAAAGGATGACGAAGAGGGGACTGCAGCCTGCAGGGCATTAAAACTTCCGAGATTTATAGTGGTTGCACGGTATAGTGGTTCTGGTCTGGTTCTCTCTGGTCTCTTTCTTCTCATCTCTCTTCTATACTACTCTCTTAGCTAGTTTGTATTTGTGTTCCTTCTTTTGCTTTCTTAGTCTTACTCTTTCACTCTTCGAGTTTAAGTGAAGCTGAACATGATTCGGGAGTATCCAATAGCCCTCAAGCCACAATCCAACAATTCCTCCTGAACATCTTTTGTATACTTTTTTCTATATACTAGTGTCAGAGAGTCGAGTCTAAATTAGCCTCTAGCGGCAATTAGCGATCTGTCGTAAGTGTTATGATTAGAATACTTAGTTTGTAATTAGAGTTCTCATGTAATAATTTTAAATTATCTTTAACTATTGTAGATAATTGAGAAATTTAAACAGATCGAAAAATGTTAACTCTGTTGTTTTTATTTCAACTCTAATAAAAGTAATTAATAATAAATAATTTACTCTTTAAACAATTGATAGAGGAATGAAAGTTTGCTGATTATGGTTTGAAGAAAATGAAATGAAATTTTACAGTTTTACGAGAATCAGAGAAATTAATTGCTCGTGAATTTTATTTAGTAAATGAAATAAATAATAAAAAAAAAGAAAGATAGAGAAGACATATATGTATATAAGTTGGGCCTGAGGAATGATAAATCGTTTCTATTAAAATACTTTTTCGATGGGGAATACAAAATGAATATCTCATACGAGATATCTTGAGTGTGTGTTATATAGTCTGCACATAAGTTGGATATATTTACATATTTTCAATCTAGATTATAAAAGACTGCTCAATAACTGACGATTTTCTGCAATTTAGTATACATGTGTGACATTAAATATTAATTACCATTTTGTGAATACACAGTAAGTGATTTGCATGTTGATTTTTTTGTAATTCAACTGACTTGTTAGACATGAATGATTTCAAAAACAGAATAGTATTATCATGTCAGTTTGATGATTGTAATATTAAAATGAGAATTTTTCATAATAATTATTGCTTGCAAATTAAGTCATGTATTAAAGAACATAGTTCAGAGTCAAAGATCGTGAAAAAATATCAAATAGAATTAAATGCTAATTGATTTTTTCCTCGAGTCTCATTGTTGCTATGATGATGACGTTTCTTATTAAAATTACAAGAAAAATGTGAAATTTAATGAATAAATGTATGTCCCTTTTCTTTATTGCACAAAATATAATTATAAAAGCCAGTCAATGCACTCAAGTTGTAAGTCAGATATTAAATGAAAGAAGCACTATTTTCTGAGGCAATTCTTTGAATGTTATTTTAAGATGAAATTGAAGAGTATATAAGGTGGTTGCAAAAGTTCGTATTTCGTGAAGAAATAAAAAATATGAAAAAAATGAATGTATAAAGAAAAAATAATATGTACAAAGAAAAGGAAAAGATGTTATTTTGTTGTTGCTGTTGGAAAGGTAACAAATGATAAATGAAGCGCTCTTAACTGCGAGCTCTCATATCGGCGCTGCTATTAACATACTGCCGGATAAAGTAACGAATTTAAAAGAAATTCAATATAAAAGCTAAAGGAATTCCAACTGAGATCTTATCCCGATGCGAGTTCGAGTTTGACTCAAAGTAGAGTCCATTAATCACTTCACTCTGTCTCCAATTCTTTTATATTCTATCCACTTTTGCTGTTTCTTTAGCACAACCCTTAAAATTGTCTTATTTGTCTTTCATTAACGTGTCATAGAATATAACCATTAGATCAATTATTATTTTTATTTTTACTTTGAATTGTTAATTAACATTTTTTATTAATATTGATGCTAATAAATTTTTGCAACATCTAAATAGATGAGTGAATACGTATTTGGTATTGTCAATAATTCCCAAGTACGTACATACATCGTATCATACACATGTCCTTGATAATTATTGCATCCAACTTTCTCAATACTTGAATATCTTATACTACATTAATTTGTATTTCTATTTCGTACGATAAAGCAGAAAGGACGATCGTGGTTTCGCATGACAATATCATAGTATGTATTATAAGCTGTTAAATAAAATACGTATTAATATTATATGACACATTATATTTTCAATTTCGCACCTTTTTCGAACAACTCGTATTGTTTCTGTATTCCATGACACCTAATTCCATTTAAAGCGAGTAATACCGTTTGCGCTCTTCTAAAAAATGGACACGTATTATAAACGGAAATACAATATTCCACGTGAATTTTAATTGAAATTTATTTGAATAAAAGTTTTTCATTCTTTTATACGGAATTTAAACGCGAAATTTAAGTTTCATATAATACTCTACTTCAATTTTATCTATAATTATTTCTCTTTAATTATTATAATTATTTTTGTATTTTTATGAGTTGCAAAAATTTTTAATTGTTACTCCAAAATTAATAATAATTTCAAGGTGACTTTAATTGAATAGAAGACAAGACTAATTTTTCAAATGTATCAAGAGTTATCTTTATTATATTATTTCTATTATTGTCCACATTTTCTTGAATTTTTTCAAGACCATCTTTTCTCCTGGAACAAATAAAGTCCGCCTTACTATGTGATAAACGATCGTCTTGCCCCCATACTGTCATTCAAACAACATCATAAAACAATTTTACATTATATTTTACGTTACACATTGTTACAATTGACGTGATAATTAATTTTTTTCTCATGATAATTATGGCAAATTCAATGAGAGAAAAATTAAACTAATAAATAACTTGATTTTAAATATATTTTTCTTCAAATATTATAGTATTTTGTGCAAACTGTTGATCATAAAATTCGATTAACTATACTTGCATTTAATATATAAATTGATAATTAATATTTTTTAATATCATTACCCATTTTGTTTATCGTATGAGATAAAATGAAGAACGACAGGTATATATAAAAGTGCTTGATACAATAAACGACATTCCGTATACTGCGCGACGTCGCCTAACAATCTGTGACCTAAATTCCATGGGTTTAGCGAGGAAAATACACCAGACACGCCTAAATTTTAATAAACCTGATTGAAATAAAATTTTACATTTTTATATATCAAATCATTGATATGAAAATATCAATAATACAATGGAGTAAGAAGTCAGAATTAGCTATAAAGGAAGAGGTGTATTATTCTTCTTTTTTTCCATTGAATCTTAACAACGTAATTAATTTATGAGTCGGAATAATTGCGGTGTAACAATAGAATTTTTTATCATTAATTTTTGAGGATTTTATGTTGATTGTTGTTGTTAGTGTTTTTTTTTTCCTTAATGAAAAAATATATTTATAATATATTACAAGATATCAAACATCTTAGGTGTGAATATGCTGTAATACTACGTTATCTATTGTTCCCGCGTTAATTATTCGATACAGCAACCACCCACACCCGGAAGTCAACTTCCCGCGGTGTGTCTAATCAGAGACGGAATTAAAGCATATACGAAAAAAAAGGACTTTAAATTGAACCTCGTCTATTAATAAATAATGTATCAAGTAGTCTTAAAAAAAAATTTTTTTTTTCACTCCATTGTTGTTACTCTTAATTATCATCAACTTAAATAATGTAAATATTAATAATAATAAATAAAAAAAGAAGGAATGATTACCAAATATAAAAATTAATTGCAAATAAAATATACACAGATGATAATATTAAAATATTGCCTTAAATATACTGTTTATAAAAGTTTTAATTATGACTCATCTGACGACGTGATAATTACGTCGGCATTTCTCTCAACTTTAATGTTGTCGTTCGTTATCAATATTTAGAACATAATGATATATGTTGTGTGTATACCTCGCTGTGCATTTTAAAAGTAAAGTAAGCACTAAAAGTATACATGAAAGATTAGGAGAGAAAAACAAAAGAAAAATAGTTAGTAAAAGAGAAAGAAAATAAATAAGGAAAAATAAAAAGAATAAACGTAATATAAAAACAAGTTCTACCCACGCAGATCGAGGTCGGCCGCGGCTCGGGTGTGCCGCCTGAGCTTATTGTCTTTCAAACTATGCGCTATCGATATTAATAAATATGTATTTCAATTTCAATATTTAAATTACATTTTTTCTCTAATTGTCGACTTGCTAAAAATTAATCAAATTATTTTTTACACATTACTGACAATGATATGCCATTTTATTGATAATTATTGTCATTATCATAAGTGTTGGTAATGCAAAAATTGTCATAATGACTTGAGAGAATGATTTTAAAAAGGTTCATTGTCATTGATGTGTGGAAGGAAAAAAATTCAATCCACCAAGCACGAGTATGCATGATCTAAAAGAATCATTCAATAGAACGACCAATGACCCGCAATCGAACAAGATCGAGTGTCTGGAAAAAGTTGAGAAGGAATTGAATTTTTTTCAAGACTCAAGATAATAATAAAATAAAAAACAATGTTTTTAGGGTGGTCCTTATTCGCAAAGTTTTTCTGCTTCATCTTAGTACTTGTTTTGTATTTATGTGTGATGATCTTCAAGTACTTGAAGAATCACAAGACACTATAACATCACAGCAGACTTTGCCTTATTGAGACAACCTGAAATTTAAACTTTTGCCTCACTTGGGAAGATCAAGTAAAGAAGATTTAATTGAAAATAATTTTAAAATCGAACAACTTTTTCTAAAAGTAGGATCATTGTATTTTATTGTCATGGTACAAAAAAAAATATCATGAAAACTATAAAATTTGAATATTCATTTAAAAGTAATAATTAAGGTAATTAAAGAATTGGAGTAGAGAGAATATATCATTAAAATGAACAAGGCTGACGACCTATAAGAATAGTCAGCAGTTTTAAATAATGTTTTAACTGCAGAAACTTTACTACATCTGGCTGCACATGTTTGTAGTATATTTAACGACATTCAATATGTGATTTCCTGCTTGTTTAAGACTATCAACATATTGATTAAGTATATATATTCATTCCTACATACATGTTAGGGTTAATATTATTTAAAGATGAAAATTCTAAAAATATTCTATTGAATGATTTGAAAAGAGAAAAAATATCAATATCTATTTTCAATACAACTAAATGATCTAAAAAAATAGTTTGGCTCTTGAATTGCGCAAAAATCACAATACAATGGAAATTCTTTCCAAAAGATATCCGCATCAACCACAAGACTGTATGACTGATGTTGAAAAGCCAAGGTAACCTCTATCTTGCCAAGCGGTAATAAATATGTCACTCTTACCACCACCAGTGCTACTAATGCCACTGGCGCGTACTTTCACGCCTCGTGCTTTCTGAAGTCATATCATCCCCTCCGTAATACACTCAATTTTCCTTCCTCCCAGGTATATGAATCTATCGAATGACCGGCAACATACTAAATAATAAGCGCGATGAACCCCATGGTGATCATCATCAGTCTAGTATTTAAATCCCAACCTTTGAATCCTCATCATCCTCGTTTTATTTCTTTCATTTCTATGCCTACTTCATGTTCACATCAACTAAACATAGGTTTTGACGTGCAATAAAGATGATTAAATGCATTCACATTTTACATGTGATTGCTAGAAAAAAGTATCATTTATCTCATCAATACTCAAGATGTAATATTCAAATCATGAATCTGTCATGAGTTTTGGTAATATGAGCAGATCTGCTAGTTGATTTTACCTACCACCAATGTCAAATATTATTTATGTTTTGTTTAGAGATTAACATAAAAGTTGTTGCTATAATTTTATAATCATTTTTATTGACCTTTGTAAAATTTTATTAGTCTGTCGTAATCACATATTTTAAATGATAACAACAACAACAATGATAAAAAATGACATAAGATAAAAATAATTGCCAGTAACCAGTTGTTCTGTAGAGATTCAGTAATAAACTAATCTAGATACTCGTCAGACTACATCTATGGATCCAGTCTTATCATCGATAAAGGAACAACTGCAAATTGATATAGATATTATTAGTCTACTGGACAGTGGTACAGTATAGATAGGCTAAACGTTGAACCACTTATGTATGTTACAATCCCTGGTATGGCTTATAATATAATTTGAAATACAACCTACATTTTGCACTTATATGCCCGGATATGCTTATGTCTATGTGGCACGTGTTTGACCTAAACACAATTATAAAATATTTTCCACATTTTTTTTCGCTTATTGCTCCACCTTTCGATAGATTTCTCGTCTCTATATTTTACTTTATTGTACCGCTATGTTTAAAAGACCCTGACGTTCAAGTTGCCGACTTACTGTAACGTAGGCGTTTATCTCCAGGAGCAACTTTACTTTGTGTGTGTATGAGTAAATTCAAATAGAGAGAAAATAAAGATTAACAGAGATGGAGAGTAAAATACCTGTACTATGGTGGCAATATGTATGCATGTATATAAGAATAAGGATGCAACAGTACGAAAAAAAAAAATTCAAACAAGCTACACAGAGACAGCTGGCAACTGGAATGTGGGTTAGGTCCTCGATAGGTGGGCCGCTCTAATTATTAATTAATCTTTGAATAACGGACATAAATTCTTGGATGAATTGATCAAAATCATTCTCTAGGATTTTTGTTAGTTTGTTTATTATTAATTATGAATAATAATCAAATTAATTATTCGATATATCGTTATTTATTGGAATTAGAGTTGTATTAATATTCATTACGATAAATCTCTAATTTTTTATCTGATTTAATGATTGTGAGCTACGAAGTAAATTATTTGCTGTGTACGTTGTAAATTGGAGCAAATAATTTATTTTTAAAAATTACCAATATTTTCAAGGGTTTAATAACAAGTTTTATTTTTATTTCATTTATTTCATTAAATATTCATTCACTAATCATCCATGTTGTTAGTTATTTGCTTTTAGTTATTTGAAAAATTAATAAATAGTTTATGTGATAAACAAATGTGCTCCAATTTGCTTCAAGTACATTTATAACGAGATTATGAGTTATTTTTCCTTTGAACAATAGTCATTTTTTAATCAAAGAAAAAATTATTTTCGTATGAGAATATGATGAAATGATTTTGAAGAATTTTTTTTTTTTCAATAAATTTGGTAATATTTGTATAGTTGAAAATAATTTATCATTGAAAAATGAAATTTGTCAAAATTGCAAATTTTTATTTTTTAATTTTAATAGCTATCATCTCTAGACTAATTGGCAAAATATTATAAAAAGCCAGTGCTTTTTTATGACGCTAAATTTTAATGAACTGACTGAGCAAAAAATTATTTTGACTTTTTAGGGACTGGTAATTTTTCCTCGAGGCATAAAACACACTATACGAGAGGGACTGACTGGCAGACCTGATGGCTAAAATAGGCGGGAATAAGCAAAAGGTTTTTGATGGCGGTTAGAGGTATATTCTTGTTGATAATTAAAATCGATAATTATCTCAAGTTTAATAACCAGTCGTTATTGTATATTTCAAAGCATCCAAATCTTTCTTTCATTTTAAATGTATATAAGAATCTTTCTGCATCATCTAAATTTCGAATTTACTTTGTCATTTTCTTTTTTCCAATCTTTTATCTATCGAGAAACCCAAAAAGCCCGAGAGGGTTAATTCTACTTTTGCTTTTTACCTAATATGCTTTTATCATACTTAAGGGTTAGTGTGTGGAGTTTCATTTAGACGAGAAATAATTAAAGAGAATGAACAACGCAAAGTCACTAATTTTAATAGAAGGAAGTTTTAAGCAATGTGTTGGAAGAAAAAAAAGAATTTTTGAACAAATCAACAGACACATATTTATTCTGTAAATTCCAAAAAATATTATTTGCTGTGAAAAATTGAAAAAATAGAATCAATAAGTAGAAAAAATAAAACTCATAGTTAAGATTGAAATAGTAAAAAAAAATAATTGAATTATTCGTGGAATGTTAATAACAAGAGGTAGAGTAATAAAGCATGTATAAAGCTTTTGAAAGGGTGCAGTTGTTTAGGGCCTTTAGTATAGGACTCATTCTCTTTCTCATTCTGCAACAGCGGCCGCGGCAGCAGCAGACATTCGAACACAGTAAAATATACGGAGACGAGCCAAAAGAAATAAAAGAGAAAGAAGAGAAAGAGAAAATCACGCGTGGTTCGTCATAAGAGGAATTCCGGCGATACTACTCTCCTCTCTCCTCTTTCTCTTTTCGTAGCCTCTTGCCTAAAGATCTCAATGCTTTTTTACTGGTTTATGGGATTTTTTTCACGCTCTTCGACCAAGTCGTACATCAGAGGGCTCATTCCCCCTTGTTCGCTTACTCTTTTCCCTCTTTTCTCACATCTACTCTCTTTTCTCTCTGTCTTAACACTCTCACTCGGTCTCTTTCTTTCTTTCGTTTCGAGACCCCCGAGACGCGAAGAGAACAATAAAAAAGAGCAAATGCCAACCGCCATAAAAACAACTGAAAGTATTAAAAACTTTAGGCCTTTTACTGCCTGTGCTTCAGATGAGCCACAATCTCACAATTCTTCACCAAACATTTTCATTTATTTTCGTTTTCTCTTATATCACTAATCATCATTTTTAACGTTATACAATTGTTATCTTATCAACGTGCAATTTACTTTGATTAATTACTGTTATTTTCGTACTGACCGACTCTTCAAAAAGTGCTCCATTTCTTGGAAAATCTATCAATCAGCAGCTCATAATCATTTCGTGATTCAGTTGTTTGAATTAATTAACGTTAGATAAAACAAAGTTTTCGATGTTACAGTCAGATGAGTTCATTTACTAGAATGGAACATGGATTTAATATTTCGTAATGTAGCTTACGGAGAACAATAGGTAACAGAAAAGTGTACATATTACTTTGCGTATTAGAGCAAAAAAAAAGAATGATTTTTAATTGAAAAATAATTACATGTGTTCTAGGAAAAAAAAATATTCAAAGAAGCCGCCTATTGTATCTATCTTTTAGCTTATTAGAAAAGAGTTATTTGATGGGAAAATTTTTTTTATGATCGATTTTTATTACTCCGAAAGAAGTACATTCTTTTTTTCAAGTGGAAAATCAATTGAAATCTTATTTAGGTTGACAATGAGTTAATGACAAATATTTTGTGCTGAATATGATGACGTATGTGTAAGAAAAATTTATTCAGAGAAATTAATTTTATTTTTAGTTTGACTTCAAGTATTCTCAGTGTGTTGCAGTGATGAATTGAAAATTACTTTAATTTGAATGCATCTTATTTAACTTTACATCAAAAAAGTTTTAATTCAAGTGATTCAATATTGTTGGAGTCAATTTAATCGCTGGTTAATTTTTTTAATGAATCAAAAAAAAAAATTATACAATGAATTTAAAAAAAAAAAATTAATTCAAAAGTGAATTTTCAGAGACTGAGATTTCAAGCAGAAAACATGTGGGCTTTATTAGATTAAGTGAAGAGCAGCGGTTTAGTTGGTGTGAAGCAGAGAAAAGATGAAAAGAAAGATGAATGTTCTCGGTAATATAACATATGAACACACAAAATTTGCTAGGTGGTTTTAGCAGCCGACGCTGTAAATTCACGGATTCTTCAATTTAACTAAAACTCTTTTTCTTTTTTCTTTCATTCAACTTATTCCTCCGAGTGTGTGTTCAGTTATTAAAGCATAAATATTCACCGTTCTTTTTCTTATCTCGCATTTTTGTTGTGTTTTGTTTTTTTTTTTTTGTTGTTTTTTTTTGATTATTCAGATTTATTTTGCTCCATTTTTCTCGATGTTAAAAAAAATTTGTTCAACTGTACTTTTTGTCATCTTTTGTTTTCGTGAAATTCAAGCAGTAAATGTTCTGACCGAACAATTATAATTTTCAAAGAGTCAACGAAAAACATGAGACAACTTTTTGAAGCTTAAAAGAAACCGATACCAAACGACTTATATACAACGCGACCACCTTTATGCCCTGCAATTGTTTCGAGTCTTTTCACATTTATTTTATTCCATCGTTTTAAATCCTCTATATGTTCCTCCGATACAAATATGTTTTATATCTTTTTTTCTTCAATTTATATCGTTTGACAATTATTTTTTTTTATATATATTACCATACCAGTGCTTATTTTTTTAAAAAATTCTCAACATCTTTCCGTCAATACCCAATATCATTATTTATTAGTTCATATAAATATTGCGATTAAAATAATCAAATTACTTATATTTTTTAATGTATATTTAAATCATCGTAAAACAGTTTATGTAAAGACTAGATAAATCAAATTCAACATAAACACACTCGAGTGCAATATAAAATAAATACGTAAATGTTATTGACAGTTTACAAGAGTGGATAAAAAAATAAAAATTATTCAAAGATAGTAATAACTAATCCACGCAATAACGAGAAAATATATTAAAATAAACAAAAATGATGATTTTATGTAGGTTTACCTTATATCCATCGTGGAGAATTCTTCTTCGACTTCATTAATGTCACTTTAAACAGTCGCTAATATTAATTGATTAAGTGCACATGTAATATGTCGATGAATATTTTTACTTGATCCAACAAGTAAAAGTAATATTTTTAACACTCTTCTATCTTATAAATCACTAGTTCATTATTTGTACACAACCAATGTTTTTATCATATATCCTTATCTGTATGTATACATATTACATTAAATTACATTATCCTCTATTATACATACATGCATAAGAAAATTCAAATCACGATGAGCACCAGTTTAATTGATTAATTGATGAATAAATAAATAAATCCACAAACACTGATGAAGATCTCTCTCTTTTTTTCTCTTCTTTAGAAGAAGAATCACTTAAATCCGAGTATTTTTTGTTGAATAACTTGTTCATTTAATGAAATAAATAAATTTCATAATTATTATCATAAAGGTTCACTAGTTGAAATCACTTATAAACATTTCACAAAACCTGGTGGTTTAGTTTCTCCAAACTTTGTTACAGTTTTACACTAAATTTATATTTTATGATATGTCAAATAATTATTTAAATTAATTGTTTAATTGTTTATTAATATATCATCATTATCTATCAGATAAATATAATAATAACGTCAATTAAAAACGTATTCAACGAATACGACACACTTAATCGCGTACAGATCACCTAACTTGAACGTACGAACGACGAAAGCTGAATTGTCCCGGTCGGAGACTCGCGCCTGATAGGGGATGACGATTCACCGAAGACCGCAGTGTGCGTGGGGTTAGTGGAGGGGGCGTGGGGCTCACTATAAGTCAGAAATAAAGTGGGGGTGAGGTGGGGGCGGAGCACATGGAAAAAAACAAGAGTGGGGAATAATATTCTTTTGTAGCCCTGAAAATGATTTGCTTCAATTGGAATAAAAATTATAATATCACAAAAAAGACATTTATAACACAATCTTAAACAATTATTTTCCTATTTTAATATACCTTTATTTATATTTATAAATATCATCATCTAATATTATTTTTAATCATCAACTAGAGCATTTCTTCAATTCTTCTTGTACTACTGCGTTAATCATTTTTCATTGCAATCACCAAATGAAAAAATGTACATTTTTTATTTGTTTAATTGAAGATAATTATTTTTATCGACAAATTGATCTTCATTGCCATGGATTGTGTTAATTGTGTAATTTATTAAACTTATTAAAGACGTTAATTGTCATAATAAGGTTTTATTGAATTAGGTTATTCAGTTAATACGTAAAGTCTTAGTGAATGTTTTATAAATCGTTATTCAGATGATTAAGAGAAGAGGATTTGAAATAGAGTAATTATAGCAACAAAAAACCCCCAACATACACTACGACTCGATTGACGCGAGACGACTGAATCTTTAAGTTCACTGCCGAATACTCGTCTCACTGCCCTTCTATAACCCCCCACTTGATCTTTCTAACAATCTAGCATCTCTGCACTGCTACCATCCAAACTCTATTTCTCCCCACCTCAATTTATGTATTTATACTTTTTCGAGAAATATATCCCGCCTCCTTGCACGTTTATACAACGCAAGCCATCCATGTACCATGTTGTCAATCTTTTGTCATTTTTTCGCACTTTCTTTGTTATTTTATAAAATTCGTTATGATGATTATTAGAATTATGTGGTTTAATGAGATACTTAGCATCAAATCATTCCTTATATTTCAAGTGATTTCTCTACATTGTGCACACCGAGACGGTAGTTATTAAAATAAGTTAAATTCTTGAATTTTTTTTAGTTCAAATGTCGATTTCAATGGTGAGAAACTGATGTGTAAAGTAGAAAGTGCATTGAAAGAAATTCAAGAAGCAAAACAATCGCGAATGTTATCTACACTACAGATATATTGAATGATTCAAACATTGGAATGCCATTGCGATATGATTATCGAATTATTTTAGTAATAGGAATAATTTTATAATTATATGGAAATAATTATTTATATCCGCATATTCAAGAAAATGTCACTTGCATTTTTTTCATAACTTTCCTAGATTAATTGTAGCTGATTAATCAACTATATCTACATACCTGTGTATAACATTCTCAACATTATTGTAACAATATTTAACATTTTTTCACTCACTAATTAAATAATTAAACTCTAAAGCTCAACTAATTGATCATTTTTTTAGCTTAATCAGATATTTATTTGATTATAAATCATTTTTTTTTACTTTATAAAATAATTTTTATTATTATTAATTTTTCAAATGAATAAATACAATATTTTAGTGATGATAAAAATAGAGAAAATAATTGCAGATGCTAAAAGAATAATCAAACACCTTTGTTCATATCTTCATCTCACTCAAGTTAAGTTTCTCTAATGATCAGATCATAAAGATCAATAGATGACAAAGAGAATGAAGACAAAAAAAGGTATTCTAATCAAGGAAACTTCAAGTAAGTTGGAAAAGGAAAAAAGTCCTAAATGCACCATCTGGTTAGGAAAGATAAAAAATTGATATGTATTTTCAATGATAAAAGAATAAGGTATTTTTAAAACTGTACACAGAGACTACGAAATAATAAAAAAAACGGGAAAAAATGATTTTGTGTATGTGTGTATACATATATCAAACCGGAAATTGAATAGAGGGAAAAAGGGTATATATTTTGGTCTGCCAACCATGTGTGGGATTGTCGTGTGAAAAAACTATTAGGAACAACGAAAAATGGGATATACCCTTTGACTATAACGGTTTGATCTCGCGCTACCTCGTAACCCTTGAGGATCATCGGAAGGGTAGTGAAATTATTTGAAGAAATAAAGAATTTTTTTTTTCATTTTTATTTTCAGGTAATAATTATTGCTAAAGGGATTGAATAATGGTTTATTCCAATATTTTTTTTTTAACGTTTTCTAAAACACTCAAATTTGCAGTGATATTATGTAAAACTATAACGGACTGTCTGTTTACAGAACAAAAAAAAGTCTAATTGAATGAACGAAATGCGATACTTTATTTAAGGTTAGTTGAGTGAAATAACTGCTAGCATCCTTACCACGAATGTGACCCATTTTTGCGTTTTGACAGTCTTTCAACCCTTTTTTAAACGCTTCAACTAAAATTTCCCACATGATGCATTTTTTTCTATCTTTAAAATTCAAATACGATACTTGAATAAAACACACACTGAGAATCCAAGTGTTTGAAGGAACATTTTAAAACACTTATAACTTGCAGTGAATAAGACTCTATAAATTTCAAGTATATTTATGTTACTCTGTTTTTTATTTCTCTTCGAGTCATTGAAATTTTTAATTCTATTTTATAAATAAATAATCATGTAATAAACTTATCATTATTTATATTCAACAACTTTCATGAAAGAAAATAAATTTTTTTTATTATTTATCAATTCGATAAAACTTTTATATACAGATCGGTAATAATAGCTTAACAGTTGCGCGAAAAGATTATGAGTCATATCCTTTAAGAATGTTATTCACACTTAAAAGATCAATTTATTTAGGAAGTATTGCATATTTAATAAAGTATTACTTCAAGTTGAAAAATAAATAAGTATAAAATTTTTGAAATAATGAATAATAATAATTGAATGAAGTTAATTCATTATCTATCCGTTGAATACTGTGACGATTGTAAATACAGCTGAATCATTAAGTTAACTTGGGTCTTAAATCTAATGCATTATAAAATGGCAAAAAAACCAAGTATAGAGTAAGCGGACAAGAGCACGCATGTAACACGTTTGTAAGCGCTTGTGTGGGTGTATTTGCACGCCGGGCGGACCACATTCCATCTTTCTGCACCAAAGAACTGAGTGCTCGATCCCTTTGGTCAATGTATTTGTGCGTCAACAACATGTCTTTATGCATGTACACATATATATTCCTATACAGATACTTTGCACACGCAATAATCTCTCAATATCAAATGATTTTTTTCCGCTTTAATACAATCGATTTATTTGTTTTTTATTTTTAACATTTTATTAATAATCCAGCATATGTAATTTAATTATATCTAAATAATTAATCTCAAGATATGCTATTACTGCGCTTTTCTTTTTTTTAACTTATAAATGGGAAAATAATGTTTAAATAAAAATTGTTGATAAAGTTTCTTTGACTTCAAGAAATACATGTATACATTTATATACTTTATTCATCTTCGAACGATAGATATGCTCCTGGGCCTTAGTGTATTGTAATTACATGAATTATTATTTCATTTCATGTTGCGCATCCGTTCCGCTTGCCAGACTCTCTCTCTACCACTCTCCCTCTTCATTCGTCCTTTACTTCCAGCGTCCTAGAATTTACAAGGATCCCAATGGTAGCGGCATGAAACACATAACATACGTGGGTGGAACTCAACTTCAATTCTACCCTCGGCATCAACGCAATTTTTCCCATTCTGCTTACATTCTTTTTTCTTTTCATTTAAATGCCCACAAGTTCTTCTTCTTGGTCGAATTCTCAACGTTAATCACGCACTGTGATTTTTCCTACCAGGGTTTCATCTTTTGTGTTCTTAATAAAGACACTCATATATCAAGTCTAATAAAAAATGTGATGGTTCAATTATTTTATTAATATTAGTCTATTTTTTACAATCTAAAAATTCTTGTTCAAGAAAATACATCAATTTTATTCACCAACAAAAAGTATAACTATTAAAAAATTATTAACAAACAGATTTTTTTTTATTTGAAGACTTTTTGGAGCTTTTAGTTATTCGAAATATTTGAGTAAAAAAAATGGAATCACATGAGTAGATGTATATGAGGATATTAATCAATTAATGGTGATGAAAAATGTTAGAAAGCTGTAAAATTAAGCAATTGGCAAATTTTTGTAAAATAATAACTAAAATTATTATAACAATAGTCACGCAATGATTTTGATTGATTAAAACGTGGTAAGAATAAAATATTGATAATTTGTATTTAATTTTTTATTCAACGTATATATGGAATGTAATTTTATGATTGATTTCACGTTTGGTAAGTAAAGGATAGAAAACGCATAAACGTGCTTTCCGTGAAAGCCAATGTAACAACAACATAAATACGCGAGATGCGTGAAAAGTGCACGTGTAGGTTTAAAAGTATAGTTTTTCGAAGGAAGTAGCATATTATGTATGATGTATATTACCAGTAGATCCCTGTAAATACATCATTTAAAATATTCACAACGTGCGAATTTCAAAAAACATTATTCCTCATTTAAAAATATTCCACGACAAAAACCAACCAGCAAACATCTAAATCTTCTTTTTTCCTTATTTCAAGGAGCATTAAAGAGATGTTAAGGACCTCAATTTTTCAAAATCCCATATTTATTTTCATCAATAAGTGACCAACTGACCTTTACCAACAAGGAAATAATAGAACTCTAAGCAAAAGGGCATCATGGATACGGGGTATTAGAGAAGTTTTGACAGGTAAAGTTCATCGATATATATCGTATTGGATGAAAAAATTCAAAGGGATCTTGAAAAGCTACAGAAAGATGAGTTGACCCGTAAAAAAACCCCTCAGACTCCAAGGCAAAGACGATGTGTGAAATTATTTCACAGTGGTCGGTTTTCGACAGAGATGTTTTAGAAGAAAAAAATATTACAAAAAAAGCCAACGTATTAAAATGAATGATATAATAGCATTTAGGAGCATTAAATAGAAAAATATTTAGTTACCAGTATCAATATAAAATTCAATGCCACGCAATTGAATAATTTATTAATTATTAATATTTATTTTTTAATTGATATAAAAAGTCTAAAAATGATTTTCACGAATACGCAATGCTTGGATAGAGTTTGCGCGTTGAATAAACCAATCGGGAATTTCGAATGGAGTCTAGATTTTCCGGGAGGGTTGAAACCACCCTTAAAAAGCATCGTAGGCGTTGCTATATTCTGTTTTTGCGCAGTCTAGCGTCTGAAAATGCCTCCCTTTATAAAACAAGTCATGAGAACTTGCAACTTGCAGGAGATCATTTTAAGATAAAAGAGCCGATGGGAGTGCAGTAGGGTAGGAAGTTGATGTTTTGTTCGAGAAAATTATAATAATTCGATAATACGTAACTGTTGCGACCAGAACTCATGGAAATCTCCAAGTCAGGATAGTTGAACCTTATTTAAATATCTGAATAATCGGAACGTCGTTTGGGCGGATCCGGAAAAGACATTCGCGACTGTATCCGACACCTTAGCCCCCTGTTTAATTCTATCTTAAATGATGAACTTGTGCAAAAATGATTTTTTTTTACACACCCCAACTAAATGTAGCAAAAACTTTCAGTTACTTTGTGTCATAAAGGTCATAGAACTTTACTGAGAATTTTTCTTACTTGAATTCTAACCAAGAAATTGATTAATTGCCCTGTAAATCTTGGGGTTTTAAAATAAATCACAAAGAGTATTTTGAAATGAAACATTTAAATGCAGGATGCTTTTAAAATGCTCTAAGATATAGTAAAAAATTGTTAATCATTTTTTAAATGTTTAGAAATATTTTAAAAAATTCTATAACTCATTGTTAGCATTCTATGTCCAAAAGATTTGACATATTTCATTTAGAAATAAGAGTATATCAATGAAATCAGCGAATTACATTTTTATAATTACTCCAAAGATGTTGTTAATAATTTTAAAATATTTCTCTTCAAATTTTCAAGCAAAAAGTATACATTCGATAACGATATTTAGATAAGTAAACTTACCGATCGGTGCACCGAGGTATTGGTTATACATTTACACGGAAATGTGTAGTAACATAATGGTACTATGACGTCACGTAACACGCCGGAAATCGCAAACGTGTCGAAATGATCGGTTTGTGCTCCCTGAATAATAATAAATAGCATTCAGGTATGAATGAATGAAGACTTCCTATATGTAGATACATAAATACAATTTTTAGTTTGCTATTTTTTTTTTATTTCTTCAACACAAAATAGTGCGAATAGAATGAAAAAAATACAACACCACAACATGCTTTTGTACAATCAGATATTTAAATAGATACATTAACTATCATTTCTAAAATAATATGAACATTATTCATCAATAAGAAATTCACTTCTAGTATGGTGAAAATTTGCTCCTGAACAAACTACTTACATATTTGTAGACAGACATAATAAATTGAGAAGGCAATATCTAGAAATTTAATGCTTACAACTTTACTTCCAATGTCTTGAATTGATGCCTCATACCAAGAACTCAACTGTAAAAGAAAACTGGCAGCAAACGAAATAAACGCGTGCGCGTGCGACTTTGTCCGTGAGTTGAATCACATTATTCAATATAATTAAATCATTCTCGATTAAGTGTACTTTTCATACTTATTTTATAATAAATGTTCAAATTAAAGTTCATTTATTTCCTAAATCATTCATCCAATGACCAAATATTCATTTATAATAAATTTTCAATTAATTTCTTTCACCTCTAACAACTTCTAAATTTAAAATTATAAAAAAAAGAGGAAAGAAATAGTGGATAAAAAACACTTAAAACTATATTATGTACTAGACATAAAATAAAAACAAAAGGTTTACAATTGGTGCAGAAATACTTGATTGTAAAGAGAAATAATGCCATAAAGGGGAATTAAGAAATTTGTGTGAGGGTCAAGTTGATGAGTACTCCAAATTTCAATTCAATCAACTGCTATGCTCTTGACAATTTTTTTCCATCTACTAACATGATTCTTATTTATTTCGTGGGAAATTTAATCAATTATTAAACATTTGCTTATCGATCAATATCTCATATACATATATCCATGATATATATCTAATTTACTTATGTTGATATGTATAGATACATATGATGAAACACTCTCAGGCTGATCATGTTTCAACCACAGAAAAACCTAATATATTGAATCTTGACAACATGCATTCAGTATTAAGCATGATAGTTATAAAATCTTCATCAACATTTTTAAATTACGTATTCCATTATTTCACTTGTATCTACAGAATATTCGTGAGAAAATTCATTAACTTAATTAAATGAAAAAAATGTTTTATTGTTGAAGAATACATCAAAAGAATAGATGATTGATTGGATTGTGATCAATATTGTGGAGTACAGCGACATTATAATTCTTGGTAGATGAAATTTTTAGATCGATTAAGTGTTGCCTGAATAAGTTGATATACATAGTCCACTTCGTAGCACACCATCTTACCTATGTGCGTGTGTGTGTATATAGATAATATTGCATAGAATAGTCTGGAGTCATAGTTGGCAATACAAGTACCAAGACAATATAGTAGTAGAGCTAATATAAGCTATAGGTCGGGAGAGCTGGTCGAGTCACGGTAAGATAGCCTCGAAATCGCACGACGTGGTCGGTTGTAGATCTCCGGATCTCAGCACTATTTACACGCTGCCAACCGTTCGACCGCGATGTATGTATCATGATAATAAATCTTAGATCTTTTAACCGACAGCAGCTCCAAGGTTTACCAGAGAATAGTATTTTTTATTTTATTTTTAAATAGAAATTCTCATCAACTTCTACTCAAAATATTGTCTTTATACGCATGCTTTTTTTTTCTGTATCAATATAACTGGGATTGTTTATATCATCAAGAGTATCTATCATTTCTGATGAATTATTGTTTTAGCTTGATATTTTCAATTCAAGGAATTTTTATGATGTTTATAAAATCATAAGCATATCAAAGTTTTATTTATTTTTTTTTGTTCTATAAAATGGTTTGTAAAACTTTCAGATTAGATATAAATTTAACTGATTCCAGTAATTACTGTTTGTTGACACTAGTGGGTGTATAATAAATGTTTATTTGAATCGAAAGAAAAAATAGATAAATTAGATTAGTAAGAAGAAATGAAACAAGATAAAATGAAATACTCACTTAGAAATATCTTTCTAGAGCATGGAATCTAGTCTAGTTTTCTTGTACTTAACATATCATGTGTAACTTGAACATTTCTGCTATTAATGACTCCTAGATGTACAGCTTTACTTATTTCTGTAACAGAAAATAATTATAATGATAATCTAATAAATTATTGACTCATAAATAAGTGTCTCATTGTTACTATCAGAATGTATCGTATCCATTTTGTTATCATCTAAATCTATCGATACTTTTATTAACTAAATTTTCTTCTCATAAACTCTCTTAAACTTAATAATACCATTGAGGAACTCGTGCTTTCACTTGAGTTAATAAACAAAGAGGCCACGAACTTAGCAAAAGACAATACAATAGGATGATTAGTGATATTCTTGAAATGTCAATTTTCAACTCAAATATCGTTCCTTGTTATTTTCTGATTGTAATTAGCTCCAAACAATGCTTTTTTTATTAACTCCAATTTAGTAAAATGAAAAACATTTCAAAACTTTTCATTCGATTTCTAAAACTAAAAAAATTAATGAAAACATTTTTTGTATTAAACTTTTTATTTTTCAAAATGAAGTAAGTTTTTATAGTGTTCATTTTTTTGTCATATAATTTAAATATTAATGGAGTAATTGTTATGCTTAGGATAGAAAAGATACTAAAAAATATTTATTCGAAATACAAAAATTTTTTCAGCCACATAAATAAGTATGTCACACAAATTTAAGAAACAAAGGTTCAGCATATCGGCGCGTGTCAAGCGATTAAAATGCGTATCGGCAATCCAGAATGGCTTGCGGTGTAATGTGGTGCGAGAAATTCTTAAATGGCTCTTGAGGAATGTATGTGAAAATGTATTATATACATTACGTAGTAAATACAATATATGTATATATAGACAAAAGTATGAAGTATTTCGGTATTCTATCCTTTATTGTCCTACATCGTTTGATTATTCAAATAAACTTAACATACAGATAGCACCACAGACGTACGCATTTTTATTCGTGTATTCATATTGGGAATCTCTTTATACATAACTCGAGTCTGTCATAGACAGATTGACCAGTAAAATAATCATTGGAACAATCTCAAGAATCTTAATTCTTAAAGACTTTGACAGACCAATTTTTTTCACCATTACAAAACGATTCCTCTATGATATAAATAAATTTTCTCAAACATCTTATTCACATTTCTACTTCATATATATATATATATATATATATATATATATATATATATATATAAAATACAAATATTCAATAGATCTGCATATCTAAATAATCAAAGTTGCATGTGTGTAGTCCTATCATTGGAACCGTCGTTGAAAGAATATCTGTATAAAGTGGGGATGAACTACAGCAAGTTGAGGAGTCAGAGATGCATATAAAGAGTAGTAGGGGAGAAAGGACGAGAGCGCGTGTGTTTGAATCCTTGGTTCATTTGCATTGCAGATTAGTGCTCTACTCACCAGTAGCAGCAGCAGCCGGGTTCCTTGAACTACGTATCATTGGTTGCTGCTTGCGACTCTAGTGCGAATTTAGATCTATCTATTAGGTCTTTAATCCTTGCACGTCAATGATTGTCAATTAAAAAATTTACAACAACTCCCTTTTTCATTCGAATATGTCGTTGCTACTTTTTTTTTTTATATTTTGCAAGTCTAGCAGAAATTATTGAATAAGAATCCTTCATATTATATCATGTTTGCTCCTTTTATTGACACGATAAACTTTAAAAAAAAAAATTATTCAAGTGTATCGACTGCTCAGATACATTTATTGTATTTATTTTAATTTTTGCTATTAATCATTATTTTATAAGAGAATAAAAACTAAAGTAAATCATTAAAAAAAATACATGGAGTATTTTAAGGATGGTATTTGTTGTAAAGTTTAGTTATATTTGCTGGATGAATTGAGCTGATTTTAAAATGAGATGCTTTGTATTTGATAAAACATGATGCTTTTTATCACTTAAAGCCAAAGAGAGAAGTGTAGACGAATTATAATTCACACATAGATGACCCTTCGTTCTTTTTATATATCCTTCGTTTTTTGTTTGTTACTCTCCCTCTTTGCGAAATAATCAATAGCCAGATGTCGGTGAAAATGCAGCTTGACATCTTCGACTGATTTATCGTCTAATTTGCATCTCAAACAATAATATTCAGCAATATTCTTCCACCCTTTCGCTGTCACCTTATATTGACACTGAGCATCTATACCATTTGGTATCCAACTTCGATAACTATAGTCAACTTTTATTTTAATATGCACGTTTCTATAACTGGAGATTATTTAAATGTGTTAAAAAAGGATTGATGTATTGATAAAATAAATAAAAAATTTTATATAGATTGAATTGAAATTGAAGAAATTTTAACTTACGCCCACGGTTCACATGCTCACCTTATCTTTAGCGCTCGTGTGCAAGAGATAGTAACTCTTTTGGAATGTCTTGCTGTTGATAATGTTACTGACATTCTTTAGGAGTTTCCATGTGATTTGAGATCCTCAGACATCAAAGTTACTGGTTGAATAAATTCGAAATTGTCGAAGAGTTATAGATGTAAATTATCGAATATAAAAAATAAAAATTCATAGCTGTACAGGATATTGAGAAAAAAATTCACGCGTATATTCTTGGATTAGACATGAAGAGGTTGTATTGAGTCAACACTATACAATGGAGAGTTTAAAGATATCTTTTTATTTTTTTTTTTATTGAAGAACAGGACATATAATAGAGTGACGTAGCAGTCTTCGCCAATTTGAATTCAAATTCCAATCTTTACTCAAGATCAACTAAGTCATTCTTTCGTTTTTTGACTGAATCTTCGACTTGATTTTTTTATACAAATCGTAATTGGTATTACATTAAAATTCCGCGATTTTATTAATTAAAAGAACAATTTATTTCAATGATTTTTGTTTTTTATTTTAAATTAAAAATTATTGAATTTACATTGAATATTTTTTTGTTATAAAATTTCTTGAAATCAGCAATAAGTTGATCCAAGTTTTGGTTTTTAGTACATAAAATTAAAATATGAATGAATATAAAAAAAAAACTCGAAAAATTTTGCAATTATTTCATATTTACTATTATTCAGTTTTTGATAAGAAATAATTTATTGAGAGCTAATCAAATCATTTTACAGTAAATTGTTCAAAACATAAAAAAGAAACATATAATAGCAAAGCCAAAACAGATGAGTGATAGTTATCCAAGAAGGATTCAACTTTAATATTTCAAAAACGACATCATTTCTGAGCTTTCATGAAAAAGTTCGAATACCTAACAGGTCATAGAAGACTGAGGAAATTTCAGAAACCACACAATTTCTCAGGAAAAGATCTGTTAGTAAAAAAAAAATTGAAACGAAATGTTTAAAAACAGTCTTTTATGGAGAAAAATATTTATTTATTAATACTACATAATTAAATAAAAAAATATTCAGTAACACTTTTGATCCATGTGTCAAGACTAAAAATCTATTCTATATCCATCCACGCAACTTTCTACTTTGTTAAATACATCAAAAAACACTTTGATTATGTGAATAAATTAAAATTATGATTGCACGAGAAAAATTCGATAATATTTATTAGCTCCTAATGATACCAATAAAGAAGTAAGTTATAACTCTGAAATGTAAAGAAATAACATGGTGAGGAAAGGGTGTCAATATAATGACAGCAAAAAGCAAAAAAATAATGATAACAATATAATAAAAAAGCAGGGTTGTACTTGAGAGTATAAGAAAATGATGATTTTTATGCTCGACCCCTCTCAATAAGGGTCGATGACCTCCATATACTGCGGTGAGATTGTTAGTATAAGCTAAATGCCTTTAATAGTTTCCAAAAATCTGGGGTTCCACAATACCAGTCTTTATATCTTATTGTTGTATGGACCTTGGTTACGGCGTTAACTTACCCCAATTTTACGTTTACCTGGATTTAGGAAAGTCAGAAGTTTGCTGACAGATGATGGGGTGTTTTTGAAACCTGCTGATATAATAGACTCTAAACTGAGGAGTAGATTTTTTTTTTCTTCAAACAGATATATTTATTTCGATTAAGAAATAGGAAATGAGTGGGATAATTAATATTCTGATGAAACAAAAATGACGAAATTTGTTTAGAAAAAATAAAAGCTATGAGAATATGAAATAAGAAATACAACTTTATATCCATGAAATGTTAGTAACTATTTGTATATACATTATAGATGATTCGTCATTTTGGAATAACAACAGATCTTAAAAGATATACAAATGCCACGCCTTTATATAAAAGAATTCAAGATTTAGGACACGTCAGTGACGATGACTTTTCATGACTAAATCAATTCATTTTTCATATTCGATTTATTTCAGAGAATAAAAAACTTATTATAAATAGTCGGATATGTTGAAAATAAATACATTTCAGATAACACTATTATTATTCTTTAAATTCGAGAGTCAAAAACCTCATTTCATTTCTGGAGATTTTTTTTTTAATCTTGTTTAACCCCGAGTGGTCTAACAAATTTTTAATTTTGTAAATTTTCAAAGTCACATCACTCTGTTGATCTCAACAGCATGGAATCGATAAAGAGTTTTACATGACAGTGAGATGAAGGAAATATTATAATGGAATGCCTAGAAGTGAGAAAGAGAGAAAGGTAGTTTTTATGAGTAGAAAAGTGCATTGATGCATCATATACGTCAACATATTTCATTTTTGTTGTTTTAAAATAAATTCATTGCTGAGAATTTAATAACAGCATAGAGGTTGTTGCTTACATGCAATTATTTATAATTACAATGTTAATTATAATTGATTAATTATAATTATTATTGATTACATTAATGAATGAAAATTAATATAATATTTGATGAATTTTTTTTCCGATTTTATGGTCAATACCAAAAGATATATTAATATTATTGCATGTGTATAGATACATCATAACTCCCATTACTCATAAGAAGGAAAAAAAAAAGTTATTTTGAATTAATTTTCATTGAAAAAAATAAACAAAAACAAGTGAAAAAGGTAAAAAAGATAGAAATAAAGAGGATCTATGTGTGATTATAATGATTAATAAATTAATGAGTCTCAAGGCGGGTAAAATTATACGACCAATGGACAAGCGTGGGCGTTAATGGGCGGAGTTAGGAATAACCAACCTGCTATCTTAATCCTTATTTGTGGAAGAGCAAGAGCTCACAAGTGCCTCCCACTGATAGAAGAGAATCTCGCGACTCGCTCGGCTTCCCCTACTCGTCTCGATTTCGATCTGTGAGCGGGAGTAACTGTTTATATGTGGTACAGAAAGGAGTGAGACTTATACTCAAGTGGAAGTTTAGTCTCAATGTGCAGATTTTGTTCATACAGCTAAAGTCTCGTCTCATCTACACGCAAGATAATAGACCACTGCAATTCATTTCAATGGGATATACCACTGTGATAATGTATCGTCATAATGGGTATATATAAATACATATGAGATTAACATGACTCACTATTTATCACAGTAGAATGTATGATTTCATTTTTAATATTTAGGTAAAAATATATCTTTTTCATTTTTATTATTGACTTGATATATTAATTATAAATATCAAATCACTTCATTTAGTCTCCTCATACAGGAGACTAGCATTCTTCAAAGTTCAATGACATTTCAGCACTGTTAAGTATTGAAATTAACTAACAATATTATACTCAAATAAATAAATAATAAAATTCCAACGATAAAATATCATTTAATATTCATTCAGCAATTTTAATGCATTTAAAAAAATATAGACTTCTAATTATTGGAATGAAAGTTGAAAAGGAAGATAAAAGAATACAGGCTTTGATATATTGCAATTAAAGTAATGATGTTTAAGGGTTAAATTAAACGAAAAAAATCTTAATCTTAACATTCAATATTTAAATATAAAACGTAACGATGCCGACAATAATGTATAAGTAGGTTTTTAATCGACGGAAATTAATATGCAATACGTGAGAAAGGAAGTTTAATGAATGATATGGTAGAGTAAGTGCGGAAAAAAGATAGCTAAAAGACTTAAAACGCTAAAAGACGTTGTACGCGTATAGTAAGACAAGAAGAAATGTACAAAAGAAGATAATAGAGAGGTCGAGCAAGGGTGGAGATGCCTCACCTTAATCTCTTAAAGCTCGAATTAAGGTTTGGACGCACCTTTTCCTGCATTCGAAGAGTTCTTCTGAGCAATACGACGCTAATATATCTTATATTCTAGCTACATAACCGAACGTAACACTCGTTAACCGGAAGTTGACCATTACTTGGCAACTTAATAGTCCGTGAACACAATAGAATTACCACGAATCGAATATAAAAATTATTTCTTAACACGGAGATTTTATACATCTTTGTAAAGTGGTTAATATATAAAATCAACTGAAATAAATAATTTTCAAATTATCCTAAAGAGAAATAATTTTGTGTCACACAAATTACCCGTTTCCACTTCGGTGCTCCTTTTCCATCCAACCATTGCAAAAATTTCATTTCAATAGTTGCTACTCTTTTTTTTTTCTCATGTCCACTACTTGGAAAGTAGTAAATTTCATTATAGTCATACATCTTCATTTTTTATGTTTGAACAATGTGATGAGAGTTATCTCAATGAATCACGCATTATATGTTGATGCAACAGTGCCTATAGATTGGTGAAAATAAATTTGAGAATATTTAAATAAAACTTTTTAACTTGAACAAAAAATTCTTCTGACTGACATTAATTTGATATTTTTAGGTATAATTATAAAAAAAGGAAATAATTTTTTGAATAAAACAGTTAATGAAGGTGAAAGTAAAAGTCAAAATGTTGATATCAAGTACCAGGATATAACAGAAGCATTGAAATTTTGTCATCAAATTAAAAATAATCTAAGCAAAATGTTTCAGATCTCTGTGCAACACAAAATACAAACCCACACACTTATACTCAAAGATGTACCACATGATGATCGGTTTGCATACATTTATAGCTTTGAACGAGAGTCTGGACACAGTGTTTAAGGCTTCGAGTCTCTTGAATGTTGTCTGTTTAGTCATTGGGACCAAACACAAGAACGTAGAATTGCATACAAGCATCAGTATATAGACACTACATATCCACCAGTATTCCCAATGTCCATAGCGTGGAAGAAAAGCAACGACGTTGGCCACATCGCGTTGTCTGATCATCCTTGCCCTAATGAAGCTTGGTTTATCTGAAGGCTTTCGATTCCCAGTATAACCCATACCCCACGTAACGTAAGATGGTGGTGGAGAACACCTCCACGGTGGTGCTAGGCACCAGCTTGATCGTACATCCTGTTTCAAAAGTCATCTATTGATTCAATAGATTTTTAAAGACACATTGATTAAAATAATTACATTCTCCTTCTGAAAAAAGCAAAAAGCTTTTCATTAACCTTCGAGTTTTATTCAATAGAGATAAAAATAACTCAAACATTATTCTGTTGAATGATAACAAAAATAATAATAATAATATAAATAAATATAAGTATTTTATTTAGAGAAATGTATCATGAAATTGATAAAAGAATTTTCTGAGAAGTAGATATTGGATGAGATAAGAAATAATTGGAGATATTATTGAAAAATACGAGTTGAATGATGAAGCAGTTAAAAAAGTAATGGAATGCATCTCCAAGTTCATTAGGTACGTCAATAGAACAATTAAACATACTTTGAATGCGTTCAAAGTGATTTTAGAACTGGCTGTACACGACTAAGGCCACCCAAAGCAACACAAGAGAAGTGGTGCGCACCTCTTGCTGGTTTTCGCGGCCAGAATCAAGAAGAAAAGGACGAAGAAGGTGCAGAAGAAGCTAAGAGGGGGCATTGAGGAAGGGGTACACGAGAGACGAATCCACGATGTTAATTTTAACTTAATTAAGGCTTAATTGAGAGAAAACATTATACTCTCTGGCCGTGACATTGGCCAGGATACTCTTCTCATGCTTGCTTGCCCATCTGCAACGCAAATACGGATTTGAAATTTCAAAAATCACAAGCCTACTCTACTACGACATTGACAAATAAAAACAAAAGATGATTCTCTTCCCATACTGTCTGAGATCGTGGTCAATTAGACGCTGGTAAGATGACTACACTTTTCTACGCTCCGAAGAAGCCCACCAAAGATACAACTGCTAATTTTAAATTTAATTGATGATATTTTTCCTTGGATTATACATGATTTTGGTTGTAGATAATCATTATAAAAATAATCGTACGTGAAATTATGTGCATTTTATTTAAGAGAAATTCTAATTGAATTAATTGATTGATTATCGTTAATATCAGTCAGTATTTTATTAAACATCATAAAAATATTCAATAATGACCGATATATTATATAAAATTACGAAATTAATTAATGAACATTATCAGTAATAATAAATAATTTAAAAAGCAAAAAATATTGATGATGGTAATTTTTTTTTTTTAATTGAAAAATGAGTACTTAAACTTTCACATTGCGTGTATATTTTAGAATATAATAAAATAAATGGAATGTGTTTGGTAATAAATATATTAATTGACAGTAATTATGAAATGAATAGTATAATTATACAAAAGTCGAATATAATGAAAGAAACGTTTGTTTATTGACTGTACGTGTGGTAATCGACCTGGGTCAATTGGTTCTTTTTTTTCCTACTTCGTGGAGACTCGATCCAAGATCAGAATTGAGACCTACCGCCGTTTCTCCTTTGAGGGAGTCTTAGTGAATTCTTGAATTTATTTGTCACAGATTTAAAAAATGTCCAAACACGATAATAACAATGAAATTAAACATAAAAATTAATTGTAATTGTCTTAGCATTGTTATAATGATTTTTATATGTAAATAATGATGATTTTTATTTAAACAATATGAAATAAATGAATAATTGAATAAATAATTTGCATGAAGATAAATTGAAATGAAGCGTGGGAGAGTTTTGACGATATCTAAGTTGGGAACAATTGAAATAACTATGGGGATCGCTTTAATTCTTCAATATCCCGTGTAGTATAGAGTATATACGAGGACGGTTTAAGTATATTAAAGCAACAGAGTGTAGTGAGTGAAAGAGAACCTCAGAGAACGTTTATATACCTTTTGAATCAGACCTGCATACTCCCGCATATATACCTACTTCCACACTGTTTGGAGAATTCGATTACGTTCTGCGAATCGATCGAGTCGTAAGGAATAAAATCACGGATGAGAAATCACGAGGTCTGGGAGCTTAATGATCTCAAGACCTCTCTTTTTTTCTTCCCTTCTCTCTCTCTCTCTCTATTTCTCTTTTTTTTCTGTCGAGATAACGAAAAGAAAAGCACTGCAAATAAAAATATTTAAATAGTATATATTAACAACTGATTTAGGATAGGTCAATTTCAAATTTACATATACTAGATAAATTCTTTTTTTTCTCCACATTTTATCCATGATTTTGACTTAATTTTATTCTCTCAGAATAATTCAAGGGAATGAAAAAATGACCAAGGTGAATAAATCACTTGTTGATATTTTTTAAAATTTCAAAGAAAAATCCAACACCATGTGTGCAAGTGTCAAATAGCGCTTGAAAATGTTTGAAAAATACAAATATTAATTTAGCAAACAATTTAATGTGATCTTGATCCAATCGTTTGTTATTGTTTGGTGCTATGTCAGGACATTCAAAACCATTTGGCAAATAGATCAGTATGATAAATTGTTGAGGATAATGATTAATCATGTAGGTATAAATTTCTCATAATAAACTAAATTGTATTCTAATAGTTTGTTATAGATACTGAATAAGTAATTTGCAGATGGTACATACCTTAGTAGATATGCTACATACACTGGTCATTATTTGTCGTGTGTCACCAGAAAATATGATCAAACCATTACATGACACATACACATGATCATATTTTATTTTTTAAAATAAATATATCTTATGAAGATGATCAGTTATTTTTGATTAATTAACGTAAAAAAATAGCATTAAGAATTTGTAGATATGAATGAATGAAGTTTTCAATAAATATTTATCAACTTTGAGAAATAAATATTTATTGTTATAAGCAATTAATAGAGATAGTGTTGTTGAAAAATTTGAGCTGAATGAAATGAGACCTGTGATGCAAAAATGATGTTTGTCGATGAAAATGCAGAAGGAGAAAAAAGGAAACATTGAGAAAAAGTGTAAAATTAATGTAGAATAATTTGCTTTCTCTTAAGGAAATTAAGACGATGATTAATGAGGTGATTATTTTGATCAACTTCTTTGCTGATATGTTTTGATGTGATCTTAGGACGGTTTGAATTTCGCAAGGATCATCGGTCGACCACAAGCACTCGAGTAACTTGAGACTTTGAGAGAATTCAGAAGAGGAAAAAGAGAAAAGATTAAGAGCATAAATTTTCGAAGTAAACCACAATCATTTTCATTTATTCAATCTCTACGATAAAGTATTAACATATTTCCAATTATGTTCAATCTATCCATTTTTTTCCTGACTATTTAATCGAAAAAAGAAACATTAAAGAAAATGAAAAAAAAAGGAAAAATTAGTAGAAAGAAAAGAAAAATAATTCTTCAAAGCTGTTTCGATTGCATCCCTTGATAAGATTGATATGACCTGATTTGAAATCGTGAGAATGCACAGCCAGATTTTTGATCCATACTTGTGTCTTAGTTATTAGTGATGCAGTTTCTTCAGTTACTCACTATATGTTGTATCATTCTGTTGTTTAAAATGACTGTAGCACCAGGATCATAAGAGAAATGCCGAAATCAAGATAAAGACGCACTCGATTGAAGTGAACTGAAAGGGGAAGAAGAAGAAAAATATAAATGTCGAGAAAGAACTTTCGTGTGAAGTTGGACGTTGATTAATGATCAAACAGCCAATGAGTTTAACAATAAAAACTCAATAAATACTCTTTTAATAATTATAAATTCTTCATATTAAAAACATTTAATTACTATTAGTTAGCTTTTAGTTTAAATCATCATGCATAACAATAATTTTCATCCAAGTATTGAAATATATTATGGGGGATTGAAGAATTTGAGAAAAAAATGAGAAACAGTTGATATTTTGGTGAACAAAAAATAATATTTGGACGAAAACGTGAATGGAGTTAATGAATATATATAGATGCAGTAGTAGTGTAGTGAGAAAAAGGCTTAGGCGAATAAGTAAAAGAGAAAACAAGTAATATGAAGGTGAAGAGAGAAGAAACGAAAAGGGAGAAAGGATAAGCAGAGTTTTGTGCAGGTCTGCTATGCGTAGTGTGCTGGAATATAAGGTTTTATTTTCGAAATTTATGATTGTCAATAAATTTTAAAAGCGTTCCGTCTGGAGCCCTTAGGGCTGCCAGGGTTGGCCAAAATGAAAGAGGACTCTCGCCAACTCGCGAGTTCGAGTATATTTTGCAGCGTATATTAGTGCGTGGCGAAAAAGAGTCTCTTTCTACCTTACTTTTATTTATTTCTTTTCTTCTCTTGACTTGATTACTGACTACATACGTCTTTCTTTATTTTGTGCACATATATACCTGTATATGCTCGATCCTATATGAATTTTTGGAATTAGTGATACAGGTGCACTGCTAAACTTATTTCAAATCCTCCTACTTATTTCTTACTTCGTTATTTCATTAAAACTCTTACTTAATAAGATCATTTATCTATTTATTTTTGTCATATTTAAAGTTAAAATCGTTTGATTTTTATTTGTTTATTAAATATTTAATTAAAATCTTGACATGTTAATGAATTAAAAATTTAATTGAGTGAAATTAAAAAAAATAAAAAACAATCATTTTTGATGATTTAAAAAAAAAGAGTTGAATAATTAAATGTAGCTGAGGTATATATTGAAATAAATATTGTCATCTTAATTTATTTTTTTTCAAAATAATCAACATCTTTTTCGATTAATACCTTGAAAACCTCAGGCAAACCTGCAAGCAACTCGTCGCGAAACCCCTCCCCGCGTCTATTCTTTCATTCTGTCTCTTTTTATATAGTAATTTCTTGGGTACGCGAAAATCGATATTTCATGGCTAATCACCAGTATTTCGGAGGCGTGGAAAAGGCATTTGTTATTTATCGTGTCGCCTCAGGACATCTGGAGAACACGAGAAGCATCTTGGGGTAAATCGCACCCTGCCTTATCCCTTTTATCATAATGACATATTTCAACTGTTTTCGGAAATACTATTTTATTTGTCATGTCCATTTTATACAAAACAAAAAAAAAGAAAACACTTCCGGTTCCTCTTTGTAATTTTTTTTTTGTTTAAGAAAAAATATTTTTTTGGTAACTTTTTAGAGAAAATTTTACTTTTTGTGATACAAAGACATAATAATAGTAAGAATTGTAGTAGAAAAAATGTGGTGAGTTTATAAGATTTATTCGATAATATAAAAATAGATAAGATAGAAAAATACTAAATAGTCAAAGTGAAATGTATAGAATAATTACTTGTAATCAAGGGCAATCTAATGGCTGAAGAAGATGACTATGCTCAATACTCATTTCATGTCTTATTTCCTTTGATTTTTAAGGTTTACATTCTTGTAGAAGAATCGAAGAAAAAGTAAAAAAAGAAAAAAACTCAAACGAATAAGCAGATGAAGAGGAAGAAGACAAGAAAAATGATCGAAGGTGATATGAAGAAGAGAATGATGATGACGATCGAAGGAGAGAATGGGTACCACCATCTTAGACTTATTAATTAAAAAATTGTGGGGTCCATCGAACCTTAACGATTCCAATGCACGATTACATTTTTTGAATTTATTTTTATTCTTGTTGTTGATAGTGGATATGTAAAAGACAGAAGATTATCAAGAGAAACTAGAAAGAGGGCTGCTAGTGGAGATGGATAAAGAGAGATCCTGTCGATTAGAATCTGTATGAGAATGTAAAGAAAGATAGCAGTAACAAGTACAGTACATATAAAATGAGATTTACTTTGTTCCCACAATATTGAAAATTTGTCGAGTCACGGTTTCGAGTTCGATGTATAGATGAAAGAATATTATTATTCCAATTTTAAAGAACGCTATATAGGCTGTAAAGCTGACTTGTGGCTCTTGATTTTCTCTCATCTTGTCTCTCTTATTCTCTTTTGCTGCCACTCGAGTTCATTAGCTCTTTCGATCTTTTTCTTTCTTTCTCCTTTTCTCTTTCTCTGATAGAGAAGAGAGATATATATATTTCTCTTTTCTCTTCTACATACTACATTTGTGTCTCTCTATCGTTGAACGCGTCTCACAGTATATACGTCAGTCCATCTTACTCATCGGCTTAAATTCCAAATGCGTAGTAATTCAACTTTTTTGTCCAATTCTTCATCTCCCTCATCACCTTACCTCTCTATTCTTCATTACGATCCTTCGTCTTTCACATTTAATTATTATCAATATACTCCATTGTTTATCAACAATTGCTCTCTTTTTAATTCCTTCTCAAATTCATCAAAAAAAAATAAAAAACAAACCATTTTACAATAATTAGGGAGATTAATTATAATTATTGTAATGAATATTAATAGTAATGTAAAAATATGAATGAAAAATAATAATTTTTGTTATTTATAAATTTAGAATGAAGGAGGAGAATGATGATAGATGATTAGTTGTAAGTAGGTAAATATAATAAATAATGAACTTGCAAATGAAATAAATCAATAAATGCACATACGAATCTTGATAAATACTTTTTTTTATCTTGCACAGATACAAGACGCACGAGCGTACAAAGGAATTTAATTTAATTGAGAATGTCAAAAGAAAGATGTTTAACAATTTTTAGTATATAAATAATTGAAGAAAAAAAATGGCTTTGTTATGGTGGCAATTAAATTGAATCAATCGCTTAATTAATGAACATCACGAATGACGCGTTTAAGACGTTGCATTTATTTGTCTCTTTTTCATGTTCTTTTCCCGAACTCTTTTACTTATTTCCTCGCTCTCATTTTTACCTCTTACTCCACCCTCCCACCTCCCCTCTTCTCTTTCTCTACTACGATACAAGACCCATCATCTATCTTATTCTCTCCCTCTTTCTTTCTCATTTGCTTTACTTAACATTTTATCCCCCTGCGAGCAAACTCCTCAGCACACACGGCATCGCTTATTAATTTCCGTCCTTGGCTTGCTCTCTTTGCTTAAGCGTTATGGAATCCTTTCTACGTCATTCTCCTCCTCTTATCCTCATATCCTTGCTTGGTATTCGCTTTCTTCTCTTACTTTTCTACTAATTCTTTTATACTTATTTGCTCTCGCCGCTTCGATTTATAACTCTCCAACGAAACATTTAAACGAACGATCGAGAATCACAGAATGAAATTATTATTTCATTTAATAGTTTTTTTGTAATTTTTATGATCTCATTGTTATTTTTTTTTAGTGTTTGAGAAAAAGGAAAAGAGAGGGAGAAATCCGATAAGCATGAAGAGAGCGAAAAAGTTGAAGAAAAAATGAAGGGACCACTACACACAGTAAAAGGATCACGGTCTGTTCTGGTTGCGGTGGTGGACTCTCTGGGGGCCCGGTCTTCATTTTTTACTTTCAAAAATCATGACGATGCTCATTTTTCTGACTCGTAAAGAATTCTTCAAACTGACGTGTAACCAAACGGGGTTCTTCTCGCATTGGAACGAGTTCAGAGGCCTCTTATATATATTCATCATTTTTTAGATCTAAAATCCTTTCCTTTTTTTCTCTTTTTCTCTTAAATAACTTTATACTAATGTTTTTTCCATTTCAAACTTATCGTTTATTTCTAAAATTCCCCGATACGAGTCAATATTCGATCATTTTACTCCTTATATTTATCTGTTTATTTTATTTATATTTTGTATCAAAATTTCGTCAACCGTTTGTGAATATTAATTACTTTAATTATGATTAATATTCATTTTTTTTTAATCCAGAAATAAATATTGTGCTTTGTTGAGTTTTTATATTTCTTTGAGACTCCGACCTTGTTTTATATCTGTTGACTTGAATCTTGATTCGAAATGATTTTCGAAATATGATTAATTGTTTTAGATGAAATATTTCTCATTCCAATACCTCGAAATTTTTGAAAGGGGTAGAATAATTAGTTTTTTATTTTCTTATGTTTAGGCTTTTATGTGTGCGCTCACAACATACTTGGTATAATCTTGAATTTTTTTTTATTCTACTCAAGATCTTACTGAAATTGAAAAAATTTTTTGCTTGATCACCATACGTGAAGATAAGTTTTTTTTTTACTTTAAATTCAAAGCTAACATGATTGTGGGAATTTATTCAAGGATATATTTTAGTCTCATCCCAAATAATTTTTTGATGAAATATCTTAAGTTTACTTCGAATTTTGGGATAATTTTTAATTATATTTCTTTTATTATATTTTTCATATACTTTGGGTTTTAATTTTTTTTTTTTGTTAATAATTATACAAGTAGGTTGAAAAAATAATTTATTTAAAAATTGCATCATTAGTCAAAGACACGTGTGATAATATCTAAAAAAAAATGAATATGCTAAATTCACATGTAAAAGGACATCGAGTAAAAAAATCATGACCGCAATAATTTCACTTTCAAATGTATTTTTTACAGATATGTTTTTAATTAATTTTTAGTCATTTAAATATTTATAAATGTACAATGTATCAATTTATTCATCTTATTTTATTTTACATTTATATATATAATATTTTTATTCATTTTTTTAGTCATAAATATTTCATATTTTCTCAAATCACATTCAAAATTTTAGATAAGTAGTGTTTGCAGATTCCCAAGATCTATACCTTATTCAATATTTAAATATCTATGACATGGAGTTTAGAAATGATCAGTCAAGAATAATCTGACCAATGGATTGTTGATTTAATTTAAATATTTATCTCGTCATTTTTACTCTCTTTCTGCGAAAAACGAACATTAAGAATCCACAAGTGATATATTATTTTGGAGCAAAAATGATTTAAATCATGTATAAAAGTATCCCCTAGAGCAAGCTGTTAGAAAAATGAAGAACTGATCTTCAGAGGGGTCTACTTTATTTATTGAAAAATATGTAGCTCTAAAAATGGGTAAATATAAGGATTATGAGCAGAAAAAAATTGTAAGCAATTAGCTGATTTGTTTAGTAGACATACATAATGGGATAAAAGATGGGTGAAATATGTGGCGAGACTAAATGGTGTGTCTGGACGTTGGTAAAATGTTCTGAACTTCAAGTTCCACCTTTTGGTCACCACAATTACAGCCAATTTCAGTGCAAACGAGAACAAAACAATGATCACAGCATAGAGTTATGCTTGTACCATGGTTTATAAATGTAAAGAGTGGGAGAAAGATAGATAAAAATATGTGTACATATATGTGTGTAGGATGAGCTGAATGAGAGAAGGGGTCGAAAAAATCTAAGATAAAGAAACAAATAGAAAAGAAGAGAAAATAAGTGGGAGAGACACTTGTAGGATTCCTTTAGTCTTAACTCCTATATAGAGACCGGGAATTTTTAAATTTTGTCACGTTCAAGTTTAAACACAGTCATTTGTTGATGTTGTTGTTGTATCTGTTGTTGTTCTTATTCTTCGTCTTCTTTATTCACATCTGTATAAGTCTTCTATGTCTTTTACCTTTACCGATTCCTCTACACCACTTTACTCGCCACACAATGATTCTCTCTTCATCCCCCTTTCTATTCATTCTTCGCTACAGCAAAATTCGCTCTGGTCTCTTTCCCATTACACAAAATTACGCCATTTCGAAATTATAACATCCGATCTGGACAATTCAATCTATTGAATTCCTCGTCGAATTATTTTTTTCCACTAATTCACTAGTCAAATATATTTTTTATTTTCGTTTCTTTCCTTCATTTGAAACTTCAATTATTCTCATCAACAGTTGCCATTAATTTATCTAAATTTTTTCATTACAACTCCTAATTATAGTTTATTCACATAAAAGATAATATTTATTCCATTTTTTTTTTAAATAAAAAATAATGATTTATTATTGAAAATTTTATTTATTTTAAATGCATTAATTTCGATTTTAATCATCTTAAATAATAAAAGTAATGATGAATTTTCTTAGAATTAAATGAAACTAGTTTTGCATTTAGTTTGTTTTAGTTGAAAAAAAATGTTTTGCAAATTTATCCTTTGAAATTTATGGCAATATTTTTCTTTTATTGTATTCAGTTAAATTTGAGTCGATCTGTTCATCCCTGCTATGTAAGTAGTATCAATCAATTTCTTCTAAACCAATTTAATGAACGAAAAAAAAAAGAGATTTTTTTAATAATATAGATTTCAACTTTACTGAAGTTATAAATTATAAAAAAGCGTAATAAATATTCTAGAGAAAAAAATAAGAATAAATACGAGATTTTTGAAGTAAAAAAGTAATCCGAATGAAGAGAAGAAAGGTATTAATTCAGCAAAAAGTGGTAAAAATAAAAAATATAATGTAAACAAAAAAACCACGAGAGTGGATAAAATAAAAGGTTAAAAAATTGCAAAACAAGATAGTGAACTATAATATCACGAGGATACATATCAACTTGTAAATAATATCGAGATCCATGTAGGGCTCTGTCTCTTTTCAAATAATTCAAAAACCGGCCGATCGAACATATATTTCTGGGGGCTGGGGCCTTGCGGCTTGCACCGTGTAATTATCGTTGGGCCTTATAAAGGTTCTGAATCGTTGAATGCATCAGTGATCCTCAACTCTTTGTTATTATTATAGAAATAAAAGTTGCGTTTATATAATTATATTTACGTAAATAATCATTTTTTTTTTTCCTGCCACAAGTCATATAATATTTTTAATATTTTTTTCATAAATAAATTAATTTATTTTAATTCCTTGAAAATTAATAAAATATAAAAATAATTAAAACTTGTTTTTTAAGCCATTAAAAAATTATCAATTCAATAGAATAAATTCATTAAATGCATACTCACACGAGAGTATCCCATAAAGAGACTTATTTAGGATTAAATTTTAACATCCGCCTTACGATTCATTTCATCTTTTTTTCTGATTATAATTCTATTTTTATTTAATTCTCAAGACTTTTATTGTCATGGCTTCCCTTTGCATCTTTTTTTTTATCAATTTTAATATTAGCATTATTATCACCATTAAATTTATTTTCATTCGACCAACGACTTTTATCTCTACTCGAGCAGTAAAGGAATTAACGAGTGCGATAAATTGATGAATAATGACGAAATCCGGAAGTTTTTTACCATCATTTCCGGATTTATTAAACACATATGAATGTAAATAAATAGATTAGTGAAAGATGACGAAAAAGAAGAAATAAATAAAATTTCATTTAAAGTGATCAATAATTATCTGACAAGTTAATAATAAATATACGAAATGAATTTTAAAGAGGATCGATTAAATGAAGAAATGAACGATTGAGTCAACAGAACACGCGTGTATTTGGAATTCTAAAATTATAGATGTTCGATAAGTGGAAGTTACAGGGCCATGTGGACGATATTAAGTCTGCAGAAGAGGTAGAGAACGTTCGCCTCTGAGGAAACATGAATACACTAAGTGGGAATGTTATATATAAATAAAAGAAAAAAAAGGAGAAATAAGAGTTTTAAACTCTTCATCTTCAACTACTGATTCTGTCTTTACTCAAAAACTCTTATCTTATTGCAATATATTTACTTTTAAATTGGCTATTTTAAGCCTTTATGAATCATTATGATTTTTATATCATACAGATAGTTGAGAATTATTTTCCCAACTATTGTAACATCACGTTTTTATTTGTTTGTTTTTTCTTGTTTTGTTGAAATCTCTAGAAATCATTCTGGAGCACGTTTTTCATATTTTGTCCAAAAAAATACCGTGAAAGTACGAGGAAATTCGAAGAATAGAATTTCGAAAAGATAAAAATGGAATATTATTCAAGTACTCATGGGAAATTGTAGCAATAAAAGAATATTAAGTTGAATGAAAATAATAAAAAAAAAAAATTGTCAGTGACTATGTCATATTTGTGAGTTAATGCATGCACATGTGCTGATTACTCTTGAAAGTGAGATGAAAAAAATTAAAAGTCTGTTTTAATTACACTCTATATTCAAGAATTATAGATTGAATTACTTTTTACACATTGAATTTGGATAAATTTAGAACCGTGTGAGGAGTTGAAGTAGAGACATTAGAATTTTATTCCCTTTGCAATAACGTATTTAAGTGGATTAAAGACAATGAAATTTTGGTTTTTTTGCAATGGTATTGACTTGATTAAAAATATCGTCAACGAATGAACAATTACGCAAAGAAAAGAGAATGAAGAAAGGAAAGAAAAGAGAGAAAGAAAGCAATAAGGGCATACAGATGTGTCGAACGTGGTGTGCAGCTGACGGAAAAAGGGGTTAAGGATCCAAGAGGAAGAAGATGAAGGGTCCTACGGGTCTTTCGAAGGACTTTGTGCCATATCTAAAGAACCTTATATTAAGGACAACAGAAATAATACATAAAAAGATTGAGAAAAAAAGTGATATACTGAAGGAAATTTTTTTTTTATAAACTATTAGCACTGAAATCATATCATTGGACATTATTTAGACATTTTCTTTAATTTTAAACATTAAAAAAACACTCTATGGATAAATTTTTCTATTAATTAACAGTAATAGAACATTATAATTTGAAAAAAGAAAAAAAATTGTGAGTTTATCAGATGAATTTTGTAATTTGATGAAGAATAACATGTTAATCGAGGAAATAAGAAAAAAAAATAGTACTTATAAAACTACTGAAAGGGGTGTAAAGGGATAAATTCTTTACCCTTTTGAAAAAGGAAGACAGAAAGATAAAAAAAATTGCGCAAGATGACATCTTTGGGCTGGTGGTTCTTTTGATTTCAATAGATTCTCGTTTTCACCCCACTTCCCTCACATCCAGTATCCTATATATTCACGAAAAAATTTTTACCTGACGTAACTCTACCAGCTGTATTTTCTCAAGAGATTTCGTATTTCTGAATTATTTTTTTCCCGCAACTGTAATTTTATTTTTACTTTTCTTTTTAAAAAAGAAAGAAGAGATTCCCCTTTCATGTTTGTTTCATCATTTTGCGACAGATCATCCCTCCCTCATAGAATTGAGTTTGACGCTAGATCCCGATAATGTCTAAGCTGTAAAGAGTTGAAGGTTTATCTTTCTTTTTTCTTCACAAACGTATTTTATTTTCTTACTTCGAAATATAAAATATTAGAATGACGGTGTTAGTTTCAGTGTATTGTCCTAGAATTTAGGAGTTTCACTGAGCATGACGAGCAGAAGGAATATATCCATATCCTACCAAATATCTCATTTTAGAATAACTGTGTTTACTTTGAGTTACATCATTTCATCATTTTTCCCATTTTTACCGGCAATTTATTATACTTAAAATCCGTCATAATCCTTAGAAAGAAAAAAAAGGATTCCAACAATAAATATATTTTTATTTTTAGTAAAATAATCATAAAGAAATAATTTGATTATTGTATACTAAAGTTATTGTTAAAATAAAGATTTGAATAAATGTTTTAATTAAACAAAAGGAAATGAAATGATAAGTAGTTTGTTAGAAGATAAAAATAGTGTCAGGAAGAAGAAATAATGAATGTAAGAAATATTAATGCAATCACATAAAAGTTAGTTGGATTGAAAAATTACTTAGTACATTACAGTTATTTATACTTTTTTAACATCATATTATTTGGCCCCTTGGGTCTTAAAAAAAGGAAAAAAAAAAGAATAAGCAGGCGATTTTTTCCCAGGACTCAGGTATATTTCGGAAGGCTTGCGGGTTACTAAAGAAAAACGAGACAAACCGGGATACCATATATGAAAGTATACTGAGGGGTTAAAATCCAGGATCTTGTTCGTATTTAAATAAGATTCACCCTGTTTATCATTTTTGTAAATTTCCCCCTTTTCTAACCCTTCTCGCGATCTCTTCACGAGTCTTGGGTAAAACTTCTTTCTTTATAAATATACTGCATACTGCACTCATCACAATCCATTCCCAAGGGGTCGGGTATTCGGAACTACCTTATTTTCAGACTCTAACGTCACTTTTGACGGCAAATTAGAATTTTTTTATAGGCCAGATGGTGAATTAAAATCTTTATTTTACCTGAAATTCCGTCTCCATTATTTTTCTAATAACCTTTAATTATTTTTTTTTTTCATTCTCTCTTTGAATAAATTTTCTTATTCCTTCCTTCTAAACATAATAACAACGATGAATACATTAGTTACTTTTTTAACGGTTTTTCAAATTTTTACTTTTTCATATTTTATATTTTACCCTTCAAAATGACGATTATAAGACCTAAAAAGACGTGATGCTTGATAGGTGAAAAACATTTGAAAGAATAAAAAAAGTAAATTTATAAAAAATGATTTCTCGCAAGACGAAAGATCTTTGATCATGACCCTATACGTATACGTCCATCGAGAATGACAAATGGATTTGGTTTCCAAAAAAGCTATCCCCCCTCTTCTCCCTTTAGTTTAACACCAAATCGAATGCTTGAAGTCGATTAGTTTTATTAACGTTGTGAACTCGAAAATTTCGTGTTCAAAACTACACATTATATAAAAGTCTTACTAGTTGATGGATGATAAGTTTCAATCATGTGTGGAAAATTTGGACCCGCGAATTTTCATTGAGACTTTTATAAGAATGTACAAGTTGCCTATTCCTCCAATCATGGGGAGAATGTACGTTAAAATATTAGCAACCCGGTTTTTACCCTTTTTTATGTCACGCTTCAATCATTTGAAATATTGTATTTATTCTACGGATGTCAAAATCAGTTGAATGATGATTACAAACGTAATGCTAATATGATCAAATATATATATATATATTTTAATACATGAGAGAATGTATTTTTTTCTAAAAAAAAATTCCAACAACAATTGTTTAGTTCTTGAATAAATATTTTTAATGGATTGAATTTAAATATCTTAATAGTTATTATTACATTAGATCGGAACGCAGATTAAATGGATTTAAAATTCTATGAAAATCGTTGAATACTGTAGGAGTTACTTTTTCACACAGTTGACGTTGAAAAATAACTAACTAGATTGACACGTCTTTGAAAATTTGACTATTCTATCTCTAGGATGTTTTTCTGACTTAAACACCAGAAAAACTTTGAATCTATAAATTAATAGAAAAACAAATAGGATAAAAATGATGACAAGTCTAAGTAATATAAAATAATGTCAATTTAAATTTAAATAGATAATATAAACTAGAGTGTTTTTTGAATGATACAAAAGTTGTAGGCGCCAGGGGAATGAAATGGAGCAACAAAGCTGAGACGATGACATTTTTCTTATGTCCCTTACAACAAACTCTACGGTTATTCGTCCTTTGTGATGATCCGCTCCGATTGGATCCCATAAATCAATTAATTTCAGCTAGTTCGATATGCCGGCTAATTTAAATTCTTTCGGAAGCCCTTGGAATTATTGCAACACGAATGAGAATGAAATGGATAAAAAGAAAGAAAATTGAGAGAAGAGAGAAATGCATTTATTAAATGCCAAAGGCGAGAGCAAGTAAAAATCAGATGCGCCACCAAGTTGCAATTCTAGATGATAGAGAGTGGGGAGATACTCAAGGATTTAAAGAAGAGCGCCACGTTAAATATTTCTGATCGAATTCCACGTGAGCTGGTTCGTCGTCCGGTATGGCTTCGTAAGAATTTAAACGTTGGCATCGTCAGCCAGATTAAATGAACACGCGAAGAAATAGAAAAAAGTTCACTAAAACGCCATCTAAAATAATAAAACGACAGACATATGCAGTCAAAAAAGACATCAAAAAATTTTCAACCTTACGTTGACATAAGAAAAAAAAATTCACTACTCCTAAGGCTGCTAATTAGTATGCTCATATTTAGAAATGTCATTTAGTAGTGATTTATTATATTATAATATTTTGTAATTAATAAAAAATTAATTATTTATAGATAATACATTTTTATACTTTTTACTTAATGTCTTAAATCATATAAAGTCAAGATTTATATTCTTAATAAAATTATTGTTCGAAAAGAACATAAAACCATAAAACGTACTTGTGGATAAACCATATAATTAAGTAGTCATAAAATATAAGTGAATGAAAATAGTTTACTTTTTGAAATCCATTTTAAACTTTCAAAATGATATTATTTCAATATTTTCTGGAGAACATATATTTCATTTCTGATGTAATGTTTTACAATGGACAATGATTTAAACGAATCTTCTTCTACATAAACTATAAAATATCAATTATATATCTTTTAAAACCAATATATAAAGAATTGATTATTATCTTAATTCTCATAACCCATTATCATGACACTATTTTCCATAAAACAATTAAAATGACAATTAATAATCAATTAAATCACCAAATGTTTATTTGAGTTTTTTTGAATAAATCAAATTCAAATGAAATCTCTTTTACCGATATTGTCACTTTAAATCGATAATATCAATTTCCTCATTTCAATTGATTTATTTACCGACTGTTCAACAGGTAGTATTACCATCTGTTGAATAATTTATTACATCGGAAGGTAAACAGTGTTTTTTTATTCAAACAAAATTTATCAACATGTTGCTCTAATTGATTAAATAATAATTATCATTCATTACATTTAAAATATTTGTACTCAACTAATGAATTATAGATCAACGAATTCAATGAGATTATTAGCAATATAATTTTCATGGAATATATGGATGGATAAATAATAACTTCTTTTTTGTTACTAAAATAAGAAAGTAATAAATAAATGTGATTAATAAATGATCTATGATCATAATGGTATGTATTGTATGCTTGATGATGTTCTTGCTTTCTACGGTATGACCTCGAGCGTATTGAATCAAGAATCTTCACAGCTGATTTTCGGGGTAGCTCGCCGAGTTCCCGGGCTCAATCGTGGGCTCAGTGCGTTGTGCGCGTTGCTTTGAACCGCACAGGCGCTGTTGTTGGCGCAGAGAGAGCTAAGAGAGTGGATACAACTAAATAGTACAGAGTGCGGATTTGCATTATAACTGATGTAACGAAGTTTGTATTTTTTTCGTGACACATGATGGTATACATTCCCATGTACAGTTGAGTTACTTTTGTTTCCATTGCACTTTTTTAAACTTTTATTACAATTGAATTTTAATTAATTTTTTCCCCCCTTTTATTATTTCACATTTATTATTTTTCTTTTTTTTTTTTTTGGTTTGAATACCACAATTTCTCGCACTCTTTTTATTATTTTCCATCTTTCTTTCGTTCTCATTCATTAAAATTCATTGTTTGTCTTTTTTTAGAGATAACAGGATTTTCAAGTGTTGAAGAAAAACAGTGAATACAATCGGAATTGAATAAAAATAAAAAAGAAATAATGAATAAAGTGATGAGAAAAGTCTAATGATTGACAAAAAAGATAAATAAATGAATTTAATAATATTATTGAGTGATAAATATTCTTATTATAATTATATTAGAAAATTTAATAAATGATTTTATAAAAATAAGAATAATAACATTTATCAAAGTAAACATTATTAAAATAAATGTATAAAGAAAATAAGGACCATAATAATATATTAAAAAAAAGTGTCTTGAGTAATGTTAATTACGAAAGTGTGATTAGAAAAAACTTTTATCTTAATTAAAAAATGAACTAAATAATGAGATAGTAATAACTGCAAACAAATGCATACTCTGGTGTATTTTGATCGTTCCAAGTGAGTTGATTTTTAATTAAAAATCGGAATGATAGCTTATTAATTTAACGTCGCTCAATTGTTGAATTATCTACTTCACTGAACTTTAGTTAAGATCTTTTAATTCTACACTAACATTTCCATCCCTAAATGATATTATTTTACTCTCAGACTATGTTAATTGTAACTGGAATTTTAATGTACCCTACACTTACTCAATGTCATTACTTGCATGAAGGTATTTGTTTTTCTATTTTTTTTCTTTAATTGTCATTTAAAGAAAAAAAATCCATCGACAGACAAGTAGTAGAACTTTCATCGTTAAAAAATCATTCCATTTCATATCACATTTGGCGCGAAATCTGTTATAATGAATTAAAATTCTTCTTCTTTTTTTTTTTAATTGATTTTTTATCCCTCTCTCGTATTACTCGACTATAATTAATTTTATCACTCAATTAATAACTGATTTTAAATTTTAATATTTTTAAATCAAATATTCTTCTGATCTTTTTCCTTTTTGATTTTAATTAATACAGTAAAGATCATGTAATCTTCCTCTATAAAATATTTTACAATTTTTATTTCTATATCGAGAAGAACTCACACGTGCAGTACCTATATCAAGGAAATCCGTCGTATAATATATATTATATACGATCGGATATCCTAAAGTGTAACTTCGTCTCAAGATATAATACTTTTTATCCTAGTATTCGTGTGTAGATATCGTTATGTTTTTTTAGCATACAATCAAACAGAGATAAAGCAGATATAAGATTGTATAAAAATGCAAGAAAAGTTTTATGATTTTCTCAATATCCTCGCATTCAAGTAGAATTGACGTGGTTTACGACACGGTCATCGTTATTTATTTGACGGTTATTAAAAAGCAAAAAAATATATTTCTCTCTTTTTTTTTGAAATATCAATGTGTCAAAATTAATTTTAAACAGATTAAAAAATTAAGTTAAATAATAAATGGTTTCTTTGTTGTTTAATAAAAGTTTATTAACCAAAATTTCATTAAAAAATATCAACCACATTTATTGATTTTTCGATCGATAGAAACCAAATGGTCTGTAAAAAGTCTATGAACAAAAGAAGGAGAAAATTCAAGAAAAAAACAATACAAATGGTAGGAAAGAAAAAGTACCATTTTTTTATTTAACCGTAAGCTTTTAATCTTAATCCTCGAGGACTGCTTTAGCTTAAGTATGGTTTATGTCGATTATATACATTGAACTTTCAAACATGAAGAGTTAAATATTCTTTTTATTGATATCGTTTGCATAAAAAGTTTGTTCCGAAAAATTATACAATTAATAATTTAAATTTCCTGCATATTAACATATACATTGCAGCCATTTTTTCGATTCTACCATCTATGGTGGTAGTTTTTAATGTAATAAAACTTTTCTCTTTCACTGTAATACGTCTGCGACTTTGTCACTTTCAAACTCTTCAGAAGGCTTTTACTTCGAACTTTATTATGTAGTACCCAAGTTTTTATCGTTACATATGAATGTCAATGATCGTAACATTGTTGTAAAATATTTAACTTCATTTTTTTATTATTTCATGAACTCTAAATTCATTTGAATAAGTTTAATTATCACATTATTCCATTTTTTTTCCAGTTACTGGCATTCTATTAGATCAGACGGTTCTTGACCTACCAGTTTTTATGTGAATAATGTCACAAATTCAGGTCACCAAATAAAAGAAGCTTCGTTAAAGTCATAGATGCATAGGCTGTCGTAGATTATTTGAGTATAACAGCATCAGGTGAGGACAAAACCTCTTCATTTCATCATCACCGCAATGGATTCTGATTAGTGGATTATCTTGCACATCCTATAGACTATGCTTTCATCTGGATTAATAAATAAACAGAATAAAGTATACTAACAATACTTATATTTGTCACTGAAAATTAATTTATTCTTTTATAAATGTCTGGTATATTTAATTCAATTATTTAAAAATCTAGGATGACGAAAAAAAAAACATCAATACACATGAATAGAATGAGGTTAATAAACACAATTTTTTCTTTAAACGATATTTATAAAAATGCATGGCGCGTTGTTTTACAAGCTAGGGAGGAGTAATCAAATTCATGAGAATCAATTATTTTCTTTTTGTTTAAATGGTATTGTGTTTATATGGAGGAAAATGTTCTAGGGGTTGCAGTAAATAGAATATCTATTTCCAAAATAATTTTATACAGTCAATTCTCTTTTTGTTACAATCGTATTGTACTTCGTTGTATTTCGTTGTCTTCCATATCAGTAAAGTTTGTATATTATTAGCTTACTCCATTGAAATAAATTAGTTATAGATACAATAAATTCAATCTGTTACTGCAATAGATTCAAAATTTATAACAGTTATCAGTAAAAAATTTTAAGTAAAAAAAATTAATTATTATTTGATGGAAATTACTTATTACTAATGATAATTAGGATATGTAATATATTCAATAAACTGTACACATTTACAATAGATATGGTACAATTTAGTAATTAATTATTGATTATACCTTTTCAAAAGATTAATTATCTAGTCCATTTATCCTCAACCTAAAAATCTATCTTCTTGGCCTATAAAAAACTTTTTTTAATTCTTAACCACTGTACTCAACCATTGTGTTCTTCCAATCTAATTAAATACTGTCAAGCCAGATTGAAACGTTGAAAAATATATTGTTACCGTAATAGATCAAAGGTCTGTTTTTGCGATATCCTTGATTTTCGGTGAGTCTATAGAGGAAATAAAACCTATAGATACAATTCAAGTCTGTGGTTGCAATAAAGAGAAAATCTGTGACAGCTACAAACAAGTGCTGAATTGTAACTGCAACGAAAGAAAACTGCTGCAATAATAGATAGAGTTTGGGAGGAGATAATTTTTTTGCAGCTTTATCAAGTTTTCATGTAACGATTTTTATAACAAACATTTATCATTTGAACATGTAGAAAAAAAAGAAACGATAATCGTGAATAAATTGAGTCTTCGTGATAACAAAATTCATTTTTTTTGAAAATTTATCTCGTGAACATGGTATATTTTTGGTACTCTGTATAATATATCTTTTATAAAAGTCCTTTCGTTTATCAGTACACTGGCAGTTGATTCAAAAACATTGTCATCATCATCCTCCAATTTTTTACAATAATAGAATATTTTCCTCTGTGCAATAATTAAGAAAATAATAATTATGAATTAGATATAGTAAGGATTTATTACAGTAATATCAGTGTTAGCATTAGTGACTAATAAGCAAGTAAGAATTTTATTGATAATAGTAAATAATTATTTATTTTTATGATACACATATTTATATTAGCAATAATATATATTTATCACAAATAAATTGTTAAAGAAATTATTGTAGGAAATCAGTGAATATTTACTAATCTTCAAATCATTTTTTATTATACAAAATATTCCCATATTTAATAGTTTAATCATGTAATTTTTTTTTAATTACTATAGATAATTATGTAAAAAAAAATTGTAAATATTTTTTTCTTTTGCAGAAATGTAAGGTATGATCACGTTGGTTATGGTTGGGTTGCTCCTAGTTGCGGAATCCACATATGGAAAAAACCTCGAAATCAGTAACGACTCTGGTCTCGACAGAGTCAAATTAAAGAGCAATAATTTGAAAAAGACTGTAACAGACGACGACGAGTCTTATCGTAAGAATTTTTATTAATAAACATGTAATTAATTAAATTTATTTAAAACTCAAGTGCCATTCTAAGTTAATTAAACGTGAAAAAAATTTAAGTTTTGATGTATTTAAATTTTATTACATTGATATATTTATAAATTTATTTGTCAATAGGTCTGACATGTTATACATGCGTCAACGTCAGCGATAACCAGGTATAAATGCTTTTACTTTAGAAAAATGTATTTTTATTGAAAAAATAACCCAGTTTTGAATAAGCCTTTTATGCATTATACAATGCTATGTGGATAAAAATTATTTTTAGACCTTAAAAGATATATCATTTCGAAAATATTATTTTAAATGTCTCTGCAGATGTGCAACAAATGGGCAATAGATACTCCTTGTCCAAGTGATGGAAAGGATTTTTGTCGCTCACTTCATATTCTCGACAGCCGTGGTAATAGCGCTCTGGTATGATAAGCTATAAATTTGATTCTACTTCTTAACATCAATTGTATATACAATAGGTATTAAAATAATGTGCGCATGCTCAAAGGTACAATTGAACACATTGTGATATTGGGATTCTGGAATGACCCAATTTTCTTCTTCCATAAGGACTGAATTGTGGAAAATTTGATAAAAACCCTTCTTCAAGAAACATTTATTATATCAAATTATTTTTCTTTATTGTTATTCTATTAAAAATTAATAAAAATTCATTTTACTTTAACTTTATATTATTTAAAAAAATACTCAAACAAAAAGACATTATTATGTTTATCCTAATCCTAATTACTTTACATTGGCATACTTGATAAACAAAAAGAACAAAAAAGTAATTCAATTGTGGCTTTAAAACTTTTATTGCCATTATTTTCTAAATTTTGGTAAAATTTTTTTTCCTTTAGATATTAAATCATGGGAATGAATGACTTTAATAGATTAATTAATTGGAAATCTCTGAGTTAAATTGAATTTCAGAGTTAAATCATGATTTACGATATTGTATTTATTTAATTCGATCAACAGGTGAACAAAAGCTGTGCAAGTAGTAAAGAATGTAGTCCGGCATCCGTCGGCTGTATTCCAATAGACACACAGACGGTACGGAATATAACGAATTTTTTAAACTGAATAATCAAATTGTAACAATGATTGTCAAATAAATTCGCTTATTTCGTTCTAGATATGCATAAGCTGTTGCGACATGAGTTACTGCAATATTGAATCACCAACTAATTCAACAAATGCCATTTATTCACGCAAAAGACGTGAAAAATCCAAAGGGAAGAAAAAAAAATTGGAAAAAAATTGTTCGATGCAATTATTTGATAGTCAATTGTCATACTATTTGAAAATAATTCTTATTGCTTTATACTTTTGTGCATATCATGATTGAAGTAATTTTTTTTTAATTTCATGTTAATATGATGAATCAAAACAAATAAATCATTAAAACATTTAAATCATAACTTCAATTAATCATTTTATTTAACTATACAACGCTAAATATTATAAATTATACATAAGAATTTTTACTTTATGCATTTTTATCAATAAAAAAAAAATATAAAGAGATATAATCAAATTATAAATACTATTATGTTAAATTAATAATTATAATTATTTTTTTACATTATTTTGAAAACATTTTAAAAATGAACAATCAAATTTTTGAGAAATAGTTGTTATCATATGTCGATAATATATTTCTTGTCGGTAATTTATTTTTACAGCTATTTTCTTTATCGACTGGCTGTTACGCTTGGGAAATTCCTTTGGCACCGCAACCGGAAAAGTGACGCCAGTGTATACTCAAAATCTATATTATAAAATGGAGGAGAAGAATCAAGTCACGGATCGTGAAGTGAAAAAAGTAGAAAATGCTGAGAAAGATAGTAAAACAAAAAGGTATTTAAACTTCATTTATTAATAGATTATTACCATAATTGTTTACTATAATTAAGTTTTATAGATTATCCATTTATTATTATTAAGTAGTGATTGCTTTTACCCAACCGGTACTCAAAAATGTTTTATAAAGATATTTCAAAAGATTTTAATTCCCATACCAATTAAAGCTTATTTGGTAAAACTCTATTGTATCACGCCATAATACCAAAACAGGTTTATTAATGATTTAAATCATTTATTTAGCATTATGTACCAATCAAAGTTCAGTGAACAAGTGGCGGGATTTTTAAACTTTCTCTTAAAAAATGCCAACACCCTTGAAATGAATTCACTTCCCATATTCAATTCACTTTTGTTTGATTATTTACTTCAAGGATTTTAATATAAAATTTAATTAATCAATGTATTTTTATTATTATAACTTTATTGAAAAATGATTCAGTTCCAAAAAACGTGATCGGAAGAAAAAAAATCAAGCAGCTAGTTCTGCTGGAGAAAATCATAATGAGCTAACTACTCAGTCTGGAGAAATGCCTGGAACGTGTTTCTCGATAAAAGAAATTCAGATGGCTATGGAAGTTTTTAAATTACAACATAAACCAGCAAAAACCCAAGAAGAAGCTATGCAGAAGGCTTATCAATTTTGGAGCACTCAGCCAGTTCCAAAAATGGGTAAGAACTTTAAGTTTAACACAAGTTTTATTACCGATCAATTTTGTTAATAATTTACTGTTTTAGATGAAAAAATCGTGGTGAATGAACCTATTGAACCAAATAAAACGTCCATCAGGCCAGAGCCATATTCTTTACCAGCTGATTTTCAATGGGACACTTTGAATCTTGATGATCCACTTGTTCTGGCTGAACTTTATACTTTGTTATCAGAAAATTATGTCGAAGATGATGATGCAATGTTCAGATTTGATTATCCGCAAAGTTTCTTAAAATGGTTTGTATTATATCAATTGATTAATCTAACATTCAAAACAATATCATATCAATTATCAAATTGAAATGTTCGTTTATTTCAGGGCTTTGCAGCCTCCAGGATGGTGTAAAGAATGGCATTGCGGAGTGAGAGTATCAAAAAGTGGCCGATTAGTTGGTTTCATTTCTGCTGTTCCAGCAACGCTTCGAGTTTATGACCAGTAAGATATTCTTTAATTAAATAGATTGAGATATAAAATAAATAACATAATATGAGTAATTATATTAAATACCTTACAGTATGCAGAAAATGGTGGAAATTAATTTTCTGTGTGTTCACAAAAAATTACGCTCGAAACGTGTGGCTCCAGTATTGATAAGAGAAATAACAAGGCGAGCTAATCTCCAAGGAATATTCCAAGCTGCATATACTGCTGGTGTTGTCTTGCCAAAACCAATAGCGGCGTGTCGTTACTGGCATCGTTCCTTGAATCCTAAAAAATTAATTGAAATTAAATTTTCGCATTTATCTCGGAATATGACTATGCAAAGAACTTTGAAGTTTTATAAATTGCCGGAAAACCCGAAAGTGCCTGGTTACCGGAAATTAGAACTAAAAGATGTACCTCAAGCGCATAAGTTACTGAATGAGGTAAATATTATTTAATTATATTAATTCATACTTTTTCATGATATTTTAAGATTTTAAACTATTTTAAATTTCAGTACCTTAAAAAATTTGACTTAGCACCGGTGTTTACGGAAGAAGAATTTAAACATTGGTTTTTACCTCAGAGTGGTATAATAAATAGTTTCGTTGTTGAAAATGACGGAATAGTGACAGATTTGGTCAGTTATTATACCTTACCAAGCTCAGTGATGCATCATCAAACTCATAAAACCTTACGTGCTGCTTATAGCTTTTATAATGTTTCAACAAAAACGCCATGGGTTGAATTGATGACAGATGCTTTAATATCTGCTCGAAACGTGAGTCTCATTTATATAATAATCGTTTGAATTGTTAAATAGCCATTAGCAATGATAATTTTGTTAAAATTTTATTCTGTATTAATATTAATCTACTATTGATGTGTTTGTTTAGTTGGATTTCGACGTATTTAATGCATTAGATCTAATGGATAACAAAGAGTTCCTGGAGAACTTAAAGTTTGGCATTGGTGATGGTAATTTGCAATACTACCTCTATAACTGGCGATGTCCAAGTATGACGTCCAACAAAATTGGTTTGGTTTTACAATAAGAATATTGTAAGCATTATAATTAAAAAATAACAACAGTTGATTAATAAAGCAATTGATAAATAGGGAATAATACACAAGCATCTTCAAATTTTTCGATAAAATTGATTAAAAGCAGAACAATTCATTACAATAACAAAAAAAAATTTTAATTTTCAATCGTGTTTTTCTAAATAGAAATTTTATCAAAGTTTTTTTTTTTTTTTTTGGATCTTAGTCGAAAGACTTATTTAAAAGTATCTGATTTGTTTTACAATGACGTGTTCTAAGAATAATGTAGAAAAACCATAATAAGGTAACAAAAAAAATAGAAAGATATCAAAATTTCTATACATATTCACTTATTTGCTAATAAATTTAAAGTCCAGTGTGTTACAAATATGTTTGTAATTTATATATTTATTCGCTATTGAAAAAATAGAATTAAAATAAAAACAAAGTTAATAAAATGGTCAATAAATAAATAATGCGCAAAAAATAATTCATAAGTTGTTGATTTCAGATGCTATTCCAATTTATTATTTTGAATTCATAGGTAGGGTTTTAATTATTTTAAATGACAACAATAAAATTTTTAAAACAAATAAATCTACTTCGAAATGATTTGTTCATTTAAATCATCTTTCCAGAGTAATAGAATTAGCAGTGTTTATATTACGTTGATTCGCTATGTCAATCATCTGTTTAACAAGTGGACCAAGGATATTATTCAAATAATTCCTCAACTCGAAACATTTCTGTTGTGTATTGACATCATTAGAACTTCCCCAAATTACAAAACCATTTACCTTTTGATTCAGTATTTCTTGAAAACCATGTATTAAATCATTCTGAAACATTAAGTTTTTTTTTAATATCATTATTTAGTAGATAATTAATCAATTCTAAGATAAATTGGATAAAAAAAAATATTAATTTTATAATTTTAATAATTCTTACGTAGCTTAGAAAAGTATCTTGACTATCTCTATATTTGTACCAAAAGTAAGGTAATATCTTTGGTTGAGGGTTTGAATTTTTTCGCAATTCTCCAAGCTTCATTCAATCGTCCATTAATTAAACCTACTTTTGTTTTTACATCCAAGTCTCTGGGAAAATAAATTGACGGTAATAGAGCATTTTCTCGTTCCCACAACCACGAGATCCTAAAGGAGACATTTGTTTGGTTTTAATACAAATGAACTTTCATTATATAAACATATTAATAAATTATAGTGATTACTCGTCATTTTCTTTACGAAGTTGATTATCACATTGTGTATTTGGTTGTTTAGGAGTTAAATTGAAACATTGAGGATACCCATAGTAACTCCAATAAGCATTTGGACGAAGATATTTAGCTAAATTTATGGTTTCTTCCATAAAAATTTTAGCAAAATCTTCAAATCTCTTAGTAGCTAAACGTTTAATTATTTTTTCATTCATAAAGGGATGTCGTTTTTCTTCAATTTTGTATGAATAATCCCGATAATGAGCTAGACTTCCCCAATTCTGTCGGAAAATTGGTCGCCAGCTCTCAAAGTCAATGATACCAAGCCCAGAAAAATTGTAATCAACTTGTTCTTGAACATGAGCTTTAAACATCTCTAAATGTTTATGAAGATTACCTTCCTGTGGTACTCCACCATTCCGAATATATATGGTGCCTACAAATAAATCCATTTTTTAAATCTGAACAATTCAAAGACTGGCTCAATTATTATTACCGTTTGAATTTTTAAGTAGAGCTGGGAAGAAACCTGGATCATAGAGGATCGCTATGTTATTTCCTAAAAAAGTATCATTAGAATTTTGAATTATCTCAAAATTATCAAAAACTTGATTGAAAAATATTCCATATTGATGACACATAAACGTCGGTACGTTCCAATATACTTGAAATTTTGTGAAGGGCAGCATGTGTAATGAATCCGGGTCATCATGAGAGACTTGTTCAATGCTAGCCAATAAGAATAGCAATAGTTAAAATACTTGAGTATATTAATGAATAAATTTCATTAATTGTAAATTGAGATAAATGAAAGAAATAGTTGCTCACCCCCATAGAGTTGCTTTGGTAACAGATAGAAATAATAAAATGATGAAAACTTTAGTCATGTTGATCAACATGACTTGGTACAGGTGGGTCTAATAAAAAGAAGTTAATGTTTAAATAATTAACATTGAATTCTTTGACAATACTGAATTTTACTTCTTTGGAATCGAGCATTTATTACAAATACCAAGTATATTCCCCACTTAAACTATTGTCTACGTCCTCGTATGGTTTTGCGTACAGTTGTAGCTCTTGGTCAATTGTTATCTTTCTGACGGCTATTGTTAAACGATTTGATATTTCCGTGCATTCTCTTATGTAGAAGACTGTCAGTTGCTTGAACATCCAATTGCAGGACAGGATGCAGATACGGGCTCATTGACGCTTTAAAATGAAGTCACGGAAACTTACAGATGAGGTTGAGTCAAGGTTGACAGAGGCGTCAATGAATACTAGAAAAATTCATTGAAGAAATAAACATGCTAGTAAACAAATATAAATTCACATTGTATTTTTATGTTAGTTGCATATTATTTACATGAATTCTAAGTAGTTTATTCATGCATAAGTCCTAGAAAATTCATTTGCTTAATTACCCTGATAACCAACATTACAAAGAGACTTCTTTTCAACATGAAATTATAATTATGTGCAACTCTTAAGTAATAAAGCTCAGATAAACGTTCTTATTTATTTATAATAATTATTCCAACAAACTTCAACAAATCATGAAAAACGACCATGATCAATGTTAAGTACTGTTGGATAAATAACTCTAGGTATTTCAAACATTTTTGATAATAGTATATGAAGTTGATGTCAAACTATGATTATCATTGAGAAAAAAAAAGGTAAATAAATTTTTTTCTACAAATACTAGAGAGTTAATAACTATCCAAAAGTTTTAATTAGATATAGAGCCGAATATTTGATTAAAAACCGTACAAATATTGAGGTAGAAATATAGATTACTAAGTAGCCATTAAAACAGGGGCTTAAAAGATAGTGATAGAAAGAGGAAAAAAAATCCCATACAGATTATAAAGATGCCTGTAGGTATAATGTGAAAAAGAAGAAGAAAAAGTGAGAAGATAATGGGGTGTATATGAATATATGGCCACGCGTGGATTCATATGTGTAAAAACTAACACTAGTGCAAAATAACCAGCGAGAATATCCACGAGATTCTCAACTATTCCAGGAAGGTTTTCCAATTCTAAAGAAAATCTTGCTACTGTTCTTGATCAATTGGAAGCAAATTTACTCAAAATTGATACTTTTTGGTATTTTTTTAAACAATTGTTAATTTTTTGAAAATTCTTTTCTTTTGGTTCTAAAAAAAAATGATCAAGAATATTATAATTGTGTGATGATGTAGCTAGAATGTACATATCTTGTTAATAAAAGATAATTAAATGAATTTAGGTAAAGTTATTCATATAAAAGCCCTACTATATTGGTATTATAGTGTAGGTACTGGAAGTTTAAGTTTACCAGAGGAACGACAAGTTTTACTGGTTCGAGGTGTAAGGCCTGAGGCGATTTTGCTTTTTACAGTGCACGGTGGTGGGTAGGTAGTTTTCTACCTCTTCCTACTCATTTCAGTCCACTCCCTCCTTCTGAAATCGCTTGAATCACTCGCGAGAATGAGCGAGACAACTGATCGCGTCTCGATGTAAGGAAAAGAGAAGATATCTTTTATAGAAGCAAGCAGGAGGTGGTTGGAGGTGGTTAGAGAGTGGAGTAGAGGAACAGTCGAGAGAAGAGAGATCGGCAGCACAGCTTCGTGCCACGGGTTCTGTTCGGCAATCACCTCAACTTCGTTCGCTTTTTAATGCTTGAATATTTCATTTGTTAAAAAGAAAATATTTATATACAAGTAGCCACACTAATTGTTCGAGAATATACTCCGCTTTGATTGCAAACGGTTATTTAAGTATGACCAAGTGAATGGAAGTATTATTAAAAATGACCTAAGTCTTTGATTAAAGTGCGAAATTTCATCAACATAAACATCATTTTTGTCAGTGATTTAAGTTTCATTTTATCAAATAATTCTTTTTACGGTAAGTAAATCGGTGATTTGTGCTGTTAATTATATATTAGAATGAAGGGGTGAACTAGTTAATTACCAGCCCAAGTGTGAGGTTTCAGTCCTTTCATTCACTTACCTATACAGTTTTTGTTGCGCCGCTTGAGAGATCTAGATCTTTATCGTAATCGGAGGGCGATGAAAACTTGGAGGTTGGTGTTTGGTGCATCTTACAGAAATTAAGGAATTTTTTTATTTATAACATTTTCCGTAGTTGTTGAATTTTTTTTGTTATTATATGCATTTGCTTGTTAACTATTAGTTAATCATAAAAAAAATACACCCTGGATTGTGAATTTTTAAATTTTTCATTGAAATCCATGGAACTTTTTTGAACGTCTATTAAATCTTAATAATATCAATGAATGTTTATTAGCATATTCGATTAATTTTTTTCACGAAAGTTTATATAATTGAATTAAAATTTACAATCATTTAAAATGCATTAATTATGATCGATATGCGAAACTACTTACATGTGTCGGTACATAAATTAAGGAAAAATCCTGATGAATAACTCAAGAGATTTCAATGATCTGCTGTTAAACCATGTTAATAAAGTACCGTAATATTATCAAACAAATAACGGAAATTGTATTAATTGATTTGCCTACTCGGCATAATTTATTTAAAGTCAAACAATAATTATGTAATTAATTATTTTATTTTACTCCATTTTGTTTTTTTTTATTGCTTTACCGTTGCTGTCAAAATAATTACTTATTAAATGAAAAAAAATGAATTTTCAATTATTTTTGGACTCTTTTTTGTGAATACTTTGATTTAATATTTCGCTACATTCACTTTGTGTTCCTAATGCATGTTAAATAAATGTAAATACATGTTTTGTATATAAATTACGTGAGCGAAATTATTAAAAAAGACAGTAAAAGGAGGTATGGAAAAAAATAAATAAATAAATACGAATATAAAGCAATCGTGGCGTTGTCGGTAAGCCAAAGAGAGTGCCAGAGATACAAGAAAACGAGTGACGAAGAAAGAGTTTAAGGAAGAAAAATAAAAGAATATATGGCGCCGCACGTTCAACGTGTTTTAGGCATCATCCCGTCTTATGTTGGCTAACTCTTTAACATTTTACTTTTTATCCTTTTTATCCAACTTGTTATTTTTTTCTCTTGTTCATCTTATTGTTCTTTTTCTCTAACGTTCTCTAACTCTTTCCCGAATTTCTTCATTATTTTTATATTTATTTATGTTATTCTTCTTTTCATTTATTTTTATTGACAAATTGTGTCAACAAATAGTCAATGAAATTTCATTTATTATATTTAAATAAGTAATATTTTAAAATTCATGTAATAATTAAAAGTCTTAATTAATAAATATTGAACAGTTCTTTAGAACGTTTTTTTTTCTACTTGAATTATAAATTAACTCGAATTTGAAAAAAAGATTAGGAATTAAGAAAACAAGTGATGTATCGTTAACCTGAAGGAGCTACTCTTTACTGGTGTGTGTGTGTACTTCTTTGAGATAAGTAATACGGGATAATAACGTGGGGTTTTGGAGGAAAAAAAAGACAGAAATAAGGTGAAATGGCGCCACACGTCCAGCCTGTTTTTGGTCATCTTTTGTAGCCGCCAGTATTTTTTTTTCTTTTTTTTTGCGTTGTCTTCCGGATCAAGGCTACTACTAGTTTACCCAGCACCTTTAATATTCTCTTTGATACCCTAGAATTTAAATTTCAACATTTTATTTCTAAAAAAAAAAAGAGATTAATTGATTATACTTAATGCAAACTTTTATCTCGATCATTATTATATTATCTATTTTAGTATCAACTAATTTATTGGTGAAATAATTGTCACTTTCGAGAAAAAAACATTTCTACATTGAATAAAAAAAGATAGTTATATCGAAAAAAAATTCTTACGTTCATTCAAAAAATATTTTACTTTTATGAATAAATTTTTCTTTAATATATGCAGGTTACGTTAAACTCATAAAGTTTGATTATAAAAATGAGAAAAAAGAAGTATAAAAATGAATGTATATAATATTGAGAATTTATTGAAATAAATAAGGAATTTCATAAGATTTATTGTACGAACAAAAATACGCAATATGTGTGATTATATATAATACGCAATGAGCAGAATGCAGCCGAAGCATAGATAATATGATAATAAAAGTATGAAATCACAATGTAGTATATAGAAGTTATAAGTAAAGTATAAATAAAGCAACATGGTCGAGTACTACGTTCTCCATTACCCTCTCCAGTACTCTTTTCTTTTCTCTCTCATCTTGGTACACGCACGCTGTAAGAAGAGAGAAGTCTCTCACAGGCTGGATCACCTTCGTTCAAGCCTTTTCCCACTTTACTTGTATTGCTATCAATGCTTATATTACGCATTTCACTAGCGGAATCTTTTACAAGTCAATATTAAACCTATCATTTGGTTCTTCTTTGTCATTCGCTAACAAATTATGTAAAATAGATGAAGGAAAAAAACTCGTATATAATCCCCAGTGATTGTCGTGAATAATAAAATATTCTCCAATAATCAATAGTTGATACTCACATGGTAGAATTATTGATGATTTTTTAAAAATTTAAATACACTGTAAAAATATTGATAAACATAAAATCATTGAAACATTTGCCGGTGTGTCTCTTTGATCATTTTTCAAGTTACGAGCGCGTCAAATTTGCTTTAAAATGAAATTAATCTCCAAAGTTGATTTTTTATTCCTGGTCGATCGAATTTTTTTTTCGCTTGCGTCTTGGGCCGACGAGTAACTTAAATCGCAGAGACACGAGCAAATGGAAAGAACGGGACCATCAGTATAAGACCGGAGGTCCGGCTCTTTTCTCTACTGCGGTTGTTATACGCCTGGAGGCGAGAAGAGAAGGTGGCGCAGCAACAAAGAGCTTTGGACTTCTGACCAGCGGTTTCAGGGACGGCCAGACACCTGATATTTATTTTTTTCTATCAGCCTTCTCACTCTTAAAAGCATGAGACTTCCTCATCCTTGTTTAGATCTCCCAGATGAGTCTATATATAGTAGATGAAGGTTCGGACACTTGACGTCGAATCATCTGCGAATTTTGACTCATTAACACATCGCTAACTTGTTTATTTCCATTTTTTTTTTTGCTTTTAATTCCTTTTTTTCTGCTTATATTCTTTGGTCAGTTGCTTTTTTGACAAGGGTTACATTTATTGGTTTACTCTCTGCATGGTTTCTAGCTGGTAATTTGAATCTTCTCGCTTAACTTTAATCAAAGAAACACTGTTATGTGTCGTAATATTTTTTTTATTGTGCTTTAAAATTTTCTTTGCATTTAAATAAATTTTATTTCACCAATGATTTATGTTTTCTCTAGAATGCTATGATTTAAAAAGTCACCTTAACTTATGATAGAAAGAATTTTAACTGACTGAAAGAAAAATATCGAAATTTTTTTATTTACAAATAAATTAATGAAAACATGTTTATGTGTGAAGAATTGAGAGAAAATAGTAAGGAAAATAATATCAGCTAAGATTCATAGAAAATAACTTCCTCTATCATTTTAAATTATTCGAGTTATTAGAAATAAATTAAATTCATTATGGCATGTTTTTAATAAGTATATTAGACTTTAATTTAATTCTAACAGTAAATAACAAAGCACTGGATTAAATTACATCCTTCAACAAGTTATAAATTAACGATTTATTGTAAATAATAAAAAAAAACGAAAATAAAAAATGGCAGAACATGTAATAAATTTCTCAATCACCAAATAAATTAAATGTATTCTTTTTCTGTCAAAATCGAATATACTTCAATGATTGGTTTCTTCAGCTACATTACCAAAAAAGGATTTAGACTCTCTAACTTTCGTAATTCTTTTTCGCTTTAAGCTCTTTTTCGTTTTTCTCCCCTTTCTTTCTCCATCTCGTCCCTTGAGAAAATAGTGATGAAGCTTCAAAAAAAAATTCCCTTTTTTATCTGCCACTTATTGTTTCTAAATGAAATGGAGTTGTAATTATTTCAAAATGAAAATGAAATTCCATTCGAATTCCGACTTTTATTTTCTGTTATTTATTTCAAAATTCCTTTAGCAATTAATTTATTCGAAATTTTTTCTAAATAATGAAATTCTTCTATGAATAAAAATAATTATTGATCAAGTTGAAATATATGCGTATTTGCTCATATACCAAGTATCTAGATGACGCAATCAGCTAACCGGTCGTCGAACTGGCCTCGAGATAGTCTTTCTGTTGCTTTCATTAATAAATAAAAACTAATAAATAAATAAATAAATAATAGAAAAAAGATGAGTAATCATCCAGGAACAATTAGAGAAAATTCAAAACATATTTGTTTTCTGTTTTTCTAGAATAATGGAGCCAACGAAGAAATTTGCAACAATAGTTATTCTTCTGATTTGCATCCTTCTTAGCCAAGCTCATCGGGAGCATAAGGTGACTAGTATTTTGTAAATCTATTTATTTAATTAGCAGAGTTGTGTTAACAATATATTTAAAGCTATAATACTTGTGCTTTCAGGTTCATAATATTGTACTTTATCCCGATAAGCATAGTTGGTGCAAAACAACACCAATCAAGCAAGTTGTAACTTGGCCTCAATGTTCTTCGCAAGAACTTGACAACAACGTCTGTGTAGGAGCCTGTTTCTCTTACATGGTACCTCATAGCGAGCCTTCAGCTCCAGGAGACCTTATCAGACCTTATTGTGACTCTTGCCAGCCTTTAGATAGCATATGGCATACAGTACGATCTATTTTATTTATTTTATTAAAAATTTCTTCTACTCCTCTTTTTTTTATTCATTCCATTACTCTTGGATAATTCTGAAAAAAATATTTGTTCATTTTTATTTCAATAAAATGATTAAAATAAATTCATTTGGCCTTTAGGTAACTTTAGATTGCAAAGATGAGGACAATAATCCAACAAAAATGTTGAAAAAAGTCCAAATTATAACAAATTGCTCATGTAGCTCCTGCATGGAAACATCAAGAATTAAATCTGACTATAATACACTTTTACAATCAATTGTCGATATAAATATTGACAAGAATGTCAATCAAGTTCATGAAACACCTGATCTACTATTGAACCCTAATTTAAATTCGTCTAAAAATGTGACAAAAGACGGAGTCCAAGCCAATGAACGATTTTTACAATTATTCAAACACTTGAAGGATAATAAGAAAATTGATGAGGCAGTGGCAAAAGAAATATTTCACCAAGTTTGAGGAAGAAGTTGATCTGGAGAATCTAAAAGAATTATTGAAGAAATATGGACATGAGGATGAGTATGAGAAGCACCAGAGTCACCATAATCAAGTCAAAATCTACAAAGAACAAGAAGAAATTGAAAAGAGTCATCATCATGAAAACCATCATCCAGGACATCATATTGGACCCCATCATTCCATTGTATTGGATTCTGATGTGAAAGAAAAAATAGATGTTGAACCACATTATTTACATCCCGCTGTAGCAGGCCAAGAAATAAGTTATCATGACAATGTATTGGTTGATAAAAGTAAAAAAAAAGACTTTTAAATAAAAGTATTTAATAAAGTGAATATACAAATTATACATGAATACTAAAATTATTATCAATTTGATAACAATTAATAAATTATTAATAATTTAATATAATATACTAGTTAATAAGTAGAATAGAACACAGTTATCTACGTAAATAAATTCATAAGAAAAATGATGACTTTTAAATGGAAGTAAATTGATAGAATTGATGAAAGTTGAAAGTTGTGGAGTTGAGTGAAAGAATGAGTGAGCTTTGAATGTGCAAAGAAAAGCAAAAATAAAAATAATAAATTTTAATATATACACTCAGTAATTGTAATTAATTTAAAGAGTATGAATTATTATTATAAAATAAAACTATGTAGTATTAGTATCACTGAATATCATAATAATAATAGCAGTAATAATTGTATGTATTATAAGTAAAAATGTTGAAAAAATAAATATTTTATATTTCGATATTTTTATAAGATAAGAAAAATGTATTTATGCCATTCTATATTTTGAAAAAAAAAACAACACTAAATAGAAATTAGTTAATAATTATTAAATTATTAATAAGCAATATTTTTGACAATAACGAATATGACTATTGATATTAAAAATTATCACTCAGATTATATTTATGAAAATTAAATAAGATAAATATTTATAAAATCATCATTATCATGATTTTTTTGTGTTCAATAATGTGCATTCCTTGTAAACCAATACCTTATTACTTTCTCTTAGTAAATAAGTAGAACATTTCGCAAGTGATAGTAGCGGATAAATAGTAATATCACTACATGCTTAAAGTAACTAATAAGACCTAATAACTAACTGTAAAATGATGTCGAATTTACTGAGACTTTAATTGGTGATGAATCAGTTCTAAAGGAATATGAAGCGATAAGATTACTTGAAAGAAGAATGTAAGAAACCAATTAAAGCCTTAATATCACAAGAAATTTTCAAACGTAATTACATAAATCGTATATACTAATACGTAGACGTTGTTGAAAGTTTAGTAGCGACGTGCGATCGTGAATGACATATCGTGGGTGACATGTGTATTTTTCATAACATGTGGTATACTTTCTATAAGTTTTAAGTTTTTTTCAAATAAAATGTAGTGCTAATTTCATGAAATTAATAGACTGCGTTTAGTTATGTTTTTTTTTTTAAACATGTATTCACATGACTAACAAAGTAGTTTTTATTATTATTCTAATTAAAAATAGTTGTTGAATTAATGGAATAACTATCTGAACATTGATAGAAGAATTTTAATAATGGATATAATGGATGGTAAGATTTTTTAAAAAATTGTTATTTAAAAATAAATTAACGTTGATATATTAGATATTATAAATCGTTAATAGAATTTGTCTTAATTGTAAAAATTTTATTTATCAACTAAAAGAATATAATATCGTGTTACTGTTGTATGAGCTTTAAAAGAAGCATATCTTTTAAAATAAATATGTATTTTTGTAAACATAAATGAATGAAATTGTTTTTTTCAATAACCAATGTGATGAATAATAGTGTTTAATTGAAACATTTATCTAATATTTAGTATTTTTCTGTGGAAGTTAAAAATATTTATGGATTCATTATTGTTTAAAAGTGCAAGATCTTTAAACTATTATGTAAATGTACAATATTCTGTAATTTATAGTTGAAAGAAATGCCGCCACTATCAATTAGATAAGTAAACAACATAATATTATAAATTGCACAACTTTTAGTCCACTTATTGATATAAATACAATTTGAGTCCCTCATTAAAAAGGTTGCATGTATTGCATGATTAATATTTACATCATCAATAATCTTTTATATAATAAAAATATTTTTCTTTGAATCCATTCATTAATTTAACAATTAATAACTTTGAAAAACATTGTTTAACCTTTGAATAAAATTTCATAAAATTTTATACGTCCACAAAACTGATTTTACGATAAGATAAAAACAAAAAAAGATACAAATTTCATAGATATGCTGTAAGTTTGTTATCGAAAAAGATAAACGAATAATTATGATTAATGATGATGATGATCTGAAGCTCATAAATTTTTTATCATCAGTGGCAACAAAGTTTCTTCAATGCGATTTCATAAATCAATACCATAATAATAAATAACAATCAAGAAAATATCTATAAACTTTGAATCATACATAAGGCAATAAAATCAATACTCAATGAGAGTACTATAATCCATTTAGTACAATAATTCTAATTATAAAAATTTATTCTATTAAAGTTTTAAATAACTAATGAGTCACTGTAGCCTCGTGGTATCTTCGATTGGTTTCGTTTACTACTCGGAATTATTCGGCATTTCAATTCCTTACTCTACATTAGCCAGCTATCATTTGACATCAGATTAATACTCAATAAAAATTCTATCAAAAATATATATTCATTTCTAAACAAACTATTTTTAACTGTTAATCATTTTTTTAACAATAGAAATTTATTTATTGTCTTTTTAATGAAAACTAAAAGACATTGTGTATAATCAATGAAAATATGAAATACAGGGTAACCAATGTAGTTGGCGCCACTGTCAGTGACGTGATGATGTTAAATCGAAATGCGCAAGTCCAAGTTGTATGCCAAACAATTTCAGAGCAATTCATTACACTCAGTTATAATTATTTAAGTGTTTCATAGTGACATAGAATAACGCATCATCATTGGCATTATTAATACCACTGACTCTAATAATCACCGTCAGAATTAAAGTATTTCGTAAATTTAACGTAATAATTGCAAATTGCAATTATAGTTTAAAATAAAATAATAGTACATTCGGTGTTTGGTTAGTACAGTCTAAAATCGAGTTTGTTGTGAGGACAGCACTAGTAAAAGGAAAAATCAAGTTTTAGCGAAAATTGAACAGTAAATGTGTTGAATCGTGCGCAAACGAGTTTCGCCATCTTTGAATTATCTTGAAATATTTCACTAGTAAAATTGTTGAAACAAGTGTATTACTCAAGAATCGTCGATCGTCATTTTTAACGTGTAAAGTGAATCATCAGGATTTGTTATTTAGCCACGGTTCAATTTTGCAATTAATATCATAGTTTGCTATTTTTTAAATACTTACACAAATGTTTAATCAAGAGAATAGAACAATAAAATAAAAAGTTGAACATTTTATTGATAAATTTATTAACAGTTTATATTTTATTAAATCAGTTTTAATTTTCATATTTCGTTTTATTGTTTCATCGTTTATTATTTTTTATTACTATTATTATTGTGCTCCTTATTTAAAATCAGTGATAAAATTAGTGATTATTGCTTCAGAATGCATAAAATATTGGGAATGAACTATTGCACTGTTTTTTCTGTACTTAGAAGTCCCGAAGATGGTGAATTGTATTCTCGAATCATTTAAATGAAAAAAAAAATTATAAGTGTGTTGTTGTAACAATAATTGTTAGAGACAGTGAAAAGAAAAACTTAAAATAATCGATTTAATCAATATCGAATTTAGTAATATTTTGAAGAACATTTTTAATTTTCTTTAAAAAAGAAATTTAATATTACATGACGTTAAAATATTTTTTTTTACTTAATTTAAAAATTAATTTTAAACTGTTAAAATATTCAAATAATCGTAGAACATTTATGTATAAGTGATTTCTTATAAGGATAAAAAAAGATTTATAAAATATATATAAAAACCTGCTGGATTCATGTTGACGTGAGTCTAAGAATAGACTTAGAGACCCGGACTTTCCTGCTGAAGATTGAAGAAAATCAGAAGAATAAAATAGTTATATAATAATTAAACGTTTTCTTCAAATATACATCTCTGTCTTTCGAGTAAATGTATAACAAATTGTCTGAGACATAAAGTGTCAAGTATCCAATCGAGGGTTATTTTTTGAATAGCCCAATTTAGATCATTCTTGCCTTGAACGGCAACAATTAATTATCATCAATTACAAAGGAGAAATATTTAACTGCCGATCGTGAAGTCGACGGCATAAAAGCTATTTTTGAAGACCGTAATGTATTTGAGATCGAACGTGGAGAAAAAAGGGTGGTACGAGAATAAAAGAGTGGCTTCGAATGCAAGATATCTAGTAGCAAGATCCAAGAAGACAAAACAGATCCAGTTGTTATCAGGAAAATTCTCAGAATTCATTGAAGTTTTTGCTGAGAAAATTTAAAAATTCAATCACTTGACGATTTTAACTTATTGTCGTTATCAAGAACAATTGGCAATCAATTTGGATTACATCGAGGTATGAGTGATAGTGAACGAGCTGTTATAACGCCTCGCATTGGCTGGCGAAAACTTGCTGATCCTGGAGACTGACACGAGTACGAAGAATTAATTGCGGTTTACCGATAGCAGTTACCGCAATATAATAATAATTACTATTATTATTTTATAAAAAAAAGAATTATTATACAAAGAAAATACAAAGGAGAACATTTGTATGTCATCCAGATGTATCAAAAAAATTGTTTGATAGATAAAAGGACTTTGAAAAGAGATCCAAAGATGGCTGGACACCGGTGTCGGTAGCAGACGGAGTTTTTCATTAATAGAGTTTAAAAAAAATCCCTCATTATTTAAAAATTATTTAACAATCACTTGTGCCATTCTATCAAAAAAGTAAATAATTCGTTGATCAATTGAATACATAATTTATTGAAAGAACAATAGGATATTTCTTGTGAAAATCCTGTGGACAATAATTTAATAGTGATTAAGTGGTACTTATACGTTAACTAGAAGAGAATTTAATAAATTTATAATAATCCTAATTATAAAAACAACAGTAAATAACAAGATAGATATTAATATTAATACTAATAAATCATTATAATAGTTGTAATAATATTTATTCAGTGATAAATATCAATCCAATTTATATAAATATCATGCCTGCAACTCCGAATAAGCTCAATTTGGGCTTTGCTAAAAATGCTTACAACGTTTTTAGCAATCGTAATCCAAGCAATAATAATGAGAATCAGATCGAACAGAAGACAGAACTGTTAGAGGGTAAAACAACGATTTTTACTTGGAATCAATAATCTATATTGTTATTCTGTCTATAATGAGATCAATGACTTTTTTTATGTTTTAGGAACTCGGGGTAATGGCTTGCTACATCTCAAAAATGGAGTCGACTATATCAATCCTGGCGAAGAAGATCAAATGGAAATTTATGGGTAAACACAGCTGACGAATATTTAGAGAAGATCATTTTAATATAATAGAGAATTAATGTTGAATGATATATTTTTTCAGATATCAAAAAAATAAAATTTATACCATAATTACTTGGTTTTTTATCATCATTACTGGTGGACTTTTGAGGCTAATTTTCCATTGGATTCCTCATTTAATGCTACGAGCTACCCATTCAAAGTGTTCTCTAGAAGAGGCTGATACTGTCTTGCTTGTGGAGCGATTCCAGGGCAAGCATGCATATTATCACGTTAAAAAATTAAGGACAATGACAATTCAAGATGTTACGTAAGCGAGATTTACTTTTATTCGTTTTCAATGATATTAAATTTCGTAATGAAAATAATAATAAACGAGTTTTATATTACAGAAAGAATGCTGTAGATAGTGATACACTGATTGATGAACCCTGGGCAAGCTCTGGAAGCTTTGGTTCAATTAGTTTTAATAATATTGTTGAAAATGATGAATCTTCAAAACTTTCAATTCACCTCTATGGAGGACACTTTAAACAAGTATCATCTATTATAACTTTTAGTTGTAAAAAATTGACATATGTTTGGGATACAGAAAGATCTGAATTCATGAAATTAGCTGGTTTAGATGTTGGAGTTTCAACATGTACATTACATCAAATGCATGGCTTAAGTTCTCGAGAACAATTTCTTCGGTAATTAAATAAATCATACTTGTTTTACGTAATAACTCTTATTCTCATTATATAATAAGTAATATAATAATTTATCTTACAGACGAAGTGTTTACGGAAATAATGAAATAGTCGTTCCTGTAAATAGTTTTTTACGTTTACTTTGTCTTGAAGCATTGAATCCATTCTACGTCTTCCAACTTTTTAGTTTTTGTTTGTGGATTGCTGATGATTATTATTATTATGGATTAGCTATAATGACAATGTCTTGTTTTGGAATAACAATGGCAGTCTTCCAGACTCGTAGAGTAAGTAGCAATCAAATCAATTAATAATTGTAATAAATGAAAAGATATGAATATAAAATAATGGTAACATTTAATTGTTTTTCAGAACCAACAAAAATTGAGTTCAACAGTTCATTCATCTGATGTGGCAATAGTAATGCGTGATAGAACAACGGGAAAAACTGATTCTGTAACAGCTGAACGTCTTGTACCTGGTGATATATTGGTAATTCCACCTCACGGTTGTTTAATGCCCTGTGATGCGGTTTTACTCACGGGCAACTGTATTCTAAATGAATCAATGCTCACAGGAGAATCAGTTCCAGTAACCAAAACTCCAATACCTTCATCTACAGAAATAACTTATGATACAAAAGAACACGCACGTCATACGCTATTTTGTGGCACAAAAATTATACAAACTCGATATTTTGGAGGGGAAAATGTTCTTGCTGTTGTTGTAAGAACTGGATTTAATACCAGTAAAGGTGGTTTAGTACGTTCCATTATGTATCCACCTCCAGTAGATTTTAAATTTGAACAGGATTCCTATAAATTTGTTGTATTATTAGCTTGTATTGCGAGTATAGGCGCTATTTATACTATCATTAACAAAACAATGCGTGGAATATCTGCTCGAGATGTTGCTTTAGAAGCTCTGGATTTAATAACTATTGTAGTTCCCCCAGCATTACCAGCTGCTATGACAGTAGGTCGATTAGTGGCTCAAGGTAGGCTGGAGAAAAAGAAAATTTATTGCACCAGTCCACGAGCCATCAATATTTCAGGTTCTATTGATTGTATATGTTTTGATAAAACTGGAACGTTAACTGAGGATGGACTTGACATGTGGGGAGTAGTTCCAGCTAGTGAGAAAAAATTCCAAATTCCAATTAAAAATGTCACTACTATATCAGCTGGAGATTTATTATTCGGTATGGTTACTTGTCATAGTATTACCATTATTGATGGTCAGCTTGTTGGTGATCCGTTAGATTTGAAAATGTTTGAATCAACTGGCTGGAACTTAGAAGAACCTGATGTATCCGATAATACTAAATTCTCTTTGATGTTTCCAACTATTGTAAAACCCCCACGAGATTCAAAACTTCTACAAACTCCGCATCATGAAATTTCTGGTATATCTAATGGAAGACATAATTCCATTACTTCAGAAGTAGAAAACCTTTCTTTAAATAATTTAGCAGCATCTGATGCAGAATTAGCAGAGCAAGGATTGGAAATTGGTATAGTTCGACAGTTTCCTTTCACTTCAAGTTTACAACGTATGAGCGTTATCACCAGAATACTTGGCGCAAATCATTATGATCTTTTTTGTAAAGGAAGTCCTGAAATGATTCACAGCCTGTCAAAGCCACAATCTATACCTCCAGACTTCACTTCAGTTCTCCAAGAGTATACGTCAGAAGGTTACCGAGTTATAGCTATAGGCCATAAATCACTGAATAGATTAACTTACGCGAAAGTTCAACGAATAAACCGTGAAGTAGCAGAGACAGACTTAACTTTTCTTGGATTTGTAATTCTGGAAAACCGTTTGAAGATGGAAACAACTCCAGTTATTGAAGCTCTAAATCGTGCATCTATCAAGACTGTTATGGTGACAGGTGATAATATACAAACAGCTCTTTCTGTAGCTCGAGACTGTGGAATAGTGAAGCCAGAAATGCCTGTGATAGCAGTGACAGCTATACCTCTCGCAAATCAACCAAAGCCTGGACTTTATTTTACCAAAAGTAGTCCTCAGAGTCCAATGTCACCAAATCTTCAAAATAGTATCAGTGAAATGACAGATTTAAACAGCATAGTGTCACTAGAGACTGTAGAAAGCGGATTTGTTGGTAATGTTCGTACTAATGGTGTCAACTATCTCTCTGATAATGTCCAAAAAATTTCAGCTTATAAATACGTTTTTGCATTAACTGGGAAAACTTGGGCATTAATTAAACAGTATTATCCAGATTTGATAGCAAAAATAGCCACTAGAGGAGCTATTTTTGCTCGAATGTCACCTGATCAAAAACAACAATTAGTTCAAGAGCTTCAAGGACTTGGTTATTATGTTGCTATGGTTGGAGATGGTGCTAACGATTGTGGAGCACTGAAGGCCGCGCACACTGGAATTTCACTGTCTGATACAGAATCATCAGTAGCCTCGCCATTTACATCTAGAGAAACAAATATCTCATGTCTTCTATCCGTAATCCGTGAAGGACGGGCAGCTTTAGTCACATCTTTTGGTATATTCAAGTATATGGCAGCATATTCTTTAACTCAATTCGTTTCGGTCATGATTTTATATCATATAGACTCTAACTTAACTGATTTTGAGTTTTTGTACATTGATTTATTTATTATTTCGGTTTTCGCTTTCTTTTTCCCAAGGACTCGTGCTTATGACGGTCCTTTAGTAAAAGATGCTCCACCTACAAGTTTGATCTCAATATCATCAATTCTTAGTTTATTCTCTCAAATCATTATTGTCACTATATTTCAGTATTTAAGTTATTGGTATCTTCAACAAAATGAATGGTTTGAACCATTTGATTTGTCCAGTCGCAAAGATAAAGATGACGTGTCATGTTATGAAAATTATACCCTTTTTATTATTAGTTCAATACAATATATAATTTTAGCTGCTGCATTTTCTAAAGGACACCCTTATCGGAAATCAATATTTACTAATTATGGTTTGTTAGGGTCGTTTATTTTAATGTCTTTATTTTCAGTTTACTTGGCCATTTATCCTTTTGAATGGCTAGCACAACAGTTTGAATTAGTTTTACCAGAAGATATGAATTTCAGAATAATGTTAGTTGTTTATGGAGCAATTAATTTTGTCCTTTCTCTGATTATTGAAAAGTTTTTCATTGAATACTTGGTGTTCTCTAAATTGCGGTATCATTGGCATAATGTTGATAAATCAAAAAAGAAATTTTTGGCAATTGAACGAGATTTAGGAAGAAATTTAAAATGGCCACCAATAACTGATGAACCATTGCCAGAAACTGCACCAGATTTATTATTGAGACAAACTACAGTGACAGAAGTTAAAATTGAGAAAAAAATTGAGAGAAATGACTCAATATCTGATTCTAGGTTTTTAAATAGTCCTACCTCGGTCCAAAAATTTGGATCAGCACGTGAAGTAACTTTAAATCCTCAATGTCTTATTAATGATCGTCGAAATACAGTTTCAATGCAAACAGTGCCAATTAGTTTTGAAGATCAGGAATTGAATCGAGTTAGAAGAGGACGTTTGATACGTGAAGTAGATTTGACACCTAAAAGAAGACATAATTCTGAATCGGAAAATGGTGGAGTTGATAGTGAGAATAATTATCGATTAACGAAAATGAATCCTATCGCAACACTACCAAGAAATTCAATGATAAATCAAACACAAAATAAACTTAAAGATAATACGAGAACTAATAAAGATCAAGACTATCGTAAAGGTACTCAAAGTGTATTAGAAATGGATGTTTTGCCATCTTGAGATGAGGCTTTTCCCTTTGTTTTTCTAACGAAGGTTTATAAAAAATTAATAATAATTGGTGTAGGTACTTTATTGAAAATTTGCACAGGATGCAGTTGACTTTAGCATTTAATTTAAAAAAAAATGTTAAATATATGAATATATATACATAAAATGCAATTATTAGTTATCCTAATTATTTAATAAGTTAATCTTTTAATAAATTGAAAAATAATTGAATTACTTAACTAAGAAAGAGAATCAATTTTTGATAGTTAAATCATTTTTATCATGCTGTGAAAGTGAAAATATTATTTATTGTATAGAAAAGAAAATTTTTTGAGTTTTTTTTTTACTCAAAATAGATACTATAGTATTAAATATATCAATTATTTCAGTAGAAATCTCACTGAGTTATCAAGTATTATTATACTTATTTACAAAAAAATGAACAAATTACATGGGTTCAATTTATTATTTCTGTTTTAAGATTCATTTTCACTTATCCTATTGTCTATCTGTATTTTTTGAAACTAGTTTTACCGGAGGCTTTAATACTTTTTCTAGTAAAAATAATGAATTTTTCGATTTACTTAACTTTTTTATGTCTAATTATTATCGTCATAACTGTTACTATTGTTCATTAATACTTAATTAAACATTACTATAGTCTCGATCTGTTGTAAATTAAATAAAACAAATTAAAGTAAAGTTATAATAACTGATATAATGATGATAATAATAAAACAACATGAAAAAATTAAATATAATGTATGATGAAATGAATTGAAATCAAATATGTTAAAAAATAAATAAATCATTAAAATAGTGAAGATGTTAGCATATTCATTTTCTCCTTCGATAAATGTGTAAAAAAAAGAAAATTAACAAACCGTGTTTACGGGTAACAATATCAAATTTTATTTCTATGAATAAATATAAATATAAATCATTGATTTATAAACACTTGTCCATAAAAATACTAATGACTGAATCATTTATTAAATTACATTTTTTAATAAAAAATGAAAATGACATTTGTGAAAAACTACATTTATAGTATTTGATTGGAAATCTTTATAACATAGACATATTTTTAAATTATTGGTGAGCATAATAATTAGAAATAATTTTGGATAAATACAAATATGTTAAAAATTATTTATCTGAATTGAATTAGTTAAGAAATAAAGAATTTTTTTGAATTCAATGTTAGTTATTTATTATTACTATTACAGTTAATCCTAATAAAATCATTTATTAATTCTAATCGACTAGATGATTATTGTGATAAATGTTAGTATATTAATAAGATTCTTACTTTCATAATTAAAAGTATGGTTTTCGTAAGTTTCTTTGCTAATATTTTTATTTATTTCTAGTGTCAATGTAATTAATCAAGTTGACTTTTTTAATTGATTATAATAGTTTTGTCTAAAGTAATGAGTATTCTGGTTCATCTTTACTGGCAAGATTGAGCATAGCTTCCAATGAAATAGAATAAATTATCTATAAACTTTTTCTAATATATAATTCTTATTTAAATATTGTTTTTTATAATCCATATTAATAATATTACTTTTTTTTTAAAGTCAATCTTTATAATGTGAATATTAATTTGTACAAAATGTTGAAGTAAAAATATTTCCTATTCACACAAAAAAACTAGAAATAATAGTACTAACAATTATAGTAAATTTTCTATTACTATATAATGACTTTAAATTGATGTTTTGGTTTAGTTCCGATAAATGGCAACATAGTCGTTATTTAATTCAAATATTCATCATTTTTTGAATTAATCTTAATAATTCACCTAATTTTTTATAGCTATATATATTTTATAAATTTTTTAATTAATCTTGTAAAAAGATTATCGATAATGATTGGTGTAAAATAAATCATTACCACGAAACATTGCTTCAAGTGTTAATTGTTTATTATATTGAATGCCTTGAGATTCGACAATTTCAACAAATCTCAGATATCTTTTCCAAGCAGTCACCACAGCCACATCCTCTTCCGTTGGATATTCAGTTTTATCTGCAACTTCCTGACCAGTGAGTGTTGATTCCGTAGGTTGACATGTATTTTGTGTTTCAGGAATCATCTATAAAAAGACTCTTTCTTTTTTATTCATATCAAAACCTCATTAAAATTAAATGATAATAATAAATAAAAATAAAATATAAATAAAATATAAATGGTTTTACTTCGATTGAATCTGTGAATAAATTTAATGCACTAATTTTAAATTATGACCATTAATATTAACTAATATAATGTTTGTAGGAAGTGTTGTAGACATGTATGTATATATATACATATATATATGTATATGTGTTAAATATAACACCACTCCACCTCTTCAAATCAATACTGCAGGACGTGAATAAATCAGAATACACCCTTAATAGCACCAACATTTTACGATTCATTAAGAAGAATTTTAATATTAATTCTTGCGAAATGGATTCAAGTTTAAAGATGTTCTATTAATACCTCATTTCAACATATATCTTGTTGATTATTTATATATATTCACGTTATTTGAAAACTTATGATCAAAGTTTTAAATAAATTCATTAAAGAACCTTTCTGAGTTACGGTATTACGTCATGCAATAATTTATTCATCAACATGAGTTAAATTTTATTTGCATTGCGAAAGAAGATAAATAAATAAACGAAACGAAACTTGTAATTTACTTACCTTCGTTAATGTTGCTTTTATTTAATTTGTGAGGGATGAACTGAAAGTTGAAGTTTTTTAGTTTTTAAGGTCAACAAAAAATTTAATAATGTCTAATATTGGCGGGAATTCCAATGATGAAATCAGTCACTATAATAGTTAAACCGGAGAAGACTGGAGTAGACGTAGCAACTAACAATAAGTGACTGAACTGAGCGGAGGAAAAGAAGAATATCAGCTGGGGTCGTAGCCGCCCCCTCTCTCGGGACGACAATAGTCTTTATTGCTGCATGTGAAGGCCATATGTCCCTTTTATTTAATTTCTTGTTTTTTTTAAATCTTTCCTTTAAATAAATGCACCAGCATCTACCAACAAATTGCTTACTGACATTTCAATAAATTGTTTACACACTCAATAATGACCAACATACTCGGAGTCAACATGAATTCACTTTGTCTGCTAGTATTGTTACCATGTCTACTGAATTTTGTAATTCATTAAATTTTCAATCTGAACTTCTTTATTTATTTATCCAATGTCTGTAGAGCATGAATAAAAATAAAAAAAAGGATCATTTAATAAAATAACTATAAGAAAAAGATAGAACTAATGCGGGTACTTTTAAATGAAAACATAATTTATTAATTTTTTAAGATCTTTTGTATGTAAAATAAAAGATGAGATATAATATAAAAGTACTTAAGACGAAATAAGTTGTATGAAACTCTTTATTATAATAACATGTGAGCTTTGGGGAATAAAGTAAAATAAATTGGCTAAATTGCCATACTTTAAAATCGTGACAGACATATTATAAAGATTGTTATTATATAAGTTATCACATAATAATTTTAGTTTATTGGTTAATAAGATATGCATTTTATTTCAAACATCATGAAAAATTTTACTAGTTTTAAATCTTGTGATAATCTAATATGTTATTAATCGCATTATTTATAAAACCTTCGAATTTTCACCCTCACAGCTGACATAAAAAATTTACCATATGACGTGAATCCACCAGCTGTTTCTTCCCACTCTAGATCGAAAATTTTATCTCTATCGCACATGACAGTGAGTTCTAGAATACGTATTATTGTGAGTAAAAAAAAAAAAAGCGTACCAAGTGTTAAAAAAAGCCTACATCCATGCATGGAGCCAATGATCTTACTGATATAACAGGATGTTCAACAGACTCTTTAGGCTTCCTTCCATTCTTTTTGATTTTTTTTTTTTTGTATACTTTTTTTACATTTGTTTAATTATTATATTTTAAAATTAAATAAATCTTAAACTTCGTTGTCAATAATTGTTTATTTTGTTCACGAAATGATTTAAATGCCAATAAAGTGTTGGAAAGTGTAGAAGGGTTGAAGTTGATGCTTAGAAGTAAGTATTGGTTGTATTTTAATGGAAGAGAAGAAAATAGTTTAAAAATAAATTTTTTTTAAAATAAGGAGTATCAGTACTTTCGCATAGCAACTGACTCGATTTATTGTAGTCTTCGAAACAGATGATTTTGGAAGACAACAAAAATACGGGGGATCCGATTGGAGAAGAGAGCAGATGCATGGCATGTGCTACGGAATAACACCAGATGCCCCATTGGCGTAGAATAGTTGGTAACTAAAGAATATGATAAAACATGTCCTTTACCTTTTAAAAATTATCAAAGGAAAGGGAAACTCAATTAATTTAAAATTATACATGACACAAAGGAAATTGTTTTGTGTACTGGCACGCGACTGAATTTTCTGGCAGCAATTTCTGACACGTGCGAAATTGAACAGAATATTTATGAAATATATAAATAATAAAAACATTAATTTAAACATTATTTTATAATTGTAATATTGATTAAATATATTTCAAAAATCGCACAGCATTTATTTTGAATATTTCAATAGTCTAAATTATAAAATTAGATATAATTAGAATATCCAATAAACTGATGTAGTTTTTTGTATATTCATCATTAAAGATACAATATAATTTTTAATGTAAAAATTAACAGTATCGTAATTTACATATGTAATAAGTTAAATAATTATTATACATATTTACAAGTGTATCCTTCAGTAAATTACTCATTATTACGTTAACTTTAACAAGAAAGCAAAACTATTTAACGCGAGCAATTAATAGATAAAAAAATTACTTAAAGCCGTTATGTTTTTAGTAAAAATATTTACTTTCTTCATTTTATGAAGAGATAATTAGAATGGATAACTATTCAATAATAAAATTCCTTAAAATTATTCACTTAAGTGCTTTATCTCAGATTACCAAAATCATTTAAAAACCATATCTCAGTATGATATTGTTACCAATTAATTTTATTATTAAATTTTGAAATTTCAATATATATTGCAAATAATTTGTTCCAACTTATACGAAATTATCACGTTTTAATTATAATTATCAATTGGAATACGAATTTACTAATTTACAAAATAAAATCACTTAACTGATGAACACTCAAAAATTTTGTCCCCTTCACAAAAAGATATGATGAGCAAATAAATTTTAATGATAGTAAAAAACATTGTATGTTTAATTATTATTTTTATTACGACTATAAGAATTGATATTAAATTAAATACTGAGTAAAAGTCTTATCTTTTTGTGTAAAAAGGTGGTTTTTCAATGCTAAAATAGTCGGATGATGTGGAGGAAGTCCTTCTTTTTCTATCAGATATCGTATAGCTTCATGAGCACAGGCATTCCATCCTGAGTCCCAAGACGATGTATATGAAGATAGGCCTAATGACATTTTATCATCTGGAAGTGTTTCAAAGTTTTCTTCATCAACTTTTAACCTTTTTCGTGATCCATATTCATCAATAGATGCCATATCAACTGAAGAATAATCACTTGATGAATTTCCAAGTTTCTCTAAAACACTTTGATGATGAAAGGAATTTGAAAAATTACTAGAATATGCCCTATTTTGATCAACTTCTATAGATTGAGTTGGGTATTCATGAGTTTCTGGAAATCGTGTTGATGTATTTTTTAATAAAAAACTTTGCTTTTGAGAATATCTTAATTCTTGGGCAAGAGAATTTGCTAATTGATGGAGTAATTTGACATTTCCTCGCTTTCTTATACTCTCATTACTTTCATTGTCTTCTAGGTCTACTTCCACTCCTTCATCTTCTGAAGACGAATAAAAATCATCATCAGAGTCCTCAACGCCTAATAGTGTTAACAGTCGTTCTGCAGCATCTAGAAAATAATTATCAATCATATCAAAATCCTAGTATAGTAAATTAATAAACAATTAAATAAACTTTAATCTCAAGGACAAAATAATTTTCGCTATCTTGAATTACCATGTATTGTTGAAGATGAATTTGAAATATCAGTTGCTAAATTAATGAGGTCATCTGTATTACCATCGTCATTTCCATAATCCATTACTGTATCCTAATAGAAGAAAAAATATAAATAAATATTAAATAATATTCATTTATCGATACTTTGTTATTAAATCAAGTTATAAATATAAAAATAATATGACACTTCAAATATCTTATGATAATATCAATATTATTGTACTAAAGTAATGAATATTTCAATACTTCAATAACAAGTGCTTCAATTTTATAAATGTAATATGTATTCAAATATGATCAACAAGATCAAGGTGATTTCCTTTGGAAATCAAATTCATTGTATGTATAAGTAAAAATAATGTTTTAAATAATTGTTAATTTGGTCATATTTTTTCACTATTTACGAGACTAATTTTATGAATATTCATGAGTTTAAAACACGACGCTCCGTTTAATAGAATATTCAGATTTTATGATATTATTTTCTTAAATTGATTTTTTTAATGAAGATTTTTATTGATCATAATTTTTTAAAAATTAATTCATTGTTAAGTACTTGAAAGTTAGATGATTAATTAATCATAGTATTATATTACGGGCCGCAAGTATACAAATCAACGTAAATTAATGCAGACTAGTTTACATCTTAAAACATGCAAATAGAGCATTATATATCAATCACAGTCATAATAATATACAAGACAATTGTGTAAACGTACGAGCACAAATTTAATCTCAATAAATCTCTTTTACCTCTGACATGGCGTCGTCCATCATGTCACTAGTATCTCGCATGCTCTCTCTTGAATTTTTGCAAATCAGAATTTTCTATTCACTCTGTGCTCGATTTATCTCAAACGGTCTATTCTTATCAATTGTCAGGTTTTAAAAATTTATCATCCTTTACATCACAGATTTTTTATTTATAAATCTTCTAACTCTATTTAAAAAAAATTAATTATTCATTATACACTTTCATCGGAAGATTAAAAGCATTATTAAATCACACTTTTAAAAATTTCTTTAATCTTAATTAAAATTAAATTATTTATGAATTTAAAGAAAATTCCAATAAATTCGCGATATTTTAATAAAGAACAATATTGAAAGAATTAGAAATTAAATTGTTTCGAAATTAGTTTCAATTATTAAATCAATATCATCCGTACTCCTTCAATACTAATTTAAAAATTGAATAGTTAAAGAAATTAAGTCAAGAGTTCACCAACAATGGCCGTCGAAATTCTTGCAATAATTAAATTTATTAAATCTTAAAATAAATGCACAAATTCAAATGCACACGCCACTTTTTTTTTCATTTTTCATTTGATTTTATTCATTATCCATTCGACGTCCTTATTTTCTCTTGAATAACTACACTCCAAAAATATTATCTTACAGTATCATAATTGTATCTTACTAATAAATACATTGAATAAAACAATTAAAGTGAAATGATAATGACAATTGAATTACTTTTTATTTATAATAATGAAAAGAATAAACGACCCATCGAGCCGTACGGCTCTGAGTGTACTGAACGGTGTTGAAGGGTCTAGACGATGAGGAAAAAGGAAGATAAGGAGGTAAAGAGAGACTCCAGACACCAGCAGGCAGACTTGCACTCGACATGACAGCCGAAACGCAGCTGCAGCTACGACGGACACGATGGCGACGAGGACACAACATAACGGCTAATTCTTTCTCTTTTCTTTATTCAATTTTACTCCCGAACCTATCTTTATTCCCCGTACTCCGTTTCCCCACTTGAAAATACTTATAACCGACCCTGAAAGCGAATTGGAGTCCACATTTTCTCACTATTCAATCAAATCGCATTTTCGTTTAAAACTATTTCGACCAATAAGACGACATTTAATGTTGGCGCGAAATTCAAAAGATCAAATTTCAGTCAATTGACACAGCATTGCTCTGTTACTTGAAAGTAGTAGTGTTGTAAGAATAAGATTGTGTCCCTCCAGCTGCCATTTCACCTGTTCGATATATTATTTAAATGCTTCACCTGCTCTGATCTCAAGATACAAAGCAATCATTTGGTTCCTTACCCTTTTTTATGATATTTTTTAAACATATTTTTAGAAAGTTTTAATTGTAAAATAATTCTATAAATAATTTGTACTTTTAACTTTTCCATCCGTTTTTCGTTTTTTTTTCTTCATCTTTTTGGAGTAAAATTAATGAATATCTTGACTCTAACATTTGAACAATAACTTTCTCGCGTTCGATAAATTGCTGAAATAAACAAAATAAAACCATGAACGGATGGTATTCAATGAAAAGTTTCTGGTTAAAGGAAAGTAAACTCATAAAATCTATCGTCACCTATAATTCGAAGTGTTAGAATTAATATATTTATTGCTTAACGGTCTATAAATCAAAAAAACCATGCACTATTTCATTTTTATGATTAATTAAAAATAATTTACTTACTTTTTTTTAGATAAAAAAAAATTAATGGTACTTATATGTGATTGAAAGTGTTTAAATCACTGGTGGTAAACAAAAACCACGTGTTATTAAAAATGTATTTAAGTTTAATTATTTAAATAGTTGTAATTATTTGCTGTTGCTAACTTCATTTTTTTGCTTTGTAATATTATCAATTAACGTTAAATTGGGGGAAAAAAAGAATCTTCATAACCGACATTCGGTTAGTAAGTTAGCTTGAAAATAATTGCCTGAAGAGAAAACAATTTTTTTCTTCGGGGGTTGTATTTCCGCTGCTTCGGATGACTTTATATATTTAAGAACATTTTTATTAAGATTAAAATTAACTTGTAAGATAAAATATAAAACAGAATAGCATATAAATTTTTTTATTTATTAATAAAGGTACAAAGAAACCTATGCCAAAAGACAGAGTGTTTGGAAAAGTTTGTATAATTTTTCTTACATAAAAGAAAATCTTCCCTTACATCAATACAAATCAAATATGAAAAGTAGTTAATGGATTGAAATAAACTATTGTTATTTAAAAAAAAGAAGTAATTCCCCAAATGTTTTCTCTGATAAAATTTTTTATGAATTATCTCTCATCAGCTCCTTAATAATTCCTCAACAGAGAAAATTTGGGAAAGTTTACCTCTTTCACACTAGTTGAATAAAAGTAATTCAATTTGAATAAGTACCACTTCTTGGAGTAATGTAATGAGTTGAATGGATCAATATTTTATCGATGAATTTTTATTAAAGAAATATATAAAAAAGTATTTACACATAATTTGTATCATCACGCACTGATAAACACGATAACATTAATATATTAACAGTTGTTAGACTGAAATGAAATGACACGCATGGGAAAATTTAATCACAAGTCACATGACAATGTTAGCATAGTTTATCTAATAACTTGAAACCGTCAATTAAAAACAAATACCATAATATCGTTTGATTATCATAAACATAAATTTAATCAGATACATTATTAATGCATTTTTACACCTATACATTCGTCAATACGAATTTTCTTATTTGTTCAATAAATAAACCGAAAAGCAAAATTTACTACTTTAATTTCATATGTAACCTATTTCGATTAAATTTAATCATTATTCTTATCGATTTTAGCGATATTATGTGTCTATAAAATTAATGATTTATGATATTATTAAAGCATTTGAAAGACACCTACGAAGAATTTTATGCATACAAGTGCAGAACAAAATTTTTTAAGAAAATTTTCTTTCTTATAGGACAAAAATCTATTATTTATTTGGGGCTAAAAATAGACGGTAATTAGATTATCAAATTGAGGTAAGAATTAAAAATACAACTACTGATTCGGACATTTAGACACAAAAAAATAAAAGAGTAAATTTTAACCGAATACATCTCTCGACATTGTTGTAGGCAGAGTAACTAATTTAATACGACTTTGAAGCACAAAAAAAATCTGTCTTTTTAAATGAACACATTCATCCTTCAGGAAAAGAAATGTTTTTTTTTCGGCATTTAAGGCTGATTATTTCCTAGTTCTTTTTCTTTTCGTTTGATTGATTTTAGATGTTTGTTAATAAAATTAAAACTTTTCCCTCTTTTTCTTTTTATTTTTTTAATCAAATTACCAAAATAACAAAGCAAAAATTTGATTGAATCGATATAGTTACGTGTCAAATCGTGAATTGAAACAAGGAAAAGTAACCCTTGATTAAGGGGTCAAACTTCCCTCTCTTTTTTTCTTTCAGTCTCGTAGGTGGATGGGAGCTTCTATATAAAGCCCTCGTCTAAGCTCCACTAACCCGCAGTCGTTTGAACCTCGTACTTTGAAAACCATTTTTTACCACTTCCGGTAATTCATTTGAAATTAAAATTTTTAATAAAGACATTCATCATATAATTCGTTGACAACTATAGTGAATGTTTTAATTTGTATTTTAATTATTTAAATAGAACATTAATATAACTATTTTATTACCGTTGTCAAAAATTTTTTTGTTAAACATTGAAAAATTATGTCATAAAAGAAATATGTTTAGTGAATTGATTAAGAATAAACAATTGAATAGAAAAATAATAATATTGGAGCTTTCAGGTAAATAAATAAATAAAATGTACAAAAAGAAATTTGAGTAAGTAAATATTTAAATGTTAATAAATAAATGTTATTAAACATTAAAATTATTGATAATGGTGGTAAATTTTTGGTTTAATTAACCAGATGATATTTTTATTAAATAGATTGTAAAATATTATTTGGAATGGTGAAGAAAATAAAAAAATACAAATTCATGAGTATGTCAAGAATCAACTCTAAGATAATCGAGATGATCGCATGTCTGTGGATCATCCTTACCCTCTCAAGCGTCGCTATGTCTCAGCCCAACTTTTACACTCACGGTCGTTATGGAAAACGTGAGGAGACAGCACATACATGTAAATATGTATTACTTTTCAAGTTTACTCTATCGTATTATTATGCTCTTTAAATATTTAAATCGTTTACTCTAATATTAAAATCGACATGAAATTTCTCGATATCCCTTCTAACAAATAAATGTGAAATGATAAGTTAATATTACACTTACAGTTTTTATTATTTACACGGTTTAAAATAAATAGAAATTATTTACTTTTATAATTCTTTTTTAAAAGTACTCCAAAAAATTATTGACAAAGAAAGCATGCAAGCCAACAACTCTAAAATCGTTTTCTTCCATTTTTTTTTTTTTTGCATAAAGCATTTATTGCAAAAAAAATCAAAATTTATAAAGCTAATTTTTTGCAGTGTTTTAAATTAGTAGTTGTGTTAATGTTATTTAGTTTCTTTATTGATACAGGACTAAACACTGTACTTCATTAATGAAAATATGAATTTACAACAATAATTTGGTTAATTAAAATATAAATTAAAATGCAATTCTTATGTTGCTTTTTCGTGTTTCGACAAATTTTGGCTTATTAATTGAAAATATATTTTACTTTAATTAAATAAAAACCATTTTGTGGTACATGTAAAATGATGAATAGATTGAAATTTTTAAAAAAGATTAGAAACGAAAAAGATAATTACAAGTCGCTTTACGGTTTAACGTTTAATTAACCTAATTATAGAGTGTATATTTGATCTTAACAGAAATTTTTTTCCACCACCAAACACTAATGACTTGATACGATACCACACTAGTACCTCAGGTCATCATGAAACTTGACGCTGAATTTACGTTTGTTGTAATTTACCAATAATTGGTAGTAATCATGATTGAGTTACTGTTATTTTAATACTTTTAAATCTAAGATTCAATCTATTTTTAGAATAATTATTTAATTAATACTGTAAATTAATGTGGATATTTTTTTAGCCTTAGATCCATCAACCTTTTTTTCGGGAAGTAGGTATGGCCGAGGGGATTCAGAGTTCAAAAATTCTAATTTAGATGAAAAAAGTGTTGAATTATTACCGCGAGTTGATCGATTTTTTCTTGGAAGTCGATATGGAAAAAGAAAAATGTATCCAGACGTATCGGACAAAAGATTCGCATCTTTGAAAAATATAGAAGCGGCATTAAAGTACAATGATCATATGGGCCATCAAAAATCGATTAGTAATAGTCTCAATCAAGCTGATTATCGAAATCGCGATGAAAATAAGTCTCATTTGCTACTAAAGTCAATGAAGGTAATTGGCATATTTTTTTACATATTATACCAGTTACTTATTGTCGAGTTACTATGTTAGATATATTACATGATAAGCTTACAGTCAATAACATAAGTAATGTTGATATTGATATTTTTTTGAAGTGACTTTTTATGATCTATAAAAAAATGTTTTATTGAAATTATTTTCATTTTGAGTGACTTTTTTTTATGTATACATATTGAAATGAATTTTTTTAATAAAGTAAATTACTACAGATAATGAATTATCCGAATCTGAAACGCCTGGAAGAAAAATAAATTACAACTAAGTGGAATCATCCTAGTATGAAAATGCACAATATCTTTATTTCTGCTTTTCACATTTCGACGATAAATGCAATGTTATGCCATACAAATTTAAGAAAAATTTTCTCCGAAGACTGAAATATTATATAAAACTGGAAATGTCCGAAGAGTCAGTATTATAGACTATTATAAATTATAATCGATTGGAAATAAATTGATAAATAAAATATCCCAATAAATAAATAATTATGTATTATTGTGGTTGTAATTATTGTATATTATAGAGTATTATTATTATTTTTATTTTGTTATTTTCATCATTTATTATCCATTATTAAATAAATAAATATATAAATTTAATGTTATTATAAATGTTAGTTACTGTCAAATTTTTATTTAATAAGTATTATTAATAAACATCGTTTTTGATTGTAGAAAAGGGTACTTATGAAACATATTAATTGTTAGCCAAAAATGAAGTAAATATATGTAGTGCAGTAATGAAATGTCTGTTACATTTATTTTATTTAAATATATCTATGATATAAATTTGAATTTGTTCAATCATTAAACAAATATTTTTTTTTTATATAAGCAGTATATAAATGGATAAATGTAATTGAATAATAAAAACTGTAACTTTTGAAACTAGGTTGTAACATGACTAATTAAGTAAACTGTGGCCAAATTTGGGCTGGTATGGAGCCAATAAATTATTTATCATTCAAATGATCAAACCTGAAAAATAGACTGACTTATTAAATATTTGAGTCACATATGCATTCACTTTCACTGATGAAAATACAAGTCCGGAAGTTTCGAATAAAAATGTCACATTTTCTGAATGCACTTTGCATAAAATGTAAATATTTAATAAATTTATGCTTTTTTTATTCTCTTTTTGTTAAAATTATTATTTATTAGCCCTTTCATCTATAATTTATATATTATACTCAAAAAGAAAGTAAGATTGAAGGAATTAATTATGACATTAATATTTTGATGATAAGGTCAATAAATTGTAATGACATTCAAGGTCGAATCTCTTTGTCTCTCCAACATAACAATCATGATCATGATGTATTTGGAGACCTACTTTTCAATGATGTCCCGGAGAAAGTAAGAGGAATCCTCAGGCAATTCTTGCGTGCTCGTGAAAGTATAATACATGTATAATATTATACAGACATACTGATGTGAATGTATACACATAAGTTTACTATATGGTATATAGAGAATTCAACAAGTTCTTTACTAGAGAAATAAAATTTTCAAAATTCAAATTTTTTACCTCGAGTTTTTATATTATTTAAATGCCTGATATTATTCATTACTTTCTTGAGTAGAATTTCTAATTGAAAATCAGTGATTATTACCTTTAGAAAATTATTCCTGATTGAACTAATAATTATGCCTAAATTGATGTAACATTCGAATTCGAATTCTCGAACTATGAAAAGTTATAAATGCAATGGAAAAATATTTCATTTGCATAACTAATTTGTTAATGTTCCAAGAATTTCAGGGAACTTGATTACCTTAAAATAATTGTCCATTAAGATATAAATGATAATTCTGGATTGCAATAATAGCAGTAATGCGTTAAAATCTAATTCTTTTTTTTTTTACTTTCCATGCTTTCAATTTAAAGTTTGTTGTTATTGCCTTGTGGAATCAACTAAAACCGGATGTGTCTGATTGGAAAGTCTTTAAAAATAATTATTGCTTCAAACGTTTGAAAGAAAAAACTCGACTGTTTTTTTTTATAACGAATATTATTAATAGTTATGTATCAATACGGTATTACAATAGCATTTTTTTTTTTAAATAAAACAAATAATATGATAACTCTAAGTAAAATCTATTTTTGTCACATTTCGATGATTATTGTGAAATATTACAAAGTAAATTTACGAGTGCGGAACCGAACGAGACGACAAATTGCGAAAAGTGACTTTATTGTATTTTAAAGAATCAACGGTATGAAACGGGGTATGGTAATCTTTAAGAAATGTTTGTCTCATTTCCGGTGACACAATCTGTTTTTACTATATTGATAAATTTTATTTCATACTTGAAAATATTAATTTTATTTTTCATACTCAGCATAAAATAAAATGAAAATTTAAAGGGAAAACAAAAGAAAAACGAAAAAGTGTTAAAATATATTAATTTTGGTTAAAAATAATAATAGCTTATACAAAAATATAATTATAGTTAAAGAAATGAGAAAAAAAGGAAGAATTTCCTCAGAAAGTTTTTTTCACGCTCTCGTTAGGTAGTACAATGCATTGTTTCTCTTGTAAGGAAGGATAATGATCATCAATAGTCATTGAAATTATGAACAAGTGCAAAAAATACAAAAGGTATTTTTTTTTCAAAATTATGAGGATGCAATTATTTGACCCAAGTAAGTTAATTATTAGGACATAACTATTTACAATGAAAGGTTTTTTAAAATGACTATCATTGTGTATAACATTATCCTTAAGTAAGTTGGAATTAATTTCAAGACTAATGCTGACAAATGAATAGTTAAAAGTCATAAATAATAAATAGGCAAAAAATGATGATAGTAGGAGGGGGAGAGAATGAGAGAGTTAAAATTTTAAGAGATACATTCGCTGAGAGTCAGTAAAGGTAATATAGTGGGAGAAGAGAGTCACGAGAGAGTTTTACCAACCAAAATGAAACTACTTGTCGGAGAAAGTGAGAGCTAGTCTGTGTGATCTGTGGTGTTTGTGGCATACAGCTGTGGTTGAGCCACTAGCAAGTAACAAGTCGAGTCGAATTGAGTCAACTGACCCAATCGTGTTTTGTGATTTAAAGAAACACAACAAAGAGGTACCGGAAAAATCACAAATTTGAAGCTGGTACCGGCTTCGCCTCGGTCACTTCAACGAGAAGTGCTTTATTTGGGGAATCATTCGATCTATAGCTAAATTAAATCGAGGTGAAGCCAGCTTTCAAACTGTGGATAAAATCAAATAATTGCAGTGGAGAATTTTTGAGTTAATTAATTTAATGGAATAATAAATGTTTTATATTTGCATGTATAGTGATAAATATTATTCGAAAATACTATTATCACTAGGGAATATGACTAAAATAAAAAACAGTTTTACTAAAGTGATGTGACATAATGTTAGATGAAAAAAAATATGAAGAAGGATAAATTAATTTTTCAAATATTTTATTACGAGATGTAATTGTGTAGTGCATTTAATTATTTAGATAATTACACTTGGAAGATATTTATTATATTGAATATAAAAAAATTACCTTTGGCAAAATTTCAAATTAATAGCTGTAACATTAGTAATTATAATAATTAAAATAATAATAATACTCTAGTATTCAAAATTATTGGATTGGCAGGAAAGTGATCAAATAATTATAAGGTAAGAAATCAATAGAATTTTAAATAAAATGTTTTTCATATATTACAATAATAAAATCTTACACTACGAAATTATTCGTTACACAATGGAAAGTTATTCGGTTGTCAGAATAGTGGGAAAAAGATGAAGAACTAGAGCATAAAGAGTTTTGTTTCAAGGCCATGAAGAGAAAAAGAGAAGAGACTGCATCAATAGATCGGAAAGATTTCTTTCACTCACAGTAAATATTAAGAAGGGGAATCTCAGCGCTTGGAAGAAAATTTAAAAAGAAATTGAAAGCGCTAATGTCAATCATCTAGAAAAAAAAAATTTCTCCTTCATGACATTAAAATTGACCAGAAATTTTTTTCTTCTCATACCATCGTATGTACATAAATGAAGTGATTTTATTGATTTACTGATCAATCGATCGCTTCCAGTAATGAGCTTTCACAGTATTTATAAAAGTACACATATACATGTTGACAAGTATGTATATATCACATCATCCAAGTACATATATGTATATTGGATAATGTGATGTGTTCACGTATAGTTCGTTCAACGAGAGAAAGAAAGACATGACTTTCGACGATGCATCTCCTACGAACTGAGGTGAAAGTTCGCAGTTTGCTTTCTTGTAAATTTATCATATAACATTTTTCGATGATTATATATGTAAATTAATAGTGAAAAGGAAACCTATCAATACAAATGCATACTATTTAAATTACATTAAATGGATATTATTTTTAATTGAAAAAAAAATAAAAGAAAAAAAAATATTCAAAGAAGATGAATAAGTTGTTATATAACATTCACAGAAAAACCCAACCCTATATTCATCAGCTCAAATCATCATTTTAAATTGAGAGAAATGAAAAAAAGTTTAAATACTTATCATTATAACGGTTTACTTTAAATAAGATAAAAAAAAAATATTTACTGTTAAATATAATTAAAAGTCCAATGTAATGTCTCGAAATGAAGCAAAAAAAAAAGAGTTATTTCAAAAGCGGAAGTAATGTAAGCATGAATGCGTGAACGTGAACGTGAACTTCATATTATTTCGATAGATTCCTCTTTCTGGCATATAAGACACTTTCACTTACCGCCAAGTGAGTAATATGTGTATATATATACACATTACTTCTTAAGCCCAGTAACCGTTAGAGTTACTCATGGGAATCGTGGTGTATTACTTGTATATAATTTCTTTTTGTTGAATATTATGATTAACTACCTGTCAATATAACAACAAACTCGATTACATGTGTGTTATTATTTATTTCATTTCAATTGTAGAGACATTTAAAAAGCAAAATGTTCCACTCTTAGGTGATCTTTTGTGTGTATTATATGTAGATATTGACGATAAAATTTTCCCAGCTTCTTAATTGAAGGAAAAACCCGTTAGAAAACTTGGTATTGAATCATCCGTAACGTAACAAAAGTTATCGCGTCATCATGGGGTATAATGATGTAATAAAATACGGTACAAAAATTTCGTCAAAAAAAAATGATAAAGAATGTTGAATGAAGAATATTTGTTAAAAGTCAACATTCGTATCTATAAATTAACAGGATGATAACGGAGTAAAAAGAGATTAGCGAGCTTATGTCTATACACATAAATGCATTACATCCCAATTTAATGTGTGATTCACTTTTATTTATGATAAAGAAAAAGCAGACAATCCCATATTATTGCCACTTTCCCTTGTTGTAAATAGTCTTGAACAAGTTTTGTTGCAGTCAATCGCTTTCTCTAACTAATTTTCTTATTTATTTTTTCAAATTTGCTTCATGAAATTTCCCTTTCATGTAAATTTATACGGGTTTTAAGCCATTAATTATTCTTTTATTTTATAATCATTATTATATTCGTATAAAAATTTGTTTCATTCTGAAATCTGATTAAACAAGAGAGATCGTGGCAGAACAAAACACCCAAGAAGTACACCAAGAATATAATTCCTTTTAACTTGTATTATTATTGTGATTAAATAAATTTTGAGTCTTGATTGGTATTTTCCAGAATGTGACTATGTACTGATTTTTGATAACAAATTATTTGATGTTTTAAAAAAACAATTATTTGAAAATAATTGAATTTCTCTACAATCATAATGTGATATAAAATTTTTCATTTCCAGAAATATGATGATGTCAAAGAAATGTCATTGGTTGATAATGGCAATAATATTAATATCTATAGAATGGATAAATTTAATTGAGGCAAAAATACCATCAAAAATTCCAGGAGAAATTTCAAATAATTCATTAAGTAAGACAAAATCAATAAAACCATCAAGAAGAAAACGATATGTACGAATTCCAACATCATCAAATTATCTTTTTGAAAGTTCCGGTATAAGTGTTCGTAATATTGGATATTCTCCAATTTCTCGATTTTCGCCGATTCAAACGATTTCACCAGCAACCTGGCGACAACATAAGTCATTTTGGCGACCATCTGTTGATTTTAATAGACCAGTGATGGCACACAGAACACCGAGATTAATTTTTAGGGATGATTATCCATCAATTCCTAGTAGTGGGGTTGGTTCATCATTCTTTCAAACCAATCAGATCAATTCTGACATTGATGAGGACTTCCGAGGTGAGTTTCCTTACAAATTCAATTATTTATAATTATGACAATAATTGTTATTTTTTTTTTTCTCAGTGTAGATAATAATTATAAAGACATAATTATTTAGTAAAGTGAGGATAATTGGTTTGTTTGTTTCAGATCAAAGAAAACAAATTTTCAGTGATTATCCCAAGCTTGAAACGGGTATGATTAAAAATAATTTTCGTAATAATTAAAAATAGTGTGTCTTTATTCTTCTCATATATTAACATGCTTTTATTACATGTATTTAGATCTACTAACATTAAGTTATTAATCATATGATTTAAAGCTAATGACAGTAGTAAAGCTTCTTGAACAATTCTAAGGTTTTGTTTCACCGGATGTGAGAATGATGAAATTTACTGATAATAGAGGATTTACATCACGGTCACTAATCTTCGAGTTATTATAACCCTGACAAAAATTTAACATCAATTAAATACTGAAATTATCATTATAAACTATGACAATCTTATTATTGACTTGGAGTAATTCATTGTAAAATGATTTCTAAGACGGACATATTAGTTGAAGGACAAACAAAAACAAGTATAAAATTATTTGAAATCATTTTGTGTTGATTGTGGTGGCTGAATGAATTATTTGTGCAGACAAGTCGCGGAAAGAAAAAAAACCACTTTGGGAAGGTGACGAAAGTTTGTGTGCTGACGGACAAACCTGTGAATTTTTTCTAAAATGTTGGATGACAGCTGGGCTATTAGACGGCAGTTGTGGTGGTATTATGTACGCTTGTTGTCAGCGAAAAGACGCTAAAGCTATCTCTGACTATAATCTGGTCAATGCGCCTAGAGAACAGCTACAACATGAGCTTGCATTGGATACAATTACGGAATCTGCTATTGATGATCAGCGTAAGTTCGCCAATCGATGCATGCTTACTTGTTTTTATGCATGTATACATTGGCCAAACCGCATGCATTCTTCTGATACATATTGTAGATTATATTTTCTACTTTTTTCCCTGAACAATCAACTCCTAAAATATGAATGTATATTTTTATTGATATGCATTTAGTCGTTATTTATTTATATTAAGTAACCTGTGATAAACTGTTTGATATAGATCCTTAATGCATTTAACATTACTTTATTTCATGACTTTTTAATACTGAATTACTCCAAGTCTAATAATATCTGTGGGGGCCAAACTTTCATCAAATGTTGATGTGGTTATGGTACTGCTTGATTGGAACATAAGTGTGTAATATTAATTTAAATTATATTGTGATATATGTGTATAATGGCTTCCAATTGTTTTTGTTTGATTTACTAATATTTGTATTTTTTTCCCCTTAATAGAATGTGGAATTTCTTCTAATAAACAAACAGCCCAGAGACGTATTGTTGGTGGAGATGATGCAGGTTTCGCAAGTTTCCCTTGGCAGGTCAGATATTTAAATTATTCATCATTTAATCCTTTTATGAGATTTCATTTAATTGAATATTCCTAACCCACTACTTGTTATTTTTTTGTTTAGGCTTATATTCGAATTGGATCCAGTAGATGTGGAGGAACTTTAGTAAATCGTTATCATGTTGTGACAGCTGGACACTGTGTCGCTAAGTAAATTACATTCCACTATTAATATAAATTACTCAAAATAATTGAACGAACAAATTTCAGTAAAAGGGTTTATTGTGATAAAAAAAATATTTTTCTAGAGCCTCAGCTCGTCAAGTTCAAGTTACTCTTGGAGACTACGTTGTCAATTCAGCCTCAGAAAGTCTTCCAGCCTACACTTTTGGAGTTCGTGAAATTCGGGTGCATCCCTACTTTAAATTCACTCCACAAGCGGATAGATTTGATGTTGCTGTACTGCGATTGGACCGGCCTGTTCATTATATGCCACATATCTCTCCAATTTGTTTACCAGATAAAAATCAAGATTTTCTGGGTCAGTATGGATGGGCTGCTGGTTGGGGTGCTTTGCAAGCTGGTAAGTTATTTTCAACCTTTGTACAAACAGACATAAAGGTAAAAAAGATCAGACCTTTACCGATCATCGATGTATTACTGTTTAAAGGTTCACGACTTCGACCGAAAACCTTGCAGACAGTGAACGTTCCTGTAATTGATAACAGAGTTTGTGAACGGTGGCATCGATCGAATGGTATTAATGTGATTATTTATGATGAAATGATGTGTGCAGGATATCGTGGAGGTGGTAAAGATTCCTGTCAGGTAATTAATTCAATGATTACCGAGTTTTTATTTTATTGTCATCAAAGATAAATTCACTTGCGTGTTGATAAATTAGAAATTTTGAGAGTAATTTTCAATCAATAGCAAGTCGTAATTATAAATTTAAGTGAATAAATCAAATCTGATTAGTATCTAAATAATTAATGAAAAAAAATACTTTTTAGGGAGATAGTGGTGGACCTTTGATGCTGGAAAAAACTGGTAGATGGTACCTTATCGGCATTGTTTCAGCAGGATACTCTTGTGCTCAACCAGGACAACCTGGTATTTATCATAGAGTAGCAAAAACAGTTGACTGGATTACATACGTTATTAATTCTTGATTATTTATATGAATGATTGATAAAAAAAATCTCAATATTTATTAAATTAATGTTTTTTTTGTGTTGTTGTTGTCAAGAAAAATGTTAAGAAAAGCGAAAAAAAAATAACCCAACGTTTTAATTATCAACGAATAAGCAGTAAATTATAAAATATTTGTAAAATATATTTAATTGTGATACGTTATGTATATAGTAATAATAATTTGTTATCAAGTTATCTATGTTTTGAGTCAATTATCATCTGTTTTCTATTTTGCTAAAAGATAGAATTCAATATTGGAAATAGAAGTTTTATATTTAATATTGTAATGCTTAAAGAAATAATCTGCAAAAATGCTAAAAAAATAAAAGTGTTAGCCAGTCTCAAGGGAAATTTAAAATCTCCAGTGTCAATCGTTGTGAGAGGTCGCCAGAGGGGAATAGTGTTGAGAAACAGGAGGATGTTTTTATTTGAAATCATGTGACAACTGAAATAGAATTGGCATTTTGGTTATTATTTTATCTCTTGAATTGGAACTTTTTGTTTTAAAAAAAAATTCTCGAAATTACTACAGAAATGTATATCTATAAGAAACAAACTAAGTCAGTGCTTAAGACAATAAACTCTATTAATACGTATACAGGATAAATTTTCCATCTTCTATCAATCTCAATTGATGTCATCAATCAGCCGGAAAAGTTATTGTCTTGGTTCTGCTTATTTATAGCATTCAATTTCTTCAGAAGATTGTCCTGAAGTAGAAATTATTCTTTTAATATTCAAACTATTTCAATTAAAAAGAAATCTCATAAAAAACTGTGGTTCAAATGAAGATAAAAAATTGTCAAATGTTTTACAGGAATTGTGGGAAGAGAAATAAGCAATAAATATTTATTCACTGAAAAGATGGCTAATCGTTATACTTCAACATCTCCAGCAGAGTGGAAACCATCAAATAAGCCATTTATCAGCAGTCCATTAAACAATTTTTCACCCCCGCAGTATCTAAATGTGCAGTGTTCTCTGACCAAATGTCTAAATTCAGGAGATTCCAAACCATCCATATGTCGAGTTATTGCAAATTCATCGCATTAAAGATGCTTTACAGTAGGCGGATCAGAGAATACACAAACCGCCCAGGAAATTTGAAAAATAAGCAAACAAAAGAGAAAATTGTTTTCTCTGTAGGTAAGCGCATCTAAACTTTGTTAGATACGGCGCGACAATGAGCAACAACGATTGAAAAAAGGTTTTGCTAAGGGATACCGTAGCCATTGAGATGCGTTTCACAGGTTATAGACTTTGGTTAAAATGAAAATGAATGAGAGAGTAACAAAGATAGACTTTAAGCAACCCCCTCGTTATTTACGAGCTCTGTTTGCTGACAGAGATTGCGGGTGGCTCTCTTTGAAACAAGCAAGGTTTCACTTTACTACCCAAGACTACTGAAACATCTAGCAAATCAGCTTTCGTCATGCTATTCTTTCCTCCTAAATATTTTTTTCCTTCATTTATTTTCTCCCACCTACTAACGGGTAAATATTTCCTGTCAAATAAACTCTTTAGTAAATAATTTAATCGTCACTCATTATGGGCTTATGGCATCCCTAGGAAAACATAATTAATATTATCAACAATTGTAAATATTTTCATCTCTCTTTTAGTGTTTTCTTATTTAAATAAAAGTCTGTTTTACTGCAAACTTTTTATTGTTTTACTAAGCATCAAATATATATGTACTCAGTACTAATAAATATGTATACACAGTCTCAATCTGGGATTCACTTGCACTGGAGATCGTTTCAATATAATATAGTAGTAGTCTCAGGTGGCAACGCTCACAGTCAATTATGCGTATACATTCTCTAGTTAAAACTCCTCGACGTCAATTCTCTATGCAGAGAAGAAGGTTTTAACTTAATGCCCGTCCAAGCTATAATGAATTAACAGCGGCTTTCGTACTACTTGTAAAAGATTTTCAATACATTTTTCTTCGTTTTAGATAATTAGTTTAAACAGACTAACTGTTCTCAATAAAAAATTCATATCCTTTTCCAGAAAACAAATATTTCTTTGAAGAAAACTTTTCATTTTCATAAGAATTGTTATTTTAATATAAATAATTACTATTGTTTGGATGACCAAAGCGTATTGTTGTATCACTGAATTTTAACTGAGTAAAATTTAGTAATAAATGATACTGTATAATTTAAACAAAACTGAGGTAACTAATTGATAAACATAAAAAAGATATAAAAAATCATTTAAACTAAAAATAGATAAATACCTATAAAATGGAAAATAAAAAAAAGTTTATCTCTACTATTATCGATAGCTGGCTGGAGACCAACATGGCAGAGTACTCTGCCCTTGCCTCTTTCCTCCATCCTTTTCATGGTTGCCAAGGCAACACAATGAAGATTGCCCTCACTAGCGGGAAGGAGTCCCATCATACGTGCTATTATCATGTTTCCTCATAAATAACAAAAAGAACCTCCTAGTTCATTTTCCCTCTAAATCTCCTTTTTTCATTCTCCATTCTGTGGCGCTTCGGAAAAAGCCGAATAATGGTGAATAAAAAAATACAATTATATACTCATTTCCTACATCATTTTATTATTTATAATTTATAATTAAATAATAAAACTAACATTGCATAATACATATTGATTTTATTTTATTAACTGAAGTAAGATACTTTTACTTAATTTTGATAAGGTTTCATGAAAAATGGAATTTAATCTTTAGAAAAAGTAAAATTAAAATTGGTTAATAGATGAAATTTTATATTTTTAATATTTATTGATAACCTATGATTGCTTGTTTATCAGAGAGTTTGAGAAGAAGAATTAATTATTGTTCGAACAAAAGAAGAAAAGTTAATTTTATCATCCAATAATGAATATAGCTGACGCTGCTATCACTTATAAAAATATATATATTGGTATGATTTGGATTATTTAGTTTATCTCGAATGAAGAGATAATACAGAAACGATAAAAAGATTGGATATAAATTGGTCGAATCTATATGGTATAAGAAATTTATCTTGATAATTTTTTTTATTGTCTCAGTAGCGCCCCTACCATGAATTTTCATCTTATTCATTCGCATTCTATCTTCATGTTCTTACCCAAAGAATGCACGAAAATGGCAATCCTACACGCCCTATAATAGCCAACATGGCGTCGAGTATTCTTATCACTTGGGGGAGATAAAAATGTGGAAGGTTCACCAATTGCCGGATTGGACCAATTCCAAACGTTATACTCGCATCAGAGATATCATCGTTTTTTCTTTCTCAAATACTTGTAGAAGACCTAACAACAGTCTTTTGTAGATGAAGATGTATAGAACATCAAAGAGTCATGAGTTTAGATGCTAGATTACTAGAAAAATAAGCAGCTACTCAGCAGGATGTTTACCTTCGTCGAAAAAAATTTGGCGAAGGCCTTGACACAATATTTTGACGTCAATTCTTCCTACATTCGATACACTTGAATTTCTTTAGAAAAAGATTTTTAAGCTGTTTAAATACATTATCTTCAAGGTCTGTATTTTAATGATGTCAAATTATAGAAACTAATGGTGAAAATTAGGAGAAACATCAAAGACAAGTTATTTTTCAGGACGTCATGCAAGTACAAGTTCTATTGTACTTTTGTTAGTATTTTCAATTCAATATTTTTCTTTTATGTTATTATTTAAAAGTAATTGAATTGTTTAAACGTTTTAAATGTTAGTTTGTACAAAAAATATCAATCTAAAAAGTACAGAAAATGTTAAACATAAAAATTCAATGCGAATTTTAATATAAAATGATTTTAAGAAAATTAAAAATAGTTTTTTTTTGCATAAACTGGGTTTTCAAATGCTAATTTTTATTTGAATTAGAATAGTTTATTTGAATATTAATAATTAATATTATTTTATTAATATTTAACATAATTTTAAAAAATTAATTGTTATTATTAAGATTGCAAAACTTGGTTAATATTAAAAACTAATAGCTGCTAAGTATTATAGTGCTTTACTTGAATTACGATGTGAATTGTACTGTCAATTATATGTCTATCTATATCATAGATTTTGTTAATAATATATGTTCTCTAATTGAAATAAATGTCATAGAAAAATAATTAGTTACTTGATCATTTATACGACTTATAAAATCAATTAATTTTAATTTTTATTGGATGATAATAAATAAATGATAGCATGAAAGAATTAGGATGATTACAGTAAGCAATCATTTATAATATAATTCAGAAGCCCAAGACTTTTATAACAAACTTCAAGCATGGGGAGATGAACAAAAGAGCTAGGATGATGAACTTATATGAGAAAGGGTCATAGAGGTACAACAAAAATCGTACCCTACCAGAAATTATTTATGTTTCAATGAAACTTCTTTCTTCCCTGCAGTGACTGCTAGCTAATTGGATATAAAATGGCCATGAGAGATGTATAACTATGTATAGGTCAAGGTTAAAACCTACTGTTCAATATGTAGGTGAAAAAATAGTACAAAGACAGATCAGTAAGCTTTAAGTGAATTACAAAAATGTCCTACCGTGAGTAAAAGCTGGGTCGCGTGCCGATACAGCAGGGGGTGGAACCTTGTGCTAAATATTTTGAAAATATTGACCAACTGGTCCAAAGATTGACGAGTCTGAGATTTCACAATCGTTGTTCCATTTTACTTTTTCAAGGCTAACAGATCGTCTTTGAAAAAATTTCTAATGTTTTAACTGGAAATTTCTGAACCCTCTGTTCAGATTTCGCCGTGAGAACTAGGTAAAATTACAATTTTTTCTTCTTCTAATGACTTTGTTCCATGAAAAACTATAGTAAATGATGTTTCTGCTTCAGGGATACCTCTAGATGTTTACAGTAAAAAAAATCTAACATCAAACTCTACATTATAAACGTTGTTTTTTAATACAGATTTAAATAAAAATGAAGCTTATTTTCTTTATCAAAGCTTTAGTTTCATTTAATGTTGAAAATAATAATAAAAACAGAGAATTTACTTTTTTCTATAATTGAGTACAAGTATTATTATATGAGTACTAATATGCTGCGATTCTGTAATATAGCATAAACATTTTTGTTAATATTGAAAAATTATAATTTTCAAGGGTGCGTAGCGACCTTCAACAGCAGCAAACACTAAGAGATGCTAAAGACAGCTGAAGGTCGGTTTTCGTGAATCATAATAAGGATCCATTGGGGTGAAATGGAGTATAGCAAAGCTAAGCAGAGTAAGAAAGAGCAAATCAGTAGTACTTGCAAAAGCAAATAGACGAACCCGGCTAAAATGGTTTTCACTAGCCCCATAAGGAGCTACTGGACTTGAAAATTTTTCGATGATTTATCACCTTAGATAACCTAGGCTTAGGCGTTGAAGGTAAGCTAAAACCGAATGGTCAAAAGTAAAGGAAATTGAAGGTGATGTAGTCTCGTAAATTCTCTTAGAGAAGGAATTGTAAAATAATAAAACCCCTATATTAGGGTTTGAGTAAGTCCTTTTAGTAATAATGAGGAGAGAGAGTAACGAGTAGCTAGAACTTGAGTCCCGCAAAACCAATTCAACAAAAAATATTCATATTTTCTCCCAACCGTACTGCATAGCCTAACTCATGGGTTCAAAGTTTATTTATTACCGAAACTAATCAACATCTTTTAGTTTTCGATTATTATGAGTCGATTTCACATTTTTCCACATTTTAGAATTAGTAAAGTTAGGGGTAGTAACGAAGGCGTGAACGAATTATGTTGCACAACTTTCAGTCCTAAATTTTTGGAGAAAAATTATTGTTCAAAATAGATAATAAGGACAAAATATATCGTTATGATGACCTCATAGAATTGTTTCATAAATTGTTCAAACTTTGAAATAAAATTAGTCGTGCACTTATCACTAGATGAATTATTGTCTGACAATCTTTCTACATAATATATCTTTACACAATAAAATAAAAAGAACGATGACTATTAACAAATTATGTATTGATCTAGTTTTACAACGTGAAAGAATAAACATTACGAAATAGCCAGAGATTAGACAACTAAACTTTAGAAGTAGATAATGATTAAAAAATCATGGAATATTTTATATTAATTACAATTAAATTCATTATCGTTGTGTTATTTAAAAAGAAGTGTTTATTTTATAGTTAAAGTCAATCAACTTTATAGATAGTTAAACTTTATTTCTAACTTTATAAAATTGTAATTTATTTATTTCTATGTTGATCATCAGTGACAAGTCATTAATTTCGTTCAAGAGTAAGATACGAATTTTCAAATGAAACAAAATTGTAAAACAATCATTACAAGAAATAAAACTAATATTTCTTTATGTTATTCTTTTAAATAGGGTACCAATGTCTGAAAATTACTTACTTGACCTTATATTCCATAATTCCTCATATTATTATTCTTTACAAAATTTTCAAAGGTGGTTTAAACACCGTCACCGCCCATGTAATTTGCTCGAATGATTGTTAGCTTACTCCATGCAGCCTCTGAAAGGACAATTTATCTAATTTAATGAAACATAAATGATAGTAAAAATTAATAAGATGAACTTTTTTAGCTTTTATTTTTAATTCTAACTTTATTTACGTAGAATTTTAAAAAATTTATTATCATTGTAAAAAGCACAATGTAACTAGGCGATTAATTTAGAAGAGAATCCATTAAAAGTGTAATTCCAATATTATTTTGATTTAAAAAGACATTGTAAAAAAAAGTAGCGATGAAAATAATTGTAATACCAAGCGATAAAATAAAACTTATTTGCCCGAGGAGTTTATTGGTCCAGATAATTTACTATCCCGTAGAAAAATTTACGATGTACGATATTGGATCAAATGAATCAAGCCTTTCTTTCTGGAATTAACTTGTATCTCCAACTTCTTCGGCTTTACTCTAACCTGTAATACTACGAACAAATGTGTATAATATTGTCATAGTAATTTAATCTGATGATTATTTTTTAATCAATGGTAAAAATTAACCATTATGAGCTAAATCTAGGATTTTATTTTTTTTAATTACGATATTTTCGCAACACTGAATTGCAATTCTTTTTATTTCAAAAAAAAAAAATTAACTACCAGTATTAATTTATTACACTGATTACACTTTTATACTGATAAGATTTATTTAATTGTATTAAATGTATTCACTGAATACTTTTTTTTATTTCTATTTTACACAAAAACTGTATTCTTAAATGGACAACTGTGTACTGGTCACTGACAGTTAGAAGACTATTTAATTTCAAGTGCTGATTTTAAATAGTACATGCTGAACTGTTTTTTGTTGGAGAACATAGGTAGACATTAATTTGTTACTATGGTTTATAAATTTCTACTAAATTACTATTTATTAATTTCTCATAAATTTCTCTTAAAATTATGTAGTTAAAAACATTAAAATTCTTAGTATATATTGAAGAAACAATTATTAATAATACGTTAAAATTTTTTTAATTTCTATCGTAAAATCATAAATATTTAGTACTACCTTAAGACCAGGCTGTGTTCAAATTTTAATTTCAGAAAGAAAGAAAAAATTTTTGTCCACAGATTTAATAAGTCTTAATTTATAACTCTTAATCCAAAGCTACGACGTCTTTCTAGAGTTATATATATGCCTTTTCTTTTTTTAATGAATTTGTAAGTAATAGTTTGTAATAGTTGAAATAAATAAATAATTTATGAAGAGTTATTTTCTACTATGAAAAAGTAGAAAGTGAAAATTAAATAAATTTATCAGACTACACATATTTTTATCGTAAAAAGTAATGACATTTAATTCGTGTCAAGTTGTTTTAACTTTTGTCTATCAAGACATTTAGCATGATTATAGCTTCCAATTTACAAAAAAATCTAAAAAGTTTATTTGTTGATGAACCAAAACCAATTGTTCAAACAATAGTGATCCTATTAAAAATAAATCATTAAATATCCCACCAAGTCTTGATCGTCAATGCGTTGTTTTTAAGATATTTAATAAAATAAAAGTAATTTTTTTATAAACAAAAAAGATAACTTTGTCATGTGGTCAAAAATGCTTACTGAAGTTTGTCGTCACTAGAATATGGTTGTCAAGCTTTTCAACGATTGCTGTAATTCCAGACCATGTATTCGGTAGTCACGGAAATTGTGGTACATGGTGACAGCATCCTGATAGGCTTGAAGAAAATAAATGGCAAACAATTCTTCTGAGAGATCAAAATTTATATACATCTTCAAAAAAGCTTTCTAATAAATATGCTGCCAATACTTCACAATTTTCCATAGCTGCGAGTAGTCAAGCAAACGAAAGTTTAAGAAACATTATGGCACATAAAGCACCCAAAAACAATTGCTAAAGTTTGAGTAAATCCGCAGATTATCGGTGGGCGAGTCCAATATGTACCAAAAATGATGGTGAACAATATTTATCTCGAGTTAAGACAAAACTTAATCTTTCCCTAGGTAAGAACACTCAGTCATTTGCTCTTGAACAAGATCAAGAGAGAAAACGACGAGTTGCAATTGCCAAAAAGCACTCAACGAAATATCATCGGAATATATTAAAACAAGAACGTGAAAATCTGTGAAAGAAAAAAGAAAATACTGAAGGTTTGCAATATTTTTCTAACTGCGGCCTTGATATTGATGCTAACAATCGCTATGTTTTCGCACAATCTAACATCAAAGTTAGGGTCCTTAACATTGATGTTACTATCGATGTTAGTGCGCGTAAACAGTCTTAACATCAGTTGCTCAACTGCAGTTAAAGCCTTACTAAATGCGATTTTAAATCGAATTTAGATCGAAGTGGAGGCGCTCGCGTAGACAGCCTAACCATAGTTAGTAACACACGTGCGAGATTAAACTCTGAAATAATGAATTGGAATATAAAATGAAAGTTGTTGTTTATTGTAATAATTAATCGAAGTGGGTTCCTACAATTTTTTTACAGTTTAGGTGTTTTTTTGCTTTGACCATTGCCACAACAGCTTTTAATCACTTTCTAAACACTTTTTGTTTAATAAATCGTCTTTTATAATGCACTTTATCTGACATGTCTGTAATATTTATATCGAAAGAAGCAGTTAGTCGTACAGGATTGGCTAGGAATAGTACATTAACGACAAAAAGTTTTAGACTTAGGTATTACGGCTACTAACTAACTGTACAAGACACTCTTGCGTAAACTTTTTACTATTAATGTCGTGAAACAACTTCCTTAAGGAACTTTAGTCCTATCTGACTCTATTTTAAGGTTGTTCGATCATTACGCGAATTTAAAGATTAATCTATAATAATTTCAAAAGTGATAGGTAATAATGCAAAGAAATCAAGTTCGCATTATCAATAAATTTCACCGTTCAGTTTAGCAATAATGAATGTATAAAGTCCAGTTAAAAGTTAGGTTAAACACTAAACCCGATGGCACAAATTAATTTAGATTTCTTGTAAACAAAACGATCAAAAGTTTCATAATTTTATATTTAATCAATTCTAATTGTCAAGTTTTATTTGATATCAAATATTGTCATTTATCTTTAAATTAAATTTTACCATAGGTTTTCTCTATACTATTCTATTAGTCGTGATCGAACAACCTTAAGGTATTCTACTATTGTTGGCAATCCGAGCGCCTCCTACTTGGCTGAACATATGGCGACGTGTGTGTAAAATCTCCTTGCAAAAAAATTATTTTAAACAAACTTTGTCAATTTTGTAGAAAGAGTAACATTTTTTAACCGTGCTTTGAGCTTCTGCTTGTAAACAGTAAGAACTAGTGTATGAAGAAAATTATATTCTTTCAATACTTCAACTGAATTGAAATTTCATACGTAATCATTAAAGTCAGACTTAGTCAACTTAATTTAATTATTTATTTCTAAGAATCTTTAGGTAATTTGGGTAATTCCTGTTATTCCAATGACATGTTTTCAAAACATTCACTATAACATGATGGTATTATAAATAACGGTTTACGTAAATCTTCTGAAACAATGACTTCATTCCTTATGATTCTAAGTCCTTACACAATTTGCAAAAACAATATTTGCATAGGGTAAATTTCAGGTAAACTTAAACAGTAAATAATGTGAAGAGGAGCTCCAGAGAATGATATTAAAGGAAGTATGTTACATTGAAATATTAATATTCCATATTCTTTTGATATTTCAATGAAAGTTTGATAATCCATTTGATTGTTACTTTCTGACTAAAGATTGCGGAGTTTCCTATAATAAATTTATACCATCAATTTCTAAACTTAACAACGATATTACTGACCTGAAGAGGTTCCTGAATGTCCTTTTAGTTCTATGTACAATTTCGTATTTCATAGTTGTAGAATGGACTGCCAAAATAAAACCAGAGAAAATTTATAGCAGATCTTTCAACTTGGAGAAAATGAATAAATACCGTTCACACCTTATGACCTTTTGGACCATAATGGTGGGTCCTCACGATACAAACTTCCATAAACTTCTATAGAATTTGGTCTGTGCAACAAAGCAGTACAGAAAATTTCGGTGTGGTACAGAAGTTGAAGTATGCACGTAAATTTGCAGGTTTTGAAAAATTCAAGTCTGAAGTAATGCAAAATTTGTACAAACATTCTACCGAAATGTTTTCGTAAAATTTTTTACTCAGATTCCATATCTAAACTAAAATCTTTTAATTTTTTGACAACACTTATTTTTTTATGGTTTAATTATCCCACACACCAAATTATTGAATTTTTTTACAATTATTTTATTATATTTTAGTCATAAAAATTTTTTTAGGCTCTTCTTTTCAAAAAAAGTTGAAGAAAAGAGAAGATACTTACAGAATGTTATTATAATTTACTCATAAAATTTTTTTTTTTTAATTTTCGTGCAATATTGACAGCTTGAAAAATTGAAACTGTGGCCAGCAATAAGATTTATAATCGAAAAATTACCAGAAAGGTAACCAAAAGTTTTATTTACTTGTGAGTTAACCGAAAGATAAGATGATAGTCATTTCACATCATACAATATTTATATCCATGTGAAATCTAAAAATGAAATATTGAAAATAGTTTATAAACTATTTTCAATATATATTTGTATAGAATGGTAAGTAAACTATTCAAATAAGTAAAAACTTTAAATAAAAAAAGTACTCATGTTGAATAAAAGAATCATTAAATGCATAACTGCTCAATTTAGTAGAAACAGTACATTAATACTATTCATCGAAAGCTTTTAACATTGAAACTTTATTACTTTATATTTGAATAAAAGTATTTTTTGTATCATTGCATATGTGAACATCTTTGATATTCTCTCAGACTTATAGTTACTTCGAAGCTTTACCTAAAAATAAAATACTTAATTGCATCTAATAATTTGTGTATTAGGAAAACCTAAAAATTATCTCTTAAAAAAAAAATAAAAAAACTTTAAGCTGTCAATAAAAAGTTATATGAATAATGTATTATAAAAGTGTACATAAACTCATGAATTTTTGAACATTTTTTTGTAAAATTAGAGACAAAAAAATGGAAAATTTATGATCGTCTATACCAACTAGTATAGTCATAGAAATGTTGGTTGCACATGTATCCAATACTTTTAAGCGTATCCTAAGGATCGATCATAAGGAAGTTGGAAATGAATAATATTCTTGACCAAGGCCAGATATTTGTGCAGTTTTAGGTGGTTTACCTTGTTGACGAGATTTGTGGTAGACCTCTGACAGTCAGTGGGAAACCAAACGTTTTTCACGATTCAGAAAAACTATACAGCGTGGCTTTTTCTAAAAGCCTATTTCTCACAGTTTATTGTCTATGCATGGATGCCATTTCATTGCTAACATTCCAATTAGATACACTTAGTTATTGGAAATTAAAGTTGAACGTTAACATCTACTTGGAAAGATGTAGGGAATTTTATAGGCACATGAATGTTTTATATACAACTGATCAGTTTATGATATTTATATACAAGCTTGAATAGGGAAATTTTCTGTCATGAAGGGTCATGTACAGATATAATAGAAAATTGATGAATTGAGGGTGATTTGATACAGACTTTCGTTTACGAGGGAAATATTGTCCTACATGAGATTAAACGGCCGATTAATTCAATAGTAACTTGCATGTGTACCAAATTGATTTGTGAAGATACAGGTTATTTTATTGGTGATTTGATATCAATCGTAATTTATTGACTTCTTCTTTTTACATTAATTCGTTTGCATCATGCTGTAATTTTTTTAACGACCTCAGAAAATGAACGTAATAAAAAAATATTAACTATAAAGTGGTTTAGCATGGTACCATTAAATTCCTCTGCTGTAAATATAAGCATCTACATCTCATTCTGGAAGAAAAGAAAATTAGAAACAGTTAAGAAAAATTTCTGAAGCAGAGTAAGTCTTAGAATTGTTTTCATGTGATATTTTTATTTTTTCCTACCAATTTTCGTGCTTAAATTGTATTATTTCCTAATTTTTCCAGATGAAATTTTGTCGACAATCTGCTTCAGTGATGGTAAATCAAATTAAAAGCAGTAGCACGTGAAGGATATTACAGACAAACAGAAGGAAGAACCATTTTAACTTACTTCTAAAAGCACAATACTCAAGATGTAAGCACTCCAGGAGGTCTATTATTGCACGCTTTCACTACACATAATCTAAACGTCAAGGAATTTTACACTTTAAGCTTTTTCTTTTCTTTAAAGTTTTGACTTTTCAATTAGCCACAGCTTTACCTTCACCTAAATATTGTACCTCTCGTCACGCCAACAGTCCTTTTTTCAATTTCTTGCTCCAAACATCTACAATTTCCTATACGGAGTCGTCTTATGTAACTGTAACATTACATCTCTAGTAACATTTTTATTTTTCTGGCTGTTGAAAATTCCATTTTTTACAGTCAACAGTTATTTACAAGAGTAAAACGAAATATTTGGACTTAACTTGGGCATAATATTTTCAAATTATCTCTATTATCTGTAATGAATGAGTATCTTTTTTGAGAAATACCATTTTCAAGATTATTTTTATAATTACATGTTAAGTAGATAATTATTAATAATTTTCAGTGAGTTCATATCAAAGAAGTAGCTATTAATAAAGAATAGAATATGTTTTAGAATTTTTTAAAAATCAATTTTGTATAGATCTTAAAGAATATATATTTATTACTTTCTTGCTCAGTAATTTATAAAAATTAAAAATAAAAATTGTAACTAGTTGTGGAATAACTTCTGATGCAGAATAATATAAAGATAGATAGCTTAATTTGCAAAAATATAAAATTTAATCACAAAGAACATAAATTTATGTAGTTGCACTCTGAGATTTCTTATCATGAAACTTAGTTCATTGAAAGTAGTTGTAGAAATGAACATTTCAACAAGAATTAGGTTTTTGTAAATTAATTTATTTATTCATTTTCTCAGACATTATTTGAGGAATATTTTATTAAAATAATAATTATCACGAATCACATCCAAGATGTTAATATATTATGAAACATAAAAAAGCTTTATTTCAAGTCTTAAAAACATTCAATATGTTCACATGAAAAATGCTATAAATAAAACATTAAACATATTATATGGTTTTTTTTTATAGTAATTTCATTACTATATATTAAGATAGTAGATACTTTAAAAATTTTAGTAAGTATTAAAGTATTAACTAATGACTATTATTTGGCTAAGAATCTCATATCTACAATAAATGTTTTGCAAAATTATTCAACAAAATTTTATGATTCAAAAATTGAAACAAAAATTAATAATTTTTAAATTCTAGTATTTGGTTGTTGCTGCTGATAAATAGATATTATGAACTGATCCACTCTTAGTCTTCCTTTTCAAGTCAATATAAATCTGATCAAATTTGATTAATTGTTATTTCGTATCAGTATGAGAAATATTTAACAACTGAGTGTCAGAGTATTTCCCTATAATGGAAATAATTTTATAACTATCTATATAATAATGTAGGGTATGAGAAGAAGAGGGTGAAAGGTGAAGAAGAACAATAGGGGTGTAGCAAAGTCGATATAGGCGTTTATCCAGAATAATCTTATTCCCGGGACAGAGGCTGGCTCGTGTTCTCGCGCGTGCACACTATGAAATAGTAATGGGGAGAGTTTTGTCGAGGGGTTAACGGCGAAAGTAAGAAAGAAAGGAGATGAGCAGGAGGAAAGTATATTATATGGGTTGTAAAATGACCTGATAGTGTAGCTGTAGTAGAATAAGCTAGTAAAGCAACTTAATTGGCTGGTATACCAATAGTTTGCCTCAAAATAGTTTGAAAATTTGTCTTTTCTCTCCCCTATCTATTGACTTCTCCACACATTTAAACGCTCTAGATTGTTGAAAGTAATCCCTGACAATTTTCAAACGCATAACAATGCAGTAATTGATGTCTGTTGGCTTGACCAAGTGGTGAATACAGGAATCTCACCCTCTTTTCTAACTTTGCTTCATTGTTGTTTTTATAAATATTTCCAACCAGAATACTTGTAAATAGTAAATAGCTTATTGATCGATTAATTATTTAGGTGAATTGAAAAGATTTTATGACAATAAGTAGATATTTTGAAAGGCTAATTTTAATTACTAACACTTAAACATTCTGTTATAGATTTTTATGAGAATCAATAAATCGTCGTTAATGATTTTTACGTATAATTTTGTGAAAAATATAAAATACTACAGAAAGCAATAATAGACTGAGAAAAAAATTTCGTTAAATGAAAGAATTTTTTATTCAATCGATAAAAGAAACTTAGAATATTCTCAAGATAATATTTTATTTAGACTAATAGTAGTGTTATCAAAAACACATTTTATCATTTGTTTCAATGTTGCGACAAGTTTGAAAACAAATTTTCAATGTTACAAGTATGAAAACAAATGACATTTTATTCATTTGAGTAAATAAAATGATTTCAATCAAATATTCATAATTTAGAATTAATATTTTACTGCGACTATTTAAAATTTCGATGCTAATGATCGAATGAAATGTTTTTTGTATGAAGTAAATTTTTTTCTCAGTGTAGAAAATTTGATGCAAATAATTACAGAATAAATATCTTGTTAAACTTGAATTTTCCTGAGGAAAAACCAAGATTAGTTTATTCCTGGCTATATAATAAACAATTTTTTTTTAAAATTACGATTTGCGAGTTAAAAATAATGTTTTAAATAGAGACATTAAAAAAAAACGCGACTATATATATAAACAATAATATATGTACAATACTCAAGAAAATTAAAAAAAATTATGAACTATGAAACTTTAAAATTTGGCACTCCTTAAATATATAGATATATATATACAATTATCTATTTACAATTATAATTATACAATTTTTATTCACATAATAATAAAACTAATTATGACTATTTTCACGCTTTTTCCGAAATATCACTTTTATACGGTTGAAATAGTTTAGGTGCTTCAATTTTTGTTGATTGAACACCGGGGGGTGTAATAACATGATGATAGCCAGTAATAGTTTTAGTTTCAAAAGCATTTTGAATTGATTGAATTTCCGTTGGTAGACCAGGAAGGTTGAGGCTAGCGGGAAGCTTCAAAGGCGGAGTCTTTTCCCGATTAATAAGGTGGTGGGCATGATGATGATGCACAGATCCAGCGCAGTCGCAATCGCTGGAAGTATCTGAATGTGTTGGACTCAACTCTGGAAGGTGCGCAGGTCTATATGCTGAAGTAGATGCTGGAGCTTGAGACGTGGGCGTTCCAACGAAGCCGGTAGCGACGGGTGGAACACCAAGACCAGTTAAATGCAATGGTGGAAGTGAATGATGGTGTTGAAGAAGATGTGGATGTGGTATATATGAAGCAGCCTGAGGATGTGGTCGATGAAGAGCTGATGCACCGGCAGGAGGTGTGGCACCCGTTGGTGGATAAGGACTATAACGTACTGCATTAGCAGCATAAGCAGCATAAGCTGCAGCAGTTGGATAATGAGATGATACACCAAGGTGTCCACCAGGCATTCCTGGTGCTCCATGATATGGAGATTGAGGTAAAGTAGCATTAGCAGCAGCCAAAAGTGTTGCAGCAATTGTTGGATCAGCATACATAGCATAGGGCCAAACCATAGCCATACGTTGTCGTTTGTCCTTCATCCTGCGATTTTGAAACCAGACCTGTATACATAAGAAATAATAACATGAATTTAGTGTCACATATGAAGGTAGATTTGCTAATTGAATCAATTAACACTTCTAAGTAATGTTAAACAAGAAGACAATATTTACTTTATTGAATTCAGCATCAAACTAAAGGCCGAAAGGCTATAAACACTGATCAAACAAACTATACTAAGCGATGAAATTAACAATTAAAACAATTACAAACCTTAATAGTGCCTTCTGGTAAATGCAGTTGGGAAGCAAGTTCACACCTTCTTGGACGACTGACGTAATTTTCACGTAAAAATTCCTTTTCTAATCGAGATAATTGTTCACGAGTAAAGGCAGTTCTATATCTTCGAATATTTGGATCCATATTTGCTAAAGCTGCTGCTTGCTGTTGTTGTTGTTGTTGCTGTTGCAATTGCATTTTAGATGGAGATGAAATTTCTGAAATAAAAATATTGTTAAAAACTGATTCTTGCAACAACAAATCACTGAATCGAAAGTAATGGAAGCGTCTTCACGAAAGAAAATTTCCAACAGTGCAACGGATCTGCCGACAGATACTGTATACCTGGTATTCTAAGGAGGTCCAACTTTGATGTTACCGTCACCTTGACTATTACATATCTTTTAAGAGTTCATCCAAACACCGATAAATAATTTTATCGTGAAAAAAGTTTTACTTAATAGCTCCCATTACTTTAAAATCATTGAACTTTTAGACTTGTTTTAAAACAAGATTATGAGTTGCTAAAAGTAAAGATTTTTACCTTTATCCGGTGTATTTGGCATCGATATATTTAATTGTGGACTGTTAGGAGGACTTAATTGATACTGCGGGGGCACTAAATCCACAACAATTGTTTCCTCTTTTTGTTGTTGTTCGCGTTGTTGGTCTTCAAAATTTTTCTGATAACCTTGCATTTTGATTAGAGTATGTTCCAAAAACTTGGTTCACTGATTATACTTATAATATAATTCACACTTTAACTGCTCCAAGTTCAACTTCTAAGCGTTCACCACACTAACTAAATAGTCCTGGTTCGACCAGCGAAACTAGTTGTCTTCTTCAGATTTCGTAACTAAATAGTCAGGGGGTTGGGGAGCACTTTGTATACTATGGATACCGTGGTGGGGAGCTTTGGTTCGAGCTGGAACTCATTGGTCGTAGCAAAGTCGACTTAAATTTAGATTGGTTAATGTTCCTGAAGACACGCCTATACCGACCGTAGTTTATCCACGTTTTTTTTTTCGTAAATTGTCTGTGTTGAAGCATCGAAAAGCCGATGAGCGAGCTTATTCGTGATAATTTGAACGTGTAAATTTGGATTGTAAGAAATCAAGGAAAAAGAAATAGAAAATGCCATTGCGAATGAAATTTAATATACTTTCCTACAAGTTCTTGGCTTAAATTACATCTCGTTATTTTCTTTTTATATTGTTTAACATTATAAAAAGTTAAATTATTTATTTGCAATGATTCTTCGCTGAGTATAAAAATTTTCACGTTGTCAAAGAGAAAACTTGAACAGTTAGAAACCTAAATGTTATAAATTTAAAAAAATGATTGTTATATATTGGTCGGGAAAACTATTGTTTCATTCCATAAATTTTCTTGATGCATATGCAAACTACAGATGACGCAAAAACATTTCATTACAATTGGTAGGTAGATAAAATTTTTAAGTTTTAACACAAAGTAGCTGTAAATAACATCATAAAAAAAATGGAGCAGAAAAACTATTGTGTGAAATATGTACAAAAAAATTTTTGCTCTATTTTAGATGTTTTTACGAGACTTATAACGAGAGATGAAACGTTATTTTAAAACATAGTCAAGGACACGATAAAGAAAAAAAAAAGCGTTAAAAAGTCACTCAAAAAAGAATGATCCCATTTTCAGAAAAAACTGTACCGTTTTCTACAGGTCCGCAATAAAAAATCATCAATCGTAAAAATGTAGGTATGATATATGACGCAAAACTTAGTTCACCGTTGCTCCAATTTTGGTTTGACTTTGGTATTATAGTCATAGAAAGAAAAATATTGCTGTTGACCACCTAAAATCAGTTTAAAAAATATTTTCATTGTTAGCAAACACTGTTAAGTAACATTTTATGACTTTTTTTAGACAGCAAACATGTTTCCAAGTTCTGACAATACATTAACATGTACGAGGAACATTTTTAATTATTTCAGTGTCAAAGAGAGAAAGAGAGAGAGAGAGAGAGCTCTTCCTGAGTAGTAAATTTTTTTTTCTTCATAAAACTAAATACTAGTTGGTGAGGTTCAGATTAAGTTGAATATAAAAAAAATTCCTAATCAAACATTGCCAAGGATTTTATGGAAATTGACAAAATTACTAAGTCGAAGAATTTTTTTCTGTATGAAACAGATTAAGGATGAAGATGAACAATGATAAAATTTTCCAATAACGTGTGAACGTAGCAATAAAAATATAAAAAAAGGATTTTCGTTTAAGGGAAAGTTTATCTATTTGTAAATTGAAAGCTTAAGACTTGTAAACTTTTAAATGTAAAGGATTGGTAAGATTTTACTTTTATAGCTTTTACCCTTTTTTTCTAGAATCTTAAGGAGTTACAAAATAGAAGAAAAAAAATTTACTTAATCTCACCATTAAAGTACTACCAATAAAGTTTAAAAAAATTCAAAGAAAAATGATTTTCTAAACATCTGCAGTGAGCATTGTTTACATTATTTTTATTATGATCCGTAGATAATAAATATGGTAATACTTCTCAATATACAATGTACACATAGTCATTAAAATAATAAATATGCAAACATAAAGATGACAAGAATAAATAAGAATGATTCCATTCGTAGAGCTTTTCAGGAATACGTCGGATGCTGCAATGTAACAAAACAAAAACAATTGCATAGTATGGTAGGAAGTCCAGTTTTTAAATTACAAATTAGTTTGTTACAATATTTACCTTATGTATAATGTTTTTCCATTCATAAGGTTGGAAAATCTAAAGTTGAATGAAGATTAGACTACCTGATTTTATCGTCTATCTTTAGGTTTACTATCACAGGTATAAATTTCAAAACCAATCCTGTGTATAACAATTATCCTATTCAAACATACTTTCTTTCATTCACTAACAGGACTTTACTTCAATCATTATTACTTGACCATCACAACACTGTCATAAGTTTTACACTTAGAAATTTAGCAGTTGAATGTATGAGTTAGTTTCGAGATAGTTTATTTACGTATAATTAGAGAATAATTTAGCAAACTAGTTAGAATTTAAATAGAAACGATACATTTGGAGATGTGATCGACAATGATACAATTAATTCAATTATTTCATTAAGTGTTTAATTATGATAAACCAAAGCGATAGAAGGGTTGTTGAATTGGAGAGAGCTTACACGAAATCAATATCTATTTATTATCTAGGTTTCATCGAATGTCAATTAGAATTATATTTGCTCGTATGTATGTATAATAACTAAATACAAACATTCATGTCTAATTATTTAATTAAGTATTTACAAACATTGTAAAATATCTCGACAAAAAATCTAAGGTGTTTATTTAACGATTTGTAAATATTTTAGTTAAATATATGTCTTTATTGGTGGCAATTTTCTTTTAACTGAGGTAATGAAGATTTAATTGATCTGTATGGTATGTTTTCACACTCAATAATGCAAAGTATTTGATGTTTAGCAATTAAAGTCTAATGTTATTATTGTAAATACCAATCTTATCACGATATCAATAGTCAATAATGAGTCTTTAATCACTTTATAAAGTACATTTTTACCTAAATTATTTTAAGACCTCATCTAAAGTTAACTACATTGGATCTAATCCTATTATTATACTGTTAATTCTATTAAGATATCAATATTTAATTATGGTTTAGGGTTAAGGTTTGTTTCTAATCACTCAGTGCAGTACATTTTGATGCACACTAATGCAAAAATTTACTTGATATTCAACTAATTAAGTTTGTCATCAATAGGAGTTTAAAATAAATCATAAATTACATCAATTATTGATAGAAATTGTCTCTATTTATTTTCTTATGTGACAAAATCGAAGGATTAACAAAGTAGGTAAAACTATTATTTAATAAAATTAGAAAATTTTGTATTGAATTCTTTATAATAATTACAAATTATGTTTTTGTTGATCCCCTGTGGTTAAATACTTCTTTATTATTCTTATAAATTTTACCCATCTTATCATAAAATTGGCTTATTTAAATCAATTTCATTCATCACTGAGTGTGCAAAGTTATTTATATTTTTCATGTAATTGACATAAAAATGACGTCACTTGATAGTTAAAATATTTCATAACTTAACTGAAAACAAAACTACCCATCAATTTTCATCACTAGTTCAAAGCATATTCCGTCGGTACGATTCTAACGACAATTCAACTGATATTGCTTCAAGATTATAGCTCAAATATATTTTATTCTTTTTTTATTTAATATTAACAACCTGATTTACTGATCAATTAATAATTTTTAAATACTGAGATCACAAGTCTTTTTTAACTAACTAATTATTTTGTTATTGTTAATCGCAATTAGTGTTGCAAAAAGAATCAAAGTACTCGTTATAAACATTCATTTGTTTCTTTTAAAAAGTTTGTTTTCATAATAGGATAAGTAAATTACTCCATAAAATCTATAAATAAATAAATTCACACTTTTGAAATATTAGTGGGCTGGAATGTTCGTGAAACATACAATAGGATTATAATCTCGGTAATAATGGCGTATGCTTGCACCAAAAATTTGAAGTATCCCTGAGGTTGGTCTTTACACTATTGTGCATTATCTCAGCTTAACTTTCAAAACTAATTAAATGAGAATGAGGGTCAGATTTTATTATTGTGGTACTTGAAAATTCCTTTGTTCTGACCGATTGCCTTTCCTTTTTGGCATAATGAAAAGTCAAGTAATATTATTTTGTAAAAATGGATAATTGGAATGGTATGACTTAATCATAACACAAATAGGTAAGTCAAATAAATTTATTGACCACCCATGTCTCAATGAAATGCAATATGATTACTATAGTTGTATTGTATGTAAGTTGACAAAAATTTTCTTAAATCAAGGTTATTTATTTATTAACCTTTATTTCTAGAAATTTGCTATTGTTCTATAGGTTATAGCAAAAGTTTCAATTTCTATAATTCTTTTATGAGCCATATTTCTAGATTATAACGATAAATATGTTTGCACATCTGCAATCGATTTATACCTGAAATACAATCAGGTATTTTGGGTGTCAAGTAGAAAATAATAAACTCCATCGTAATTTACAAAATAAAATTCTTGGCATTATTCAAGAAGTATATATACATAAATTATAATTTACATGTTATAAAATTCTTATTTAAAATAAAATATTATTAATATATTAATTCCTCCGTAAGCAAAACATAATTATAACTAAAATTCATTAAAGAATCCTTGTTGGTGGTCACGATTTTGCAGAGAAATCTCTCCAAATGATGGGCTCTACAACGGATAGCATTATAAACATAATAATAAATGTGCGTAATAAAAATATGAAAAAATACCAACCATAGAATTAGAGATTTAGATGTTTTAGGAAATTCGTGCGGAAGTGCAATAATTTTTTTTAATACCTGTATTTTTTTTTACAAAGCATTTTTTACATTATATTGTTAACTACATCATTTTTCTTTTATTTTCCAATTTCTTTGTGATTTAATCTTTTTTCTGAGAGGAATAAATCTTTTGGTCCTAAATGAAGTTTTTTTTTAAAGATAACTATAACAAAAATAAAATTATTTAAACAATTATATTAAAATTAAAATAGTTTAATAAATTAGAAAAATATTAATGAATTTGTCTTGAAAATTTACAAGACATATAGATACATACTAAAAATTGATCATGAGAGGATCCCAAGTATTCAAATTCTCAAGTATCTCCATATGTCGTCGGGATGTGACCCAAACATTTTATTATCATTTTTCTTTCTTCATTTCGTTCAATCATAATCTCTTTTTTTTCTAGTATTTAATGACATATGTCGCGAAATATCCAATAAATTCATCTTCATTAATTTTTTGCACTTATATTCTCACTATCAAAAAAAGTAATTGCTACAAAACTCTATACATATTTTACTATTTATATATCATTCAGAAATCAGTACAGTTAATTTCTAGCTTATGAGAATTTTTATATATAATATGTCTGCAGTTTTTTTCAGCTATAAACTTGATCGCAAGCCAGCTACTTCTCTCTTGGTAGCCATTATAAAGCTTATACCCTCGAGACGCAAGAAGCTACTGATGGTTTTTGGAGAAAGATAAGAAGTTGATAATATTCGCCAAGTTTATAATTGAATTACATAAGGATCGGGATTAATTAAAATTTAGTAGAGTAACTGATGAAATTATGTTATGATTTGGTTGAATGACAGACATTTAATCTACTACTTATCAATATAGCTAACTTATGTGAAATATTTTTAAAAAAGACATCATCAACATTCTTAAACTGAAGAACAGGGATAAAAACTAAATGGAAGTAAAGCAACGAATAAATACATATAATGTGCAACTTGCATAAAATTAAAAGTGCAATACATCTGGATGTGACATATATACTTGAAGAATCTCATCCCTCTAGCATAAAGTTATATACTTATGTAAGTGGACTCTTGGAGCTATAAGTACTCAAACAAACTACTTGGCTGTGAAAGCTTTACGATCTTGCCGACAAAATCAGGAGAAGTCAGAGCAACAGGCGCATCAACCACTGCTGCAGTCTGCTCTCACATCCGGAATATTATTTAAAAAATTATTCTAAACCACCTGGAGTCACTTATAAAATCATATTTATCAACTCTGCTAACATTTACCAAACACATGATAATTATGGAAAACATTATCACTATGAGGAAGTACTCTAAGATAATTTTGTTATTTTTTAATCATCGTAGAGTTGGAAATGAAAAAAATAATTTATGGAGAATAGAGGTACAACACATTTAACGGATGAAATTTTGTTATAAAGTCTATAATTACACTTCAGGAGTTCATAATTGGTACTCACTACGTGGGGATGGTTTATTAATTTTGCGCATGCGTTTAGACTATTATGTATACATATACACAAATACATTTGCATAAATGCGGTAGAAAATATTTAGTAGGTGTTGCTAATTTTCAACTTAATTTATTTAATTAATTATTAATTTTTTGTTGACAACAGTTATAATAATGTTTAAAGAAAAAGTAAATTTATAATAAAAAAAGATTTAAATATTTATAAATTTTTCATTATAAATGGTAAATTAAAATATAACAGATATTTTCATTAAATTAATTAAAAATTTACAGTGAAAAAATAATAAAATATTGAAAGAGCATTCAATTCTTTATGCTATTTCTTCGATTATAAATTATTAAATACGTTTACTCGATAATTGTCCGATATGTAGATTTTATTTTAAATCAAATATTATTAAATAACAATATTTAAACACAAAATTTAAAATCGATTGTTGATAAATAGAAAGAAGGAAGAAAGTGGTGAAGTTGAAACATGGCGGACTCACGGGTCGATACTTGAGCTTCCACCCTCTTATCTTATGGGCGTTGGCAAAAGATTTATCTGTGTATGTATATATATATATATATATATATAGTAAATAGTCAAGTGACACGTACGTACATACTTGCACGTCTATGTCAATCGACTTTTCAAATTGCAAAGCAATGTATAAACAGTTGATGAGGGTTGTGTCATGGATTGGGATAATCGAATGGATAAACAAGTGTAAATTAATCGTTAGGGTACATTTCAAAAGGGTTACCAAGCAGATATTTATGTATCTTCAACAATTACAAAGAGTAGACGATAGAAGGGGTGTGAAAACATGAAATCCCGCATGACAAAACGATCAACCTGCTACCCCATACTAACTCCAATATTAACTACGACTTACACAAGTGTAACTGCACTGACTATTTTCACGTATAATCTACGGAAGATATGTACTACTGTCAACAACCTATTAGATCTCCCTTTCTTACAACATATGCCACAGTCTATTCACTCACAAAATGTATGTTAATATGATAATCCGACTCGTCTGCCTGGATCAATTACCAAGATGTCTTTTTTTTAATTTTATTATGTCCTCATATAAATGTAGTTAAAAAAGATATAAAAAATTCGGAGGGTGAATTCTATCAATTTTATTCGCATTTTTCATTCTGATGGATTATTTTAATGTCGTCTTTTCATTCTCATCGTTTTCTTTTTTTTTTCCATTTTACTCTTCAAATAATTCCCCTATTTTTTTCATTTTTCATCAAATATATAGAAAAAATATTTTCAATCATTCATTTTCAATCTGTGAAATAGAGTAGTTTAAATTTGCACTAACTTGATATTTTCTACATCAACAAAAAAAAACGATGATGATAAGATCGACATATGTCTGATGGAACACTTTGATGTGATACTGAAGAGGTTGTTATCAATATCTATCTTATGTCAATGAAATTATGATACATGTGAAGGGGAAAAAATAAATATGGTATATTATTTTTTTGACAGAGAAAATGTAGCAAAAAATTATTACTGCAATTGAATTATCTAATAAAATTAATTCATAATGAATAACTCTATTCAAATTTTTTTTTTCTTATAATAATACATTTATATATTTTTATTCTGTTTGAAATAGCAGAACGTACTTTAGCTCTTTATATCTCTAATTCAGCCTTCGTTTTTAATTCGTGAAAATGAGCGCAATAAAATGGAATCATCTACAAGGTAGGAGCGTGGATAATATGCTGAGATTTTCTTCTTAGTAGCTTTTTTCCTTCAATTTTTTGACATTTGTGTGTATAATAATAAAAAATAAAAAAGCGTATCTATCTACGTATATCACATGGATACATGGAACAGATAGAAAAAATTGAAGAAACAAAAATTTCATTAAAATCAGTCAAGAGGAAAAACAAATGGTCTCAATCATTCCGAAAGCACAAAGTTACCCTCGGTACGGACAGTTGAATATTTAAAATGTGATTTGTATAGACCAAGCCACCGAAGCGTCTGTTTGGAAAAAAAGAAAGATTTTTTTCTGTTTTTGCTTCCACACGGCTTTGTTTTCAACGTGTTTTTTTAATTGTATTTTTGTCGCGTTTTTCGTTATAAAAGCTGAAGAATCTTGAAAATAATTAAATATTGTAACCAGTGAAATGTACTATTCTGTGACACATAAAATAAATTTCAATCACATCTTTACGATCGTAAAAAAAATTTTGAGTCATTCGAAAAATAATAAGTTTAAAAATAAAATAATAAATAAATTTTTCTTATTATTATTTACTTTTACTCCAAAATGTCTATTGATTGAAAACTTGTTTATCGAACTGTCAAAATCACAATAATAATTTTTTTTATTTCATGAAAGAAATTTTACTCAAAAAAGATAAATAATTATATTATTTTTTATTTATTTTTAATAGATTGAATATTTTTTTTTGTATAATTTTCAATGTAAAAAATTGTTTAGATCTTTCTTATCAATAACTCAGTCGATAAAGAGAATAATATATTAACCATCTGTCGATAATAAATTGTTAGATTGATAATTGATAAAGTAGAAATTATATTAAATTTATAAAAAAAAAATCAACAGGTTGTATAGAATTCCAAGATCGTGAAATGAAGCGCAATCTTGTGGAGATTTTAAGAATTCATTCATCTTAAAACCAGTCGTGTCATTTTACATTTACAACAACGACAAAACCATCAGAACTAGAGATCTAGGCAGCTTTTACTGTCAACTCAGTTCGGTTACTTATCGTTCTTCGTGGTTGCTGAATCGTAGATTATATTCTAACATTGTCAGTCTCTGCGACTGCGCTCAACTGAACATTATAAGTTACAATAAAATTTAGTTTTTAACATATTTAAGCTATTATCCGTGAACAAAAGTGTTGTTACAGGTAAATAACTTATTATTAAGCAGAAAAGCTTGGGTTTTACATTCGAGAAATAGATATTGTGATCGGTGAGTATTTTCATTATTAAAGAATAAAATAAAATATTAATAATTAAAAAGTGAAATCAAAATAATTATTTTGTTCTGAATTTATTCTTGAAAGACAAAAATCTTTTTAATCACATCTTATTGATAATTCGATAGTGAATTACTTATGATTTATAGAGACAATTATATATAAATGGGAACTTTCTATTTCGGAATTTCACTCGACAATCGAATGTAAAATATAGTTGAAAGCAGTCTTTGTGTTTACATTTACTTCTGAACTCATTGTCAATTTTTCATTATTATAATAACAATAATTTCTGACGAATTTTAAAATTTCAAACAAACAAATAATAATAATACTCTAAAAAAAGAATAACAAAAAATTTCTTTATAACATTATTATAGTCTAAAAAGTAATAGTTTCATTCGCATAGTAATTGTTCTAACTTTTATTACTCTGTTTAACTTTGAATGAATAATTAACTAATACACGTGACATTCAATTTAAATATATAATACAAAATAAAATTATTAATTTTTACAAACTGTTAATAAACATTTTTACTTAACAATTGAAAAATTCTATTCAACAATCTGATGATTTAAGGCAATAATTTATTTATTAACCACCTGGTGCACAATGATAGGAAGATATTAATGGCGTCTGCCGTATGTTGCACTGTTAGATCCATTATGCATTAAGAACATGTCATACAATTTTTTATTTTAAATATCAAACTCCGTTATTTGAAAATAAATATCAATTACTATTGCTCTGCACTAGTCTACACTACTATCATTTCCATAATATAAATAAATAGTTTTATCTGTTAATATATATGCATAAAGTTAATTGGCATTAAGTGGAAGATTTGTTATTTAATATAATATACAATCATCCGTATAACCTTCGACTGATGATTATTAGAAAGATTGAATCACAAATATCAAACGATACTTCCGTGTCATTGTTGAAATTATTAATTAAGTTAGTACTTAACTTATTTAATACTATTCACACAATAGATGGTAATATTAATCTATATCATAGTGGGTGGGTTTGGAATTTTTTTCTCATTTTATCACTCACATTCGCCCACTGATTTGTATGTAGGCGTGTGTGCTAATATTATCATTTAAAGTCGTTTTTATATTTTACTAGAAATATAACTTATTTGACCATTAAAAAACTCACAAAAAAATCTCATTTCCGGTTAAAAAAGTAATACCATAATTATTCTCATCTATTTTACTACTTGCTTAAAGGAAATACAAAAGTAAACATTGAAAAGAATTATTCATACTGATGTACTTTCTCTGATACTTTCGCTTAGCTTTATGATAGTTTAACCGGAAGTCTACATTTAATATAGCACAGTGAGGATTGTGGAAATTGCCTTGTTTCTCATTGTTATTTATTTAAGTTTAATTACATTGGCCCAAATGAGCTGCTAATTTTCATATAAAAGATTACTCATATTTAATGAGTTTTTTCAAAAGAAAAAGATATTTATGAATTATTATGTACATGATAGAACTTTATAAACAATAGAATGGAATTACGCAAAATCTCCAAATCAAATTAATTTTTTTTATCTTGCAGTTAAAATCTGAAAGTGACACAATATAGTAATAAAAATTGTCATTCTTTTTCAAGGCATAAATTTGTTATAATTAAATCTTGTTAATCAGTACTTATAAGAATTTTAAAAAACTAAATAGCGTATTCTATGAGTATATATTGAAGTTGCACGTTAAAAGAATGAATAGATAATATAAAAGACAGATAGATTGGATAGTATGTAGTCGTAACAATCCGCAATCTGATCTCGTCCGTGACTGGTACTACCATCCTCCACTTCACTCTCTCACTCTCTTTTTCTCTCTCTAAATTCTTATTTTTCCTTTTACATTCTACGATATCAAACAACAAAAAACACCAAACATATAAATTATTTTTTAAAATGAGAAAAAAAAACAAAAATCTTCTGCTAATTAATTAATTAAAAATAATTATTTTTCTCTTGATTCTAAAGTTTCAAGTATTAGTATGTCCTGTAATTACTTTTATAAACATTGTTATTTATCCTTTTATTTCCCCTACTCTAGGAGACAAAACCTACTTTTCTCAATACTTTCTCAGTGTCTCCAAGAAGCCTTTATGGTGGAGTACTACATTATACTAAGTATCGAATAGTTGAATTTTGCTTCATAAATTGGTTAATATTTATTGTGTGTTAGTACTTTTTTTTTTGATTATTTATCCTTTATTTTTAAAGTTTAGATAAGTTTTTAATTCTTGTTTACTTCTTAAAATATTCCATTGGTTTACTGACTTACGTTTACTTTCAAGGTTAAATTGCAAATTGGGCCCGTCTCGGGCGTGCTTTAGAATCATTTTATCATTGAGCTTAATCATTTTTTTATCGGTAAGTGTAACAGTTTGTGTGCAAAAATAATAATTATTCTTTTATTTTGTTTTAAAGTAGAGGATCATTGACTATTAAAGTTAATATTTATAAAGATTGTGAAAGGAAAATATGTTTTGCCCAATTACATAAATTTCCTTGAAGTTAATAAATATTAAAGAAAATATTTTTTATTATTAATATCAATAATAGCATTTCCAGAATTATTTTAATATTTCATTAATTCCGTTTTTTATTGTGATTCACAGTAACTTACCGTTAAAGTATATAACGAAAAAAGGTTCTCATTTATTTTTGGAGCATGATTGAGAATTTATATTGGAAATAAATACTAAATTGTATCCATGATATAAATAATTAGAAAATATAAGAATAAACAGTTGAGGTTAAACATTAATTCGATTAGTAGTAATTTATGAATCATTTTGATACGAATAAATGAAGCCAGAGTGAATAGTCGTTAAAGTCAAGTTGAAAGAGGTACGATCATGAAAGCTGGTCGATTCATACTAGAGTTTAAAATGTCTTGAATGCATAGCTTTAACATTATTTGTCTCAAAATGTAACTAGGTCGTAAGTAATTCGTTACAGATTCAGGTCCATTTTAGATAATTACACATTCAAATCGCGTATGTTTTCAATCCTCGAGCCAATTATTGGAGTTCATTATAACATTCATTTATGTAGATTTTAATGCTTCTCTGCATGCTATATATCTTTGCTTAATCAGAATTTCATCAATGAATTGTATCAATTGCCTCATGATAACATATAAAATGTTTATATAATTAAAATTAATTTCAACGCTCCAAGGTTATCAAGATGACTTTTTAATTAATTCAAAGAAGTTGTTTTTTAAGAAACTTGAATTAAAAAAAAAATGAATTTAATATCATTTTATATATTTCCACGTCATTTTTGAAATGGTTGAAGAGTTTTCATTTTATTTCTTTGTTGAGACATGAAGACACATGTGTCAATTATAAGAAAAATACAGTATTTTTTGTTAACGTTCAAAGAATAAGTTTTATATTTCGTATTGTGAAAGGTGCATGACCGAAAAATTTTATTTGTTCTTTTTTATTATGTACGTGAGTATTTCCCAAGAGTTGTGCGTGATCGGTATGAGAATTTCCGGGTTAAATCATGAGACGACTTTTTCTATAAAAAGAATGAGAATTGTAGAATTAAATGATAAATATTCACATATTTCACATTTAATTTCTTAATTTTAAATTGTAAAAAATTAAATAATCTCTCGTTATTATTTTAATCAAGAAAAATGACGTTAACAATATTATATATGCATACATATTATTCATAATTGATGTACTTTGTTTTGTATTTGTTGTGTACTCGTTAACGGTTTACAATTCACACGACACAACCGACCCACATCGTCGACCTCTTTGTTTCCCAATGTCTGCAACATATCAGATGGTTGATTTGTTTTCTTGATGTCGTTTCAGACACAAATATTAGATGACTAATTAAAGAAATATTTGAAAAAACATATTTTTTATATGAAAAAAGATATTTCATTAATTCTTTAATATTCTTTTTCAATATCTTCATCCTTTCAAATACATTTTTTTACATAACATCACATGTGTGTGATATAAAAAGATTAAGTTGACAATAAATTTCAATTTATTCTCAACTTAATAAGAAAATAGACGTTTTCGAAATTATTATCTAATTAATTATTAAATAAAATCTTTATAAACTTCATTTATATTTATTAATATCGTCTATAAATATATTTTATCGGTCACTTTAAAACATCTTATTGTGATAAATTGTTTAATTTTATTCAATTGCTATCATTGACGTACTATCCATTTTTATATTCTTTCTCTAGTACTATCAAATTATTTACTGACAAATGATAATCAAAAAATTTCAAGTTATGGTTTCTATTTGTTTTAGATAAAAATTACTTATTTACAATAAATATGAGAAATTCAACACTACTAAAATGGGCGCAGAATTCAGCAAATAATAAAAATCAACCAACTAAAAATGGAGGTAAATATTCTAGAAAATAAGCAATAGTATTTTTTTAAATTCAATTTGACAGTAAATTATTACTTTTTTTAAGGAACAAATAAAGACTGGATTCATCCACCAGATGCCCTTCAAAAAGGTCATATTGCTTACCTAGTCAAGGTATGAAAAATTATCATTATAGACATAATAATTATTATTTAAAAATTTCTGACAGTCGCACTACTGTCCTCATTCTCATAATTAAATTATTCGGTCAACATTAAAATACGGTCAAATGACTTACTAACATTTTTTATTGTAATTTAATGAATAATTGGAAATGTACTGAGAATGTCTTTTTTCAATAATTCATAACCTTGTACTTAATTACATGACACTTTACTACTACGTGTCTCTGTAATGTTTCTCTGTTTCAAGGAGTGTGACTTATTGAATCTCTTTCACACTATCTCGTAAAATATATGAATATTTTTATTAAATTGTTTATTCCCCTGAAAGAATATTTTCTAAACCAGTAATTTAATATCAAAAAATTAATTATAGTATTTAGGAAATACTGAAGTAGATCAACCCAAAGGCATCGAAGTCGTCAAGGATGCAATATGTAAGCTCAAGTTTTCTCAGCAACTGCGTAAAAGTGAGGGCACAAAGATACCCAAGGTTGAACTCACAATCAGTATTGATGGTGTAGCAATTCAAGAGCCTAAAACGAAGACTACACCGAAGGTATTTTTCTAATGATTTTAATCACATTTATAAATATGCACATAATTTATACTTGTACATAAAGAAGAATTCATAGAAGAATTTTTTTTTTCTAGCGAATTATGCATCAATATCCATTGCATAGAATTTCTTACTGTGCTGATGATAAAGGAGAAAAAAAATTCTTTAGTTTTATTGCAAAAGAAGAAGATGCAGATCGACACACATGCTTTGTATTCGTTAGCGATAAACGAGCTGAAGAAATAACATTGACTATTGGCCAAGCTTTTAGTTTGGCTTACAGAAGATTTCTTGAAACTTCAGGGAAAGATTTAGAAACACAAAGAAGATGTATGTTACTTCAACAAAAAATACGCCGGTTAGAGCATGAAAATAATACATACCGGCAACGATTACAGGATATTTGTGCTATAAAAGGATCGGTAAGTCAACTTATTTGATGATTTAATAATTGGTTTATTTACCAAAGATAAATAAATTATTTTTGAACCTATAGGTAGATGTACAATCTTATTTGGTACATCACAATCTTCCTGATATTCTTCATGTGCCAACAAACACTGATTCAAATTCGAAAGAAAACTCTCGACTTAATGGTAATAGTCAACTATCAATTAAGAATGATTCCAATGGAAACTCATCTAGTGATACAACGCAACCACCTCCAGTTCCTCCTAGGAATTTTGATAAAACCTTTGATGATGATTTTATTACTAACGAATCAACTACAGCTCCAATAGTTGGTACGAAGCTTGAAGGTTTGCTCATGGAAGAGTTTGAAGAAGATTTCAATCCTCGAGCTTATGAAACTGCTGCTAATGGTTTTGACAGTCATTCTAATTCTATTTCTAATGGACAACTTAGTAGTCCTCTTAATTCCATTAATGGAAATAGTCCAACTCCACCACTTCGTAAGTTTCAAGAAATTTTTCAATTGATATTTTCTATAAATTATAAAAAATTGTTATTATTTTGCAGTTGCACCACCGCCCAAGGCGAAAGATTCTAGACGACAGAATGGAGTGAAAGAAGATTTATTTGGAAGTGTCCCCTTTAATCCTCCAGCACCAGCAAGCTCTAATGATTTTAATGATGATCCATTTGAAATGGGAGAGTTTGCGACACTTTCAGTGTCTAGTCCGAGTCAACAAGAACTTGAAAATGCCATTGGATTGTTGGATAAAAAGATACTAGAAATGAAGGTAAATTGAGACGAATTTATCGAAATAATTTAAGAGATTGTTTTTCTTAAAAATTATTCCATTTTTATAGGATGGATTTAGTCGAGGACTTTCAATGGGAACTGATGATTTTTCATTAGAAAGTTTAGATCCACTTCGGAATTGATGGAGATTCAATAAAATGCAGAAGATTTATAATTATAATGTAATTGTCAACATTGAAAAAAAAATTGTTTGATAAGTAATTGAGAATATTTTTATAAACATTCAGGATAAACTGAATAGTTGAGATATTTAATATTTCAATCATTCTTTTAAACCAAAATTAGTATGTACCATATATTTAAATTTAAGCTCATACTCGGCATTTTTTGATTTTAGAAATTTTGCATATTGTGCCTTTTAAATACTATTTTATTAATTTAAAAATCAATATGATAAGCCTACCATTTGAAAATTTTCATACCATGACAGTAAAATAGTAAATATTTTTTTAGTCTTATAGTAGAATCAGCTAATCAATTTTTAAAATTTTACTAAAATATAACAAGACAATATGTATTTTATTTTTATTAAAAAAATAAATGAAAAGAAAAAATGAATTTTAAATCGAATAAAAATACTATTATTGGTTAATAATGCAGATTAAAATATAATTATTATAAGATTTTATTGTTAAAGTTTTCCATTATATTAAAATAATAGTTCAACTATGATTTCTAATATTCCAATGATAATTCATTAGTTTAAGAAAGTTATGTACATATTATTTCAAAATATTATATTTGTTATTACAACTAATTTGTTCTATTCTAATTATTCCATTTCATTAATTTATTTCTATAATTTTTAATAAATTAATCTATTTATTTTCATCATGGGTCAAAAATAGTTTAAATTAACTATTCACTGTTGAATAATAAGTGAATTGTTATTATAGCAATACAAATGCAGTTCAAATTCCCGCGCTTGAACTTTTCAGTCTCATCAAGCGCCATCTGTGTGGGTTCTCGAAGGATTGAAAACTTTTTTTTTGCAAATGGTCGTTTAATAACAGATGATTGAGCGCGCTTGCGTTATCCACTATTATAGCATTTATCTGTCAAAACTTGTTGCGAATCGTCGTCACGTCACGACGCAAGTTATTCAACCATTTCATTGTTTTAAATCAATCAATTATTCATTGAATGATACGAATAAGTCGTTGAAGTTATTGAAACAGAGTGGTCATAAATACAAGTGTAAATAACCTTAAACAATATAACCAAAAAATAACTAAACAAAATAATTGAGAAAAAATAAATAAATATATATATATATAAATATATATAGATATATATGAGTGAAAAAGTTTCGTGTGTTGTTAATATTACCAAGGGATTGTTAATTAAATATCCCTTATAATGTTAATTAAGTCAATATTTTATATTCTTCTTATCACATGTGGAGTGATAGCACGTAAGTAATAAATCTATAATTTTTTATAAATTTAAGCTATTTTTTATTCATAAAATTATTCTGAAAAACAGGGTAATCTTATTTGTTAGAATAAATAGAAAATTCATTGAAAGATAGAAAGAGAGTGAGAGAGATAGAAGAAAGCATGACCACCATTAATATAACGCGTCGTCATGTCGCTATTCGTCGTTGAAAATTGCTTCGTTCGTCAAGTAGTTCCAACTATCCCTTCAATATAATGCTTACATATTATCCAAGACCCCTTTATACATAAGCTTTTAAGTCAATCGTTAACTTCCGTTTCTCATTAAACTACTTGCACATCACTTTAACTTGATAAAAATTTTTTGTTATTTTTATTTATTATTTAACATATTATATGAAATTATAAAATAAAATAATCTCTTTTTGAGTTTTATGAAACTATAAAAAAATTTGTCTCTTTTTCTTTGTTTGTGATAGATAACGAAAGCTACATGTTGCTGTCTTTTAATTATAGCACTATGAGATATTATTTTCCCGTTTACTTCTTATCTACTATTTAGTTTAAATAGCGGATGATTCACTATATAATTAATATTTTTTTTAAATTGATTATCATGCATTTGCAAGTTTTTTTTATTCATTAGATCAAAGTATAACGTTTGAGAATATTTATAATAATTATGTAAATTTTTTCAATTATAATGATAACAATTTTTTTTGTAGGTAATTTAGGTAATAATAAAACCTTAAGACAACAATGTGATCCATCGGAGCTACCAGTTAATTGTGGTATTAATCAAGGATGTGAAGGAGCTAGTAATAATACTTTTTTTTGTAATTGTTTACGAGATTACATAGAATCTAACGGTGAATGTATAAAAGTTTCAACTACTGCGGCAGCCTCAACTGATCCTATAGATCAAAAGACCAATGAGAAATCATCGTCAGGTAAAATTAAATTGACAATGCAAAATTCTAAGAGAATATATAAAATTTTTAATAAAAATAGCTCTCTAATTTATTTTGAATCATTTTTTAGGTAGTTCAGTAGCTGCTGGTCTTTTAATACCAACATTTTTAATCATTTTCGGTGGTATAGGATTTTGCTGTGCCAAAAAATATAGATTACTACCATGTCGACAGAATGTTTATGGAAATGTTTTGGTCACAAGAGAAGAAGATGACGATGATGATCCACCGATTGCATGAAACGAACAAAGACTGATACAGTTAATATAAAAGATTTAAAAAATTAAAAAAAACTTTAATTACAATACAACTGAGTAAATATGTTGGGCATTTCTATGAGGTAAAAACAAATGACGATTTTGATTTTTCCTTTGAAAAGCATGAAAACCATAATTATATAAATACAAGGCCAAATGTGTAAATAAGCGAAGACGACGCTTATTCGTTATATTTATATACTTTCTATTTCTATATTAATAATAAAAGTAAGACTATGTATAATAAAATGGACAGCAGGAAGAAAATAATACTTAACTATTATCATCAAGAAACATAAATAATTAGTCAAATATATCATGTTTTCTCACACTTGTGATCCCTTCTCTGACTGTCTACATAAATACTCACAAATATCGATTTTATCGACCACAATAGGCTGTTGATGATTTTAAAAAACTTAAAAAACAATATGGAAAAATTTATAATGGATTGTAAATAGTAATGTATTCGCTCAAATTATTATGTATAAAATATATTCTTGCCAGTTGTATATGAAGTAAATTTTCTATTCGTATTGAAATAAGATAACGTGATAGAATGAATAACATTTCATATTAACTTTTGCATATATAATCAGAAACATTTATGCAAAAAACCTCACAAAAAAACTTTTCTTGATTACTTTGTTACATAATAATTTTTTCTTTCAATAACCTTATGAGTATTTATAAAAATAAAATACATAAAATCGTGGTGGTAACTTTTATCACTCCTGAGCAAAATTCTATGTAAAAATAAATAAACGCCTGAAACTTTGCTTACTAAATTATTATTAAAATATCATTAATGAAACAATAATTGGCCATCAGAAAATATTATATACTTTACATTATAAAGGCAAAACATGTATCATAAATAATATTATTTTATACACGAATAAAAACTGTTATTCTTGTACACTATATTATCATTTGTACATAATTAATCATAACCACTAATTAAATTTTCGACAATCTTGTTTGTTTGAAATTTTGTGAATGATTGTACTTATGATAAATCATTCGAATAATGAAAAATTTTTATGAATAGATAACTTTTAAAAACGTGATAGTTTGGCATTTGAAAAAATTTAGTCTTAGAAACCCAAAATTTTTACGTATTAAAATTCTTGTATTGTATTGTTTATACAACTGTAATAGATAAAATTGTAACATTTTTGTATTTCAATTTAACATATTGATTAGTAATATTTGTATTTAAATAAGTTTGCATTGTTTATTATTGATTGTTTATCGAAATGTGCAACTATTGTTTTATTTTATTATAAGATTAATAATAATATCAACTCAATGAGAGCAAAAGATTTTTTTCTATCTGTTTTCTATTTAATTACGTTCAATAATTTTTACCAAACCCTAATATAAACAGATCTTATTTTTACGAGTAGATGCAGATTACTCTGTATAGTTGAATTGATAATTTTTCAAATAAAAGATTAAGTGAGTTTAAATTGCAATATTCTTTGTAACTTTCCTGATATAACGACAAAAAGCAGAATTTAACTACTACAGTAGAAGTTACGATCAAAACATAACGTCTATATAGAACAATGTTCACATAGAAAGAGCAATGTTTTGTTTACGTTACATTTCGGAGAAGTGACAAGAATTTTTCCGGATAAAACTCGGATTAACTAGTTGATCGGATTCAGAGTAATTAATTACTGCGTAATAAAGTAAGACTTACTTGATATGATTTTCTCTTCAATAATTCTTGTTAATTTGAATTTATACAGTTATTATCTCAATGCCGCACAAAAAGCCGACTCCTTTTGCCTCCATTTTTTAGTGATTTTACTCAAATTGTAACAAATGTTCACTCACAACACTTCACTTACGAATATGTAACATTGAAAAAATTTGATTAATAAATAAATGTAATCGAATACTTGTCATTTCTTTTCCACAATTGAAGAAAATGCCTGAAAATCACTCGAACATAAACCTATTTTTACAGGATTGATGATGATTCAATTCTCATTTATAATTACAATAATAAAAATACATAGCTATAAACAACTGCTCTTTCAGACTTTTTTACTATTCACTATGTTTGAAGAGTAACTTGTGACATTTTATTATTTATTAAAATATCATTTATTTTTCGGAGCATTTGCAACTACGCCATTACACCATGAGATTTCGATTAAAACTGAGCTACTATCAAATTGCGTCCACGTTTCTGACGTCATCTTGAACATTCCTTTGTATTCAGGAGAATAAACAGAAATAAGTATTCTTGGTAATTGTCATAAAAGTTATATAATTATACTAAAAAACAAAATTTTATTTTCTTGATGAAAAGGAATATCAAATTTAAAATGGTCCTGATAAAAATTCTTGTAGGTTTAGACAAAAACACTAACGCTAAAGTTAGAACGTCGATAGTTCACCTTTTGTTGGAAACATATCACGAACTATTTATTTTTTAATTTCTAAATTTAATCAAATTCTAAATTCAATAAATATAATTCTAGAATTTTTTTTTATTATTGTTTTAAAAATTCGAAATATTCATTAATTTTAATTGAAAAACGAAATTACCGGCTGTATTAAGAACAGCAATGCCATCTATATTATTTATGTTTAAAATTTAGTAGCCATCTTAGACGATCAATCTTTGCAATTTATCTCACAAACCTAAAAACTTCATAAAACAATTATAAAATTACATTCACGTCATTTAATTTCATCAGTTAAATTTAATCAATCAATTATGATTGCCCGTCAACTTATCAGAAAATTTACAACGAGTGCCATTCGTCGATCTGGTCACGACGTTGGTGGAATACCTGGAAGCGTAAATTATTTTTTAACTATTACATAATCATTTCATCGAGAAACGGTAATTCATGAATTTTTTGAATTAAACGAATAATATTATTATTTGCAGAACTTGCCATTTAACACCGACAACAAATACGCAATTACTCTTACTTTTACATTATTTTTCGGTAGTGCTTTTGGACTTCCATTCATCATGGTTCGTCATCAAATGCTGAAATAAATTTGTAAGTTTTAAAATGTCAAATGATGAAGAATCAACACTTAATTTTTAAACATTTGTTAAATTTGTGTTTGTTACAGATGCTTTCGAATTTGGTAGTTATATACAACTAATTATCTGTTTATATGATCAAATACAAACTAATATTAGAAAAAAAAACATGGAAGTTGTAAAGGTATCCTTACACAGTAATTGTAAAAATCGATAATAAATTCTATTGAACATCGATAGTCAATTGAAATTTAATTTTATTTTATTAAGATTTACTAAAAATTTTTTATAATTTTAATTTACGAATAAAAGTAAGTTCTATAGTTCTAAATAATTTTATTTGATATATATATATATTTTGAAATATATTTATTTATCATTTACTAAGATCACAGATTATATTTATACATATATTTGCTCATATAATAATAAAATTGATCATAATTATTATTTTTATAATTTATTAAATAAGCTTTTTATCTAAAAATTTTTTCTTTTGCCAAATCAGCCACTAAATTTTCTAATTTTGGTGGTTTTTTTCTAGTCTCTCATTTTCTGTTTCTCTTAAAATCTTTTCAATATCATTTCCAATCTGATCTATTTGATCAGTTGCATAATAATGCCGTTCAAACTTCTTATTCAATTTAGAAGGATTGATGATTAGTTTATTTTCATTGTCATTGCCATTACCATGTAATAAATTTTTTACTTTTTCCCACTTCTTTTTCTTTTTTTGCTTCAACTTTTCTTTTCTCAAATTGTTTTTCCATTGATGCCTATGTTTTCCTTTTTTCTCATTTTTAAATTTTTTTCTCCATTGTTTTTTTAAGTGAAATTGATTATGATTTAATTTTAGATGTTTTCCATCACGATTTCCTCTCGGATTATACAATTTTGTCATCAAAATATCATTATCTAACATTCGCTTCTTTATTTTGCTATCTTTTATCATTCTTAATTTATTTAATGTATTATTTTTATGATCAACATTAGCTTTACTTTCAAATTTTCCAATTAATTTATCACATCTACTCTCTTTATGATTTTGTGACTGAGAGCTTTTTTCACCGGAATATTTTGATACATCTCTGATTACTTTTATAGAAAAATGCGGATCAAGATTTTTTAACGAATTAGACTCATCAGATATTAAATTTACAATTCTTTGAACTATGTTAGATACTAAATATTTATCACTTGTATTAGAGAATGCACTTCGACTATTTGTAACTCTTTGACTATTTCTTTTTATTGTATGATGTCTTTTTTTCCTGTGATTATTGTCTCCGTGATTTTTATCACACTTGAATACTTGACGAGGCAATTTTTTACTTGATATAGGTTTCAATTTATCTACATATATAATTAATTTTTCTCGAATGCCAAATTCATTGTTTTCCATACCAGGAATTGTACTATTTACTTTCATTTTTCTATGATTTTCTTGTTTACTTAAAGTACGCTTAACATTTTGTTTTACAGTATGATTTTTTTGTGAAGTTCGATGGAATATTGGTAATGATAATTTTTTTAATAAATTATCTCTTACTTTTCGCAGTGATTGCCAAGATTTATCACTACCACAAAGTTCATTTTTTGCATGCTGATTATTATGACAGTTTTGTGAATTTGCATTACGTTTTTTTGCTATTTTTTTATTATCCGGATACTGAGGTAAGATATTTTTTATACTGGAATGAACAATTTCTGTAAATTTTTCATCATCTGATGAAGAAGTTAAACTACTATCAGGTACTATTGTGGTATTTTCTTGATCAATAATGTGATCAAAGGCCATTTGTACTTCATCAAATATATGTCGCCTTTTATTTGATCTAGAAGCTGATTTTTTTAATACTGTTTTTATTTTTCTTATTAAGTTCAAGTTTCTATTGCTGTCATGTTTTTTAGGATTCAATTTTTTTGAAAGTTCAACCTTTTTTATATTTTTTTTAGCTATTGGAATTGATAATAACTTTCTTTTCCCAACAATAGTTGTTCGATTTGTTTCTTTGATCTCGAATTTCTTTGCTCTTTTTGTGTTTGTTGAGTTACTAGAATTATTTTCACAATTCTCATCGTTTCCTAGTTCATTCAAAAGATCGGAAGTGATATCCATTGGCATCTCTGGCCAAATATCATTTCCATCATACAAGTATTGATCATTAAAACCCTCTAAATGATCATCATAACAATCGTTGTCGAGCGTTGATTTTTTTACTAGTTCTGTTGGATGAGATGTAGTTTGTAAGGATTCATCTAAAGGTGAAATAAGTTGCTCTGTTGAGCTTTCATCATCAATGTTAGATTCTGTCGTGGTCGAGGATATTTTATTCGAACTTATAGTAGTTTCAATAGTTTTAGGTGACATAGTTGTAGGTCGATCATAACGATTTGTTGTTGTTAAATCTTTAATTGCGCTTTCCAAATCTTTAATTTTATCTTCAAGGTCTTTTTTCTGATCTTCTAATTTTTCTTCAATTTCATCCTTTTGATGCACAAATTGATCTTCTAATTCATGGATTTTATCAACTAATTCTTCAGTCTGGTTAGTAGTTTCTTCAGTTGGTGTTGAAGTTTCGAATATAGTTGTAAGAATTTCATCGGATAATGATGAAAATGTTGTCGATTCTGAAAATGTTGAAGTCTCGGTGGTACTGTCAGTGTAATCATCGTCATATATTGTTGTTGTTGTCATATTTTCATCATATTCATAATCATCATACATTAAATCTACGGGAACTCCGTGAATAATTGTTGTAGGATAAACGAGAATCGTAGCTCGTTTAACTGTTGAACTTGAAAGAGTTGTGGATTTAGTAATATTTTCATCGTGTCTTGAAGATATTGATGTTGTATTTGTTTCTGGATAATCATCATTCATAGTACTTGAAAGAGATGATGTCGGTTGAATCGTAGTTGTTGATGTTAAAAGAGTTGGTGTATTTGAAGAAGTTGTAATCGTCAAATTTATTGTTGTTGATGTGGACAATGTTGAAAACTCTGAACTTTGTGTACTAGTTAACGTAGTTTCTTCTTCAGTCATTGATTCTGTTACTGTTGTACTATCTGTAGACGAAATCACGGTTGATTCAGCTTGACTTGTAACATTTGAATCAATTGTAGATATAAATTCACTAGACATAGAAGACATTTGGGTTTCTGATGTTACTTCACTAGTTTCATATGTTGTTTCGTTCTTTCAATGTTGATGAAGATTCTGATGTACTTAATACAGTCGATGTTATCGATGACATTGTTGATGGCATTCTTGTTTCTTCTTTTTCACTACTGAGTGAAGTTGTTGAAAGTTTGCTAGAAGATTCCGTATTTTTTAATGTCGTAATTCCAGCCAAGGAAGATGTAAAAGCTTCTATGCTTGTACTTGATACGTCTGTAAATCCAGTTGTCTCTGTTTCCGATGATAACGATACGGAAGACATTCGTTCTGGCGTGGAAGTTTCAGTAGATTCTTTCATAGAACTCGATATATCTATCGCTGTTGATGATGGTAAAGATGAAACAATTGATGATATTGAAGAAAGAGGTGTTGTAGATGAAATTAATTTAGTAGATGAAACAGGTATAAGGGTTGTACTTGACATATCAGAAATTATTGCAGTTGATAACTTTAGTGATGATGATTCACTCGATGAAAAAGTAGTACTTGTAGATGGTTCCCTAGTTACAGTTGTAAATTCTGTAACATTTTCTGTACTAGATAATTGTTTAGGAGTAACAAACGTTGAGGACTGCGATTTTGTATCGGTAAAGTTAGTGACTTGTGCTTCGGTCGTTAAACTTGACGTGGATGTTGGAGAAACTGAAGTAATAACAGTAGATCCTAATGAAGTCGGAATAGACGTTAATAATGTTGTTGATTGAATATCTTTTATAGATGACGACGTAGATGTCAATAATTGTGATGATTCCATTTCTGTATATGGACTTAAAGTTGAAGATGGCAATGATGATGATGATTTTACTTCTGAAGATGGACTGAAAAATATTGATGGTGTTGTTAATTCCATTTCTGTTGATGGATTCAAGCTCGAAGTTGTAAAAAATGTTGTTGATTTTAATTCTGTAGACTGACTAGGGCCAGGAGATATCGATGATGTTGTTAATTCTACTTTCGTAGAGGAACTGGACTCGTTTAAAGTTGTTAATAATGTCGATGATTCTATTTCTGTTAATAGACTGGACTTTGATACAGTCGATAATTTAGTTGATGGAGTGTCTTTCACAGATGTAGATGTAGATTCTGCCTCTACTTCTTGAGTTAATGTTGGAGAAATAGGAGATGACGGAGATTTAGATTCAATTGAGATTGTTGATTCGGATTGTGTCAAAGGTAATGAAGATAAATTCAGCAGTGTTGAAGGAATTGATGATTGCTCCGTTAATAATGAAGGTGTTGAAGATACTTCCGGTGAAGACGAAACTGTCGATGTAATTCCTGATGACAATGGAGTCATCGATAATTCTGTCAACGTGGATGATAATGACGACAATTTAGTTGTTGTGATAAAACTCGATTTTGATTCTGAAGATTTTAAGGGAATTAATGACTGCGTAGTTGAAATTGATGAAGAGTCTAAAATAGTAGAAAGAGTTGATGGAGATTTCGATGATATTGTAGTCGTTGAAAGTGATTGTGTTGATGTCAATTGTGAAGGAGATTCAGATAATGTTGAAAATATTGGTTTCAAAGACGATGATACAGATATTGGAGACGTTTCCGTTGATGATGAATTCGATGATGTTACAGATGTTTTTGTCGCTTCTGTTGGAGATGTAGTTGATGTTATTTCTGTTGCTTTTAAAGTTGTAGAAGATTTTAATAATGATGATTCAGGCAACGTTGAAATAGTTGGAGATGACGTAGATGTAGAGATAGACTGAGTTGTTTGTGATATAGCTGATGATAATTCGGTTAACGTCGATGATATTTTAGATAATGTTGGCGATGACGGCAAAGTTGTATTCAATTTTGAAAAGGTTGAAGATGATTCCGGTAAAAACGATGTTGAGGATTGATTCAATACCATGGATGACGTTGATACTTCAGATGATCCAGTATTTGACATTGATTCAGACGATGAAACTATTGTAGATGTTTTCATTGGAATTTCAGTAGTTGATAATAATGATTCAGATTGTGTTGAAGATATTTCTGTCGAGCTTTGAGTTGTTGATAATATTGATGAAGTAGCAGATGATGATGATATTGGAAATTCAGTTAATATTGAAGATGTTTCTGTTGAGCTCAATGATGTAGATGATATTGATGGCATAACAGATGACGTTGGAAATTCGGTTAATATTGAAGATGTTTCTGTTGAGCTCAGTACTTTCGATGATAATGAAGACATCACAGACGACGTTGATTCTGGTTCAGTTGACTGTGAAGATATTTCTGTTGAGCTCAATGTTGTAGACGATATTGATGGCGTAATCGTTGTTGATACTGTTGGTAACTTAGTTGATATCGAAACTGATGATGACTCTGATGATACCGAAATTATTGAAGATGTTTTTATAGATGTCTGAACTGTCGATGATGTAATTGGTGTTGAAGGTGATGAAATTAAAAGTGTTGATGTATCGGTTAATAATGGACTTGATGATAATTCTGACGTTATAAAAGTAGTTGGCGACGTCTCTATTAATGTTTGTTTTGTCGATATTGAAGAAGTTGTAGGTACCTCTATCAACGTCGAAGCCGTTGAATGTGTTTCAGATAGAGGTGAAGAACTCGAAGAAATTTTGAAAGATGTTAAAGTTGGTGTAGACATTTCTGATGATGGAATTTTTGTTGTTCCCAAAGATGTTGAAGATGTTAAAAATGATAACGGAGTGGTTATTAATAACTTAGTAGATGACTGAGAAGTTGTAGGAAATTCCGTAGTTTTTAGAAATGTAGGGGATGATTTTGATAATGGTTGAGAAATTGAAGATAAATTCATTGATGTCCATACTGCTGTTGTTTCCGACTCTATTGGAGTTGATGGAGATGTTTCTATCGAGCTCGATGAAACTGATGACGATATTGAAGATGTCACAGATGATGAAAGTAACTCCGATAATGTAAATGGAGTTGATGTTACATTCAATATCGAAGTTGATAATGATATAGGAATAGTCGACGATTTTTGTACTGGATTCGGAGTAGTCGATGATAATTCAGTTGACAATGAATGTGTTAATAATTCTTCTGTTGAGCTTTGTGATCCGGTAGATGAAGTCAATGGCGTTACAGACAATGATGAAGATGCAACAAATGTCACTGTTGAGCCCTCAGTAGTCGCAGGTGATACTGACCATGTGATAGATGTTGATTCTGATGATGTAGAAATCGTTGAAGATGTATTCATTATTTCCTCAGTTATTGGTGATAATTTAGTCGATGATGAAAGTATAGATGGTTTTCTTGTTGAACTCAAAGGTGTCGAAGATGATATTGATGACGAAACGAATGTTGAAGATAGTGAGGTTGGATGTATAGATGTATTAGTTAATATCGAAATCGGTGATGATTCTGACGAAGTAAACATACTTGACATCTGGATTGGCGATTGCGTTGTTGATAATGATTCAGTCAACATTGAAGATGCAGTTATTGTTGATGATGACTGTGATAACGTTTGTATTTCAGATGAAGTTGACAAATTTGTAGAAGATTTCAATGAAGATAATGATGATGCAGAAGTTCCAATTGAGGTAACAGATGATGTTGACTTTGTTGCTTTTATAGGTGATGTTGATAGTTCTGGTAATGTTGAATATATTGATGAAATTTTTGATGTAGTTAGTGATGTTGATTGTAATTCCGTTAATGACTCAGGAGTTGTTGATAATTCTGATAGTGAATAAGTTATAGATGAAAAATTTTCTGAAGTTGATTCGGACGGTGATGATGATGTTAATAATTTTGTAGAAGTTGAAGTTGGTAGTGTTACTTCTGATGTTAGCAGAGGTGTCAACGACGGTACTTGTGAAATTGTTGTTTCAGAAGGTAATGTTGACTTTGATGAAGACTGTGGTGCTAAGGACGATTCCAATAGCGTTGAAGAAATTAATGTGCTAAGCGTAGAAGATTTAGACACTTCAGAAGATGAAAAATTGAATGTAGTTACTTCTGATGAAATTTCTATTTTTTCAGAAGTAGTTACTGAAGGTTCAGTTGACTTATTAACGGATGTGAATGTTTCCGGAATCTTTGTGCTTGCAAATTGTACTGATATTGTACTTTCACTTGGCTCGGTTAAATTTACTAATAAAGTTGAAGAAGGATATGATGGAGAAGATAACTCTGATACTAACGTTGGACTAGTTGAAGATATTAATTGACTTGGTTCAGATTGAGTTTTATTTAATAAACTTGGACTAGTTTCTGTTGACACCTGTGGTGTTGATATTGTTATACTAGTACTAACAGAAACTTCTGTCTCGTTACTTCCTTCGAGAGTCGATGACATTAGTAAGGCTTCTGTTGTTTTTAACTCTGTAATATTTGATTCCTCAGTTTCATTAATTTGCAATGTAGTTGATTCAATTTGTTCTGACGTCAATAAGCTTGATAAATATGTAGTATTTTCTATTTCAGTTTTTTGAGATAAGGAAGAAGGAAAAAGCATAGTTACAGTGGTTTCAGTTGCAAGTGATGAAATTGATGACGTTGATACTTCAGGTAATGTAGTACTTGATATCGATTTAGATGAAGAAACTATTGTAGATGTTGTTAGGGGAATTTTAGTTGTTGATAATTCAGATGATGTTAAAAATGTTGAAGGTATTTCTGTTGAGCTCATTACTGTAGATAATATTGATGATGGAACAGATGATGATACTGTCATTGTTTCGCTTAAAATAGAAGTTGATTGTACTTTCTTTGATGTCGATGAACTTGTTGAATATGTAAATGGTTCCGTTTCATTTTTTTCTTCAAGTATTTTTGAAATTGTTGTATTAAATGATTCCATAGGAATAGAAACCGTTTCTACTTTTTCAGATGATGAATAACTTGAAGATTCTACAACAGTTTCCGTTTTATTTATTTCTTCTATAAAAGACAAAGTTGAAGAAGGGGTTTCTATTGATGTGGGAATTGATGTAACATTTGTTGTTGGTTTTAAATTTGCCGAAATAGTAGTTTGTTCAACAGTTGAATTAACTTTTTCAGCTAATACAGTAGTAGATATTGTACTTTGTGTTGAACTAACAAAGCTAGTCATATTTATAAAATTTTCAGAAGTTGTTGTGTTAGGTGGCAATTCAGAAGTTTGTTCTTGAAGTATTGAACTAGAAGTAAGCTCAGAAACAATTGGACTAGATTTAGTTGTATTATCGACAGTTTCCAATAATTCTGTAGTAGAATGCTCTATTTCCGAAGTTGATAACATTGTAAGTGATTCATTAGCACTACTACTAGTTAATTCTGGCGATGTTAATTCTTCTGTAGTATTTAAAAATGATGTTGAAGTACCTGTAATATTAAACATTATTAATAATGTTAACTTGTAAAAATTATAACCATAATGTATGAAAAAATGTAGAAATACTTGAAATATTTAAAATTGCCGTTGTCGATGAAAAAGTAAATGGACTTGAAGACATCTCTATTGGAGTTGTGGATTGATTTAGTTTTGTGAATGAAAAAGATGATGTATCAGATAAATTTTTCAAATCTTCCATAGAAGTCGAGGATATATTAAATAAAGGTCCAGAAGTAATGTCACTTTTTAATGGTAATTCTGATGTAAATGGCTCTGTTGTATTTTCTTCCTTTAGTGTTTCTGTAGTAAAGTTGGATGACGATGTTTCTTCAGTATCAGTACTCCCTTCTTTCACAGTAAATGATGTTGAGATAAATTCCGTTACATTTTCTTTAATGATGGACGATATTTCTTCTGATGTAAAAGATGATCCTTGTACACTCTCTGTAGTATTCGTTTTTTCTGTTGAATAAATCACAGTTGACGTTAATAAAATCGAAGATGTAATATTTTGTTTCTGTGAGAAAGTAAACTCTTCAGTTATCGATGGCGATATAGATGATTCTGTCATATTTTCAACACCCATTTCTGTAGTCAATACAGTCGATTGCGATGTTATATTTATTAGTGGTTCGAAACTCATGGATACTGAAATTGATGATGTTTCTGTAGCATTTGGGAGTACATCCTGAATGCTTTCTGCCGATGTAGAAAGAAACTCAGTTGTTTTATTAGTTGTCGATACTTCTGGAGATGACGGAACTTCAGAGGTATAATAAGTTGTACCGCTTTTAGTAGATGCTGAAGTTGAATATATTGTTGATGTTATTTCTTTTTCTTTTAATGTTGTTAATTTTGAAGTACCAATCGAAGCTTCAGTTCTATGTTCAGGACATGTAAACACTATTCTTTCGCCTTTAGTAAAAGGTGATATTTTTGGCATATCTGTCATACTTTCTACTTCACTAAAATAATGAGATGATGATGAAAAAGCTTGAGTAATTTCTTGTATTTCTTTTTTCGTAGTTCCTTCTGATAGTGAAGAACTAGTAATTTCCATTATTGTTGTTAAATTGTCTTTTATTTCTTCAGTATCAAAAGATGACGATAGTATTGTTGAACTTTCAGAAGTTGCAGGAGAAGATACTAGATCTTTACGAGTACTTGTAAAATTACTTTCAGTTACTGCTGTTATTCCCACGAATTCAGTGACATTAGTTAAAGGTGATATTGTTTCTGGCATTAAAGATGATACAGTAGAAGAATAAAATTTTTCAGAAGATATTGTTTCAGTAGATGTTAAATTTGATGGTAAAGACGATGTAATATTTTGAACTGTTAAAGAACTCATCAATGATGTCTCAGTTTTATTTTGTATAACTTCTGTTGAAAGTGTCGTTAAAAGAGTTTCTGTAGTTTCAGTTTCTGTTCTTGATGACGATAAAAGTTCTGTTACATTCATAATTTTTTCTTCGGTAGTTTCTACGGTTGATATTGTTTTTAGTGTTCGATTTTCAGTAATATATCCAGATGAAGAAGAACTTTCCGTTACATTAAAAACCTGCCCTTCAGTCAAAGAAACTGGTGGCGAAGATATTTCTGTTATATTTTCTATTTTTTCTGTAGTGGAGTAAACGGATGCAGTTGATATTTCCGTGATATTTGTAATTCTTTCTTCAGTAGAATAAACGGATGAAGTTAATAATTCTGTTACATTTGTAATTTTATCTTCAGTAGAATAAACTGATGGAGAAGAGATTTCTGTCACATTTTCCATTTTTTCTTCAGTTGAATAAATTGGTAAAATAGACGTCTCTGTTACATTTAAAACTAGTTCTTCAGTCGAAGAATATAACGAAGAAGAGGTTTCAGTCATGTTTTCAATTTTTTCTGAAGCAGAGTAAACCGATGAAGTGGATAATTCTGTCACATTTGTAATTTTCTCTTCAGTAGAATAAACTGATGAAGTAAATGTTTGTGTTACATTTTCTATTTCTTCAGTAATTAATGATGATAATGACGATGATGTTATTGGCATTTCTGATGTTGCATTCGAATTTGAAGTAGGAAAGATTGATACATTTTTCACAAATTCTGAAGAAAGTGATGGTGTTGTCATTGTCGTAATATTTATTATTTCAGGCGTGATAGTTGAAGATTGGTACAAATTGGTAGTCTCATTAATTTTGTACTCTTCAGTTGTTGCGTTCAATAGAGATATTTCTTCTAAAGTTGTTTCTTGAATTGTTAAATTTAATTGTTCTACTTCAGTACTTGTTTGTATAAGTGATATTGAAGATGTCGTTTCTGTAACATTAATTGGCTTTTCAGAAGTTATCGATAATAATGTAGGATATGTAATTTCTATAGTACTCGATAAATCTTCTTCTTTTGGTTCTGAAGAAAATAACCATGTTGATGATGTACCATTTTCAGTAAAAGAAACTAAAGGTGAAACAGTTGTTGATTCATTTAACTCCGTTTGAGAAATTGTAAATTCCATTACCGTAGATAAGGTTTTTTCTGATGTAGAAAAAATTGCAGCTGTATAATTTACAGTAGATGAAACTGATAACTCCTTAAATTGAGTGATATTTTGTATTTCCTGCATCAAAGTTGATGAAAGTTCAGATGTACTCGATAAAACTTCTGTTGAGTTTGGCATGAATTTTTCTGTGGACATACTCATTTCAGATGTCGAAAGTGATGTTGTGATTTTTTCTTCTGTAGAAGTAGTATTGTCATATTCTTTCATTTGACTTGACGTTACTAACTTTGTCGACTCTGTTGAAGTTATAAATTTTGTTTCCATTTCTTGGAGCGTAGATTCAGTTGAAGTTATAATCTCAGTTAAGTTGTCCATAGGACTTGACTTCAAACTTGTGAAAGAACCTAGATATTTTTTAACTCATTTTATATAACTTTTCAAATTTTATATCTTATTAATTTTTAATAAATTGTGTTATTACCTGCAGTTGTAGTTTCTGGTAACGAATAGGATATATTTTCACTTGTTGTTTTATCAATGATTATACTTGATGAAATTGATTCTGTAGTTATATTTTTTTCTGTTTCAGTTGAGATAGCCCATTTGGACACAGAACTTGACAAAGATGTATAATATGGTGTCGTACTATTCGTCTTTTCATATTTTTCCATACATCTTATTTTATGCTCTTGCCATTCTTTTAACAATTGTTTCACCTCTTTTTCCTTTTCTTCTAATTCTCCTTCTTTGTCTTGGATCTTATTCAAAGTTTTCAATAATTCCTCTCCTTCTTTTTCTAACTCCTGCATTGTTTTATTACATCCACTATCATCTTCAGTAGTGACAGTCATGTTCACCATTTCATCAATTTTTCCAAGTATTGCATCTGTAGTCGAAATTAATTCAGTAGTTGAAGATAACTCTGTAGTCGAATTTAATTCTGTAATAGAAGATAGCTTTGTAGTAGTCGGAGTCAATTCTGTAATTGAAGATAACTCTGTAGTCGAATTTAATTCAGTAGTTGAAGATAACTCTGTAGTCGAATTTAATTCTGTAATAGAAGATAGCTTTGTGGTAGTCGGAGTCAATTCTGTAATTGAAGATAACTCTGTAGTCAAATTTAATTCTGTAATAGACGATAGCTTTGTAATAGTTGGAGTCAATTCTGTAGTCAAATTTGCTATCCTTTCCGTAAGCCCTTCAGTTGTCATAGTAATTAATTCAGTATCCGATATTGTGGAATTTGCATAATATGTAGTCGAATCTATTGACATAGTTGTATTTTCTTGAAATGTTTCAGTGATGTTTGTTGATAATTCAGCAGTTGTTAAATTAAAACCAATGGTTGTATTTTCTGTGCTATGGATTAACTCGCTCGTTACACTCGTCATATTAGATATCGCTGTTATATTTTCGTGTAGCATTTCAGTAGTAGTTTCAAAAGATGTTTGATTTGTCGATGACCCCATTATTTCTAATGTTGTATTTTCTACAGCATTAGTTGCTAATGTTGACACTGTTGATGCTAATGTTTTGGTGGAATCAAAAGCCGTGAAGTTTGTAGATGTTGTCTCATCTATTATTTGCGAAGATGATGGCGTAGATGTAGATGTTTCAGAAGTACTTAATGTCATTATAGGTGTTTGTGAGGAAGTTTCCATTTTTTTGGGTACTTCACTAGAAATAGAAGTTTTTGCCGTGCTAGCCTTAACATTAGGAACACTTGATTTTGTCACTAAACCTATTTCTATCTCAAGTAAAATTGATGTTTCTTTTTCTCCAGAATTTATAGTTGTATCAATTTCGTTAGGCTCTTTGATGTTTTGAGTTGTTATTTCAGAAGTTGATGATTTTATTGTTTGAGTCGTTGGTTTTTTACTAAATGCTTTCAGAGTATTAGATTCAGTTTCTAGTTTTTCCGATACTCTGATGGATTGAGTACTACTTTTGTCATAATCAGTAGCCTTTTCGGTAGGTGTTGTACTAGGAGTGGTAGAAGAAGTTATGGAAACAGTAGTTGAAGTTTTTTCAGAAGCAGGCAATTTTAAATCTTCTGTAACTTTTGTGCTCTGATCAACATATTCAAAGACAGCTGTTGGAATAACATAATCCGAGAAAAATGATGATTTCATTGTTTGAGTTGTTGGTTTTTTACTAAATGCTTTTAGAGTACTAGTTTCAGTTTCTAGTTTTTCAGATATTCTGATGGATTGAGTACTACTTTTGTCATAATTAGTAATCTTTTCGGTAGTTGTTGTACTAGGAGTAGTAGAAGAAATTATGGAAACAGTAGTTGAAGTTTTATCAGAAGCAGACATTTTTAAACCTTCTGTAACTTTTGTTCTCTGATCAACATATTCAAAGACAGCTGTCGGAATAACATAATCGGAGAAAAATTTTTGAGGATCAAACGGTGTTTTCTTTGCTCCAGGAATTTCTATAGTTGCAGTGTATGCTCTGTAATCGTCATCTTCATCATCATCAAAGCCAAAAAAATCTTTTGCAGGAGCTCGAGTAAAAGATTTATCTAGAGTAAATTTCTTCAAACTTCTACCAATTTTGTAACTAACAGGTTCAACTTCTTTATTCTTATCATTTCTATTGTGAACAACATTATTTTTAACATCATCAACTAAATAATAATTTTTTGATATATTCCATTCAGCTGAAGTGATAGAATCAGTAGCATTGCACATTTGATTATCAAAAGTTATAATTGTTGAAGCTGCACTGTTTAAAACGGAAGTTGTATTAAATATGATTGGCTTAGCTGTTCTTTTTTGCAAGCTTTGACCGTTTGTAATAAAATTTTTTTCAACATGCTCCGATCCTCTTATTAAGCTCATAACAATATAAAGAAAACTGAAAAATTTTTTACTCACATAAACACTTATTAATTTAAAAAAATATTAATTTATAGTATAATTACCTGCAAATTGTAAAATATTGCATTTGCTTTTATAGTTCTTGAATGTCATAATACAGTGATAAAAGTACAAATAACATTTTAATTATTTCAAAAATAAAAATTTTTCAAAATAATATTTATCATTATTCCAATTAATTCTTATATGTTAAATTGAAAATATAAAGCTTCGCTAAGAAGACTTGATAATTAGATAATAATAATAAATTTTTTATAAAACAATAATGTTTGTTTTTAAAACAGACACTTTAGTAGACATGAAGTTTGAAAAGTATCAAAAAAAAATATATCAATACAACAGTCTTTTATTTTTCTATTTTACTCAACTAATTTTTTACGACAATGTTTATTAATTATTATAAATAAAAAGTATCACAATAGGAATATATTTTAATTATTAAATAGCATACTTGATGAGTTTATGAATATTTGAGCATTTTTGTTGAATTATCTTTTTTACCAACGATAAATTGGTGGCTGGTAATTCAACCTGTTTCTACTTATTGTTAGTTCAAGAAAGATAGCGCTGACTCCAAGTTAAATGTCTGTAAGCATGTAGGTAATAGCACATGACTACAAATTATTCGACATTCGCGCTTGTTTATTGCTAATTGTTGTTATTCTAAATTTCTAAAGAAATAAGGTAGGATTGTTTCTGACAAGTACTTTTTTGAACGTAATTATCCAGATTAATTTTCATTTTAGTTAAATATTTCAATTGCATTATTATTAACTAAAAAATTTTACAACAATAATCAGTATTCCATAATAATGCATCATTTCTCAACAATAAATAATCCTATATTTATTTCATTTTTTCATTATTTAATATGCAAGTAGTTTAAATTAATATTAATTATAACTAATCTTATATTTTAGTGTAATATTTTTGGAAATAATGTCAAATCAAGTATCATTGAGCATTATTGTGCAATGTAACTATTCAGAATAAGATATTTATTGTTAATTATGTAATAATTTATACATATTTCAGAAAATGAATAAACCAAGGAATTCAGATATCGTTGGAGTCTTGAAAGGCTTACAAATGGTTGTGAATGCAATTGTTAAGAATCAAGAAGAATCATGTAAACGGATAATTGATAATTCCAGCATAAAAAGTACTGCTGAGTCTAATTTGAAAAAAGCTGTAGAAAATTTCAAAGAAATTGATCCAAGTAAGGTTCCCGTAAGTTTCGAATAGGCTGAGTGTTAGCGTAATGTTTGTAATTCAATAGAATTATTCTACTGATTATTTTTCTTTAAGATAATGTTTTTAACATTATAATTTCTCACAGGAAAAATTCTATAATGAAACAAAAGAGTTGGTAGAAAGAATTTGCACTGTTCAAAGAGGAATATTTGAATACACTAAACACAGAACATCTGAAGTAACTGGCATTCCTGTTGATAGCTCTGGTAACAGTACAGAGAAATCAACGAAATTAAAAATTTATCATCCAGCTAAAGACCCAAAGGAAGTTTCAGTAAATGAAAATAATGCAAAAGTTGATTCATCTATTCTTCATCAATCGATGCAAAAGCTAGAAAGACATGATATAGTACAAATACCTCAAAAATACAGTAGCGTAAAAGAAAAAATAGCAACGATTGGTACTTTAGATAAATCCATTCCTAAAATACAATTGAGTGATAAAGATAAACTATTACTCAAACAATTAGAACTTGAACACGAAAAGAAAATCAAAAATAAAGATATTTCTGAAAGTCCAAATTCGTCAAACATAACTGCAGCAGCAGAATTGAAAGAAGATGAAAACAAAAATAATCATGCACAAAGTGAAAAACAAATTTCTGCAATACAATCGAGTTCAAATAAAAAAATGAAGCCTGTTATAAAACCACGAGTAACTGTAAGTATTCATGAAAAATAATATGGTTTTAACTTTTTTTATTTAAAAAAAAAAAAAAAAACCATCTACCATTTCTTAAAAGTTATCTCCGGAAGCACAAGCAAGGAAAGTTCCAAGCTCGAGAATCCAAAGAATGATAAGCTTTGGTACTCTTGGAATAGGATTAGGAATTGGTACTATTGCAGAGTATGGACGTCGAACACTCGGTTTCAAAGAAGCTAGTGTTGGGCAATCATTAGATAATATTTTTTTAACAAAAGCTAATGCCGAAAGAATTGTTGCCACTTTATGCAAAGTTCGAGGTATATCTGTACATTTTATTATCAATTGGTTCATTTACATTGTATTAATATTTTATCATTTTTAGGTGCTGCTTTAAAAATTGGTCAAATACTAAGTATTCAAGATAATAATGTTATCAGTCCAGAGCTCCAAAAAGCTTTTGAAAGAGTAAGACAAAGTGCAGATTTTATGCCAACATGGCAAGTTGAGGTTTGTATAAAAGTTTATTGAGTCAATATATTTTCATTCATACTATTCAATATATAATTTGAATTATAGAAAGTTTTAGTCAATGAATTAGGCTCTGATTGGAGAAATAAAGTTAAGAACTTTGATGAAAAAGCCATTTGCTGCTGCATCTATAGGTAGTGATTGCTATTTCAATGATTTCAAAAAAATTATTGTGAATTTAATATATGAAAAAATAATTTTATAAATTTAGGACAAGTTCATTTAGCAACACTTCCAAATGATCAAGTAGTTGCCATGAAAATACAATATCCAGGAGTAGCAGAGGGCATCCAAAGTGATATTGATAATTTAGTTGGGGTACTAAAAGTATGTCAAACATTTATTTAAATATACTGATTAATAATAGACTAAAATTCTTTCTTATACGATACTGGCTTTCTTTAGATTTGGAATATATTTCCAGAAGGAATGTTTATAGATAATGTGGTGGAAGTTGCCAAGAAAGAATTAGCATGGGAAGTAGATTACGTTCGAGAAGCTGAATGCTCAAAACACTTCAAAAAATTGTTGGCACCTTATCCGGAGTACTACGTTCCGTCTGTTATAGGTAGATTTATTGTTTATTCAAATATATCGTATTGGATATACACTGCAATAAAATCCTTATTGTATTTTTTTGTTTATAGATGAATTGTCTTCTAAGCAAGTTTTGACTACAGAGTTAATAGATGGTATTCCAGTAGATAAATGTGCAGATATGGACATGGAAACTAAAGAACATATTTGTACACTAATTATGCATCTTTGTTTAAAAGAATTATTTGTCTTCTTATATATGCAAACAGATCCTAATTGGTCGAATTTTTTTTATAATATTGAATCAGGAAAGGTATATTTTGAAACTAAAGTACTGAAATAAAATAGTTCGTAATAATAAAAATATGGAAATTTTCAGTTAATTTTGCTCGACTTTGGAGCTTGCAGATCATATGAGAAGGAATTTATGGATAACTATATTGAAATAATTGATGCAGCTAGTAAAGGCGATCGAGATCAAGTTTTAAATCTTTCACGAGAAATGAAATTTTTAACAGGATATGAATCAAAGGCGAGTAGTTTAAATTCAATCAGTTTCATTATATGATAATGATAATTTTTATTTTAGGTCATGGAGAAAGCACATGTTGATGCAGTCATGATTTTAGGAGAAATTTTCAGTGAAAATACAAATAAGTACGATTTTGGGGGTCAAAATGTAACAAAAAAGTAATTTTCAACTTTATATAATCTCAACATTTTTATATTAATTTCTTCTTCTATGTATTAGAACAAATATTTATCTCTATGTTTTTGTTTTAGAATGCAATCATTGGTGCCTACAATTATCACTCACAGACTTTGTCCTCCCCCAGAACAGATATATAGCTTACATCGGAAACTATCGGGAATATTTTTGTTATGTGCAAAATTGAAAGTTAAAATTAATTGTCGTGATATGTTCAGAGAAATATATCACAATTATCACTTGAAATGAGTTTAGTTACGTAGCGATTAGTTTAGTAGCTGCATAATTAAAAATAAAATATAAAATATACCTTTTATTGTATAATAAGTATTAGATATGCTTTTTTACCATATTTTGGAGGCAGTTTTTGCTTAATATGTAATATTTTTAATAAAAGATTTTAAATAGTGCGCGCAAATTTAGAACAGTACCGTATGAAGCCATACGAGTTCAGTGTTGCATTCACTATTTTGCTTATATATATATATGTGACGGCTATAACCGTCAATGGTTGGAACGTACAAAATGTTTATATATTATACGAAATGCACAGTCTTATATGTACACATACTCACACAGATGTCAATTACATTCAAGTGTTATCAGATAGTTAAAAATCATTAAGAAGACAACTTTAAAATAAATTTATTTATAATTATTAAAGAAAACATCAATTGATTTACATTAACCGTCAAGCAAATAATAACAACTAGTTTCTTTTGAAAATACTGTCATTTTAAAAATTTCAGTGAAGGAGAAAATGTAGAAAAGTATCAATGAAGTGTGGTTAGAAATAATGACAGTTTGTCTAATTATTTAAAAACAATTTTGTACAACAATACACATGGTGAAATACGTAGGAATTCTTTGATATATGAATTGATGATTATTATTCTCCTTAATGACTGTCATTAAGTTCAATATTCAATGATAAAAGAGAAAAAAAGATATTTTAAGACTTGTAAATAAAAAGTAATTTTAGTTTTCAATAACACGGAACTTTATAGAATTATTAAACTACACAATGGTTTGTGCCACGTTTTCATTTTTTATCAACCTGAATGGCTACATTTTTTATCTTTGTTCATATTCGACATGAAGTTGTGACAATACTTTTAGATGAGGTGACATTTAATTCTGCAATGCGGAAAAGGTCAATAAGTTTATTTTTTTTGTCTATATTTATATGGGGTATTATCACATATTTTCTATTCCTTGATCGACCCTTAGGAAAACAAGACAAGGTAGTATCAAATGCATATTTCCATCTTTTTGAGTACTAGAAAATTTATTTTTCAATCAAATCGATTACAAATTTAAATATTTGTAGAACAATGAAAGATAGACTATTTATTCAATTATTATTTACATTTTTGGTTAATATGAGTTTTCAATTAAACTAATCATAATATGTTAGTGAAATTAATTAACTATTCTATCCGTGGTCTGTCATTCACTGATTCTCATAGCTTGTCAAAGCAATTTTCTAATTTATTTCATAATGAATGAATGATTTAAGAAAATTGTTATTACAGAATATCCTTTCAAATCAAATAAATAATCTAAAAAAACAAGTCGATCAAAAGATATCTGAAAATCAAATTTTGTTAAAACGTTTGATCGAGCTGCAACAAAAAAGTAAGCATATTTATTAAATAATTTGCTGTCGAATGATATTTAACTGTTAATAAATATTTATAGAAATACAAGAGGAAATAGCAGCAAAAACGACAAAACAAGAGAAAAATGTAGATTTAACTAATAATGCAATCGATAAAAATGAGTTAACACAAACTATAAAGACTAAGGTATTTATAAAAAAAAGTAAAATTTAGTTATAGATTAGATATTTTTAGTGAAATAATTTGATGTATGTAGGAAGAGATACAAAATGAAAAACTAAAAGCATTAGCAGCAAAAAAAACACTATCGGATGATGCTCCAATAATTGCAGTTCTTGTTTTCTCTTGTAATCGAATAACAGTTCAAAGATGCTTGAATCAATTAATAAAGTTGCGACCCAGCGCCGAACAATTTCCTATTATTGTATCTCAAGATTGTGAACACCAACAAACAGCTGATATCATCAAATCATATGGTGATGAAGTGGCTTATATACAAGTATGATAATTTTGACATAACGTATCTTATAGTCATTTAATTTCACGAAAATATATAAGTATTAATTTTTAATTAAATTTTTATCATTTAATTAGCAACCCGATCAATCGGATATTGATATACCACCCAGAGAGAAAAAATTTAAAGGGTATTTCAAAATTGCTCGGCATTACGGCTGGGCTTTAAATCAAATCTTTTTGGAGTATGGCTTTGATACCGCAATAATAGTTGAAGGTAAAGTTAATAAAAAAAAATTTTTAAATAAAAAAATCTTATAATACGCATTTTTAGATGACTTGGATGTGGCACCTGACTTTTTTGAGTATTTTTTGGGCACATACCCCCTTTTAGTTATAGATAAAACTTTGTGGTGTGTATCAGCATGGAATGATAATGGAAAATCAGGACTAGTTGATGAACATGCACCACACTTGTTATATCGTACAGACTTTTTCCCGGGTCTTGGATGGATGCTTACACGTGACTTGTGGATGGAGCTTTCTCCTAAATGGCCCAAAGCGTTAGTTATTTGCGTAAAAGTTTTAAATTACATTCATTGATGATTTCTTCTAAAATTCGAACAATTACAGATATTGGGATGATTGGATTCGACAACCAGAACAACGAAATAACAGATCTTGTATTAGGCCAGAGCTATCAAGAACAAGAACTTTTGGCAAAGTTGGAGTTAGCAAGTAATGTATTTTCAAACTCATAGAGTATACATTTGTAAATTATTATTAATATGATCATTTATATTTCAGTGGGCTATTTTATGAAAAACATTTAAAATTTATTAAACTCAACGATAAATTCGTGCCTTTCACAAAAATGAACTTAAGCTATTTGTTAAAAGTAAGCAAATGAAAATCAAATAGTTTAAATAATCTTATAATTTATTATAATTTACATATTAATTATTTATTCAAGGATAATTATGACATAAATTTTGTAAAAGAAGTCTACCATTCACCAATTGTAACTTATAGTGATCTTAAATCTGGTAATATCTTAACACCTGGACCGGTTAGGATACCATATCACACTCGCCAGTCATATAAAAATACTGCAAAGATGCTTGGGTTAATGGATGATTTTCGAGTATGTACAAAACACTTATTTAATTTAGTAATGATTACATGTTACCTTAAAATTTTTTGACAGAGTGGTGTTCCAAGAACTGGTTATCGAGGAGTTGTATCATTTTTTTATAATAATCGACGAGTCCATTTAGCTCCTAATACTAATTGGAATGGCTACGATATTACTTGGAGCTAACACAGAATTTAGTATTATAATCGTGACCTTTAAATAATGATAATTAGAACAGTCAAAGTTTCGAAGTGTACATTTTTTAATCTTCTTTTTTGCTACATAAAATAACGTCATAGTCTGTAAAGAATTTAATCTAAGATTTCTTCCAAAAGAAATGTGTACTTTAGATTTAGAGAATGTTTGAGGAAGAAAGACTGGTCCTTTCTATATTCTATTAATTATAATTATTTTATTTTATAGAAAGTAGTAGATAATAAATTTAAACATCAAAATAATAATTTAAAAAGAGACTAAGACATGTTAAATGACAAAAATAATCATTATTTGCAATCAATTAATCCTAGCAAAGTTTTCCACATTTAATGTCCTATTCAAAAGCCAAAGGAAAAACTTTGCTGTGATCTAAACTACCTCCCAATTAGTGACAAACAAAAAACAGAAATATGATACTAAGATGCATTTGACAAAGTTAATTATTCATTGTGTAATAATTAATCTTCGCGTTGAAAAAACTTAAAAATGATTCATTCATTTTTTTTATTTATTATATATTTTTATTGTGTAAATACATTGAAGCACAGAAAATTAATAGAAAGTTAAAAAAAATAATATGGGAGACAATTTTTCATAACAAAAAAAAAATAATGAATAAGTAGATTCCAATAAAATTTACTGTACGTGTAAATTTTAGTACTTCATTGAGTTTTTCTTGAATAAAAATTAATTGCAATCAAATAAATGTCATTTCCTATAAAGGATATTTATAAAAATTGTAAAGTAATTATTACAATTATTGTAATTGAACTTAATAATTGTTGAAGAATACATTCATAGGAGTTATTGTGAATAATGTTTTTGAAATTATATATTATATGTTTTAAACGTACAAAATAAATAAATAATGTTTCAGAACTATCATTAAACTCTTCATATTTTATATAACCTACATAATTTATGTGGTTAAATATTGTAATAAAAAACAAGCAGTCTCGTTAGAATTATTTTTAAAGAATATTTTATTGTATTATACATTAAAATAATATCTTCCTGAAAATGCGTGAAAGTAATTTAATAATTTGATTTTACTGATATATAATTGAATTAATTTTATAATTAAGATAATAAACTAGTTTCTATAAATATTCATTTTATCTATAAGAGTTTATTGTGTACAAACCAGTACGTACAAGGACTAACAATTTGAAGATTATTCAAATTTAATATCGATTTTAATCCATAAGATTTACACCATCCATCGGCCTTCAAATCTGGCTGGTGGTTTAGGTGCATCTGGAGGAAGAGACGGCACTGTTGGATATTCTGGTATTTTTTCTACAGGCTTTGGTCTTGTTGTTTCGTGTACCTTTACTTCACAGAAATATCCGAATGGTGGACGTTCTACATTCATATGCTCCAAAACACATTTATCTAATACTTCTTGCGTATTACGGCAGCTAAAACGAATTTTTATATCAGTTAAGATAAATTTTTATACAATCATTTTGCAATTTTTTTTTGAATTGAACTTTTGTTCAATCACTATAATTTTAATTTAAAATAGTTACTGATTAAATGAAAGGTCATAACTCGATTTATAAAGACAATTATAATATTGATCAAATTCTTGGCGACAGTGTTTTTTGAGCTTGCGAAAAAATTCTAAAGCGCATCCAGTGACTGCTTTTCCTTCATTTACACATTTAGTAGCATCTTTTTCTTCCTTTTGACATAGAAGAAATTCCTAAAAAAAATGTATGAAAAATAGTAAGTATCTTTGCTGTAATATTACTTATAATTATTGTCATTATAATGGAATCAGTAAAAATAATAAGATTCAACTTGACAGTACTTATTCTAAATTTGCAGTTTACTGACAAGACAACATTTTGATTATATAAGAGGCAAGATTATTAGAATTGTCCATTCTACCATAGCTTTACGAATTAACTGTTTCATTTCTTTGCTTATAATTTTTGAATCAAATTAATTGTAATTAAAAAGAAAATTCTTACATTATTGTAAGGTTCACAATATTTTCCTACATAAAAAGATGCTGCATGAAGAATTGGCCACGATAAATTTATTTCTTGAACGGTTAATTCTTCTTCAGTAGGTATAGCAGTTTTATTAGTTACAACCATTTTTTTCTTTATGTAATATCAATAACGAAATGCCAATAATTATTTAATAACAATTGTTAATTTAATTTTTTTATAATTACCTATGTGCACTCAATTTGGGTGCATATAGGTTAGAAAGAAGTTGGACTGTGACGTCATGAACAACAATGATAAAGTCTTATATATGTATATGTACACCAACAACAACAATTAAAAATTTACATTGAGCGTTTGAAGTTGACGTGATTCAATTTTTTTAATATTTATATTTTATTAAACTATTAAGTCAAAATTTATTTATAGAAAATTTCAATAAAAAAGAAAATTTGTTCCTCGATTTGAATTTTTGCGCATTATATTTTGAGGTACTCAAGCGCTTTGAGTATCAAATAAAAGAACTATTGTTGTTGGTTGAAGAGTTTTCTAGATTAGCGATGTTTCGTACGCAGTACATGTTAGCGGTGAAAAAGTTCTTCGTTTTTAGACATTGATAAGTTATGCATTTTCTTATCACTGTTAAATGGGCTTGTCAGTTCATGATATTCACCTGGAAAAGAGGCGTTATTTGATATAAACTGTTTGGTGCATGATTACTTGATTGTTCATCAGCGTTTTGAGGTTAGTGATGGTTTGATTTCTTTGCGTTTCACAAAACTTGCATTAAATACATAAAAACATCCCATAAACTTGATAATTGAACAATTTAAACAAAAGGTGGTATTTAAAAGATTGTATAATATCAACAATCATTAACAGTGAAAAATAAATAAAAACATCACAATACCATTGAAATGGCTTCATCTAATGAAAATGATGACATGACTGAGAGTTTATCTGATTTATACGATAAAGCTTTCAAGTTATACAATGATATAATGAATACAGATGAACCAACAAACAGTTTAAAAGTACAAGTGGATATTAAAAAATGTATGAGTATGCTTGAAAATGCAACAAAGTTGGTTTCATTAGCTGACATGTTCAGTTCAAATGAAGAGTTTGATGAAGTTCCAACAGAAAATTTGAAATATTTTCTTCTTCCTGTATTACTTGGAACTTTAACAACAAAACTTTGTAACCGAGAAAACCGATTGCATTATGTTGATGTAGCTGAAGTTTATTTTTACGATTTTCTTGAACGAGTTAAAGCTTATGGTATAACAAATATTGAAATTCCAACACTGAAGAAAAGAGATTCCGATGACAAAGAAGAAAACAATGAAGAAAACACGTCCAAATCTGAGACGCAAATGATTGAAGACATGGTAAACATAAGAAAAAATAAAATTCAACGATACAAACAACAAAAACAACTGAAAAGAAAAATTAGAGACACTTAAAAGTAATATGAATAATCCAAATATCGATGATGAAACAAAAAGGCAATACTTTGTAACACTTATTGAATTATACATTTATCAAGCTATAGAAGATATTGTTTCTCTTGATGAAGAAAGAAAAATTTTGAAACACATGAGTGCAATGAAGCGTGAAGAAAAATCAGATAAAAAGAAGGATGTAAAAACCCCTAAGTTACAGTCAGTAATTATTACTCGTAATTTAGCACAAAAGGAAGTATTTGGAGCTGGATATCCAAGTTTACCGGTAATGACCGTTGAAGAATTTTATGAGAAAAAAGTTGCTGATGGAGAATGGGCTCCTGGTGGTCCAGGACAAACTGCAGTTGGACAAAAGAGCCTTCAAGATATGGCAAATAATCAAGATACTTTGGAAGAAGATCCTGAAGTTCTCCAGAAAGAAGAATTGGTTGAAAAAGATGATGAAGAGTATCTTGCACATATGCGTGATATGGATGAATATAAAGATACACATAAACGCGGCTGGGGTAATAGATACAATAGAAGTTAAAAAATTTAATTAATAATATTGAACTGAAATTATAGTTATAAATGTTATCGATGTGTAAGTAATTAATACCTATTTTATTTGTATTTTAATAAATGACAATTAGATCATAAAGTCTTGTAATTGTTATATTTCACAACCGTTTATTATTTATTACAATAATTACTTCAATGAAAACTTTATGACGGGCGAAAGAAAACATTTGAAATTTTTGATTTATTTTATGACAGTTTTATGAGGGAATAATTTTTTAATTTAATTATTCCAAAATATTTATTATACCCAATAACATGATAATTTTCACAATTTAAATGATTAAATAATAAATTGAAATAAATGATACTATCATTCAAGTATGATAAAGTGTGCTTGAGAAAAGTGATTAAGGAGACAAAGTTCAAAGTAGATGAGGTAAGAACTTGAGTTGTTCATATTAAGTAAGTTTTATTAAATTTTTTTTCTACCAATCTCTTCATTGTGTCATAAACTTACTCTCGACGATTGATTGAAATCCCAATTTTTTAAATAGCTCTTGTTGAAATCATCATGTCGATAGAAAATCAAGTACTTGTCTCAAAGTTTAGCTGGAATTCTCGATGAGTGATGTAGAAGGGTAGGATTGAGAGATTTAAGAAAAACCACCATTAATGGCTCGACTAAAGGATTTTTCGGAATTTTCCTCTATGTTTTTGCGATTCCTTTTTTTCGAATTTACCTCTGAGTACCCACTTTAATCAAGATTTTCTTCTTTTTTTATAATTCAGTGTCTTTTTAGTTTTTTACAATCTTTTTTTCATTTCATCATTTTTTTTCTTCACTATTTTATTGTAACGATCTTCCTCCAAACAATACTTTCAATAAATAAGTAAGAAGAAATAATTATTTAAGTAATTATTCATTTTTTATTTGAGTTTAAAATTAATTTTTCATTTGCATATTAAATATTAACTTGAATGATTCAACGGGTTTGTCATCTGCTTTCAATAATAAATATATAAAGATTAAAAATTCTTGAATCTTATTTCACCGCAACTGAACTAAAACAATTAAATTTGCAAATCCGTCGTTTCTCTTCCAAATGAACAGGCGCGAAATCTTAATGAATCATGAATATAAAACGTATCGTATCCTGCAAGTAAAATGAAATACTCCAACCACCAAAGTGAGTATAGAATGTCGATTCAATTGTAATCGTATTCTCTTTCTATTATTCGTCTTTTTCTGTACCTTATACAGTACCTTATTTCAACTTTGTTCTATCTATCAGACTTGCACAACTTGATTCTTCTTTCTTGAAAATAAAAAGAAAGGTAGTGACAAACGGAGAAATGAATACAAAAGATAGAATCCAAATATATGGTTGAAATGTTATCAAGTGAATGTTTAAGGGTTTTAAAATTATATTACACTTCTGAAAAATTTTTTTACTTTTAACGTTTTTTAGAATCACATGTTGAGTTTTTTCTCTACATATTGATAAGAATACATTATAATGGATTGATTTATGATGAGAATTAATTACAAACTTTTCATTATTCTATTAATTATTAATACTAAAAAAATATAATATTTAATTTTGAAAATTTATTAAGGAGCATAATATTTTAGTAAGTAAAATAGCAACTCAAGCTGTTAGTGAAATAATTAAATTCCGCGATGTAAAGCTAACAGACAGGGACAAGGATCTCGGTTTATGGTAGTATTATAATTAAAGTATACATTCTCTGTTTCTCCAAGTTGCCCTGACCGCCTGCTATGATTTATACTTAGATGATCACACCATTGTTAGTATTTCAGCCATAATTGCATTCTCTGGCGGCTTTATTTATCTAATTTTCGTATGATTTAATACAATACAATTCACTCTTCATAAGTATTTAATCTTCAATTAGCCCTTATTATATCATCATCATTACATGATTTTGCTGATAAAATCAAGTTATCTGATAGAATTGAAGAAATATCGACATAACTATTGACGCTGGATCATATTAGATTATCTTTGATAGTAGAAACAAAAATATCCGTAGTCGTTCTGCACGGCAACAAAAAAAGTCAGAAGAGAACATGCATGAGCATGATAATGACTGGAGAATAGTGATGATAGCAGATATATAGAAGGATCCCTAACCGGACTGGCTTTCTAGGAATTGCGTCAATTTATTGATCGTCATATGCATTGGAATATTCTAAGTGTTTTAGCTGCCAGTAGAAGCATGATTGAAGCACTTTACACAGCCTAACTGTTTAAAACTTCATATCAGCTTTTGTTCTGTCAAGTTTCAGGTATTTATTTATGCATTTTCTTAATACTAAAAGTTTTATTTCATATTCAATATAATGATAGATATTAAAGCTACTTTTATTTTAGGTATAAGATAGATAAAAATGAGCATGAGAGAAAAAAGTACCTCGATCGAAGTTGAAAAGAAATCAAGCAAGTGACTTTTATATTGAAAGAGAGAAAGATGCGTGAAAAAGGGGGCTAGTGAGTCTGGCTATTAGCTCTTAAGCTAAGCCGGAAATTCTAGTCCGGAACCTCGCAGCCGCAAGCAAGTGGGGACCAGAGAAGGAGATCCGTTCAACTAGACTACGAGAGCGTAAAAGAGAGCAAAGAGAATCGGGTGAAGCGGAAGAGGATTTATAGAGATCCACTCCGGAATACGTGGACCGTACGGGACCGAAGGCTTCACTATAGACAATTTCTAAGCGCCCTTTACCTGAGAGATTCAATTAAAATTGTGGCTAATTTGTGCACTGAACCTTTAAGATATTCACTTATACTGGATACTCTAATTTTATTATTACATATATTTTACTCTCTAAAGTTTTTAGTTCTGATGAAATTTCAAGAGAAATATTTGTTTTATTAAATCTAACATCATCATATTTCTAAAAGAATTTTCGACCTTTTATATCTCTTTATCATTTATTACTTTAATTACAAAATATTTGTATGATAATTTTATGAGTAATTATTTGATAAAAGTGTACAATATACACATATGTATACATATACTTACTTTTGCGAACATTGGATAATTTTGTTGGATTGTGCCTTCACTTTTGGGACAGTCACTCCCTTGGGGTGTAGAGAATTACTCAACGTCGCGTTAATCCGTTTTCGGGTAGATGACAAACTCCCTTCGGGGGTACTCGTCGCTCTTCAAGCCTCGACCATCGGCAGTCGAGCATGGATTTAATTAAAACGACGATCCATCCCTTCTGTAATAGTTCTCGAATACTCACATGGGAACTAATTTATCTTTCATACCTTTTAATACTTTTTTATTTATTCAATTTTTTTTTCAATTAAGTTTCAATTAAATAGTTGAGCTTAAGAAGTTTAAATGGCATACAGTTGAAAAGTATATACTTAATATTTATATCATTTTCACATATGACTCATGGAATATTTTTTATTTTATTTTCACATTGAACAAGAGTTTACAAAAATGATGATAAATTATTTTAGATGAATTGTAGCTACTCATATATACGATTTTCCGGTTCTCTTGAAAGTGTAGATTTACCTTACATGAAAGATATTTTCTTTTATAGACGAGAAGACTCTACTTTTTAACAGAATCCATTGAATCTGTTGGACTTGTAAGGTCTAATGCTAAATCGAGAAGGAAGAAACTGATGAAAAAGTAGCGGCTGTATATAAAAAGAACCGTCTACGTTTGTCAAAGCCAAGGTATGCTATGAAAGAGTACAATTTCTTTGTGGTGTCACAGTACAATCTTGAATCAGTTTCACCATATTTAGACATTTCAAACTCTTCTCCACAGCTTGCATACATTCTTTGTTCTCTTCACGTGTTTATACACATACAAGTCATGAAAGTGTGTATAGTATTCCTTTGGTATCGATAAGACTTATTGACTGTGAAGAAAACTTTGATTTTAAAGTCACTTAAATAAATGTAAAGTTTCTTGTAAGTTGACCATTAGAAAATCTGCATTTTATATTGTGGGGATATGTTCATGAACTTTTAGAATTGGAATTGATTTCGAGAGGTTAATTTTACAAACTCCAACTTTGTGTAAACTAAACCACATCGAGGCAGATTGATTTTGGTCACGTTCAATTCAAGTTTCCATATCCTCCGGTTTTCCTATTTTAATACTTTCACACGATAACTAGTCTGATATTATAAGATAAATTAAATAGAAATAAAGGAAGTTGTAAAAAATATTTGATCAAGTAAAACAACTATAGTTTGAATTATTTATAAAGTCGTTACTTCAGCCTTTCAAGTATAAGGTTTTATACATTTTTTTTGTGGCTTAAAGAATACATGATAAGTTTACTGTTATTGAAAGGTAAACATGCGCTGTAATAGGAGTTCATCTCGGCTACTTTATGATCTTTCGTAAGAACTTATTTGTTGTTTAATTAAACCTTAAGTACTTGTATAGCATGCCGATATCTCGAAGAAAGTAAGGTGATTTCTCAAGAATACATCTTGAAAAGTTATACGTCGTATATAGTAAGCGCATGGTTTCCACTAGGAATTTTATCTTCTTTGCCTACTCCCGTTTCTCGCACTTACTATTCTCCATTACTCTCTTCTATTTCCGTTTACCACCATCAGGTCTCGGTTTCACCTGGGTTTTGTCGATCGTAAAGCGGGTTTTAGTACTCTTTCACGTCTTCAAGCGTAGCAGTTTTCTATATTTTTTTCGTTATGTCAAAGTTCCAACTTTGTATAAGAAAATCAATGTTTTTTATTATCTATTCTATATGGAAAAAAGTATTTATTTCAATTATTAGCTCTTGTTATCAAGTTAAGAAGTTATATTTTTGTTAAATTAGAAACTTAGGGTGGTTATTTGTTTATTATAGTTAATAAGTATTAATTAATTATAAACGTTAATTTAGATGATTTTACTTTAGAATAGGAGTTAAGATTTTGACAAATTGTCTGTACATATATTCATGCAGATTTCCATTGTAGACATTATTCTCTTAATGTTGCGACTTGTGAGAGTCCTTTTAATCTATTCTCTCGTACTGTCGAGAAATCTGTCAAGTATTTTAATGAAAGGATGACACAACAACAAAATTCATTAAAGAAATATTGTTATGAGAAAATAATCATTCGAATTGCTATTATATCGTTATAATAGGGACATCATATTGTAATTTTGATGAACACAATAAAATTATTATCAATGGATTTACGTAATCAGATTACATTTCAAACTTTTTATTTTAATTTATCAATTCAAAATTATAATAATTTCATCAAATAAACTTCATTAATGTGTATTAACAATTGAAATTAAATTTTAATTTGATCTGAAGATAGTATAAAACTGTGAATATAAGACATTCAGTGATTGAATTCAAGCTTTAAAAATATCATTGTACATATAGTGAAAATTTGAAATCAACATAGATTCCTCTGAGGAAGTAACCTTATAATTAAATTTAACTATCAAATCATCATAACTTTGATAAAATCATTAAAAATGAATAATTAAATTTAGAGATTACATTTTAATGAGAAAAGTTCTGAAATATTGATCGTAATAGCTGATAATAAATTGAAATAATAAGTATCAATGAGTAATCAGAAAATCAATTTTTCAAAGGTTTTTTCGTAATAGCACGACTTAGATTATCGATTTTATAGTCCCAATGACGATGAACTGTTCGTCTGATCCCTGTTGGGGCGCCGTTCAAATTTACTCAGCGAAATGGAAGAGAGAAGCTTAAAGAGAGAAAGCAAGACGACATTTTTTTTTTTTTAATCTTTTGCCCTCAAGCTTTCGTTTCATCTTGAAAATCAAGACCGAAATCGATTGTCCAACGATTTTATTGATGAAAATTTCTTTTTTTTTTTGGGAACAATTGGTGTACATGAAAGTAGGGCGTTGGAATTCAGTATTTTATTTGATTACAAAAAGACATACATTATCGACTTTGCGTGTGTTGCGCAAACCCACTCAACCCCGGATTTCAACTCAATCGACTTCGACTCGAATCCAAACAATTCACTACTTTGCCAGATATCGATTGAGTCCCAAGTACTCGAGAAAATACGTTTCTCAATACAGATGAAATAAAAAAAAATATAAAAAACATTACTCAAATTATTTAAATACTTTTTATTTTCATGATATTTGCATTTAAATTTGCAAGAAATAAGTAAATGAGTCTAAATAGTATGAATGTAATATTGATATGAAGTGTAATTGTGTAGATTACAAGGGTGCTAGATGGAACAGCAATATGCATCTATCCATAATTGATATTGGATTGGTTTTATTTAAGTAGTTATGATATTTCTATGTTTTGATAAGATTACAAAGATAGTTCATGAGTAAAAATAAAACAAATTTTAGTTCATTTCCAACGTAGAGAATTCTTTGTATTTCCAAATTAAGTTAGCCACGGAAAAGCCATTGAACAAAACTTACCTCAAACTTGTCGCTTCATCTTGTGTCTTCTCGCACTTTCTTCGCCCTCTCTTCATCCGCCATCATGCCTTCAGAAGCGCTTGAAGCTTTTCCTATTCTTCGTCTTTTCGTTTTCCTTTTTTTCTATTCACTTTTTTTCTTATTTTTTCTTTTCTCTCTATTGAGAATAAGAAAAAACTCTGACGACAAAACTAGCAGAGCTACTCAATCATTTAGGGAAATAGCGAGGATTCCCATGAAAGCCACAAGAAGGGTCTCAGTGGAATTTATAGTTGACTTCCAAATAAGTTGAGATAAAGCATCGTGAAAAATTGATGACATTTGCCACTAACATTTACACTTTTCTATTGATAATAACATTGAAAGAAGTATCTCTTTAGCATCATTTGTATCGATTCTATTAACGTATGTATACAATTATCAGTTCACTTCTCAATATATATATATCATATAACGAGTGGAGCTCACGAAAGTAACATCATCTGCAGCCACTATTGCCAACACAAACGAGCGAAGATGGTTATCAGTTCCGTTATAGCCTTTAGGATATAATATATGTTAGTGGTCGATTCAGCCGGAATTAATTAAGACCGTTCTAAAGCATCGATTACTATCGACTTGAAATCGCTGATAATCTCAAGGGTCATTACTTATCTGAATTATTATTGGAAAAAAGATCATTATATAATATTCGACAGATCTACATCCAATTGTATTTTATCATTATTCATTAAAAGATTTATTTTTTTAGTACATTGAATAATCAATTCAATCAAGTGGATGTGGTTTTAGGAAACTTTGTCTCTAAAACTTTGTAAATTAAGTTAAACTCAATGACGAAATATGATGATTAGCATATAGTCAAGTTATTATACAAATTCACTCAAATTCAGTAGAAACTAACGGTTTATCTTATAGTGAAGACGGTTGCAAAGACAGATGAACTGTAAACTGATAGTATATGTTATTTGCAAATTTATTAATCTATGTTTAAAGTTAATTATAATTAATTCTATGAATTATTAAAGTTAAATAAATATACAAATGATAATTCATAAATTAAAGAAGTTAGAGAAATAACATTTCCCAGGAATTTTTATGATTTTTGCTTGTGAATTTTAATACTTTTTCTTGAATTCTAATGTAAAATTGTAGTATTAATGGAAATAAATGTAAATTTTTTTTATAACAAAAATTTAAAAAAAAGATTAAAAAAATATTACCGTTGAAAGTAATGAATTATTAGTAAAGTAATTAAAAGTAAAAGTTGATTAAACTTTAATACTAAATTGGATTATATGTGTATGTATTTAGATTTGTCATTATTTAATTGTAAAATTATAGATCATTAAATAGAGAAAGTGATGTATGGGAAATTTATATGCCATTTATTGAATGATCATCCGAGTGTTATGATGAGTGATTATTAAACGGAATGATACTTCCAAGTGAATTAGGGGGTCATATTGACTCTGTTATAACTTGATATCAAACTTTATTGGTCATCGAACTTTGTATTGACTTTAATATATTGATTTTAAGAATAAGTGTTTTTAATTTAACACTGGGATGAAAACGAGAGGCGCATTCCTATTTCTTTACAGTTAGATGAATGGAGACACATTTATTAAATGGTCACAAATCTTGGACACAGGATGCGCATTTTCGCTTTTTCTTTTTTTTAAACAGTCTATAGAATTGAATGTAATACTAAATTTGATGCTGAAAATGTCGAACGAGATTGAATATCGATTTTTCTGCATTACGACTTAGTGCTTTGCTTCGAAGTAGTAGAAAATGTAACATTTGATTTATGGGAAAATTATTTACTTTTTCAATAAATATCAATAATAAAAACATTAAAAAATCAATGATAAAGTGAAAAAATAATATTTCTATTTTTCATTATCTTTAAGTTTATTTTTTTTTTTTGAGTAAAACTTGTTTTATATTCATTGCAATTTCTTAAGGGAGCATGTATGAAATAGAGTAGAGATAAAAAAGTATTAGATAATAATTGAGATTTCATGTAGCTTTAAATTTCACTTAAAGGCATCGATTTCTGTTTTTTAACCACTTAAATAAAGATCTCCGTCTGTATTATTCCTTCAGCATTTTAACAATCTTAGTCATCTAATGGCCGGTAATTTGAGGACTCTCAGCGTTTTCCTTCAGTGAATTCGATTTATTCGTTCTCTACTTTAGCTTTTTTTTTCTACTTATCACCATCATTAATATCAACTATCTCACTTCTCCCACTTTTCCTTTATTGAATTTTTACTTTGCTTTCCTTTTCTTAAGGTTTACCCATGCTTGTAGCCTTCCCTTTTAATTTTTTTTACTTGGTGTGAGATTCAAATCGACGATTGACTGGAGAGTACTTTAAGCTCGGTCGAAAGCTCATTGGATTCGTTCACTAGTGAAGGGCGAAAGACACTCTCTGCAAGTTGTTTCAGAGAGATATCGTCGGCAAATAATCCACTGAGAAAGAAAGGAAAAGTCTTTTATTTGATTTGATTTTTTTTTGTAATTTTCTTGTTGTTCATCAGGCTCAGGAGAACAATGAAGACATGGAATGCCACTAGTAGGTGATCCCTTTCGGACGCTGCAAAGTCATTTGAGATAGGTCCAAGCGTAACGAGCTCATCGCTTGGTTGAATTCAGCTTTTCTTTGAGATAACAGTTAGACTATAAGACTCTGTAGCTCTTAGAACCAAGCGGATGAAATATATTTCCTAAATCTTCCATGATGCTCACTAGAAGATTTTGCTCATCCTTATTTTTTCAATTAGTTGTTAGTTTGACTTTAAACATTCAACTCAAACCAGCCGAGCAATCCGTGAATTCTCTACGTGGAAAACATAATATTGATCTTTAGGAGATGCGGTTGAAAATCTCTGTGAACTGAAACTCGTCTTGTTTTAACAGCTGCTTGGTTATTATGGAAAATAAAATAAAATCATGTCTAGATAATGTTGAATGGTCAGTAAAATAATTTTTTACACTGTTTATAAATGAAAGATATTTTTTCTATAAATATTTATAATTAATTTATAATGAGATTTGTATTAAAATATCATTAATCTTTAGAGAACAAGTTTAATTCGAAAAAAAAAGAAGGATATTATTAAAATTAGTATTGGAAATAGCAAAAGATGGGGTAAAGGGCAAAAGGAAATGTTGTCAAGTGTCGCTGTTGGAAATAAGAAATGTCATTAAAGTTTCTTTCAAGTCCCACGTGTCGATTCTCTTTTTCTATCGTGGTTGAGTCTTCATCCACTGCCATTTCCCATTCCTTACTTCCTTACACTCTGTATAGTAGTCTACCTTCTTCATTCGCAATCGACCTTTTTCTTCTATCTTTATTCTCTTCTCCTGGTCTCATTCTTTTCATCGTGTTTTTTCTTCTCGTCGTCTGATTATTCCTCGTTTTCCCAGTCCCGTGTCACCTCGACACCTCTTTCTCGCTCGTAGTTATCTGCATTGGAAATGGAAGGTCGAACGAATGAGGGTGGGAAAGAAAAAAAAAAGAATAAAAAGAAAAAAATACTCATCGTCGTCGTTCTCGTGATATTTTCAACTTCTTCACACCCCGTCGACACAGACTTCCTAATTGTAGATCCCGATTGGTTATTCCGAGAATCTCAGTGTATTTTTATCATCTATCTTTAAATTCAAGACTTTGCATAAAAAGATATTCTAATTTTTTAAACCCAAAATGTTGCATCCCAAAACATTTTCTATATAAGTCTATATCGAATTGATGCAAAGAAAAGAGATAATTCTTTTTTGTTTCATTGGTAATCTCAATAGAGATGAAGACTTGGGGGAGAGATCGTTTTATCGAGAAAAGTCACTTTTTCTTACTATCGTCTTGAATATAGAGGTGGGTGCACGCTTAAACGAGGGTTGCAAACTGATTCGATCTATTGGTAAGAAAGAGGATGAACGACCAAAATTGTTTTTTGTTCGCTTTTGGTCTTCTTTTGATAACGATAAAGGAAAGATATTCTACAGTTTGTCCTTACATACGTTCCCCTTATAATATATAATGGAATCTTGCATATCAATAGTAATAGTAATAATACACATAAGAATATATGCGACCAAATTTTATATAGAAAATCTACGTTTATACTACAAAAGTAATAGCGAATGGAGACCTAAAGCACAGTGAATGGAGTTGTGTCTGTGCATGTACACATTTTTTATTATTTCGTATATGTATTATATTTTTCTTATATCATACGACCGACTATCTTGAAAAACATTCATAAAATTTTTGTTTATAATTTTTCGATAATATTATTTCAGCTTGAAGTTTATCAAAAAAATATTCTCGCAATATTTTGCTTTTTATTGGCTTTTGATTTTTCTTTTTTTTTGCACTCGTGATATTTCAGTGTAATATTAAAAAAACAAAAGCCTGTTAATTGAGATTTTCATTAGTGATATACATTTTCATATTGTTCATCTGAGCGGAAAATTTAATTACTAATGTTTGGAATGTAATAACAACTGTAATTGAATCACCAATTTTCACCATTATATGATGGATCTTTCATTTAGGTGAATTTAATTGTTTGTGGTTTTATGGATAATTTGTACCTTTTTAAATTATTCATCATCCTTTTATTCACAAAATACACATTATCTATTAATAAATATCTCATTTAGTAGTTGTAGCATAAAATAAGAGTTGAAATTTTTATTTATCGTGAATAATATATTGTGTACATGATGTGATTCTATTAAAGAAAAACACATCAGTTATTTTTCATAAAAGAAAAAAAAAGGTTTGTCAACATGATGTTGACGATAAAAAAGGAAATTTGTCGCCTTAGTGATATCTAAAATTCATCTTTTAAGCGGTTGGTGGTGAAATGACGTAAGGCATAATACGACAAACACGATGACAAGCTTCAAGAGTGTCTCTTCAATCTTCACTTAATAAGGAGATCGTATACTTCGGACACACGGAAAATCAAGTGCGACAAGCTGACGGCAAGGCAAGTGAAGATGTATTCAGCCCGTTTTTAGAGAAATACTAGGAGTGAGAGTATATGCATCCGCACTCGCTGCACATTAACCTTAACGACCTTTTAGCGACGGTTTTTTTTTCTATCCTACTCAACTGTCGCTAGATTTTTTCGTGCCAGTTCCTGAGATTGCCGTGTCACCAGCTCAGCGCCTCTTAATGTTACTTTTTTTATACACTCTTTTTTCACCTATTTAACATCAGAGTAAATCAACACTTTCAGTCTCTGATGCTTCATTAATAATTTGACTCATAAAAGTACATGTGTCATATAGTTTATGATAAAAATCATTACCTCTAATGAGTAAGAGTATGCTTTTGTTTTACCTTAATCTATTTGAGGGTTTTTTTTATTTTCCTTGCTGGCTAGAAAAAGACCAATGAAAAGATGGCCGGAAGCGTTCGTAGATAATGCTATTAATTTACTTCCAAGAATCGTAAAATTACGATGAAACTTTAAATTGGATATTTTATCTGAATATCTTTTGCAAGTACTCGTTTCCATCTTCTCCCCACCACTTAACTTCTTTGCGCTATGACGTTGCTTGAAGGTGGTGCGCATTTTGGACACGCAATTCAATTATATAAAAGATTTTTCTATCATATTATTGTAGTGTATATAAGTACAACGTTCCTGAATAGATGCTTTCAATGACTTTTATATACGGAACACTTCAGTTGTTGACATATGAGGCCACTACTGAATATGGTTACAGTACTTCACTTTATCACTCGTGGATACTGAAGCAAATGCTGGGATAAGTCATGAACAGACTGCCTCTAAGAAAAATATATTACTTGGATTTGTAATTTTTACTTCACCTTCATCCTTTTTTCTTTTTTTAAATTTTCATTCAATATTTAAATAATTCATCAGAATTTTTCTTTAATATATTCATTAAAAAATATCACCTCCTATCATTGTAGAGGAAGAAAAAGAAAAGAAATAGTTAGTAGTTAATTAAATACTCATTTTACGGAAACCTTCGTGTTGAAAGACAGAAAAAGGATCACATTGAATATATATATATATATATATATATATATATAAATATTCTAATGATTAGATTTACCGTATAAAAGAATAAAAAAATGTGAAGGCTACTTATGTGTCGCGTGGAATATAAGAGCTGAGCAATTCGCGTGACCAAAACTATCCTAAATCGGATATAACGATATCTATCGGGTCGATCAAGTGAGTGACTGCTAAGTACACAAAGGAATAAGCTATGGTCAGATTTTAGACTTGATATTTTTATAACGGGTGTTCAAAATATATATTTAAATATACAAAGACTTGAAATGAGTGTCAACATTATAAATAATTAATTAAACATTTCTATTATGCTCCAATAAGCAGATAAATGTTATTTTATTGGAAAAACTATCAAATATATTATTATCACATCGACTTATTCTCCATCATTCTCCACATGGTATTTAATTTAAAAAAATTTCTAATTTAAAATGAAATTGTTTACTTTGAATTAAAAAAATTTATATCAAATAATAATTGTCGACTGTAATTTTAGTGTTATATTTGAAGATAGACTGATGAACTTGTGAAGCAATATAAAATACCACATCTACCTTACATTTTAGTTCACCCTATAAATTTGTATTCCTAAATTTTAATTCGCATACCTATAGGTTTAACTTCTCTGCAGAGTCGCGTGCATGACCATAGTTTATATACATATACGAATACTTTCATGTATAAAGTTGATGTGAGAATAGAGGGAATTCAACTATTATCTTACTGTGGCCGTAATATGCAACGAATCAACGAGACTGTTATAAAGCATAGAACAGGTTTCAATATTCATCATTTTGGTATAGTTGAGAAAATGAATTGATAAGTTAGTTTTAGGACTCATGGCTCTATATATAACACAATAGATAAATAATATTATTCAATTATAACAAATGATGGTGATATGATTCAATAGTTGAGATTAATTATATTTAAGTGAGCTCAACCAGTTCGAGAGATAGAATGGATATTGGGGACTTAAAAAAATTTTATGTCACTCTAGAACGCATAAGGATTATAATTGATAATTATTATCCTGGAACAGTATGCCAGTGTGTAATAGCAAATCATCTTTGTACGCCTGCTTTTTCATTCTCGACTATTTCATGACATATATACATATATACACGTATATGTCCTAAGTTCCATTACCCACCTTTCGTGTTACATTATCACCTCACGTTTTAGCTATAAAAGGCCATTTTAGTGCAATAGCATCTCCATTTTAGATATAAATTAAATTTAACCGTATGCATATACGCATATTTCACTATAAAAATTATACGTACAGTAATTACTGGCTAATTTTTTATTTTCAAATGGATTTTTTAAAATATTAATTTCAATCATTTTATTAAATAATTTTTTTTATCTTATTTTTTATTCGAATTTTTATCTATAAAATATTATTAGATAATCAACCGAATAGATCTAACTTGATGAATACAAAATATCTACAAATTATTCAATTTATCAAGTAATAAACTACCTTTTTCAAGTTTTTCCAATAAATATTTTATGCTTGAAATAATAGCTATTTTTAATGAAGACAAATTAGAAGGATTATTTTTTTTAATGTAAAAAAATTTGATATCTGATTGTAGTGATGATAGTAGAATTGGATATGACTGGTCTTTTATTCAATATTCACCATGTTAAACGTTTTGTCGAGTATTGCGAGTTTAAAAATAAAATAAAGTATCAGTAAACGTGTGTTTTCGTAATATTGAATTTTCCAAGTGAGACATGGAATGAGATTACGAGCAAGCCGTCGCTTGTCATCCAAAATTTCTTTTCTAATACAACCTATAATTTTATATTCTCTAAAAAGGATTTTGTTTTAAAATTTACTTATCAATGTTAACATTGAAGTAATAATAATTTTAAGAACAAAAGACTATTCTAATTTACGTAATGCTATATGCTATAAGTATAAAATCAAAAGAGATTGAGAGAAGCATACAGAAACAACGAGATTGACCCTATAATAATTATTTTATAGAGTGCGACAAGTATAGAATTTTGTCTTTGAAGGTATGGCAGTCGTCGTCTGACTACATAACGAGCCATTCTACTTGCAATAATGCTTGTTACCTAGAGCTTAAAGAGAAACGACAACTACAGGGATTGTTTATCATATTCCGTATTATTGTATTTATTCCATTTCTATTTTTTTATTAATGTCACAAATTCAACAATCTAAGAAGAATATTTTTATATTTAGATATTATTACTAAGGCACACCAAACTAGGTATTCAAAAAAAATTTTCATCTTGTATATTTCTTCTCCAAAATAACATTATTCTTAAATAGTCTATGTTAATAAATATCTTTATTTTTAAATTTGTTTATTCTAAAATATTTTTATATATAACTATCAGTATTGTTAAATACCTGAATTCTTAAATATTTTCATTTTCCAAAAATAAGTAAATTCTTCAAGAACTGCATTCCAGTATTTTTTTCAGTGAATAATATAAATTAATGATCGATTATTATCTATTTATTATTATTACTTATTAATAATTATTATATTATCGACTGAAAAAGTATTTATTATATATTAGATTATATTTACCATATTTATTAGATATTTACGAATAAAAATATTTAAGAATAAACAAATTCAAAAATAAGTATATTTATGAATATAGACTCTCTAAGAACAGTGTTATTTAAGAAAAGAAATATACAAGATTCAAGTTTTGTTCGAATAGACAATTGGGTGTGCCATTATTATTTTATTACATTCATAATAGCTTTTAAAAAAAACCCACGAGATTTTATAAAATTGTATTACCGTTAATAAATCACTCTTTTAAGTGAAACATGAAAAATGTAGAAATCAACATCAAAAATTAAAATTTGATAAATCCTTCCATTATGCAGATTATCTCAGTGATATTAATCATTCATTTTTAAAATAATTTACTCCAGATAAAAGTGATTGAGACTGATTTTGCTATCTTTAAAGAGATTTCAATCTACAACCGACCATCAGTTATCATTTTTATATTGAGTCCATTGCATCAGTACATTTTCGTACGTATTTGACAGATCCGATTGTCGGAAGATTACAATTTTTATGTCTACGTCCTTTGTATGTTCTTTTAAATCCGTGCAGGGATTCGTGTTGCGTAGATATCTTCCTCTTTCCCTCGCTCCTGCATTTTATCGTTATACTTTTACGCGCAGTTTGTAAAAGAGAAAGCTTCCCTCAGGTACTCGGTTCACCGCGTTCATAGGATAAAAGGGAAAAAAATCGGATTGTTCGGTTTGGTGGACTGGTAGTGCAGGCTCTGCAAGTTCAGCTAGTAATACATAAGAAGCTTACTAATTCATCTACCTGTTATTTATTTTTTATACATAATATATAGTACTCCCTTTTATATTTATTACGTACTTAAGTTTCTTTAATTATATATTTGGTTACCAGAGCAAAATCCCACAATTTTTACGAGATATTTAAATATTTTGTACTTTGTCATTCATAATTAAGATCTTAATTAGTAATTTATGTCCTTGTCTGGTAATGTTATTTGAATTATTGGCTTTTAAGTATTCCAGTGATAAAATGTATTTACAAGAATTTATACTCTTACACTACATTTAATTTTAATTGTATCTGATTCAATCCCTTTGCTCAATCAATTCATTGAAATTTACAAAGACTTCCGTTATCTCATTTATTCGATTTTTTTTTTTTAATATTATTTAAGTGTATTATTGTGAAAAAATATTTTCTTCCGCTCTCTCAAGATATTTTAATGAGAAAGAAATCGTATTATATAATAGTAACACTCAGAATCCTTTACGAAGATATCGTCAATAACGAATAACAGTATTTTTATATTCCAAACAATTTTTATAGTAAAATGAATAATTTATTCGTCTTTTAACAAAAGCAATTTGCACGTGTCGCTGTTATTCGTTTTCGATATTTCAAAGTATTGAGATAAAAAAAAAAAGAAAAGAAGATGATGGAAATGTGGCTTTAAAGTAAAGAAAAAATAAATACCCCGTTGACGATTCACAAAGAGTACCTTTCTGAAAAGATTCTAATGATGACAGATATCCCTACGGCAAATATCCTGATAATATAGACAGATAACAATCTAGCCTTTAGGCTAAAGCCTATAAAAATTTTCTTTACTGTCATTTTACTTTTATTTACTAATGTCTATTTTATAATCATCTCATTCAAATAAAAGAAAAATAAACAATTAAATTAGATGATTAGATCATTTAATAATCGGAAAATTGGGGAATTATTTTGAAAAGTGAGGAATGATTGTGTGTATCTGTGGGAATAGTTTTTAAGTATATTCTGCTCATAACGTATTTTTGCAAAAGTTTCATATTTTCCTCGGGCAGAAAGAGAGATGAAATGAGTTGTATACATGCTTCGAGAGTTTTGTTTATTTCGCATACACACCGCTGCATTATGAATAGTCAATGTACATTATAAACATGTTGCATGACCAAAATGGCTTTGAAAGTTCATTGTCCTAACAATATTATTGAATTATGCTCTGAAATGCCAAATTTTCGATTTTGTCATAGATAGTGATGTACATTTACGTTATTATATACGTCAATTAAGAATCTATTTCAATTAATACACCAATATGTTTTTCTCTCTAAACTCTATTAATACAATTATTGTATTTACACTATTAGTCTCCCATTTGTAAGATTTTTTGGAATTAAATCAGCAATTAATTTAAATAACTTTCACAAATGAATTTTTTTATGTAGAGGAAAGGAGGGTAAAATGGAGTATTTAAAATAATTCATTAACTATTAAAATAAGCTTGAAATCACTTTTTTCTTTATTAATTTCTCTAGATATGACTTTTTTGAAATTCATTAATATTTGTTAACTTATTGTTTAATTGTCCACTTGGCCTTACCTTTATTCTCTCTTCTATGATTAAAATACGTGATGCCAATGATAATAATAGCAATTTAACTTCAAATAAAGCTTTAATTTGGAATTAAAATTACCAACTTGAAATAGATGTCAGTATTTTAACATTCGTACAAGTTCAAGATAGAATCTATTCGATGATATTCAGCAATAAAAATATAAAATTAGAATACCTATAATGTTAGCTGGATCCAGATTAGATCGTAATTTTGAAATGGAGCATTTTGTTTTGGTGATAATACGGAAGTTGTCCGTTATGTATGGAGAGAATGCTCCAGTTTGAACGATTGTCCTAGTTGAGTAACAGACTTGTAGAGTAGAAGAGTATTATATATACAGAAAAGTAGAAAGAATAAGTCTAAGAGGATAAAAGAAAGAGAGAAAGATGACGGAACAGTATGGTAGTATTAGTACGAATGGTATATAGATAATGTAGACAGTAGTAGCAGTACAAACTGGCAAGACTGGAGTCTAGTTTGGAAGCTGATTGGCGCCCAGTTCCGAAGAGATGTAGACAGAAAGACGCCAGTAGATATAATAGTGGCGCCAGATATTCTGTATCTCCATTCCATCTCCCAATATGTATACTTACTCGGTGATATATTTCATTTTTTTATCGCCCATTTTATTTTTAGATTTTTGTAAAATTACGAAGAGAAGAGAAAAATCATTACTAAGCAAACTGGAATGATTAAATGTTAGAATTTTTTTTTTGCCATTTAATTTATGAATGTACTGGTTGGTTTTCAATTGACTTGCGTATGAATTGAAAGAAATTTATTGAAAATGAGGACAATGATCCGTCCCGTTTGTAGATTTTTATATAAAGAGGATGTGAAAACAAATGAAAGCATACTGACAAATTGGTGGTGGCTTCAGAGAATGAAAGACTGAGACAGAGAGAAAAGATAACTATACCACGTGTAACAACTGTGGGTTTCATCCTGATTGTCCGCTTTCATTTATATACGTTTCAACTCTGGGAGTAAAAATGCCCCCTGGATAAAGTCTATACATATGCCAAAAGCTTATACAGTGATATTTTTCAACCTTTACTTTTTTTCACCAAATATTTTCACTCGTCTCATACGTTTTAACCTTTTTTTCATTCTTCCTGACTTTTTTTGTATCCTCATTTTAGTTTGAAATCCTCGTGGAATGTAATTCACTAAATGTACTATATGTATCTCATAATATTGCATATTGTCTCATCCTAAATAACAAAAGAATTCTTTTTTTTTTCTGTTCGGTATTAAACAATGAATGATAAATTAATAAATTAAAAATAGTGATTTTATTTTAGAATTGCATATGCAATATTTTCAAGCAAAGAATATTTCATTAATTTTTTTTTTAAGCCATTAGATGCTTTACGAATTGTTTTTCAATACACTTGCTTCTAATGAAATAAAATAAATTCTCCTCTATTGTTAATGAATCCGTAAAGTAATTGAACACGTGACTTTTTAGATTTTACTCTATTCTGCGTACAAACGAAAGGCGTGCTCAACAAGGGTTTCAGACCAGAAGTGTTTGTCAATTATGAAACACTCGAGAATAGTTATCAATTGTACCAGTAAAGAAAATTACGGCGTAACAGTCGTGAGGGGAATTACTTTCGAGTAAGAATATTGTAGAAACTTATAAACACATTTAATATTAGTTATTAATCCAACATATTAATATAATTAATCAATAAAATATTTTTATCAACAAAATATCAAACCAAGTATCTAAAAGTATTCCTAACATACCCGTTAACGTTCTTTATAACTTTGACTCAATAGCAATAAAAAATTTACGAGAGGTTTTAATCTTTTTCATATAATGGTTTTCATAATTCTTTTTTTTACTTTTCGTTCTTTTTTTTTTTATTTCAGCATTAACTGTCTTTACTAAAGCTTTATTGATTATCTATTAAATCTTATAACATAAAAAATCATAAATTTTCACGCTAATGCATGGAAAAAAAAGTGATTATACGTAGTAGTAATTGAATCTTATCTGTTGATATGTAGGTTAATATTGTCATATGTATAAAGTAAAGAGTATCATAAAAAATATCATGTCATCAGAGAATATAAGAGGCTCGAAAATCGCACCCTTAATTTACATGAAGAAGTATACGAGGTAGGCAACCTGTCACTCGAGTCAAGGGGACCGCAAAATCCTCTCCTGCCTCTTTGGCCCTCGTCATTCACTCTTTGACCCTCTTCCTTCCGACCTTGCCTAACAACCAACTCCCGTAGCCTTTCTATCCGACGACGGCTCCTCTTCAACCCCTTTTAAGCACCACCGCCGTTTCACCACGACCTTAAAGCTTGGTAAGCATATCTCCCTCAGTCTCTTCTTTAGTATTAACTCTTTTTTGCCACTCAGTGCACTTCTACTCTCCTCGTCTACCCTTATATACTTCTCATATAATCTATGTGCTTTTACGCATGTTCACTTGTCACTTTTTTTTCTCTAATACATAATGGAGATGGAGAATAATTAATTAATTAGTACATTTTTTGCTAATGTTGGCTACTCGGATTAAGTTTACATTTTTTTATTTAATTTATTAATTTTAGTTACTTTTTATTTTAAATAAAACAATATATTTTTGTTAGAAAAACTATTCTAAAAAACATTAGATAAATGTGTATTATGATACTTATCAGGATTGGCTAGAGTTGATAATCGTGTAATTCAATACTTACGTAGATGCCCACACGGTTCATTCTCTATAATTTTAGGATAAAGAATTATCCTTGATGTTAGCCCTTCAGATCAAATTACACACTGCTTGAAGTTTCTTTATAGAGAAATCGATCATTTGCATCACATTATAAAGTATATGTTCTCTGATGCAAAAATTTCTTTAGTTCAGTGTTGAAGAAATATAAATACACAATTAAATTCGATATATTTTAATTAATTGGGGACAAATCAATATTCATATTCTCTTGTAATCCATAAAAAAAGTTTATGAATACATTTGCCATAATTAAAAGAATCCTTTTTTTGCTAAATTTTCTATGTCATGTTTTGCTAATAAATATTTTATATAATCATTATGTTATTAGGTGCTATTAATGTTTTTTTTTTCAAGTGTATAAAAAATAGCAATGAGTTAACATAGCAAGTATTAACATAAGACAAAATAAAGACTTGAATAACAAGTTTTTTACTCATTACAGTTATTTTCTGTCCTGTGTGATAGAAATTGATAGGAATGTAGATCAAGGAATTAGAGCAAATGAATTACAATATAATTATATATTTATTATTATCAATATTTGTTAACCACAATTTTTTATTTTTTGTATAATATACAATTTTTATTTCTATACTTTGTCTTCTAAACTCTTATTGTTTCAATTTCGTTATATCTATTGATAAATTATATACAAAAGCACATGATTATTTTTCATTCGTTTTTATTATATTTTTGATCTCTATAATCTACAGTATCAATAATTTTCATTTTTTGGTCTAGTTTACGTTTTTTAATTTATTATTGTTGTTATTATTACCATAACTATAATTTATTTATTTTAATTTTTTTTTTTTTATTTATAGTTGAAAATATTTCGGTCAATTTCGTAAATATTCTACGTACTTGAGAGATTTAAGACAAGAAAATTAAATTTATTGAAACTATATTCTTATAACTCTCATGCTGATTTTATGTTCATTTGACTATAAAATAATTGACCATGTTATCAACAACAATGGGGAATTATTGTTCATTATTGTGACGACCATACATTTTTTTTAGCTTTAAAAAAGTACAGTTCTTTGAAACACATAAAGCTCATCTGCCAATTAAATTTAAAAGATTATTTTCATTTCATTTATGTTTTAATGTATTATAATCTTTTGTCTAGTATATCACTTTGTGTAATATTGTGCGACTAAGCCATTTCTGTTTCAGCAACATTGCTTTTTGTATTTTTAGAATTAGTCATTTCCATTACAAAGATATAATTATCTCAATTTGTATTATCAAAATAATTGATTTACAGAGCATTGCGATTAATCGACCCATCATGCCACGTATTAGCTGTAAAAACAAATTTATCTTTTGAAATTTTAATTATTATTATTTTTCTAAGAAATCATACCATTTTAGTTGAAAAAAAATAATATTATTACCTCGATATCGAGTTTCCGGCGCCATTGAAGGACATTTTGCATCAGGAGCCTATATTTAATAAATTAAAAAACAAATTAATAAAATATTTTTGACAAATGGAACACACCTGTTGATTACTTTAATACTTTTCATTACTTTACTTTAAAAATACATTTATTTAATTAGTAAATAGAATAAAAGAAATTAAATTGAAATGGTAATGAAAAGTATTGAATTAATTAAAAAATAATAAATAAATCAATTATCTTACTTTACGGAAATCAATATTAGTTCTGATAGTTCTATGGTGAAGAAGTTGAATCGGTCTTGCATTATTTCCAAGTGGTGCTTTCGGTATAGTTGCTGTTCCTTGCATTAGTTTTCTCAAGGCGTAAAGCTTCAGTATCAAACAAAAATCATCCAATAAATCGATTAGAAAAGCAATAAAAGTGATCCGCATTTATGAAATATTAAATAGTATTTTAATGAGAAATACCAATATTTAACAACAAGTATAATAATTTATTCTACAGCATATGAACATACACCGAGAATAAATAAAATATACTAGAGAGCAGAATAATAAATTGAAAGTAATTTACCTCTTGGGCACTAATGTAGATAGGTCTGTTGAGAATGAGCCAGACCGTCGTTTCCCAACAACCTGGATGTGTTGTACTTCCCTCGTAGGTCATGTATCCATCAGTCTCTGGTAAAAGTTCACTAAGGGACAGATGACCAACTGGGGCTGTTTGTGCTGTAATCAGGGTGAAAAATTGAAATTCAAAAATTCATCATCTGGTTAAATAATTTATTTTCAGTAAATCTTTGTGGATAGAAAGGTTATCCAATTATGTACCTCAAACTTTATTTAATTTATTCTGTATTTACTTGTTCCAATATCGATATAAGAATTTATTAAACATTTATGAATTTATTTATTCAACGCTTACAATCATAATATTTAGCAAATAAATATTTATCAATGCTTAGAAAATCTCTCAGTTTATAGCCGATATTTAATGCTATAACTTATTAAAACTTCCAAAAGTCATCTCATTTGATTGAATTTAATTTAAGTGCGAAAGTAATTAAGTAAAAGAAAAACTTTAAATTTACTACTGACAAGGATAATATTGAATCTTCTCATTACCTATATATTATTCAAGACGTATACTGACAAATGTTCATTTAGTATGAATATATTAATTGTATTAAAAGTTTAATTAAGCTTTTTTTTATCAATTAAAATGTTATATCAATAATTGTTGTTTTCATGATTAATAAATGTTCATCAATATATGTGTACTTAAAAAGTACAATTAATAAATAACTGAGAAATTCTAGAGTAAAGAATAATTCAAAGAATTATAATTACAATTATGATTTAAAATCAATGAATCAGGCTAGAAAATTATAAATATGCTTATTTAAATTCTTCATTGTTGTTTATAAATAGCAATTTACTAACAGAGTAATGGATAATTTTATTATTCATCCCGATTGTTTTATGAGAATTGGCTCATCAGTTGATGTTTTCTATTGTTTATTATTTTCATTAACGAATTGTTTTCATGGAGAATACATTTTTTTTTTATGTTATTAATTATCTTAATGTAAAAATAAAAGCTTTTGTTTCATAATTTGTCAAAAAAAAAAAAGCTTCTCAAAAGCGTAGCATTTTAAATACTTAAAAGTTTTTATAAGTCTGAATTTTATTAATAATAATCATTAAAAATAACCATCAAAATTTATTGTACTATGAAAAAATTAAAAAATAAAATAGTTTGACTTTAAAAATATTTAACTTGTTAAAAATTTCAAAGCATATATTACTGAACAAATGAAAAATATCGTTAAAGATCATAGCATTTTTAGAGATTATAAACGAAAATGACAAATAATAACATGAGTGCTCGTCGACGATGAAATATCAACTGACGTACTCGCTATCCAGAGATTATAGAGTAAGGGGTGAGAGATGTTCGTATGATTAATGAGACACATTAACTTTCTTATTCCCACCTAGTAGGGAGGAAGGGTATGAATGACTATAAAGACACACAAATGGCATTAGTCACAACTTCTTTCGACAATTTCGTGACTACCAAATAGCATATCTTTATTGCTAAAATCTTTTTTTCAAATTCATTCCGATATATTTTTGACATTTATCATCGTATAAAGGGATAAGGTCACCCTTTAAGAGCACATAAGAAGCTCTTAGGAAAATTGACCAACCTTAATGGCTCAAGTGCTGACGATAATGATGATGATAGACGTACTGATGATAATAAAGCTTGGCTTTTTGCGGTACCATCGTCTGTGTCTGTGTCTAGGTAACAGCTGCATCAGTGAAGACGATGAAACATTTTGTGTCAAGTAAAGGTGGTTAGTCAACTATTTTCAAGCATCAGTTGATAAGAGAATGCATAACACTTTGACACTATCATTAGAGTTTTATTTTTTCACCAATAGCAATAAATAAAAATCAATGATACACTTAAGAAATATAGAACGACTACTATCCTAGTGAATAGTGCAAGGAAGAAACAACCGATAAAACATCATTTTCATTATGTCGATGAAACACCATACGATGAAATATTTCATCTATTATCAGAATTTGGTGTGGCAAGAGCAGAGAATGGGTAGGGACGAATGGTGCATTAAGAGACCAACGATATGCACAGGTATAAGTAAATATAGATTCTGGTCGAGCGCATACTTCACGCAAACTCGAGAGTTGATGTCGATATTGGTCGGAAATGCCATCCATGGCCTATGCTGCGTAGGTCATAAATTCAAATTTCCCGCCTTTTCAATTTGAGCTTGAGAGGATCCTGTTTGTTACTTCTCTCTGTATACTTATGCAACAATGGAATACTTAGATTCGTGTCATACCCCCTTGGCACGACACTTTCTATTGTCTTGTGATTTATGACGGTGTCAGGGCTCTCTCGTCGGGGTCTAGTCGGGTTGGTGAAGGAATAGAAAGGAATTATTGATTAAAATTCATCACAATAAAATAAGAAAGAGTGATCTAATATACATATAAAATGCAATTTGCGATAGACAATATGCAGGTGCAAAATTTAAGCACATTAGGTTGCATTAGTCAGGAGACTCCGTGCTATCTATTTTCCGGGTACTTCATTTTATCATTCTAAAGTATGTAGTTTCTTAATTCAATTAATTAGATTATCTATAATTCAAATTTCTAATTGTATATTCTTGCTCTTTTTGTATGATGAAACTTGTAAAAGACAGTCAATTTAAATTTATATACTCTTTAATTTGATTTAAACCATAATTAATTTATTTCATATTATCATTATTTTTAAGTATAAATTAATAATTTGCATAAAAAGAAATTTTAGTTAAACATATATGTTTCAGTTGAATAATTTCTTGTGAACTTATTTAATACAGAATATATTTGGTAAGAATAAAATGGGATGTGGGTTCTGAGCTCGATTGTCAATATACAATGACAAACGTATATCATTATCATGATAAAAAACTTTTTCTTCAACCCAAAATCATTGTAATGTCATATGTGAATAATCGAGTAATATTTATTACTGACTCTTTGAAGTTTTATGTCTTTTATGTTATTTTTGCATTTACCACTAAGCAAATAGTTAATTCATTATTTTACTTTCAGCTGCTTTTTTTCAACAAGAAAAAGAGATTTTTTTCATATGCTCCAAGTTATTTTTCACTCAACATTTTATTTATTATCTAGTCCTGTTGACATTTGGTCGCACCCTTATATACTAGATGTGCAGGAAGTTATTTGGTGCGTGAACTACGTATTCATCCAATGTGCCACTCGTGAAGTAAAAAAAAAAAAGAGCAGCACATCCTCTGGCTTTTGGAGAACTGTTTTTAATTGCTCCCTGAGTTTTCCTTCTTCTTTATTCAACAGATACCGTATATTTTTTTATACATATATCAACAAGACTTTTCATTTTAGGACGAATTATATTTGAATTAATGTCAAGCTTTAACTTTTTCTCATGATGACCTCTTTTAATATCTTATGCGGAGTAATATAAGTCGTAATGTTAATCCGATATTACATCAGTCTATTTTTATTGACTGTTATTACTTGAACAAACATAGTTCCACTTATTTTTATGTAAATAATGATACTTACATCGGTATTGTACCCTGTTGAACACACTGGTTATTATCCGGAGTTCCGGGTTTGGCGTGTCCCCAAGCTAAAACAAAAAAAAAATGGTATCAGCCTTAATTTATTTTTCATTGATTCACTAATATTCAGTTGAATAAGCTAATTTGAAATACAAATGATCTCACACTGTTTGCAAATCAGAAGTTACGATCGTTCAGAAGTATAATAACAAGTAGAAATAAAAACTAAGTTTAAAGTAAAAATTGAAGTACGGTATTCATAATAGCATTGTATTATTTTCAACATAATGGGCTCTGGTGCAAATAAATATCAAGTATTTTCTTTATATATTTTTAATTATTTTAGAATGTTCACTTAAAAGTTTGAAATTATTTTTCATTAATTAATAACAATGATTGAATTCTTATTTTGCTAAGGGTTGTTTAAAGCACAAGTAAGAAAGAAAGTGAATTTTTTTATTATACTGAGTCTACAACCAATGTTATGCGTCAATTTTAGCCTTGAGTCTGATTTTTCTCTATTCGACATCGTTTTTTTGAACGTTCGAAACTTTAAGTAAATTTTTTTACATTTTATATGTATTGAAAAAAATATTAGGTCAGAAAATAGGAGAAATACAATTCAACTTAATTATTGTAGCCTATCGATCTTTTTTCCACACATCCAAGAGAAACTTTTTGTGAATGACAGCATCTCGGGAGTCTTTGCTCATTCAGATTTCTCGCTTGACTACGGCACCAAGGGGTAAATCTCTAGAGTGTAATTCGTCTGAATTACAGTAGTCAAGACTTCGTAGAGATCCTTTACAACTCATTCACTCATCGAAAGATAAAGTATCTGTTAAAGTTGACTATATGTATTTTGTAAATTACTTCAAGAAGTACTGAAATGTCTTAGAGATTTAAAATGAAAATTTTCAAGCTAAAAATAAGTAAGATATTATGTCTAAGTAGTCAAGCATCTAATATCTTATTCAATCTCTGATAATTTAACGAGAAAATTTACGTTTTAACTAGCCACTGATTAAGAGCCAACTTCAGTTAAAATTTCATTTATACCTCATTATTAAATTTCTCTAAACCTCAATTACATTTTATTATTCCAATTACAAACTACAGGCATTTGCTAGCTTAATAATTCACAGCTTTTAAATGAAAAATATCTCTTTATCTGTCAAGCAGAATCATGAAAATAGATATTGCCAATTTCACCACCATTAAATGCAATAAGCCTTTCGAATGTTACTATAAAGGTTTTTTTTTGTAATAATTGATTATTTTGAACACAAGATAATTATCATGGAAATTTTTAAATTTGTTTGACAACCATAGATATCAAATATGTGATAAAAAATGAATTTCTAAAAGAAGATTTTATACTAAAATATATTTTATATAAAAAGCTCATAAATAAGGAGAAAATGAAAATATTTGTTCATATGCTCTTCAAAGCTGTTGAAACTGTACAAACTTCTCAGTAATATCTTGTCACTTTTCCAACCTTTTATTAATATGTTACCAAACATGAGACATCAAATTCAAACTTTGTACAACAAAGAAAATGACTTGTCGCTTGAAGCACTACTTAACATAATTATCAGTAATATTACAAGGGTTTTATTAAATTAAATTAAGTAAAAATTGACAATATATTTAATAAATATTATGTTTGATAAATAATTAATTTAAATAATTAATTAATACACAAAGTAATGAATGGGAAAGTAAAAATAATATTATTTACAAACCTGGACCATCAATGAAATAGCAACTAAGCCTTGACTTTTATGTTGTGCTTCGCTCATGTTGTGATAAAGCTCAGCATTAAATCCATAAACTTGGATCTGCAAATAATTGTTAATTGTATTAAATCTTCAATTCTCATTATAGTTCATATTGTTACAAAAAAATTTTTAAAACTGTATACTTTTAATTATTTGTTTGTGAATGTTTGAACGAAATATGTTGATATTAAATTTATTATTGAGTTTCAATAGCACGTCACTAACAGCTTTAACGCATGAATTATATACGCTAAGCAACCGTATAGTGAAATAAAATATAAATTACTGACACTTTGTGAGTGCCCATAAGTTTTTACTGCGGAAAGACTGCCAAGGGTTGAGTTGCTCTTTACTGAGAATGAAATACCTGTGATGCGACCAAGTATGCATCAAAGACATGACGAAATAAAAAAAGAAAGAAAGGCAGAATAAGAAAAGAAGATAGGAGTAAATCAAAGTACATATAACGAGAACTACTGAAATAGTAAATTTTTTATCCTCTTTCACTCAAACAACTTTTTTTTATTACTCATGACTCCTTACATCGACATTCATCTTTACATCTTCTCTCTTAAAGCTATCGCTTTTCAATTCTCTACTCCGTCAATCTTTTTTATTCATAGCCACGTGAAACAGTGGAAATTGTAGAATGAGTTATACGGGTATTATTAGGCCCGAATTTTCTTTTATTTTTCCTTTCTCTCTCGTCTGAATGTCTGATCAAAGAGAGTTATCCCAGAGGAATCGTCTCACGAGCATATCTATACTAAAAGAACCCAGTGGCAATAGTCACCTTTTGGATAATAGAAAGAGTCCCTTGGGCAGATACAAAACGTCTATCGTACACTAGTGCATTCTCGCCTCTTCGACTGTTAGAATACAAAAAGAGGGGATTATCGAGTGGTGGATAAAAACCTTCTTTCAATCAACATCCGATAGATCGTTATGAAAGTAGAATCAGCACAAGAAAATATACATCTTTTAAACAGTGTATACATAATTTTTCTCTCTTATTTGTTACATTTTCAATTCTACTACATTTATAATCTCTCTTTCTATTTAAGCTGCATTTTTAAGCAACTCTGTTTTTATTTTAATATATCAAAAAATAATTTTTAAGATACTTTTAAAAATTCAAAGGATATTTAATCTTTCTATGACAAATTTTTTTTAGTTTTTTACTTCAAAAACTTTCAAAGAAAACTTCATTTTTATATTTGAATATCGTTGAGTTTTTTGCCATTTTTCAGACGCAGATCATCTTTTTAAAAATCAAATTTATAAACATTTTAAATGAATACAAAGGAAGAAATAATATCTTTTCAATTATTTAATTTTTCAACAACATTTTCTTTGATACTATACTTTATTGTCTACTTTTGTTACCTTTTTACAGAACAAAAATAAAAAGAGAAAAAAAAGCACCATCTAAATTGACATTTTATTGTCTGAAGCACTGATATTGCTTAGCACTCAGTTGTGAACAATTGAAAAACAGTGACATTCAATGAAGATACATTCAGCTAAGAGATTAAAGCTCGGAGTGATAATTAAACAATCATTCGTGCTGACAGAGCAATTTCTTTTGAAAGAATCAATCACATAACGAATAATATATTATTTAGTATTTGTGATACATTGCATATTAGTCTTTCTGAAATGTCATCTAATGTGGGCAGCCGAGTAATACCTCCCTTGTATCGTCGAGTCAAGAATAATTGGTACGTCAGAAGCTGCATCCGTGGCATATGGGCATGCCATCACGATTTCTGGCACAATGCTCTATTCTCCCATGATAGATATACGACCGTAATCAACCCCTCCTTCTGTCTACCAACTATATTAACCGTAGAGAGTGCGAACCAGTCAAGATCACCTCTGAGGGGGTGAATATGTGCATTTCTGGATATGCACATATTGTACAGAATAATAAAGAGTTTATTATTATCATTATTGATGAGATTAATATTGCCAATTTATTCCTTGTTGAAGGAACACAGTAAATCAAAATCTCAAAATTTTATTTGATGATGAAAAGTAAACGAATGATGAAAAAATGGAAAGAAAATATTTTTCAGCTAAAATATGTCTAGTGATTACGTCTATATATAAAACATTTTCCAGTGTAGAGAAAAATTATTTCTGCATTAGGATGAAATTTATTTTGTAAACAGTAAAATTATCAATCTATAGGAAGAGTCAAATTTATTTGATAGAAATTCAAATTTATTTAAACGCAAAAATAATTTTTCTTCTCAATCAAAAACATTTTATTCTAAGGGAATAATTTATATCATTACAGTCAATTTAACTAAGTAAATTTTCATAGAAAAATGAATCGAAGAAAAAGTAAAGTTAAAACATGACAGATATATTTATAAATAATGGAAAGTACTTTTTTTTCTCATTTTTATCACGATGATCATGAGATAAAAATTATATTTGGAAGTTTATTTTGTCTTCATGCCAACAATTACAGAATCTCAATGATGTCTCTTTGAGAGGTGCATGCAGGAGAGAAAGAGAGAAAAATGAGAGAGACGTAAAATAAGTGGGCACTCGGCTATGACAGTCGTGATGAGGGTCGTTCAACTATAAACGACCACTACAATTACCGCTTTGTGCAGCTACTACACGCGCGTCTAACTAAAGTAATTAAGAGAATTTTAGATATAAACTGTAATGATTTTTAACGTATTATTTTGTAATCAAATTCGGAACTTTTAAAATAAACTCCATTTTTACTCTATCCAATGAAAGTTTAACCATTTCAAGTATTACTCAATTGAAGTTCCTTTTAAACAAATGATATTGTTATTAGATAAAACTATTCGATCACTAAGGAAATTGATTAATGAACATTTTTGAGGTTGTATAAGATATTCTATTGTGGCATTTCAATTAAGTTATGCATTGAATTTCACCAAAGTATCCAGGAATGTTTTTCGTTAAATATTTAAATTAACAATTCAATCAAAATACTATAAATGTATCATCCAATTGCAATGCTTGAAAATTTGATTCATTACTTTTGTTTGATCATTACAATTAAAATTAATATTTTAAATTAACCATAATCATGAAATTGATAATAATCAAAGCAGAATTCAAAATAGATATTGTACGGTATTTTCCTTAAATAAATATATCGAATTATGTCTGTCAATTTAGACGTGTCCAAATTCTCTCTGTGATTCCATTCGTATCATAGATGTTGTTTGACCATTAGTGGCCATCTGATGACACTACTAAATGGAAGCAAATACGCATTACCGATGGCTTGTGGTAGTTCTCGAGGCTTCCTTTATACATGAACTAATACACTAAACTACTAATCAGTCAATGCGAAATAATTTTTATCGAGGATTATCCGAAGATGTAAGTCAAATTTTTGGTGAATTCTGTTAGATAATTAATTGACCATTAAAGTCCTTTTGGATTAGTCTTTTGAGGTAATAGATTTATACTAATCAGATGAAGATGACCTCTCCATTTGTCGATACTTGATGCTTGGTTTCCATCATCAAAGCAAGCCGGCTCTCAACTACCTATAATGGTTTAGATTCGCCCAAGTGTTTCAGAGTTCTATGCATGCATATGCCTCTTGTATGCCTTTGTCGTCGTACATTGTCACTCCCAATTGAATTACAATCCTATAATATATAGATTCTGATTGATCTTGAAATTAATTTATAATTAAACACAGCTATTTATATTGAAATAATACAAAACTATGTATAAAAACATTTGGTTTGATTTGATTGAATAAATTCATCTAATTTCAAATGTAGAAACATTTAAATTAAGAGTATATATACTCAGAATATAGTGATTGTTCAAACGGAAATTGGTATACCTGAATGTACAATTAAAACAAGCTCTACTGTTTGAATTTCATTTTGTTGTCATTTCAATTACTTGCGGATAAAATTAATAATCTTTTTTTTAACCATCAGTCTATTTGATAGATTTCGGTAATAGAACAAGTTCGTAGGTTTGTAGTAGATCACGGTCATATGTACAAATGTGGTCGACGCGAAATCAATCAAGTTTATCAATTCAACAACCATTTATCGGTCTTAATTATTATATACTCATATGTAATAATGATGATTGACATGCATTAAAAGTATTCAATTACCTCAGCTGGAAAAGCATAATTGTTGACATGATGTTCAGAGCCATGATCGTTGTTCATTCCGTAATGGATGTAAATTTCTTCAAATTGGTAGTGATACGCTAGTGGACCTCCAGTTATGTTGACGCGAGTTTTCGAATCCTTGTCAACTTTGAAGACCAAGAATTGTCCAGTATTGTGTAATTGGCCTGCTATCTGAAATAAAATCAATTTTTATTATTTTACTTTTTATTTAACAATTTTATTAATAATAAAAATTAACATATAGATAACTTTAGGATCAGCTTACAAATAATGGATACTTGTAACGATGAAAATTCTAGATGACATTGATCCACTGGAGACTGGACAATAAAAGTAAGTTCAGCAATAGAATTGAATCAGTCAACAATGGACACTTAACCTGAACTGAGGTCTAGGGGAAAGGTGAAAGAAGAATAAAAAGAAACCATAATAAAAAAAGTAATATCATTTGAAGATACAGGAAGCAATTTATTTATTATTTTCTATTATTTTATCATCTTTCTTATAAAATATTTTATTCTTTTTTCCAATCAAATTGCTTATTAATTATCACAAATTTCAACTTTATGTCAAGATGTAATATTTAACAATGATGTCTTTTAGCTAGTAAATTGCTTGTTAAAAAGGTGAACCATTAAAATCGAAATGGCTGCCAGTTTGGATCAGCGATCAAGCTAGATCATCACGCGTGAAAACTTAAGACACTCTGGCACCGGTTGTGATGATAGTAAGCCATGAGAATGGAAACGAGGCGATAGACTGGGTGAGAGAAGTCCATTTTCTTGTACGTCTTGCGATTGTGAATTATGATGTCATCAGTTGGAAATAATGAGGTAACCTCACTGTGAATTGGACTTTATGAAAAGACACGTCAGCAAAATTTTCCAACGATAACCTATTATTTTGCAATTAATTTCTCTTTTTTCTTATTATATTCTTAGTCGTTTATGGATATAGCTTCTTCGTAAAAAGAATAAAATAACTTGATTGCTCATTTATGCGCCGTTAGCCGACGAATTTTTTTGAAATTTATGGACCCCTCTGAACTGCAGTTTAAAAAACTTTGATCAATGAATTCTATATAGCTCATTGTTCGTGAATGAAGAAGCAGGATATAATTCTTTAAGGCATGGAAACACACAGCAGACTTACTCTCGAATAAATAAATAAAAAATCCGGAGATATGAATAGTAAAGTAGGAGTGAAAAAAGACGACACGGGTCAGACAGCGTATAAGGAAGAAAGAGTAAAAGACAAAGTCAGCGGAAATGGCTGGAGTTTCTCCAAAACTAAAGAGACACACGACCGAGTCTGCTCTATTGTTTAATTTAAGTGCCAAAGTTTTAACTGAAAAGAGGGGGTATAAATTTTACCCTAAACGTCACGATTAACCTGCGATGACGTCAGCCTCGATGTGGTCTAGCTTCTGTGGGCTGACGGCGCACTTCCTAATACAACCTTTTTCTTTTCTTTCCACCTCTTTTTTTATCTATCTTTGTTACTGAAATGAACGTCAAGAGAACGAATATAACAATAGGATTCGCGTAAACGTTCAAGAGTGAAAAAAACCCAAAGGGAAGTCGGAGACAGAGGAATAAAGCGAAAAACAAAAAACACGGAAGCATGAAAGGATGCTTGGGGAGTTTTAAACGCTGCGTGCTGCCTCGTTGAGCATCTGTAGCGGAATGTTTCCTTTGTCACGATTCACGCAAGTGCTTTGCACCCCTATGGAATACATAGGCTGTTTAAATGCTTCACATGTTCCGAAACATTAAGTACCCATTAGTTTAGTGGTTACTAACAAATATTCGATAATTTGTTGTTGATATACTGAAGTAAAAAATTACCACAGATTAATGAATTATTTTCAGATAATTTCTAGTATATACTTCAACTGCTTTGTCACTTTCTATTTACTTTGATAATATTTAAATCAGAAAATATATTTGAAAGTTTGAAAAAGAAAAAAAATATTTTTTCTGTCTGAATAAAATAAATGCCTCAAAGATATTGATATAAATATTGTTCACGTCCCAAGTACGATTTTATAAAATTTTTGGCAGTTGTTTTGAATTATGATCGATTCACGGTAAAAGGACTAACTTAGAAAGTCCTATGGTGGTTTGATATTTTTCCATGACGTGATCTTATCAACTTTTTGTAATAAAACACATTGAATTGAAAAGTTTTTAGGGAGATCACGACCAATGTGATGATATAATTCTCAGAGGAGGCATGAAAATATAAAAGTAAAATACGATAAATAAAAGGAAAGAAAAAAGTTGTAAATGGAATGAAAAAAAATTTTTTTAAACATGTAGTTGATAAATTACCTTGTGCTTGTCCACCTGAACTGGTCTCAAGTGAGGATCGAAGAGCAACTTGTCTGGCTCAATGTTGATGGGACTCTGTCGTCTTCCTTTACTGCATAGGGACCATTGTGGATTTATTAAGCCCCAGAAAGACGGACCTACGAAATAAATATATTTGTTCTTTTTCAAGAGATATATGGTTTGTGAAAATATTTATAATCTGCTAGTAAAAACTTTATGTTATTTAAAAGTTTGAAAAGCAGCTCAAAGAAAATTTGAAATTTTTACAATTTCAACTTTTCCAATTGACTGGAAAGAATTTTCGACGTATTTCGGACACTAGAGAATTGACTTTCCTTTCCTTCATGAAGTCTTATGGTTTTCTTCTACCTTTCTCATTTTTTGATGAATAAATTATTCCAACATATTTAAATCAATTGAACTTTATCATTAAAAAAGAATTGTAAGAAGAAAGAATAAATGTACTTTTTTCTCTTCAAGTTTACTTATGATTTCTTTTTCTTAGTCAAACAATCAAACAATATACTTTTCTCGAAATTTTCAACGAATTAATTGATATATCCCACGTGAAAAATAAATGAAGAAAAAAAAGGTTTTCTAAAGTCATTTCCAATGAGAAATGTGCTTCATTCTCTACTGTAAATTGAACAAAAATAAACAAGAACTCTGGTGCAAATATATCATGTCGTTGATTGTCGAACGAGACGATTTATATCAAAAACCGGAAACACTTCTCTCTATCCGCTCTAAAATAAATACACTGGCATCGAGTAACGAAAGTCAAGTGATGACATTGAATATTTTTTTATTTCTGCAATATAACTTTGAATACTGATAGCATAATGAATTGGCTGTGTGGGAAAGTATTAGACAAAACGGGATTGCCAGGACAAATGGGACCGTGAACATGAATGCTCGCATAAGTGCGCACGCAGAAAAGCTGTTGGAAACTATCAACGGTGGCGCTTCTTGGGGTGTAGATGTGATGAATGTTCTGACTAGTGAGCTTGCGGTCATGAAGAGAGGTTTATATGGTTTGCATACACGCGAATATAATTAAAAATTATCAAGCGATAAATGCATGCTTGCGGTGTCTTGGTTAGTTCTGCTCTCGTTTTTAAGGTTTAATAAGTAGCTATCTAAGTTTCATTATAATATTTACGGTGGATTTATAAATAAAATATTCATGAAATCAAATGACATTTTAAATATAAACGGACTTTATTCCATTAGCATAATTATGCTATGAATAATCAATAAAATGATACTAATTTTATATGTACATTAATAATTATCATTAACATGATATAAAATACGAATCATTGCAAGCTCTTTTGAAATTATAAAATTTATTCTAATTTCAAGTAAAAATAAGATACTTCATTTGTCAACTTGTAATGAAAAATTCCCTCATATTCATTTAATAATAAATTATTTTTTAATGAGTTTTATCAACTTCATTAATTTCTTTTTTTTCATTTTTAATAAAAAACACTATTATTTTACTCTTTATTTAATAAAAAATTTTCAAATAAATGTCATTATTTCTTCACAAATCTTCCCGTGATCTAAAACCAATTTTTTCCTAATCAATCGAAATGTCTCTCTCGACGTCTACTGTAATTATCCATCTATCTACTCGACAGTCAAATCGTAATTTCGTACGAGAAAGAATAGAGATTCATCTGCTGAGAGTTGAGATTTTTTTCTTTAATAAAATGTATAACATTATTATTATTATTTTTCAAATCTGTTTGTGGGTTGTTGACACGTGACTTAAGAATAATAAAGATAACTATACTATATAGCTAAGAGCTGAAAACGACTCTAAGGAGGTTGACTCGAAGAGGATGAGTGCCAAGTCCAATTAAGATGTTTTTCATTGGTGCAGAGCTTTAGTACGCAGTCATCTCAGTATCTAGACAGTACTCCCTTGCATACTTCAGCCTACCGTACTGAATTCATATGCATACATGAATACATTTCACTGTTTCTCCAATCAAGCTCTAACCGGATGGTTCACGAGATCGTATAGATATATATATATATATATACATATGAAAGTGTGGCCATAGTTTAGTCGCATAAGTATTGTCCAGTCACAGTGATGATATTCTCTTTTTTATTCAAACAATATAAATATAAATGGATCATGACACTATATACATATATACATAGACAGATGAAGTTTCCCTTTTATTTTTTATTTTCACCTTTCAATTCCTGGGGCTGGTCTCCCTCTCTCTCTCTCTTTATACGGCTTTGAACAATTATTAAAGTCACGATTTCGTACATCATTTGCATATCCATTAAAATTCGATTTTATCTCGTTTTCTTCTATGCAATATCACAATAAACTGGAATCGAATGTGTACACATAAAAAGATAGGGCATTAGAAAGTTGAAGTATTTATTTTCGACTAAAAAAATTTTATTAAATAATAATTTGTCTAAAAGTAACTTAATTACGATGTTAATAATAATAAGAAAAAAATTTCTTTAGGATGTTCATATTACCACAAATGAGATAATTTTAATGTTTTCTCCGAGTTTTAATGAGTAGTTTAATGAATAAACCACCGAACTACTCTTTTATCTCTGTCGTTCCTCTCCTCCTTCCGTTGTCTTATTATTACTGATTAATTGGAAAACGATAATTAATTTAAAACCTCATGATAACTTTAACATTGTTAAACAAGGATTATTGCATCCAGCATCAGAGACTTTAACTGGTTTACTTTGTACTTACTTAATGAGATCTATTTTATTATTTTCTTAATCCTTGGCAATCGTTAAATCAGTTGGAATGATGTACTTGGATATTATTGCAATATTGATTTTCTTCAAGTATCATTTTGAATAAAACAAAATAGTAAATATGTAACATGAATAATCAATCAATGTAATTAGTAAATTTCATGATTGTACTTGACAATATGTTTACCAAATTATGCATAGTAATATTTTTATAAATAACAATATAATGGTGGAATAATTGTAAATTTTGTCTAAAATAAAAATGTAGAGATTATTGGATAATTTCGTTGATTTCAGATGGATTTGCAAAATAATTAATTGTAATTTACTAATGATATAAAATAGTCCAGCAAGGGAATGAGTGTGAATCTCATTTAAAATGCATTTGAAATGAGTAAATTTGTCGATTGTTCCACTCAGATCGAGGTTAAAAAATGTGTCCGCGTGTCCAAATCGAATTTCGGAATACAATTCGTGTTACGCGTTGCGGATCGCCTTGTTATCGGCTACAATAACGATAACCCCTCACTAGTTCCCTCCATTGTATGTCCCGTGTCGCGGATTTACACCCCTATCTATATGGGTACAGTTATATATGTGGGTCCGCGATGTAGCGCCTGTAAATTCGTTAATTAACTAAGGTAATTGCTTCTCTATAGTCCTAGTAACTCACTATGCACACACGAGGTGTACATCATCCGGACATTTCAATCCAGAATTTGGGATGTGCAATTTTATTCACACGTGTGATAATAAGATCTAAGGCCATATAGATTTTGCAATACAATGAATATCATATTTTTTAATGATGTCATATTCAAGGCCTCATTTGTCGATACCATCCTGAAATTTTTCCAATTGACTACGTGCCATTTTTGCACTAAAATAATACGTTAAATTTACTCATTCATCTCACGAAATTCACTAGTTCTTCGAAATCATTATTTTTTTTCAAATCATTTATATCGAATAGTACTCTTCTTAAGTTTTGACATATGAATTATATTAATGAATCATATTACAATATTAAATCACGTTTATTCGTAAAATATTTGAAATTATTTAAAATATTTGACGTAGTTGTTACATGTGAAAAAATTCACTTTTAACAAATAATCATAAAAAGTGATATTTCGTATTTTATTAAATGAAACTTTTGAAAATCCGGTTAAAATGTGAATAATTTAGCAAATTATTTCGGCTCTTGTACAATTTGTATGGTCAACACGAATTTAATACGATATATATTCTGTACTACCTACATTATAATTTATGCGTACTCACGTTAGAAAATGAAGGTAGAAACATTGTGTTGTCATTCTCACCTCTCTCTAGTTGCTTTTACGAAGCATATTCTATGAATATGTTCATGTTCAACACCTATAAGAGAGAATGACGACCATGACGACCATCGTCCGGTAACCAGAATGTTAAATTACAGCATTTAAATAATTTCATTTAATCCGTGCGCTTCCTCTTGTACTCCTCTTTCCCTTAGTCTTAATCATTCTACCGCACCTTCTCGTGCCTCGTTACGTGTAACCGGATAACTGAGTGGACACTGACGCCGCATAGCACACGATATTTTCCAACAAGTAAAGTCAAGCGACGACGAAAGCCTGTTGCTTAATGACATTATGTCTTTCATAGAATCACTTTGTGCAATGATACCTACCATAAAAAAACCTTCTTCCCTCGTTAATTACATAACATATAATCTAATTAAAATAGTCGATCCAATCTGATTTCATTTACAAAGTAAATTATTATTTACAAAAAACTTAAAAGTCCATTATTTTATAAATAAATCCCTTTTATCTTCTGCAATTAAATTCTTTATATTTTTAAAACTTTGTTATTATGAAATGTAGAGTTGGGTGTATTTGTCTATGTGTGTGTGTACCCGGAGAAGAGGGTATTACAATTTGATAAAAAATATCTACATAAAATATAACATACGAAAAATATTTATGTTGTTTATACAGCTTTTTGCTTTATAAAAATGAAAAAAAAGAACCATCAAATCCGAGTAAAACTTGTGTTCTGAGAGTTTTTAACTATCAGATTAAACTGTAAATCTCAGCTTTTGAAAATGTTTTATTTTAATACGGTTAAAGCATGTAAATATAACGTCACCCATATGATTAACATTGTAGACAATTATAAAACGCTTTCAAGTATGTTAAAAGTATCTACAAAGTTAATCTCAGAGGTAACGTTATATATAAATGCTTTAGATTTGTTAAAATAAAACTCTTCAAGAAGTGAAGAATTTACAATAACATGTGGAATTTGACAAAAAATTCGAAATTTAATTATTCATTTAATACCCCAAATTTTCATGATATCATTCTTAAAATATTTAAAATTATTAAATTAAAATATTTTATTCTTCATTTCTTTTTTCGATTTGAATTATTAATTACATTAAAACTAAGCTGTCCATGGCAATTAAAAATAATACTTTTCTTTAATATTATCTACTACTAAAGATAATCTTTTTATTAGAGTATTTTATATTAATTATTATATTATTTTCTTTCCAATAATCAAGTGTTCTTAAAGCCAAGAATTAATATTTTTTAAAATGTTTTTTCTTTATTTTTGTCAAAAGATTTTTTTTTATATTAAATTTTAAATCTTAGCATCAACAAGAAATGTTCCATAAATTAAAATGATTAGTAAATGTATAACTTAGTATGAAATTTGATTTTTGAAAATATCTTACGTATAATTGTTGACATTAAAAACAATAAAATGAATGATATTGATATAAAAAATTTATTATTAATAATAGGAATAATAAATGTAAAGTTAAAATATGAAAAGGCTCTAAAATAACCTATATGACATTTAAAATCTTGGTTCTAAAAACCTTATTGGTTGTAAAACAAGGACATATAGACCATCTGTTAGGAATATGAAACTTCAGTAGACTTAAAAAATTTACCTCTGATCTGTACCATCATGTCGAAGTCAGTATAATAAGTTTGCTAAAGTAACCAGTTTTTCGAGCTGTACCGGGTGTTCTTAAAACGCACGATAAAATTTCATGCTGAATAGTGAAATTAACCTCCAACGACTCCGAAAAATATATTTATTATTATATGGATTTTGCATAAAATTTTTAACTACGCCCATGAATTATTTTGAGATATAAATTGCTGATTTTCTAATAAGTTTGTAATTAAATCTTGTATATCATTCAGATTAGTTATATTTAGTCTCGAATAATTCCATAACTCAATTTGTATAATTAATAAAAACTTACCAGAAATACCATCGTATGTCCACCATTCTTCCCAACTGGCTTCGGATTCTGTAAATTAAATGAAGAAGTGAATTAAAACGTATTGAATGTGTTACTCTGACTATTTTAATAATTTCATTACATGGAAGTTATTAAGAGTTATACCATGGATTATTCTTGTAGAATATTTCAATTTTTTTTTCTTTTTGGAACAAAGTATTCATGTGTAACCGTAAAATTTCCTTATCGTAAAAAGAGACTGAATACCATATGCAAAAAGAGTAAGAAAAAAACCGCATAAATATTTCACGCATACGTAAAGAGATGTGAGAGTCGTATATACGCAAATTTATTTATAACTAAACATCATGTAGCCAGTACATTATTATTTTTTCTTCAAAATTCTTTTAAAAAAGTTGATTGAATATCGCGTGTGCTCAATCATTAAAAGATATTCAGTCACATCAAAGCTTGATTCTTAACTCACATGCAACTATCTCGCAATATTATATAGTAATGCCGCACCTTCAACTATCCTCAAATTTTATCAAATTACTTACTAGACTTCATTAATGCGAATAAAATAAGAGATTTTCTTTAAATTAAATTTTTTTTATGTAAATATTGAGTTTAATTTTTTTTTATCCATATATGTATATTTTATACAACTATAGCTAATATTTTTTTTAATAACAACAATTATTTTCGATAAATTTTTTTTTGCAAGTCAAAAAATGGTAAAAATTTTTCAATAAAACCAGATCAATCATACAGAAACAAACAAAAGTGTCAAATTACGGTCGAATAAATAAGTGGAAATTTTTCAGTCGATTGAAGAGGGATCGTTTTGATTGAATGTAATCAATCAGATGATCTAGATTATCGAATAATATTTGATCATAAATGATTAAGTGATATGACGAGAACAGATTTAATAAATAAAAAAAATCAATGAAATATCAATCGTAATTTGGTAGAGGAGAAGGTAGGATTATGGGTCACTTTTTATTTTTCTTTAATTACATTTTACTCTATTGAATTATCATCAATTGTTATTTTTTGAAGTTTTTGTTTATTGCCAAGAAATTCTTTTTCAAAATATATATGGGTTAGCTGATGGAAGACGCACCGGACTCGCATGATAAATAAATGGACCATAGACTGGACCATAATCCTATCTTCTCCTCTATTTATAATATTTAAAAAATTTTTTTTTTATTTTAAATGAACTTTGAAATTATTACATATTAAATCCATCATGTATATTATTTAGATAATTATTTTTTTCATAAAAAAACATCTAGTTCAAAAACATAGTGTATGTAAAATTTAAAAAGTTCAAAGTTAGTTAGATTTATCCTTAAACATAGACGAGTCGACTTGGAATTAACAGAAGGAAGTAGATAGATGGATCTAAGAGTGGTTGCTGGTAAACGAGTTCTCCAAGGTTTCGTAAAAATGAAAGAAGAAAAAACTCTGAAGTCTCCGAAGAGAAAGTGAAAAGCGAGAAATAAGGGTTAGAGTAGGGCGAAACGAGTGGCCAAATGTAATTTAAAGAAGAAACGAAGTTGTTTGCGGGGTAAGACAGTCGAGACTCGCTTGGGGCAAGTAAAAAAGAAGACTATAGAAGGACATCCGGTTTACGATTCAACCCGCATACACCTAAGTCTCTCAACATCACCACCACCACCAATCTTTCCTTATTTGCAACGTCTTATTTGACTTTCTCGTTGCAAGAGGTACACGTCTACTTTAGTCAACCGTCCAACATTTTCTAAACCATTTTTTCCATCCTCCCTCCCTCCTCCCTCACAGATTTTCATTTTTTTTGTCATCAAAAAGTTTTTTCTAACTTTCAAAAAACAAACTTTTATCTTCAGTTTATTTAAATAATTCTGTGAATACTCGATTATTTATAAAAATTACAATTTAATTTTATTTACAATCCGAACAAAAATTTTTTAAAAATAATTTACCACAAAGTTTTTGAGTTTAAATTTAAAATTTCATAGTAAAATATTCCATTACAAGGATAAACACGAATTCTCATATTACACCTTTAATGAAGAAGTTATGTGAAGTTTTGCCATACTTTTGAATTTGATTTTTTTTTTCTAATTTAAAAATGAATTTTTAAAATTATTTACATTAAGTAACTAATTAACTCGGTATGAAAATGAAGAGAAAGAAATCTTAAAAGTTAAAAGTAAATAAACTATATGTAAATGAATATTGTTGAATATAATAGATGTCATGTTTAAAATTATTCCCATGTTTCAAGAAATTTAAATAAAAATACACCTGTATATGGAGCATGATTTCTTGATCTACAATAATAATAACAATATTTTAAACTTTGTACATAAGTTGATTGCAATAGTGATATGTTCTAGAAAACTAGCTAGGCAAGTTACAAACTATGGAGTATAATATTTGACTATGTGATATCTGCATAAGCAATATCAGCATACGTGCCATCAAGCAAGTGTGTATTCACTTGAGTACAACGATGTACATAGAAAGTGACAGAACTTTGCAACTTTAGTGTCATAGTTATTAAAGTTCGACCATGACACCTGATACAGTTGATAATACGATAAATGTGATAACATACAAAGCAAATAATAACTTCCTATATCCGCTGATTTTGACGTTTTCATCTATTCATAAATGCACATACATATGAAGGAAAATTAGACGATGGACTTGAATTGTAGAATCATCAGTTGTAATTATCACGCTATCTAAATCTCATTATCATATTAATTCACTTTAACAGAATAAAATGGATCTTTTTAAAATTAAAAATATTGTTTATTAAAAAGTATAATGAAATTTTTTTAGAGTATTTCACTTGGCTTGATTGGAAGACGATAAGTTGGACCTTTTTTCCTATACACACATTTCTTCTAAAGCCCTCTATACTTCTCCTCAATTCTCTTCATATATATTCTGAGTCGAAATGGTAAAAAGCTTTCACGCAGTATTAAATTTCTCTACAGCTTAGTATAAAAATAATTTTTTTCTCTTGACTAACTTACAGCATTTGTGCAATACATTTATCATTTTGATATCATAATAGAATGTATGACAGTAATGATAAATCAGTTGTGATTACATAACTAATAAATCCCATGTGAGTAATAAATAAATAACAAAATAAGTTGAACAAAAAGTTCAATAATTCTCATCGTAAATGTATAAGTACTTTATGGAAGTAAATTTCGACATATTTTGGGGGACAGGGGGTAAGATTAATATTAGCGAATGGTAGGGATTAATCTGACTAAAGTAGTTAGTGATGATTCAATTATTGAGAAAGCGTCACGAGTGTAGTGGAGTTGGTAGCTCAGGGGTAAGCGTACAGTGAGTTCCTAAACCTATAGGAGGACAATATGTAATTCAGTTTGGTCGCACTCGGTGGCCGTGGCGTGTGCGTAGAATCGAGCGGAGAGTTGACTAGCACTATGTGTTGGCAGTTAAAATCGACGAAATAGATGCGTGGTTGAAGATCAATTCACATCCAGTAATAGTTCGGTCGCAAGCTCGGTGATCGGGGCTGACCTACCTGCGACCTTTATCATTCCTGTTAGCTCTTACTGTCTCCCTCCACAACCACAACCGCTCAGCTACCACGCCAATAAGGACCTTTGATAGCGACAGCAAATGCTCACATCACAATAACTCAGTAATGAGTCCCAGTGCCATTCAGGCAATCGAAAGTCTCTGTTTATCATGATGTGAAATTGCTAGAATACTGTATTCTCGATATAGAGACATTATAGAATAGTACTATAATCCTCTGAATATTATTAACACAATGTGTAATTAAATAACTTTATTACAATTGATGAACTTCTGGAAACTTTGATACAATAGCGTCGTAATTAAAAGACAGCATTCTTTTTTCTTTTGCTATCAAAAAGAGATAAAGAATGAAATTTATTGTAAAGTTTTATGAAATATTGAATAATTAAGATAAAAAATAAAACCATTCGATATGATAATTATTAATTAAAGTAATTAAAATACAAATTTATTGATTTAGAATAATCCAAAGAATTTGTGGATTTAATAATGGATAAAAATGACAGTGATTAAATTTAAAAATTCATTTCATTAATTAAATGAGGATTCAAATTGGCAAATAATTCACTGAATGTGTAATAAAAATCCTCCACATTATCATGATTCGCACGAGTTGACCAACTGTGCCAGTTAACTGGAAATTTCTGGTTGCCGCAAATTGTCTGGCGTAACGGTGGGCCATACCACTTGATTCGCGACGATCATCAGTTTGATACCGCGATCGGACTAGATCGTCACGTGTAAAAGCGTAACCAAGTTACAGACTGAAGGGTATTTCGCGTTCTATTCATGTTCCAAGACACGTATACTTGTGGGGCGTGACGTAACTGACTAACAACGCGGTAACACGCTTGAGTAATCCGTTTCTACTATTGCATCTCTCACCCTTTGGACCGGTTGGTGGCTTATTACACGGCCTCGTGACCAGCCGCCTGCCTAAACTCAATTCCAGTACAGGGGTAATGTGGTAATTAGTTTTAATGTCATTTTCTCGTTCCTTTCTATGCCCATGGAATCCTATTGGAAAATTATCATGCTAATTATTTATTTGTTAATCATATAAATGAATTTTCTATTCTGCACTCAGTGACTCTATTTTTTCGGAACTAGAAATAAATATTGGATTCTTTTTTTGTATCATTCATCAGACATTTGTCGTCTAAATTGAAACCTTTTATTCTACAGGAGCCTGTCGTTGTTACGCGGATATCTTCAAAGGATATATCCATGAGCCACAGGATTTCCACGGGATGTTACAGAGCGACAGGTAATCCAATGGCCAACTGGGTCGAGCGATAAGGGTTAATCTAAGAACATAACAGTTAATTTCGCGTATATATATATATACCAATTTTGTTAATAGTATATATGTATTTTATGGTTTTCAAACTCTTGTAAACATTTTATAAAGTCCACCTCTCTCTTTAGCTGTTCATAATTCAATAAAAATACCATTTATTTTACGAATATTTTGAATAAACATTCGTTAAATATTGAAATTTATAGAGAGGACATTTTCTCTAAATAGTTTCTCTAAATTTAATGTTATTAATAAATTCTCTGCATATCTAAAAGAAACTGTCGTGCATAAAAAAACGACTACGCTACTTTTGATGTAATTCTTTGAAATTTATTATTTTTAAATGAAACATAATTGATGGAAAAATAAAATATTAATGGAATAAAAATAATTTTGTAGGATTTTAGATCAAAAAGGTAAAAGTTACTGGATATTTGCTAGTTGGATGTTGTAGAAATATTATTTCGATTCAATGTCGTTGCCCCCTTTATTTTCACACTACTACGCGTTCATTTTCTCTCTTTCACAAGTTCCATACTAGATCGGGTGTTCGAACTTTAGATTACGCTTTGGCTCACAGTCTTTTGTCGTGGTTCGAAATGAAAAGAGACCTCGTGTCGAAAGTTCGCAATGAGAGAGTCAAAATGAGGCATAGAGAAAGAAAAGGAGGAAAGAAAGAAGAACCTTCAATTGAACGATAGGCTAAGTTTATGAAGATGTTAAGAAATATTGAATGCTGAGTTATTTTACTATAAATGAAAAACTATTATGAGCTTGGTATAAAGAAAAATTTTTAAACTTTTTTCAATACAATTTTTTTGTTAAGATATTCCTTTTTTTTAATTCAATCTATATTTAGTGGAAAAAAGGGATAATAGAGTTGAGAAAGAAAAATTTTTTAATAGATATTTTCAATATTTTTATTAATTTTAAATGAATACGTAGAAGAGAGTGCTTGAAATTCAGGAACGAAATATGATGGTGATGGGAGAGCGTGTAAACGAAGGTAGGGAAATCCCAAGAGAACCAAGCTCGTTAACATTAACAACCTCGAGAGTGCGCTCTTGTCGCTTCAACAAAGCATGTTGAGAAAAGATTAAGAGAAAATCAGTATTCTATAATGACAGAAACGAAAAGCTTTTACATAAAATATTTTTTTTCCTATTAATATAACTTAAAATACTGGAAAAAAATTTAATCTCAATTATTTTATTATCCCTCTTTAGATACTTTATTTCATTCTATTTCTGTTAAAATTTTCAATAATTCAATTATCTTTTAACTAATTAATTTCCTCTCTAAGAAAATAATGGATTTATGGATAACAGCAAAACAAAAAAAAACATGTATATTAACATAAATATTCAAAAGTTCACCGAGTATTTTAAAAATTTTAAAATAGTACGAAGTTTATATAAATAATTATATAATTAAAGTCTATGAGGATACGAAGAAAATTTTTATTTAGAAGAAATCGACTTTTGACTTAAAAAATCTTTTAATAAAAACTTGATAATATCCGAGAAGGAGAAAGAACTCGTGATTTTTTATTTGAAAAATTAATTGAAGGTAAAAATAACAGAAACAAAGTTAAATGTATAGATTCTTCTCGCGAATTGTTTGTCTAGAACTTAGAGAAGGGATACGTCTTCACCATTGACTATAAGACGTTCTTCGCTTTAGGCTACCTTTATTCCTTTGGGTATTTGCCCAATAGAGGAATAAAACTTTCACACTTCTCTCTTATCACGAAAAAAAAAAATGAAACAAAAAATGTACAACCAATAAAAATGTAGAGCCAAGTATTGAAAACAATTAATTAAATTTTTTTTTCTTCTATGAAAACTAAAAATAGGAGAAAAAAAAAATAATTACTCGAATAAATTCAATTCTGATACATTATTAAAATTCATTATGTGGTTACATAGTAAGGAGAAAAAAAGACAAAAAAAGTTTATAAGTAGAAAAATATTGCAACGTTGCATATCTCTTCAAAAGCATTCTTGCAAGCGGATTTTTTGAAAGCGATATCTCGTTTTTCTGAAAGTTCACGGGAAAGAGCCGGACGCTTCGGTCCGTGAAATTGAACGGTACGATTTTATACCGATAAACGTGTCAACGCGACGAAGCGACTTGAAAATATGTCTTCGTATTTCATTTTGTATTATTTACAATAATAAATATTGAAATATTTAAAAATTTCGTGAGAAAAAAAATTTACAAATTCATTTTACCGGTGATTTATTCAAGGACCAAAAGCTATTACTTTATCTTTGGGAATACGTTTACCTGTAAATTCTAGGGAGATGCCTGAATTTATATTCAAATAGGTGCCTAAATTAACGAGAGCCGAAATTGTTAGCTAGAATATTCTTCTCATTTGCACTCCTTTTAGCCTCTTTGAATATAACTTGATAAAATAAAATCAACTAAAAATAAACAATTCGTGTTTGTATATTAATACATTAAATATATATATATTATCCGATACTTTGAACTCAAAGGTATATTGTTATTCAAATTTAAATTATTATCTACGTAAGTCTGTTTATATGCATTTAGGTGAGTTCATCAAAATAAGGGAAATCTGCCAAAGTGTATTGTTGAAGAGAAAAAGAATGAAAGATCACCAAAAACATAACATTGGTGTTGGAAAATACATTTTGCATCATCTATTTCTCGTGGTAGTTGGCCCACTGGTAGTAGAAGAGCACCAACTTAAACGAACAAGTTTTGATTCCCGATGGAATCGACGTGTCTCTGTAGTTTCCTAACATACGAAAATGTCTCGGAGCATTGACTTCTAGCTTGTGCACGTATCGACTCGGATTCTCTTGCTTCGTATTCAACTCTCATCGCCCCTCTAGCTTCTATCCCTTCCTGAGTACAATCCGGAAGTGACGTGACGGACCTTGCATCCTGACATATTTTATACATCAACTGAAGCTTCTTTTTCGCTCAATTTCAATTCATACGAATCCCTTGAAGATACAATTTTTTTTATTTCTAATTCCCGGCGAGATTTAAGTTCCAATGATTAGATATTATTGGATATAGAAAATAATTAAGCTAGAGTGTCACTAAATATAGATTATTGATTACTTTGGACAATTGGTAAAAGGTCATTAAGCTGTTCCCTAATTAGCTAGTAGGTAACCATCTCTCGGAAATTATCTTTGCAGCTCGTTGCTTCGTGGCCTCTGGGATATTCTCACGCTCGAGTTCAGGTGCGAACGTTTCAATTGTTTTCCGATATGCAGAGACTCAACTTCTCTCTTTGGTGCTTACCCGGCTTTTAGCAATGGTTATTGCAACGGAGCAATTTAAGAACCCACTAGAGACATAACACCTTATTATCAGTCAGATATTGATATTGATTATTGAAATAGATGATATTTTTATTAGCACGGAATTAGTTATTCATTCGAAACAATGTCATGTATAATTTACATTGAGGAAGTGGAATGTAGTGGTGAGGGAGTGCTCTTAATACCACGAGGGTTGCTATTTAGGTACTTAACACCTTGACAAGTAGTGTTGGAGTCTTGGGGACACAAGGTTGATCCTAGATTCCCTTTCTGTGTTCGTTACTATATATTTCTAACCGCTATGTCACCTTTATCACTTGTTCCAAATTGCTACCATTTGGATGCTAAAACCTGAAGTTTCACCTACATACTATTGATGACTATTTGTAGGATTGCATAGTGTGAAATGGAAAGAGTAGGGTGAGAATAGTGAGAAAGAAAACTGGTGAATCCGGTCGACTACCGGCTGCATGCATGCATGTATGCATACAGTAGGAAACACTGTAGACGGATTATCCAGCAGTTTTAGAGAGAGAGTTCGGCACACATTCTCGTCACTTTTACATCTCTATTTCTACTTCTATAGCTAACTCGTTCGTATGGTGTCGAGATCGAGTTCCAATCCAATGTGGATTTTCACGATATTGGAAACTCAATAAAGGTGTTCTGTTTCATTGTCTTCCTGCTCTTCATTATTGTCCGTTTGTCCTCACTTATATACACACATGCCCATACATTTATATATAAATATATATATATATATATATATATATATATAATTAAAATAAAAAGCTAAAAATATTATTAAATTTTTTAAACGTTTCGAGGAACACTTTTCTTTAAAAAATGATTTCTGTAAATTTAAAATAACTATATTATCCAATATTAACTTTAATTATTTTTATCTTAGTTTTTTTTTATTATTATTAATATTTTTTTTGTAAATGTTTGCATTCTTTTTATTGAAGTTTCAATTTAATAACTCGAAAATTTTTTGAAATAAACTCTTAATCGATTTAGCTTTGAGTAATCTTTTTTTCATTTGAAAAATAATGTTTTCGACCCATTCATTTTTTTATAACAACAAATTTACCAGTAAACCAATCAAACAATGACCTTAATTGTTTGAACTAGTATACGATAGGGGTATGCCATATGTGTTTTAAAAGGGTTGAAAAAAATGGTTATTGAGACAACAATTTAAATAAATGAACTGAAAAATGATGACAAAAAAAAGTATCAGTCAATATATAAAAAAATGATATAAAGGAAAGTGTCTTGCACATAAAGAGAGGAAGGGAGGAGATAAGTTGCGACCTTACGGATGTTAGCGCCATTTGCTGTGAAATATACTGAGATACCAAAGATGATATAAACTTCGATTCGCAATGTAAAGATATCCTCTATAATGTACTGATCAAGTGATTTTTTTCGTTACAATCTAGCATTTTTATATGTAGCCTGGTTTATTTTATAACTTGAACTTCTTGAAATGAAATATTGTAGCTGAGAAGTTGAGCTAGAGATTATTCGAAGAATTTCTGAACAAGCGATGACCAGTACATTCTATGTCAACCTAAAACTTCTCTTGCGTGTTTCTAAGGAATTACAATGATGTACTCTATTATCAACTCCAGCAGGTTATATTGGATAATAATTTTCTCCATAAGAAATGTGTACTGCAGATACAATTATAGTCATCTGTTCTCTTTATAAATCCTAACGGTTCAAAAAAAAAAAGAGTTATTAATCAATTTTTTAGTCTGCTTTGTGTGGCAAAATTTTTCAATTTCAATGTTTGTTTTATTTTAATTTCCAAATTTTTTCATCGAATCACTCTTCACGCGTTACATTCTATATATTGGTAGCGATACATTTTAAAAGTTTACCCATCCTCCTCTTTTAACCGACACTGGCGCCTGGCCGTCGCCACAACCACTCAGCAAACTAGTATGGTATGCCACATTCATACGTTACTCTATCTGTGCCACCTTTTATATACATACACATCTACATATATTTTTGTATGTATTCGTTCACTAAATTTCTTTTTTTTATTTTTATCTCTTTCCAAGGATTCTCGCTGACGGTTTTTTCGATTTTTCTTTTTTCAGACTATAGGAACGCGGTTTTTCATTGATGCAGGGGTCTACATACATTTAACCTTACTTGCTTCTTTACATATATGTGTACATATACGTATACATACAAATTTTTTCTAGTGTCACTATACTCTTCCTTTCTATATATTTTACTCAACTAAACCACAACTTTATACCATGCGAGAGTGAATCAGACCGCATTTACAAACTTTCCAGGAATTTTGCACATACACAGATATATGTACACTCTTTTACACTGCAAATACTTAAAATCATATGTCTCATTGCTGAATAATATTTTTTTTTTTTTGAAAACCAATAGAAAAAACTCGTGAAATATTTAAATCTCCAGTTTTACTACTTGCAAATTTAATATAATTTTTCGCAAAATACTCTGCATACATAGCGAAAATTATGCAGCAGAAAGTTACTCTAAAAGTCTCGATAGAATTGAAACAGTATGACATTTTAGTCAAAAAATATCATTTGAAATAAAAATTTTATTCTTTCTCTAATAAAGAGGGGAAAAGAAAATATTAAAATTTCTTCATCCTTAAACGTCATTTTTTATAGCTTTTACTGGAAAAGATAGACGGTAATTCATTTATTCAAACCATATATGTCTCATATAAATGAAGTTCAACACATTTAACAACTGATTAGATGATTAAACGAGCATCGTGAACATACATAGCAGGTTGTAAATGTAAATATCATCTATTCCACTTAATCTGAGAGAAGTTCTTCACTTAAACTATTTATCTCTTTAGTTTTATGGGAATACAAATATGAATAATAAAAGGTATTATTTGTAAATCCTAAAAACTATTTAAGCGCATGCAGATAATTTCCATGTTGTTGTTGGTCGGAGAGAGCATTGAAGTGAATAAGCCATAGGATAACGGGAGCCGCGCAATTTTTTCTATTACGCCACATTTACCCGGAAAAATAATGCCCATGCACATTTCATCCAGCGTTATCTACTTTCGGGTTTACTGCCTATCCTTGTCTGTTAGCTTTTCGACCATTTTCTCATTCCTACTCTCGTTTCTATCTCCTAACTGAGAGGCAAAGCGAATAGTAGAGTCGAGGTATTTGCAACCCCTCGAAGCCCGGAACTCGACCATTCTATACTTTCGGGCTTGTCTGTTGGTACTACTGTATTCTCACTACTGTTCTTTCTCCCTTCGTGCTGACATCACTATCTGTATCGAAATGAAGCTACAAAACTGCCACATGTGAATATCCGACGTGCAGTTTATCTCGCGCTCTTTTCTACACATATACTAACACATTTATAATAAAACTAAATGATAAAAGTTAACAAAAAAACACACACACATTATTTCTCACTTTCCGGTTCTCAATTTTTAATCGATACGTATCTATATTTATTGATTATTAAGAAGAGCAATTAAAAGATCTGTGCTTGATCTAATTTCATTTATATTATTATTCGAAAAATTAATAAAACCATAGTACGGAAATAAGATAAATTCCATTTAGAATTATCAGATTAAGCTTTTTTTTTGAAATAAATTTAATTATTAGGAGTATGAAACAATTTTAAGCTAGTATTTAAAAAAATGCAGAGTCAGGTTTTTAAAAAAAATTTTTCCAGAAATGCATTCTTATTGCAAAAAAAAGATGAAGCTTTAGTTTTTGATAAACTGATCGATAAAGTCGAGGAATATGTTTTTATTTACTGACTAATCTCAAGGGAAATAAAATTTTATTCAGACAGAAAACAATAGAATATGGGGATTTCGGTAACTTTAGCCTATTCGGGAAAATGTAAAACCTCAGAGTGGTAATATAATAAACATATTATAGATAAGTGTATATAAAATATATAATATGCATTAAGTATACGGATTGTGTGTGTAAGTGATACCGATATGGCTTTAGAACGGATATCGAATATTCGTCCGTAGGACCACTCCTTTTTCCTGTGCTTCGAGTTGAAGTAGATAGGCAAATCTAATGTGCTTTCGGAACTGAACAAGATAAGGAACGTAGCGAGTACTACCCATAGTAGTAGCAAACGGTAGAGGTGCTTCGGCAAACCGTGAGAGTGGCGAATGGAGGTGACGCGAGTGGTTAGATATAGCTAGATGGTGACTTTTGGTATTCAGGTATTATTGGCCAGTGCCAACTGGCCAGATAAATGCGGTTGAATTCTCCCCTTCCTTTCGCCAACACCCATTTTCACGTGTGTGACAACATTCGACTCCAGAGGAAGAGAGTAGAGAGTTCAGTTGACTTAGTTTCGTGTAGTTTGCCATTTGGACTCTCTTTGTGCAATTGTGTGTTTTACATTGAAACTTGGTTTAATTCACGACAGTTTCTTCGTAGACTTACTATTAATAATAATAATCACCATCAAAATAGTTGTTAAAACGATAACAAAAATCATGATAACAATTGAAATTACGTCATTTGTTTTGTAATATTACTTATATTTAACAAAATATGACTATAAATAAACTATTTTATTTATTTATAAAATATTTGATTAATATTGTCCATTATTCATTAAATGAAATAAAATAACCTGTGTTATTGATCATTACATCAAAATATTTCATGTTGAATGTCAAAAAAATAGTTATATTCACATACCTTTACTATTATTATGATTATTTAGAAAAAATTTACAACATATGAAAAAAAGTTTTATTATCATATTGAGATATAAAAAATAACGAGAAAAGTATAAATGCAAAACTCCTTGAATGTATGAATAAAGTAGAATGAAGAAAAAAATTAATGTCAGCATAATCTCATTCTATAAACAAGAATATAAATGAAAATGGTAAATGAAAATTTCTCAGAGGATATGAAAAAAGGATTCGGTAAATTATTGATTGGATCGTCTTGATTTCATTTACTTTTATGAACTGCGGTGCTTTAGACAGACCCGTGCGGAACCACTAGAGCATGCAACGTAAATTGATACAAATAGGAGCATATATGTACTGTAGAGTTTTCCGGATTTTACTGCCAACTCATTTCATCTCTTCGCGTTGCTACCGCAGCACAGTTTTATCACTGTAACTTACAGTCGTGACATGGAATTGTTATTGTCACTGTTACTCTTCTTCCCCCTCTTCTTTCACTCTTTTACTTCTTGTCCATATAATGTCTGAGTCTTTTTTCATTGTGCTCTGAGTTGACCAGGCTATCACAAGCGAAAGAGGAAGAGCGCAAGTTATCTTGTTCTTTTTTTCAACTAAAAAGTTGGCCAAAAAGTTTGCAAAACAATAATGCCCTCAGTATTCTATTCTTATTCCCTTTCTTTTTCTATCTGCTCTCAACTTACTCTTCATCCATTTCAGAAACTGCAAAATTGTTCAATGTCGATGCAGTAACTTTACATTTATACGATCAACTCTTCAATGTTCTCTTCTAAAATTCTCCTTATTTCTGTGACAGTCTAATGACTGCTTAAAGACCCTTTTGTCGTACTTTCGGATAGAAAATTTTATACTTCCAAGCTCTAAAGAGATATAAGTGAATAAAACATTCATTTTTTCCTACCATTAATCAACTTCATCATCATATTCATGCTTTTTTGGGACTCTCCACTCGCTAATGAATTTATTTGATTTTTTTATCAACAGATAAATATCATAAAATTCATCTCAACAGAATCACGATATTATTAAAGTGTAAAATTTGATAAAGTCATTTTTAAATGGCGGTATGGTAAGTAGAGGAAAACATTTCTAGTGTCCTATCGACAATGGCACTGAGTGTTAGTTAGAGAAGCACAAAAAAAAAGTCAGAGGAAGAGCTAAGTTTGTCAGAGTAATTTGAGCTTTCGTTGCACTTGATTCCAGTCACGTTCTTTCGACGCTCTTGTCCTTACTCCTTATTATCCCATATCCTCGACGTCTGAACCAGCCTGCATACCTCCACCTTTCTTCGTGCAATTGAACAAAGGAATCGCGATGGAAGCTTTCTAATATGTTCTCAACGAATAATATTTCGCGTAATAATAATTGTCAGCTTATTGTCATTTCTACCTATCTTCGAGTTTACAATTATTATTAATTTTGCTCTAAACCATAAGATAACAATCAAATTTACCATTATTCCTACGCTGTTTCTCGTTATGTCAATTTTTATCGAGAATGCAATCAACTTATTTATAAGTCCAACTTTTTGAAGGATAGTTCAACGCATAAATCCCACTTTTTTATATTTATCTATGTACTGTTTTTTTTTTTTGATACATGTAATTGAAAAAAAAAAAAAAATTAATTCAATTTAGAATTTATTCATCAGTCATAAATCATCAACCATTCATTCATCAGAAAAAAGTGCCCCTCGAAAAGTTGATATAAAGTTTCACAAATGCTTGTAATGATAATTGTATTATTACACTGATAAGTATATAAAAAAAATAATTTCGAAAAAATGTCAACTAATTTAAATGAAATACAAATATTTGACCACTTGAGATTTATGATAATGATGAGTGTATGGTTGTCATTTTAAGTAAATTGTTATTCACCGCATTTAGAACCCTCAATCACATTGATTGACGTTAGTCATCCCCTGCGTTTGCCCTATACCACTTTTTCTCTCTCTCTCTCTCTCTCTCTATCCCGCTTCAATTCATCGACGCATGTATACGGGCCATTAAAGACGAGCATTTAAGCATACTCAACTCTTTGTAAAGGCTTTTTGAAATTATTTAAGTAATTGAAATTTTTTTTCCAATCAAATTTTTATTATTCAGATAATTAAAAATTCATAAAAAACAAACAAACAAAAGTAAAATGATATTGGATTCTTTTTTAATATTTACTGTTTTATCTTTGTCAATATCGCCGTCAATCCATCTATTGTTGAATTTATTATTTATTTCGATCTTTGAAATGAATGTTAAAGGAACAAAAGGAAAAAAAATAGAAATGCACATTTTTTATAAAAGAAAAACTAGAAAGCGCAACAGCACTCTCGACGCTTCGAAGTTGGTAATAAAAAATTTAGAGACTCGCCAAGACACCGTCTGCTACCTCACACTTCGAGACACGAAACAAACAAATGGATTATTTCTGGTGTTCTCACGAGGGAGGTCAGTAAAATGGGATTGCACAAATCTCAAATCTCATGCTTTTCGAAACTTTAGTTTCTCATACTTTTATCTATAACTTTAGACATTAAAAAAACATTTTTTCATGGCATTACTCTTAGAATAAAACAGTGTATTGGTTCTGTGAATTGTTAATATTCATCTGTATTTTTAAACAGTTCACGCATTTTAAACATTTATTTATTATCAATTAATAATTAAAACTACTTGTTATCAAATCATTTTCTACAGAAGATAATTTAAAAAAATACTACGTACTTTTACTAATCACTTAAATAAATAAAATATAAAGATTCAAATGAAATGTATCTTTAAAACTCACGATTGAAAGTTGCGAAAATTCCAATGAGACAGAGAATCACTAACCGCCTTCTTAAACACATTCCAACCCTTAAGGACTCGTAGACTTGATTCATTTTAATTTGTACGATTTTCATCCCTCGATGACAGGTGGATCTCGTAACGATTTCATGGATAATGTTTATTCCGCTCGGTGAACGAAGGAATGGAGTTAATAAGTCAAAGCTGTTGGCAAGCTAAAATTAACTAGTTCGTTAATTGATACGATGAATAGCCAATCTTCTCTGGTAAAGTTTAAACCGATTAATTGAAAATTAAGCCTAATTGATTATCGGTTGATTGTATTAAAGTCAAGATCCGTATTCGCTGTGGTAAATCCGAAACGTTTATCCACTTTTCGGATAAGCCAGAAGATCGAAGATTCCACTTCTTTCCTTATTTTTTCTTTTTTTCCAGTTTCCTCTTGAGAATAACCACAATCCTCTGATTTTATTCTCTTTTCTTCTTTTTTGACTCTGCTATTTCACTAGGATATCAGTGATTTTCTGGTCTTTGTCGTACAATACTTGCGTTTATTTTAAACTTTTTATTCAACATCAAACAAAAGTTTTAGAAAATTTCCATAGTATTTTTTTTTGTGATTAATTCATTAACAATAACATAAACTCATATTCAAAAATTTTTATCAAGCATAATTTGATTAGACACATTTGTAACTTTTAATTTGAGACTTTGAACGATGTCATTTAATTTATTTAAAATGTTTAATGTTTGAATATCTAGCATTCGTTGAGATCATTAAGAGTTGCTAAAACTTATTTGTAAACTAACTTGCAAAACTTATCACTCGTTAGTTTGTAATAAAATGAAGAGAAAATAAGTGATGCATAAAAAAAACAGCCATTATTGAATAACATGATAAAAATATGAAAGTTTAACTCATAAGCCGATTTGTTTTTGTGTACAAAAGATATCCGCTTAAATAGTTACAGTTAAAAGTACTGTTGATTTCTCTTTAATTAAAATAATAATAATTTAACACAAACAGCTGAAGAATTTTAGTAACATACGAATTCATTAAATAACTGTATTTAACATTAAATTATTTTAACAACGTATTTAGTCCGTCTCTTATTTTTGATAATTTATAGAAAAGTTCGATGCGATCCTTCGGCTAGAAGCTCACAGCGCACACTGAAACATCGGACATTTAAGCGCGGGAACACGTTTTTGCACCCCACTTTGGTAGACTTGGTATTGCGCACACTCCAAAGACAGAAAGCTCATCAGAAACTACATAGTAGGGGTAAAAGTTGAAAGTGAAACAGAATGAAAAATAGAGAAAACAACAGGAGAGAGCATACACAGTATAGGTACTTTCTGCACCCGGCTTGTGGCAAAAGTTATGACCGCAAAGGGGTCGTTAGTGAGCGGTCTCCAAATTAGTATAACGCGTTATCAACGCTGCGATTCTCAAGCTTAGTACCTAAGCAACAAGGTTAGATGTTTGTGGCATACTTTGCTCTTCTATCCCTCGAGTGTGCACACTTAAGTTTAGTTTCACCGCAAATAATGTTAAAATAGTCTAATCTCAGAAGCACTATTTCTATCGTAATTGTCGAGGAATATTCCATTCGTTATTGTATTGTTTCTTACTCTATTTATTCTCATTTCTTTACTTAATAATTTGTATTAATTTAATATATTTTAACATATTCTCAATTTCCATTAATAAAAAATATTATAAACATTTTTTTAAAGTTTATTTTCAAACACAAAAATAACAAATCAAGTTTTTTTACAATTGATTTTTCAGATGAAAAATTTTAAAAATATTTTTAATGATGAAAATACTTGAAAACTGGTTCGATAGATTATTATAAAAATATTATTTGACAAGAATTCTAACAATGGAGCAGCAGCAGTGAACTAAATCACTCTATTGTTACCTCAGTGTGTACATTTTTGTGATAAATCCTTGAATAAAAACTTTTAAAAAATTTCTTTACTATATTTATTATTAGAGAAAAAAAAATCGGACCCATTACAACAACTCCCAATAGGAAGTAAAAAATTATTACAAAAAAAATGAGATGTTTATTAATCCGTACAATAGCATAGAAATAAGTGACACTAGCAGCTGAATTTATTGCACTATCAATATGTGCAACACTCTTTGATCATTAAAGCACAAAAGTATACGATTGTCTATTTAATTTTAATTGTATTTTTTTCATCCTGCATATCAATGATTCCTTTTACATTCACTTACGTTTATTTGTCACTCTGTATATAAATTTTTCATGAAAAAACTCATTTAAATATTGATTTTTTTGAAATTGAAATTTTAGTTTATTAATTCTCAGACAAAAAAAATTTTATATTTAAAAGAAGGTATAGAATATTAATATAGTTTCGCTATGTTCCAATAAATTCTTGAATATTTATATTGAAAGTGCTAACTTTACTGAATTATAAAATACCAATATTTATCCTGATATTTCTAACATTTTTCAACCATTTCATTTCCGAAAGACTTATGTTTTTATAATCATAATAATAATCATACTATAAGCTTTTTCACAAAAAGCATGTTTTTATCAAAAGTTTAGTGCACCACATGAATATCTATATAATATTTTTTTTTTTTTAAAACAACTTCCAACCTTGAGGGGAAAAAACATAGATGCTAAACTAATAAAAAAAAATCCAAAACAAAAATATAAATAATGCTATCAATCGAATTTTTCCTTCATTATGTTATCCAGATACTAAAATTTGTAGGCAAAGCAGATTATTGTCTAAGTAAACAGAAAAACAGATAATTTGTCGTTGACTGCGTTAAATCCATGCGAAGGGCGTTTATATACTCTGAACCGTTTATTTGCACATATGGAGATTTGAGCATACGTATATATGGAGAGAATGAAGATGAGAGAGTCACCACGATACAAATTTGCATGTACATAAATCCTATTATTTATAACATTCGATATATTATGCTTGCCTAACGATAGCATGATGATCATAGAATAATAGAAAAAAATAATGAAAATCAATGATTGAAACATGGACAGAAAGAAAATGATTTTAATCTGTTTTCCAAGGTAATTCTAAACCATCATGACATTGGTGCATAGAATAAAGTCATTACACGATGCATATGCAAGGTTTTGAGCTCATATATTGCTAGCTCGGTTGCCCACACACTTGCCAACATTCGCCACAAATAGACTCGATGCTTGTAGCGGCTTATCCAGCCACAGTGTGTACATTCGTGGACGATTATTGTGACGATTGCATTTCGTATTATTATCCCACTTTAACGATGACTTCTCCCACTCTCTCCAATGGCTTTTCAACCCCTCATTGGATTCTCGCTCGAGGATATGTTTTCAGTATAAAACAGCTGCTTAATCGAAATTGCAAATGTCCACGGCCTAACACCATAATAAACGAATTAGTTTGTATTGATTATAATTAACTTGCATTATTAAATTATTATTTTCCCATTTTAGAAATTCAAATAGTTTAGATAAAATATTAACCTACTTTTAAATAAGTTTCGTTTATGATAAAGGTTTTTTTTATTGAGCAATAAAAAAAATTGGCATCGTAATTATTATGATACTCTTGAGGAAAATGATAGTTTAGGAGGACATAGTGTCATTTGTTTTCATAAACAGAAGTATCAAGTATTAACATCAGAAGGATCCAAACAGCTTCGGTTAACGGTCATAAGGACCAGTTAAAGTACATCGAGTGTCCAAGCATATACCAAACTTTTCACTTAGCTACCACTTCTCTACTCTCTCAACTCTACTTGTACAGTAGTTCGTTGAAGGATAAAGCGTCTTTCCTTGATCGTTGTGACAGCGATATCTCTATATATTTTGTTTTCAACTCAAATCTAATATATTTGCTCCATAGAAATATATGTAGATATTTTTTTTGTCATTGTGAAAAATAGATTGAAAAATTTACATAAAAAAAGATAACACAAAAATAAGATCAATAATTTTGATACTTTTAAAAATAAAAAAAATTTACGGTTGTAAAATATATATGTGAATTTCAATATTTCAATTTTTTTCTATTTATATTTATTGTATAAATAATAATATTCTCAAATAGATAAAATATTATGACTTTTTTAGTTATTATTTTGTTGTGCAGGATGTTTCATATCCTTTGGCAATACGCATATTATTGTGTCGTATGCTGGATATTCCTCCTTTTCACTTTATCCCCAATCCCGAGGACACAATTCAATTTTGCGAACGTGCGATTCACTATTCGCGAGGTTGATAACTAATGTATTGACGGATGTTGACATAATGTGTGTTCTCTCATATGTATAAATTTACTGAGTAAATACATATAAATATATTTATAAATATATATACATGTGCCTATAGATTGTTATTCTGAAGTCATTTCATTAAACATCTTAAATGAATCTTCTATTCAAGATATCGATAAATTATTGATAAATTCAAAATTCAAAAATATCCATATTCATTAGAATATTAAATACTAAATATTTACCTTAGCATAAATTTGAATATTATTAATATATTACATCGTGGCAAAACATATTATTACTACTAGTTTCACATGAACGTTACTCACGTGATAGTCTATAATGGACCACTTGGCAATCGTCTAGAATACGCACCCATGACTTTTCCAATTGAAGATCTCCAATAGTTCAGTCTATTTCACAATCGGGAGACCGTTGTTTGCGCGATTTTCCAACAAACGAGTTCGTCGGTCTGGCGTCGCTCCAAATGGTGAGAAAGTTCCGGACGACTTTTCCTGGTAACCTCGAAGGGTCAACCACCATCCGATAGAAGAGATACATTCATAGTCTAGAATTTTAAATCATTGTAGTCATTTTATATGTATCCAAGTACAAACTATTTAATATTTTAAATAATGGAAAATATAAATAAACATACTTACATAAATTTTAGTTGACAAAAGAGTTTCATCAAAAAATAAAATAACAACAAAATGATATTCAAATGAAACTTGATGAATTTAGTGAAATTGTAAAAATAATCTAATCAGTTAAATTAGACATGGTTTCTTGATTCAATTTACTATGTTCTTTGTTCTTACTTGTATGCAGGAATACAAAGGAACAACTAGTGCTTCAAGTATACATTGTAAAGTTGGTCGAGCTAGCAAACTTGCACGAGTGACTCAACAGAGAATTGAGTTTTGGATATGGAATAATTAATGTGGATTTGCGAGTAAAACGGACGTTATACATTAACACATTAGCTGGGGCTATGGCAGACTTGCTACCACCTCCTTTCCATCTCTCCAAACGTCTCCATTATATAGACCAAGCTTCAGCTGGTTCCGGTCATAACTCAAAATCCCTCAGGTGTGCAGGTATACGCGGTTAGTGGACACATTGGAATGTTAGGCTTGATCTTCTTGGTGTTATTAAGCTTTGTCAACTTTCATTCAAGTCACATATGGTAAAATAGCGATTGGTCAAGTGGATGGAGATTTGTCAAAGTCAACTTTTATTCATGTCATTATTCTCAGTCGTTCATTTTTATGTATCTCTTCAAGTCGTCTATTTTCATTTAATAGAAATGATTCCGTATAATCAATACTAAAATAGTCGTAACTTGAGTTTATTATGACAGACTTGGAAAAATATCTGAGGATAGTCACCCTCTCGAGTCACTGGCATACGTGACTAGAAAAGCCTTGTCGCTTGACATTATTGATTATGAGCAATTGCAAAAAACAACACATCAGAAAAAACGACATCAGTGGCTTGTTGGGTCAGCAATAAAATTAACCATCACATAAAATGTTTCTTATTTCAAAAAAAGATGCAACGAAATTAGAAAATGTTATTGAATGTAATTAGCAGAAAGTTTGTGATGTGGGTATTGATTTCTGTGATAATTTTGTTTTTAAATCAAAATTTCAAGAGTCTATTGTATGATATCGAAAATCACCTTTACTTTAATTAAAAGTCTTTACTATCAATGCTATCTTAAATCAAATTACTTAATTATAAGTTATAGAGTTAATTCAGTTGGCGTTATTCGACGAATCCCAAGATTATTGGTCTCAACGACTGGTGAAAAGAAACTTTTGAAATATTCTCCTCTGATAGAAAAGAGTAGGAAAAAAGATTATGAGCGAACACGACATTAAAGGATGGTGAAAGAAGATAGAAAAAAAAATTTGCACCAAAGTTAAAAAGTTTACGTTTTCCTTTTCCTTTTCATGAGTTTCTGGTTTCATTCGTTGCTTGAATCAATTCGAATCGCAGCTTCACCATCATTCTTTTCGTTTTTGGAAAAAAACTTTTGGCGATGGTCGTCTTCGGTATGTTTGATTCGTATAGCAAAGTGAGGTAAAAATTTGTAGTCGAGTTAGTAGATGACTTGACGCTCACCGAAATGTCTTGAAGGGACTGGAGCTTATGTTGGGTTAGCAAGAACGGGTTGTGCTGCAGAATGAGAAGGTGGGAGCTGATGCGAATTGAATCATGGGGGCGTTTTAGCGACGACGTGTACTGCATTCGAAATTCTAGACGGTCTCATACCTGCACAGCCCTTGACTTGCTAGAAAGCTACGTAGTATACCAAACCTCTAGCATCTTCTACTAGCTACACGGTATGCTGACTAAAATCTGCCACTGCTTGACTATATGTACCAACTTACCTGAAGGTCTCGGGCCCGACCATACGTATATTCTTCTCCTTCATACACATCACGGTATTCGCTTTTTACTCAAACCTTTCTTTACTTTCTTTCCTTCCTCGCTACCTCAGACAGCATCGATTTTTAATCTTGTTCAATGTTAACGGGAGACCGCCCTTTCAGAATTTGCTCGATTGAAAATTTATCTGATGTGTTTAGTATAACAAGTAGTGATCGCAGCATGTCACACGCCAACTTTTTCATCGCCATTCTGTACATAGTTGAAAAAAATCATGCTTTAAATTGAATTATGTTAACATCTCGAAGTACCTTATCATTCCCCTTCCAACTATACATAATAATGGTGTTTATTTAGGAAAATTTTGTGGAAATAAAATACCACTATATCATATTTCCCGCGAAAAGATTACTTTATTTATGAAAATTTCATTTATATCTCTGATTTTTAGGTATATAAACAACACCGTAAAATATTTCTATTTCAATCTGTCAACATACGTATAGCCTATTAATAAAATTGACTGTTTATTGATTTATTATATCCGCAATGGGAATTTATATTTTTTTTTATTGTTGACTTTTGTTGAAAATCAAGCGAAAATCCAACTCATTTATTTTATTTTTCAGGTGACTGAGACGCTAAATGTCTTCCGAAAATCCCGGGACACTACAACTTTTAAAGGCTATATTTTATGAAAACTTTAGATCAGAAATCTATTTTTGCTACAGTTTTAATTTCTGTTGAGTTTAAAGACTTCATCATTGTAATAATTCATCTGATATGTGAAAACGATAATTTATTTATCAATGAAATATATTATGCATGGTATGAATAATATTATATGCTCCTTTTTTTTATCTAAATTTTTTAGGAAATAATTTAATCATAACCAATATCTGTTCAACACAGAATCATGAGTGTTTTTTATTCGGCAGATGCTCATTATGCAATAAAATACATAATCTGAACAGATGATATATCTAGTAAAAGCAGTAAGAATCGATGTATATAATTAATATTTATTAATACAAATTGGTGTGATAAATTTAGTTTCATTTGTAAGGTGAAAATTTGTAAATTTTCATAGATACATTTCGGTACATTTCTTCAGTGTAAATCTAATTTGACTTATTAAATTTACCATCTGGCCTCGGGATATATTCGCACGCTCGTATAAGAGAGAAAACTAAAACTAGAGTATTCAGCTCCGGGTATTTTCTTCGACTGGATTTAACCCGCAAGGCATTTAGCTTCGTCAGTCGTAAAAACGCTTTTCCAGATCCCCGGGCAAGAAAGGGCTTTGGTCAGCTGAAGTCCGTCAGCCTTGCGAACTTTGACCGTCAGATGTGCTCCAACTTCAAGTAGAATTATATGATTTAAAGCAAATTGCAAAAAAAAATCATCCACTTAACTTCCTACGCTTTTAGATGTACATTCAAAAGTATTCAATACATCAACCATTTTTTATTGAGTAAGTATAGAGAAAAAATCTAGAGGAACGGAAGCAAATGAACAGTTAAATTAAATATTTAAAATCAATCAATTATTTAAATTGAAAAATATTTAATTTTATTATAATTAACAACAGTTGTTGAACTATCATTTGTTTATCATTGCTTTTCACTTCATTAAATGTAATCTTTGTAAGCATGGAAATTTTCGGAGCATTTAATTGTGATTAGAGTCTTGATGGATTGAAGGTTCTTATTTGCCCCTCCCGTAGACAAACAGACTCGTTGTCGTTAACACTATTGTTCTCACGGTTCTCTAAACGTTAAGAACATTTCTCGTGTATCCTACAAGGGAATGTTACTCAGTTGGGTAGATGCGTGTTGAAATAATACGATGCAAAGTAGATGAGAAGGTAGCTCCTGAAATTGGAAGTGAAGGAGAAGTAAGAGAGGAAGCTTTTCTGCCACTACTGGCGCCAATTTAATCAGCGATAAATTTCTTTGTTTTCTTCTTTATTCACGTCTAACATTATCCGCTTTTTTACTTGATTCTTTTTAACACCAAAAAGAGGTGAATAACTTTTTCCTGGATATAATTTACTGCATATTTTTAAGCTGCAGTTCATCAAGCACGGATTATTCACAAAAATAGTCAAGAAGTGTTGCAATTTATTATTCATACTTGTCACTTACTTTAAACCCACTTTTTGCATGTTTATTAATTCTGTAAAATTTTTTTTTGTTCCAATTATTCATCTATTTGTATTATTGCTTATAAATTTGTTTAACTTAAAATAAATTATAAATAGGATTGAGAAAAATTTTAAAAATGAATAATCATTTATATTTATGCTTATAATGTTGGAAATAAATAGACATTTATAATAGTTTAACTGAATAAGAGACTTATCTGAGAATAGCTACTCGAAGAATTTGACTCCTTTATAGCCGCTAGCAGTCTTTTCGATATTCTTATGAAAAATATTACTTTTTAATATGAATTTCAAAAATTTATTGATCCGTTATAAAAATATTCCATAATAATTTGAATAAAGTAATAATAAATTGGTCAATAGATAGAAATGATACAAGTTAATTTTATTGTTTTTTTTTAAATTACTTAATAAAATGCGCTTATATAATTTATTACATCTTTTGATCTATCAAGAAAAAATCATGAAAAAAAAAAAGAAATAATAAATTACCCAGCTGACTATTTCTTTCAAAGAATGCACGTGCCTGACATGCATTTTCTTTTGTTGTTCCCCAGAGAGAATGAGGCATTGTGAATTATCTCGTCAGGAATTCAACGCTCGTTCACGACTATTTCCCCAAATTCGATCTACCTTTGTTCGCGTACACCTTTGCACTTACTTAGGACAAAGTAAAAAAAAATATGCGTGTAAAGAAAGGAGTAAAAAAATAAATAAATAAACGAATAAAATGAAAAATCAGGAAAAAGTCGGTATACATGAGTTTAAGTAACTGTAAAAAAAGTTATATTTTACATGATACTTCATGATCTAATAGTTACTTAGATTTATATTTTTTAAATTGTAAAAATGATCATTATTCTTTAGAATACTCTTGAAAAATAATTTCACCAGTCTGCCTAATGACCTGTACGTTTCTAAGTTTAATGTGCTCCAAAAGATAATAATTATTTTAATAGTGAAAAATTATGTCTAAAAACTGTAACAAATGATCTACAGGTTTTTTTTTAAACCTAAAGACGTTTTAATTTTGATTTTCGGACCTTTTACAGCATCTCTTTATCCAGGGAAGATAAAAATGTGATGAGAAGTAAAGAAGTACGAGGTGGAATCTGGGATAACTTTTCTAACCAGGAGATGACAGTGTTGAAATATAAAAAAAAGATAGAGAAAATGAATTGAGGTGAAATGCCGACGATTGCATCCCCTTAGGAAAGAGGATAAAACAAGCGGGTGTTCACACTTTTCTCAAATCTCCACATCTCCTTTTGTTTCGAAGTAAGAACACTGAGAGCGAAAAGCTATACTTTTCATGGCCTCAATCATCTTAGTTTAAAGTTTTTTTTTACAAAAAAAATACTTGAAATAATAATAATATATAAGATAAATTAAAAGACTGAATATATCATAATATTAATTGATATATTTTAACTTCATCTTAAATTTTAATACTAGCAAAAATGATTAAATTTAATGTAAAAAAAAACGTTAATTATAAATATTTTAAATGAATATTTCTTTTATTTGGAAAAAATAGATTTATTTTCGCTAAATATACTAAGTACAGTAAAAGAGTGAAATTTCATTTATTAATTATGTTATATTAATATTTTTACAGGTTTACAATTGCATTAAATGGACGAAATGCAACTTTTATATAATCTAAATTCATGTATCATTCTTTAAAAATATTTAATAAATAACAAAATAACTTTATTGAGGAAAATATTTAATGATTGGTTAATTGAGGTCAGGAAGACCATCAAGGGTAAACATTGAAGCTGTTTGACTGTTCGGACTTTCACTATTTTGGGATGGAAAATTGAGATAATCTGGATCACAAAAGTTATTAGCCTATATAGAAAAAATTAAATAGGTTATCTTAGGTATGTATTTAATTATCAAAATTTATTTACTTGAAAGAAAAAGTTATCTGTGCCATTCTTATCCATATGTCTAGGTGCATCAGCTTCAAGGAAATCAGGAATTGTGATTGGCGTGGAGCTTGTGGAAGGGTTTAATTTGAAAAGGGATGGGACCTTCAATGAAAGGATCAAAAAATAACAATATTATTAGATAAGATAAATGATCTTGTTTGCATAAAAATTGTAAAATAACAATTATAGGATTTTATAATTAAAAAATTTACAATTAAATTTAATTATTTTTGAGTTAATAGATTAATTAAGTGTGTGTAGATTGATTGTATCGGTTGTATAAATAAAATATATCAGTCATTGTATACATAAGTTTCTGTCCATAAAGAATTTAAAGGAATAAGTTCATTTTCTACCTTAACTAAAACATCTTCTCTAAGTTCATCAAAACATTGAGGTTCATTTTTTTTGCCCATCATTTTGAAATCTATTTTTCCTGGTGGAGGTTCATACATTAATGAATCTCCAGAACGATATCCATTGACAGGTCTTAGATATTGATCATATCCACCAAATATTTTTATGTCATGAAATTGCGATGCAGCTTCGAACTCTTGGTACTTTGGTCCAAGGATTTTCATGTCTTCAAAACTTGGCAGAGTCAACTTGCTCTCGTTGTTAGCGTAAAGCTTTGATGTTTGGCCTTTATCATTCAAGACTTTGCCATCTACCCGGTTCATGGGCAAGAAACTGGAGTCACTGATGATGTCATCAAACTCGGGAAGTTTGATTTTGGGATCGTAGACATTGACCGAGTTACTGTCTTCCATGCAAATTCCATCTACGCCAAGAATATTAAAATCATCAATGAAACTACGAGTACTTTTTAAGTAGGACAATGTCTCATTTAAAAAGGATAAAGATGATTCATTTTTAGTTAGTAGAGGTAGTATTGAAGATTGAGAATTGTTTGAAAGACTCCCCATGTCATTTTGATGGTCCATGATATTTAAGAAATTTTGATGAGGACCAATAACTATAATAAAAAGAAGATATTTATTATTTAATTAATATTTGTATGAAAAATAATAAAAGAAATTTTTAATATACCATAAAATCATCCAAAAAAATAACTTATGATTAAAAAATATTTAACTAAAATTCAGCTTACTAGATATTTTAAAAATAGTTTCTTACTTTATTAAAAGAATGACAAAAATATTCAAATATTTGTATCAAAAAAGGAAGTTTGATGTGAAGAATGCAATATATACAAATATTTGCTACTTACTATCTTCTTCAGGAGTTACAATAGGAATCCCTGAGTCTAATCCAATTGGTTTTATTCCTCCAAGGATGTCATCCATTTTTGATGAAGAGAAAAAGGTCATATTATCCACAAAACGATCATCTAGATTCTTTGCATCAAGAATTCTAATATCCTTATCTCCGGGAATTTCAATTCCCTCAGTTGAAACTGGTTTTTGGTTTCCACTTTCCAATATCATAATCTGATTATCATTATCAGTGACAATTACATTGTCATTTATATTATTCTTTGCATTCATAATATTGATTGCATCTGCTTCAGCACCCTCAAGAATGGTAACATCATGTGAATTTTGTGCTATTAAATCTCGTGCTTCACTATTGCTCATCACTTCATAACGACCATCCTCAGTCGCTCGAACGAATTGAATACCTCCTTGTGCTGCTAGCTCTAACAACTCGTTGCAATCATCCATTGAACTATTATGACTTGGTTCACTAGGGTGTTCAGACTCCCCCAAAGAATCCATATTATAAAATTGAGAATTTTCTAATGGTGTCAATAAATTTTCTATTATAAGAGAAAATAAATTTTTTAATTTAATCAAAAAAATAATTTTAGAAATTTCCATTTAATCCATCAAGTAAATTGACAGATTAAAGATTATAAGCTTACCCTGATCTTGATCAGAAATAGGTGGTTCAATTAAATAACTAGATTTTCCATCACTATTAATATTTTGTACTATCGTTGCAACTACTGAAACTTTCACTTGCACAGTTCTATTCTCTGTTTCTGAATTAAATGGACTCATTTTTCCGGTTACACGTAAATCTTCAGCGCTCGCTGGTATCAGCATCTGTTAATAAATTTTCAATAAAATATTTTTAACTCTCCAAGAGCAATAATAAATAAACAAGATAAACGAGTATAAAGAAAAAGTCACATGTTGATTTGGTCCAGCAGGAGTAACTTTCACAAGAACAGGAATACCTTTTGCTGGCTTTAATAATGCAAAAGGTGTTTGACCATTCATAATTGCACTTTCCATGGCTTTTGTTTCAATTTTATCTATTAAAATACTTGTCATGCAGGAATTGACATCCTTATTATCATCAATATTTTTATTACTATTTGATTCAATAATTTTAATATTCTTATCATTATTTATTGGTGAATTCGACATGCTTGCTTGAGATGATGATGAGTTACGATATTTTATACCATGTTTAAATTCTTCATGTGAACGCAGTGAAAATCGTCGTGGAAACTCTTTACCACATATTCCACATGAGTATTGCATTTTTTCTACGTGAGCGTGAGCCTTCACCTTATGACACACGAGGTTAGACATTTGATTGAAGCCTTTATTGCACAATTCACACTTGTATGGGCGTTCATTGGTGTGAGTAAAGACGTGATTTCTTAAGTTACCTATGATAAATAAAATTATAAAAAATTATATTTTTCTTTTATTCAGATTCATAAACTTCAAGAGAAAACGAAAATAAAAATAGTAACCTTTCTGATGGAATCCTTTCCCACAGAGATGACATTTGTGAGGTTTATTTTCTGAATGAGTTTTCCTATGCGATATCAAAGTAGAAACTCTAAAAAAAATCTTCAATATAAGCTCAACAGTTTACAGTATATACATATCTAGCCATAAATATTTTTTTTTGTACAGACCTGTTGAAAGTTTTCTTACAGAATTCACACACGTAAGGTCTAGCATCACTATGGATTGCTTTGTGCTGACTAAGAGTTGAAAGCTGACGAAAAGCTTTACCACAAACATCGCACTTAAAATTTCTCTCATCAGTGTGAGTAGGTAAGTGCCTCATCAGTGTATATTGATGTCTAAATTCTTTTGAACCTAGCATTAACGTGGAAAAAAAAGTACTTATTCAACATCTAGGTTTAGTTGTAAATAAATATTACATTAAATGAAAGTTGTGACATTAATTAGCATTTCAATAATGATGGTTTATTATTTTAGCAAGGTAAAATGATAACTGTTGAATTATTCTTTATTATATTCAATGATAAATTACTTACAGATACCACATTCCCATATTTTTAAAGTTTTCCCATCACGTTTAAGGTATTTGACAAAATGAAGTCTCGACCGTGGATCATCCTTATCAATAAGTCGAGGGGTTGATGTTAAAATAGGATCATTTGTTAGAGATTGACTGACCGTATCATTTTGTTGATTAATAATTATATCTGGTACCTAAATATTATATTTTAGAATAGTGTATTATTTGGATACCTTAAAATGATATATTACCTTTTTTGGAGTCAATATAGGTAAGTCAATATTTTTTTCAAATAATTTCATATTATTTCCATCTATATTAACGGCATCAATATCGATTGCATTTAAACTTATGACGCCAGCCTTTTTGGTAATGATTAATTGATAATCACATGAAATGTTATTATTGATAAGAATTTATTTTCTCAACAAAATAAAATACCTGAACATTGGGTTGATTTGTTTCACTAGAATCGCCAGACGTAACGGAGACTTGACTACTTCCATCTTGAGCTGCACACTCTTCTTTCACGTAAACCTCGTAAATACTACATGACCAAAGGCAATTTAAATTTCTTATTCAAGATCCATGATGTGGAATTCGTATTTTTTTTTTATTTTACCTGATTACTTCGTCTGGAATAGATCGAGAAAGTATCTGACTATCTTCAAATTGATTCTCCCCTATAAATGACAATGTTGAATTGAAAAAATAAAAATAAATAAATAATATTGTACACCATTTTTTAATAATAAATTATTTTAACTTTTTATATATTACCTTAAAAAAAAAGTATCACACTGATTCAATAAAAAATACATCATCATTTAAATAATAAATAATATAATATAATTAATTAAACTCGTTAATTCTATTTGATGGCTGTTGATTAAATAATAATTTCCAAGGGAATACAGAATGTCAAGAGAATTGAAAAATTATACACACTACAGGCTACAGTAAATGGAATATACATTTAAGTGTTCAAAACTATTTGCACATTTTTCAAACAAACCAGTGGTGGATTATTCAGCTCTCGGATTTTTTTATTCGAGTCAAGTAAATAAACGAAAACCGCCATTAACAGAGTTCATTTTGTAATAGACTAACAGAACTGACAGATTAACTAATATTTTTCTCGGGTTATAAACGTTTTTTATAAGAAAAGTGTGTAGGAAAAAGATTTAGGAGTGTCGGTAAAAGGAAAGAAAGGATATATGATAAAACTTACAATTGTAGCCTTGTAGAAAATTGTTTTGAGACATTTTTTCTTGAATGGGAGCCGTCTTTCTCGACTAACGTCAATCTCTCGTTGCACTTCATTCGCATCAACATATATATACATGTGTGAATCTGTTACTGAGATGGCGCTGATTAAATTTAAGAAGAACGATCATGTTGACTTTTAACTGCTAAGGTCATTAGAATGATAAAATCGTTTTTTCATATTAAATTAATATCATATATCAAAACTAACTGTTTTAAAGATATTTAATAAATATAAATCGGTTTGTTTTTCTTTAATGTATAAAAGAAGAAATTTATATGATCCATAAAAATTGTTTTATAAGCGGAAGATAATTTAAATTCACTGATCGCGAATTTTCGATTAAACAAATACCCCACTTAACTTCCTGTTTCAAGATGGCACCAACTCTGGTCCGGAAATTATAAGTGTGATACGTCATTTTTATTCTAAGGTAAAATTACATTAAGTGTATACAAAGAAATACTTAAAAAATGTGATAAAAGTTATTAAAATTATAATAAGGATAATTTTTTTTAGTTGACTAGTGAACTTGTGCTGATTAAAATAAAAGAAGTTTAGGTGTATCAAAAACAAAGTGTAATAAAAATTCTGATATTTATAAAATAGCAAATAATCGGACCAAACTCGTGTTTCTTAACTCTTTATACGGATTGGTGAGTCAATTCTTGCGTGCTCTTGGTGCTCATATTCCCAGAAAGTTAAAACCGCTTTCGAATTCTAACAGCAACCGTAGACTTTACCTGTCCAATGTTACCTCACAAACATTCTGAAAATTGAACCAAAAGCCACAATCTCGTTTTTTTCTTCTTTTCTTTTCTTTTGATTCAATGATTACTTTCTACTACTTTTTGATATTTAAGTTGTTCGACTTTTTATTACCTCTCTTGTTGCAATAAAATCACTGGAAAATTTTTAATAGATAGGAAAAGCACAATTTAATTCGAGTATAAATTTTTATATTCTTTACAATTTTTTCCATCAAACTTATACGTATATATTTACAAAAGAATTTCTATTAAAAAATATATATGAATATTTTCTTATTTATAAATTTAATAAGACATGATTGGATTTTTATTACATTTGTAAACGGTAAATTCATAAAGTAAAGAATTTATTCTTAATTATTCAATAAAAGTCCTTGTGATTAATTTTGACTTTTAACATAAAGCTTTTTATAATACAGTTTTCATCTTTACCTCATCGTCCTTTTTTTCATTCGACAAGAATTTTCCTTAATCTTCTTTTCTTTGTAAAAACTTCTTTTTAATGCTGAATAACAGAATTACCTGAATAAAACAGGGAAAAGAATTGTAATTTACAGCATAATTATACTCTCAAATGAGTATCTTCCAAGTATAAACAATTTTTTACATATAAAAAATATGATTAAATTTAATAATTGATATGACAGAGGTGGCATAACAAAAAATATAACCAATCAGTATTATCAATAATTTTTATTTAGACAGAACAAAAGTGAACTTAATAAAGACATCATGGCACGTCATAAACTTGATTTTCTAAGACCAAGTCTGCTCGTAGAGTCTCACAAAGTCTTTTCGTAGAGACTCTCTCTTAACTTTGTCCAACTGTCCAACTATCCAAGAGTCCACTCTCAACTTATACTCTTCTCGTCAGTTTTACCTCCATTTCGAATAATATCATTTTCCTAGTTAGAGTAGTAAAGTTTCTTTTTTTTGTTTTGCAGGAGTGACGATATTTTTTATCATAGCAAAACGATCTGACCTGGATAGAATAGTTAACTAGTGAATTTTTGAGTTGAAGGAGAGGTAAAAGAAGAAAATACTCGGCATTTCAAGGTTTCACGAGTACTAGAAGCCCCATTAAGAAAATGAAATTTGCAATTCAAATTTGTGGAAGCGTTTTTCCGCATTTCGATCGTCGTTTACCTTATACAGTTGTTCCGTACGTTTCAATGGCGATCAAAAGAAAAGCATGATAAAAAAACAAATTTGGCGGGAACACATCAGTGTTTTAAAAGATACACCCTGAGGTAAATATTTTACTATAATCTTGCTCTCAACTTGATCAAAATTAATTTCTCAATATTAAATGATATAAGAAACACCCACGATAGAAGTTGATTATTTTCTTGTTTTTTTTTTTTTTTAAATTCAGTAAGTTATAAAATAATCAAGACCACTGAATAAATAAATAATTTTACCTGATTTAAAAAAAAAAAAAGAAAATTACCATAAGAAATTTGATGAATGTTAGCTGCTACATAAATTTGCTATGATTAGCGTTTCATAGTCATAAACTTACATTATTTGCTTGAACATCTACTTGGTTTGCATCAGTAGGCCATGGTAACAAGTTATCGTTATCTTTATCTCAAAAACTTGAACGGCATAAAGACTTGAACTTTTCTTCCTCTGAGTTGCCATTGTTGTAAGGATTATCTAAGTTAGAAATAACAAGTCAGTTTTAATTCCCACTAGCTATTATATGATAGCAGTTTAACAATTGAGATAAAAAAGATGAGACTTAAAAAAGATCCAATTTTGATGTCAGCTATTTATTATTCTCACTATGAAAATATTTCTTACCATATTTTACAAAATAAGGATAGTTTTTACTTGTATTTCTTTCATCAGCATCAAATACGTCAAGATGTTATTTTCGTTTTATTTTCTAAAACGTGATAGTTATAAATTAGAGAAGAGGCAATCTTGTTGGTTTCTCTATTTTCTCACTTTTCGTCCTCTTTCATTTCGTTGTTCCACTTTTGGTCTATCGTTACAGCAGCCGGTAGATCGTGTCTGTGCCGAGTCTGTCGAGGGGTTTAAAAGTACTATTGCCATAAAAAAAGTCTAACATACCAGCCAGATTATCCCCAGAATGTATGTGTTCTACCCTAAGATGATATCTTGGGAGAAAAAAGTATTCAATCTCTCGTAATGGCGTATTTAAGATCCTTTGGCTGATTTTATTGTAATTGATTAATTAAACATTTTAATTCAGTACTTTTTGATACGTTTCTAATGACTTTTTTCACGTAATACAATTTAAATATTTTCTAAAATTGAAAAATTCCCTTTTTTGAAAGTCTTATTGACATATTCAAGTTTATTTCTTTAGCAATGAAATTGGATTAAAAATGTCAATTGAACAGGTCTGAGGCTTTTTTAATATTTCTGATAATTCCAGTCAATATTCTCTTCTATATATTTTTGCGATCTATCACATGCTTCTTGATATCTGCTACATACCGGCAACTGTAACAAACCACCCGGTGCACGCTTACGAACCGTCAATTTTATTCAAAATCAGAACATTCACTTTTTCATTGCAAAAATTAGAATAAGTTTTTTCTTTACTTGTTAATAATATTTAAGTTTTAATAGTAAATTGAATCAAATTAAATATGTTACACAGAGCATGGATGTAAACTAAAAGATAAAGAATGAGATCTGTCAAGAAAAAACTTCTGATAGGAAATAGTCGATTCAAAGAACATTTAGATGGTCACTATGGTCACGCCTCAATCTAGTTAACGACTTCACTAGCCCAATGAACTTCTAGATAGCTGATCAACTCGGTGGTTCATGTGATTCTACTTTGTTTTCTATGAAAAAAGCAAAAAAACGAAAAGACGATTATTTACTTAGTCTAGGAAATAGGATCAACCCTTTTGCGATTTTGTAGAAAGCATTGTATGTTTTTTTGCTCAAAAAAATCTGTCAGTTGAAAATATAACGAGAGCTTTTAATGGTACATCTGAAGAAAAAAGGAAAATTTACATCGTAAGTAACGATTAAATTTTTTGAAGCAAATCAATATGAGAATGAATTTCAATCAATCCTATAAGATTCTTAGTCATCCACACCTCGTTTATTTTCAGAATATTCAACGTCACTTTATCCTTCGAGTATTGTTAAACTAAAGAATGTAAAGGAGAATTGATGGCACTTGCAATCGGATAGGCAAAGACAGAAGACAAGCTTTTAGATGTAAGTAAAAAAAGCAACAAATGAAAAGACAAGTCTGGTGAATATCATCCATTGCTTCCTCTAGACAGCTGAAGTTGAAGATGTATCATAGCAAAATGGATTTTTCAATTGGATTAGTGTTGAACAAAGAAAAATCATTCCATCTTTCTACATTAATTTTAATAAAATGATTGAATGTGTTGAAGATTATCATCATACATTCGAGGTCAATATTGAAATGGATTTGTTAACAAGACCATATAAAAATCCGACATATACGTAATTCATGATTCCATACGTCATTCACTATACGATAGAAAGAAAGTTTGATAATATAAAAAATTTAGAAAAAATTTTCATCAAAAATATTGCAAGCATCAGTATTTTTTCTCATCTTTTTTCCACGTGTCTTTTCAAGTGATTGAATTTCAAGCAAAATCGATCAAGTCGTTTTTAGATACTCCAAGATGTATTGAAGAAAAGGCTTTTAAACCAAATTTTTCCAACAATTCTCCACATATTTTTTATGGTATACTTACTCATAATTATTTAAAAATTATAATATATAAACTTTTTAATTAACTGTCTCAATTTCTTAATTTATTGTATTCATAAACTTTTTCTGAATCTCAGAATCGATAAATTTTAACAATTTACTCATGACCACTCATACAATAAAAAAAAATAAAATGAGTCTAATGTTAAAGTACCGCCGAATTAGATGTTAGATAAAGCCTTTGGTGCTAATGACTGGAAACTTCCGAAACTCCAATTACAGCAGGCGACGCTAAGACTGTCGTACTATCTCTAAGATTTCAAAGGAGTAAGAAAGAAAGAAATAGTAAGATAGTGAAGGTTTACAGGGAGCTGCAGAGATTGAAAAGTCTTGGTAGAAACTACTTAAGTGTAATTAGAAAAAAGGATAATTGTCTGGATACAACAAAGAACTAGAGTTCAACAGTTATATCAGTAAATAAAAAAAAGTCTATCAACAAAATTAGTATTAACATGAGTGGTTTCAACACAAGATATGTAACTTTAATGAATTCATTTTAATTGAACGTAAATACAATCGAGTCCAAGGTTTTGTCTCCAATTTTATTAACGATTAACTATCGATTGTTTGATAATCAGGATCAGTTCTTGTAGGTTTGGCTATCAAACTTGACTTACCAAATGATCACTTAGATACAGAAGAAGCTTAATATACACTCAATGATTGTCAAGTTTTTGTGGTAAAATTGAAGACATTTCTTTTGGACAATAAAACATCAAATCAACTCCAAACATTTCTGAAAGAAGATGATGTCTAATTAAATTTAGTTATACGATTAATAAATATCTTTATTTATGTACTAAAGAGAAGATATTAAAAAAGAAAATTGATATGTCATAAAATTTATGCTCGTAATTTTTTATTATCAATGAAGAAGATTATGTTTATTAGTGTATTATATCTATGTATATCTGTGTATGTAGACGTAAAAAAACCAATACCTTAAAATGAAACGTAAAAAAGGAAATAAGACATCTTTAGAGAGGAATTTCTTGGCATAAAATCTCTTCCATAGTATGTCTAAGGTGGACTTTATATGCGCCTAGGGCTTAGTTTTTTCTGCGAACACTTAGATATAGCTTAACCCTGGTGCTTTACTGACAACATAAGGATCAATCAAGTGACAAGATTACATTTGAAAAGATATCGTAACAAATCTTAGGATTATTCTTATTTATTCATCTGTCAGAAATGAAATAATTTCACTTACTTGATATTCTATCGAATTTTTGATATACTTTTTTATCTTCAGAAATGACTGAATGTTGTATAAATTATATTCTTCGAAGGATCATCCACTCTCTATGTAAAGAGAAAAATTAAGATGCAAATAAAAGATATTTATTTTCATTATTTTTCCATTTTTATATTCAATGTTGATGAAATAAAATGGCTGTTAAATGTTTTATCATAAAAAATAGATTAGTAAGTGTTATATAAACACATTAAAGTGTAACATTTAAATTTGAACGGGCAAAAAGAAGCCGTGAGAGCGCAATTCTTAACAAGAGTGGACAGGTGGATTGAAGTGCTTGGACTTCTGTATTCAAGTGTCGTGACAGAGAAGTTGAAGAAACTCGTGTATATGAGGAAGCAAGAGAGAAAAGAGATAAAGAGATACGACTACTTGAACAGATAGCGTCAGCTGTTATGTACTGTTACGACAGTCAACTTGAGAAGAAACCTCATTGAAAAAGAATTGCGTGAAATTCGTGTATTTTGTCATCTGATGGACGACTGTGAACCGACTTTGAACATACTTTGAATTGAACTTTTTCTTACTTGCAGGACTTCTACTTGCATAAAAAAAAGGTCAACATTTGTATTAAAGTAAAAAATTTTTTGATAAATTTTTATACGATAAAAAAGAATTTTGTTTGTAAAAAAAATGTTTTACAAAAATTTCAATTAATCTGGCATGTGTAACTAAAAAATTAAACGTCCACAAAGATGATGCGTGGACGCATGACTATCGAATGTCCTGTGTGTGGTGTTATATATGTACATACATGTGTTTAACTAGATTTTAACAGACTATCCGTAAAGTTCGAAACGGTCGATCAATGTCGACAATTTTCGACACTTGCAATAGACGTCTGTGGTCGGTGTAAATGGATGTTAGCCTGTAAAAAAAGTTTTAAATTCCCATAGGATGGTGGACATCAAAATAAATGAATCCAACAGTTTAAATGATCCAGAAATAGAAGAATATCCAACTATTTGACACTCATGTCAATACCTTTCAGTGAGCTATTTTTTAACTTTGACTAATTAATTTTCGTTCATATGTACACGTATGTACAGCAACCATTATTACATTCAGTTAAAGAATTCACTAGATATTGACTTGGGTACATAAAGTGAAATCAATACGGCTCACAACTTGTAAGCTTGTAAACTATTGAGAAAGAATTATAGATGTGATTGAATATTCTCACAAGGATTATGATTCATTTGAATGTGTATGATGATAGTGAGATTGAAAAAGTTGAATGTAGATGAATTAATGAAAAAGAATCTACAATCAATTGGAAAATACTTCCAAATGTTCTCTATGCCATATGAACAAATTATCAATTTACAAAACAGTTCAATTGCTTCGCCCACAAACGATTTAACGCGTGCATGAGCAATTCTATTTATTTTATTATAGTTTTTTTGAATAATATTTTATTAACACTATTAAAATATAAAAAATAAATTCAATTAATTTTACTTATATTAATACCTACATAAATTCATCGCAAGATATTGTGAAAAAAAATTTTCATCTTTTTTTTAATTTTTCACAGAGTAGTGAGAGATGAAAAAGAATTTGAATGAATGGTTTTGAAAATAAAGATTACAAGCTTCAAAAATAACGCTCCGATTCTTCCTAAATTCGATAGTTTTTCACGTAAAAGTAGTCTTTAAAAAATCGTCCTTTTCTCTATCTCTAGAATAAATTTTCAGTTTCATTCAACGACAAAATTAAAATATATTTATGAGATCACTGATTAATTAATGTGCTTTCTGAACACAGAATAATCAATAATAGTAATGCATTAGCAATTATGTGAAAATATACATCTTGAATAATAACAAAGAATAAGTGAGTGAATAAAAAATATAAAAAAAAAATACCACAATTGTAAACAAACCTCGAATACGAAGTCAGAACTGAGATCTCATTTCTGATTGCTACCTTCTGTACAATTGTTTCATTGTTTCCGTTGAAATAAACGAGCTTGCCTCGTTTTTCACGCTACTTCTTTTACTCGTACTTTCCTATTTGCTATGTATATACATACAATGCATACATATATATTTTAGCTACTATATCTTGACTTTGTCAAGAAAAATCTGCAAATGCAATAGTAATTATAATAAATGAATTTATAAAGTAAATTGAATAAGAATAATAAGTTGTTATTACATCCGACCCAAACAATGGACTTGACTCAATAACAATAATGATGATGAAAAAATAAAAAATACGATTAGTGTTATTTTATTCGAGCATAAAACTAGATTCGACTATGCAACGATTAACACGTGACTTGCGTTGACAATGCAACAGTATTCTTTTGTAATTTCTTTTTATACGATACAGAATTACTCTGTAAAAGCTATTTCTCAGACGAAAGTGTGAGAAATTTGCTTCAAAAAAAAAGCTAAATACTTTTTACAATAAACCTTTTATGCTATTAATTTTATACTCGTTGCACATTCTGAGCATTAATTATATGCAACAATATAGTTATTTCATTATTTGCACGAGTAAATGAGTACTCAAGAAAATTATTATAAGCAAACATTTAACGCGTAAATTCATTTCTAAGTAGAGATTATCGCATGACAGATTCATGGATACGATGGAAGATAAGAAAAAAATATTCTTGTGGTTTAAAAGCTGAGAAGCTAATTGAGAAATCTTGAGCACTTTTTAGCCAAAAAGTACGAGTTTGTGAACGCAGAAGTGAAACAAAGAAAGAGAATATGGCTCAGCTGCAACAACGGAAGATTAATTGCTTTAATTTCCGAGGTATGATTAATCATAATTAACAAGCTGCCAAGTCCGAGAGGAATCGCGGTTTAAGAATCAAATCACGAGAAGAAATAATGTTATGTAAAGAAGCACGTAAAGAAAGTGAAAACAATTTACCATTATTCAAACTTTCAAGTATCATAATATTTTTAATAACGATAGAAAATTTAATAAATATTTATTAATATTAATACAAACTAAGTTATTTTCTTGTTTAATTAATCATTAGAAAGTGGTCGATTATTCATTGAAATATATTTATTTTTAGTTTAAATTATGTAAATTGGCAATATTGTTGTAAAATTATGTTGAAATGTTCAGTAAAATATGAGATGAATATTCTAATTTACCGCGTATTTTTCTATAAAATATTTTCATACTTGTAAATAGCTAAGAAGTAAATCCTCGTTATAATTCGTACATAAAGTAATGTTTTTGGGTGCAAATTAAAAGATTGCGATAATGGCCTTAATGTTGGTAGTTCTGACCGATGTAAGATTTTAAGGGAGTCGGAAAAAGAGGCAGGAAAAGACAAGAAACGGAATCGTGGGCTCTGAAATTACTTTGCTACTTTCAGGCGTTATTTATCGCGTCTCTTTATTACATCTCAACTTTGCTCCGACCTACTGTGCCCTCCTAACTATATTCTGTCTTCTGTATGTTGTTTTTTTAATTTTTTTTTTTTTATAAACATGGTTTGATATTTTCATTGAATTTATTTAATAAAAAAAATATATTAAAACTTATGACAATAAAAAATATTGCCATTTTTCTTGTGTTCCCTTGAAATAGTGTTATTAATGACAGACAATAATAAAGTTTTATTGTAATGTGTATTCATTTAAAAATATGGCTATTTTATTCTAATCATTATCTTATCTATTTTAGGTAACAGAAGATGTAATATTTGAACCAAATATCGACGTTATTACTTTCTGCGTGATGAATAAAAATGAAGGAAAAAGGCTGCTAGAGGGTAAAGTTATCGGGAATAATCCTACCTGCAAATCTCTCAACTTAGAGGGAATCTAAGACTCAGTGCTAACCAACCCCAATAGTAACGTGAACATTATATGAAGTCGATATAAGCCCCTCGTGCATCTACTGAAGCGCATTCTGATCGAGAAGTATTTCTCATTTAGCCTTTCAGACCGACTTAGGATTACTCCATGGGTGTTAAAACCAATATTTTTTTTGTAATGTTGCTTTTTTGTATTACTTTCTTTTTTTAGAAAAATCCTCGGACTTTTGATTAAATGTAGCAACATTAAAAAATCAATTTTTTTTGTAATAAAAAGAACAGCTAAAAAATAAAAATAAAAAAATTGGTAATTATCTTTAAAAATAATTTCACCTTAATTTTAATGATAAACAATTTTTAACTGTTATTATATGTAAAAAGTATTAACAAAAGATTATTTAGGTAAAAAAAATATAGAAATTTGATAGTTCTTCAAATTGAGATCGAATTGTGAAAAATCATTATATTTTTCTTTGTAGAGTAATTGAAGTAGAGTTCTATTATTAGATTATTATTAAATTTTTATTCATCATGAACATTAATATTCATTTTTTATAAGTAGATACTGATACTTGTGTATATGATTAAACGAATTATTCAAAAAGAAAACTAAGGAATAATAAGAAAAATAGAACAAGTTTTTTTTACAATTTACTTAAAATTTTTTATTCTTTAATTGGATAATGATTTTTATTAACATAAAATATATTGAGAATATTGAAACAATAATTGAAAATATCGACACCATATAAGGAAGGATTTATCCACACTGGATATTCTTTAAGGATGAAAATAGCATCTGAAGTTCATGCAGGCGTTTACAATACCATTGGTGTGAAAGAGGAATAATTTTGAATCTCAAATTTCCTTCATTAAATTTATTTACATGCAGTTGTTATTAATCAGAATATATATTTCATTCTTAAAATTCTTCAGTGCAAAAAAAAATGTGTAACGAATTTTTTAATTCATAACTTTGTGTTTATCTCATGAATCACATTAATGAAGTCACTCTGTATACCTATTCATTAATAAAACTGTTCTAATAAGGTATAATAAAAACTGCGATTATGATAAAATTAATTACAACGTATAAATGGCAGAAAATGATTGTGCATTACAAATGATAAAATTGAAGACCCAAGTCAACTTAGGCAACATAGTTGAGTAGTCTATATAAGACATTAGTTCATATTATAAATGTTTTTCTGTAGCAAATGTGTAATCAGATTGAACGATTATAATGTAACAACTATAAATTATGTCTTTTTTACAACATAAATTAAGTTGAATGAGTAACAAAAAAATGATTATGCAGTAAAAAAGGACTGTCACGAATCATTTCATTTTGTCATTTTAATATAAAATAGTTATCACTTTCCAACATTTTTACTTTAAAGTATGAGTCAAGAAGACACGTGAATTATGAAATTAATTCTATTGAATATAGAATGACTGTAACTAATTATTTATGGAATAACTTTAGAAACAAATGACTTTTTTACACTACGTACAATACGTTTGACAGCTAAATAAATCTTGCGAATTCAAAAAGCAATTCTTCAGAATACCCTTAAAAACTCTGTCCACCTGACGTGTAAAAAGTATGACTTGTCAGAAAATTTTGACTGTTCACCTTATAGATGCCATGGAATATTTATCAAAACAAATGTTTTTCCTGGAATTGCTTCTTCTTCTCTATAGATCGTTATCAATCTTAATAGAATCGTTAATGATTTAATTATTTCGAATTGTTCGACATCCATATCAACCTCATTTAAATTACAAATTTGATGAGAGTACAATTATAATTAATTTGTAAATTATACCTTATTCGATGTCAAATATGAAATAAAATTTTATGGCCTACGAGAATATTTTTAAATAAATCCAATACTAATTATTTTAAAGTGAATTATATTCAATTAATTGAAATTAATTAATTGGTCATAGGTTGAGCCACAGTTTCAATTTCATTCAAAGTCACATTCAAAATAATATGTTATTGATGTAGATGTAAAACTCTTAAGCTCATATGGAGGTTAGTATTTTTGTTTTTTATAAAATAGATCAGCTGATAACGTGAAAATTATTTTTAAAAAAATGTCACTTTTTGATTTAGAAACTAAAGTGTATGTCATGGAAATTTTATAGACCTCTGATGTTTGACCTCAAAGTCGATAAGACTCCGAAGCTAATTTCTTTTCCTTTAACATTTAGTCCATCATCTCTAAATTACATTTTTCATTGATATATCTACAATGAACGTTGTTCACTGAAAAAACGAGAAAAAAAATCACTAGTCTCAACATACTTTAGATTACTTTACGACGATGTAAAAATAGAATAATATAAACTGATAAAAAATGTTATCATTACTGAATTATTTTTTCAAATTGCAAAATGCGATTTTATTTAATATAGATGATAGTTACCTTCAAGATTATAAAATATCAGTTAGATCAAGTTCAATGAATAAATGATGATAAAAATGAAGAAACAAGGAAGAGATAATAATAGTTGAATACAAAACAGACAATAATCAAATGATAGAAAAATATAAAAAAATAGAATAAAATTTAATAGGTTCGGTCAATCTTGTTCATTTAATTATAATTAAGATAACCTTTGAGGTCTTTATAAGTAAATACACAACATTAGTCACTTTGTTTTTATTTTTTTATATGTACTTTGGTCACAAAACTATTTGATAACCTAAACATATTTCAAGTGCAAAATTTTTATACACTGATAAAAAACAAACTAGACGTGTGATTGTGTACAGAAGATATCGACGTGTTATATTTAAAATTATAACAAAATTATCATTAAATTAATAAGCCAATTAATTCATGTAGTTAATTAATGTGAAAAAGAAACATAAAAACTTGTTATGTTATCTCATTATATATTGAATTTTATCTTCTTTTTGTATGATTTTTTAACAATTGTTTATATCAGTGAGTAAAATAATCATGCTTATAATACTAATAATTCTTTCGGTGGCAATAAAAATTTTTTTGATTCATTTATTTATTATTCTTGTAAATATTGTCAATATCATAATAATATTACCTATCTTTGTTAATTACCATGATTATTTTTCGGTTAATAAAGAAATTAAAATATTTTTACATAGCTAACTAGTTGTCCTTGTTATCCTTGAAATTTGAAAGAGTCAAGTTTGTTTAAAATACATCAGTGCATAGAGAGCAGTGACCGTAAACTTTTTTAGAATTATTTTTGTATCTACGTATAATTCTGCATCGATCGACGACCCTTTCGTCAAGGTCTTCCTGACCAAGAACACTGTAGAGATATATATATATGCATAAAAAGGAATACTCTTGAAGGACAAGTAAATGGGTGATGGCTGAAAAAAATTGCTGCAGGAAGGAGACATGAATCGAGCTCTAGTTTCCTTCAATCGTTGATCGAGGAAAAAGAGTAGTCAGTACACTTTCAGCGTGTAGAAATTACAGACTCAGGTCATCAGTAGTAAACGTAAGGCTTGTACAATCGTAGAAATACCGTGGAGTGGAACTGGGAAACGACCATGCAGTTGATGTGCAACACGCATAACGATCGTGTCTATCTATCGTTGTCGTACATATTAATATTACTTATAAAGTTTATTTTATAATTTATTTTAAAAATAATTTTACAAAACTCCGAGTTTTTATTAAAAGGAAAAAAAGGTCGTATTGACTGAAAGTGTTAGTTTTTGATGAAGAAAAGTTTTAATTCTTTGCTGGAATAAGGAAAGTCTTTTCTAAGTTATTATCAAATATAAGATTGGTAAAATAAGTTGTAACGAGTTTATTTAACCAATTGTAAGTTGAATTGATTTTATACCTTTAATAATTACCATTCATCAGATTTATTACCATTAATTAGGTGCATTAGCATTAGTTAGTAAATTTTCCAAAATTCTTAGTGTTATTTATTACATTTATAGTTGAAAAAATGGATAAATTAAGCTATAATAATTGAATAAATATTATGATTACATATTACCTCAAGTTAGAAAGTAATCCTGTATAATAATAATAGAAAAGTCATTAACCTAGACATAAAAAATAAATAATATTACTGTAACTTTTTTTAATTTATAACTTTGAATTTTTATAAAAGAAAAATAGCAGAGACACATGTAGCTATTAATTTAGTAATTTTTACATAATAAAATTTTATTTAACTGTTTGACGTATTTTATATCATAAAAGAAAGCAAGTCATCAATAGTGAAATAATAAGATAAAAGATTAACACATCGTACGAGTTATGGAACTGGGTGAATTAATGATTAACTTCTATCAGTTAGAAGTGATGGAGTCATGAAAAATATGCATACAAAGAAAAGTTTAAATACAACATTGTTAATAATGATTCAATAATATTGTTTATATAAGTACTTATTAATTATTTATGAAAGGTAATCATAGTGATTGTATAGTTTACACATCATATTACAGACATTTTTTAATTTACATTTTAGATCATGTTGATAATGACAAGTAAATTCATTTCTTTGCTTATATATCCGGATTTCTGTTACGGGAATTGTAAAGGAAAAAACACTACAATACTCATCACATTCATCTAACTTTAATAAATTAAACATTTATTGATTTTTTATGTATATTTATGCAACATTTTAACTACTTTGTAACAGAAAAATGTTTTTATTAACATATTTTAATATTTTATTATAACATATTACTCTTTTCATTCTCTTAATAATTATCAATAAATTTGATTTGATGAAATAAAAATTCACTATTTTCACTATCAATTGTAATAAAATAAATTTTATTATTACTAGTATCTACATAGTAGCAAAAATGGATAAACAAGCGTAAATAAAAGCGTCATTTTTTAGTATGATTACTGATTATTAAATTATAGTTATCTTAAAGATTTGGTGAAAAAATATAATTACATACTAACACTATTTAATATAAAAAATCAAATAAAAATAAGACGTAATTTTTTATTCCAATTAATAATAAATTTATTTTTATTTTTTCTATGTTACAGGCTAATTGATCGATCGTACATAATTACAGAGAATTAATTATTAGAAATATGAATTTGAAAAAAATTTAATTGTTAGTCAAACAACTTGATATAAAACTAACTTCTGATAAATACTGACGTCAGAGGATAAATTACTCTCAATCTTATGCAATATTTAATCTTAAATCATACTATACAAGGTTTAAATTCCGTAAATCAAAGAGGATTTGATGAGATTTACAAAAAATTGAATAAGTATAAGAATTTTGTAGCTAAAAAATTTTAAAGAAAAGATAAAAAAAGTGGAGGAACAACGATCACGTCAGAAAATATGCTTCTTGACCATCAGACATTTACACGAAGGTGATCGGGACCGGTTCATTTTGTGTGCTATATCATTGGGCCTTCAGTAAGTGCATGGGAAATCGAGAGAAGGACGCAATTTACCATCAGGTAGATTTTTTTTTCGCGAAGAAGGCTACGTAGTTCTCAGGAAAAAATTATTGATCAAGTGCAATACAGACACGTCTAGATTCTTTAAAACAGTATTTCAACAGTCTTAAAGATCACAGGAAGTGTTCAAGATACATAATAAAAGTGACTTTTATTTGTTTGTTTATTTCATTATACTGTAACTTTTCTATCTACTTGAAAAATGTATCAACGATCAGTGCTAATTAATTTACCCAAGGCTCAGTCAATAAACATAGAATTCCACAATTTAACTTATGAAGTAAAACCTGGAATTTGGCAGTCAAAAAAACTTTTGTTGAAAGGAATTAGTGGTTGTTTTAAATCAGGAGAATTGACAGCAATTATGGGTCCATCTGGAGCGGGAAAGTCTACATTGTTGAACCTCTTAACAGGTTTTCAATCTGGTAACATTAAAGGAACGATTGACTATACCAGCGATGAAGCTGGTAAACAAGGCTGGAGTGTTTATAAAAAAGCTGCATGTTATATTCAACAAGATGATCGACTAGCTTCGTTGTTTACGACGTTAGAAACAATGACAATAGCAGCAAATTTAAAACTCGGAAGTTGTCTCAGTAAAAAAGCTAAAGAAATGCTCGTTGATGACATTCTTGAAACTTTAGATCTCACGAAAGCTAAGGACACACGATGCAATAAACTTAGTGGTGGTCAAAAAAAACGGTTGAGCATAGCTTTAGAACTTATTGATAATCCTCCTGTTATGTTTTTGGATGAACCAACAACTGGATTAGATTCTTCTTCAACTCTCCAATGTGTTGCTATGCTCCATAGTCTTGCAAAAGACGGTAGAACAATTGTTTGTACTATTCACCAACCTAGTGCTGCAATTTATGAAATGTTTGACCATGTATACTTACTTGCTGATGGTCGCTGTGTATACCAAGGAGCTCCAATGAACACAATCTCTTTTTTCAGTAACGTAGGTCTCCAATGTCCTAAGTACCATAATCCAGCTGACTTTATGATCGAAGTCGTCAATAAAGAATATGGTAATTTTAATGAACAACTAGCAATTGCAGCAGCTGGACCACGTTCTTGGAGGTCAGCACCTGCATTAAAACCTTCAGTCTATGTTAGTGGAATTATTAATCGATCTGCTAATGACAAAAAAGCAACAGTATTAATTAGTCCACCATCAGAATTTGAGAGATTTTGGATACTCCTCAAACGCTGTAATATGCAACTTTACCGTGATTGGAGTATGGTGTACTTGAAATTTGCAATTAACTTTTCCGTCGCCATTTTATTAGGTTTAGTTTTCAAAGATGCAGGATCTGATGGCTCAAAAACTATGAATAATCTTGGATATCTTACAATAACTGCAGTTTATTATGTCTATACTTATACTTTACCAGCAATCCTTAAGTACCCTTCAGAATTACCGGTTCTGAAGAAAGAAAAATTCAACAATTGGTATCATCTTCGGACTTACTATATAGCATTTCTTATTGCAAATATTCCAATTTATATATTAGACCCTGCTGTCAATACATCAATCGCATATTTAATGACTAATCAACCTTTAGATTGGTATCGATTTTTGATGTTTGGCCTCACTGGGATGGTAATTATTCTTGTTGCTGAGAGCATTGGATTGCTACTAGGCACGATGTTCAATCCAATAAATGGAACTTTCATTGGATCAATCATAACATGTGCTATGTTACTTTTTGCGGGTTTTCTTGTTTTATTACGACATATGTCATTTGTAATGTACTCAATTAGTTATCTTAGTTATCTCAGGTATTCATTAGAAGCTTTAGTACAAGTAGTGTATGGTTTCAATCGTGAAAAGCTTCCTTGCCCAGATAATATTATTTATTGTCATTATCGAATGCCCAGCATGATTTTAAATGAATTTAACTTAACTGAAGATCGATTTTGGTTTGATATTTGTATTTTATTGAGTTATTTTGTTATCTTCAGATTTATTGGATACTTTACTTTAAAAAGAAAGCTATCAAGAGCTTGAATTAACATAATGGCGTAACTTTATTTTAATTCTTTTCATTTTTTGTAAATTAACTGAATGTCATTTTTTTGTGATAGCGTAAAATACTTTCGGGCATTCAAAACGAGTTTTCAAGGTCTAGTTCATTTACATTGAATTGTATTTAGGAATTTTTTACAATGATCAATGTCTAAATCTCTAAATGTAGTGAATTGAGAGATTATACCATTTTTGATTAATTGCTATTCTCAAGTCTCATCGTAATGATTGTATTAATTGTTATGACAATAATATGTTCTTAAGAACGTGACATGCAAAATAAAAATCAAGATTAATGTTGAAAATGATCTGTACATACTGAAGGAATAAATGTATTGCTTTTTTTTCATTAAATATATGCCCTTTTTACTTGATGATAAAATTATGAAATAAGATTCTTATGCTTATTTGCATGTGTTAATTAAATTAATAATTTGAAATTATTTTGTATTAATTAAGTTACTTTTCCTGCTTATAATATGTAAGGAATCTATCTAAACGATCTGGCTTTGGTATTGGAGTACTCTGTAATTCACTGTGTTAAAAATTGAATATCAATAATTTCATAACATGTGAAAACGATATATAAACGTAAATTCATATTAATTCTATTTTTGATTTCATCGAAAAAATTCCTATTATGCTGTTAACCATTCTGCAATCTGATAATCATTTCATTGAAGAATCAAAAATATGACATCATACACATTAGACGATACCATCTTATGGAGATGAGTAGATAACATTATTTTCCCAGATACTAAATGGGTAACGATGAGAAGAAGCATTTAAAAATGGATGCTTTTTGTAGATAAGCATCAGTTCAGCTTTGTTTTTTACACTGTTCTATCATCAATTTCTTTATCAAGTTCAAAAAGTCGAAGTATAATTAAACAAAAACTGATAAAAAATATTTAATGACTGAAGAATTATCTTGATATTGAAATTATTATATAATATATCTAAAGTAAATAAATTATGACAGATGAATCTTGGCTTATGGTAGTCAAGCAGTATGTTGATAACAAAAATTAAATTAATTTATCTTTAAATACTCGATACAAAATCAAATTTTTATAACTATCAATGAAATACTACACTTATAAATTGTCATAAATTTTATGTAATAAATAAACAGAAATTTAAAGACAATCAAATATCATGATAGAAAAAAATTCATTTTATTAAATTTGTGAAAATATGTATGAAAAAAATTTGTTTTTGAATAAAAATATAGCTTAATAGGTAAAAAAAACCTTAAGTTGTCAAGATTTATTGAGTAATATCTAAATGAAAATAAATTATTGCTACAATAAATATTACTTAATTAACAAATGATTTTTTGGTTTATTCTCAATAAAATTTATTTAAAAATCTAAATAAATTAAAATACATGGCAACTGGATACACATTGTTGAGCTATATTTTTGTTCAGAAACAAAAAGTTCCTCGTATTTTGCTCTTGCATCACGAACATTGTTTTATAATTGTTAACTAATAATTAATAACTAATAATCATGATAATAAATGATAATAATAAAATAATAATTGATAATAATCAGAATATTAATAATAATAATATTAATAATAAAGAACAGAGTAATATTGATATACATCAATGTAATAATAATGATAATAATAATAATAATAGTAATAATAATTAGATAAATATTTAGGCATGCGTTACTGCTTTTTTTTTTTATTTACAATTATGCGCGAGATATGTTTTAACGTAATTCGATGGCATTTCATTTATTATATTTGTTTGTATTTTAGTATTTTTTATTATCTTTGTTTTGTTTTTAAATTATTATCTCACATCCAATTGTTTAGCAGTTCGCTTTCGTCCACTTTATTTAGAGATCACGACAATTTTCGAAGGCAAGCTGACCCTCTCAATAATTTTACAAACGAGGCTCGTAGGTTTATTGTTCATATGATATTGTAAAGATTCTTTTCAATTGTCTATTTTTTATTCAATTAATTTATAATTATTATTTATGCATAAGTACTGCGCGCATACATGATTATAACGTTATCGAACTTTTTTGCTTATTCTACTTCGATGGAAATGAATCGCGCATTTAAAAGAAAAAATAATATCGTCGGAAGAGATTTTATTCTGTTATACTTTACAAAGTATTAACTAATAATTACTGACTTAAATAAATTTAAATTATAGTACTATCTATATTCATAGTAAAAAAAAAAAACAATTAAAAATCAAGTACGTTCATCAATAACTTTTATTTCTAAAATCAAATGGTTAAAATTTTAAATTATGAGTGATATTTAAGTAATTAATAAAAAAATATTAGCGCTTGACGTATTATTTTTTTAGTCTTGTACTTGCTCTCCACTGCCGATTCTTACATGTTCGCGATTGTCACACGACACTAGTATGTACAAATTAAACGTACGACCGCGAATTTAGAAGCAAGAAACGGATTTTTCTTTTTTTTAATTTATTTTTTTAGCGAGATCTTAATCGCAATAATATGAGAAAAATAAATCATTAAACTAATTCTCTCATATTATTGCGTGAAAGTGACAGATTTTCATAATCTTTATCATAATCATAATCATTATAATCATCATATTATCATAATCATCATCATTACTATTAATATTATTATTATTATTATTATCATCATCATTCTCATTATTCCGTACGAGCCTCGTCGTTATGTTGGAATAATTGTTAACAATCATCATTTTTTATATACAATCACTTCATTTATAATCTTACATTTTAAAATCATCCGTTCATTCTCTCAATAATTTTCGTTTTATCACTTATTCATTTTCAACTATTGCGCTCTACAATGAAAACTCAACGAATCGTACTGTATACAGGAAATACGAGTTAAGTTTTTTTTTGATGATATAGATTGAATGAATAATGAGTTTAATGTGTTGCGGGTAAGAACAAATGGGATTCAAGGAGGACATGGGACAGATAAAAAAAAATTGAACGTTACTATTTCATACTTCGAAAGAGGAACCATATTCTTTTGTCTTTCACTATTTATAAAAATAATTTGAAGCCGCCATATTTATATTTAGCAGTATTATCAGTATTAAATCGGCCTCTAAAAACACAGCTATACTGCTCCCGTAATATTATTCGCAGTACTCACGAAAATACTTAAATTAGAAAAATATAAACCTCTATCATTTTTACATCAAAACAAATGAAATAATTTTTCATAAAAAATTTATTTGCATTATAATTTTCCATTTAACTCTTTTTTTATCATTCTCACACTAGCATTCATTAAATATAATAAAAATAAGTACAATATTTTAATTACTAGTTGAAAATTTAAAAATATTAATATAGCAAGTATAGCAAATAGATTTCGGATAGCAGTATAGAAGTATCTTAATTAATAACTACGCCTTAACATTTTTCTCTTAACTATTGGCTCTCATATGAGCGATATTATTCCAATTTGTTGCACATACATAATTTCTACGAATCTTTATCTAATCACTTATCATTCCATTTTTTTCACTTCCATTTTATTTATAAATATTTATATATTTATAATGTATATTTTATATACGTTCATACATATATGCATGATCATATAAGTGTGAATGTATATTAATATACGTAATTTCCCAAAATAATGATGGCGGGCGCTATCATTGCAAATAAAAATGTTTCTTTTAGATAATTAATAATATTAATCAGTAAAAAAAACGAGTGAAACTCAGTGCTACAGTTTCAATGTAGATGGTACCACCCGTTTATCGATTTATTCTTTATTATTTTCTGTCTTGATTTTTTATTTATCAATATTTTAAATTTAACGAGATGTAAATCCTGATTGAAGCGTAATTTCCCACTTGAATGCACGATGATTGCTTACTGCTCGTTGGTATCAAGCATTTATAAGAAATATTTTCACGCTTCCAGTTCAAATCCCGTAAACTACCTCCTTTGATATGTTTAAATGAAAGGAAAAAAATGTAATTTATCGGGAATCCCGTTTATTCTTTTATGAATAATACTTATTTATTGTCATTGGATGCCGGTACGGTTATCAATTCCGTCGGTATTTCTTATAAACAGAGTAAACAGAGTTTTAACACTTGATTTTATAATTTTTTCAATTGTGCGTCACTTTTTTTTCTTTTCTTATTATTCATTTTTACATATTTTGTTGTTTTATCTCTACAATCTCAGATTATTTTATTTATTTCTGAGTAATAAAAATTATTGATAAAAGATACAAACGAAAGAGCACCCACATTGTCTTCTGACAAATTATTTTCACCAAATTTCTTCACCTATCACCGGGGTCCATCATATTTATTTCTATTTCAAAACACGACAATTTCGAGTCTAGTCGTAACTATACATACAATGTATATACTTTTAATATGATATATACTCTGCCACTCATATATGTCTATTTATATATGATAAAACTTTTTCTCTTTAATTGTATTAAGGCTAAAGACAACACTCGAGCCCTGACAATTTTTCCAAGAGTTCTTTCACAGGCTTTCACAAACTGCACACTTTTTTAACAAAGGACAATGCCGTTAAACCTCTGCTACTGGGGCTGCGCTTGGTTGTGTTGAAGCGAAGGAGGTGGCCCCTGAAAACATTAATAATTCACCTTTATTTAAATTATTAATAAAATTCCATTCCGTCTTAATTATACTTACTGGCATTGCTGGAAATGGTGCTTGAGAATGTGCATGTGGATGAGAATGTGGATGACCTATGTGAGCTGCTAAATGGCCTGGTAGTTTTGGTCCATCTTCAGCTTTTTCTTCTTCTCTTCTTTTTAAACATGCTGCTTTGGGATTTAAATTTCTCTCTGTTAAAAATGAAAACAAACAAAAAAAAATTTCGTTAATTCAATTACAATTAAATTAATTTTTTTTTTTTTTCAAATAAATAAATAATTTATTTTTAATTTACCTCTCACTTGTTGCTCTAAAGTCATTATCACCTCAACTGCCATGTTAAGTATTCCGAGTTTCGTTTGTGGCTTGTCCGTTTTCAAATGTGTCATACACATTCTTCCAAGCTCTTTAAGAGCTTCATTGATATCCCTGATACGTATCCTAAATACAATAGATTATTAACAATATTGCTCTAAATAATATTAAAATAAAAAGAATCACTAAAAAAGACAATAAAAGACACGATATATAGTTGACATAGAATACGGGCGGCAGATTAATCACGATAATTTGATTCGGAATTTAAATAATTATACACGTATGTATTGTAAATATTATTTTAATCAAATTTTCCCATCCTATAATATTCTTACCTTTCCCTAGCATTGTTGGCCTGCCGTCTTTCTTTTTCCCTTTGAGCCTTAACGTCGGGATCGTCATCCTCATCCTCAGCGCTCGAACAACAGTTGCGCAATAACAATACTCGATTAATCACCTGACGTTAGTTAAATCTTAAAACTAAACTAAGTAATCTTGCTGTCAATTTTTATTCAATATTCAATTAAATTGTAGTGGTCTGAAGCAACCAATTTCAATGATTTTAATTACTTTCTTTTTTATCGTCTTTTAAATAATGTATTGTAAAATTTAATTGAATACCGTTCACTTCAAGCACTGTTTTAACTTATTTTTTTGGTGAATCTTGAATGAACACACGCAGGTGCAATTTTTTTTTAAATTGATCTTAGCCCTTCTGCCTTTAAGGCCCGTATTCTTTGCACTAAATTCGTGAATTTCTTTATTCTCTTTTTTTTTCCTCCTTATGAAAAATAAACTTAAATAAAAAAGAAAGAGAACGTGGAAATAAAAATGGTTAATTAATGAAAAAATGTACAAAATTTTTCTTGAAGATGTTCATTAGATGATCCTAAATAAGAGAAAATGACAAATGATGTTTTAAATATTTATCTAGAAAAACAGGGAAAAAATGATTAGAAAATATGCATTTATATGAAGTATAATATTTTTGTGTCAATTGATAAAGATGAGATAAGAAAGATTGAAAAAGATGAAGAAACAAAGAATCTATTAAGAAAAATAATGTAGAAAAATAAAATTAAAAATAAGAAGTTAATTGATATCACTGAATTGATTTGAATTAAAAGTGACGTTTATTTGAATAAAAATCATAAGTGATAGTGCATTTAAGAGACGAAAAAAATCTAATGGCCAGACTCAGTCGCTTTAAAATGAAACTGATTTGGAGATGGATTGTTTTGTTCTCTAACCAGCGACATTTTAATCAAGAACGTCTGAAGATACGGGCCAAAAAGATAGAAAATTTGTAAATTCAATCATTTTCAATTCTTTTTAAATACATTGAATATGAAAAATGAAAGGGAAACTTTGTCAGTTAACACTTGATTTTTCCAATACTAAATAAGAGTGAATTCAAAGTGCGTACTGCGTGTGTTCACTAACCTTTCGCGAACGTTGTTGGCTTGTCTGCGTTCTTTTTCGCGTATTGCTTTGGTGCCAGGATCGTCACAGTCTTCATCAGCGCTCGAACAACGATTGTTTAAGAACAATATCAAGTTAGTTTAGATTGAAAAATTGACATTATTTCAACACGTTTGAATGATTAATATTAACAGCAAGATTTGAAAACGAACGATACAGTTTTTCTGATAGAAATATTTTCAAAGTTTTTCCTTTTCATTCAAAATTATGAAATAAAATAATAATTTTTATTAATTATTTGATAATATTTTATAATGAATGATATAATTCTTGATCAATTAATTACATCAATTGATTGAATTTAAATAGAAAGAGTTTGAAAAATTTCTGATAGAATTTTTAGTATGTATGGTTGTCTTGAAAATCTTATATTAATTTACTAATCAATATATTACAGATACTTACTATCTACGCGAGCGTTTTGTTCCTTTCCCTTGAGACGTTGAATTAACTGTAGCACCTCCAATAACTCCAGCTGTTAAATCACTACTTGATGGTTTTGTTTCACCTCCACTACTATCAGGTGGATCTTTCCTCTTTTCTAGAGAGATGTATTCTGCTAATTATTTATTTGCTCTTTAGGTATCATAATTAATTTTACCAGGCATCATTCTCTTTTATTTTTATGATCATGAGTTAATTTGTAGAAACATCAACAACGAATTTGAAAGTAATTCCAATTATTTAAAAATGTATGTGTAATACAAGACAAGAAAGCATTTGTAAATAATATGTAAAGTAGATTAAGCGTACACTACCGGAAACAAAAACAAGAACGTCCTTCGATCTACAATTAGCTTTACTCATTGGAAAGAGAAAGAGAGTTTAGTCACCAATCCGTGAAAAGCGCGAGTCAATTACTAGTAGGAAGTTTGCTCCTGATTTAGTTATATCGCCTTAAACAATGACAATTCACTGGACTTTGCAGTTGTGCGTCTCACGAGTTAGAGATAAATCAGAGCCACGTTCAATCGATTGTTTAGTGAGTTGCTTCAGCTTATCCCTTAGTAAAAGGGTTTAAGAGAAAAGTACTTCGAATGCCAAGGCGCCATACATGGTCCCGACAACAGAAATTTCCGTACTTTGTCGATATCAGGATTTTAGACGTGATTGCTTAGTGAAAATTTCACTTTGCACTTCGCCGGTATGCAGAGAATCGTCTGCCGATGAATCTTACTTGTGAATACGATTGAACCAAAGAACAGATAATAAAGGCCAAAGGAATGCTTACACGATAGCGGTTTGTCCTGTGATTTATCTAATATTTCCTTATCGGGTTTGTGAACGTTACTAGAGAACACCTGGGAGCTTGGATATTTTTTATTCCCTTGTGTCCATGGGAAAAAGTGAATGTTTGATGATGCGACAGTAAGCACAGAGTCGAGTGACGTTAAGAGAAAGTGTTAGAGGACTCTTTTAACCATACTGACCATGGACCAAGATGATTTTATATGTCAGAATGATCAAAAAAATTTAAGAGAATGATTGAAGAATATTTTAATGAAGATGTTGAATGCTTACTGGCATTTGAAACAGGTAACCTTTCAATTTTGATAGACCCATCAGTATCAGGTGTTGGCGCGAGTCCTGGATATGATCCTTGAGGTTGTGCAACCGTTACTGCAGGATGTGGACTTGCCTGGAATTATTTATAGTTTTTAATCATCATATATTGCTTGTTATTGCTTTCTAGTATGTAATTGAGAAAAGATATTAGTAATAACTTACAAGATGATCCAATTGAGATGGCGATGTGTGGGAGTAAAGACCACCATGGGGACCTACAGGACCAAGATGAAGCCCAAGTTGACTCTCTGCATGATTCCTTAATACGTTGATGGCATCATCCAGTCGTTCCTCCATCCGAGAACCCTGTACCAACAGAATACCCAAAAAACATCCTCTCGATTACGCTGATTCCGTATTAAAGAGATTCAGAGGAATGTATATATATAAAGATTTTTAAAATGAAAAATTATTTCTTTAAATTCAAAATGTAAGAGTATTTAAAAATATTAATTGAAGCAAAATATTTTCATAGTAGATTGAACAGTAAGAAAAATTGAATTTTAATCTGATTTAATTCTCTAAAATTATTAACATATTGAAAATATATATTATCTTATGCAATACAAAAAGTTGTATATTTTATGCAAATCTTTAAAAAAAACATTTATGTTTATGTTATGGGTTTATAAAAACTCTTATGATTATTAGTATTGTTAAAGAGTAGAAATAAAAAGAAGATTAATCGAAGATATTATCTATAAAAAGTTAAAAAATTGTTAAATTATATTTAAAGTGATGAATAATGAGGTGAAATCGAAAAAAAAAAAAATGAAAATCGGCAATCCTCACCTCGGCGTGGTCGCGAAGGAAGCCGATGGCATCGTCTAGCCTCTGTTGTTCGGGCGCCGGCTTCACACACAACACCAACGCAATAACAAAACCAAAAAAAGAATAACAACCAAGTCAACACAACGTACACAGCAAACAAGAAAAAAGTTATAGAAAATTAAAAAAAATTAATAAATAAAATAATTAAAATGATATAAAAAAAACGTTAATAAAAATAACAAAAGTATCATTAATTATAAATTAAACTCATTTTTTGCTTATTATTTTTCATCAAAAATTTCACGCAAATTAATCTTTGAAAACATTTAAAAATTATGTGTGTGAACATGCTTGCGCAGTTCTTGATAAATTAACACATCTCTTTCCAATTTTCATTTTTTTAAGTGAAGATTTAAGTCAGTATATTAAAAAAATTGTTAGTGTATAATTGATCAAATATATCATTAAAAAATATAGAAAATAGTATAAAATTTTATTTTTCATCATTTAACCCGTTATTAAAATATGTGTATCGTTCCCGAAATCAAAATGATAATTGAGTGGTGCGTGAATGACATTGATGGTGAAACAAATAAGAAGCAGAAAGCTTGAAGCAATTTAGAGCGTACCATATGAATAGTTCCACGAGTAGGATCAGCAGTAAAGTGTGGTGAAACTGGTGTTGTACCGGGCGCCCAGCCTGGTGTAGGACCTGTTAAAGGTGGCGGCGAACCCACGGGTGTAGAGGGATTACTGCTATAACTGGATACTGATTGGTCCGTTGGATAAATCTACAATTTTTATTATAAATTATTATAGTTTGGTAAATACATCGATTTCAAATTTTGAACAATGACTTCCATGCGATAAATTACTACACAATAGAATGCTCGAAAAATGATTCATTCTTTTAAATAATAAACTGTCAACAAAAGCATTCATTTCAGTTAATTAATTTTCATTAATTTTATTAATAATATAAAATAAGATAGAAACATACCCGTGTGCTTACTACAGATGCTAGAGTTTTTCCTAAACTGTCGGCTGCGGGAGTTTGATTATTGGGTGCGGGATTAGCTGCTGGTGTTGTGGTTGTTGGCGCTCCTGGACTGTGATTATATTGTAATGATGCTGGAGAAGGTGCTCCAGTACCGCCACTTGCAGCAACCGCCGCACTACCTCTAAATGTTGACATTGGAGGCAAAGACGCCGCACTAGTCACCGTAGATCCAAGGATGGGTGCGGCTGGTTCACCATTTGGTGACATGGCAGAATATGCCTGAAACATTCAGACACAGTCAAAATACTGAATATCATCTAGCTTGAATGACTAAAAAAAACCATTACAAAATTCTATTGATATTTTCAATAGATCAAATTGAGTGGAAAAAAATTTCTATATGAGAAATGGTAAAATAAAATTATTTAATGCTAACAGATAAGTAGCTTTGATATTACATGTACACATAACTGGAAGCTTCGTGTACTGTGCCCAATCTCCAATCCAACACTATTCATAAAGTATCTAATTTTAAATACCAACTCTCTACTTGCAGTATTATTACTATCCAGCTTGAAGATAAGTATATTTATAAACAAATTAAAGATATCTAACTTGCAGAAAATTAATTTTTAAAATTTTTTTACAAACAAAAAAGGCTATTTAATTAAATGAAATTACTTCAAGACATAAATGTTATTCTTGGTGTACTTAGTAACTGAGATAAAGAGTAGTTTGTAGGAATTTTAAGCAGAGATCAAGAGCTCCAAAATGATGTTCAAGCAATAATAAAAAAAATCAACTTATATAGTAAGAATAGTCGCAAATGGTTGTGGTACATTTATTGTGTATACATTTAGAAGTAGCTACATCATTTCTGGTAAATAATATTACAAGATAGACCAAATGCATATAGTCACATATCTGTGGAAAGCGTAAATCAAATAGTCGCTACGCGTGCACTTGACTAGAAACATGTTGGTGGGTGGATTTTGACTCTATATATAGCGACCATGACTCATTTGGTATGTACCATAGTGAACACTGTCATCAGTGACTCCCAACCATCGTTCAATGACATTCAGTTTAAATGAAAATACGTAAACCAGCTGGTGCTTTCTAGTTTCTTCAGTGAATGAAAAGTCATTTTCAGCCACTTTGGGGAGAGGAAGGAAGGACTATGGGAATCTTTTCAATGTCACTGAAAAGAAGTGTAGTAACTAGGACACTATATTTACAGGATGCTCGTCTCTGTATCTTATTCTTTGTTGTGTCTATACACACTTACCATGGGGTCGTGAGCTATGTGCATAGGGTAGGCAGGCTGTGCCAGGTGGGGAGGTGCGTATCCGCTGTAGGGTGGCTGTACTCCGCCTCCACTACCGTTCCACGGATCCCCTGTACCCGTGCTTGCTGAATTCCCATCTGCAAATAAAAGTGACATGTAAGAAAAAAAATTGATCTAGTTCAATAATTGCTCTTATTTGATGTTCATTTAGGGATTGTTTTTGTATTGATAATGGATGAAAAAGTACCACCCGGTGGTCATAAAGCAGAAAGACCGTTGAATTGGCCATTATTTAACTTGAAAACAACAGCAATAAGTTGAAAAAGTATATTTCTTGATACTATACTTTATGTAATTTCGTGCTCTAACCACTGGACTATTTTTCATCGAAAACTAAGCCAAACTACTACTCTCAGAACTGGCATTCGATGTCTGATAAAACTTTTCTCACTTCACACTAGTCGAATATCCTCTATCTTTTTTATTACTCTGTGCCTACAAACCGGTGTACTTTTTTTTTCTTTTTCCCTTATAAGAAGATTTTTACTTACCAATATAGTAGGGTTCCGCATACAATGTTGCGGCTTTTGGTGACGTATACCTCGGAGAATCCTGTCCAAATTCGTCCGATCCATACTGTAACAAAAAATTTTTATACATTATCATTTATTATTCTTTATTCTTCCTTCTTAGAAATACTAAAGTTGTTGAAAAAAAGGTAGATATGGAACAGTTATATAATATTAATGACTTAGTACCATTCTATGGTTTTCATAGTCGGCACGACAAATGAACATCTCAGTATGATAAGCGCGTATCCGTGACCACCCGCAATAAATTTCGTTGCAGTCACGACGCATCTATTCGCACGAGTGATAAGACTCTTTCTACAAATGTTAACAACAGTGTTGGTCTGACGAGCGTCCTAATTTTCTCAGCTTGATGTATGCTAAATTATTCTAGTGTTGCCCTGTACACTTATCCTTTTTGCGATACTCAGTTAAAACTTTATCACTGTTTCAAGTCCTGTATACTTTCTCTTATCCTTTTAACTCATTTTTCATTCCTGTTCGTTCAATAGTAAGTAGCACTACTTCGTCAGAGCACGAAAAGTAAACTTGCCGTTACTAACGCAAAGACGATAACGACGATGCTACTCGAGCACAGGAGAATTTAACGGCTTTTCAGAGCCATGAAAGAATCGTCCAACTTTTACTTGGCGTAAATCCACTAAAATTAGGGAGAAACTTTCATTCGACAGTCTCTACCCTCTATACTTTGAATTCAAAGTACTTGGACCCTTCAACGTCAGTTTCGACTTTTTTTATTCCACCGAGAAATTGATAAATAATTGAATAGCTTACGCAATTGTTTTTCAATCGACCGATTATCGAAGTGCAGTTCAAGTTAATAGACACGTGACGCGCTTGAATGAAGATCCAAGACTGCCACCATATTTCGACGATACAGAGGGACAATGCGCAAGACTTTCTGGAGTGGGAGAAGTTTCTTGGCCAATAAAATTTCAAGGATATACACATATATTAACCATACAACGTATGACAAAAAAACGAATACTCTAATTAGAATGACAATACATTAATTTTTTTCAGATCACTCAATATTGAATGAATAAAAATATACGATAAATGTTCTAAGGTTAAAGTAATGATTGCAATAGTGAAAATTCAGGTGATAACTGGAAGTAAGAAAGATAGTGATAAATAGCATATTGATGCTGATGTAGTACACATATTAGAATACATATATTCGACATGACTGAAAAAAAGGAGAAAAGATTGTTAGCTGAGCTAATGGTATGATAAAGGAACCACAGATATCTGGAGCTATTAATTTGAATAAATTGTTCTGACACAAGTGATCTAACACACTTCCAACAGCCGACGATCTCGTATTTCACATTTTGTCCCGCTCTTCTCCACTTCTTCGTCGACTCCAATGCTTGGTTGTGGTTATTCTATCGAGTCTGCATTTCGCTCGTACGCGGAAGTCGAAGAGATAAACGATTGCACTGGTATTCAGTTGAGTGCTTATATACTTGGATAGAGAATAAGAGAAAAAAGTCAGATAAATGAATCAGGGGAGTACAAATAGAAAGAATTCGGCCCTGAGATAAAATGTACCAACGGGGTCTCTCAATAAAATGTTTAGAAGTGTCTTATCAGCAATTCAGAACAAAGGAATGAGAATTGTACTTCATATAGTTTGCTCTAAGTGGAAAGAAAGCAATACATGAGTATATATAACACAATGTGTTATATTTCGTGATTACTTCTTTAAATAGGTTGCGTTTATGTTTCTATTGTTTTAAGAATTGGTTCTTGACTCTGATGACACTTGGAAAATTAAATAAGATGAGTATGTTAATTTAATAATGAAAAAATCATTATTATATATGGATCAATTTTATGAAGAATGAATAGAATTCTAACGCCACAAGCTGGACAATATTTCACATTTTATTTCCTCAGAAACAAACGTGCAATAATAAAAATGTACAGCATCGAAATCAGAAATCTTAATATGTTCGGTGAAGTTGACTATGTCAGCATTTTTCCTGCCAATATAAATGTCTTACTTTGATTTACTTTCGAAAGAAGTAGAATATTCTTTATTCTTCAGACATATACGCAGATTTTTTGTAAAATCTTCATACACCTTCATAAAATGAACATCAATTATATCAGAAAGATAACGTTATTACAAAAGAAAAATTTATTTTTATCAAAATTGAAACAATGACAGGTTTCTGTTAGCTCTTGTGAAAATTATTAAAAAAAAAAAAAATTGCACGTGAACGGAAATTACCCTGATGACAAAATAAAAACTTTTAATTGTGAATACAGAGCAATTAATCAAGTAAGACTATTACTTCCAGGTGTCTTTAATTTAAAATTTAATTTCTTTCTTCATCGTGGGAAACCCTTATACTAGTTGATGTTTCTAGTTTCCTATATGAATATTATTACCATCTTAAGACTCTTCTAGGGGTATGGAATAGTTTATCGAGTATTATTGTGTTAAGACGTCACCGTGAGTAACAGCATAAAAAGTCCGGCAGGTGTAAAAAATAGATGCGGGTACTTTTAAGTATAATTTCTTCTTCTTTTCGATGGATGTCTATTGTACGTCTTTAACTACAATTACAACTCTATGATAGAAAAGGCAATTAAATTTTTTCACCGAAAAAAAAACGTTATGCAAAATAAAAGACATTTTTGTCGCTAATCTGTAAACTGCTGAGTAACTGAAACGGTAAGTTATTTTTGAACTATACGCCATAGTAGCATTCTTTCTTCACTCATGAACCTCTAAAGATACTTTACTCTTTATCAATATTAAAAATTTCAAATATATTCAACTTAATGCAGAAATTTATTACAATAAAAGTTACATAGTTATTCCCCGTAACATCTTTATAGCTATAAAGAACTAAGGGAATGGATGATTCGTGTTTAAAACCTACTATTTCCGTTCCTTTTATGGTGATCTGAATGGAATACATAAATTGCTAAGTCTTTAACTAAAACATTAATTACCATCCACTTGAACGTTAATAATTATGATAATATAATCTATTTACTATACATTTAAAAGTATGTTAATACTAAAGTAAAAACATCAACGTCCAAATATACCGTATGAATAAACGTATAATAGTATGTTTGAATAAACTTTCGAATAAATCAAATAAAAATATTGATGATTTATTTTTAAATGCATATTTTTGAAAATTTTTGCATATTAAATTTTACCTCGAGTTCTCTTACGTCAATGTAATAAAGTGTATATATTTATCATGTATCTACGTAAAGTTGTGTTTAAAAAGCAAAAGCAATGAATCCGTTAGAATAATAATAGCCTACTTTATTGTTTTTACAGATTGAATTTCGTTGAAAGACAGTCAATCACTCTTCATCTTTGTCTTGTTCTTACTTAAAGTAAGGATAATGAAAACATGATGGTAGTTAGTGGCTAAAGCGTTTGCCAAACAAGCGGTTGCTGAATCCTCGTCAGTTCTACAATACATATTTCAAGTTTCTTGTAGATGATATTCTAGACGTCATCGGATCCTATGTTATTGCTGACCGGTTAAGACAGTTGTCATCATGTTGACCTAAGTTAAGACGATAATTCAAAGAAACAAAGAGATGAGCATGAACATATTGTATATAACAACTAATGTCTGAATTAAAAGTAAATTTAGATCGACATTAATAATATCTCATGTGTATTTGAACTTTTTGGCATACTTGATGTTCCGGGATATTTGTTGGGGTCAGTGGCATCGGAAAGAAGAATCGGAAGGAAATGTAAATAGTACTGCATAAGGGTGGAAAAATAATTCTCTTTCACTACGTGTCACGATACATCCAGGTGTACATACGCAATTCTATCCATCGACGTTGGTCTCCGGTTGTGTGAGAGGCATCGCCTACATTATTTATCAGATCTTTGTGTGCGATTGAGTCTTTCAGTCACATGCATATGATGTAGCCATACACACCGACTCGATAATTAGCGACCAATAATCTACGTGATCTGGTTGACAATACTACGAATTCATTTACCAATCGAATGTCATTTATAAACGATCATTTGATAATATTTCATTTTCAGTTCTTTATGAGACCACTCATTTACATTAGAATCATCATCTAAATGAATTTATAATATCATCAACAAATAATTATTACTTGATGACGCTTACATTTCAGCCGAATAAATTTGTAGGAATGTTGGAGAAAAATGATGAAAATTATGTAATCTGTATGTTTGATAATATATTTGCGTTAAAATCATTTTGATTTGGTTCTACGAATCAACGGTATTTCAATGAGCACAATTTTGGATTTTTCTTCTCAGTAGTAGATAATTTCTTGGAAAAGCATTTCATAATTATAATTACGTGTTCAGGCAGCGAATAATAAGGCGCTAATGCTTATCCCATAAATTTCATGGATCGATTACCGCATGACGTAGAAATAAAAAAGTTTTTTTTATTTTTGAGTTAAATAGCACTTAAACTCAACGACTTGTGAAACTTTTTCAATCACAATATGAACTTGCAAAATAAATGTGTCTGAAGATTAACTAAATAAATAATATGAAATTCCAGTTGATGCACAGATTCATACTAGTGAAGCGTTTATAAGCCTTCTGCTTTCTGACTTTATCGTGAACAGAGGGCTGGGCATTTTCCTGGATTTATTATATTCCTAATAGCCTTAATTGGCGCAATTACCGACGAAGGACTCGACCCGACGTTTCACCTTCTCCAACAATCTCTTTCCTTTTTCCTTGCTCGTTCGTTCTCGCTCTTTCTCAACTGCCTTCTTCTTATTATGATTGCGGTATAGTTGACCACTTTTTCTAGATCTTGACATAGGTTTTGTGAAATTCTTGAGACAATTTATGGATTAACAAAATCGTAATTATAGAAATGACATCCTATGCCACACCCAATCATTATTAAAACCCAGATCGTTTCGCATTTTAGCTTGATTAAAAATTTTTTTTTTGAAGTAATTCAATTTTATAAAAAATTTGATAAATGTGAATAGCAATGTAATGAAATTCCAGTTGATAAAATTTTTTGGTGATTATTGAAAGTTGAAATATTCTTTAGTTATATTAAATTTGAAAAAAAAAATCTAAACACTACTCGGATTTATTCGCCACGCGTAGTCTCTTATATATCTAATTAGTATGGAGCATTGTGTTTAGATATTAGACAGAGTTTACGCTTGCATACAAATTTTTATAATAATTATAATTGTTGTAGATGTCATATTCATTTAATATTAAAGTTACATTTGTTTATTAATGAAAATAAAATAAAATTACCCCACTTTCTTGACCACCACACTGTTTCCAATAATGAGGTGAATGAAGTGATCTTGGACTTGATAAAGTACGGTTTGAGGTGCTCCTAGATTTGATAGAATTACCACGATGAGATCGAAAAGAATGTTCATCAAAGCTATTTGGAGTAAGTTTTTTCGAGTTTTCAATATGAAAATTTTTAAATTCACTGTGCTTTAAATCAATACCAAAATCACTAAGTTTAAAGTTCTGTTGATTCATTTTAAAGTCAACATTATTTTTAAAGCTTTTCGCCATATTTTAATAAATTAAATCATGAAAAAGTGATAGTCATAAATGTAATAATTATCGATAAAAGTATCATTACAATACTCGAGTATTTATGTTGATGTGTAGGCATTCAACTTTCTCAGTCTAGTCTTTGGACCTTAGGAATGCAACGGCACGAGCGATGAAATGAATTATAGGTTGTTTGTTGCAATACGTTTGACAATCAATTGATTGCATTCGTGCACTGCCTTGACACGATTTACAAGTACTAATGTAATTGACCGATCTCTTTATTTTTTAAAATAATATTTATTCATATGATCACCAAATTCATCATCTACAAATGAACAATCACTTATAGAGTAATTTTTTAAACAGCGACTTAGGTACACTTAGAACAAGCACACAATGAAATGATGAACTTTATTAAAACATCATGATACAGCGAGTTTGAAATGCACGAGTTCGCGAGAATTCAAAGCAAATTAGAAGGTATAACGGCCAGCTGGTTCGTCGGTAGAGACACGACTGGTTTTGTTAGTTGGCTTTGGCTAACTCTCAACATACAGAGAAAAGGAGGCTGATGCCGAGATCCATGCGTTCTATCCCCACCAATTTTCTTTCTTTCTCTTATGTACACCAATGCCTATACTTACAGATTCATCTGAGACATCTAGTGGGTATACTAACTACATCGCAAGATACAAGACAAAGACATTTCTTGCGGATATACTAGTATATTTATTTTATAAACGAACGCTCTAGAAAATATTCAATAAATTTCATGCTCCTTATCTTTGAGATTGGAAATCGTGGTTGCATTCGATGCAGATGATAATTTATTGAAAGGAAGAATGAAAAATTGAATGTATTATGGTGGGCTAAAAATAAAATCTAAAAAAAATACAAACTGTATTACGGAGAAAAACAGTGGATTATGTGTATTTGTACGAAAGCTTGAACGTTGCTGCGCCTTTAAACCAGGAGTTATGTTTGAAGTCGGGTCTCTAAGTAAACACTAGTGTTACACGTAGGACTTTGTCGGGGATTATAGAAGACGGAAATGTAAGAGGCCCTTCGTTTTATTACGACCAAAGTAGCATTTTTTATCATTCATCAGCGTCATAATATATTTGAATGAATAAAATAGATCTAAGAAATGAATTAAAAATAATGTGCAACAGGTCGTAACGAGAGATCCACGTGTTCTGGACATAATAATTGTATTTAAACTTATTAAATATATAGATGAAGGATGTTTAGAATTTGAGCATCTTACATTTGTCAATAACATAATAGCTGTGGTCCTTTCAAAGGGATTAATGCATGTAGTGGACTACTGAAGACTAAAGAGAATTTCATTCGAGAGGTAGTCAATAGTTTAAGCTAAAAGGTACTTGCAACACATGGACACATAACTTAGTGTATGTTGAGTTTCCTTTACTTGTGAGACGCCCACGGTTAGGTTAGAGTATAGAGTGACGAGGACTCGGTGAAGGTGTATGTTAGCTTTAGAAAGGGAAGCAATGAACAGGAGAAGGAAGGGGACAACAAGCTAGCCACCAAGGAGGCAAACTAGCCAGACTGCCTGCCGCCGTTCACGTAATACTGCACCCAAGAAACGAGATAGAACACTTGATTCTCGTCTAATCGATTTGCTTTCAGAAGATATCGGATGTAATATAATGTAATTATGCATCCTCAGGACTACATTCAGAAAATTTACTCGATATTATTAATTCAGAAATTTACTACTGACAAGAGCATTCATACTACTTGGAGCTCATAAATTTAGATTATTGCTTAAAAGTCGTGTGCTGCTAATTAGAGAATGTATTCTTGGTGTCTCAAGTCTTTAGGTGCTCTGACCGTGTGGTCAAGCAACAAGATCCAAATGACAAGAACAAATGACTAAAAGGTTCCACTGCAGTCACATTCAACTCGTTGGCAAATATTCAGAATGATTGAATACACGCATGTGGTATCATAATCGAGCATACGCAGCAGTGTTGGAGATAACAAAGAGCTCCATTTCGAAAAAAAAATATATATTTTTGAATATTTGATGCTTGGTTTTTTTTTGCTGAAATAAAACTTGAATATAAATAAAAAATAGAATATTTATACGAGGTTCAGCCGTATATCAACAATGCATTATTTTATTCCTATGAAATGTGTTATAGATGGCGCGTAATCTCATGTGTCCAACTGGCAGCCATTGTGCTTTCTATTTCGTCGCACATTGACAGTATTTGGCTTGACACTTTTATCACCGGGGTTTTTAAAACAATACAAAACTCGAGTATTTTCATTTGTTGAATATTTCGCCTCTTGTTATAGTCAATGCCTTTGTTCATTGAATTAGCAGCAATAATGCCGTTAGAAATGTTGAATGATGCCACCAGATACACAATGTGTTTTCGAATTATCTAAGTTTGACCTTCATAAAACCGCAGTAATTACAATCATTAGACCCCAATAGATATTCCTATAATCCTCAGCTTGTTGTCTAGCGCCCTTCCATGTCCAAGGCCGCGGCTACTCTGTGAAACAAGTCACACGCGAGTCATGCAAGAGACTGGTCCGGCGACTTATAATCTCCAGTTTTTCCCAAACCAGGCAACCATCCCGCCATTTTCGTAGCTCAACAACTGCTAATATGGCACTCGACTGATTCAATGAATTTTACATCGAATACAAGACTAACGACCCTGAAATGTGTATAACTGCAAAGGAAGAGTCTTTTTTCTTCAACTTATGTTAACGATTTTTTTTTATTTTTACACATTTATTAATCGGCCGTTTTATTTTATCGACTTATGAAGTACAATAATATTAGGAAAGAAAAGGCAGTCCAATTAATTTCACGAAGGCTATGACGTAGTTGAAAAATAATGCTGCGTGATTTTGGTGAATTATGACAAAGCAAAATAACCTCAAGTAGATATTCTCACGGAACTTGTTATATGTATTTGTCCTTTACAATATATATTATAACCATTTTTGGTATTTCTTTTAATTCCATTTAATTCCTTGACTGTCACAATATCATATAACAAATAAAATATATATCTCTGAGACAACTGTAATTTTATTTAATTAATAAATTTCCGGTGACGTAAAACATGATCTTTTGTCGATTTTTTCTTTCTCTTTTCCGGTGTCTATTTTGTCCCTCGATCTATCCCACAAGCTTCCCCTGCGTGTCCATTTTATCCGAGGGGATGGATCGTTGGGTTCATTTGTATAGGGGATAAAATGTACCAACTTTAGACACATTAAAAATTTAATAACGCACATTCACCTTAAACCTCCGTTGGTGAAGCAGTTATACACAGTACGTAAATGTGAGGGATCTCTTAAATACAAAGCCAAAAACAAGACTCACCCTTCATTTCATTACTCGGTGGTTTTTCATTTTATTCTATTTTAGAAATTCATTTTTCTCTTCTTTATCACTAATGGTTTTTAATTAATATTTCAATAATTTCCTTTTCATTATTAATTAAAGGAAAACTGCATTATCGTTTTATATCATTAGATATACATATATCGTATAATTAAATGTAAATCTAAAAATGTGAAGTTTGAGTTATATACCGATTTTCTATATATAATCGTAATATTATATGACGATGTATAAGTATTTTATATTACTTGCTCTCTTCAGCCTTTGATGTTGGCGCAATTCTCCTTCTCTCTCAATTCCCTACATCCGGCGTCTTCTACCATAAATTCGTCTCCTTGTTGATCTTCAAACTTTTACAGCTTTCCAATGCTCAGCGAGCCAATAAACGCCAACGTAGGTTGGCATTGGTCAACGCAACGAAATATAAAAGATTTTAATGAGATTTTTTATTTAAAATATGCCATCCATATTTTTTCTACAATACCGTAAAATCATAGAATAATAAAATTTATATATATATTTTTGAAATTCAGTTAATTAAATAGACAAACGTTGAAGCTACTAATTTCGAGTAAAAATGAAAGGAAAAAAAGATTCTGGGAAAGAGTTTAATTAAATACACAAGTCAAGAGGAAAAATGAGTGACAAAATAGTGTAAAAATAAGGCTTGTGGTAATAAGGGTTATAAGAATAAAGAGAAGAGTATAACGATGAGCACTTGAATCCTTGACAGAGGGAGTACGAGTTATTCGGACATTTTCAGTAGGGTGAGTTGTTGGGGGTGTATCACCCTATGCACACGAAATACAGTACACAGAACGTTGTAACGTCCCACTGTCAGCCGACCCTTCCGCGCCGAGGGTCTGCTCTATGATTTGTAGCAGCGTTATAATGCCTCAACTACCCCTGGCATCCCTGGGCTTGCTTCCCCCTTTTCACCGACCAAGTATATACACACACTGTCGCATTATAACGGCTATGTCTTATCCGCACAAGAATATACCTATTGTTGGCTCTGTGTCTGTGTGAATCCGTCGCACTTGCCGCATAGAATTATGTCGCTCACCCCCATGACCACGAGTAAAAGGGGTGCCAGTTAGTCCGTCGCTATTACAATTGTAAACTTCCGACTGTTGAACGAGCTCAGTGTTATATCGGAAAATAACTTTTATGTGGAAAATGAGAATAAAGAAAATGCTCTTTTGTTTCGACGTTTAACGAAAGGAGGAAAATAGTAGAAAATATGTGTGTATACACCCTGTTGTATTCTCTCTATGGATGGACCATATATAGTACGAGTATTAAGGGCGTGGACATTTGGATAGTGTGTGATTCGTGCGAAAGATTACTTTTCGACAGACTATAGTGAATCGGAAAAATGGAAAAGGGTCGAATGGAGGTGCCTCCCTTTCTGGAGGGGTTGATGAAGGGTTCCTCAATGTCACCTACGCATTAAGCATTTCAATTATTTGATCGCCCGATAGAATTATACGTACCAGGGCGGATTTGTTGCGAAAGACTAAAAGAGTATTTTTTTCTTTTTCTTCTCCCGGCGACAAAAGGGGAGAATACAATGGATAGCCACGATGCCCCTATTGCGAAGATTATAAGGGATAAAAATTACTCTGTTGCTTTCTTATGCAACAAATTTGATCGGATATACATTATTATTGCACGCCCAATCTCCAGAGAATATGGAAATTAGATTTTCTTTTATCCTCATACAAATCAGCGATAATCGTTATCGAATAGTTTAAATAAAATTGTCTGAAAGATAGTTATATATTTAATCGATAATTCATTTATTATTCTGATCAAAAAATATAAATATATAAACAAGATCACTAATAAACAAATTATCATTACGTTGAATGACAAAGCTCTGTTTTATAAGTCAAAATATATAAATCAAGAGCTATTTCTCGTGACAGGGTCTATAACGCCACTTAAATATTAACGAATAAACTTGGAAAATGACAGAAAAGCTAATTCGTTCTATAAGCAAGTTATTTTTTATTTTCACATTGAAGTTGATATAATCAATAACCATTATAAAAAAAATATTTTTTTCATAGTAAAAAAATGGGCATAATGTCAAAGTGTCAAGTGAAACATTAAATGTAAAAATTAAATCAAGCGAAAATTTAAAGAATGATAGAATTTATTTGAATATGTGCGTTTATAGACGGATGCGTGCAACTGTAAGATAAATATCTTACAGTTCAGTAAACTACGTGCACAATTCAAGAATATAGAGAGTGATAATATCAAAAAGAAAAAAAAAATGAGCACAAAAATAGGTAGAAATAAGTGAAAGAAATATGACAAAGTTCTAATATGATTTCTGACATTTTCAAATATTCAATTATACTAACCACGATATGTTCTTAATAACTACAAAAACGTAATAAATCGCTCAAACATACTCTCTATGTACAAACAATGCACTCCAAGTGTACTTGTGTATACGTATATATATATACGTTCGAATCATAAATAAATATAATTGTGTACGTGTGGTGCATATTCAGAAGTCAAAAGAGTGATACCACTATACATACATACAAACAATATCTACATACATCCATCCATAAACTGAGGGAGGTTTAGTTACTCTCTCAAAATTGTGCGCAGCTTTGTGCGGTTAATCACTGAAAACGGCTGTCACTCATGACGATATATTGATATCTCGATATTTCAACGCGATCCATCGACCATCTATATATATATATATATGTATAAGAGTTTATTTTTATTTGCACTATTTTATTTCATTTATTCATTTTTATTTTTTCAATTCTATTCCGAATGACCTGAAGCTACACTTCGTTTTTTTTTTCAACTAAAAATATTTCTAAATAATAGGAATTAAATATTGTATAGACTTGTTTTCTTATCGATAACGTAAATTGAATAGGGTAATCATTTTTGACATGTCAATGACATGATTTTTCAAAGACACTGAAACGTACTAAAAATGTTACAATGCATCAATAGAATAAAAGGCATTTAAAAAAAGAAAACAACGAAAATATAGTGAATAGGAAATACGAGAAGTGTCTACTATGATCCTCCACATTTCTCAAAGTAGAATATCTTGTTCCTTAAATATTTAACTAAAGTACTTTCCTCCATCTCATTCTTGTTTCTCTATCTTCTTCTGAATAAAACCCGAAGGGTTGAAGCATGCTCAACAAAGCTTTAGATTACCGTTTGAACGGTCATATAGTAAGTGGACTTTTTCGCTTATATAAATTACCATTTATGGAGCAGAAAAGTGGAAGCATAACGTTCTATAACCAATTTGATTCGCTGTTCAGTGACGACAACGTAGCAAATGAGAAATAATAAATCCCACTGAGGGTAGTTTATAGCGGATGCGATTCACCATTTCACAATTCACCTCCCATGACTCGTTGATCAATTACTTTTATGGATTGGTTAGTCGCATGAAAAGTTGCACTCTCTCTGATATGTCTAGGCCACATTTAAATTTGGACATATATCTGTATAATGTATATGAAAAAAAAAACGAGAGGAAAATGAAAGAGAAGTACTGATTGGTCAGTTTCACAATAATATATTCCAAAAAGTCAGATGAAAAATGTGCTCATATTAGAGAGCTATTCGTTGAAAACGAGTGTAATATTATTTCTGGTCAAACGCACGCAAAAATATGTAAATCTCTCTACAGAAAACAGATAAATCAGAATAGTTATTTCGTAAAATGTTTGATACAGAGAAAATTTTTTCTGTTTATTATCATCATTACTATCAATTCTAGATTGTTTTCATATTCAGACTAATAAATTGCACATGAAAAAACGAATTATAATTGAAACTGTGAATGTCAATGATTTTTATCAGTATTGAATATTTTTAATTCGCACAGGGGAAAAAATGTAGAAAAAGGATTTTTATCACTAAATCAAAAACATTTTAAACGCATTTTGTCGTCACGTGATATCAATTTAGTCATAAAATATTATTATTGTTTTTATTCAAATGTCAATCATTGTTGAAGTACACTGAAGAGTATTTTTATTGTATTTATTATATACAAATCGTGTGAATATATATTTTTTTTATTTTCCGATTTTATTTTAATCTTGCCTATATAACCCTCGAGATCCCTGGGTGTGAATAACAATTATGTAATAATTTTACACCGCACTTCGGAGTCACCCCTTGCGTCCATACCACGCTGCAATAATTCCATTTAAATTTTCCAACGACCGCGGGCGCAAGTTTTAGATTTGAATTTACATACGCCAAAAAATTCCAAACGCATTCGCGCATTTAATTTGATATGAATAAATCTGGTGTGAGAAAGAGGGATAAAATAGGTAAAAAAATTTCTGTTAAATGTTCATCGAGTCAATAGTAAATAAATGGGTAGACAACATGGCGCGTGTCAGTGACCCACAGCTATCTGTGCTATTCTCATTAAAACAAACTTGCCCTGTCTTGTCTATATCTTTAGACAGTGCACTCTTGGGTTATCACCCCTTCCTCACGCTTTCTCATCTTTGTTTCGAGCTTATATATTTCCAAGTAAAGCTCACGTCATACTTAGTCACTTTTGTCTTCTTTTTCTTAAGCTTTTACTCTATAAAGAACTTGAATCATAAATACTTGGCAGCGATAAAAAATATAAATGTTATTATCAAGCATCTTGGATGTATATTATTAGAAACTTGTCGTACATATATTTAATAATTTATTAAATATATGGGACTAGTTTGTTTAGCTGAAGCTTTGTTCATTGACAAAGTTTTAAGAGAAGTCTGGTGTAAGTGAACTCCAGTCTCAAGGCAATATCATGTCCTCTAAAAGAATCCGAAAGCGAACAAGCACTTATATCCAGCGGGTCTGTCGGGACTTTCCGTGACTCTGACTGACAACCAATTACGCGCGTCTTCGTGTCGCCGGTCGATGGTAAAGTGGAACACGATTCTTAAATAGCTAGCTATTGTCTCGTTAATACTTTTTCTCCAACAAATTTATCTATTAATTCCCAAGTATTGATCTAATTCTATTCTATTTATAAATAAATTAGTAAAAGCTTGACAATTTAATATCTGATATTTTCTTTAGCAATTTTTATCAAAATTTTAGTTGGTCATTGTATTTAAATAGTGCGCTGAAATAGATGGTTTACTATCTGATTAGTGATATATGATTCAAAGTTAGGCACGTGTGATTAAAACAGAGTTGGATAGAGAGAAATATATATTGCGTGGATATAATTCCTTCATATCATATTGTATTATGCAATAGTCTGATCTAGTATTAATTGTTAAATTTTGCCGCTAAACACGTGCGGTAATATATTTAAAAAAAATTCTATAAATTCGAGTGACAGATAATGTTGGATTCAAACAACACCGCGAGAATCTATCACAACGACCGCCCAAGAGGTATATGTAGGCGTGACAAAGGCACCGACGATTTCCCTAAACGGTTATCAGACAAACGGGACTTTTCTCTCCATACTTTCAACTTTTTTTGCACTAATAGCGCTGACTTTCAACTCAATTTGCATAATACCAAGCATAATCCGCCAAATTCTACTTTACATTTTTTCCCAAACCTTTGACTTTTTGGTGTGGATATTGGAGTGAAGAAAAATTCTCTCTGAGAAAAAGCCCATTTTTCATCTGTAAAGAATTGATTTAGTATAGTTGGTCAAACAGTTTGAATAATAAAAGTAGAAAAATTCACAATGGGGTTCACAGACAGGTCCTCCCCCTACGAACTAACACACCCTTGGCAGGTAAAACGAGGGGGCGACTAGGCCCCGCGAAAGGTTATGCACCCTGGTGGGGTTCTCGCGGCCAGAATCTCTCCCCGATTGGCCAGTCGTATGAGCACCTGGCGGACAGCTGCTCAGCGCACGGACACACGCGCACGCGCTTGACAACGGCAGGTCCCTGCATTTTCGTAAAGCACTAACCAACACTGGATATGTGAACCCATGTCTTGGACGCCTAAAGTGTATTTCTAAATTTATACGTACATGTTAGTACTAAGAGAGTTTGAAAGAGAGTAAACGAATACCCTGTCTTCATTTCAGATCATGTTTTTCTGGATTTACTTTCCCATGAGCATCAAACCGTGAAAAAATTCACTAAACACCTTATATAATTTCTTATTAGCAGGTATATTCCAACAGTAAAATTTATAAAAGATACTCGTTTTATGGCTCTTTAAATTCTCCAAATCATTGCCTTACTTTTGATCAACATTTTTTTATAATTATTTTCAGCTTTATTGTTTTTTTTTTAAATTAAAAAAAATTATTCAAATCAGAACACAAAATGTTATCACTGTATCGCGTAATACATATAGAAGATTCCAGTACTTCGTATCAAATGAAATGCTTCTTTTCTCTTTAACTTGTCCTTGTATAATATGTTATCTGATATTTTTTGATGCTTAAAAAGTTATAATAACACTTGTGTAAAGAAAAAATAATGTTTTTTTTTTCTCCAGCAGAAGAATCGTTATCGATATATAATCAAGTTAATTATACAGAGTAAAGACTCGAATCTTTATCATTTTAATATTACATCAAAAAATCAAACAAATTAAGTGATTAAGAAACCGGTGAAATATATATTTATTAGAATAAATCGAAGTTCAGCAAGCATTCGGTGTGTAATATTAAATGAAAATCATATCCAAAATAAATAACATGTGAAATGCCGAAAGATAAATATTTTTTGGTTTTCTTAAATTGTAATTATCGTGTTAAAAATTTTTACACCCTGTATTTTTTTTTTTCTTTACATTTGTAATTTTCCCTCTCAGTGGCCTCGACTATTTTCTCTAGATAGGTGGTGTCTATACGAACGGGTAGTTAAACCGACAAGAAGAGCTCCAGAAACGGAAAAAAAGCGAGAAAGAGATGAAAAAAAGGAACCAAGCAAAACTCTCCGACACTCAGGAAATGACCCACACAATGGCGTAGCTAACATTTTTCCTCACAGTGGTAACTACCTAGAGTTCCTACTGGAGCTATTTAAATCATCTTTCAAGCCCAATAGACGCGACTCTGGAATAGCCGGATATTTTTCATAACAAGTTGTCGAGAAAGAGAATTGAGAAACCTCGAGAGTGCACAGACTACGAATGGGGTATAAGTTGAGTCGTAGAACCATGGCGAGAGTATTTATAGTAAAAGTCAATAAATTGGCACTAGAGGCCGATTCTAGTACGCGGTATAATCCATTTCTATATTACACATCATTTTTCAACCGACGAAAAATTTTTTCATTTCTCTCTTTTATAAAATTCAAATAAAAATTGTAATAAAATATATCTCTCGATTTTTATGTGAAAATTTCAATAAAAAGTACTCTCCATTGAACAGTGTTGATTTTTCATGCTGAATAACAAAAAAGCAATATATTTCCTCTTTTTAGTGGTTACAAAAATATTAGTGTAAAAATTATTGTATCGGATATATAAATAAACTTGATAATTTATATTTATACTGTTTAAGAGAAATTTTAAATGACATTTATGTGTTTAAGATATTTTTTCTCAAGAAGGAAAACCGTCCTCAAATCGAAGGGCAAAAAAAAATAATGTTTAGAAGCAAAGCAAAAAATCCTTAATCAGTAGTCGGTTGATGGGGGTTCAAGCTTAGGTTTTCAAATCGGGCCTCTTGGGTAGTCCAAAGACGCCATATGGCCCCAGGGCAACTTTTTTCCCTTCTTCCTCTTCATCCTCCATGTAGGCCTCTCTTTTTCTTATTCTCTACGCTTGAAGAAGTACATTCGAAAACGACTGCTGCAGTCGTTCCAAAAATTTTCTACGCTTACCCAACATCAAATGGGGGTGGATTTTCTGTACCCTTAAACTTCAAAGTCATTTTTCTAACCACACACGTCATGGTCCAAAATGATAATTACTCACCAGAGAGACGAAAATAGGGGCTTAAGTCATTGTAAATCTAAGTTAAAGCAACATGTAATTAGAAAAAAAGGAAAAAAACTAATAATAATTATAATAAATAAACACTTAGCAATAAACAATGATGGCAATAGCGTTAATGCATTGTTAACAGTGCTTGTGGTACAACGTCTGCTTGGTCATTAGGTGCAGACATACATCATTCGTCTGTCGCGCCATCTCTCTGTTATGTATATACGTCATGACACCATTACGACACAACTAGGACGCAATTCAAAAGATCCCGTTTATATTATACAATCTACGGACATACTTTGGATATATTAACTCTATCCATAATATTATCAACTACATAATAATCATGAAAATCCATAGCTATACGTTACTACTTCCTATAAATCAATCATACGTTGATTTTCCTAGTCTAAATGAACATTGACAAGTGTTAAAAAACTCCCTAGCAAACATCCGTCATATAAAATAATTCCAGTTATGTCACTAATGTATTGTATAGCTATTACATATTGTATATCACACATGTTGCGCGTATATTCCTCATATAGGAATAGAGAATTCTAACATGTGAAATCTACCCTTTACCCTTTATATAGTATCTCTCTACCTTCCGTGATTGTGTGTCATTGTTCAATCCTACGCATTACATACAAGTGTGATCATACAAGAGATACATGAACTTGGTGGGTACAAATGCTAATCTAAAGCATATAGATTATCTCAACAGTGATGGTCAACCGGAAGTGAATAGTATTTTGGAAGGAAATATGATGTAATAAATATATTTTTGAATTCATTATTTGGAATAAAGAAGATGTGGTGACAATAATTAGTCTTGGCGAATTTTAATTCCAAGACATTCAATTGACCAGAGTACCAAGACGTGGTCTGGTAGAAGCCGGATATGGAAAGAAAACCGGAAATTCACTCGAAAAACAAGTTTCAGTGGTATGACGTACAATTTTAATGAATTCTGTGCACATAATGCACATTTGTAGTTTAACACATTGTCTAGTATGATAATTATTTCCAATTTAATGTACTCATAAAACATGGAATAACTAGCTGATATCGAGACGATTAGCTCGATCAATTGTGTTCAGTGTTCTCGTTCTTGCTCATCTTGAGTATGGTACAATACCCAGTATAATTACACGCGGCAGTAACAAACGTACCGTTAGCGTTTAATAAGCCGCTTGAACTGCTGATAGAACTGAAGAGTAAAGAGGAGTGAGTGTGCGTCGAGGGCGCCACTCGTTTTCTCTTCTTTTTCTACATTCTTCTATCTCGTTTCTACGGTGTGTTGTTTGAGAGAAGACCTTGAAACGCGACGATTGGTTGAAATAAAAAAATAAAAGAGATAGGACCGTTTTGATATAATTTATGCTTTTACTGATTATCTTAATTAACAATCAACAGTGTGCAGATGCAAAAAAAAAGTACTAATTGACTTTTATTATTTTCTTTGTGTCGAACCCTTCCGGCAGTTATAATTTTATCGCCGTAATAGCTGAATGGCTGGAGAGAGAATATAGAAGTGATGATAAATCGTAAAACAGTTGAGAGTCACTGAGAGTCAGTCCATAAGCCAGAGAGGATCTACCAACGGGTAGACTGTACTGAAATAATGTACAGTACCGTGAAAAGGAGGGTAAGGGAGAGAGGGCAGGGGTAAAAGCCGCGGCTCTCACTCTCTACTATTCTCTCCCTCTATTCCTCTGCAACTCATCCTCTCTTACAGCCGCCCTTTCCTCCGTCACTATATGGATAACAATGGCGTGCAAAGGAGATTAACAAACAGAATAAGCTAACGCGTAATCGCATTATTTCTGGCTAAGCCGCATTTGAATTAGATAGAAATTCCATTTAACGAAATAATGCCTGGATCACGAGTCACACTCGCAAAATCGCGAGTTAACGCTCTCCCTCACTCCCACTCCAATTCTCTTTCTACCACTATCTCGACTATAATTATTTTTTCGATGCCAACTTTATAATTATTTCCCCTTAACAATCATTCCAATAGTTTTGCTATGAATAGAATAAAATTTTCATTGTCGTTCCATATATAGGTCATTTTGCATAATTTATTCGTCATCAGAGAAATGTTAATGAGTTAAATGTAACAAATATTTTATTATTATTTTTTTGTTATAAATTCTAAATGAACAACACACGATGAGAGTGTCGTGCGCCAATTCAAGTCTTTGAGAAAAAAGTAAAAAATAAAAAAAATCCGGAAAGGGTTTATTACCTGAGGACCACCACCAACAATAGATTGGTAAGCCGATTGAAAGACGCTTCCGAGCTGCGTCATGCCCTCGTCTTCCATTTGAAACATTATGTCTGCTCCGGGTGATCCATTGTTGTTCAAATTATTATTATTTCCCATCAACTTTTCAGTGCTACCAATTTCACGAAGAATTGGATTCGACTGCATGTTTGTGAAATTAAAAATTTATTTTCCTTTCTTCTGTCACGCAATCACTATACCGCGTACACTTAATAAGTCTTTAGCAAATATCAAATCACATGAATCGCAAAAATAACACTACTCCGGTTCTGCGACATTTTTTCGAAAATTGACTCGAATATTTTGACTATATTATCACAGTTAAAGAGAATCACTTTGGTTCGAAGAATAAAACAAAAAATATACATCAACTACAATAAATAAAGTCTCGAAATTCACGTGTTGTAATTCTCATAACTGCATTTTGAAGTGTGTTATTATTGGAATAAAACAAAATTGATGCTTCAAATTTAAAATTGAAAAGAAAAAATTATACTTTCGGGTGAAAATAAAATAAAAATGTCAATTATTAGCCTCACTCACAATAGTGCTGAACGATCACACTCTTTATATTGCATTCAGTGACAACCAAGAGCTTTGTTGTTTTTTCTCGAACACAAGGTCCTATCAGAAAACGAGCACGCGGCTGAAACGTCGGACACACATGGCGGCATGAGAGTCGCGTCGTTACGGACACGCTAAAAGAAGCAAAAAGTCTCTTTTCCTGGACTCGACCTTAACATTCAACGATAAAACGTCAAATGTCCAAATTTCTATAAAATCATGTGATTTATATGTCAAATAATAAATTAAACAAATCAATTTAATATTTCCTTTGATTTGAATATATATTCTTCCTTCTATCAAGACACTTTTTCTGTTAACAACGGCACTTTAAATACTCTACACTTGAACCACTATTCTATAAAAATGTCGATCACTTGAAATCTATTGCCATGTGAATCACACTAGTCTATTTCACAAAGTTTATTCTTTTTTCCAATATCGCCTTGCAGACTAGAATATATTTTTTTTCAATTATTTTACTCTTGCACTGGTGATCAAATTGTAATAAAATTATTGAACAAAATCTAGCATGAATATTTGTCTTGGTGAGCTCTGAACTGCACTCTTACGTCAAATTTACAAAAGATCTGTAAATAATTATATTAACATTGGAAAATAGATTTTGAATAGGATTGGAAAAATATGGTGATGTAGTCTGAATGAAACACTGAGAAAAAATTTAGGATGTTATAAAAAAAGCGACAAAATCCTCTACGGTCGAAGTACGCGACGCGACTGACGCTCGACGAGGGGAGGCAAACTGATCTTCCCTTCCTATACCGTCCAATCGACGATCACACTCCCCACTGTTGGACTGTTTCCCCTACTCATATCACTCTCTATGTCTCTCAAACCCACAAACAACACTATCGCTTTATCCTTTCTTTCTCTCTTTTCTCTCGTCTGCTTCCCCAGACCAATTCGGCATCTCTGTTTCTAGAGGCCCCCTTGCCTTTCCCTCTCGTCTGTGGACGTCCCTTTACTCTCATACTCGTAGCAGGAAGCAGCAACAACCCCTAGCGCAAAGGGCTAGTTTTTGCCTGAAATAAGCGATCGTTTTCTCTCCATTGCGCTTCTTCATGTTACTGGTATGCTCGTGGGTGTCAGGTTTACGTGTTTAAAGCTTAGAATGACTACCGTTCTAAAAACATTGGTCCACTTGTTGAGCCGAAAAACCCCGAGTTATCTTTCGATTGTCGTCCACCATCGTTCGTTGTGTGTTTGCAAATCTGTTTTACCTTTTGGACTCATTCACTTCCTCTTTCTCACTTGCCAGACTCACATGTTCTTCTTCGTTCTCATGTTCCGTCAATTCTTTCCACCGCTTTATTCGCGGTATCCCGCAGTTGCCGCACGCGTGTAAGTCTTGTATTTTCTTTGTGTTTATAATCCCTCACTCATTCGCGTCTTTCGCGGCAAAATCATGAGTTCGTTCAACTCTTCGAGTTAGCCCTAATCAAAAATTACACGGAAAAGAAATAAAATTTGTGTTCTACATCATACTACAATATTCAAATAGTAATATTTCTGAACATCTTTTTTTTTTAGCAATAAAAATAAAATATGTATAATTTTATGAAAATAGAAATAAAAAAAAAATAATTTTATGAAGGAAAAAATGGAATAATAAAGGTATAGAATTACTTAGTTACGAGGATTTAAACTGATACTTGTAGAAATTCAGAAGTAATTTTAGTGTCATACTCACGCCGAATTGACGTGAGGGTGGGGAAGATTATAATTACCCAACCTAACCCACTCTAACCCACTTGGCGAGCTATTCGAGCTCCAGTTTATCGATGTGGAGGCTACTTTAAGTTCGAATACGAGAATTTACTAAAGATACTGCACACTTTGGAGCTTTAATTTTTTATAAGCTTTTTAATTACTCTTAAAAAAATTTCTCATAATATTTAAAAAATTTCATAAATCTTTTTACCATAAATAACTTTTCTGGACACAACGAATATGCCACCAGTATCAACGTTGCCAAACTTTTTTTTTCGACTATCTCTCCACGCATGATTGAACCAGATGTTGACTAAAATGACTATAAATCGTCTAGGGGTCCAGCAAAATGAAACAAAGAAACTTGTTCTTAGAGGTCAAGTGGAGGATTGAGCGACGGAAAGAATCACGAAGGGACATAGTTGTAAAATAATTAAACGTGACCAGCATCCCTCTTGGTGAGAAGTACCAGTATGCCAATCAGCTTACAGTAAGACACCAGTATACTGATGGGATCGATTTGGATTTTCAAGTACCTGACCCTGACAAAATTTCCTCGTCTGGCAACGGAAGTCTTGGCTAGACGTGTAAAGACTCTGCTGGTCCATGATAGATGGTTCTGACAAGTGAAAACCATAAACTTGTAGTCAGAGATTTTGGCTAGTGAAGAAATTTCCCAAGACCCTCATTGGGGATTAATACGCTTGTTGTAAATTTTGAAAATCTTCTCTAGCACTAGTAACACATGCGGGCCTCTGTGTATTTAGACGGGGGCGTTCACCTGACCTGTACAATTATTTTTTCGAGGTTCAATGAACATCACCGATAGATCTAGAGTTTAACGGGAAAACTATCACATCATCGGTGGAATTTAAAAATAATTATAAATAACCTCGTATGACCAACTGTGTAAACTTTATTCTTACGTATAATATTCCACTGTTCTGCTGTAAGCATTGTTCGATACACTCATGTATCACTTGATATTCTAGTGTGGTGATATATCTATATACACATAGAAATAAATGATGAATAAAGAAAAAAAGAGTAACAAAAAAAGAAAGCAAATAAAATTTTTAGAAGCATTGTAGAATATACTGGGTCCAATAAATTTTTTAAGGGTTTTATAATTCGAAGAGTAAAGACAGTACTACTTTCACAAAGATGTTGATGTAAAAGAAACGAGAGAAAGAGCGAGAAGGAGGGCAAGCGAGACGAAGTGAGAGGAAAAGTGGTCGAGGAACCAAGAGAAACGACGAAGAGACAGAGAGACGGTAAACTCCGGAACACATTAACTGCAGAAACAAGGGGCTTGGGGTGCTTTTCTACCCCACTAGCGTAAGTAAACTGAATGGAGAGCGAAATCACCCGAGCGATTAGTCTCACGCGTGGGGGGAATATTGTCGTTTCACCCTCGTGACTTTCCTTTTAGGACTATTTTGAGATTAAAAAAAAATTACTTAGCACATATAATATATCATTTGTAAACTATTGTAAAATAAATTTAAAAATATCATATCAGATAAGGAAAGTTGAGACTTTCATTTCCCATTTAGGATGATTCTTCGTCCCTTTCACATATTTTCTGCTCCCAGTTCCTGTGTGGCATTAAACAGAAGTAAATGCTCAACGTCGAGATTGCGTGCACCGTTTTCGCTCGCGCGTGTCCGTTCACAAGCCGTTATGGCCCGATAAGTCGAGCAAATGATCAAGATTCGTTACGCCGCTCTATATTTGGACGAATTGTAACCATAACAATGCGACTCTATACATGTACCAATGCAATATTTATGCGGTCAATGAAAATATGCGTACACGTGTGCATGTGTATTATATACGTGACTACGATAGACATCAGGATGATGACATTCCGATTAAGGTTAATCAAGCACGATGTATCTATACGACCTACTCACAAATGGAATACCTATTTTTACTGATCTTGAAATCGTAAACCATACGATACATTATGCAATAACGAGAAAATTATTTTTTTCATTCCATTAGGAAGTAAAAATCAGATCTATCTGTGTATCTGGGCTGGAGGAAACAAGTCCTTTATAGTCGACGCCATTGCATAAACGCTAGTAAGACATGTAGGAAATGGTAGGGTGGTTCTAGTTAGGGATAGCACGATGGGGATGCTTTAGGGTGAGATTTACTACCTACCTCGGCTGTTCAGTCTACCCATCCTGCTGTACAACTATGTTGTTTCTCAACAATATATGTTCACTAGTCGAGCAACAACTCGAGTATACCAACAAATCAAAAACAATTATAGATTATCAGATTTAACCTTTTAATAAAAAGTCACTTATAGTTTCAATCAATATTTATCTTCTTATATATAATAAAATTAATTGAGTGTCATTTGTAGAAATAATATTTTCAATTAATTTCTGCTTTTGTATTTTCATAAAAAATAAAATATTATTGGATAATAAAATTCTTCAGTATTTTTAAAAAATTTAAAATAACAAACGAAAAATTTTGGCGTCAAAAAAAATAAATAACTGACAGAGTTCTTAGTAAGTGAGGGAAGGAAAGTAAGAGAAGAAATACAAGAAAAAGTCAAGTAAACTTATGGACCAGCGGTCTCTTTTATCCCTGCATAAAGCTTAGAAAGCTCGGGTGACTTTACAAAAATGCATATCCATCTTAATAAGGCCATATGCTCTTACTACACTTCCTTTTCACTTTTAGGTCGAATTCCTGTGCCGATTATTCCCAACGATAACTAATATTTCGTTTTTAAAATATCCATAGGGCGTTAAAAAGTAAAAACACATTAGCATAACAGCTAAAATACTTGTATTTACTATTTAATCTCAAACGGGTCTAATAACACAATTATTATACTTTGTGAGAATATCGAGAATCTATTTATTTATCGTATATGGGAATATTTACTTAACATCATGCATGAGTACTCTCGAGGGTAAATTGTTATTTACCCATATAATCACAGAGAGTAAATTTCGAAAACACAAGAGATAATTTCATCCCATGGCTTTTGTAATATTGTTGAGTTTGCATTAATGATATAAAATCAAAAAATAAGAATAATTTAAGCATGTCAGTTAGATTGGTAAGTAAACGGAGTCACGCACGCAAAGTAAACACGAACAGGAAGCTTTTTACAAGCTAAACCGACGACCCTTCAATTTCATCCCTCTTTGATTCAAAAGCATCGCCTTTAACCACCCCCTGATTCGCAAAAGGGTAGCCACATAAGTGTCACTGACATTCTTTCGTGTACTACAACGGTATATATTTAAACACCCCCGATACAAATATAATACACCTTAGAATTTATGAGAATACATTGAAATATTTACAGGAATAAAAGTAGAATTATTTGTCGACATTCAGACAAAAAATCCTCATGTCATTCAAGTGAATGTATTTCGAGTGACCGGAAGGCGAGATCGGTAGCAGAATAATAGATGCAACAAACTTAAGGGTAGATTTTTGTGGGTGTAGCGCGTGTCAGTTGAAGCACACAGGGGATCTAGTGAAAGTTAGCCAAGTGTGAGAAGATCACCAAATTGATTGTTACTGTTGTCTCTTTATTGCGGCAAATTTTCGACCACATGCCCAAATGGCAATATGTCATCCGAGAAATCCTTATCTCTAGTAGGGGATCACTTGTATATATGAATTAATGTATTGACGATTTACCATACGCAGCAAGACAAAATAAGCTCCATATAATTACATTATCTATCGTTGAAAATATACCCCTCAATAATACATTGTGGGGAAAGTAATAATCATGTTTTCAAATCAAAAAATTGACAATTTTTTTTTCATCAAATAAAAGAACACACTTTATATAAAGCTAATCAACTATTCATCCAATTAACTATTTTCCAGTTATTTGATATCATATAGATATATTTCTTTGATAAATCATTCCAATTATCACAAAGACAATTATTTTTTGCTTTGATAACAGTTAGGATTTAGATGTGTCCTCTTTTATACATTATTAAGAAATAAAATGATAAAAAAATTCACCCCAACAATTATTGAAATCGCATTCACTGGAGCATAAAATAATAACGATAATGCAATTATAAAATGGTGGGATAACATAATTCATAGATAGTTATTCATATGTTAATTATCAAACGTAGTTTGAATCCTCAGTGGTGTCATTAATCCCCAATAAAAACCGAACAGACGCTTAGAATAGTGTGAGCACAATGAAAATAAAAACGCATCCCTTGGACAAGACAGCCGTAGGACACGTGGCTTAGAGGGTGTTTGAAGGACCACTCGAAATGCCAAATGATTTTGCAGCCAATAGATTAATTGTAGAGAGAAGTAGAGTAGTCAGCGAGGGTGAGAGAGTATTACAGATCGTTGCTCCGTGAAAATTCAATGATCCGCAGGATTTGCCGTATGGATATGGCGTTCTTCAACCCTCTCCCTTAATAGTATCCAACGAGGACCACACGATATGTATAAATGATGTATTCCACCAACGTATGTTTTGTTTTCGGCACGTATTTAGTGATGCGCGTGCCATTCCTATCGTCATATGTCAGAATTATATTCGGTAGTTCATAAACATGATTATCTCTATGATATACCGATACATTACATGTTATGTGTATTGAAGTTATCGATACTTTTTCCCCATAACCTTCATGATAATTAACATGAAAGGCAATAATTGCTAATACCATAAATGTAATCTATCCCAACGACCCAATATTAGTATTGGTATTCCAATAGTCACAGTTGCTATACATAATTTATTGTGATAATCCTATGCATTCCACTTGCATATGCAACGATACATAACACTCTACGTCTGTACCATCTTGCTCTTTATATATTTTTTGCATTTTATAAATTATTTATTTGGTTTTAGAATAACAAGTTACTTTTTTCATCAGCTAAAATAAAAATTATTGGCCATTTTTTCCAACAAAATTCTCCAATTTTTTAGTCAAGTTATTGAAAAAATTAATTCTATAAATTTTTTATCAATTCAAACATAACTTTTTGGAGTAAAAAAAATTTAAAAAGGAAGGGCAAAATTAAAATGAATTTTTTTTAACTGAAAAAAAAAACACTAGAAAATCTAATTATAACATTTGACAAGAGATAAAAACTGTGACGGCAAAACGGCCATAAGAACTGAGACAAGTAAAAGGGTATACTCGAGAGAAGAAGAGAGCGAGATGGGAAAGTGGCAGACATTGGAGAGCGCTCGGCGACAGCGTACACATTGAACCCCCGCACTGGCACCAGCAACAGGTGTCCGTCAAACAGCTCGCGGCTATTCTAGGCACGCGATTCTTCCGTAATTGATTCGTCGTTGTCGACGGCAAACGTCGGTTCTCATCACTCGGTGGCTAAAGGGCAAATCACATTTGAAACAGGTTAATCACTAGATAAATTTCACTGTTTAACTTTGTGCAATCAAAAGCGAAATACTGATGAACTTTGACGGATATATCTACTCAATCGACGTACTATAACCTTGTTTTCAATTATCCCACACACATACACACAATTTTCTTCTTAAATAGATCAACAAATTATTTTTCAATCAATAATAAAAAAAATTGCGTAATAGAATATCATTTCATCTGTCGAATTTTATCAATAACGTCCTGTCAAAGAACGAGTTAAAACTTCATACTACCCAATTCATTCAAGTATGTTAAAAAAAGATGATGCCATATATTTGAGTGTATATATACGTATGAAGCCAAAGAAAATTATAAGAAAAAAGTTTTCTTCTTTCACCTGACTTCCACTGTCATATTTATTGTATAACAGTATATATATATGTATCAAGCCACTATAATTTGTGAATTACAGTCGTTGTGGTCATTTACAAAAATGCATTGAGAAGCACATAATGTAAGAAATAGTCTTTGAAAGTCGACTTCTTTACGTATGGCTTTCAAAAATTTCTCAAGGCTACGAATTAGTGTGAAACGAGCCAAGGTTTTCGCCATAGCTTGGGTGAAATGGTTGCATGGTCTGGCGACCACAGCACGCGACACCATATGGTAGCTTCTCGCACCCTACCAGGTTTCCGCTATTCTTCAATTCACCAAGTTCTTTCCTGTGATACCGATCATGTACGATCACTATCATGATCTGTTGTAGCAATCTCTATGGTATAAACAAAAGTTTAAATACTCTAAATATATCAATCTTATGAATTTTTTCTAACTTTACAGTGTCGAGTCTGCACGACCAAGTGAATTAAAGTTATAAATATGCCTTTGTAATGACAGACAACTGTAATCTGCTTACAACATTTTTCTCATTCACAATAATCCTATTTCCCATTTTGGAGCATGACAAGGGTGCTTTAAAAGACAGTCCACTGTTTAGATTATAATAAATTGATACTAAAGTATCTAAAAAATAATCTCAATGATTTTTTTTTATTCTTTATAAGCATTGAGCTTTATGACAAACTTGATTCTTGTTTGTTGAGATGCGAGATGAAGAGCAACAAACTGTCGTGAACAGTTGAAAACTGAACAACTGGTGTCGAATTTCAATGTCCCAACGTTAAAGAGCACGATTGAAGAAAAAAGAAGCGAAGAACTAAACGAATTATAACTCGAGTCAAGTTAGTCTGAGACAAAAAATATAGTCACGTTCTTCGTTGGAGGAATGAGAAGGTTTGAGAGAAAAAGTTGGAGCAAAAAAGGGAGAAATAAAGTTAAGACCGAAAAAGAGAGCCAACAAGACGAAGAAACGCATGGGAAAGTCCCTCCCGGATAGATTGTTTGCGTAGGAGTCACATGGTAAAACGATTGTGCTCATAGATCGCGTTAAATCTAGCACATAAATTATTGCAAATATTTTTTTTTTTAATCTCATTAAAATATGTATGTATTGAAACTCACCCAATGCTGTGATGTGACTACTTCTCCATCAGCATTATCTAAACTCTGAAATAAAACATAGAAAAATGTAAACCATGTATTTTTATACTTGAGTTGTATATTATTCCCTAGTTAGGCTATATTACACTTGTCTATGAAATACATAGTAAGTGTATAATAGAGACAAAGTGTTTTAAAATATCAAATGGATATCTGACTCCAATGTCTAATGATAATCATCGAGTACTGAATGTATTGATTTCTGGTTATAGTTACAAAATGATATTATTTGAACAATCACGTACGTGACGAGTAGCTACCAACAAATCGTTATTCGTTGACTCATGTTTTTATAATTTATCGTTTACATTTAGTTCACACATACATACACGCAATAACTAAGTTTATGTTTTATCTTTAAATATACTTACGTCTTTCTTCCTTTTAACGACAGCGGCGCCTGTAAAACATTAAGATAAAAGTAAATTATTTTAAACGAAAAAAATGTTTTTTTCCAAGTAGATGAAGAAAAGGATCAAAGAATTACCGGCAGGAGGATTGGATAACCGGGCAGTGTTGCCAGTCGGTGTGGTGGGATTTGATGTCGACGTAGGGGTGCTACTGACTGTGGGGGGAACAACTCCTCTCGTACCAAAGGGGAAATATGGCGAATCCGGAGGATATGTAGCACCCTCTACGTTAGCAGTGTTGCCACCATTGCCTCCTCCTCCACCTCCTGGACCCCCTCCTGGACCACCCGCTGTTGGTCCAAACGCACTGCCACCGTACGTCTGAAACAGAAGCAAAACGAATGAATTATGATCAAAATTTAGGTCAATCACTGCAATAAACATTACGCAATTTGATAGAACTAAAATTTCCTACGTCTATTTTATGAGTTAATTGAACATCAATTTCCGGGAATATTATACACAAACAAACTGTATGCGAAATATTCAATTGGTTCCATTAATCAATTGTAAGAAAGGCCAATTTGACAGTTCTATTTTCTTATACGTTAAACATAAAAAATATGGAAATTAAGTATATATTTAATATACTTTGTTTCCATGACATATTTTAGCATACTTACGAATATATAAAAATAGAGCGTTATATTTATGTAAAATAATCTAATTTAATCAAATATTAAAAAAAAAATACTAATAAAATTTCGATTATAAATCGTCTGTTAGATTGATATACTTCTTATCGGTTACTGTTTAACAACTATCGATTAGATATGGTCTCTCGATATCACGCACAAAAAATTTACCGAATTCATTATTCTCACTCCGTTACTGTGGCATAATCATAACTGATAAGTCTATTTACAAAGAGTAAAATAATATGACAAAAGATGAACAAAAAAATCGGATAATAATTTTGAATGATTCGCTAAAGTACCAGTAGTTGTATGAGCGAGAAACAGAAGCGCGCAAGACTTTATCCTTATTCCAGGATAACTTTTCATCCAGCCCAGTTAACCATCCTACCACCCTCTTTCGTTTTATTTTATGTATGGTGCTACAGTGTCTATATCTTTATATATATATACGTATATTTTGTGTATATACTTATAGATACAACTCTGCAAGACCTCGGAGGGCGTAAGTGATATTAAAGTTTGCGGTCAGTGACTATCAACTTACTCTAGTTTCTCATTAATTTTATAATCTACTAGAGAAATCTGCTTATTTTTCGTTGTACTTCAATAATCGATTTCATTGTAATCTATTTTTCATGGTACTCTTTAAACCGTTAGAATGAAAGTTTATCTTAACCCTTGTCTTGTAGCAAATTTTGCAAGTTGAAACATAAATTGAGAGCCACTCTGTGAAAATATCGCTTGGGTCGAAGTTTTTGGATAATGTCGAGGGCTGTATAAAAGGGAGAGTCTCAAGACTGTGGATAAAAAGATAATATATGCATCAAACATTTTTTTAGCTCAATTTTGTAGTGGTATTTAACGAGTTTGTTTAGTCATGTATTATATATAATAAATAATATTCAAAATAGATGCAAAAAAAAGAATGATAAAAAAATATATAAAATGTCATAAGTTATTCATAGTTAAACATATGCTAATGATTATTGCAGTAGAATAAAAAATAAATGATTAGTTGGATAAAATAGAACGATTAATATGCAAAAAACTTACCATTCCATTGTCCATCGTTGAGCCATACGGCGACTGGAAGCCCGGTTTTTCTGTGAATAAAATTTTGAAATGATTAGTAAAAAGTAAAACATTATTTAAAATGTCAAATGGACATAAATCATAAAAGGAAATTTGGAAATTTAGTCAAGGAAACTAGAGGTTTCGGTGTATCACTGAAGAATTAATGCCAGCATAAACTGGTGATGTGTCTTTATAAATCAAAAGCTTTCACGGTCGTGCCATTCATTTTGTTTCTCCAACGCGAACGTGATACACGCACAGAATAACCGATCAGCTTCTGCACCCTCTAAACTGGAGAATCAAAAAGTGACTAACACGGACAAGACTTCATTTGATATTAATATCATTCAAGATGAAAACTAGCATATACAACTGTGAATTTATTGCCAGTATGTGAGTAAAAATACTCTAAAAGAATCTATACACTGATTACGTCAGGTCACTTTTGTTTTAGAAATTCTATATGTATACTTGGCTATATATTTCAATGTATAATAGTCACAGGAACTTTGCGGAGTGAAGCTGATGCCCACTTTTCATAGTTATGGCAGGACGATTTGCTCAGATAATTCTGAATTCTAACAGTTTCGGTTTGTCTGTGACACATTCGCCGGAGCGTGGACGGATTCACGGTAATATCATGCATCAAAGGACAAGCCTAGGTACAAGCGTGTCATCTTCAGGATACTATGGTAAGCCCCGTTATGACGTACTGTCTCTCATCATATTGCCACCCCTTCGTGAAACAGAAACACATTATTGAGCTTAATCAATCTCTTTTAATTCAATAAGTTAACCCCTCGTGAACAATTAATCATTATTACATAAAGAAAATAGACGAATAAAGGTCAAAAAAAAATTAGAACATTGATCATATGCTCATTCAAGTCATAAAAATGCTTCAAATAACGTCACTATAATATATTTTATATTGTTTTTTTTAGATTACTTCATTTTTTTCTTATATTTCAATTCTAACTACAAAAAATGAATTATTTAATAAGATGATATGTACATATTAACAAAGAAAAATATCAACATTAAAAGGGTTGATGGGTTTTTTTGTTGTACTTCTTATTCTAGTTTAGTACGTTTCCCATCAGCATACATAAAGATTCCTACATAAACGTAGTCTAGATCTCAATATCTCATCTCTACTCAGAACAAAAGCAAATTTTTTCCACTACATTGGGGGAGTGTATATGTACCACATGGTGTCTGAGAATTTAAAAAATTTCAAGTAACCCTAGAAGATTGATGCTTATTGCAGTGTTCTTAATTGATCAAGATTGAATTGCATCTTGTTTTTTTCCACGTCTGTCAAATGCACAGATATCCAAATTTTTTACAATAAATATTCAATAATTTTCCTTTATTAATTTTATCAACATGCCTACATATAAGTAACAGCCAGTTTACCTTCAAAGCAAAGACGATTTAAATTGCTCCACCTGCCGTATAACACTTTCCAATGTAGGAATTACAAAAATAAATGACAGAAATATAAAACTTAAAGTCGGTCATTTTTTTTCTCCCAACAATTAAATTTTATAATGAGGATGCATAATATTTCCTATGGATCGAATAGTGATATTTCAGGGCCTAAAATGAAAACGATTCTCTACATGTACGACACAATACAATGAAAGAAGTGTGGTTGTGCCACGCGACTGAAAGGGTTCTTGTGCAGGTAAAATAAAATTGAGAAGGAACAGAAAAAAAATTTAACTGCTCATAGAAGCAACGAAGGAAAGAATACTGGTGCTTATAAAAGGAGGGGAGGGGGTGGTACGGGGTCTACAACCCCAATAGATTCGTCGAGGGGTAAAGTTGAAGGGCGAAAGAAAGAATAGAAAACTCGGGATATAACTAGAAAAAAAAACTGAGTTGGACTCAGGTAGCCATTGGTGCTCAACCGTGCCTGAACACAAATTTTATTCGATTCTTCTTCTCGACTGTATGTATGTGTACGAAGATAAAGAGGAGTAAGGGGGAAGGGTGAGTATCCAGTTCGGACCCTTTATAATGGAGGATGAACGACCGCGGTCAAAAATTTGTAAGGCGCAGCTTGCATTTTTATGGGAGATACACTTTTAAAACTTGTATCCGGCCATTGGATTGATCGATAACTAAGAAAGATGCATAGGGGTTGGTACGTTGGAGGCGGAAGAGGGAGTGTAAAGCCCTTTTTGAGTAGTCTGGCCTGAAAATGAAAAATTTTTTATATTTTTCATTGGATCCTCCTTTATCTTACCAAGTTAATATATAATACATGAAGGAAAAAATTATAAAGCCCTTCCTGTTGTTAAAAATGCTTGAAAATAAATCTTAAACGATCGATAAGCGTTTCGTAATTTGTAAACTAGAAAAAAATGTTAATTTTACGACATATTATAAGCGGATGTTGTCTTAAAATACTTTCGATTTACCTTACGATCATTTTTTGAGATTCAATACTTCTTTAAGAATTAAATAGCTCCAGGCTATTCAAGTCATATGGGTGTGCGATGCACTTTTTCGGGAACAGAAACAGAGACAAGTGCGGTAAAAAGGGAAAGAAAAAAAAATGAAAAAGAGATCCGGACAGTATACAGTAGTAAGTCGAATGCGAAGGTGTATCGTCGAGAAGAGAAGGCTGTCTGCCACGCGACCAGGTACGCAGTAGTGGGGCACGAGTTGGGACCTCAAAAAAAGTACAATCATGTGTCTTGGATATTTTTCATCAATTGTAAATCAACCGGTCAATTATTTCAACTTTTATCAGTCCATTAATATCTTATTATCATAAATCATCTATCCCTTAACCCGGATTAAATTGAATCAATTAAATCTCTCATAAATTTACTAGTATTTTTCTACGTAAACTACATGTTCAGAAATAATATTGAGCACCCCGGAGAGGAAGCTGAAGAAAGAGAATTGAAGACAAGAAAAGAGAAGAAGGAAGACCATGGGCAGAGAAATAAGAAAAAAAAATGAGCGTCCGTTGCACCGTTTGGGAGTAAACGGAACGCGTACGTGTATTTTGTGCTGCTGGCAGCTCTGCCACGCGACCAAGGGTTTAGTGGGGGCATTGCTTGCCGGACGAGCTAACGGCGCGGGAGGGTGAAGGCAGGGGTAAAAAGCAGTAGAAGGCGAGCGAGAAGCAACTAGAGACGTCGAGGGGAAAGAGACGCTTGAGGGAGACAGCAGCAGCTGTCGTTGGCGATGCCCCCCTTTACGTTACACTGGAAGGGGCCCAACAGAGAACACTGGCGTAGAGTATCAGGGCCCACGGGCCTCCTCAGTGGTTCTCTATCTGTAGTATTATCCCTTTTTCATCATTTTCACTATAACATTGTTCAACATATTCATTTTTTGCTATTAAATACACTATTAAATTCTGCATCCAAATATGTGAAACATATCACTATGTTTATCTCTAACTTTAAAATGTTGGGTACACACTCTTTATGTACTCGATTGTATTTGAATAAATACCGATAACTATCGCTTTCTAAATGGCAGGAAATTTACATGTAAATTTTCAAAGGATATGCCAATAACATGAAATAACAAGATCGAATTTTAAACTGTGAAGTAGGTTTGCTCTAAATGATGATGCAATCAATAAACACTAGCGTCAGTAATGAACGTTTAGTGAGGGTTGAAATTTTTTAATCCATTTAAGAATTACATAATTCATTGCTTACTTAGTGGGAAGGTGTAACGACAGTTGATCCAGGGTATAGTAGCTGTTAGCGCAAAACGCAAACGCGTGCCGGGGCACGTGACCCGCACGTGTCTGTTCGTCTTCACTCCCCACCTTAGCTTTCCTCGCGGTTTACCTCCCCCTATGTTTTAACAGGATACTTTTCATATTTTTATATTTTTACATCCGTAATTATACATATTATTTATACATCTCCAAGAGCCATACTTATTAGTATGCATTTCATTTACAATATTTACGTGATGGTAATTATTATGAATTCTTTAACATATCAACTCTATCGTGAAGTAAATGAAATTTCGGCGAATGATAAATGATTGAAACAAACCACATGTTGATGTCATTATTCAAAAGTATTGTTGATATCCGTAGAGTTCGATGATATCAGAGAAGACTAAGATCAAAACTAGGGTTGGGAACTTGGAAATAAATTACGAATTGTCACGAGTGTCAAAGTTGAATACATTAAATATTATGCAATACTTAATTATCGGAATAATAATTATTGATAACTGTTTCCTTTCAATAATTAAATTCTTTGTAAATTTTTTCTATTATCCTTGATCATATTTTCAGTCTTGTTGAGTTCATACAAATATCAACAGGTGATTCATAGTCTTAATTTCACGTGATGTTTATTTTTGGAAAATATATAAACATTGAAGAATACCGAAAAAAGGCTTTTCAAATGGAAATTCTAATATTGAAGAATTAAATTCTTTTCGATTAATAAAGTATTGTGCTTGAAAATGTCGATAGTGAAGGTAAATAGTTCGTTGGTGATGTTGGATCATAAAAAGGAATGTAATTTAATTTGTCAAAGAATAAAAAAAGAAGTGGTACAAGAAACAAGTGACGTCAAAACAGTGACACCTGCCAAAAAATGAACGGCGCCAGGCCAATAGCTTTGCAAACTACTCAGTCCAATATACACTGGGGGTTGTGTTGAACGTTTGTTAACATGCGGGCCAGACTCGAAATCTGGCCAGATGTCTATTTCCAAAGGCAGGTCGTACCAGGGTGTATTGGCCCGCTTCTGTCCACGACCTGATGCACTCCCACAGGTGTTAAATCCCGTATATCCATATGCTTTTACTCAAATCAAACTATAAACAGATACACGTGATAATAAAAACATTTATTGGGTGTGAAAACAGTGATTTGAGTAGTCAAGAGCAAATAAACATTAATGAAAAAAATAAAAAATTATATTGAGTTAAGAACGGTTAATACTACGCCAATGCCAAGGGGATGTGTGTGGATATATGGTCCTACATCGAGGTGGCATATAAAACTGATGCAGAGGAGATATGATTTTTGGTGACAATATATGGATTCGTTGTAAAAGTATACGGAATTATGGTCATCAACTTTTATCGGCTTTAAAGATAGAATTTCGATAAAAAAAAATATTAGTTTAAGATGTATTTAAAAAATACTAAGCATTTACTTTTTTTTCTTTTAATAAAAAGACTTTCAGAAAGAGACTTATGATTTCTATTATAACATCTTTTTTCTATTATAGTCGTTCTTTCTTTTATTATGAATATCTTCAATGTGAAGTATAACAAAAATCTAAAAGTAAAGTGAAAATCAAAAGTTTTTACAATGTTTAAGAGATGAATTTAAATATTACTCCGTTATTTGTCTCATCATGTTTGATTATTTTCCATGGCATAAAACATGTGTATTCAAATTACTTTTTTATACAAAGCTTAATTAAAAAATAAAGATAATTGAATTCAAGATTCGCAAAAATGAATGTGATCAGTAGAGAAAGTGGATCACTCCAACGAGAGCAGATGCTCTCATATTGTGTTGTAAAAAAATACATTTTGCAACAATATTAAGCATGAAATACATACCAAATAATTGTAAGAGAAAATTTACTTCCGAAAAATCTAATAATGCAAAGAATTCATTAATGGCGGAAAATTCCGTTATGTGGTAGGCGCTAAATATACCAATTTTTTTCGACAACAGTCATTATAATTCCGAGGACGTGTGCGAGGCGCGTGTGAGGAGTAAGCGAGTGGATAAGAGGAGAAGAAAAAGAAAGAGAGGGCATGAGGCAGGTGCATCACGGTGACACTCCCTTGGTTATTCTTCAGGAGAACGAAAAGGCCCAAGTCACGAGTGTTGTGTCTGGACTTCGTTTATAGTCACCGTAGTTACTTTTAAAAACCATATCGAAAATCTAATAGAAATAATGAGAAAAATATCTAGTCCCAATCCTTGAAAGAAATGACTTAAAAAAATCAAGGACCAGATGGTCAAATTCACAGTTATTCTCCGTATAAAGATAATCACCAAAGATAACTATCGTAAGACAATAATAATTTAAATAACTTAAAAATGAAATAAATAAAAAAATAATGGATAACATTTACAGGTTTCGTTTTGAAAAATATTTGTAGTATAAAAGAGGAGATAAAAATGTCGAATAATCATGCGGAGGTTTTTATAAACCCGCCACTGTAACACCTGTCGACAAGATCGACCAAGATTTCACCTTCTATTTCAAAAAGCAACCACTACTACCCCATGAATAGAATATTCGTACACTCACTGATGGATATTTTTAGAAAGACTGGATAAAAAATCTATTCTATTTTAGGGTATCCCACACTTGAAAACGTCATCTTAATTCATGAATAGTGATTAGATTCTGGTGTTTTTGATACTTTTATCGTTCTAGTTGAAAAAAAAGTATTTTAATATTCTGGAAGAGAAATAAAAATAAATCAGTAAAATCTAAGTGGTAGATAAAAAGCATCGTGGAGAAAAAGCGTTGTACAAACGACCTAGGGTTAATTTTGTCGATTAATTATGTACTTGACATGTGATTTAAATTGTTCTGAACGATACTCAACAGCGACACAGGCGCAAAGTCACAATCAGCTCAAGTGGTTGAATTGAATGCTAAAGAATATATAAATCCTATGGGTAATTGACGATGTAAAATATGTAGCGCATGAATGGAACGACGTTTTGAAGGTAATTAATTAATCAATTATTAATTTAATTATGATTAACTCTTATTATACAGACGAAAGCTGTATTCTCAATATAAAGTTTTTTTTAATCTGACCAAGAAAATTATGCTCAATAAAAATTCCAGTTGCTTGATAATTGAGTAAGATTATAAATAATAATATGTCACACTTAATGGTGGAATCACAAAAAAGTATAAACTTATTTAAAATTTAAATTGAATGTGATTGGAAAATACTGAAGTTGGTTTGAATTATCTAGAAACAAGTAAGATAATGTTGATAGAAAAAATATCCTAAATTTAATTAAAATGTAATTCGTGGCTCACGGTTATTTGAGTCAAAGCATGAGCATATGTAATAAGAATGAGAAACTCTGCAATGCAGCGTGATGCACCATCCATATACCACAAAATTTTCATCTTACCGGCAGGTGTAAGCAATCCAGCAACATCAAACATAGTATTTGTATCGTCAATACTATACTTTTTGATCCAAAATACTTTCATTCATGATTTTACATTATTTGTTATGATTTTCTTTTTATATGTAAGAGAAAAGAACATTATAAACAGTGTCAAATGTTAATAAGAAATAATAAGTGTTACTGTCATTAAATAACTACAAATAAATTAATATTATCACTTTAAATATACTTCTCAAATTAATTGTCACTTAATTGTATTATTGTGGAATATGTATTTTTATTGAATTATTAAAACACATATTTAATTATTTTATAGAAACAACTTGATTTAATGCAATAAATTATATAATTTGTTTTAAGAAAAGATAACCCTATAACAATTGTGTAAAGGGGGTAGAAATTTGCCTAAATAGAGATATAAAAAGTAACCATAGAGGCAGCACCATCCAGCACATTGACAAGTAAGAACCAAAACACAGGTCGTGCTGATGGCCGAGAAAAAACATTTCTGGTAATTAATTCGCTTTGTCAGAAGAAGAATTTTTACAGCAATTAATTGGTAATTGAATGAATAAATATTTTATTAAAAAAGAACAGAAAAATACTAAAATACTAAAAGATGATTAATCGACTGTTGCTCAGCAGAGACAAATTGTAAAACTCGAAGCACATACACGCTTGATAAAAATTGTTTTAAAAAAATACACAGAAGTATTACTGTGATATTACACTAAATCTGATGAATCGTTGATACACTTATGCATGCTTGATATCACTCACCGGGTTGTTTGTTGGCGATTTTATTGAAGCAGTTTTGAAAAACTTCGTAGAGATGCATCGGCTCGTCGTCGCTGGCCGCCATGTTTCCGAACTGTCGGTTTCTTAGTGCGGCCACACGCGGAGCCACCCCGCACTCAAGACGTCACGCACACTACTGAATTTGCCAGATCAACGATGAGAATATTTTCATTTTGCCAAACTAGCGCCATCAAATTTAACAATTGCATAAAAACCCGCGAAATTTTTAAACAATTATTAGAATTTATTTCATTCGGGTAATTGATTTTAAACTGATAGAAGAATAACTCAATTACATACAGTAAAAAGTTATACTAAAGTATTTGCAATTTTTATTTATTAACTTTTCTAAGTCTATGATACCTTACCAATCATTAACAAAGTTGTTTATCAGTACATTACATATATTATTTATTTATTATATTTGGTACAATTTGATTGTAATCATGATAATTAAATATAACAATAAAAAATTGTAAAATATTTAGAAAAAACTTTTAACTAGACGATAAAACGAGTATTACAGTTTTAGTGCCGCTTACATAATTTAAAGATAATTTACTATCACACTGATTTTCATTAGTCTATTAATGTATATATTGCAAGTGTAAGAAATGAATAAAACTTTATGACCGAAAGTAATACGCATTCAAAAATGTGCATTATTGTATTATTATACACATTTGTAAACAAAAAGAAGTTTTAATTATAGTAGTTATAAATTATAAAATCTTCATTTCCTGAAGTTTTAAATATCCTTCAGATTCCAGTAAAATCATTGTTTTCAGGTACTGGATAAGATATATCTTCATATTCTTGCCTTCCAAGATCTACAAATATTACCATACTGAGAGCAGTTAAGGATATTTAAGTGCATAAAAAAAAGTTTAAAACCATACTATTGCCAGAAGGAAACACAGACGCCAAAGTTCCGCCTCGCTCTTGACCAATCTTCAATAAATATTTGGATGATACCAATCGAGCAATCAAATTTGCAATCATAAATATGCCACTGAACGTGCCTGATGCATCTATAAGTTAGTAGGATCAGACAGATACATTTTCTGCGGTATGGCTAAGAGATAATAATAACCACAACTTTTCCTTTTATCTTTACTTATTTTCGTTTGATTTTTTTTTTTTCAACCTAGACAATTATCAAAATTTACAATAAGGATGTATTTATACTTACAGTGACTATCGAAATAAACTGCCAGTGTGATTGTATCGAATAACAATGAAAAAACATTCACAATTAAAGCCTGAAAATAAATGAATTATAAATGGTAAAATAAAGATATACATGTGATTCAAAAATTTATTTACAAATTGTAGTGGTTCATCTGATTCCGTATTGTGAATTGACCATAGTAAACAACCAAAGAAGAGAAGGTTGTAGAACATTGCTGATTGTGGACACCACCGTCCTTGTATACCCCTGTTTTAATAAATTGTCTTTATTATCAAATTATTAATGAATAGAATATTTATTATAACAATGGAATAAATTCAAGATAAATATAGATTAATGTTAATATTTCTGAATCGAAAAGTTATATAATATTATGTATTCATAATATTACTATTTATACTTAAATTCAATAATGTAAATACATATGAAATAAATATTACCATACTGTCAATACCAAGTGAATGGTGAAGATCGCCTGAAAAAACAATAAAAATTAGTATTCCCACAAAAGTTCATAGAAAAGATAAAATTTATAGAAGTAACAAGCTTTATAATTAAAAAGTATGTTGAATATTATATTAAATTAAATAATTAAAGAATCTAGCGAAGAAACAGAATAAAGAGATGATAAAAAATACAATTAATTAGATACTTACATGTTAAAATAATGGGTAAAATAATAAATGTAATGAAAAAAAATATTTACAAATACAACTTATCTTTTATAAAATGTATAAAAATAAGTAAACATTTCATAATATTGAAATGTCGATGAAAAAATGTTTACCAGATATTTCGACTGGATTATTTAAAAATACATAATTTTATTTACTCCAAGATATTATAACCTTAAAAAAATAATTAATTATAAACCAGCAGTAAATAACTCTATACCTTTAGAGTAATGTGAGTCACATTTGATAAATTTGGCATGTTTTGTTTTAAAACTATACCCTCACAATAACTATAATTACGCTAAAAATTCTTTATTCCTTGTAACTCCTCCACATGAAGTACTGCTGTCAAGTAAGAAAAGTTAAGTAATACGTATATTATGACGTCATTGTATCGAATAGAGACTGTAAATTCATTCATTTGCTAAACAAACAACCATGATTTAAACTCAACTGTCAATGCATATTACTATGCATTCATATATTTCTTCGTATATTTGATAACAAAGATACCATTGGTAAAGTAGAATTTTATTATTGGAAACAAATAATTTCGAGCATAGACAAAAAGTAAACATTCAACCTATAGGATACTACAAAGCCCAAAATTCGCGGCACACAAATGATTAGTACCGTAAGCCGACTACTTGGCGCTGCTTTCAATGTAATTTTTTTTCAACGGGAACCGTTGGAGTTCTTTCCAACAACAATAAACATTAGAAAGACAACCGTTTAAATTCCAACTTATTAACAATAAAATGTGAGTGCAATGTGTATTTTTTTAATAAGTTTCTAAATGGAAATATTATCGGATAATTAGGCAATCCAATTAATCAAAGTGATCGTTTGTTTTACTATTTAAATATAAAATTGAACATCAGTTCAGTGTATAATTTTGTTTGTTTACTATGATAGTGAATTTATATTTTCAATATTTATCTGAAATAATGGAATGTTTTCAGGTTTTTTTAATTTTATCTATAAAAAATGATAACTATTTTATTATTTATCAAAATGAATTGCATCAAAAATAAAAACATTAATACGAACTGTAAACATAACCTTTATCGGGCGCTCTTTTTATTATGCAAAATAATGTTTCTTTTATATTTTAAAAATTTGAATAATCTTTTAACTAATGCTTATTTTTTAGGATACCAGCACAACAATCAAAAAGTTCACGACGATCATCGGTAAAAATTATTTATTTATAACACATTTTTCAATTTTACATTTTGTATTATTACAATCTCTAGTATGACTTATTTGTAGATTTTGAAAATTCCAAAATCTCGTACATCGTTAACACAAGGAGGGGATTCAAATACTTCTACAACCGATGATAGTCCGACTGTCACAACTAAACTTAAGAGAAGAGTTAGCTTTGCAGAGAAAAAACATGTCAAGTAAAATTATTTTATGAATTCTTTATTGAGTATTCTTTATTTCACAAAATAATTGATTAAATTCATTTTTTTAGAGAATTTTGTGATTCAATTGAACAAGGAACTGTGTGGGATAACACTTATGAAGAAAGTGATTCAAGCCAAATGAAGACAAATCAATCAGACAAATTTACAGAAGTTTCTCAATTATCTAATACTAATGGCTATAAAGTACAAATTTCATCTAATGTGGAAATCCATTCTTCAATTACAGTTACAAATAAATCATTTCCACGATCGACACCTAAATTGGTACGTCAGAATGCGATTGATTATGATTCGTTACCTCTGGGAATCATTAATGATTCAAATAAAATTAGACAATCCACGATATTAAAGAGTTCTGATTTTCTCATAAATAAAGAAAATATTCCGGAAATTTTAAAATTATCTACAGCAGACAGTTCTTTAGTTGAAGATGAAGAAATTGTGACTTGTACACAAAGATCATTAAATGCCAGTCCATATCCAAAGTTTTCAGTTTACTGTGATGATGAAATAGAAAAAAATAATGTAGATCATTTGAATTGCAGTAATTATGAAAATGTTTCTATGGAATGTACAATGTTAGCTGGAAATTCTTCTCCTGAATGTAATGTAGATAAATATGAACCAAACTATTGCAAGAATGATGCATTTAGTAATAATGGAGATCTTGAAAAGACAACTATGCCCACAGAAAAGACACAAATGTTTCATGATAAATCAATGGAAATCACTGAGGCTATACCAAGTACTAGATTTTCTCTAAAACCGAGTGCTATTAATGAAGAAAAAACACAATTCTTTCACAATGCATCAATGGAAATAACAGAAGCTATACCAAGTGTAAAATGTATGGTCGAGTCCAACCGAGTTAACGATGAAGCAACACAATATTTTCAAAATAAATCTATGGCAATGACAGAAGTTATATCACAAATGAAATACCCTTTGTCATCCAACTATTTAGATAATGATAAAACAAAAATTTTTCATAATAAGTCTATGGAAATGACAGAAGCTCTATCTAATGTAAAATTTTTACATATTAAACCCAATTACCTTCAAATAGATAATGAAATTTCTCCTGATAATTCAATGGAAAGGAAGGAAGCTTTTTCAAATGTGCAATGTTCTGCTGTATCTAACCCCTTGAATAATGAAAAAACAACTGTTTTTCATAATAATTCTATGGAAATGACTAAAGTAGTATCAAATATAAAATTTCCCACTGTATCTAACCCCTTAAATAATGAAAAAACAACTATTTTTCATAATAACTCTATGGAAATGACTGAAGCAGTATTAAGTACGAAATTCTCTACTGTGCCCAACTGTTTTACTCTAGGAAACACTGAAGTTATCCATGATGATTCATTCGAAATGACTGGAGTTATTCCATTCGTTAAATTTCCATTGTCCAAATCTAGTGCTATAAATGATGAAAGGACAACAGTATTTCATGATAAATCTATGGAAATGACTGAAGCCATATCGAACATGAAATGTTTTATAAACTCTAAATCTAAAGATGAGGAGAAAACACAATTCTTTCATGATAAATCCATGGAAATAACAAAAGCTGTATCATACATTAAATCTCTTTCTAGCAGTGATGACAATAAAAATAAAACCAGAGTGTTTCATAATCAATCTATGGAAATGACTGAAGCTATCACTCCATTAAAATGTACTATGAACCAAATCAATTTAAATGAAAATTCCATTCCTACATTACCGAAAAATACAACGAATATCGAATGCCCTACAAATGTAACTCTACATGATGAAAATGACCATAATAATTTTATGGAGTTTACAGAAGCAATTCAGTCTATCAAACGACCGTACAATTTAATTGAAAATGTTGATAAATCATCATCAGAATTATCGACACCGATTGTAAAAAATCCTCGCTATTCTACAATACCTGAACAGAACAAAACTATCTTTGAAGAAAATCTCAAAAAACTTCATCAATTATTACATCAAGATTGCAATAAAATTAATTCTTTATCACAGACAGAATTATTGCAAGATAACTGTACTTCCGCGACAAATGTCATATCTAACCGACAACTTACTTCCGATGATACTGATGTTACGAAAACGATAGAAGTAATTCCACCCATCCAACAAAAGAAAGTATATGGGGATGAAACTCCAAATGCTGATTGTACTTCTCCTGTCAAAACTCCAAATCTAATAGAACAAGTAGATCCAATTAATTTGAATCTAGTTGTTCAAATTGAAGAGCCAAATAAACCATTAAATAACAAAGATACTTTACTGACATTCAAAGAAAATGATTTATTGAAGGAAAATCGGTTCTCTGCAATAACAAAATCTTTACAACAGACAAATAAAAATACAATCAAACAATCTAAAGTTATTGAATCAACTTCATCCAATCCCAGTTGCAATAATATATCAGAAGTTCCTAATTTATTACAAGTATTCCATACAGTTGTGAAAGAAACTCCTATTTTGTCAAAACAACAAGATGTATCCGTTGAAAAAGGTCGATTTCAAAGTAATCATGCCAATAATGCACAAATAGAAGATGATATAACATATGATTTAACCAGACCGATTCAACAACAGAAAGAAATTGAGAAAACTTTTTTGGAATTCGAAGAAGCACCATCATTCATGTATGATCAAAACTTGTCAGACCAATATTCAAAAAAAGAAGAAGAAAACGAATTATTTGATGAACCTCCTGTGCCAGAACTTAGTATGACTGAAGTATGCACTTCAATTAATACAAAAAGTCTTAAAATAAAACAACTTACTCATACACTACCGGAACAAGAAATCTCTAATATTCATGAGAAAAAAGATGACATTAAAAAAATCAATTGTCAAGTACTCGACGAAAAAAAAGAAGAAAAAATGAATAGAAGAGCTACATTTGTTGTGAAAAAACATGATAATTTTAACGACATTGTTAGATCAACTACTCACAGTGAAGTTGAATCAACAGAAAAGAGAATAATCAATCAATTTAATGGTGATAATGAAGTTTTTGATACAGTTAATAAAATAAACGCTGTCACAAATTTAAATAGAAAAGAGTATGAAAAAAGTGGTAACAAAATGGATGATTGTGAAATTACCAAAGAGCAGTCAATTTGTAGAACATCCATTCAAATAAATTTACTGAATGCTGATAACGAAAGTCATGTAAATGATAACCAACTAATTAGTGTTAATACAGTATCGAAGAAAAGAGAGGAAGAACATGTAAAAGATGTAATTAAAAAATTAAAAAAACATGAAGATAAATCGGTCATTTCAGAAAATGATACTATTATTAAAAACATTGTACAAACTGCAAAAGAATTTGCAGAACTCAAAACCAGAATGAAATATATGGTTACGTTAGGTATGAGTACTACTAATAAAACTGAAGAAGACAAACCATTAAAAAATGCAGATGAACTTATAACAGATACAAATAATGATAAAAGCCCTTACGAAATTTTGAACGAAGGGCTTAGAATGTATGCAAAGAATGATGAATGCATTTGGAAAATTTCTGATATAAATCCAGAAATTATTTGTATTGAATATTACAAAACTGCTATTCGTTTGTTAATCAAATTAAACGTGCCAGATACCAGTAATGAATACGAACGAATAACAAATGTGCGTATTATTTCAAGGTTAAATGATGAAGAGCGCATTATATTTAAAATAATTGATAATTTAATTATTCAAAGAATTAATACTCAATCTCTGGTAGAAGAATATAAAACATATGAAGATATTCCAAAACTTATTCAGCGTGTTACTAATGAAATTAAAGTAATTTATGATTTTTATGATGATTTTGAGAAACTTAATCGAAAATATGTGATAGATATTTTAGACGATAATAGGTGAGTAATTTGCTTTATCAATTTATTTTTATTACTAAAAAAACTTTATTGTATAATGACTATTTTTTTTAGAATATCATTCGTACTTAGATCACAGCATATGAATACAATTATTCGATTATCGATCAAATTAAATTTTTTCACAAAAATTCATCCAGAGGATTTTAAAAGCATTAGCTTATTGGGATCCAATGTGTAAGTATTGATAATGAAACGATCAATTTTATGTATTAATGGTGTTTTAAATTTATGTATATGTTTTTTTCCTCTGTTAGACAAAATCATGTGGAAACATTGGCTAAATCTACAAAGCCGGGTTCAAACTTTTTATCCACATATATAAAGCAAGTGGAACAATTATTAAATGTGTATTAATCATCACACAAAAAATTAAAAGGAGAAGTATATACTAAAAAATAAAGGAGTAAGTGAGACGGAGATACACAGGTTGGACACGACATCTAGTCTCTATTTTTGATAATCGAATATAAATAAAAATATTTTGCAATTTTTACATAGTAAAAAAATAGAATAAGTTTCCAATTATTTTCATATATTAACCATTTTTAACTATTTTCAAATTTTATTTGTATTGCAAAAATTTTTATATAAAAAGTTATCGTTAGTGAATATAGATAAAAGTAGATAAAATTATTAAACATTAAATGACATGACAAATAAATTTAAAAAAAAAGAGATTTTAATCGAAAGTTTAATCAAACTTTGTTACTAAAAACATGCTGACATTATTCTTTCATCTGTTCTGATTTTTATCGTCATCGAAATACTTATATAAGACCGAGGGGACAGTCCTAAAACGTATTCAAACTTTCATTCACGGATTTTTTTCATCATTTTCTTTTGGGTCCGAGTTAAGCCAAGCTATTTCATTCATTACTCCTGATCTCCCACGTATTTCTCTGCCAAGATTAAGCCAGCTCCACAAGTCCCTCCTTTTACAAACTCATTTGAGCGTGATGATGACGAAAGTGCAACAACACAATTACTGTATAAACTGGATTGTCCACATTGATTTTATTAATAAAAATACATAAATCATTTATACTTATAACAACAAAAGTATTTTATAAATTAATAGTCATCATGATTTTCATGAAAGTTTGTTGATAATTTTTACAGCTATTTATTGAATTATTAATTTTAAATTTATTTACAATAAATCAAATATTTTAGTTAATTTAATAATATATCATATGCGGAAAATATTAATAATAATCAACCATCGCGTTTTCTATCTAACTGGTAGGCGAACTGCAAAGTTTCATTGTTGTCATCACTACCTCTTCAAATACAAGCCTGTCCTCATTAACTGTCTTTTCTGTCGTTCTCAGAGAACTTAAATATTACTTTACAGTTAATGGACAAAAATGATATTTCTAAACTATACAAAAATATAATAATACTATCAAAGAATTAATTATTTACTTGAAGAACAAAAAAAAAAAGGTCATAAGAAGTTAGAGTCTGTGATTTCATTAAGTGGATGTTTAATTTCCTAAGGATTTAGTATGTTATTCAACAGTCATCATAATAGAATATTATTAAAGAGTTTGATTGAAAAAATTGTGAAGATGTGTACATTCTCACGACTAAGAATGTTTAATGTACTTGTAGAAAGATGAGAGAAAAGAGAAAATACGAAAGAAGATTTCGTGGGACTGAAAGATCACATAAACCTGCATGCGTATTGCGTAGAGATCCAAGAGAGCAAGTGGGCGTAAGGGCCGGGAGAGAACGTCGTTCCCGGGTGTTCCATACATGGCTATGCTATGTGGAAAGACGACGTGGGACAGAGAGAAAGAGAGACGGTACAAGTGATTGCAATGGTGGGGAAAAGATACACACACGAGGAGGTGGACAAGCGGAGGCGAGTAAGAACCAAGAGAAGTCCACGAGAAGAAAAAGACAAAGTATCTTTCTGAGGAAGGGGTCCACCAGTGATCCAGTGTGCACACGTTTAGTTACGTTCCACCTTTCTTCGTTATCCGTTATCCATTTGAACTCGCGAAATCGATTTAGCCAATTGTTATCATTTTTCCTAAATTTCATTATCATTTTGCTCATTACAGTTTTTTTTTCTTGAATAAATCTAACTTACAATTTTATTTCAATTATTGACAATAATATTTATTCAAATGTGACATTTCTTCATCTACCTGGTCCTAGAAAAAACAATATAACATGTATTTATTTGAATATGAAATGATTGGTTAATTAACTTTTTCCATTCAATTTGAAATGTTAAACTAGGAAGAATAAATGAATGAATAAAGAGAAAATATAAAACAAGTACATAAATCTAAAATATATCGTGGATGATTTGTCAGTGCTAAGTGTTTGATACAAGGAAGATAATAGAAGAGGTTTTCCTGGTTTATCAATCGCGATGCCATCACTCGTTAAATTAAGGAAGAAGTATAGGCGTGGGAGTATGGATTCACGGTGAAGTTAATGTAAAGACATAAAGAGAAACGAAGAAGAAGACGATAGGCTAAAAAAGAAGAGAAGTTGAGAAGGAAGAAGAAGAAGACTAAAGCTGAAAGAACAGTGAAGAAAAGTCGTGTGTGAGTACACGCGACAAACGCGTGTTGAGGTAAGGAAAAGAGCGAAGGGGAAGCATTTAACTCCTACTTCACGTATAGTTGCTAAAAAACTCGCTCGAGTGTGGATACAGGACTAATATAGTAACTGGTTCGGTGCATTGTATCGAGAATTGTATCTCGTAGTATCGAGTTATTGAAGGTCTTGATTGCTAAAATGGTTTGACCATCATTGAAAAAAGTTTACATCGTTTTTTTCATTTCAGATTTCTTAAAAATATTCAGTATTAGTTTGGAAATTTCTTTTTGAACTGAATTCCCAAAATTAATTTCAGATATGTTTCTGGAAGTTTATTTGATAAAAAATATACCAACTGTTTAATGATTTCATAATTTTAGCTCTTTTTTGTTTAACTTCTGATAACTTTTGAAGAAATTTGTGAAGCAATTATAGTCTGTGCTAAAATATTAAAAATTAAAAATATCACTTTAACTAGATTGCTTCAACATTTTAATTCTCTTCTTCCCAAGTGGAGTTTTATTTTCAAATTTTTGAAATAATTTAATATCTTTTTGAGAAGGACTCTCCCACTTCATTAATTCAGTTAAAATTTCTTCACCACGCAGAGGTTGAAACTTAAGAGTCATTCGACGGTTTATATTTAAAACATTTTCAACAGCTTCATGAATTAAACCCAATGGATATCCAATTGTAGCTCTTGCCAGAGAGGAAATATCAATATTCCTGTCAATTCCATGATATTTCATGAGAAGTTTGTTATAAAATAAATGTAGAGAATTGTAGTCTGATAACGGTATAATGATAAATTTGTCGTAGATCTTGTAAAAAGTTTTTTTCGACTTCCAGGGTTCTGAGGCAAGTCCCACAACAAGTATCTACATAAAAATCATTTTAAAAATTATTATATAACTTTCGTAGATAATTAATTAGACTGAATTAAATTCAATCTAATAAAATATAATAAAAAATTCGTAAAATATGAATTGATTTTTTTAAGAGAAAGTTGAAAGAAAGTCAATAGGAATTAATCTCAGTCCTTCCATCCAAAGTTTTATGGCTACTATAAAAAAACTCTAGTATACTTTTAATGGAAATATTATACACCCGAATAAAAACAATGATACAAAAATATAGAAGAATAAATAGAATGATATTGTATTTAGCCAATTAATTCGACAATATAACAAGAGTAATTGTTGAAAATTTTCAATTTAAAATTACACATATGTCCAAGGCCGCCCGCAGCGGGCCGACAGGTTATCGATGCCATATCGTGCGTGGGAAGTGAAGAATCGAGACAAGTTCTCACTGACTGTGGGTATCTCTATCTATGTTAGAGAAAAAGAACGGGGTAAAAGAAGATATTAAAATAAAAAGGAAATATCAGACGCGTGCGCCTACGATTATGATTAAATATTTCTTGCCTACACTTTACAACTATGTGTAATTAATAAATATGCTAATAAAGTTGCAATGCAAAATGCACAGAAATTGAATTGGTGCGTGATGAATGTTATCTTTTAATTCAAGGATAACACTTTTTGCAATGAATTAACTGAGATTAATCGATAACCAAAAGAAAAAGATAATTATCTTCACTTTATCTCCATTCCTGCGATTAATTACTCTATCAGATACGTTAATTGTTTATAAGAATTGTTTACGACATCAAATACCTGGTCACCTGGTTTTATTGATTTTATAAACTTTTTTAACCATTGTGCGAATCTTTTTGGTTGTGTTGATTTCTCCTCTGGAGGTATTTTCTTCCACCATGGCTTATCTCCACCATCAATAAGAATAACGGCTGGTGGATAAGCTTTTGCCAACGTCTTTATCATCTTCATCAATTTTGCTTCATTTGCTTTTCCTTCATATTTATCAGCTAAAGTAGCTGGTGTTAAATCAAATAAAAGAGCACCAACTTCACTGCATATAGCATGAGCAAGAAATTTTTTACCTGAAAAAGGCTGTCCGACAATGCAGATTGATCTGAAATGAAACTATTCTTCTATAATTCTTTTCTGTGAAACTTTCTAGAATATGAGATGAAAATAAGCCATACCTGACTAAAGGAGCTATGGAATGTACATCTTTAGACCCTAATGGAAGAACGCAGTAATCTAAGATCGCTTGTTTGATGTCACCTAATTGATACTGATAGTTTTTATTGTCACTTTTAATCTCGTGACTCTTAAAGGAGGTATCTCCTATCCATTGGTTCAGTTTAACTTCTTTATAGTTTTTAATTATTTTTGAGAACACTAATTCAGTTAAAATTTTATTTAATTCATCAGTAGATGCAACTACATCATTTTTTTCCTTTTTTCTTTTCTTCTTTTTTTTTGATTTTTTTCCTAAATATTTCACCAAAAAAAAATCAAATAAGTAATAGCAAATTTTTTCATGATGATTAAATCAATTAACATTTATATTTGGAGATAAAAAATTCGATCAAACTATTAGTTTTGTTTTCTCTCAAACCTTTTTTCATTCCAGGAATTTCAAATTTTTCTTTATCTTTCTTGTGGTCTTTTTTTAAAGCAGCATTGAGTTTCTTTAATTCAAGTATCATCAAATCATCAACAATAGTCCGCACTTCTTTATGAAGCTTGAAATAAATTTGTTGTTTTACCAAATCAATATTTATCTCTCGATTAAAAGCGTGTGTGTTGACTTGATTCCTCCAGTTATCATTAAACTCTTGATTTACTTGGAAAAGAACTTCCAGAACCTTTGATTTTGGCATCACCCAAGTATCAATATTTTTCTTTTTTTGTTCTTTCGATTTTTTTTTATCTCCTAAATTTCTTTTATCTTCTTGATTTTTTTCCGATAGTTGAGCAACAAATTCTTGTGGTGTTAATACATTTTCTGTGGTTATCAATACTGAACCTCCTTCTTTTGATGAAGGATAGATTCCGAAATAACCCACTTCGTTATACCAAAATGCCAACCATTCACGAATTTCATCAATTGTATCTTCTATTATTGATAATCGTTTATTTTTAGTGATCTAAATAAACAGATACCCTTTAATAATTAATTTTTATTCATTAATTACACACAAAATAGTATAGTTACTTGAGATTCTTCTCGATTAATTTCTTTTTGTAATTGATCTAACGCTTTTGATTGTAATACTGATATTATTTGTAAATTTTTATTATCCTCCAGAAAAATACTATCATCTTTCTTGCTAGGGATACTCATGTCTAATAATTCTTCAACTTTATTTAAATGATTTTTTAGTTTTTTTCGTGCTAGATATCCTCTCCAATATCTCTGTATCGTTATTGCAGCTCTACGCATTGTTTCTTTTTTAACATCTTTAAATTCTATTTCTCCAGTACGTAGTTTCCTCCTGTACTCATTCTCCATTTCAACTAAAAAAATATTTATTAATTTCTGAAAATAATAAATGTCATGGGAAGGTACATTTGATTAAATATTTTACTTTGAATAGCAATTTTACGAGCAATTCTTGCTCTTTCATGATTTTGAATTGTCAAAATAGCTCTCTTGAATTTTTCCTCAAATGTTTCGTCCAAGTTTTCTATCTGAGACTGTGTTACCTTTAAGTTAGTTAATATTAAATTATTCTGTAAATTGCTGTTATTACTTTCAACTTTCTCAGCTAATTCTGGAATCAAATGAAAGTAGCATTAAAATGAATCGAGTTAATCATGAAAAAATTCAATAAATATAAGTATATATTTACCAGAATCTTCAGTTAACTTTATTAAACTATCAATAAAATTTCTACGCTCTTTTAATTGATCATTGCGATCAGAAATATAACTGGACGGTGAAGATACTCCAACATCATCTGGTGTCCATTTCATTTTAATTAAAAGATCATCTGGCCATCTGGAGAAAAAATTATTTTATGTTATGATCTTTTTTACTTTTATAGACGTATAATTATTAATAAATTATTATTTGAAGCCCACTCGTATTCTGAACAGTTTAATTTCACAATTTCTCTTTTATATTCAAGCATACGTCCAATACAACAGTTGAGTAAACGTTTGACCAATTCTCTCTTCTGACTTTGAACGATCCGGTCACAGCATAAAATTAGTCGATTAACGATATTTCGATATCTATTTCGATGAATGTAAATCATATTTATTCTATTTCTCACAATTATAACCATTCATCGTTACCTTAAATAGACTGGCAATATTTGTTTCAGAGCAATATCCTTATTTAATGGATTTTGATTTTCTTGCAAATAAATATCTGTTAATTGTAAATCTTCAATATCGCTTTGAGCACTTAACCATATTTGATTGAAAAATTCATTTGCCATTTCGAATTGAATAGAATTCAATCAATTGCTAGAGTAATTGTTATAATGTATGTCTTTTAAATTACATGTAGAGATTGATGTTATCGAGATGTATTATGAGTAGAATCATTTGTTTAGAGTGAAGACACGAAAATAAAGACATTTGACTTGAAACTTGACAGAAACCAATGAAAACACCAGAAATTTTTCATTGGCATTTAACACATTAGGATTTCGAGACGTTGATTGATTACGATCAAACCCACAAGCAAATAAAATTGTCGTCTCATTCTTTGCCGTTAATCGACATTCTCACATTGACGTGAGAATTTCACGGGCTGAAGGCGCGATAAAAAGGAAGAACAGGCGAAAGACAAATGGCAATCAGGTTTGGAAAGATTGCATTCTTCGAATCACTATCAGATTTTCTGTTTTACTTTTCGAAAAAATCTTTCACTCAGCCTGGCTATATAAAAAAAATCAATATGTACAGCCGACTTGCGTTATGAATCCGCTCATTTTGATAGAACAAATTATACATTATTTTCATTCGCGAATCGACCGTAGCCAAAAGGTGACAATTTTACATATTTTACTGTAAAAATAAATTCAAAATTGAATTTATCATGAATATCATCTTTTGTATGATCGTCAATTAAACTACATTAACTCTGTTATTTAGAATATAATGGATAATCTACGGAAATATTGATGAAATATTATAATAAACTTAATTTACAAATAAACAATAGTTTTTATTTTACCTTTGTTAATTAAAATAAACTTATGGAATGCGGACTCATAATGCTTTTTAAAAGAAAAATAATGCTTTTTGTACTTAGTAGTGGGGGAATGTCTTAAAACTAAATTAGGCAGTGCGGACTCATAACGCGAGTCGACTGTATTATAAACTAAATATTAAATAAATTCTTCATTTTCTTACAGGATGACGGAAACCACCCGAAGCTTAGTAATATTACTATTTACAGTAATAACATTAATTCAATACACTCAAACAAAAAATGCTAGAAGTGTGCAAACATCTACTACATTATCACCATTTACGATATCTAAATTATCTTCAAGATCAGCATCATATTCTCAAAAATTAAATATAAACACATCAGTTTCATTATCTCAAGGAGAATTGGTCACTGAGATGGTTTCTTCGAGTTCAACATCTGTACAAATATCAAAATTATTGTCAACTACAGAAATTCCATGGGAATGTCCAAATATTACTAAAAGTGGAGTTGAATGTTCATGTGATTTTCCGCATACTTTAAGATGTATTGGTGATCAAAATTCATTACAGGTTTGTAAATTTATTTTCATTAATTCATCATTTTTGTACTATTTATTAATTTTTTTTATTCTTCTTGAAGACGATAAATGAACATTTGAAGAGCAATCGAGATGGAACAATATCTCTTCTAGACTTAACAGTAACAGGCATCTCAACTCTTCCAGCCCGTTTTTTGGAAGATGTTGCACTTCATGGTCTTGTAGTTTCCACAGGAGAATTGCGCCGAGTTAATGATAATGCATTTACCGCTTTAGTACGACCACTTCAAGCTCTTGGACTTCCCAACAATTTATTGGAAGCTGTACCAACATCAGCACTTGCTCATCTTATTGGATTAGATAGACTTGATCTTTCACGCAATAAATTACATACTCTTGAAGCTCATTCTTTCAAGGTAAATCAATTTTTTTCATTTCATTGATTGATGAATAAAAATTTCAGCAAAAACTCCTTAATACGAAGTCAATTTTTCAATTATTATGCAGCCGGTAGTCAATTCCCAAAGAAAATTTTAAATTTATTTACTATAGAGTCTTTTTCAACGTCATCAATCAAGATCTTTTAATGTTTTTTGCCGTTCCTACAATCAAAGTCTCTACTGCCAATCAATCTTACTCTTTGAAGATATTAATTCAGAACAACAAGTCGAATGAGACAAGTTTAAGCATTAGCATTGTTTCCCACAATTAATTCGTTTGATTAAAAGTTATACTACTTTTTGTGGCTATTGCAGGGCCTTGCAACTTTAACATACCTGGACCTTTGCGACAATTTATTGTCCCAATTGTCTCCACAAGCTTTCGGACCATTGAAGGCTCTTCGATCATTGAAGATGCGAGGAAATCGTCTGAGTGTATCAGCCTTGTCAGCGTTGCGAGGACTTAAGAATCTCGAGGAACTGGATCTTTCTAGCAACTTACTCATTGGGCCCTTGGGACCCAATTTATTGCCGTCAATGCCGAAGTTGAAATTTCTTACAGTATCTGAAAATGAACTCGTAAATGTTCAACATGGTGCACTTTCTGGTCTTCGTAATTTAACCTCGCTCAGCTTAAGCCATAATCAGGTAAAATAAAGTCATATTTAAAATTGTTCACTGATTGTAATCAATGACTAATTTTATTTTTTCAAGTTGTCATTCATAGTTAAATATTTTTTTCAGATTGATGTTCTTGAAGACCATTCTTTTAAGTATTTATCGACTTTAACTCGATTGAATCTTGCAAGTAATCGAATCGTTGCCGTATCAAGTGCATCTTTGGCTCATCTAGAAAAACTAGTAGCCCTCGATCTCACCCATAATTTCCTCCGGTCTCTTACTGCTGATTTGATAGTACCTTTAGTAAGCCTTCAGGATCTACGATTAGATGATAATGACATTACCATGGTGTCAAACGATGTTCCAACGTCGAAACTTAAATTAAAGCGTCTTTCACTTGCTGATAATCCACTTAATTGTGATTGTACACTTTTAGACTTCGCTAATTGGCTTAATAATTCAACATTAGATGAAGAAGACAAAACCTCAGCAGTATGTGCGACGCCTCCAGCTTTAGAAAATGGAATACTTACTCAAGTATCTCCAGGAAGTCTTCTTTGCGGTGAACCCACTCCGCCAATGATGACTAAAGTTCCACTTGCCAGCGCGCAATTGACACTAAAAGAATTTCATTATGATAAAACGACCGGGATGAATATACTTTGGAATGTAGAACCATGTAATGAAAGATACACCTGTGATAGTTTAATAGTTTATGAAGCTATTGGTAATTCTGAAGTTGAAATTGATTCAAGCACACTTCATTGTGATTCTCGGCTAATGAGAGATCCATGCTCATTATCGGTAGCAATCCCAAGTTCAATGAATTTACAACTTAAACATAAATATCGATTTTGTGTCGTTCTTCTTGTTCCTTCTGAATTTGATGATTTATCACTAGGTCTAGGATGTAGTGATGTGATCACTTTAGAAGAAACTCAATCATCTTGGAAAGATGTAAATAAACAACCAATTTTACCAATCGCTCCATCAACGACTGTTTCTTTCATTGAAAACTTCCATCATCAAATCACCGGAGTTCATGTTAATGTATCGGATCAAGGCTTTCTTCACGTTGACGTAAGTCTGTCATCTGCAATTGATCCTATGAACTCAGCCTGTGAACTGTCTGTTGTCGTCTTTGCTGGCGAATCTGCGTTACATCGAAAGAAACTAAACTGTACATTAACATATGCAGAAATGACTGGATTAATTCCTGGAAGGTACAAAGTGTGTGCCAGCTTAAGTGATTTTATGGACCATAATGATCTTGAAAATGATGCAAACAAAGGTCGATCGAGATGCGTAGAAGTTCAAGCTTTCAAACAAAATGCAGAATTAATTATTATTGCTGTTGTGGTAGCAATATGTGCATTATTAATTACGATTATTTTTGTTATTCGTAGTTTGATTAGGAAACTAAAACCCCAACAAATACAAACTCAATGTTTTCTTCCTGCCCAAGAATTTGAAATTACACACAAAGCACATTACATTAAATTATTAGCAACGACGAAAGTCTGAAAAACAATCTTAAATTAAATCAAATCGTATTTTACAGTTGTTTTATAATTTACCTTATAATTAAAGTTCCTAAAAGCACGAATAACTTACTAGATGATATTTAAGGATTTATTCCTTAGAAAAATGTAAATACTTTTATTTTTTATATTGTTACATGAATAACAAAATAATATAAATTAAATAGGTATTCCAATCAAGTCAAATAATAATAGTAATAATAATGTCATTAAAAAATGATTCTTTTTTATTTTTCTATGTTTTAAATGTCCAAATGTAAATTAATATTAATGTTATTTTGTGTTTGATAACAATATTGTTTTAAATGTAATTTTATTGTAAATAGTAAATATCTCTGATGGAGATAGAATTTGAAATTATATGTAAAAATGATGATTTTAATAATTGATCATTAAAATGTTCAATTATTTTGTATAAATAAATATTTGAACTTATTTAATAATAGTCTTTGGCTTATTTGGATTATTGTCAAGCAGCCACTTACTTAAGCACAATAATGGATCTTCAGATTTTTCTTTACAACACTAAAAGAAAAAGAAAATTTTTATAAAAAATTTAAATTATTAAATTTATGAAAATTAAATTAAAAAGCTTGCATGTATAATTCCTTTGCTTAAAATTTCACAGATATTGTTCTGTAAATAACTCTCTATACCATATCCTGTTAAGATTGGTTCAAAAATGACTGCAAAGTAGATATGATAATGAGCTGATTTATGAAATATTTATGTAATAAAATAATAAAATAACGTCTTTATTCTATTACAGTTAGGAAAGAAAAATTTTATTTCTTCTTGTGCTATTTTATAAGAAGTACTCCCATGTACTGCATTTTTGTAATCATCTTGTTTATTACCGAATTTTGCACGAATACTATCAGGAAAATATAGAATAGCATCTGATACCTAGTTTGGAAAATGATTAACACAATTTTTTTAACCATTTAAATTAATTAATAAACGTACTTTTTGTGGACCAATCAAATCTATCCAGTCATTTACCGCTTGATGTTTACAAAGTACAAGTACAATAATTGGACCAGAAACCATGTAATCAATTTCAGTTGACAGTTCACTTTTTTCATCTTTTCTTGAATAAAATTCAAACATTTGATCAGCTGTCATCTGTAACTTTTTTTCATTACAAATTTCAAAACCTTCATCAATAATGATTTTTTTAATGATCCTTCGATACTGCAAAGCATCCGGTTTTATGATTGCCAATGTGAATTCTATATCACGTTCTTGTTTTGATTTTTTTTTCTTGCTTTTTTGACATGTTTTTAATTTTTTTGCCACGACTTTCCATTTTTGATTTGGATCATCATCACATTTTTCCTCTTTTTTATTTTCATAATTATTTTCACTGAAGTTATCAAGTTCACCAGAAGATTCTTTCTAATTTTTAATATTATTTGTAATAATCTTATCCACTTATTATATTATTAGACCATTTATTAATTACCGTTCCTTCGAAATGTTCATTTATAAAAGACAGCTCACTGGAATTTTCTTCAATATTATCTTCATTCTCATACGAATTTTTGTTAGTATCATCATCTTCATCATCATTTGACTCATATGGATGATTGTGAAAAAATGGACAAATTTTTTTCGTTTCTAAACAATCACACATTTTCACTCTGCAAAAAAATTTATTTCCATGAGAATTAGTTGTTACTTTTTATGAGGTTATTACATTATCATTATGTAATAACAAAAAATAACGATCATCACAAACAGAGAAGTACGACAATTAAATGTGTATCTGTTTATCCAAGTTAAACTTTGCAAGAATAAAATTTTACCAATATTTAATCAACTACATATTTTTTTTACCGGAAAATAAACTCACAAAATCACTGAAGATACCTTTTTTTCCTGGTATAACAAATATCAAAACTGCATATATTAAATCAATTGACGTCTTTTCTCTTAATTAAAGCAAATTGTATATAAAACAATATCAAATAAACGCATTTTTAACGTCATTACTGTAAATAATTAAAAATTATACAGTTGCAGCACAGAAGTTGCAATTACGTTTTTTGAAATAACAAATGATAAGAAACGTTGCATATAAAAAGCTCAATTCATCCATTTTTATTCATTCATTCTTTAGTAGTTTTTTTAGTTTAGATAAAAAAAGTTAAACATTCAAATAATCATGTCAATAAAAACTGCATTAGTTTGTGCTAATTTATTTTTAATTTTTTTCACAATTATTTATGGTAAGCATAATTTTTTATTAAATATCAATCATCATCAATTACTAATTAAAGAGCAAAAAATTACTTTTATGTTTTTCTTCATTAACTGATGTTTACTCTTTTTTTATTTTTATAGAAATAAATGGTAAACCACCAGCAAAAATAACCGGTGGTTCAGAAGCTGCTATAAGTGAATTCCCTGCAATTGTTTCTGTACGTTACCGCTGGAGACATATCTGTGGTGGTGTTTTGATAACCCCTAAACACGTCCTTACTGCCGCTCACTGTTTGGTCGACGAACTTCCGCTGACAAAAAAAATCATTCCATACTCTCCTTGGGAAATAACCGTCGCTTCTGGTAGCAATAACTGTTTGAGACCTAAAAATGTCAACTTAGTTGAAAAAATACATGTTCATCCTCAATATGTCGGAGCACAAAATGCCCACTTCAACGATATTGGTGTCATTGAAGTAAACTATCTTTTTTTCATCATCAATACTTTATAATTCATATTGAACCGAGTTTATTTTATGAAATTTCATTATTATAGTTAAGAGCAGACGTCGTCGCAGATCCTGAATCACAGTTTCCTATATCTCTACCAAGTGTTGACTGCAAAGTAGGAGAAAATGCTACTGTTGCAGGATGGGGCACTACATATCCTCGTGAAATGAAAGTTGCTGAAGTTCTTCAAAAAGTACCTGCAATAACTTTAAGTAATTGGGACTGTCGTCTTCGGACCCATAATGTTGTTGGTAATGGTCAACTGTGTGCATTCTACAGCAAAGGCTTCGGATTTTGTGATGTGAGTTTCCTTTTTTTTTTATTTTTCGATAAGAAAGTTTTCATTTTATACAATATATATATTATTTTTGTACAGGGAGACAGCGGTGGTCCTTTGATAGCAAACAATACCGTTATTGGTATTGTATCACTCTCCTACGATTGTGGAGCTGGATATCCCGATGTTTATACTAGAGTTTACTCGTACGTTCCATGGATCGAAGAAAAAATTAATGTTTAATCTGTATATGTAATATAAAATTAAAAGCAATAAAATACTTTTATTGAAAGCTTGGAACTACTTTTTTATATTTCATACAAAAAAAAATTTTTTTATGTCTTTGTAAGTTCATTTCAGCATTCTTAAATTATAATTATATAATATTTATTTGACATTGAATTTTTTTTCAATTAATTGTAGTGTTGTAATGTTGATTCTGACACTTGTGTTCGAGGTCACAAGTGTAACGTGATGAGAATGAAGAAAGAGAAAAAATCATCAATGGCCACAGAATGAAATAAGGAAAGATATATGCATGTTAAATGTGTGTAGCCGATTGATGTTTTTATACACACCTAAAAATGTGATACAGCAAGAGCAAGGTTTTTTCGATTCTTTTATTACGTCAAATGCCGAATTGGATTTTTTATTTATTTAATCCGTTTTTTGGAAAATAATGCTTCCTGTAATGTTCATTACTTATGAATTAATCTATTACGATAATTTATTATATTTTTACACATATCAGATTTTATAATAACAATTCAACAAGGACACAGGTGGAACAAATAATGAATAAATATTAAAGTTGATTTGGAAATATCTACGATACAATTTGCACGGGTGCTAAAAACAAATAATCATGATAATGTGTTCATTGTTGATAATTAATGTGACGATTATTTAAATACCTGTTCATTTCTTTCCTTTCTTTATAATATAAAATTCAATCATTATTCATCAATTACTTACATAATTGTGCAATTTATTCATTTTTATTCATGATAAGAAAGTGTATAAAAACCGGTAATTGAAAAATCCCATTCATTCTTAAATTTTTTGGTTACTTGAAACAGATATTGTGTTCATAATGTCGACTCGAAAAAACATTATTCGTTTCATTTTTGTGATTACAAATATTTTAGCATATCAAGGTTAGTATTCTACTTTTGCTATTATACTTCTGCTCGTTCTCTTACAGTTTTATCAATAAATTTATGATAAATGACTCAAAAAAAAATTTATTTATGTTTAAGTGGTCAATGGGAAACCACCTAAAAAAATTGTAGGTGGTTCTGTTGCTTCGATATATGATTATCCTGCGTTAGTTTCTATTCAATTACATGGTTCACATTTATGTGGAGGAGTTTTTATTACTATGCGTCACATTTTGACAGCAGCTCATTGTTTAGCATATCAAGATCAGACTAATACTTTAAGACTATTTAATTTAAATGATATATCAATCGCCTCAGGAAGTAGTAATGCAGCATTAAAACTATTTGTTCATCAGCCTAAACAATTAATTATTCATCCAAATTATAAAGGATCTGTAGATTGGCATGGAGATGATATTGGTATCATAGAGGTAAAAATTCACACGTTAAAAATTACTTAATAAAAAATTTATTAACATAATTTATGTATTCATAAGTTGACAGAAACAGTAAAACGTGATGCAACTCATCAAGTAGTTAGGCTTCCAAATACCTATTGTGGTAGTGATTTGTACGCTACCGTACTAGGATGGGGATATTTATATGCATTCTCTGGACGTACTTCAGACTGGTTACAACAAGCACCTGTTATCACATTGTCTAATGAAAAATGTTTACAATCAATTCCTTATCAAATTAATGAAAATCATCTTTGTGGAGTCTATAGCCAAGGAATTGGATTTTGTGATGTAATCTTATCTTTTATGATTTATTTCCTTTATTATAATCTTATCGTTGTTTTTATTTCATTATTTATAAGTAAAATTGTTTTTCTTGATTGTAGGGTGATAGCGGTGGTCCTTTACTCATGAATGGAGAAGTAGTAGGAGTGGTATCAATGGGTTATGAATGTGGATCGGGATCCCCTGATATTTACACTCGAGTCCATCCTTATGTGCCTTGGATTCAATCAGTTATCAAAGGCTATTGAAATATAGTAATTTTCTATAATATTTTAATAGTTTATAAAACTAGTTTCGTGTATATTTTGATTATGTAATATATTTACTCATTTTTTTATTTTCTTGGTTCAATCTCCAGCCAAAATCCTCCTTCGGCCATTAAATTTAGAGTCTTTGCGCTAATTTTTAATGGTATTTTCATTTTCTTTGCAATTTTAGCATTACACATTCTAAAGAAGTGTATTAAAAGCACTTTAGTTTCTAATAATGCAAATCGATTTCCAATGCACATTCTTGGTCCTAGTCCGAAAGGCATATAAGCTGATGAATTAAAGGTTTCCTTGCCTCCTTCAAGAAATCTTTCAGGTAAGAATTTATTTGGTTCTGGAAAGTATTCTGGATTTCTGTGAATTGACCAAATTGGTATCCAAATATTATTGCCTGGTTCGATAACATATGGTTTACCTCCTGGTACAGCAGGGGGTAATTCGAATCTTTTGGTACACAATCTATCTAACATTAGTCCAATAGGATACATTCTCAAGGATTCATTGATGATTGCATCAAGATATTCCATATTATTAACTGCTTCATAAGTTGGATTACCATCAGATTTTTCAAAAACTTCATCAATCTCATCTTGAAGTTTTTTCTGCATTTCTAAATTGCCTGCAATTTCGTGGAATACAAAACACATAAGCGTAGATGTAGAATCGAATCCACCAAAGAAAAATATAAATGCTTGAGATGTCATACTTTCAATACTTAATTCAGGATTTTTACTTTCGCTTCCCTTTCCTCGAGTTGCCATCATCAGTTGTAACATGTCAGGTCGTACAATATTTTTTTCATCTCTCATAGCAATTGTGTCACGAATTAATTGATAGAAGAAGTCTTCTACATCTCTTGATATCATTTTTAAACCAATGAATTTTGACAACTTCGGGGAAATTCGACTCATCATAAATTTTAGCATATTTACTCCGCTAAAGTTTGTAGCTTTCTTTCCAAGGACGTAAAATTCATTATTTGGATCTTTCATTGAATCAACAGCAACTCCAAACGCACACGTTGCTATCGTATCATTTGTATAAAAAGTTAAAACGTCTTTTGAATTAATTTCTATCGGCTTTCCTTTAGATTTTTCAACTAAGAGACTCGCAAAATTTTCAGCACATTGTGACATTAATATAAACATAGCTTTCATTTTGCTGGATGTAAAAGCAGGACTTAGAAGTGTTCTTATTTCTCGCCACTTATCACCACGCAAAGAGAAAAGATTTTTACCAAATAATGGTTCCAATTCAGGGTCAATAAATGAACGATGATCCACAAAATGATCAAAATTTTTCACTGTTACACTTTTTATCAATTCTAAATCTTGAAGCATAATAATTGGCCAATGAAAATCGTAAAATCCAATGTATTTTGCATCTTTATTAATACTATAAAGACTTTCAATATTATCTACCATTGACAATGATCGCATAAGAAGACGTATAGAGTTTGATAAATATGATAATCTTTTTGGAGTTGGTATTCCATGCTTTTCGAATCGATTTTGTGTGAAAAAAAAATAATAAGCAATAAGTGCTCCGATTAAAGCAGTTACCACGTACAACAAAAAATATATTTCCATTTTTACATAATGTTTAGAAATTAATTTTATTATATCTTGCCTGGACAAAGACAAAAATGATACTGACTGATATTTGCGAAAAACTGCGCGTTAAATTCACAGACTTGATGACCTTATATAATGGATGAGTAGAAGATTGAGTGAAATACGTCATGAATGATATAACAAATTGCTTTGGTACATGTTCTACACATGTTAAGTAAAATGATAGCTAGATGAATAAAGTATCCAATAAAGCCGTTTCAGAAATAAGTCCAATTTTTTTTTCGAGGTGTATTATTTATTTTACATTTTTATTAAAAAAAATAATTGAATCATTCATCGAAGTATTCGAATCGTGATTTTTGTACTTCAATTTTTTCTAGTACATAGAAAATCTATCAATAAAAATATTTTTAAGCACTGAAAACGCAGTTTTATAACATTAATAAGTATTAAATAATTAAAATTAAAATTTTTTTAATAATTAATCGATGTTTTTTTAGGAAAATTTAATAAATTTGATTGCAAAGTAATCTTGTACGAATTATGTTTTAATTTATTATTATCAATAATGATTTCAAATCATGTTTGTATGATTTCCTCAAGTTAATTTATGAAATGTTTCTCAAGGCCACTTTGATAATACAAAATTTTTGGGTTCATACTAAAAAACTTTTATCAATCATTAACACAATGTGAAAACAATAAAAATTATTTTTGTTAAAATAGAATTAATTAACTTCAACAATTCACAAAGAAAAACTAAGATCATTCAGGTTCATCTATTGAAATTTGGATGCCAGAATTCACTAATTCTTCTTCCAGCACTTCTTCTTCTTCATCGAGTAAGAAAGCTTCGTGCACTTCTTCTTCTCTTGCAGGTTCTGGAGGCATTAAAACATCAGGATCATGCACTTTTAAATGATCTTTTAATGCAAAAGCCCGTCCATACGATGCTCCACAAATCATACAACTAAATTTCAAATTATTGTCCTTTTTGTGAGTTTGAATGTGAGCTCTAGCTGCATATAGAGATGCGAAGGGTCGCGAACATTCAGTGCAACGGAAGGGTTTTGTGTGACTATTTTTATGCCCAGCTAGTTGAACTCGTGTCTTGAAGGTTTTCGGGCAATAGGGACATGTGTACGCTCTTTCATCTCCATGAGTTAAAAGATGATGGTTATAAACAGAAGATGCTTTAAATCGTTTGCCACAATGTTGACATTGATATGGACGTACTCCTGTATGCGTTCTCATATGAAGTGTGAGACAATATGAAACTCTAAAAGTTTTTCCACAGACCTAAATTATAAAAATTATTATTACTTATTAATAAATACAAAAAAAAATATTTATTTTTCTCTTTACCTCACAAGCGTGTGGTTTTTCACCAGTATGAATCCTTTCATGTTTTACTTTTTCATGCGGTCTAGTAAATCTTCTTCCACAATGTTGACACTGGTATGGTTTTAGAGCATCTCCATTATCATTTTCCACTGAACTTGAATTTTTAGAATTCGTCACATTTACAATTTTAAAGGAAGAGGAAGGATCTGGAAGTGTAGGAGAAGGTGATGATGGTTTTACGAATATTTCGATTTGATTTTGAGATTGACTATTTTGAATTCCTAATTCTGGATGAACTGCAGCGTGCATTGCTAGACTATCGGCAGAGTCGAATTTTCTGTTACAAACTGCACAAGTTACTGTATCTCCCGTATGTAAAGCCATGTGAGCTTCTCGATAAGATTCAGAAAGAGTTTTTCCTAAAATTAAATATAATTAATTTTATCGAATACAAATTTTGAGATTTAATGGCGGTTAGAATTAAATGAAAATAAACTTACCACATTCAAGACAGGTAAAATTTGCCGTAGGTTTTCCTTCAGGAGCATCTACATGTCTAGCTCTAACTGGAGCATGCATTCTTGAATGTAATCTTAAACTTTTATGTGAAATAAATTCTGTGCCACATATTTTACAAATAAAAGATTTTTGTCCATTACTAGTGTTATTATCATGAAGTTTTAAATGAGTTTGAAGGGCTTTAGCTGATGTAAAAGCTTGATCACAACGATCACATTGATTAGTTCCATTCAAACATGCATGAGCACGAAATTCCCCTAATCTACCAAACTCTTCTAAGCATTGATTGCACTTGTAACGTTTTGTAGTCATTTGACTTTTTCCTTGTGTTTCAACACCTTCAGCATTAGAGAAAAATTTTTCAATCATTGATGCTGGCTTTGGTGTAGTGTGAGACGTATTTAACGCATTTTTATCCCAAAATCTCTCAATTTGAACTACTTTTCTAGTATAAAGTCGACCTTCACTATCAATACACTCTTCAGTTCTTAACGTGTTCATAGTTTGTCGATGTTTTCCACGAGTTACACGCTCTGGAACTTCCTTTTCAAATTGTAAAGGTTCGGAAACATCAGAAATGTCTTCTACCATTTCCAAAACTACTTCTTGACCATCATGAAATTCTTTAATGTGATCTAAGACTGAATTGAAACTCATCCCACAACTGCTACAATTGTAGATTGCTGCAGAATCTGTCTGTGAAATTTATTTTAATTCAATTCATCGTTTTTTTTATTATATTTGAAGTAGCTAAATATATGAAGCAATTTGAAAAAGTAAAGCAAATATTTTGTTTTTGGATATTTTTTTCATAAAAATATTTGTTACCTCTTCATTTTTTACCTCGCAGAGCTCTTGTTTCACTTTTAATAATTCATCGTCTTCAATTTCATTATCGTGACGTTTTATTTCGATTAAATTTTCATCACTTTCTAAATATTCTTCTGTTCCATCTGCTAAAAGAGCTATCATATTTCTTGAGTCTGAATTATCACTCATTGATTCTGGAATACTTATCACAGGTGTTCCATCTAGATCTCTTTCCTCGGATTCTGAATGATTGGTATTCAATTGAACACCATTATTTTCTGCTTTAACATTAAGTGATTGAAATTTAATGGATTTTCCATTTAAATCCATAGAATTAACAACTTTGATTTCACCTGTAAATAAATATTTAATACAAAAACATTATTAAATAATATTTCTAAGTAATTACCATTTTCGTCAACTTCTATTGTTCTTGGTTCACCGACAATCATAATTTCTTGATGGTTTACAGTTGCTAAAAAACTCTCATTAATTTCTTCAACATTTGTATCCTAAATAAAATAAAATAAACAATTTATTTATTAATTAACAGATGTTGTTTTAATAGTCTAATTTTTTTAAGAGTGAAAGGAATTGTATTTTTAATACCATCAGAATTTCTGTATGTTCATCTTTGTAACCATTGCAGTCCATTTGAAGAGCGTTAGCAACATTTTCATCGCATTTATCTAAATGTTGAATTAAAGCAGCAATAGAATCCGATCTCTGAGAGCAACTTGGACAATATAAATTATCAGTCATACTTAATAAATGATATTTAAGTGACTGCGAATTGTTAAAAGTTTCGCCACAACACATAGGACACACTAGAACTGATGAGCCCATAATAAAAAGTTTTTACGTAACAATTAATAGGAAAGTTCAAAAAAATTATTTAAACAATAATTAATGTAGTCACTTAAAAAATATTACTATTTAAATTAGTAATATAAATTTTACATCTAAGTTTATGTACAAATTAATAAAGCTTTTCGTATTCAATAATAACTTTGAACTATTAGAATTTTATTTATAGTCAATTGTAATAAATATAATTTGAATTAAATAAACACATTTTCATGTTTGTTATTTTTTGACACATGAGACAGATTGAAAATCGACCAAAGACGAACTTCAGCTCAAACAAATGCTAGACACAACAATCATGAAGTTAGGGAGAAATAATAAGTGAAACGCGAAGTCGGCCATTACACTGTTTCGGACCGGAAATACGGCAAAATTCCAAAGTCAACTGAGCTACGGTAATAGTTGTCAACTCGAGTCAAATGAGCGGGATTTTTAAATATTTAAACATGTTTCAATGAGTACATTTACTATATAAGTATTTTATGAAATATTTATTTAGATTGTTTTTTAATAATATATAAAATTAAATTCAATACTAATTTATTTATATGACTTATTCATAGATAATTTTAAATATATACTTGTTACTAGTTATATTGAATAATAATTATCTTAATAAGGATATTTACCTCATATAACGTTATATTTTTATTAATCACAATTGGAATAAAAAAATAAATTTGCTCATTATAAATTAAATATAATATCACACTCTTCTCAATCATTAACAATAGCAATAATTGTTGTGTAGTTTATCGATTATAATTTTTTGCAGGCTTCAGTAACAGTTAAAACAGCAGCAAGAGCCTCTTTAGCTGTAGGAATAATGTATCTAGCCGGAAGGATGAAACCACTTTTGCCAGTATCTCGCAATTCAATTGTATAAGCATATTTGACTTTAAGAACAGCTTTTGCCCAATCATCAGAACCTCCTGAAGCAGCGTAAAGAGTTGTTGCGCTATTACCAACTGTATAAACACTTCCAACACCACCTGCAGACTTCATTGCTAACGCTGATTGTTGTCCAACTCGTTCTAAATCGGCATAATCAGGAGGGACTCTTCTGTCATATCCCCAAGGGTAAAGAATATACTGTCCATAACTATGAAATGACAGGTATGCCTAAAAATAAAATAGTAATAAATATCAATGTATTAATTATTTAATTATCTGTTAATAATAAATTAGTAATCAATAACCTTGAAATTAGCTGCACTGGCTTCAAAGAAATTTTTGATTGCTGCAGTTTCTGGTTCAGAGAATGGACCAGTACCGGCAAAAATTTCTCTACAAGGCTGTTTACTGGTTCCAAGACCTCCCCAACGATATCCAAAGTTTCTGTTGAGATCTACTCCAATACAAACACCACCTTTCTCTGGACTGCTTCGATTTTTTCTCCACAATCGATCACCCCGGAAAGTATATTCATATCCATCAGGATTTACAACTGGTAAAATATAGTAATCTGCTTGTAAATCATCACTATTCTCTACCAAGTAATTAATTATGTATGTTACAGAAGCAGGGGAAATCCATTCTCGAGCATGGATACCACCATCTATCCAAATAGCAGGAACATTCGGATCACCTTTACTAATGCGCAGGACCTAGATAAACAGGAAAAACATTAAGTTTACTGAAAAAAGTTATTAAAAGTTGAAAATACCTTCAAAGGTCTGCCTTCAAAAGAATTTCCTATAGACATCACTGAACAAATTTCAGGAAAAGTTTCAGCAAGATAATCAAGATATCCATGAATGTCTTCTAACCGATGATAACTTGTCCATTCCATTCGATGACCTAAATGAAAATATTTGTTTTCTTTTTACTGGACAGATTATTCTTCTCCTTTTATAGATCTTTATGAACATTCTACCGAACTAATACGTAATTGACAGTGAATTGAATATAATTGAAGCTCTAGAAGCAATAACCTCACCCCTGAATTGCCAATTGCCTTTTCCATCACCATCAATTCTAGCTACAGGGTAACGAAGAGGGAGATATGGTCGTATAAGGAATTTACGTCGCAACTTGAATTGCTTCCACCAAATGTAACGAGCTAGAAAAGTTCATCTTTGTTTGTCACTGGAAGCATCCTTGGAAATATGTTGTCATCATCACTATCATTATGATCATTGTCATAAATATTTATTTATTTTATATCAATAGAACTAGGTTTAATTAGCTTATTATTATTTTGCGATTGACTTTGGCAAGCATTCAAAGAAAGTAGAAGAGTAAAAAAGAGAAATTGTTTGACTTTAAACGATTATACTCCAAACACGTGTGTTAAGCAGACATATGAAGCATGTAACTGTTATGTTAATCAGTTTTGTCGATCAAGCGTAGAATTAGGTTATCTATTTGACTTCAACTGAGGTTGATAACCCCATGCAATAGTCTTTTATGTTTCTCTATTATCTTTTAACGTCTTGTGTCATTAAGCAGTGAGATGCAAAAATACAATCAATTTCATATGAGTCTGAGTCTCTACAGAATCATGGAAAGCAGTCTATGGCAAGAAAGATGGATATAAAGACCAGAGTAATAAAATAGTAAATACCATTAAATATAAAAACAATCTTAACGAACTACTATTATTTTAGTAAAAAAGGAAATCTTCTATAAAAATACCTTTTCTTCCTTCCAGTTCTTCCAGTTCTTCCTGGGATGGTAAAGGATTCTCTTGGTCTATTGCTTGCTGGAGGTCAGGGATAATCACATCATACTTCACTTGACGTTCACGTAAGAATCGTGACACACGTGGAATCATATCTGGACGTACAAGGACGTCAACCGTGGAATCATTACCTGTCCACTTTGACACTTCTACAATTAAATCAATTAATTACATCATTAACTTACTTATTTATGTAAAAACAGCTTAGCTTAGACTAGACTGCGACAAATTTTTTATTTAATTATTTACTTATTCATAACATGTATTTAGTTTTAGATTCAACCATTTTTTTAAAAACAAGTTATAATAATCATAAATGATATCTAAATTAATTTTAATGATTTTTAAGCGTTCGGATTTTAGAAAATAAAATTAGACCTCCAGTTTCTTGAAGATAAGAAACAAAATCAGCTTGTTCACGATCTGCAAGAACTCTCCATACTTGACTGCCTTCATAGGTAATTTTTTCTTCAGGGATTTCCACAGCTTTTACAACAACAGCATCAGAAATCTCGACACCAGCTTCAATAGGTAAAGCATCAAACTCACGTGGCTCAGAAGAACCAACTTCTACTTCTGGAAGAATGAATGATTGAGTTAAATGAATTGAAATCAAAACAAAGACTATCAAGAAAATCGTGTGATAATTTTTATTTGGCGTCATCTTTCTAATTGTCCTGGACACACACTGACCTTGCTAGCGCATCTGCTGCCCTTTTATAATATCCGCTCGGTCGTGGTAACGGTACCTGGTGCGAGTAACTGACTACCTTTCTTTAATACACCTCTACTATCTCTTGGATGTTTTCATCGTATGATCTCAATCGCGGGTGCATTGGAACCGTTTTATTGATACTCAGGAAGAGAAGAATCTACAGAAAAGAGAAGTAAAAAAAAACATTTTCACAAAGCTAAATAATTATCAGATGCTATTTGTGTGTACTTTTTTCGAACGGTAAATTTCTTTACAGTCTTTTTTAAATCTGCAATTCAGGTTTGTAATTTTAAAAAAATAATAAATGCATCTTCTGATTCTTAACAAATTAAAAATTTCATAAGAAATTTGTCTTTTTAATTTTTCAAATTAAATAAAAAAATGATTCATCGAATTCTCTGAAAATTATTTATAAAGTATATAATGATGAAATTTTTGCCAATATAATACATCTTTTTATTAAATTAATCCGATCGTTGTATGGCGCAGAGCTGGGAACCTTTTAAATGAGATTGAGGCGAGGGCTGCGTCATTCTAGCCCTCGCACGTTTGCTGCATGTAGTTGACTTCGGAGTTGGCAATTCTAGAAGTGTATTAACTCGAGTTAGTGTTCCAGATCACGTAAAAATCTCGACGGTTGACTTCTATTTTTACTACATAGTGATATAAATTTATTCATTAGTGAACGTTGATGACCTGAACACATTAAGTTGCTAACTTTCACTGAATCATCTATTATTGATATCATCATCAAATTTACAATTTTTACAACATGAATTTACTATTTGTAGTAATTTTCATATCAGTGACGTGTCCTGTTATTCAGGTAATGAAAAATTTTTATTCTATAAAATTATTCAATGTTTGTCTTATATCTTGCAATCATCTAATTTACGTTAAATAATAATTGATTCTAAGTGTTTTCGGTATTGTTGAGCATTTTGGATGGTATTTGAGAATAAATTGAGTTAATAGAAACCTAGGAAGAAATAAATAATGATGAAATGGATACTTCTTAGAAAAATTAACACATTATTAAGGCTTCTTGCACGATCAGATAGCTAGTACATTCAATATAAAATAAATTAAAAAGTAAAAATGAATTTCAGGCTACATCTTACAAAGTAACGGATCAAGTATTCTTAGATATCATGATAGATGACTATCCAATTGGTAGAATTGTTATCGGACTCTTCGGAGAAGCTGCTCCCAAGACAGTGAAAAATTTCTTAACAATCGCAACAACAGGAATTAACGGTAGAACTTATTCAGGATCGAAATTTCACCGTATTATCAAGAAATTCATGATCCAAGGTATAACTTTAATAAATACCAACATCATTAAATTTTTGATTTATTTATAAAACAAATAATGTCATTTTTTAGGTGGTGATATTGATAAAGGAAATGGATCAGGATCAATAAGTATTTATGGTAAATACTTTGAAGATGAAGATTCCGGGTATAAACATGCGGGACCAGGATTCGTCAGCATGGCAAATGCTGGAAAAAATACCAACGGTTGCCAGTTCTTCATCACTACTGTTGCAACTCCATGGCTTGATGGAGTTCACACAGTTTTTGGAAAAGTATAGTTTCTTTCTTATTTACATTTCTTAAATGGTAATTATCTATAATTTTGTATAATTACTGATTACAGGTAATAGATGGTCAGGATGTGCTTTTTAGAATAGAGCAAACTAAAACGGACGTGAATGATGCTCCAGTTGTTCCAGTGGTGATTCTTAAAAGTGGACAAATTCCTACTCCAGAACCCTTTTATATTTCTGATGATCCTTATGAGTAAATTATTTTTTATTCAATGTTTTTTATCGCTTATAAATCATTCAATATTTTTTCCATTACTTGTATTAAATGTAACTAATAATCATTAATTGATTCTGTACATGTAGTGTTGATTCGTATGTTTTTATTAGTAGTTATCATTAGTTTATAATTCAAAATTTAATTATATATTATTACTCTATTTTACACTTATTACAAAATAGTTTAATAATTATTTCTTTACGTATGTAAAAATTTTATCAAACTATTGGCGAAAGTCGTAAAATCGATGAATGTCAAGGACTTCATAAACTTGTTGGTGATGAGTCTTTTATATCAACTGACCTACATGTCTCAATCCCTAGACAACTCGGTCTTCATACTTGTAAATCCTTATTACGTGACCAACTACACTGACGATAGATGCTTTGACGGGTTTAGGTGGGTCTAGCTACTACCAGCTGCAATTGTAGAAATAATAAGACTATAAGTCACTAGGTCATTCGTAAATTGATGTATCAAAATGATTGTCAATGGTAGTAAATTACACCTAGTTCATTCTACTAAGAACCTATTTCAACTTGACACCTATTAGATTAAGAAATCAAAATACTTATTCAATAACATTCGTAATATTCTTTTACTCTACACACTTTTGTAGCAAATTACTAGTTTACACCTTTTGTAAGTAGTAGTCCAATAATTTTATATTTATTTTGATTAATACTGTATGTAGCTATTATCCTATTATCAGTAATTATGTGTGGCTACTTTATAGTTAAAAGTAAACAGCTAATAGGTATGCATTGAGTTAATGTAACATATCTGTTGGTGAGAGTGAATGACTCGATAAATTTCAATAATGATCATTCACAGCATCTGGGGCTGGATCAGAGCAACAGCTATTCCACTTTCATTCAGCTTCTCAATACTTGCATTCTTTCATTGGATGATGAGACAGTTGGACGCAAATAGTCTAACATTAGAATCTGATAAACTAATAAAGCAAGATTAAATATAAATAATGATGATTATTATATTTTTTACATAACCTAAATGAAAAAAAAAATTGATAAACATAAGTGTATCTATAAATATGTTCTTCTTATAAAATAATACGATTTATATTAAAAAAATATTGATAAACATTTTTACATGTATCTTATGTATTGTTTATAGAAAGAAATAAAATAAATGATATTAATTAGATGTTAATTTGTTTTTAATATTATTAAAAATAGTTTATTATATTTGCAGAAGAAAAAAAGTCAAATTTTTAAATTATCACTCGTTTATCGATAAGGTAGATTTTCTTGAGGCACGTGTTGGTAATGTAAATAACAAAATATTTTTTATCGATAGAGTCATGAACATGTGAGCGTAGAATTGTTATGTACATGTGTGAGCATGATTGGAGTGACAGTCAGTTATAGTTCACCGGTTGTATCGTGTAGACTACGACGACAGTTGTCTAGTAATTATTTTATTCGTTAATAACAGTCGGAGTAGATAACTTATTATTAACAAAAAGAACAATGACTATGACACATTAATCTATTTAAACCAGTTACTAAACGACATTACAAAGAATTGACAATAAAAACAATGTCGGCTTCACATTACAATTGCGAATACAATAGTAAAATATGTTGTGTAAATTGTGATAACTAAAATATTACGAAATGAAGTGAATGAATTAAACAAAGAAATGATATTATAAGTAATTAAGTTTTTATGTTACGTTGTTAATTTAATGATCGTGAAGATTCATGTTATAGCCCTGAGCCAAAAAAATAAAATCGTGTGTGTCAACAGAAAGATATAATGTTTGATATCTACGGTTGCGACTAATAAGGTAAATATGTGCTGTATTGATAGTATATTAAAACTTGAAGAAAGCCATGAAACTTAAGTATCAATAGTTAAACTTAACATGTCACCTATAACTCATACATATCATATGTCATGAAATCGATCCAACAAAAGTTATGTTGACACTGAAAAATTACATTCACTAAACTGTTGATTGCTTATCATTCATACTAAATATAGGAGATGATCAAGAAGTTTTAAATTTTTGATTTAAATTTATAGCCCATAGTTTCCTATCAATATACTGTTATCACGTATAATGTAAAATATTGCATAAAAATTGCGGTTCCATTTCAAATAAATATGATAATAAATTTGTTCAAATATTACCGTAATGATAAATGTTCTTTGTACTGACCGTTCAATGAGTGTATAAACTTCCTGCATGACAAAATGATTAAACGTGACGGTATGTACTGTAAAAAATAATTATCAGCATGAAAAAGTACAAGAAAAAAGAATAGATGCTGATAATAAATCACAGCAACTATTATACAAAAAAATAGTACCAAGAACAGCTGATTTTTTTTTTGAACGCTTAGATACTAAACGAATAGGATTATCGAATTCATTTGAATAATTTGCATTCCATACTAAGAATCTAAAATTAGAATGAATGTTCTGAAATAATTCAGTATAAATTGAGAAACATTTCCCATGAATTAAAAAGTTGAATTATAAACGATAAATTTTCAAAAGTTTTTTAAGACAATTTGTGTCAAGAGTGTTATTATTTTTATTTACTGTATAAATAATTTTAAAAACTATTATTTTTGCTATTAAGTTATTATCAACTCTTGAATGAATTAATGCATTTTAATTACTCGGTCCTAAAGTTTAAAATAACTAATTATAAATATATTATCATGATAATTAAAGGAAGAACATTTTAGCCCGAATATTTTTAATTTATTAAAAGATCCATTTAATCTGAAATTATGGTAATTAAAAAAAAACTCTATGATAACTACTAACTAAATAAATAAAACTAAGAACTGTCTCATTAATAAATTGTCATCTTATTAACTTTGGAGCAGCAAAGATTCACGTGTTCTTTTAAATTAAATATACTGCGTTATTGCGTGCTCCATATCATGTAATCGTTTTTGTCATTAAACAAACTAAACATTATCATGGTGTGGTCTTCACTTTTTTAATGGGTGTGACGCCATTAAAGGATAAGCAAATCAGGTCTTGCAGTTAACGATCTCTGATAATGATAAAAACAAATGTAAATTTCATAATTTAGTTATTAATTTTTTCTTATCTCTGTTGTTCATATTTTAATATAAAAAGATTTAATTTCATTAATGCAAGTTGCATTAAAAGAATTTGGTTTTTTCTTGTTAGAATTTATCATTCTCGTTAATTTTATTTATATTCATTTGTTGATTATTGGCAAGATTTTTTTTACGGAAACCGAAATTTCGAACGATTGATCACACCCTACATAACTCTGTTGTTCCGTCCATATAATGACATACGATCCCTCCTAAATAAACCTTTTGTAGACTTAAACCATTGCTGACAAACAGATCAATCAATCACAATAAATATTAAATTAAAAATTGAACAAGGAAGGAAGTTGAATTTTTGTAAAAGAATTTTATTCTAGTAATCCTCCATTTGATTTTATTTGATAAACTTTAATTGAATTTAAATTTAATAGTTTATGATTGAAAATAATAAAAATGATTTTAGAGAGATATGAAAGAATTGATTTTTTGAATTTTGTAGGAGAGGCCATTTCATTTCTCTGTTCCCCATGACCACTTTGCCCTGGTTTTCTATTTTAATAATTAAATTGAAGAGTGTAAAGTAGAGAATGAAACATATGAAAGTACTATCCATATTTAATCGCATAGTGCATTCTTCTTGTTCCACTCGAGAATCTTTGACAAGTGTTCCCAAGAAAGACAACACTCTAGCTTGTCATACAGCTTTATTTGCATTGAAATCTACTTTGTCGTCATAATTTCTTATATTACAAAATGACTAGAAAGTTTTTATAGCAATTTTATGGTTCTAGACTTTTGTATTTTTTCCTTTTTTTTTAGTTTTATGAGAAATCGATGAAATCATAATAAAAAATTTTATGATAACAATTCTGCATCACGGTTAATGATGATATGTTACATAATGATGACTGAAATAAAAATAAAAAAATTAAAGATGATAAATTTATTCAAAGTTCAATAAATCCGGCTAGCTTTTAATTTCAGCATATAAAAAAACAACACTGACGCGAAATACTGCAGTATATCGATTTTAAAATTAGTAAAAAGATAATTTGCAGTTCATTTACCGTTCCTGCACATAGTTCTTTTATTAATGTTTTGCATTTTCAGGTACTGGCAAAAAAATAAGGTCACTTCCATTCGGACAAACTGGAAAAAAACTTTAACATGATGAAATATTGGATAAATGCAGCTTTGCTGCGGGTCGTCGTACCTGGAACATTCACGGCCTGTAAGTTTGCGATTTAAAATTTTTTATACCATCTATTTTATATGATCTGATTTACTGGCTTGAGAACTTTCTTCTCTTACCAACTAACATTTGCCGTTTTAAATGAAAAGGTCAACTCATCACTCATTAATTTAATTTGTCAAGCATATCTTCTTCCAACTTTTTTTCTCCTGCTTTTATCAGAAATTATTTAACTTTCAATAATTAATTGTTATAAGATGTAAAACATTCTTTCATAATAAACTTACTTTCATTTTGTATTTTATTGAGAGACGAGACATTATTTCGTTTGGCATTTTGACGAGTTTCTGTGGCTTAGTGGAATTCAGAGTTGTAATATATAATAGTGTCAGTAGATGAGTAGGAAGACTGTTTGTAAGTCAGCAATCAATTATGTGCCAAAATTAGCAGAGTATTCAAATGGCGGTAGAAACTTTGTTGATATAGAAAAATTTAGCACAATTTTACTAATATAAATTTCCATTTATTCTAATAATTATTTTATTCTCTGAAAATAAAAAATAGTTTTGGTTGAAATTATTATTTATTTATGTAAATATGAAAGAAAAAATTAGTCTTGCCAATGAAAATAAACAATGTAAGTTATGATAGGAAATAATTATCTCATTACTCTAGTAAATAACGTACGAGAGCTTGTCAAGATGTAAGTGTCTAGATGACAGACTAGACTAAAATAACAAAGACAGAAAAATAAGAAATAAAAGTGGAGCATTTCGAATAGTATTTTAAGACTTTATTTTCACTTCCGATGATAACAAATTTTAGAAGATCTTCTTTCTATGTGTGGGAGTCGCTGATTTGACCTGATTTTAAGGTCAATGTCATTCAAGAAATAGTTTGTATTAATATAATTAATTTAATAAGCAAGATTTAAAAGAAAAATCGTTTGAGGACTTCTGTCGAGTGTGATAATGGATAGTAAACACGGAAACAATTAACAACTCAACGATAATTACAACTCAACTATGTTAATTAATTAACGACATTTTAAGTCTCATCTTGAAAACTTTCATAGAATTAGAAACTTTAAAATGCAACAAATCACATTATAAATATATATTTTTAATTTAAAGAAAAAACTGTTTTCTTAAATTTTTGAACTTTTTCACAGGTGCAGTATGGCGGCCAACAGGATTATCACTTATTTATCTGATAATGATGTTGATATCACCTTTCATCCCAGTTCCAACATCAACAACGATGAAGAAATCAACTGGACACTATTTAAAATCTTGTATAGCTTTAACTCTCATCACAGGATGCATTCAATTTGCATTTCAAATTATTTTACTTAGTGTGTCTTCGATATGGGAAAAGTTTACAGAGAATTGCAGTTTATTAGAAGAAATATTTAGGCATATTGGTCTAGTGCGAATGGACCATGCGTCAGTATTTGAAATATTTTTCTGGTTGATACCTGAAATAGCAGCACTTCCAGTGATGATTATTGTGTATATTCTCTGTCGTCGATTTACATCAGAAGAGAAAAAAGATCTTGAGAATACACCACTAGAAACACGTCTTCAGCCAATAATTAAAAAACCAGATGATAAGAATATCAAGATAATTAATTTCTTGGGAAGAATCGGAACTTATGTTGTTTTAGCATCTTTATGCTATGCAGCAGCAATGACTCCTTCTGTCGAGGGAGGTTTTTATTTCCTGATGTTCTTGGGTGCAGCTACCTGGTGGGCATGTAATCGAGAATTGTCTCGAGGTTTTGCAGTTGTCTGCAGAATATTGATGGCCGTTGTTGTTGTTCATATTATTGTCTTGTTATCTTATCAAAATCAATGGCCTCAAGAATTTATTCCAGTTAAGGGTAATTGGTCAAGATATTTTGGTCTTGATGCGTACTACATCACCAACTGTTCCGATCCAAGGCATACTCAATTTAATCCTGATGACAAGGAGTGGACTCAAAATGGTTATGCTTATTCATTGAGGCTTTTTTGGTTATATTATGTTCTTGCACTTCAGTCACAATTTCTCTTTAAAAAACCGGTAAGACTTAATAATTAATCAGTGTTAAATCATGAACTCATTTAGGCTTTAATTTATTGTAGTGAATTAACTAGTTTATTTCAAATTTAGAGTGTTAATAATTTTTTTAAATTTAAATTCTTGAAATATATACAACTAATAATCGTTTAATAATGACATAAATAATAATAGCAATTAATCACATTGATAGAAAACAATGCAGGTGTAAACAAAAAATTAAAACTTGAAATCTTTCTTATGTAAAAATTTCAAATCAAAAAACTTTTATTTTAGAAGATGATGTAATGAAAATGAAGTTTAATTGAATTTAAAAATAGTGATATTTATAGTTCCAAGTTATTTTAAAACAAAAAAAAGATTAATGATAACACTAATATAAAGACCATCTGGTTTAAGCTATTGAAGCACACCAAATAAAACTTCAAACTAATAAATTTAACATAATTAACCATTTCTTTTACAAATGCAATATACAAAGTTACTTATTCTTAAAAAAACTACTACCTGTTTATCAGATCTTCCTAGGGTATATTAAGGGTGACCCTATTGGAACGACCACTTATCTTTTCATCGAAATCAGAGGGTAGAAAAGTTGATAATTTCCCCTGTTGAATAGAAACCTAAATACTTACAAATGTCAAGAGTTTAAATTTAAATGGATTATCTTAGTATCATAAATTAGACTAAATAATGCAAAAACTTATGAAGCTATTAATTAATTAATTAGTTAATGAAACTTATTTTAGTATTATTGATAAAAGTAATTAATCTTATTATTATTAATTGATATTAATTTTTTTGAACCCCAAAATAATATTTTTTGATCTTATGGTGACGCGGCTTACCTAATTAATACAATACAGACTTTAAAGGATGATGAATCGGCACGATTGAGTCAGAAATTTAAAAATCTGGATACCCAACTTTCACATCACGTGTCTCTAAGACGCAGAACGCCATCACAAAGATGGCAATCTGCTCGCCGAAAGGCATACGTGAGAATATATTTTAAAATTAAAAATATATTAATGTTGAATGTCAATATATCGTAGAGCTTCTGTGTCAAGCTTCGCTTGTAATTAATTATATTAATTTTAATAGATTCTGAACTAAAATATGCATTTATTGAAACATCACCATAGCTATTTGTAGTAAATAACAACAAATAATTTTTATCAATGTTTAGGCTTTTACTTATATATTTTTCTAGATCTTAATTTTTTTATTTAATAATTATTAGCATACTTTCTTTTTGGCTTGGCCAATGTCTATTTTTTCTTGGTTCATTGTTTTAGAAACCATCTGCTGCTTCCAAGCCTCAGCCGGATGAAAGAACACCTGTACGTATTGTTGCTCAGCTTTTTTTTTTAAAATAAACAAGTTTTTCTTAATTTTCTAAAAAATAAATACTAATTAATCTTTTATAATTTATCTATTCCATACATGCAATCTAGCCACAGAATAATTATTCTGTCATAAATGTTTCTCAACTGGTGAGAGTAATTTTTTTATTGTATCAAAATTGTATTTGCGTGTTATTTCGATAGTTTGCACTTGTAAATAATTTTATGCTGTAATACATGTACATACATTTAACCATTGTTCACAAAAATGAATGATTATATCAGACTTTTATGTTAAAAATAAGTTTCATTATTAATTTTTTTTTATTATAAATAGTTGATGCGTTTTGGGTCGGGACGTACGGGACTTCTTCAAGATTCTACAGGAAGTGTTATCGTTCAGGATGGTCATAATGATGATAATATACAAATGCAATCAATAACTGAAGGTTAGTTATAATGATGATTGATAAAAATACCAATAACAAGCAAAAAAAGTAATTATTATTATTATAATAAAGATGCTCCAGAAGATCGTATGGGACCAATTGAACATGTTATCATGGCAGTTTATTCTATTTTTCAATTATTTGCTCATTCATCATACTTGGGAACAAACATAATTATGATGGTAAGCGTCTTCTTATCAATTATGTCCTTAATAAAATTACAAGGCTCTTAAAATTATAGTTTTCATGTATTGTAATATTTTTTTTTATTCACGATCAAATGATAACAAATTTTTTTTAGACTTGGAGTATTATGTATCATAGCTGGACAACCTTTGTCTTCTTACTTTGGGCTTTAATTCTTTGGATGGCACCGAATAAACGAGCTATAATGATGAAGTGTTCTCCATTCATTGTATTCTATGGAACTGTATTGCTTCTTGTTGGCTACGTTTACAGTATGAATTTAACTCCGGAAGAATTACCAGACGTAATTTCTGGAGTGGAAATGTCAGAAATAGGTTTTCCAAAAGCTGATACACTCAACAGTTGGCATCTTGTCGTTAAAAGTGGATTTATGACAATGTTTTGGATAACGATGCGGCAATACATGGCTGAAAGATTACAAGCACATCAAACGTCAACTCTCAGAGACATGGTAGCACCTCTTCATGTATCCATGTCAACTGCTATACACCATGATACTCCAGAAATCAAAAGCCAATTCATGAAAGATGTTGGAATAGTTGTTAAAAAGCTTCTAACTAAATTTTGGATTGTCGTAGTTGCTATAATGCTTTTTACAAGTGGAATTACTGGAGAGAGGATGACTGTCTTCCGCATTATTTATATGATGCTTTTCCTCTTTTTCCTTATTTCTTTTCAACTCTCTTGGTCTGCTTGGCGAAAGATGATGTACGGTTTCTGGATCGCCGTCATCGTTTATTCTGTAGTTATGTTAATTCTTGTATATACATACCAGTTTAAAAATTTCCTGGAATATTGGAAATATCTTCATATCAATGAACGTTTGCAAAAAGATATTGGCCTTGAAAGATATGCTACAAAAGATTTATTCGTACGTCTTTTGACGCCAACTTTCTTTGTCATCATTACAGTACTTCAAATTCATTATTTTCATGATGACTTTTTGGAATTGACTAATATTGAAAACGTCAATGTATCTGTAGAATCTAAACGTGAGAGTTTAACACCACCAATAGCAACTACTTCGACAGTTGATGTACTGTTAAATTCAGGAGAAGAACCATCAACAATTTTTAGTCTTAGACAACTTAAACATATGTCAAAACTAGAAAGAGCTGCATTCTTTCGAAAAACTGTCCAACAATTGAAAGATTTTTACAGTTACTTTTGGCTAATTCTCGAAATTCACATGCAGAAAATAATATTTACCTCATTAATGCTACTTTGTTTGAACGATGTTTGTGCTATAAACTTTATTTTCGTGATAACTATTGCTGTAACAATGAATTTCAAACGACAAATACAAATTATGGGAATCAATGGTATGTCTGTAGCTATAGCTATTTTAATGATAGCAAAAATGTTGTATCAAATAGAATATATTGATCACAGAAAATGGGATGTTAATTGTACAAGTGAGATTCCGGATTCAAATAATAATCATACAGTTAATCATACCAAGACATTTAACATAGCCGAGTGGATTGGAATGGATAAAGCTAAACCAGGAATGTTGCCAGATTTATTAAAAGGTTACATTGGTATTGTTACTGTTACTACAATACGAGCCATTATCACAGTAAGACAGTGTTTCTATCGTTATAGCAAAGGAGAATCGATGGAAACCCCTCAAATTATGTTTCCAAAAATAAAAAGAGCAGATGCCGATAAAGGAATAGCTGAATGTCTTAAATTTTTCCTCAACTATGGATTCTATAAATTTGGTTTAGAATTCTGTTTGATTGGTATAGTAGCTCTTATTGGCACTCGATTAGACTTTTACTCTGTTATATATGGAGTTTGGTTGCTTGTTTTATTTGCCCAAACTCGTCGTACAGCAGCTAAAATCTGGCCGTTCTTCAGAGTTTTTGCTATCGTAATGCTTATAGTGCAATATGCCTGTGTAGTTGCTCCACCAACGTGGCTCTGTATTAAATATCCATGGTCTGCTAACATTAATCTCCATGAATGGATGTATTTCCCTGATCCTGAGTATCCGCCAGATCCAACAAAACTTGTGTGTGATTTTTTCCTACTTTATATGATCATTAGACAGAGCATAGTGTTTAATATTGAAGCTCAAAGTGAAGCTACAAATACAGAATTTGTCGCAGGACATAATTATTCTGTTTATAAAGACATGGATAAACCGAACTTCATCAATCCTGTTAAAGACTATGTTTCTCATATTCATTGCTGGTTGGACGTCGTTAAAAGAGGATCAATGATGAGCTGTATGTGGATTACATTGTCCATGATGTTTTTAGCTGGAACCAATCGAACAAATTTGTTCTCTCTGGGTTATCTTATTGGATCTTTCATTTTCCTCTGGCAAGGAAGTGATTTTTATCTTAGACCTGTAAGAGTTATACTCAGATGGTGGAATTATTTAATTGGTTATAATGTATCAGTTATTTTTTGTAAAACTATACTACAAGGACTCGGTTGTGTTTACATTGAAGAATTAGAAGCAAAAGCTTGTTGGTTAATTCAGTTATTAGGTGTTGCTTGTTTGAAGAAAGTCGATAATTCGATACTAAATTACGGGCCAAATCATTGTGAAGTATCAAGAGAAGATATTGGAATGGTTTGGGATGGCATATGTTTTGCTTTTCTTATCATTCAAAAAAGATTATTCAAAAGTTATTACTTTTTCCATATTGTTGATGAAACAAAAGCCATGAGTATTTTGGCTTCTCGAGGTGCTGAACTCTTGGAAGATCTTCATAGAAATAGAATAGAATTTCAAGAGAATTTGGATCGAGCTGTACTTCAAAAGATTAAACTCAAAATGGATAAAATTAAAGCAGATCAACTTAGGATTCATGGTCCAAGCTACACGGAGCCTTCAAGTCATAAAGTTGGTAAGAAATATTTCATTTATTTCTATTTTTCAATAATTTTTTAATTAAATTCAATCAATCGATGATTGTAATCGCCACATTAATCCTTTATACCTCTGTCATCTTTGATTCACGCATTCTCAATATCAAGGAATGGCTCCGTTGGCAAGAACTTCTAGCGCAAGTTCTTATGTGTCCTCAGGACACACTCCGCCTCAAGGATATCAGACTCCCATCGATGAAGATGATGATGAAGATGTTTCGAGCCTTCAGGAAGAGAAACGAGATGAAGATCCACTACCTCTAACTCCTCGTGCTGCTTCACATTTACAGGCACCGTCTCCAAATTCTGCTATTCTGACTGTTAGTCTTGAAGGCTATTTAGAGCCTACAAGAATATCATTTGGCTCACCTCCAAGCAGTGAATTAAATCCTCGTGGGCCATCACCAGATGAGACTTTTCCCGTCTTTTCTCCACCACCATATGATCCACCACCCAACAGTGATCAGTCTTGCCGATCTATGTCGAGAGATATCAATCATCGAAGACAGTCTAGTCTTGCAGGAATTACCTGGACAGAGCTTCCAATAACTCCACGTGCATCCATCTCTATCGCTTCCAGATCATTACGATCTCCACGATCACATCAAACATGTAACCGATCAGCAATCATCCCGCCTCTGTCTTCGTGTCCTGTATATAAGCTTCCACAGCAGTGAATTTAGACCGTGGATCTGCACCTTTCGTATTTCTACTGTCTTCATGCCTTCTTTAAGCAGCATGGTCTTCATCAATCATTGTACAAGTCATTCATTTATTACATACAAAAAACTAACGTGTCGTTTTAACAGATTATTGTTTCAGAATTTTTTTTTTTCAAATTTAAATATATATTATTTCTATTTTCTTGTTGATTGCTTTTTTTATATTTTATATTTTAAACGTTTTATGTGTGTGTTTTATTAGATTCAATCTATCCAAGAGATCGGCCATTGTACAGACAACGTGTGCCAAAGACGAATAGAGAGGGTAATTTAAAGAATTCTGTATTTTCTGCAGAGTCCTGAACCTTATCTATCCATCTGGCTATTTTAATATTTTTTCACTAATTAAATATTCTAATAATTACCCTGTAGTTTTTTTCAGATCCTTCAGACCAATAAAAACTTTCCTTGTAAATTATTCTAATCCTTGTAAATTGTCCTTGTAAATACCTTTTTCTATGTTTAGTACTTAGTGAATGTTCCTGTGGAGTATTTATTGCATGGCTTTATAATCTGTTAAATGATGGAAATATTCATTGGACACTTAACTGAATAAATTTATGAATCTTTCCAGCTGTGAGGTCAGGAGATTATTATATGTTTGACGATTTTGATGATGATGATGACGATGTGACTGATCTTATTCCTGATTCTGAAATGGAGATTGATGAAGACGAACAACGTCGTAAACAACGACTTGCAGGTCGTAGAATGACTATATCAGAAGTAAGTAATTAATTCACGAGATATTCAAACAATAATTTTTTATTTAGTGAATTATTAAAATAAGTTGAACAATTATTTTATTTATTATGCACCATCATAATCCATTACGTAATACACAAACTAATAATTTTAATCAATTCAGACTAATAATTTAATGGCAACTTTAGCAATCAAATATTAACTAGCAGACAGACTTTGATTCCCTAAGTAATTCTTGCAGCTGATGTCCACGCTGTTTAAGACAGACATAGAGATTGCAACACACGTTGCCATGTATGGAGGAACAGCCAAGGATGCACTTCGATTGAGACGTCAAAGTGTGCCACTATCCCGCAAGAAATCTTCCATGTCTTATTTGAGTGCCCAATCGGATACTGAAACTGCCGCGGTGACCGAAGTGAGACTTGTCATCATCAAAAGATATATAATTTAAATAATGTTGCATAATTTTTAACGTATAACAAAATAGCCACGTTTCAAAATAACTATCTTCTTAATGTAATTCGTTACCATTAATATTCAGTTTTTTCTATAGAAGTATGGAATCTATCTAATATTTTTATTTTATGCTAATTTTGTTTAGTGCAAAAAATATTATTTTATTATTCATCAATTATTCGTCGTTTAATTGTTGATAATGTTGAGGTGAAGGCGTATTTCTGCTTATCGATTATACTTAAACCGTTTCTGTTTTCTGTCATTTTTTTTGTAAATATTTTATATCTTTTAGCTTGGACGGCTACTGTAACATACAATTCTTCGGCTATTTAATTTGCATTGTATATATGTACATAATATTTATTTTGTTTTTATTAATAATTCTAATTTACGTTTGTTTAATAGGGTCCTAGTAAAAAGGCTTCCATTCGAGATGAAGATCGAGGATCTACACTGGGAGGAAAGGATGATGAATCTAGAAGAACTTCAAAACCATTTGATTCTCAAGATGATTTTGACTATGACTCGTCATCTACACCTGAAGACAACAAAGAGCAAATGAAAACAAGAATTTCCATCCTCACTTATTTTAAATTTTTTATTGAACTTATCAATAGTTTTATGATTTCTGCTACAAAATATTTAAATAAATTTTCTAGAGATTATAGATATATTCGCAGAGTTTTAGCTAAAGAAAAAACTAATTTAAAAGTAAGTGAAAAAATATTAAAAGAATTTATTTAAAAAATATTTTCAAATAAGCATTATTTAAAAAAATTATTAAAAAAAAAAAAAATCTTTCAGGCAAAATCAGATTTTCGCATGGGTGTAAGACTTGGAATCAATCAAATATGGCAACCTATACCAGTGCTAAAAGAAAGGTATAATTTTTTTTACAAAATAACTATATTTTTTATAGTAACTTTTAGGATAATCGTATCAAGCTGAATATTAGAAAAGTTTTATTAGAAATTAGCTTTAAAATGTTGCACATTTATTAATTATTCCAATCCAAAAAAACTTTTAAGAATTTTCACAGTACATATCTAGTTAGTAAGCTTTAAGTATAGATAAGGTAGCTTTTTAATACGTAGTTTTAGTTAGTTTGTAAATATACTGCTGTAAACAGATCAGAGACTGAGGAAAGTTCCGGTGAAACATCAAAGAGTAGAGGAGAATTGAGACGAGAAAAATCAGAGAGTCAAAGGTAGCGTTAGATTTCTAAATGATTTATTTTTCAGCAAAATGATATCACTTTGTTTTTTAAAAAAATCTCGTGTGTGGTCCTGGTATTGGTGGCTTCTTTATATAACTCTCTAATCACTAATTTTCATTATTTCTACAGTTACTGAATTAATTTAAATATTTAAAACTAGTTTGCACTAATTACTGTTTACCTTGTTTACTAAAAATTGCATGATTATTTTATCATAGGCATGAAATACCGCAATGGCTGCAAAAACGTTTAAAAAAAACCTTTCGAGTTCCTTTGAAAATCCTTAAGTAAGTCCTTATCTTAATTGTCCTATGAAGAATAAATAAAAGAATTCAACTAAATTTTTTAGTGTAATAAAAATAAGTACATATGGAATTTATTATTTCATTTGATTGAAAGAAATCAATGTTAGACAAAAATGTCCTCATTTTTACTAGGACAGAGAGTTTGCTGACTGCACCCCACATCCGAATCATGGCGCCGAGTTTGGAGCGAGGATTGGATGGATCCTCCTCCAGGTATCGGTTTATTTTACCTATTGAAACAAAATTATTCATCATATATTTATCCATTAACAATTAATCCTATATACCCTCTGCTTCTTTATTATTTTATGATTTTCATTTCTCACAAGAAACAATTAATTTTCTGCTTATAATTAATTGAATGCTTGCATGATTTTTAAATGTTACTAACTATTTATCATTATATATTCTAATTTTTATGATCATGCTACTTTATAAATAAACTATTGTATTTTCTTTAGCTCAATGCTGACAAGAACACAAGTAACACCAATGACTGGAGAAGAAGAACCAGAGTTGTCAGAAGTAGATCAACCTGTCATTATCCAACTTCTTGCATCAATCTGGTTTGGAATTCTTGCTCATTCAACATTTGTATGTTACTTCATGATCTTCTTACATCAAATTAAAAATGCATCAGTTCTTTCTACACCTCTACCTTTAATGGTATTCTTCTGGGGATCATTAACTATTCCAAGGCCTTCAAAAACATTTTGGGTGACAATAATTGCTTATACAGAAGCTATTGTCATCATAAAGTGTATGTTTCAACTGGAATTAATACAGTGGAGTCAACATTTACCATATAATAAGCCTATGGAGACTCCAAGAATTATAGGAGTTGAAAAGAAGAATGATTATGCTCTCTGGGATTTACTATTACTTCTTATGGTATTCTTCCATAGATTTATGTTGAAATCATTAGGTCAATGGACTACTCCATATGCTACGAGGAAAATAATTCCATCTCAAATGACAGTTGGTACTTTAAAATCTTCTCCAACTAATAGTAGAAACAAAACTCAGCTTCAATGGGAAAATGAAGATCATAAACAACCTCCAAAATCTCAACAAACAACTTCAAGAGATCCAGGAGTAGGAACCTCCACCGATGAAGTAGATTTAAATAATCAACATCAAATTGAAAGCGACGAAGGAAGACTTGTTGAAATAAGAAATGAAGAAACTTATGTATGTGACACTGAATTTTCTACAGCAGTCAAGATGACTGTCAAAAAGTATTGTGAACCGGGAAAAATTTTCTTTGACAATATTCTAAGTCCTGATGGCAAAGAAAAAACTAATGTTTATGCTTATATGTTTCTTTGTGACTTTTTCAACTTTTTGTTAATTATCTTTGGATTCTCATATTTTGGAACTCAGCAAGGAGATGGAGGAGTTAAAGCATACTTTGAAGAAAATCGTGTACCAATGCCATTCCTTTCAATGATGTTATTACAATTTGCTCTGATCGTTACGGATCGAGCTCTGTATCTCCGAAAGTCAATTTTCGGTAAATTAATTTTTCATTATGTTTTGGTATTTGGAATTCATATTTGGATGTTTTTTGTTTTACCCGGAGTTACTGGTAGACAATTCAGTAATAATTTACCTCCTCAAATATGGTACATCGTGAAATGTTTCTATTTATTACTCTCAGCTTATCAATTACGACTTGGATATCCGACAAGAATTCTTGGTAATTTCCTTTGCAAAAATTACAGCATCATCAATTACTGTCTTTTCAAAGTATTTATGCTGGTTCCATTCTTATTTGAGTTGAGAGCAGTAATGGATTGGATCTGGACTGACACATCAATGACAGTGATGGATTGGTTTAAAATGGAAGATATTTTTGCAAGTATTTATCAAATAAAATGTATGAGAGGATTAGAATCAGATTTTCCACAACCAAGAGGAGTGAAAAAGGCCCAAATGAGTAAATATATGGTAGGAGGTGGTGCTCTTTTCGTCATAATTGGTGTAATTTGGTTTCCTCTGCTTCTTTTTGCACTTGGTGGCACTGTTGGAATGGCCAATATTCCTTCAGAAGTGTCTCTCAGTATCAGAGTTGGATCTCATGAACCAATTTACATTACTTCTGCTCAAGATTCATCGATTCTCCAATATAACAATGAAGAATTCCATACTTTACGTAGTATTTATTCATCAGATCGAGCTGCTTCCACATTTCTTGAAAATTATGATCCTTTAGACGTTGCGGTAGTGAAGTTAAGTAAATCTTCACAAAGGTTTTGGGGAATAACTCCTCTAGAAAAGAAAAAATTACAGCAAGAGTTATTAAATAATCAAACTAGTATTGGAGTAAGGGTGGAATGGAAAATAAGTAGGAGAACTGACGCTAAAGACTTCTCTGGAGTTTCTCCTACTATCAGAGATATCCAAATATTGCCGTTTATAAATGGAGAATTTAATCCAGTGAGAACGAATTTATCCGAATTGCTGAGTTCTGATTCTACCAATTCAACTAACACTTTTATAGCTCTAGACAATGTTTTTCCCAAGTTTCTTAAGGTTACTAGTAAGAGTACGGCAGTTGTTAAACAACTAATGCGATCATCAATTCATACTGAAAGTTATCCTCTTATTGGTACTGACAATGGACAAGACCCTGATTATTTGTATCGGAATGTCACACTTCAATTAGCTTCAGATACTGGTCAACAGTGGTGGATGGTTAGTGAACGTTGTGATGATCCAATTTACAACGAACTTCTCAATCAAGTTCCTATGAATAATTGCAGTCAAATTGTTATGTTTTTATTTAATGATAAAGTTTTTCCAGAGAGTTTAAGTTTTCTTAGTGGTTTTGGTATTCTTGGATTATATACTACTGGAGTTATTCTCGTAAGCCAAATAATTAGAAGACTGGTGAGCGATATGGCTTCTAAAATTATGTTTGATGATATGCCTTACGTCGACAGAATTTTGCGATTATGTTTAGATATTTATCTAGTGCGTGAAAGTAATGAATTGTCGCTTGAGGAAGATCTATTTGCGAAACTAATATTCCTTTATCGGTCACCAGAGACGTTAATTAGGTGGACGAGACCACCGGAACCGAATGATGAAGAGGATGATGGTGGAAATGATGATAATCTCGATGATGTTGATAATAATTATGGAGGTAATGTTAGGGTTGGTGGTAATGATGATGATGATCATGATAGTGAAGATGATGATGATGATGATAATGATGATAATGATGATGTAAGAGTTGAAAACGAAGAAAGGAAAAAAGATAAATAAATATATTTTTTAGTGTTTTTAATTTAGAAAAAATAAGGCAGCTGGTTGAAGTTTATAAAACCTACAGTTTTGAATCAAGTTATTTTCTAGTCAACCAGATTTCAGTTAAGTATGTCCGATAATTGATGAATTTAATATTTACAAAAAATAGTATTTACAAAAACTATTTACTAATCATGACAATGACAATTCAAATATCCCAAAAATGATCAATTTACTAATTGATGATTCAAAAGGAAAATATTTGAATGCTGCCAAAAATAATGAATTTAAAAGAGCTTGATGTTTCATAGATTTTTATGAAAAATTCTCGAAGAATTATTCTACAAAAACAATTTATTTCAGCTCTATAATAATGAAAAAGTGTGCTACAATTGATTATGTTTGATTTGTAATTATAATGTTAATCTGAAAAAATATAAAGTTTTAGCTTTAGTCAGCTAAACATAAAAACGTGTGAGTTAAAATATTAATCATCGTTGTATCTATGGTTTTAATGCTTTCCGAAGACATTAACTTGTTAATTTATTTACAATTATTGAAATGATATCAGTGGTTTTTAATTATCGTAAAGTAATAAATGAAAAATGATATATTTATATGCCAAGTGATATGACGTACAAATACTGCCGAATAACTTTGTTTTTACATGTTTATATGAATGCAGTATGAATGAGAAGCTTCATGGAAATTTTATAATCATTACTTTTCAATTTTAAGATTCCGTTTGATGAACAATTGTATATAAAGCATTTATGTAAACTGCATTTCTATATTTACAAGTTTACATTTAAAAAATCTTCTCAGGTGAAATAAAAAAAAATTATTAGATGAAATAAACATTTTTTATTTATTTAATTTAAGTAAGAAAATACACATACAGTAAAAAAATTAAAATATTTTGAATAAACATTTATACAACCTTATCATTCCTATTATTTTTAGTTTTTGTTATTCATTAACTATTGTTTTATGTCGGAATTGTTTTTAACATTAATATCACTTTTAATAGTATTATGCCAATTAATCATTAACTAAATTTTCATTATTTCTCGAGTTCATGAATTTTTTTTTTCAAAGCTATGTTCTCTTGACGAACTTTTTCCACTGAATCAGCAGCTTTTTGTAACTCTTCTATTTTATTTTTAAAAAAAACTATGCTATTTTTAAGTTGTTCATTCTCTTGAATTAATTTTTGAACTTGCGGTGAATCATTTGTCGATAAAGTATCACGTATATCATCACTTACGAGCATTAATTGTTTAACTAAACTCATTTGAGAATTTATATATAGATCCTGCATCATTTTCATAACTCTTGCACTCTCAGCCTTTGTACACTCACTGACGATATTTTTCACAGCATTTATCGTAATAGTAGAATCCTTTTCACCTCTAACTTCATTCTTCTGCTTTGGAACTTCTGTAGAAATTCGTTTTGGCTCTTTTACAACATCAGAGCTTGTATCTTCCGATGAGTCTGATGGCTTGTTATTCTCTTTTAAAGATCCATCTGATAATTTGCTACATTCTTTCGGCTCTGATAGTTTTTTTGTTCGTCCTTTAGGTAATGAATTTGATTTAGGTATTTCTATATAATCAATATTTTCAACAGGTTTCAATTTTTCTTCATTAACATGAGCTTTTTTATCAGTAAGCTTCGATTTCGTTGTAATATATTTCCCATCTCTACTTTGTTTTTTGATTTCATTCTTTTTATCTTTTATATCAGATTTCTTTTTAGGCGTAATATCTAATGGTACTGGAACATTTATAGTAGGCTGACTTGTGATGGGTGATGCTGTTTTTTCAATTGATTTTTTATTAGATGTTTTTTGCGTGGATGATGATTGTAGCACTGGAGTTGATGATTTTAGTTGTTGTTTAATCAAAGCCTCAAGTTCGTCTCTCTCTGAATTAAGGTCTCTAGAAGTAGGGGATTGAGAATTTCGTGATGTAATGTATTTTTCTGCCGGGTGAACCGTAGATCCTGGTTTTTGTGTTGGAGGTAATAAATTCAAATCTTCCAAAAATGAGTCATTCATCTTGTTGATTTAAATTATTGAATCTGTAATAATAACAATTATCTTTATTTAATTTATTTTCATCATTTATTAAGGTTATTTGTTATTTAATGATAAAAATAAATATGTTTAATTGAAAATTAAAGTAATATAAAATAAATAATAGCAAACAATGATGATAAAATACAAATAATTATTGACCTACATAGGTGATGATGATTATTATTATAGTTAATGTCTTCAACAAAATTAACCAAACTTTTCAGTTTATTTGTTTTTATAGTTTTTTAAAATTTGCACAGCAACAACAACTACATTCTTAATAATTTATTATTGCTATCACTCATTGAAAATATTTAGGGCTTAAAAATAGTTGCAAATTATTAATTTCGATGTAAATAACAATAACAAAAATATTCTTGTTTATCTACTTTTAGGTTATAAATGAATCTTAGAGGGCGTTTGATTGTTCTGCCTAAAGGGAGGGACAAACATTTGAATAACGAAAATCGTCACTGTAAATTGATAGAAAAATAAATAATATAATTAAAAAAAAATTACAAGCGTAATTGTAATTTACAAATAAATAGACTGAATTTGTTGTTAGCAATTATATTTCAACGACATGTGAATGAAGATTGAATGTAAAAATTGATATTATTACCGTCATTATTATTTTGATACATTAAATTGATTAACAATTATCATTACACATTAAAGCATAATTTAAATATGATTAAAAGAAAAAAAGAACAAAAAATGACTTAATGAAAAATGTTTTTTCTACCATCATTAAAAAGTTTCGAAAATGACAATTTATATCTACAATGATTAAATAAATTTATGAATTTCGAATTCCAAGAGCTTGCTCCAATTCTGCTCGTTTCTGCTGTACTTTAGTATAAAAGTAACGACAAACAGCCTCTTGAGCCCATGGTTGATAATAAAATTCAGCTCTTCGTTCTTCTTCTGGATTTCCAACGACATCAGTCATTGTCTTTAAGTCTCTTGTTTGCGAAATAATCCATTTATTAATAAATTGCTGTGGATCTTTTGCAAAACTCAAGAAGAATTCTCGATTTGTTTTTAATTGATTAATTGTTTCAACAGTTTCATGAATTTTGTTATCCAAACTTTGAATTTCTTGTTGGCTTGCAGTAGACAAAAGAAAATTATTCATCTGAGTTTTGAGGGTATCGTCAACTTCGACTTCTATATCATAACAAGCAGTTTGTTTAGTTTCTGTGCCTTCAACGCTTATTACGTGATTAATAACAATTGGATCGGGAGGATGAAGAAGAGGATTTAATCGTTGTGGGATTTCAGCAAATTTCATACGTGGACATGCAAATATTTGCTCGAGATATTTGTCACAGTTAATAAATTCCCGTTCATGACTGTCTTGTAATTTGTGAGTTTTTATATATTGCCATAATGCAGATATGATTACAGGTCGAGTCTGAGTGTGAACTCCCAATAAACGGGCAAGTCTTGGGTCCAATTTAAACTAAAGCAAAAAACAGTTAACATTTAATTAAACTGTTTAAAAACATAGATTAATGTAGTAATTATTATGAAAATAGCATAAATTTTTAAACATACTTGCAATGGTTGATAATCTAAAAGTAAAAGAATCGTACATCGAACGTTTTTGTCTCCAGGACGTTTAACCTGGAATCCATCAGTTTCTTGCGTGGTTAATGTACGGTGCCATTCTACTAAATGATTATCAGGACCATATAAGTCCTTGTCTAGTTCAATTACTAAACTTTTGAAGAATGACGAAAACTTTCTTTTCACCTGAAAACATATTGATAAATCAGTCCACTATTTTCAAAAATTATTTAGTTTTAATATGAATTTTTATAATTGAATATACCTTATTAGGATCATTTTTAGTATCATCCAAAAGTCTACCTTCAACACGAAGCTCCCAAGACGCTACAGAACCTTCTTCACCTTCACCAGCCTCCTTGGCAGGATAAAAAGTATTAGAAATAAATATTCGTAATTTTCTTTTCTGTTTCATTGGACGTTTAAGAGCTTCTTGAATATCAAGACGCTTTCTCATAATTGTCGCATCTAATTTCCGTTCAAATGCGAGTAAATCCATATAGGCCTGTGATTCTGGTACTAAATCACGCACTTTCTGAGGTAATATTTTATCAGCCAATTTCTTCTTCTTCTTCGAAGTGGAATGTGAAAAATCACTGTTCCAAAAATACCTAGATAAGTTTGTGTAGAAATCATATGTTTAAAATCAAAACAAATTTAGAAACGTGTGTGGTGTATGTTCTACGGTGATCAGAGTCGTTTTTTGTATTCGCCAAAATAAAAATAAATGAAAATAATTCTTTTAAATGAAAATAAACATACTCAGAAAACAAGTAAATAATAATAAATTAAAATTATTATAAAATAATTATTATTTACGGTTTTTGTTGTGAAATAGGTATGCGCTGATCTGCTCTTTTGCCTCCAGGAGGTGCTGCCATTGACCCTTGCCTCATGTTTGTGTACGGTTGATTAGGTCGCATTATACCACCGGGTCCAGGACCTCCAGTTCCCATTTGTGGTGGAGGAGTGAATCCCGATCTTTGTTGCATCTTCAATTAAATATATAGTAATATATTTTCTATTTCGTATTAAATAAAAAAAAATATCTTTGGTAGTCGTTAAAAAGATGCATGAAGATATAACTTACCGGAAAATTTGGCCCAGCATACTGACGCAAATTTGGGGGAACTGATGGTGGAGGGTATCTCTGAGTTGGTGGACCATTATTCCCAGTATTAGGTACTGGAAATCTTTGGGCCATGATTAAAGATCACCTAAAACATACATTTATGTGATGTCTATTACAATAACTTAAATGAAATTTTTTGTAGATCTTCATTCAGAAATATTTGAATTATACTTTCTTTCATAACCTGTAAGATATAATTACATAAAAAATATCTTTACCTTCTCAACAATAATTTGAGTAAAAAAACTACAAAAATCAAAAAAGCATTGAAAGCTTAATTCCCTATAACCTCAATGTTTTAGAAGACGTAAGAATGAATTATTGTTTATTGATGTACTTACCAATAATCACTCTTTACTGTTTATGAAGCCAAAACTGCAAACATTACTCCATTATCGCTCTCAAACTCCATAACGACTCCATTATGGCGTAGCTTTCTCTGATCACTACTTGATATTACCATCGCATGGTAATTTTTAGACACGAATATGTCGTCTCTAGCGGAGTTGACTCCAAAGTATTTGCTCTCAATACATTTTGTACACATTTATGTATGTATTTATAAATAAATAATATTTTATGCATAAAGAAAAAAGATTTAAATATTTAATTAAATCGTAAATAAATATTTATATTTTTTGTCAATATAATAATATAATATAATCAATAAATTATAAGTGAATCATTTACAATTGAAAACAAAGTTGTATAATGAACAATTGATGTATGAACTCATGATTGTTTTTGGTTTAAGAAGAAAATTACAAATTAAAACTAAGGCAGCTTTGAGAAAATAAAAATTATGAATAAATTTAAATTAATATTTAAAAATTCTCATTCCCGTTTACTGAATACAGTCAGTACTATCAAAAAACAAAATCCATCTCAATATTGTTTACAACTTGTAAGGTAAGATTACTTATACTGAGGATATTTTATTGATAAATATTGAAGTTTATTTTTGATCTTTTATAGGAAAAACGATTATGAGAATTATTTGTGCTCTCTTTTATTACCCAAAGACATTCGATTAACTGCAATTGCTATTCGAGCATTTAATGTAGAAATAGCATTGGTTCAAGATCACACACGTGAACCAACAATAGCCAATATGAGATATGCTTTTTGGAATGATACATTGTCTAAAATATATGATAATAATCCTCCTGAAGCTCCTGTACCACTTGAATTGAATAGAGTAAGATGTCAAACTTTTTCATTCAAAAAAATATACAATAACAATTGATTATATATTTATCTATTCCTTTGCAGATTTTAAGAATTCATAAATTGTCAAAACGATATTTCCAAAGGTTATTAGATGCTCGATGGAAACAATCAAAATCGGATTTATTTTTAGATTTATCTGCTATTGAACAGTATGCAGAAGAAACAGTATCACCAATTTATTATTTATTATTAGAAAGTAAAAATATTAAAGATATTCATGTAGATCACATGGCTAGTCATTTAGGAAAAGCGCAAGGTATAATAACGTTGATTAGATCGATTCCTTATCATGCACAAAAACGAATTATGGTACTTCCTCAAGATATTTTACTAAGGCACAGTGTTTCTTCAGAATCTGTGTTCAGAGGAGAATCTAGTAAGGCCTTAAATGAAGTAATTTTTGAAGTTGCATCTAGAGCTAATCAACATTTAGAAAAGGTAATGATTTGTGTAAATTATATCAGAGTATATTACTATAAAATTGATGTAATTTTGTTTGCATTTTTCAGGCTGATTCGATAAGAAAAAATATCAAACATAATTTATCACATATTTTTCTACCGGCAGTAAATATTGCAAAGTATTTAAAAAGATTACAACATTCAGACTTTAATGTTTTTGATTCGAAGCTGTACAAAAAACAAAATATGCTGCCATTTCATTTATATTACGCTAAATGGTTTTCTCCTTGGTCGTTATAAATAACTGACTTGTTAAGATATGTAGAATAAAGTAATTTTTTAATTATAATTATTTAAATAAGTTTTATGAAAAAAACAATTATTTGATGATAGTAAATTTGATTTATTTTCAGTGTAAAAGAGGGTATTTCGATGTTAGTATATCCACTTTGAGTTAAAGAAAAATTAACTCAAGATAAAAATTGTTATGATTACAATAGTTGTAATTTATTAAACAAAAACAATATAAGAATAAAAGACTTTATCAACTTTTGAAAGATTTATGATGAAAAAAAATAAAAAATGATCAATCAAATTTATCATTAGAAAAATTACCGATTGGCACTAGTCGTGTTTTCTTTCATCTGGCTATATTTTCATGTGCGCAGTAAGTAAACACTGAAACAGTTGGTGGTCGTTTATCAGTTATTCAGCATTATTTGTTTGGTAAAAGTTAACGTTCGTAAAGTTTATATTTATAAATGTGAATAAATTAAATCTTAAAAATGAGTAACTTTCAACATACGTTGAATATTTTGATTTATATTTCATTACTCACAATTTTGTATTTTAAAAATACTCAAGGATTTTTAAATCCTTATCCAAAGCTAAAAGAATATCCCATTGGTGAACATGAAGATGCTGGAAGTCCATTATTTTTAACACCTTATATTAAAGATGGTAAGATTGATGAAGCTAGGAAGCAAGCTACTGTTCAACATCCACAAATGCTTGATGTTGGAAGTTATGCCGGCTATCTTACAGTTAATGAAGGTTACAATTCTAATATGTTTTTCTGGTTTTTCCCGGCCAAGGTAAAAATTTCAAAAAGTTAAATTGTATTTGAAACTTTTGATAGTTATATATGATGAAAAATAATATTTATTTTAATAATACTTCAGATGAATCCTAAAAATGCTCCTGTTGTTCTCTGGCTTCAAGGAGGCCCTGGAGCAAGCTCTCTATTTGGTCTTTTTACTGAAAATGGACCTTTCCGTGTAATTCAAAACAAAACTCTTCAAATGAGAAAATACAGTTGGAGTATTTCTCACAATCTCTTGTACATTGATAATCCAGTTGGTACAGGATACAGTTTTACTGATAAGGATGATGGATATGCAAAAAATGAAACTCAAGTGGGCCAAGATCTTTATATAGCACTAATTCAATTCTTTCAAATGTTTCCTGAACTTCAAAGTAATGATTTCTTTGTTACTGGTGAATCTTATGCTGGAAAATATGTACCTGCAATATCATATACGATTCACCAAAATAATCCCAAAGGAAAAATAAAAATTAATTTAAAGGGATTAGCTATGGGTAACGGACTTACTGACCCAGTTAATCAATTTTTGTATGGAGATTATCTCTATCAACTTGGTCTTATTGATTTTAATGGTAGAGATCAATTTCACGTATTAGAAGAAAAAGGTAGAAGCTTAATTAATCAAAGCAAATATGATGAAGCTTTTGAAGTATTTAACAAACTTCTTGATGGAGATTTAAATTCCCCACCAACTCTATTTCAAAACCTTACTGGTTTCAACTTTTATTTCAATTATCTACACACAAAAGACACAAATGAGTCTGATTGGATGGCCGAATGGGTCCAAAGTATAGATGCAAGGCGTGCAATTCACGTAGGAAATATTTCTTATACAATGGAAAATGGTAAAGTTGAAGAACACTTAAAGGGTGATATTACCCGATCACAAGCAGATAAAGTTGCTATTTTAGCACAAAATTATCGAGTTTTAATTTATAATGGCCAATTAGATATAATTGTAGCGTATCCATTGACTGAAAATTATTTGAAACATCTGAATTGGCCTAAAGCTAATGAATGGCAAAAAGCTACTCGTAAAGTATGGAAAGTAAAAAATGAAATTGCTGGATATGCTAAAACTGTAGGTTATTTGACAGAAGTTCTTGTTCGTAATGCTGGACATATGGTTCCTGCAGATCAGCCTGAATGGGCTCTCGATTTAATTACTAGATTCACTCATAATAAGCCTTTTTAAGCTCTACGTTTTTGTAATTTGTTAATTTATATCAAGCAAATATAAGAAATATACTAAAAATACCTGTTAAGTAATTAAATCACCAAGACTAATGATAGAAAATCAATAAAACTATGATGAAGCATTGAGTATTTTTTTCTTCAAGTTAATACTTTTCTGCCTTTATTATTACTTAAATTTATAATGAAAGCTATTTGTGATGGATAAATGAATATGCTTATATACAGTTTTTAAAATAATGAATATTCAGAAATAAATTTATTCATATACATTGCGCAAATGTCATATTAGTTGATTATTTTTTCCATACTTAATTTTAATCTATCTTAAGATTTGTGAGCATATATAGTTATTTGTTTATTTTGACTTACTTTTTAATCAGTCTTTTATTTTTGAATTCATAATTTTAAAACAAAAGTACAATAATTAAGATTAATTATTATTTTTTCACTATTATTGTTATAATTTATAAAAATGTAAAATTTTTTTTAGATTATTTAGTCAAGATGAGGTATAATATATCGATCAACTAAAGTCATGTTTAGGTGCCATGCTATATGAGGTACTCCTGGTATTGTATAAGTTATGAGTTTTTTAGCTTTGTCTAATGTCTTCAATCCAATGGCATCTGTTTGGTATATGGCTCTATCCCGCATTTCCACAACTGTACTGTTGCTATCAAAAAATCCAAATTGACTACTTTGCCAAGGAGTAATTACTCCATCGTCTGGTCCTCCAATTAAAATCATTTGCCTTAGTTTAGTTAAACCTTCTTTGAAACCTGTTGTGTTCGATGACTTCTTTTCGTTATTGACGTATGGTAGAAATTGATTGTATTTGAAATATAAATCCTAAAATACAAACATTTGATATTTAATTAATGAATTGATATACTTATCAAGCTTTATAAAACAAAATTATTACTTGATGATACGGGTCATTCCAATAATTTCCAACACTTGTGTGCTGACCAACTCTAGAGTAAAATAATTCATAGGCAGTTTCGCATACTAAGTCCGGGAAAAATAAACGTAAAAATTTTGCTGAAATATAACAATGATGTAATCGTCACATTAATTCTTAAATAAATTCTATAAAATCAAATTTTAAAGACAAAGAACAATGTCCACATACTTCCATATTGGCCAGCTTGTGGTGAGCTCAGTGATATAAAAGTCCGAACATTGTGTTCAGGAAATCGTTGTAAAATTGCTCTCGCAATCAATCCTCCTTGACTGTAACCTAGTAAATTAATTCCTTCTGGAAAAGCAGCACCAATGCTAATTACATCTTGGCCAATTTCTTCTACTTGACGCCACATTGGTTCCAAGCTGCTCCAACCAGCATATCTTGGCGTATTGAAGATTTGAGTTCCTGGATGTGCCTATCAAAAAAAAAGATTTTCATCTCACACTGATTGGTTGTTATAAATATATAATGACAAGGTTATCTTTGTTTAGTAGTCTCTCGAAATTTTTTACTGAATTTACCTCTTTTATTCTATTACTAATTTCCTCCATACTAAGACTTCCAGTGAGAACTCCATGAATAACAACAACAGGGCGATATGATAATCCATTGATATTTATAAAAATAAGATAAAAAATATTCAAAAATAACACTTTTTGAGAACTCTTCATTTTGTAAAAAACGTTACAAACACTTATTCTTAAACTGGCTAAAATTAATTGAGATAGAACTATGATTTTTCAAGAATGACGTGCGAAATAAACCATGATACACTGATTTATTGATACATTCATAGATGCATTGTTTGTTTATGCACTATTATTTTTCTATCTTACCGACTTTTAATCTTATCTTTTATCGATAACTTCTGTTGTAGCGTCGATAATATAAATTATAATTTGATCTACCGGTTAGATTTTCCGAATTTAAACGCCAACTTCATGATGGTAAATGCAGTTATTGAGAGTTTTTCGAAGTTACAAATGAACTGTTTTTAAAATCCCTTTATTTATAATATTTGATCAGAGATAATATTCTGAAAATGCGTAAAAGACACGAAAAGAGTATTAGCTTCGAAGAAAAATTAGGAAAATACGAAACATATGACAATTCCCATGTTTTGTAATATATCATTGGAGCCTTGACATCTTTGCAATCCCCTTAGAAAGAATCTTGCATACCCTTTTCTCCACACGCCCCAAATATTCAGTTCGAATGCCAGGTGCATTGTTTTGTGCTTTCGTCATCAACAATCATCGTGCCCTAAATCGTTTCCAACGTTTTGCAACCCTCTCTTCATGAGATACAAGAGTATATGAGACTTAACCCTTAAAGACACGATCATCGCAATATCTTTACTCTATGTTTTGTATTTAGAGCTTTGATGTCATTACCACTTGTTTATCATGTAAGTACAATACCTGCGATGACATGCTCTAATTCCATGATATCTTTTTTCCTCTTTCCAGCATTTGCTTTATCATTTTCTAGTAAGTTGCCAGTCATGATAGAAACATTTATACCGCTTGTCACTGTGACAATAGATATAAAATTGTGTAATGATAATTAAATCACTCATCACTTTGATTTTAGAATAAAAATGTTAATGATAAATTAACTTTAAGAGTATTTTACTTTCCATTTTTTTTGTTCATTTTATAATCATTTATTTAATGTAAATTTTCTTGTTTTAGGACAAAAGACTGATCCGAATTTTGAGCTGAGGAACTTATGAATCTAGAATACATGAGTGCAATAAAGGAAAAACTGGTAATAAAAAAAGTCAAATCAGCTTCAGAGCGAGGAAGAGACAAAATGACAATACATGCCACCTAGTGAATAGCATAACCAGGGTTGTGAAAGCTTATGTCTCGAGAGTTTTTGCTTCGTTTAATCAAGGATATTCGCGGTCGGCTGGGTTCTTGTATTTTAGACGATCATTGGAACAATGTCGCAAAAAGTCATTTTGTATCTATGTATCTTCTTCTTTAGAAAGGAAGAATTCAGCAAAAAGCTTCAAGTACAATTTTAGCTAGTTGGATTGTGAATCTTTTACGGTCGTTTTCAATAACTGTTAGAATATTCACTGGATAATAACATAGAATATTCCTATATTCTTAATAATTTATTTGCACAAAATCAAATGATTATCTTCTGAACTTTTATTTAAAATAATCATTCATGTTCAATGATGATGACATAATTTAATTTTTATGATGATTTATATAATCATAATGAAAAAGTTCTTGTAATAAAATGTTGTAAGGAAATGGTAAAAGGAAGAGCATTTGAAAACAGAATCATCATCAACTTGAAGATATGGTATCTTAACGTTCCCCTGACGACTGTCGTCCAAGTAAAACGAAAAAAAAGTTTGCTCAGATATTCAAAGTCGAAAATAGTTTATTCATGGCTAGTCGGGAACTTAGAGAGATATTGGAAGCGACCTGAGGAAGACGATATTGGTTGGGCAAAAGTGTCCCCTCGGGGAAACGGGAAACGGTACGAACGTCATCCTGGCGATCCGATAAAGCTAAGAAGCACCCCTGTGGTATGTACCCGTTTTTCTATCTCTCCATTCTATCTGCTCTCATGATCCTCTATTTCTTAACTTACCCCTGCGGACGATCTGCGTGCCCACCATCGCTGCGTGACAACCAAGTTACCAATAAAATTCAAATAAACTCTGCTGTGCATACTGAATTATCACATCTTCCATTACCCACCCTTGGTATCGCGTTTTCTCGTCAGATCCGCGTTTCTTTCTCACCTCCATCTCAATTCTATTCAGTATCGAGTTACTTGACTTTTATTCTCCATCACCGTCTTATCCATCTCCAAACAAGGTTAACATTTTGTATGCTTTGCATGATAATCACAGTGACAGTACCAAGATGAAATTCAATCAATCAATAATACCTTTAATATTCATTAGTATTATATGTTTACTATTGATACTATGTCATCTAGTGGATCAGTCAATGTCAAGGATCGTATCTTTAATAATGACTTGGCAATTATTATCCTTTTATAGCTTTTATGTACAATACAATTATATCCTATTCTACTTCTACTCTTAACTCATATTACACTCGTAAATATCCTAACACTTGAGTTTTTCTTTATTTCTTGTCCGCTAAGTCAGCTGGTGTTTCCCAGGAACGCCCCAGATTTCAACATTACTCAAAGAGGATCAACCTGCCAACTCTGGAGACCATTGTTCGTTTTACGCTGTTGTGCTTCTTACGCTTCGACTCCTGTTACGCTTCTCTTCATATTTATGTTACACATTTATAGTGTAAACCTTTAAGATCTTCAAATCTATCAAGAAATTAATGGGTCTTATCACTTTTAAGGTATTTAAAATTTTTCAGTTAATTAATTATAAACTTTTTGTAAGCTGTAATCTTGGTTGAATCAATTAAAAAAAAACGTAATCAATTGAATCTTTTTTTTTAAATGAATCATTTTCTCAAAGAAAATGGTTAATAATTGATTGGTAAGGATTTTATAAAATGGTTTGGTAGAAAGAGCTTGAACTACAATGTAAGTAACAATTAAATGTACTTTTTCAGGTGTCCTTTGATTGAGTCAAATGATTTGAAGAAAATAACGCGAAGAGGCGAAAAGGAGAGCAAGAAGTTAAGTACTGAAAGTGGAATCCCAAGCGTACGGTACGAGTTTTAACTTGGTAAGAATTAAAGTGAGCTAACAACGGACTGAGTTCAGGAGAGTTAAGGGAGACTGCCACCCCCAACGATTATACTAATAGTTGGGGCGTAGACAAGACGATAAGGGGATGAGGTCTGCTAGCAGCGTTAATTGTTTTACACCCCTTCGACACTTACTCTTCCTCTTTCCTCTTTGACTACAATTTCGATAATACTCTAACACCTTCCGCAATTCAATCGTCAACATTTATTTTACTAGTGTTATTTGTTACAATTTAATATCATCACTTTAATATAAGAAAAGAATTTTGCTATTCATTCATTTTTATCATGGCGTTACTAATTGATTGTCTCCATGACAGATCGACCGTGATCTCAGCATCAAATTTCTGATGAGGGTGACCTTTGCATTATGAATGCATCTGATTTCACACTTGTTCGTTCGCAAACAGAGAAAGAAAAAAAAACGAGAAAACTCTCGTAACGTCTCCATTGGAACAGGATACAGTTTCACAATTTGTTAGTCCATTGTGGCTCTTGCACCCTCTCGTTCGCGAGACCGCCCCTTCGATTCACGGATAATAAATCTGCCGTCAGTGAAGCGCAGAATTTATATTTAACTCTGTGTAAGTGAGCCATCGATAATCGATGACAAATCAGTATTAATTTGCATCGATAGTAATGTTTAGTAACAGATCTCTTGAAGTATTCTCTATTAATTTTTTATTTCCTACATATTCAGTTGAATATAAACGTTGGTGTAAATTAAATGACACGTGTCAGATATTAGAAATTCAATGTTTCATTATATCCTTTGATTTACTAGTAGATTCATTTCATTAAGATGAGGCTAATTTTTTATTATACTTTAAAATAATTTGTTTGAAAAGTAATTTTAAAAAATGGTTGAAAATAGAAGACGACAAGAATAGTACAGTCGCGAAAAAGAACAACGATACGACATATGGCCAATGAAATTGCTAGCAGGGTGGTAGTAACAATATTTACAGAAGGTCCTGGCAACCCTCAGTGTTTTGTCAAGACTGCACTGCCGCAGGGTACGAACGCGACGGCGTTTAACAGTAGCGCGTCATTCATTCACTGTTACTTTTGTCTAACTGGATACCAACCGAACCTTTCCCCAGTAATCCGAAGTAATGCTCTTGAATGATCTTGTTCGCAAAGTTCTGAGCAATAAACCACCCTTACATCCTATTTCTATCGACTTACACCTCATTCGAGCCGATTAGCATTTTGATTGTGGTTTCTCCAAGAGTTATATCGTTTTTGCTTGATGTATTACTTTGTTTTTTTATTGTTTTTGCACATTTATGTTTATCTTGAATTGTCAAAAGGTTTAATTTTAAACTTTTATATTTTTTTGAAGTATATTTATTCAAGACTGTCTTAGAGAGAATGATGAACTTGTTCATATCTTTACACAAAGGTGATTATGATTATTTTAAATTATAATTATTCAAAGTTTTATAGTTTCATTTATTAACTTGTTTTTCACGTAATTTTCTTAAGTCGTATATGTAACATGTTAGGAATGTTATGATGAGAACTAAATACTAATTGAATAATCATTTTAGGAATCCAGTTTTCAACTTCTAATGGAATTAAAAGCAAGGCCGGATGAAAATCGAAGCAATTTTTGCGTGGGATATTTGCTTGGAAGCTTGGCAATCACGTCAGGGTGGTCTGGCACGAATGGATGTATGTTGTATGAATCCCCGAAGGCAATGGTGGATTAGTAAGATCATAATCAACCAATCGCGGATAGGGGCGAAAAGATATACTGAGTAACCAAGAGTATTAGGTGTCAAATGTCGAATCTCTTGGGATGTAGAAGGGTCGCGATTTCTCTCAACGATCGGAGACTTTGATATATATTAGGGTGAACTATGATTAACAATATATACGTTCATAATATAAATTGAATCAATCAGTTGTCATTACATTTGTAAGTAGTTAAATTAGCTTCAACCATTTAGCTTTGATCCAAAATTGCCTATCAAAGCACTAAAATTTATTCTATGAATTTTTATTTATTTTTCATGAAAGTAGAATTAGTTATCGAGATTGATAAGTTTACATTTCAGAGTATAAAAAAAAATAAAACAATGTGACATATTTTGTTTAGTAAAATAAATTGGAGAATGAGAAGAATGAATCAGCGCGAGAGGAAGATACTTAAGTTAGAGGTTCCGGGTGTGTTATATGAATTATTGTTGCATCTTTGTCCTTCTTAAGTAAGTAAGAATCATAAGATTTGCGCGACGAATGCGTGCGAATGGTAGAGGGCGTGGGAACGTTAAAGTGGGCTTGGACATGGATAGCAAACGCTCCTGATGATAATTGTGGTAATTGTGTCGAGTGATTCACACATCAGGATAGACGATAGACGGTGTTGATGCATCAGGCCGAGTAGTGGTTGTAAGCGGGAGAAAACGGTTGAGTACTATCTGTACGATAATTCGCGTTGTACTATAATGTATACTCATGGTTTTCATATATATTTATGTACTACCACATTTATACACGTAGTAGTGATGCTTGATGTTTTTCAGTTTCTCACTCTACTCCTCTCTATTTCTCTTTGCTATACAACACTGCACGGCATCTGCGCGGGATTTCGGAAACAATTGCCGACAATTCTCGCCACTTGACTCGCGGGCCCGGCTATTACCGTGAGAATCCGCTTAGCGTGGACGTAACTTGACTGCGGAGTCTCATGAGGTCATCTTCATTAAATCGTTCTCTGCTTAATGAGCAATTCTTATTTTTTGCTTTTTTCCTATCTCGATTGCAAGCACTCCAACATCAGTAGATAGATACACCACTTTATACTCTGCAGAGTCATACTCTATCGACTTCATCCAACACTCTCATCACTTTTAATTTAATCACATACACTCAACTAAAAATTTTTTTCGCCTCCATCTATAAGCTAATTAATTCATCAACGTAATCGACCGTCAGACTAAAATGAGTCTAACGATTTTTTCCCCTTCAACTACCCTCAAATGTCGTCCGTCAGTATGAGCTATATCGTAAATCGGATTTGGTCCAACTATTATCCAGTAAAGAGAATTGCTGGAGTCTAAGCGAACTACCTCCACCTCCTTACTCTCCATTTTACTCTAGGTTGCTCACACACGTTTAACTTCATTCTCGTTGCCTCTCGCTTCTACCCTGTATTCCAAGGGGCTTGATAAGGCTATCGTGCATCCCGTGCATTTAGCATACATTTGAATAACGGGCGGCCGGTAATCCCTTAAACGGGGGAAGCCCTCATTCCGTAACTAGGTATCCTTTCATCTCGCGGCCCGTTTCCCCGGAGTCTGGTACCTCCAATGCTTGCCCCTCTGGTTCTCTTGTGGGATGGCTAGAGGATAGAATAGAAGCTGCGCTGCTGTGAGTAGTGAATGGTGGGTGGCATACCCTCTTTCCCCGTGCACGACCCGTTTAAAGATATTTCGTTAAAATAACAGTCCCGGCTTCAGCTTCTCTCATGACCCTTGTCCCCTCTCTCACCGAGATCCTGGCAATACGCGGTAAAAAGAGGGTGGCATTTGCAATGCAGAGGTTAAATGAGGGGATGAGAGAACAGTGGATGCACAGACTCGATTGCTTTTTTACTTACCTTTCTTGGATATCTTTGAGTTCTTTTTGTTGCCCCCACTGTCCTCTCTATAACTGATCTCTGTACCATTTTCCAAGCTTTCCACTCTCTTATTCGCTTTATCACTATTTATACTTTATTTTTGCATTCATTCTTTCCCTCAATTCTAGGGGTTTCCATCTCCAGCAGCACGTTCGACGGACAAAAGTGGAAAAAAGGAGCAACGAGTGAGATTAAACATTTATTTAAATGGCAGCCGTTTCTACCGTCGGTTGGAGATCGTTGGGAGCCTCCTTTTGCTGTCGGTGAGTTCGCTTGTATACACTTTCACACTCAGCACAATGGTATAAATATAATCACGCATGGAATGTTTTTCACGGTGATTCCCGAGTGTAAGTGCGAATGCAGATATAGAGTCTCCCTTTATGTTATATACACAAGAAAGAATATATGCGAACTTGGACGCATATACGTGGAATATTATACTGACTACGAGTGTATATAGTTGAGAAAGAGGAGAGGAAGATTAGTCCGGTGGTTTTCAATCCCATTTTCATCGTGCCGTTTTTCCCCCGGTGCTTTTTATCCCTCTGGGCGTATTATTGGAACTCATGTTTTCCCTTTCTCTTTATACTCTTTCCTTCCTACTCTTCTCTTCATCCGTACGTGCATAATAAGCTCATGTGTATAAATCAAACGACTATCGTAAAAAGCACGAATAAATCGTCGAAATTTTTCCTTTCATTTTCTCTTCTGAAACAAAAAAAAAAGTATTTTTCTGTTTTAAAGTGCAAACAAGTTTTTACCAAACAAAACGATTATAAATCACTGATTAAAAAAAATATGCTAAATCAATTTTAGGAGCTTTTTTATAGACGTTGATCAAAAAGTGTTTAAAAATCAGTCAAGTTTATGGTGCCAGACGATAATTAACCAGAAGGGTCAGAGTCGTATGTCAGATTTTATGCAATTACTAATAAGCATGAGCAACTTGATGCCAGCAACATAGCAAGAGGGATGGTCAACTGATTCTCGGGGGATGAACACGCCCGGTGGTTCACGCTCGTTGCTTGCTTATCCCTTGGGATGAGCGTGACTAGATCCTCGTGTACATACTTTTCAAAGTACTCTTCGCATGTAACACTACTTTTAGGTAATTTTCAGTATCCTGAAATATATATCCTAAATTTCACTCCACTAGTGCCATTACTAAACCAACCAAATGCCTCTTCATTCTCAAAGGCTCGACTATCCTTGAACGAATTGCCCGTCAACACGCCACATCTCTATCTCAATCCTACACCAACTTCTCCAGCGCAACCGATTCAATTCAATTCCATTCGCAATTTTTCCTCTGCACCCGTACGACCAAAAGTCCCGCGAGAACGATACGTTATCCCGTGACGACTGGAACGAAAAGTTAGTAAAGCAGGAGGGGTTGAAGGGTGCTAGGATGTATTTAACACTGATGTAGGATCATTCAGGTATACATAATATGTAGATGTCCAGTAGGATTTATAATAATAAGTGTTACTATAGTCGAATAGATACGTTTGTATATGAAAGTTGTAACAAACCAATTGTTAACTGTACTAATTAATTGACACCCAGGGGCTAGATCGTTGCGTGTTCAGATCGTGTGGCGACTAATTCAATTACCATCCTCTGACTCCTGTAGAGTGTTGATAGGTCCTCGCATTTTGGCTTTTGCGTCTCTGCCAAACCGACTCCGCACTGATGATTTTCACAGCTACACGTGTGTCCGTAATTACCTTCAACTGGCTTTTTAAATCCTCAAATGTGTCATTACTGCCATTAGTTAATTAACTAAACACAAGATGGATATTTATGCAATTCAACCAAGTAATTTATTGAACAATGGTACTGATAATGTTGATGGTGATACTGCTGGAGAAAGAGACATGAGGTTATTCAAAGTTGGTGGTTTTGAAATGAACATCAAGGGATGATCTTGTCCGAAAGCCGTTTGCATTCAGTATGCTTCTGCCTCTATCAATCCTTTCGAATAACGTAGATAACTTGGTGGTCAACATTTGTAGGGTGTTCCCGGGTGTCTCGTTCCTGCTGGTCAGTTAATAACAATGAGCGTGGCCAAAGTGAGAGATCAGCCGCAACAGACTGGCCTTGTGTTCTGAAACGTGTCAGACAACGCTTCCATGTGGACTTGGGGCCGTTTATGATAACACCGGGTTAACGTTGTTGCTGCTATGGAAACATTGCAGAGCCCAAAGTGTCCGTTTCCTGGTGAATTGGGACTTGTTCCTCGTTTTAATTAAACTCGACAGAGGGAAGTGATGATGACCTCTTCACATTCTCTCTCGCATATTGACAAGATTCATTCACTTTCTCTCTTTCTCTTTCTCTTCGTCCTTCGTACGATATGATACGCGTTCTCAAGAACGATGTCGTGAGTTTGTGAAAATTAACGTCATCAGGATGTGTGCGCAATTGCGTTTATACTCGGTAATTCCGGTTTAATTAACTGCCATCTCAATTCACACACTGTTTTGTCTCTCTGCTTTATTGCCACTAGTTTACTTCCGTTCGAATTTAATCATATTTTCACTAATTTTGGAATAAAAACACTGATGAAGTCTATTTTGTGGTTTTAGGGAAAAAAAATTCAGCACTAAAAATTTTTAATGGATTTTAATCACTTTGAAATTCATCACAAAAAATAATTTTTTAATGGTAGAAACGTTATTTTAAGATTGAAATAAAGACATAAATAGATTTGTTTTTTTTTAATGTTATCATGAATGTTAAAATTAGTTATTTAGTATTCTAACATACTAATAAAGCTAATAACTAGTATGATTATGATATTATTACACCAGTAAAATACTTACTGAATTGAAAAAAAAATTTAAACAAATTCAACATGTAAAATGATGATGTAAATCACTAAGATTGTGCCTATATTACGATAAATTCTTTGTTTTATCTTTTAAGAAAAAACAAATCTATAGATCTAAAAATAAATCTATAGATTTGTTTTTTCTTAAAAATATAAATTATAATTTATATTTCTAAAAAAATATTTGTTTATTTTCTATTAGTTAATAATAGTTGTTTATCTTTATTTGTGGATTGGACCTGTAAATTTATTGATAATAGTATCATAAACATCTGCTAGACTTTTTCATAATTACCATCCAAGCCGCACGCTAGGGAGACATCGCAAGGTTGCTCATTATCATAAAGAATAAGGTACAAAAAACGTAAAAAATTCTAAGTAGATAAAAGTAGTGTAAGTTGCTCATCAAACAGCAGATTAATGTCATCTTATTATTATCACTGGTTAAACTTTGTTTTTTCTTTCGCCCTTTTATTCTTTCTGTCTTTAGCCTTGTTTTATTTTGCTCGTTATTATTAGTCTCCTAGTGTCATTAGTTGAGAGGGAAAATCTTACCCCTTACTGAGGTACAAATGAAAAAAATTGTCTTACCCTTATTCAGTGTCACCGTTAATGAAAGAATCCTACGAAAATAAATATTGCGGTTATTTTTAAGTGTCTTGTCTCGTAATCAAGCACAAATACCAACCAAAATCAATAACATTTATAAATTCTTGTTATGCAACAAGATAAAAATTAATTATCGTTGGAATGAGTATAATGATCAACAAAATAAAGTAAATGGCAAATTATTGAGACAAGCGAGGAAAATGGTGGACAATTATTATTGAACGGAAGTTGATTTGGGACTCCCAGGGGTCGAAAGTCTTCATGAGACGGAAGGTGATGCTAGAACCGCGCCCCTATTTGCCACTCACTACCCCTGATTAGGTGGACTTCCTGTCGCGCTTCGACGACAGCGTCTGACCCTGATGAAATGATCTGGGTATTATTCGTCTGTGGATAAGTCGATAGCTATATACGGCTTACCGAATGAACTACCGCGACTACCAAGGGTTAATGATTGAACTTGATTGCTTGGCAAATATAGGCGAGCCACCAAGAGAACAACTTCTCCCTTTACTGCTGCACTCCCTTCGTTTGACGCACCACGGATTATTAAAACCGGCAGTTACTTTTTATTGGGATTTCTTCCTTCAGTGAGTCATTTATCAAAGACTATTTTCACAAGAAAATTTCAACTATTATTTCTTCATAAATCGGAATTTTATTATAAAAAAATTATTTTTTGTTGAAAAAAGAATGTTAACAACAATCATTGTATCACTTTTTTCAGGTTAAAAATCATTTTTTATTTTTAAAAAAATTTTTAAGGTATTGATTTGCAGTAGATCAGGTTTATTTTTTATATATTAGATTTTTCATTATTCAGATGTATATTTTACAGTACGAACGTGGTCTAATATCATTATTAGGAATGCTCGTTATTAAATTTTTATTTATTTGATCGTAAAAATGATTTTAAATATTTATATTTGGTGTTAAAAGAATTTTTTTCTATAAATTATTAAGAGCAATTAATATAATCAATTTTGAAAACCATCTGATAAAAATATTATCAGTTAAATAGGCATTAAATAAAACAATGTTGATGATGATCACTGATGTACATACATTAGTCTAAAAGTTGGTATGACTCATAGCTTGGTCGAGATTGAAAGTAGCCACCAGGTCAACTGAGAACGGAAGTCCAAACTTGACCGTCGTCATTTGACCTGAAGTCCGCACGAGTTTGGCCAATCATCCAAGCAACGCCACGGCAACGACCCTCATTGATCTGCGATCAATCGTATTAATTGACGCCGGGTGGGCTCGCGCCATTATTAAAGCTCTGAATCATGATAAACTCGAGTTCGACATCCTCATTATAAATACATCCGTATATACTTTTTGATAAATAATATTCTTATCTTCTATGTTCGCAATATGTTGAAATTTTTATTACTTAGCGTATTTACTTGTTTACACCATTTTATGAAATCATTTCTGATTTTTCAGAAATCAAAAATATATATATATTTTAATCATTAATATACAAACCCTATCCATTTAAATTATCATTTTTTTTTCTCAACTAAAGATGGGAGGAAAAAAAGCTGCACCTGTGAAAAGTGAAGAGGATTTTAAAATCTTAATCTCCATTTGATATTAGAATTTTTGAATTAAAAAATCATTCATCATTTGATAAATAGGAAGATGATTAATTCAGGGGATTGAAAAAAAAATATTTGTTCTGGGAGAGTTAATTTTTAAGAGATGAAATATATTTATTTATCCATGTTGACATGAGCGCATGGATGTACATATACATTTGAGCTTGGGATAAAGGCTTTTAGTGGCGCAGGTGGCTCAACGTGATCACAGTATCTTGACTATATTATTTCAGTAGTGTTCATAGTGCACACGAGAAGGGCAGAGATTGCTGTGTTAGGGGTGTGCCAGTCCGATTCATTGATTCAAACAAGGCCACACAAGTTATATAGGGACATCATACATATATCTGTCATCTATCTGTATCATAAAAAATAATAATAAAAGGTAACTTTCATTCGTTTAAAATCATCCACGAGCATTTTTGTCACGATATCTCAAGTTTATTGACTTTATAATAACGCAGAAATAAACGCTGCTGATGCGTTATAATTCCCCTAATCCGTAATTATCTTAAAAATACGAAAACCAACTGATTCCACGAATTAATGCGATAAATCTCAAACACGTCGTTGACTCGTCGAGATTATTGATAAGTCAAATGTACGATTAATTTTTCAATTGTTCTCTTTCTTTTTCTTTTTAATTAATTTCATTTATGCTTCATCACATTTCACTCATTCTATTAATAAAAGTTTTTTTTTGTTTTCTAAAAATTTAATTTAGAGAAATGAAATAATTACTTTTAGAACTAATTCCGTCGTAAATATTAATATATTTATTAAATGGTGACAAAAATTATGCAATTATTCTTATATAGATAATAATGTGGAAGGAAAGGATTAAAAAAAATTGTGGATATTCTTATTATATTTATAATAACAAAAAATGTTTCATCAGAATAAATAAATAAAGTGTTGGATTTAGTATTAAATTCAAAAAATTTATGATTTTTAAAAATCATGTACAATCTGTTATCTGATCTTTGAAAAACGGATAATTTAAAACAATTTTCCTTCCAACTACCAACAAGATAATTGAAACAAGACGAAAAGTCTAAAGACTTTGACGGATTTTAAAAGTCTTTGATATGCGAACATAGAAAATTATCAATTCAAATGCTAGAAAAATGCTTTTGATGTGGTTCCATCCTGTCTTGATATTGAATAGGCTCGAGGGTATATTATTCATCTATCTGAATGTCCTCAGGATCAAGCTATTGATGTTTTGCATTAAGCAAAAGAAGGCGGAATATAAATATATTGAAGAAAAATCCTATCTGAGAATTCAAAGGCTTTCATTGAATTCAAAAACAATGAGATAAAAAAAAAGCGATCGACAATATGGTCATCGACCTCATGATCTCATGAGGATTAATCGTTTCGCCCATTTTTTTTAATTCGAAAGAAGGGATTTTACTAATTAATTTGTACACTTTGTCTCTTCTGGACCTTCAGATTATTTTATTAAGTCATGGATGCGGGCACTAGAGTGATGATACATAAAAAGTGTTTGTACCCTAGAGAGAATATCTTGTAGCTTCTATTGTGTGTACAAATAACGTGTTATAGTATTTAGTCCTTCTGATAGCTTGAATTATGACTTAACGCCGACAGTAGCCTGGTCTTCCTACAATCCACCACATATAACGCAATAATCATTTAATTCCGGCAGTTGTACGCGCAGTGGTTGGCGCCAAGTCAATCTAAGCCTACCGGATATGCCTCTTTCGTCTGTCGACTCTTCGGTTGCTGACGTAATTCACGATTTCGAACTTTAAATGATCAGCCATCGTATAATTAATTTAATAATCTTTCTTTTCAATTGGCGAGTCAGTTAAAAATATTATAATCGAATAAAAATGTCTTTATGCTCAAGAAGTTGATAATAATTTTCTCTTTTCTTTGTTTTTTCTTTTCATGACTATTTATTTTGGTCGAATGAATCAGTTGATTTCTTTTTTCTAAAGATTTGTTGATGAGGTAGTAAGAAACCTTGAACTTTATTGGTAAGGAAAATTTTTTATCTTTATACTTCTGAAACAAATGTAAAAATTAGAATAATTTAAATATTTTCTTTACAGTGGAGGAGGTTCATTATAAATGATAAAATAGTAAATAATATTAATAAATTACATTCAATCTATATTTTGATTTAGAAAAATTTTTTCACATTTATATCAAATTATTTTATAAATATCTTTGAAAAGCTGTTAGCTTTTCATGATTTTTTATTAATTTACATTAACATTTTGGTTTTCCAACAATTTTTTATTAATATTTATTAAATATTATTTCTTTATAAATATTTATTTTAATGAATTTTTTTTTCAACATCACATAAATGTCTATTTTTTTTAGGTATGTTTTTTTGTTATTGCAAAAGTTCTAAGATAAACAAAGCAATGTGCTTTAATAAAATAAACTTCGACATCATTTTATTTTTGCTCGAAAAATGAATATTTTAAATTATTTATAATTATTTTTTGGCAATAAATAGTTCTCATTAACCAGTAATAACGATGAGAATAATTTTTTCTTTCATTTAGTTGACAAAAATATCTGATATGAATTGATTTCTATGCATAATAATAAAAATTTAATCTCTCAATAAATTCCAACCATTCATTTAGAGCAATAATCAATAGATAAAAACATAAAATTTAGATATGAGGAATTCCAATCGACTTACTGGCTTCATTGTACAATTGCGTAAATAGAAAGTGGCAAGCGGTACTCTTGCACTTCATCACCCCCACACCGAGCGGGCTAATGAATATCGGCCCTAAATATCAGTCCACAGGGAGTCGAGTGTTGAGAGAATGTGGGGGCATCACTGCTCCACATATGTCTGTATATTGTAGGGGTATCGTAACACAAATACGGGCCACACAGTGTGATACTAAAATGCTTCAATGTATGTGTATTATTACGCGGGGGTAAACGGAGAAACGCGTAAAGCGTGCTAGGGTTGGTCACGCTCGTTTGTCCCCCGTTAATTCTAGCTGAAACATACACATGAGTATGTACTCTGAACGTGCCATATGCTTGCTCTCATACCGATGTGTCAATGTCCTTGCTCTCTTTCTCGTTTACTCATTTTCTCACTTTTTCTAGATTCGTAGGATTTTTACCAGCGTGAAATAGAGATTCAGGAAATGTATAATATCCGATAGAAATAAAATAAAATAGATTATGATAATATTAAATAAATATATGCTAATGATAATGTCAACAACGTCATTTGATAAATATCTTCATTTCTATGATCGTCACATGATCGATCTCACAAATTTATTCTCATTTATTCATATAAATAAAGATTAGATTAATTGATAGAGTTCAAGGTAAGTCAATAAGTAATCAGAAAACGGAAGGAAATTTTTATTCATTATTTTGCTTTGATTATTAAAATCATTTCTATGAGTTATTTATACTATAATTATTTTACAAAAACATTTGATTTTTTAAATATTAAAAAAAATTACAAATTTTTTATAAATAATAATGAAAATTTTTTTTTATTTTTAATACAAACAATAAATTGTGTAGAAATAATTGAATAATATTAGTTTTTAAATTTTGTTATTTATTGCAAAAAATGTTTTAAAGTATTAAAAAAATTACTTTCTCTTTTTTAATTGTTCGATATTGAAATAAAAAGGTATATAATATTGAAACTGTTAATAAAGATGTAGGTGAAGATTAGATAGAAAGTAGGCAAAGATTGATAATTATTAAATTCAAAGTAAATCAATAATCAAACAATAACATATTGAATTTATAACCAAGATTAAATAATTCCAATAATGAACTGAATTATTTACTTTAATTACTTTAATTGACAATTTAAAAATATATTTAAAAAGATATTAATATAAAAACTAATAAGTTTTCTATCAAAATATTCAAATTTCAAGGATATATTAATTCCGACTGTCCTCTTAATTCTTTTATATTAATTTATAGATTATTTTAGATCAGTAGAAAAGTTTGTTCTTTTTTCTCAACAATGAGAACAGCAGGAAAAAAAATAGTATCAATATTTTAGTAAATAACAATACCAGCAGGAGTCCATCTGCGCATTATTTTATATCTCAAATGAAAACAACCCTGATAATATTTTTTATTTATTTTCATATCCCATGTATGTTTTTCTGGTGGTACCCATCATGAAGACCGCCAACTGTCACCCACATAATACACAGTGACACCCAATTGGTAATAAAGACAATCACTAATAAGCCAAAGGCTCGATTGAAAGTGTGAGTCACTCTCTCTTTTTCTCTAGGCGTCAGACATGGCAATGTTGTGGGTGGTAATGGGCTTAATATTAAGAAGTTAGGGAGAGTAAATGCCGGATTGAAATTGTGGCGCCTCTAATCATCTTCGTCCGTCATATAAATGACCTTCAGAATTGTTTATTTCCACCTGCAGTAGCCATTTAAATAAATTGAAACAATTTTGCATATTTTTTCATGACAATTTTTTGCTGCCAATTTTTTTGTGCTTTCTCCTGAGAATTTTCCTATCTTTCACGTGTGGTAAGTGAGTAATTTCCCTGTTGCAAAAGATAAAGCGAAGACTAGGCTAAGTCTCAGGGGAACAGGCGACGAACCAAGTGAGCGAGTATGATTGATGCATCTATACAGAGTGTGTATGGAAATTTTTATACTCGGTTTCTTCTTTTTTTTTCCTTCCTCCTTCGTGTATATTTGTATCTAATACACTTTTATATCACAGTTATTCAATAGACTTATACAACATTTATATATCTGAATGAAAAATAACTTAATATGTATCCATAAAGATTAATGAAGTTAAAGAAAACTAAATGATTCATTCGTTACATCAATAAAAATCTGAATCATGAATTGATTTAATCGATGGCAAGCGGACCACTTGAAATATAATCTTTAATCATATTGACTCTTATTTACGATAAATTCACACTTCTTTCTTTTCTTTTATAATATAATGAATATGTTTTGGAGTCTGTCACGAAAATTTTTAATAATATCTATTTAATATTTTAATTGAAGACTTTTATTTAATTTAAATCATTTTTTTCTCAAGCCACACAACAAATTCATTGAATATTATCAAGACTAAAAGATTCAATTGAATGATTTTTTTTATGAAAAATAATAAACATTAAAAAATAAGAATCTAAACCTTATCAAAGTACTCTCTGACTAGAGTTTATTTGTATAATGAAAAAAAAAAAATGCAATTTATTAAAAAAAGTATTAACGATTGGTAATCAATTTGTATAATAAATAAAGTTTCACTATCAGTCTTTTAAAGTTAGTGAATATTGAAAAAGCTCATCGAAAGCTCCGGAAAAAAATTTAGTTCAATCCATAGCTATCAAGAATTCTAGTGTCCCTGGAAGGACCTCAGCGAAACCTCGAAATTATGAGTCTTCCCCACAAACCCGGGATTGCTCGTGTTTCTGGTTCACGTTCATTTCCTCATCCTTTTTCCCCTCAGCTTGATGTCGGATCACTTTGTCTTCTTCGTTCCCACTCTTTAGCCTCCTCGAAGTACTTCTCATCGTATACTACTACGGTGGTTGCGTGTGCGCGCGATTCGATCTCAGCCTCGCTCTCGCGAAAACGCAGTCCACAGGAGAGAAAGAGAGGCATGATCAGACACACGATCTAGCGCAGTAGACCAGCATGCTGGAGAATAAATAGTGGGGGAGAAATTTTAGTAGGCGTGGCAAGTATGGGCGTGGTCTTCTATGAAAATCCCTGACTCTCTTCAGCTTCTCTCTGTTGCTCTTTGAATCACCCCCCTTCTTACTAGGATTTTCCAACGCACGTTCATCCTTCTCTTGCCCCGCTCTTTCACAATCTACTCTTCACTGATGGTCTCATACACGTTGTGCTCAGATCCACCAACTTTGTCCGTCAACACACGGGGGGCTGGAGGCACTATCAGATCCGTTAACAGCAGTCGACTGTCGAGGTGCACCCGTTATCAACGTCTCTCTCCTCCCTCGGTGTCAGCATTCACGACTATAACCGATCAAATTTTCCTCATTTCCCTTGTTATTATTATTATTTTTATTCTTTTTCATAATAATAATTATTATTATCACTGTTGTTGTTATTATTTTTTACTACGTTTCTTTCTTTTTTATCATCATATTTATCTCATGTCACTTTTCTGCCCTACTCCATCGCGTGGATCATAAAATCTGTGCTTGAAAAAGTGGGAGGGTCGTCTGGAAAGATACTAACGAGAAGTCGCCGTCGCATTTCAGTATCATACGCTCAATCGTGAGGACAAGATCAGTTTAGGAAAAATAACAAAACTTGTGACAAGAAACTATTAAACGTTTGCGTGTCTTTTGTAAATATTGTGCGGTTGTTATCTTATTTTAAATTACTCTGTTTTATTTTATTAAATTAAATTGTTTTTATTTGAGAAGAGATATAAAAAACATTAGTGCATTCGTATGAAGTGGATTAAAGGATTGTAATTTTATTTGAGAAACAATTATTCTTGGTTTATAATAAAGCTGCTGATAATTAGAACCATGATGGAGGTTCAGCAGCAGCATTCGCCGGTTGGCGTCGGTCCATTGGATTTTTCTCGACGTGGTGTTGCCGAGGCGTCGGCATTTCGAGTAGTCAAACCTAAACAACCACCGTCGTCACTTGTTCATCAACAACCACTTGTTCCTGAAGCTAATAATAATGAAAATATTGCTGATCATTCAAGAATTCCTGTTGAAGCTGGTGAGCGTTTTTAATCATCTTTTTGCCAATTTCATCTTCTTCAAAATCTGTATTTTAAACTTATTTTATTCCAAAAACACATTTCAAATCTTTAGAAACAATCATTTTATCTAAATCATCAATACTTTTTTAAATATCATCACAAAAAAATTCAAAAATATTTCTAAAATCATTTGCTTTTTAATTTTTATTATTATTATTTTATTATTTTTACCTTCATTAATATAAATTAATGTTCATTATTAAAATGACAAAAAATATTTTATTATCAGTATAAAGTAAAAGAAAGAATTCACAACCAAATGTATTTAATTGCCAACGAAGAATTGAATGCAACGTCTGTTATCAGTCAATCCATTACCTGCCTATTATCCTTGCACTGACCCACCTCTGTTTCGCATTCGATGCAACGATACCTGGAATTCCATGTTCCCTTCATTTGTCAACGAGTCCTTCAATCAGCGATTCGATAGTTAAAAGTAACGAAAAAAAATGGTAGATTAATCAATGAATAATTTTTAAAAAAATATCTTTGATAAGTTTCTTGATGTTAGCAAGCTTTTTGTGAGCTTTCACATAAAGTGAAAATATTTCTAGTTAATTAGGTAAACATGAGACACTTAATGGAGAAAGATAGAATAGTTGCGTGTCAGGTGCGTGACTCGAACTCTGTTCAACAGGTGTACGTGATGCTCAAGCATTATATCAAGGGTGTATACACGCAATGTGTCTGTCTATAGACAAGCAGTTAATATCCGTTAATGTGACTGACAGCTTAACCCAATAGTACACCTATAACAGAGAGCTTGTGCGTCTAAATGGCTTGAGTTGATTATAATTGCCAGGTAAATGACAGCATTTAATTTATAGCAACAATCAATTGCTCCATTTTCTGCTAATATTTTAGTGAATGTCGATTATGTGGAATATACTTTAATCCAGCCTTCTTATGTATATCCTAATTAATTTCATGTTGCTGGTTTATGGGATAAAAATTTCCAAGAATTTATATTTCCTTCAATAAAAGATTAGAAAAAATTGCTAATTACAAAATTATAAAAATCTGTAATTGACTTTGAAAATTGCAACATTTCATCATCTACTTTTGCATATTGAAAGAAAAGCAATTATTATTTATAACTGCAGAGAATTTTATTGAATAAATGTGAACGATTTTTATCATTTTTTTTCAATAAATCAAGAAGAATAAATTAAATTGTTTAATACTTTTACAAATAATTGGATTTTTCAATAATAATTAATTGAATCAAAAAATATGTCCTTTAATTACAATTGATTAAAAAAAAATCATATATTATTGTAGAATAGTTTCAATTGGAATATTAATTTTTCTGTAATAAAAGTATTAAAAGTATTGGAATTTGAATAAATCCTAAAACAAGATGGTTAAACAAATGAATTATTCAATTTAAACACTTTAATTTGTCTTTGTAATATATATATATTCCAATAACATTATATCCTATAACATTATAATGTTATAGAGACCTTGAAACTGCTTGTATTCAATAAAATTAGTGTATTATTCTATGAATAGATTAATTACATTGTCAGTATGAATCAGTTTTATATCATTCAAATATTTGATATTTAATAAACATACACAAAGCTGACTTTTCATCAAAAGAAACAATTTTTTTCATGTCGGACTAAATACAGGAATAATCACTGATTTAACCTCAAACTACAAATAAAAAAATTGTTTGATAAAAATACTATTTAAAAAAAAAAGGTAAAAGTTTAATGAAAATAATTATCTGAAAGGAAATAATAATTTTAGTATACTTTGACGCGTATCTTGTAACTGCAGAAATCACGCTGGATTTGCGATTTATAGATTTACGACTTAAGTGATAGCAAGTGAGGATGTGTTAAAACTGCCTGCATACACCTGGATGTGATGATATCGTTGGTCTATACTCTTTCTTCTTGTTGTAGCTGGGCTTTTTCTTTCTCTTTCTGTTCCGACAAACATTCACTCTCAACACTGCAACGCTCGTTATCATTCCCGAGTGTGTGTTTACTTCTCTCTCTTTTTACTTGTACACATATAACAGGGAAAATATATGATTTATTCTCGATAATCCGGGGCGCGAGATAGCTTTGCGGCAAGGCTGTCTAATCTGTATGACAGAGGGACCTCGTCGGCCTATCGGAGGATTATCCGTGCTCCTATTGCTTGGATTACATTTTTTCTTTGTTTTCCTACTTTTCTCACATCATCATCTATTTTTGAATTGCTGCCTAAGTTTTTCACTTTTCATTTAAAAATCATTTCAGGAGTGTCTGACTCACTGTATTTTTTTTCGATTGAAAACTTTTATAAAATAACAATCAACTTTTTTAAGTTTGCATTTTTTTCGCAATAAAAAATAATGTAGCTTTTTGAACAATATTTAATTTTAGAGTAATTTTCAGAATAAAATAATAAATTTTAAGATTATCAACTAAATACTCTCTTAAACGAATCAGTGAATATTTACTGATTATTAGTACCAATCCGATTACTGATTTACGCAGTGATTTAATGATTTAATGAGTAGTTAATAATTTTAATCAATTTAGAATAAGAACCATTTTCTTATAAAGAAATTTTAAAAAATGATTTCAATTAGATCCTAGATGTAATTGAAATTTAAAAATTTATATAAATGTATCATATTATTAATATTTTATATTTTTCGAGTCCTTTTTCTCTCCAATATTACGATTAAAAACTTTTTGATAATGATAATCGTTGATAGAAGAGAATTTCGAACAATATACTATGAATATGTGACTGAATAAATAAATTTAGGATTTTTTAATACTAAAAATGATGTTGATAAATAGAGAACTTCTCATTCCTTCTATTCTTCTAATAAAGACGCCCTTGTCGAGGGGTTGATCTTCAGGACGTCTAAAGAATACTAAATTTACTCTCTCGTGTATTCAAGACGTTAGCATTAAATTCTTTCGCCTGAAAAATCCTTCTGGCTTTTTTCCCGAAAATTGTACTCCATCAATTGCCCAAGAAATGTAAGATTTAAGAGAACAACTTAATTGAACTAACAAGTTTGTGTATTTCATTTATTACAGCAGAAGGATGCAATGTCAGGTTGATGTTTCCAAGACTTTGGGAGCCTTTTGGAAATACGAGTGTCACAACCTTACCTACTCTTGACAAAAATAGTTCAGGTGAGATAATATCAATAAAAAATTCATATCCAGATTTCTGCACATAAAAAATCTTTCATCTTTTAAAATACTTCATTTTTACTCCAAAAGCAAAGGGAAAAATTTCATTTCAAATGGACCTAATTAGCTACTTAAACCAGATAAATAATTTCAAAAAATTATTAACAATCTGTTATAATAATTAAATTACAATAACCGGTCATTGCTTGAAAACTAATTAATTATTAAATATTTGGATTAAACAAACTTTTAGCTCTTAAAAAATGCCTTGAATTCTTAATTAAACAGAATTTGAATATAAAATAATCCTCTAAATTAAAGGCGTAGTCTGATAATGATAATGTATTAAATCATAGATTATTTAAGGGTTAAAATAACTGATGCATGATTTAATTGTATTGAATATCGACGATTTAAATAATTTCATCAATGAGACAATGTTTTGACCTATGACCCTTCTTCCACTTACTTCCTTTACTCCCGGATGACGGCAAGTTTTTCTTTATCAATCGTCATAAGTACAACCAGTCGTCCGATGATTGGGATAAATGGTAGCACGCGTCATGCGCAGCCTTTCTCTCTCATTCTTTCTTTGTCATATTCACTTACGTAGCATATATCTATACAGTCGTTTATTTTCCTTGTTCTTCTGTTGCTGCAGCAGTCTCCCCGCCGTCGTCGCCGACCGTCACCCCAATTGGAGCAGATTAGAGGCGCAACACAGGGATTCGGTTGGTCGGCCCCTTTGTACTCGAGCGCCGGTTGTGGCGGCGGATCTCTCGTATAGTGTACCTACTCTGAATTAGTAACGTCTTGTCATGTTAAACGCACCCACATACGAGTCGCGGTACCTCGCACGTGACCGCTCGCTTTACCCTTCTCCCTCTCTTTATTCGTTCAAACCATTAAAGTATTTCAACGAAATTGAAACAGATTATACGCCTCCCGCACACTACTAAACACACAATCAGACTCAACTCAAATTCTCTCAAACTTTATAGATACCAGAAACATTCAAAATTCTGTGAATAAAATGCTACAATTGATTTTAATTATTCAAAGAATTTATTTCTTCTGCAGGAAGAATTTTATTGCTCTTTCTTAAAATGGTAATGCATTTTTGATCAGTTTTTTAGCACAGTTAATAATAAAGATATTTTGTAAGACGATTTTTTAAATAATTGAAAAAAATATAATTATTTTAGTTGTTTATAGTTTGGATATTAAATAACAAATAAATTGATATTGAAATGTTGGGGGAACGAAAGAGCGATAACCCTCAAAAGGTTTTATCGAATTACAGAAAAATCAATTGGTAAATTTGTCGTAAGAACAGTTGGGGTTTAAATATTTATTCTGCAATTATTGACACTACTTTTTGAAATTATTGGCAAAATATAAAGTATCCATTATTTCAAGATACTTTAATAATTATACTTGAAATTCTATTATCATCTAATATGATAAATTGATCAAATTATTGAAAAATGTAATTTAATAAATAAAAATATTAATACAGTCTAAAGAGAAAATTATTTTTGTTTCTTTATTTTTATCAAGGAATATATAAGGAAGTAATAAAACTTATATCTTTTAGTATCACTTGATAAAAATAGCTGAAAAATAACTAGTTATTTTTGTTTATTAAATCCTTCAATTATATTTTTTTGATCAATCTATTCCTAGCTAAGAGGAGGTAGTAAGTGGATATATAAATAACAAAAGCGGATCGTTTCTTACCGATAAACGACTGACGACGGAGGATTAAAGTTGGCCATTAACTCGATCTAATTGTCTCCCCCAGTTTGGCCTTCCTTTATTAATCCCAGGGGCCGTCTATGATCATCGACTACTTGGTTCATAGACATCAAGTCACCCATCGTATTGATATACTTTCTGAATGATGCTCTAAATAAACCAACAAATCTTACGTGTCTTCATAAAATAATCTTTGTTATTGTTGTTACTGTATTCAAGTGTTTAAATACTTTAATACTCGAATTATCATCATCTGCAACTGAAAATGATGATACTGCAAAAAATAGGCTGAATTGAATAAATGAATGCAACATGGAGTGATTATCAAAATAAAGTAAAATAAATGAACGGAAATAAACTGAATGAGCTTGCAAAGTATAATAACCCGGACGTCTTCGTTACACTTCTTGAACTGCATTTTTCCTTTTAATTTTATTTTCCTGCCATCTGCTGCACTTTTTCTCCAACATTCGGCTACCACTCTCCGAGATACTTTTTACCGCATTCTCGACGCGGCATTTGCGTAAGCAGTTGTCTTCCAATCCTTTACTTTCGTCGTCTTAAGCTTCACACACTTGCATACAACCTTTTTTTTTCAACAAGTCAACTTTTTGTTGCTCTAATGATAAAATGTTTAACTTAATAAAAACAACGTTTAATCTCTCTAAAGAGAATAATGAAAGTATATATGTTTAATTTAAAATGACAATAAAAGCTGAACATTTATTTTACCATGAAATCAGTTTTTAAAAGATTACAAAAAAATTGCTTATTATATTTTAGAAATTTTTTTGTGTGTATAAGAATATAGGTTTTTTTTCTAAATAAATTAATTAAAAATGAAAGAAAAAGTAATAGTTTAAAACATGAAAAAAATTGAACTCACAAAGAATTTTTAAAAAATTTAATTAAGAAAAAAATAAGTTTAAAGGAGGAAAAAAGTAAAGTGATTAAATGATAAATGTTTAAAAATATTTACTCACACTGAGTTATGAAAATTGAGTTAAAAATTGATATATGAGAAAATCTTTGACGTTTTTATTTGATTGGAAATCAAGAAGCAGTTGCTTTACAATTTTGTTCCATCCCTCTTGATGTCTCCCCAAAAATTTAGGGGTGCAGCCGGTTGGTTTTAAACGCGATTATGGCCACTTTCTATATAATGTACTCAGACACGTGCTCGCGTGGCACTCGCGTGGATTATAAATATGATATAAGGCCAAGGGATAATAGTTTGACGTGTTTTGGAAATATATTGGACACCAATGATCTGCCACATTCCAACTAAATACTTGTCTTTCTCCTCTTTATTCTTAATTGTCAATATTATTTATTGACTTCCCTTAATTGCTCTTAAATTCTTGACAATAAATCATATATAAATATAATAAATAATAAATATAAATACAATACAGACAAAATGATTTTGAAAAAATAATGAACTTTGTAGAGAAAAAGAGTAAATTTTATATTTTATTTCTTGAATCTTTTTCATGCTAGTATTCTTCTTTTATAAAAGTAGAGAGTAGAAATACCTTTGGAATTTCTATGATTCCATTTTTCCTTAGCCGACTCGTTAGTCCGATGCACTGCCTTCATCCTCGAAACTCTTGCCCTCAAAGACTTCCTTGCAGTACGTGACTTAAATCTTATTTCACAAGAGACTCCCAGAATAAAATATATTCTATACTTTTTTTTTTATACATGTTCTTCCACGTCAATCCGGTTGCTTCAGTTTGTCGAAAATAAATCTGATGATAAAAATTTATAATAAAAAGATTCTTAATTAATTATTGGCGGTAAGAAACTTTACCATAGTGAAAAAAAGTTATTTGGAATTTCTAAAATAAAAGATAACTTCGATGTACATATGAAAATTTCCTCAAAGATTTATTTGATATAAATAAATAAAACTATTAAGAAATTTTTTTTGTACAATTTTCAGAGCGATTATCTTTTGGAGTAGGACGCTTAGTTGGTTCTCCGGTAACAAGAAGTCCATCACCATCTCATTCATTAGGTCCATCATCTCCAAGAACATCGAGAGATCCGGAAGTTGATGTAGATGTTGAAGAAGACGAAGAAGAGGAGGAAGAAGTTGACGTAGACGTTGAAGAAGTTGGAGACGATGAAGAAATAGAAGCAAAAGGTTCAAGCCTCTCACCTAGATCTATACACTCAACACCATCTCCATCTCTAGTCCACGGATCCTCCTCACCATCGACTCGTCCTCCAAGAAAATCCGGAGACAGTTTTAGTGTTTTGGCTCTTCTCAGGCCAGATCCACCAACAAGTCAACGAAATTTGTCGCCTGCATCTCCAGATGCCACTACTGTTACAACTGTTGCTCGACATCAACCTGGACCTGCTGCTCCAAATATTGGTCTTTATCCACCACTTCATCTTCAAGGGGGACTTTTGCCACCTCATCCGCATCATCCACTTTCTTATTTACACCCACAATTACTTCCTCACCACCTTCTACCTCCCCACCTTCATCCACTTTTAAGGGGAGTTCATCCCACACATCCAGGAATCCATTCGTCTCACACAAGTCATGGTCTTCATCATCCTCATCCGCTTGGAGATGTCTACAGTTGTGTTAAATGTGATAAAATGTTCAGTACACCACATGGTCTTGAGGTATGGATTACATGAAGTTTTATTTTTCATTTCTTGCCGAGTAAATCTGTTCTCTTAATGAATTTATTTTAACTTCAATCAAGTTTTAATAAGATACAGATGTGTTAAATATAATATTACTATAATTATTATCATTTATTTTACTAGCAATAATACCGTAATTTTGATTAAAAGATTTTTTAAACAAAAGCCCTAACAAGCTTGTCGAATATAATAAATATCAAAAGAAAGATGAAGAAATACAAAATTATTCAATTGATTTAATTTTTTAGGTTCACGCAAGAAGATCTCATAATGGCAAACGTCCTTTTGCCTGTGAACTGTGCAATAAAACATTTGGCCACGAAATAAGTCTGACTCAACACCGTGCAGTGCACTCAGCAGAGAAGGTGTTTGAATGCAAGCAGTGTGGGAAGTCGTTTAAGAGGTCAAGTACGTTAAGCACTCACCTGCTAATTCACTCAGACACTAGACCATATCCTTGTCAGTTCTGTGGAAAACGGTTTCATCAAAAGAGTGATATGAAGAAACACACATATATCCATACAGGTATGTTATTTGTATCAGTATCAATTTTTAATATTTTACATTCTATTTTAAACCTCTGTATCATGGTTTCATTAAAGTTACTAGAGAATCGAACAAATTCACATCAATTAGCAGAAGCTAGACTAGCTGGTACTAATAATTCATAGAGTCTGGATGAGTTGGTAACGAAAATTTATCTCTTTCAATTTCTCTTGCACTTGTTTCTTTCTCTCTTTTCTGGCGTCCACATATGTAGCAAGGGTGCGGCGCACGCCCGGTAATAATTGTAATGCCCTTTTCCATGCCTCCAGCCCTGAATAATACTCATCTCCCCATTGGTCTATCATTTCTCCCTACTGATGTCTGGTCTTCGACTCTTGACTGCCACCAGGGATGCGACCCCGGCAATCTTCAAATAGATTTTTACTACTGACGAATTATCGCGCGTGGGAACAAGCTCGCGCCCTCCTGAATATCAACTTTCACTGATTTTGAAGTCGTGGGATTCACTTGTTCGCTATTGATGACTAAACTGGAGCAAGGAAAAAAAAATGAGAGTGAAGTGAAGGAAACATTTGACACTTTGGTGTCGTAGGTTGATGGAGTGAGAGCTTGAGAAAGTATAGAGGGTGGCAAAGAGGATGAGAAGAGGCTCAGAGGCGTGGAAGAGGGTGAATCTTTCTTCATCCCTCGTATCAAGGGTCTCTGGGTTTTGTATCGTCGCCATGGTAACACTCCAATGTCTTATCAAATTATCACCTTGTCCTCTTTTGCAGCTTTCTCGTGGCACTTCTTCCAGCCTCCTTCGGCCCTCCTATTTATGTCACTTCTTTTTTGTGCTACTACACACCCTCTATACTTATTCTGACCCTTCGACGCCTAAGTGAAGCTTCAGTCGAAAAAAAGCTGCACAAAGCAAAACTGTTGGTCACTACTCTGATAGCTACTAACAACCTTAGGGACTAGAATTATTCGCGACAAAATGTTCCAAGAGCCATTTGCTATGGAACATTTAATTCATTATTCAGGTTGGGGACATTCTCGCAAGTTTAACAAATAATTCTTGGAGAGCTACAATCTGTTTTATTAGTATTCTTCTTTATTATTACAGTTATTTTATAATTCGTCATTTCATTTCTATTATTTCTTAATGTTTAAACCCACTATTAAAAATGAATAAATTTCTCAAGTTTTACAAATAATCAAATTGATGCCTCAATTAGTGACCTAGAACTCATATTTATTTAATTACGTTCTGTAAAGTTGATTCAGGGTCACTGTGTATGATTAAAACGAATTTTTCTCAGAGTTTATTGACAATATTTTCAGTTGTTAACACAAGTATAATTTTTTTCAACAAATTTCTCCTAGTTAATTTTAATATTTAATGATAATAATAATAATAAATACAATTATTTTCGGAATTAAAATCAAGCTGAGAAAAATGAGAAGTATTTCAAAACTATTTTTTACAAGGCTATGAATGTATGTTAAAAGACGTTGGATCTAATTAAAATATTTTTAATTAAATTATTGATTGAACATAAAGTAAAAGAGGGTGAGAGAAGCATATAATACAAGTGCAAAATCTCATCTAGCCTAGAAGTGATAACGTGACGTGCTGGCATACGTGATGCGTGTCGAGGTCATACGATTGTCCCGAGCGACTTGAAGCTCTAATGATAATCAGACAGAGCTAGTGACTATAGTTTCTGTCTATGGTTGTCGTCTCACCCCCTGAGTACTCGGGCCATGTGCAACGAGGGTGCGGCATCGCAAGGTTCCCTCGGGAACGGCGTGTGGCGTTACGTAAAATCATTATTAGGTAGCTTGACTGTAGGTATTGTTCATTGGTGACACAGACTGCGTGAGGAAAAAAAAAATGAATGAGTGATAAAGAGGAGACAAACGAGAGAATAAATAAACCTGACGAAATACCGACAATGGAATGAGTGCTCGGCAAATATTGTTCGGCCGCTGGTATTTCGCGACAATTAGTTTCCACGCGTTTTCGGGTGTTCTTTGTGGCTAAAATCCTGGAAATTTTCGCGCGTTTTCATTGCCATTCTGTCCAATAACAGAAAATATTTTATTTATACTTGAAATCGTGATAAAAGTTTATTTTACTTATTAAAAGAATATATATTTTTTTTGTACTTCAATGACAGTTGTCAATAAAATTTTTATTATTAATTTTTGATATTTATTTTATTTTTAAATTCATTTTCCATTTATCAATAAACAATAAATTATTTAAATAACATTTTTTATTTTATTAAAATTAATATTTAAATGCACTAGATGATTGATTTTCTTTATCAAAGCAAATCTTGAAACACTTACAGATAGATTTCTACTATTCTTGACACCATAAATATTTTTATTTGAAATGTTTCACCAATTATTATAATTATTTTTATTCATAATAAGAATTAGGAATATACTTTATCCTATGTTTAACTTGTAAAAGAGTGATCATATCTCCTCGGATGTGTTAAAGCAAAAATAATTCCAACCAACTGGTGACACAAAGCAGCAAGTGTACTTGCTTTCAGATAAACCCCAACCCCTGAAATGTAAACACGTGAATGTAATCTCTGGTCATTCTGCTTGGTGGTCTAAAATAACCACCACTTACTACTTAACCAGATCAATTCAGCTTTGTATTATTAAATATTATTTTATCCAAATTTTATCATTTAAAAACATTCATTTTTATTATTTCTAAGGTGAATAATTCTTGCTAATGAAATATTGAAAGAGCTGAAGAGATCATTTTCTATTAGTACTAGAGAACTGGTGAAAATGTTAAATAGATTCGCACAAATGTCTCTTTTATTAACTCCCTTATCCTTCTCTTCATTCCGTTTGTCCCTCAGGTCGACAAACGCAAAGTACTCTTTTACGATCAACCCCATGTTTTGACAATAAACACGACCTGTTCGATTGACGTCGAACAAAGTCGAGAACGATGGAGAGAACAATTTCACGCTCTCTCCTCTTTGCTATCTTCACTTTCTCTTCTCCCTTATTTCTAGAAAAAATTCAATTAACAGATACACTCATGAAACATGTGTTTCTCCATCAAAGTTTGAGAGTAGAATTAAAAAAAATAAATAAAGTCAGAGAGAGGATGTATAAATATAAAAGTTATTTTTTGAACATAATAGAGTTTTATTTTTTTATGAAAAAAAAATTTTTTTGTTAGTATTTTGTAAAGTCTTGTGACGATGACAGTGAATAATTCAAGTAGTCAGAAGTGCACGAGAGTGGTTAGTTCCATAAGTCGAGTAGTGCGAGAGTACATAGGTTGCTTTTGCGCACTATCTCTGCTATTAGAGGTTTCTGGCTGACTAGTAGACTACTAGGGACTACTCTTGTGCCATATTTTCGGCTCACCGACACCGCAACATCCCTCTAAGCTGTTTAAACTTTGCGACAACAGACAAAGGGATGTATAATGAGGAAAAGCTTTCATGAACAGTCCAATTTTATTCTTCATATCATTTTATTCTCATGGATAAATAACAAATTTTTCATTAATAATAGATCTGATTTTTTCTTCATAAATAACTTCATAAATTTTTGTATGTATTAGGTAATAATGTTAAATAAATGAGTGAACGAAATGATTAAAATTCAATTTTTAATCTCAAAGAATTAAATTTTATAGAAAATAATTATCGTCAACGATATATCTTCTTTCAATCAGTTTGTAAATGTGACATACTGTAAGAATAATTGATTAAAAGAAAAATATTTAATTCAAGTTTATTCAATATTGGAAAAGTTTTATTTAAATCATTTATTTAATCATGTTTTTTTTAAATAAAATCATTTTTCGTTTAATCTTGTTTGGCATCATAATTTTCAAAATTATTATATGAATGATACAATGTCACAAGAAAAATTATATATAGTTAATTGAAAAATTTTTCAAAACTTGATTGAAGAATTACTAAATTACCAAGTTAAAAATAATTTTGAAAAATAAAAAAAAAGATAAAATAATGATTATTCATGAATAAAAGGAATTATCATAAAGTCATATCGATCAAGTTATTAGAAATGAATAATAGAAATATAATTCAAAATAAATAATAGATTAATCCACTTATGTTTAATGCGCTGAATTGATATGCTCTCTATCTCTTCTATTACAATAACGATTTAGTGAAACATAAGATCTTGAAGTGGAGAGCAGCACTCGACAGAAGTAGATCGGATTTGTCACGATTCCTAATATGATCGGTGGCGTAATAATTTAATAGCCATCAATCTACCACGATCAGTAAGAAGAGGATTACATGTCTGTTCTTCCTGCGGTATCCCAGAAAGCACTAAGGAGCTAACAGACTTAAGTTTGGTATCACGTTTCTGTCTATTGCTCTCCATCTCTCTCTGTTTCCTACTTTACTTCCTTCCTTTTCATATCATGGATTCACTAATGTTCTCATAAATATCATTGTCAATTAGTACCAACGGGAAATGGAAAAAAAGAGAATATTGAAGAATATAAAATCCAGATTTTTAAATTGTTGATATGAAAAATTTTAGTATCACAAAATAAACTTAGTCAATATGACTGAAACATTGCAATGCGAAAAGGGTGGTTGTACATGCGTTGTATGTACACTGAATCCCAAGTCCCAGGGCAACACTTTATCCTGCGCACTATTCATGTACTCGTCCTGTCCGAAAATAGTCAGTACAACGCGATGTCCAGTGCAGCTTTCTATTCGAATGAATTTCCTGGCCTCCAGATACCCACGGGATCTATCTATGTCATCGATTCTACCTCTAGCATCAACTATATTGCTGAATGTTTTAAATAATTATGGACATTACTATTAGTTTGATTGCCTACGATCTTTTTCAACACAAATGTTATGATTATTAATTCATTTTTTCATAGCTTTATCATAAATAATCATTTATGATTCTCTGTAATGTAATTTGTATTTTTAAATAGATGATTAAAGAATTAATATCATTTTATAGTGCATAATATCTCTTTGTCATTAATTAATAACGAAAAAATCAATAAAGCAATAGATGATTTTGATTTGAATAACTTGAGAAATGATCACAAAGTAATTTTTAAATCTATCTAGTAAATGATTTTTGTTGAAATGAAATAAAAAATTATTCAAAGAGTAAGTCGGTGGTAAACCCTGCAACTTTAATTAACATACTAGAATGATGACTGTTAAACTAACAACAATTCAAGCAAAAAATAAATATTTTGAGTCCCAAGAGTATCCAATCCGATTGAATGATACCTGACCTGGTAATCCCAGCTGAAGCTTTCTTTACTCCGGTGTAAAAAGGGAAGATGAACGAAAATCCAAGCTGTCCTCGACGTGAAATATGAGATGTGGTTTTCTCCCGGATTCGCTCTTGTTTTTTTCTCAACGCCTTGTGAGCTCTGTTAGCCTTGGTGGTATACGTCTTGCAGCACATTGAGACTAGTCTTATCCTACTTTTATTCTCTTTTTTATCCTTCTTCCTTGCTCTTGTTCTCGCGCTGTGGCTCTTTCAGTTCGCGCACTCTGGAGCTCACCTCTCGGGGATTTGGATTGGAGGGCAGGCATGAAGCCCCTAGAGTAGGAACGTGGTCGATGGAGACGAGAGGAAATCAATGCCTTTGCCAGGCTCCTCCGCCGACGCAAACCCGGCCCCACCTCGGAGGACCTTTACTACTTGCTTACTCACACCTCTAGCTTTTTTACTAGCAATCTAACGTCTGATTTTTCACTCTCGTTTTTTTTTACAACCTTTTTTTATTTTTATTACGTTCTGCATTACTGAAAACTCTTTTTGGCGAGATTATTGTGAAGTTTATTTCTAAATAGCCCACAGAATTGATTCAAATCATCGTATTTGAAAGAAGAAAATGTTACTTCTTGTAGAGTACATTTTTTTTACACTTCATAACGATCAATAAACCTTGAATGATTTTCAATACTTAAATCTGTTAATAACTATTAGCGAAACAATTAATTTATAATGCTCATAAATAATCGAGTCTGATTCAAGTATAGTTTGATTAGCAAATAATGTATTTGTAATTTTATTTTTGGTTTGTCTATGTCTGTATACATAATATTTTTATTAAATATTTATGGATACAAATTAATTTATATTAACATAAAATCATAATTGTATAACTCTGTATTAAATTAATACTCTAAAAATATTCTTATTCATCTCTAAATTATCAGTTAAACTTTTGGCATCAATTCAATTTATGTCTGACCAAATTCACTTCGTTCTACTTGTCTCTCTTAATGAACTTTTATTCCACTAAAAATTTCCAACACTTCACTAAACAGTTCTAATAGTATTCATTTAAAGTTATCATTAAGCAAATTTCCATATTAAAACTTGTGAAAAGAATGAAAAGATGATAAATAGGAGTGATATTAAGTGACTATCAGTAGTAGAGAAAGACATTTTTAATGAGTTGACTTTGGTAATAATAAATGATCCTTTCTCTTCCTTAGCGTTGTTTGAAAATTGATGACGGAGAGAAGATCCCTGAGTTAAAGCACCACCAATTGGTTTACAAGAGTCCGGGTTAATAATCTTCAAATTAATTCCCCTCAAATCTCGACTTATCTTCCACGCAAAATTATCTAAGATATTCATCTCATTCAATGTCATCAACTTTTCAAATAAACTCGACTCAACTTTATTTTTTTCGCATTGTCGTTTTATTCTCATCTTAAAAAGACATATTTTTCAAGAAAACGAAAAAAATGGGAAAAGTTTGAGTACTTTAGAAGTGATAAAAGTTTCTCAATGAAAGTACGTAGGACACAAAGGGTAAGAGTAGAGGAGATGAGGAAAAGAGGAGCCCTAAGATTTCTTGGAGTTTAATATAGTTTTAGGGGTGGCAATAGCGGTCGCTGCTCCGGGCATGTAATGGCGTCTTAAGTCTCAGGGGCTCTCAATACATATATATTTTTCCCTCGCATTTTTTTCATCCCTTACACAATTTCACCGGAAAATCGAGATTCGACGCAATATGAAAAATTCAAATCCGAAACTTCTAATACCCGAGCATAAAAAAAAACCACACCCTTATATAAATCTTTTAAACAATTCTACCTTTTTTCAATCTTCCTATTTTAATTTCTCAAGTTCCAGAGAATTTTTAAAATTCCAAATACCTAAATTCAAAAGTATCACACTCAGAAGAGTCAATGAATCTTATGTAAAGCCAGTGGAAGTGAAAGAAAAAAACTAGGGAAAAATAGTGAAAATAGAGCGTGTAGAAGTTCTTGTAGAAATAAAGACGATAAGGGTAACCTCGGTGCGAGCTTCGGACGGTTCTTGATTTTTACGAGCTCGTAAATTCCTGAAAGTCTTTGCTCTCTTCTTTTCTCCACGTTGTCTTGTTTTATTTTATATTTTTTATTTCCTTTCTTTTCAATCCTTGTATGCAACTCCATAACTTTACTCTATAAGACCATCTAAACTTGGATATTGTATGGCTTAAAAATTCTTCGCAATATATTACATTGAAATGAATATTTCGTCAACTAGTAAAACAGATGTGATTGGAAATAAAAAGAAGTGAAAATAAAATCGATGCTAATGCTAGGTGGGCTTGCATCGACGAGATTGAAGGTTCGATTAACTAGTTGTTTATGGCGCTTGTTCGTGATAGGATGCGTCAATTTTGACACAACGAAATACATCCATGTGTTTCTGTATATTCATTACCATGGATAGATATATGGTGCTTTTACATGTTCGTCAATCGAATAGTCGAAACGGAAAAGTAAAAAAAAAATAAAATAGAGAGGAAAAGTCCATTAATTCCAAAGCTTCTACTTTTTCTGAAGCTCTTACTCTTTCTTTGTTCTTCTCGTTTTGTTGCTCGTTGATGTTCTTTTTGTCTTTCTCTCTCCCTCATCTCGCCGGGTACATCCGTTGTCGCTATGGCAACGTTGGGGCTGGAGCCGCCCCCGGCCACCAATCAGAGCTCGTGGCCGAGATGAGAGAAACGAGCGATGAACACTCTCCAACCCCTTCTCTATATTCCAGTGCACTTTCGTCCACGAATTCACCTACTGAGTACTCGGACAAGAGATATAACCAACAGAGAAGAGATGAAGACGACAGAGAAAGCAAACTCGTTGCCGGGCTGGCTGTGATTCTCGCTTGGAAGGAAATCTTGACCGGGCGTGCCCCGCATCCTCGATTCATTGACCCCTCACGTCTTTCCTCTTCCAAGCTTCTGTACTTTAAGATATATTTTACCGTGTTATTTGGACTGCGATTCCACACGAGTGCTGACCATCTTATGATATATATGTTTATATCTAAACCTTTTACAATCCTTTTTTGCAATCTTCGCTCTCACTTGAATAGAACTCGGTTGAATATTTATTACTTGGCAACAGTATTTTCTGTAGACGTGAAGAGGTGGAATGAGACTTTTGGGGAATCACTAAATAATGTGGAAGAAACTTTACAAGTTGGGGAAATCTTGTTTATTAGAATTTCAAGTTGGTACTGGATCTTACATGTTGAAGCAAACAATCATGAACAATTAAATTTGTTAGGGATTTTTTGTTGACATGAATATTAATTACTTTTTACATTTACTAAACAATAAATCAACTATTTCTTAAACACATTTTTCTTTGTTATTACCAATACGAATAATTTTCTTTTAAAAAAATAAATTATCAACAATTATAAACAATAGTGAACATTATATTATTTTGATCTTCATAATTATATATTTATTGTCATTTAAATAAATATTCTGAGAAACTAAACATTACGTTAACATCAAAACAAACTTGAAAAAAAGCTTTAATTAAAAACTCTTTACAGTAGTATTACCATGTTTTGTTCAGACATGTCTTTGATATCTTCTGCTTTATATGCATATAATGACTCAAAAAAATACAAATTAAACTCTAGTTTACTATTAAGAAAAAATTTTCTAAACTTACATAACAAAAAATTCAATAAAATTTAATCTTCAAATTTTTTTCTTAGGAGAAAAACCGCACAAGTGTCAGGTATGCGGTAAGGCATTTTCTCAAAGCAGCAACCTGATAACACATTCAAGGAAGCATACAGGATACAAGCCGTTCGCATGTGAACTTTGTAATCGTGCATTCCAACGAAAGGTAGACTTGAGAAGACATCGAGAGACACAGCATGCAGATTTAGGTGCTACTAGTGTAACGAACATTACACATCGAGTATCACTAAATACCATCACCCAGAATAATCATATCTCCACAAATCCTCAAGTGTTGCAGTAAAATTTTGATTTAAATATATAAAATAGTGAAAGAGAAGCCAAGTGAAAAATTGAACCGTAGGAAATTTGCTGTGTTTGTGAATTGGACTTAATGCTTAATGCTCGTCAATAACCAAAGATTAGTTGTAATTGAACTCATCAGCGTAAATTTGAGCAATCCAAAGGAGAGATAAACCGAGAATTGTATTGTCAATTTACAAGTTGATAATATAAGAAAAATCAATTTTTATTCATATTCTTTATTGTTGTTTCATGTTTATTTGTTTTCTTTGAAAAAGAAAGATGAATCCTTTGATAAATCGTGATGTAAAATATTACATTTCCTTGAAAATGTAATGGAGGATAATTACAATAAATATTAATCTACTTATGATGTTGGTTGAAAGAAATGAAGAATGTAAATAATAATTTGTCCAGCATCAATCATTTAGTCGATTTGGATAAATTACTACATGTATAAATTAAAAAATAATTCTGTAATGTGGCATTATATTATTATATATTGAATATATATATATATAATATATATATATAAATAGTTAATACGATTGCGAGATAATGATAGAACAAAAATTCCTTCCAACTTTAATTTCTTCAGCACTATTATCTCGTCTATCATACTTCTTAAAATTGTTTTACTATTGATTATTCTGTAATTATTGTAATTAGTCATTGCTATTAATAATATTATTGTCATTATTATTAATATTATTATTATTATTAACAATAAATGCTGTTACCATTTGTAAAAATTGTCTTCTGTACGTACAAGTATAGGTATAGAGTGCATTGCCATTTTATTCTCTATAATTTTTTTCATATTCTTCCTCTCTTACTTCAAGTCTCCCTTTTTTTTCTTCTCTTCTCACGGGCTTTGAGGTAATTTTTATGCACATAAATTTTCCAGCTCTGTATTAAAGCCTGAGAATTTGCATAGAGCAATATATTCCATACATTTTCATGAACCTTTTTTTCATAATGCGAATTAAATTCGTGGAAGAAGTTGAAAAAATTTCTTATGCACCTGCTATGTATCGCCATATTTTTTCATAAATATAAAAATATAATTTAGTTGAAGCAAAATATTCTAAATGTTAATTGATTAAAAATAAATATAGATATGCGAATAATATAATCTATTAAACCAGTGCATAATAGGTTTTTTAATTTTAGTATAAATTAGTTCGAATCTTAACCACACACGAAAAAGATCGCTCAGTTTTTAAATAAGTCTAAATTCAAAATACACTTTCATTATTAATGTTTTATTATTATTCATATTTGTTAAGGCGTACTTTTTAATAAGTTTTATTATTAGTAAAGAAATAGTGAAGCTATGTGATAAATGTATATGTGACAAAGAATTAAATTTGTATCTTGATTGTTCTCAATTAATTATTGTTAGTATAGTGGACTAATGAGTTCACGAACAAATTAACGAGAAGTTGCTGTAATCTTTATTTGTCTTTTTGAATTATCGAAACGGGAATCCTGAAGCAAAAGTCGTAGCCAGTTACTAGTTAGGCAAACTGCCCCGTCGTTAACGATCCAATATGTTTTCTCTCCCTAGTAGAAAAGCTTTACGTTTAGCCTGAATGATCTTGAAGTAGTGAAGCAATGTGCACCCTATACATTTAAACCTTCCCATAAAGAGAACGTGGCAGTTTCATTTTTGCAAGTAGTTCGAGATTTTCTAGTGGTTCATTCCTCTCAAGAATCTTCATAGCCTCATGATTCTCAATGCTAACATTGGAGGGTGTAGGAGACTCTTTGGTTTTAGCTGGCTCGAGATGGCGTGCGCATAGACAATGACACCAATGACCCACACTACTGGCAGGGCAGATTGGACAGTTATTGCATTCTGGGTAAGATTAATTGAGCTGAGAGTATGGTATATACGGGAATACTGGAGACGGGAAGTAGATCATCTCATTCCATTCGAGTTCTCTAGTCTCTATAGTCAGCAGTGCGATCACCACGTGTTTTAACAGCATCAGTGAGTTGGGGACGCAGAAGAGACACACAAGATTCAGAAGACCAGTGATTAAATGATCTTAACAGAGAGAATCAATTTTACCCTTCACTTTTGTAATGATCACTTGTCATCTAGAGTAATTGAGCTGGAGTTATTAAATAGCCATAGGTCTGGGGAAAGTGATTATTACTACTCTGTCAATGTATTTTCCGAATCATTTAGAAATTCAATTTACCCCGAGGTCAAGTACTAGGAACATTTAGACCATTAAGAAGATTCTTCTTTATAGAAAGTACAATAATTAAAAAAAACCAATCACTAAATGGGATCAAAGTTTTTTATTAACTACAATAGTTTCTTGTTTTGGCATATTTATTCAATTTCAAAATAACTTATCAAATGAATCAGTCTCTGATATCAATAATTATTGTTGAATAATATAATATTTATACACATACTTGTATCTAAATCTTTGTAAGTCACCATCATTGATATTGTAATGAAAAAATCTATTTTTCATTGAATAAATATTTAATTCCATCAGTCACTTAAAATAATAAAAAAATTTCCGTACAGATGCAGAAAAACAACTCTACTGCAACAGATATAGTAGAATGATATACTTTATGTCTATTAAGATATTCACAGCCCCTTAGAGGCTGCCCTCTTCTTTTTGAAATATAGTCCTTGGTTCATATTCTCCGTTTGCATATATCGCTCTTATCTTTTTTATTCCTAAAACACAGAAAACGAAAAGAAGAAAGAGTAGGAGTTGGCAATGGTACCATCCCTGTCGTGTTTTTCATATTATTTACGAAACTCTTGGCCGTACGACATCGCGCAATAATCCACTCGCTTTCTCCATATTTGTCTCATATTCTCTGTTGGCAAATTGGTAGAAAACTGTATCCTCCCTCACATGGCTTTCCAGCTCTCTTGGGATACTCACTCGCGTCCCGATATGAACGACATTCTCGTGAGTAATGTACTACCTTGTGTCAACGATGCACGACGAAGGATTAAAAGACCGTAATTAATTCTTAGCTTTATTTATATGCTTTGTTTTGATTCAATGAGGTGAGATATTATCTAATTGAAAATGTAAATTTCCATTATTTTGATATTGTTCTTTATTAAATAGATATCGTTTAATTTATTTAAATTTTGCACGCCAAAAAATGAAGATTTAAAATCGAATCATTGATAAACAATCAGGAAAGAAGACGAAGTAAACTATTTATTAGTTGATAAAAGTGTCTGCTATTACTAACTTTAATTTTCATCGTCTATGTTTGGACGACAGTAAAAGAGTTTGAAGGAATTAATTTATATAAAACAATGAGTTTGGGCTTAGTTTATGCTCTGACGACGAACTTCCAATTAATTGAAATCTGCAATTTTGTTATCTTTTAGTTTTTAACAAATTGCTATTGTTATCAATAATATACAATTTTTTAATTACATAAAGTTATTTATAACAGTACTTGATTGATATTTATCGAATATAATAATAGTTAAAATAATTCAATAAATTAAAACCTATTTTATTTGTTTATAACAAATTCAATTGTATGTTTTTTGTACGTACGTATATCTATGTTGAAACCTTCTAATATGCCTTCAAATGTCTCAAAACTCAAATATTTGATAGACTTACGAATTTCTAAAATCAACCCCATCACAATAACTTCCTAATGGGAAGTTAATAAAGTGAGATTTATTCTGATAATCGTAAAAGTTAATTTTTGTTGAAGAAAATGAATAAAAAGTTTATTTATATTTAATTTTAGTATTGGAAATTTTCGATACTGAATGTTCTGTAATAAAATTTAGATTTTTCTCAGTCGATAAATGGAAAAATAATCATCAAAATAAAGCTTATTCCTCATTTTAGGGAATATTTATTCTTAACTCATTGTGATTGAAGATGAACTTTTATGGAATTAATTTTATTGACTTTACCTAGTTAAAAATTAACGTATAATAACAAGAAATATAATTTTTTTCGAAGTTCATAATTCTATAAATACTTTCAATTTAATCAAGTCATTTTTATTGTGATGAAAAATTTTAAAAAAATATGTGAATCAACTATTTAATCACTATGAGTAAATTCACAACAAAAACTTAGTATTTTAGAGACAAAACGATTTTCAAATAATTTTTAAAGCTGTCACATTCAGCTGAAAGTTAATTTTTCTGTTGTGTTGAAATTGTCAAAGTCAAGTTCGTTAAAAAACGGAAGTGACAATGAATTAGCTTTTTATCTGTCTGCTCATAACATAAACTTTTTCAACATGAAGGCAAGAGGTGTTATGAGTGAAAAGAGAAGTTCGGAAAAATGAAAAAGTTAAAAGAGCGCATCAAAATTGATAAAAAGCGAAAATAATCTCCTCCTAAAAAATTCCATTAGACCTGTTTTTCTCGTTCACAAAGTAGATCATATATGTAGACTAGCTGTGGGTAATAATTGAAAATTGACGTTGTTTTTAATCCTCGTAACAAATGGCAAAAGAAACATGAAACGACTAGATGATATGACGTGCTTGACGCGGAAAATCCTTGTGCAGGACTCCGAATAACGTGCAATGGGATCCAACACCAAATAGCTAAACGAATCAACTTGTGATGTCTGTCCAGTTCAGTGAGATTTAAATTTTCAATCATTTTTTCCCCATTTTTCGCTTCAAATTATTTTTGCAACATTTTTTGCATTACTTTTTTTGTAATAAATGAATTATTATTCAGCGCTTTTTTAAAGTTTTCTTCTTTTTTTTATTGTGATGAAAAGTTTAAAATATTAAAAAAAAAAAAAAAATATTTAACACTGACTATGTATTTTTTTTCATTAATAAGTTATGTATTAATATATCATAAATAAATAAATAAAGTTATCCAATAAATGTTAACTCTATCTCTAATTCCTAACAACAAAAATTCTATAATGATTCGAACATAAAAATTTTAATGACCATTTGAAAGTTATTTTTTCAGTTTGGTTTAATAATGCCTGACTTCTGGTTGATGTTCCGCCAAAAGAGAAGAAAAAATACAAGAACAAATGATGTAAGAAAAGGCACGAAATGTTAAAAGATAAAATAAATGGCATTGTTAAAGTAAAAGGGCTCATGGCACGCGCCAATGTGATCAGTCAAGGAATTCTCGAGGTCTTAACGTTGGACTTGAGTTAATAAAAAAAACTTGCTACGATTGATTGCCATCGACCGGAGTCGACAACAAGTTCTTATCCACAATCCTTTCACTAATAACCAATAAACAATAAAAAAAATTCTATTTGACTTGGCTTATATATCGTACGTAAATGATAAAATTATTAACTCCCAGAGGATTGTCTGTTGATTATTCCTCTGAATAAATAAAGTCTCGTGTCGACGGTCGTTTTCACGAGAGTGATTATTTGTCGGTTAGTAGCGTCCTGTCGTTTCCACGCAGGAAATAGACCCCGCAGGACTAAGATCCTTCGATGAACGAGCCTTAGTATATCTCATTCCCGTGCATTATTAATAAAACGATTCACCTTCTCTTAAATGTTTTTTCTCCTTTTCTGATCTTCACCAGCATCATTTGTATTTTTATTTTTACACTGCCGGTTTCTATTCTTTTCCAATCGCTATGCTGTCAACGTTCACCTACGGATTAAGCGTCGTTACGAAAAATAAGTTGAGTTTAGTACATTAGAAGGTGTATTCATTGTGGGATCTCTCGAGACTCTGCCGGTGCTTTTTAAAGTCAATGTTGAAGAGAGAGGAAATGAGATGGGTGACGGGACCACGTAGTGTCGTAACTCAGTTTCTTCGGTGTTGCTCCGATCGACGGCTAAGAATACTTTATGCGAAACGTTTCGACGTCACCGTCACTTCGATAGGAGAAGGGGCAAAAAGAGGCGGACTTTAAGTATTCTGTGTAGCGTGTGGACCGAGAGGACTCGACAAGGGACACTCACACCACAGTCTAGAGAGTTAGGGTGGACCTTTCAACCCTCTTTCCTTCCCTATCCTTAACCCCCTTCTTGATCCCTTCATCTCTTTTGCCTCTTTCCACTTCTTATGGCTTATGTATTGCAATCCACTAGTGTATTGAGCAGTGACACCAACGCGGATATTTTCCGCATAAACTTTTGATCCCACCAACTGCCGTCGAATTGCACTAGATGAAAGAGGAAAAAATGTATCGATATTCAAACGACTCTGACGCCTGTATGAGCGACACTCTCAAGATGTTCTGTATGTGTATTATTCTGCTGAGAAATAGAAGCAGTAAAGGAAGGAAAAATTTAAACTTCTAAATGTGTAGATATGTCGGTATATAGATGGAAGTATCTTTGCGAATTGAATTTGCATAGTGTCTCCAAATAGCCATTCGGCCAAATGTCGATTCTTTTATGCTCTAGGGAATTTTATTTCGTATAAAGGGACGAAAATATTCTGTTAGAATTACAGTAGCCGGTAAGTCGTGTGGGTTTTGCAGGTTGGAGTTAAGGAGACAGGATTATTTATTGCTCATTAGGTATGCATAGATGATTCTATATTATTGATGTCGAATATGAGGAATGAATCAATTTAATTGACTTGTTCAATTCGTTTTATCACAAAAAATAACTTTTGATAAGATGATAGATTAACATATTGAATGATCATTTATCATAACTAATTTTTTTCAATTATTATGCAATTATTTCTTTTAGTATCTTCAGGGATGTAAGGAGATTTTGTTTTTTCAATTGATGATTAACTTGTAAATTAACTTGTTTTACAGTTATTTATATTGGAAAAAAGTTTAATATTTGCTGTGAATTAATGAGATTAATAAAATTTAAATCTCAGTGTTGGAGAAAAATTAGTGTGGTAGAAGCTGTAAACCTTAAAAAGGAATAATTTATTTTCAAATGATAACTTGGAGCCGTGATAAGAGGCATAATGTATCAAGTCTGGTAGTATTGATAATTTGATATACACATCACTGATTAAGATCTCCCTACACGTTTTAGTATTCCTGTGTTTCTTTTTTAGTTTTCTTTGTGAACTATCTATAATTTATGATGGATTAATTTTATTGTAATTAATAAATCGATATTATTACATCTTATGGTGCATTTTTTTCATTACCCATAGCTAACATCTAATTGTTTAACTACAAATTCTTACATTAAATTAAAAAAAAATATTATCGACTGATGTACTTAATTTGGTGTTACAGCTTTATATATGATGATTCTTAATTCAAATTTTAATTCTTTATAAAGAAAAAAATTCCTTAAAACTTTCTTGTTGCAAACCATAATGACAATAGGAATTGACAGAAACTATTTTTAAAAAGTTGTCTAAGGCAAAGCATCAAGAATACAAATACCACTACATTGATTGACATAAGAAAAAATTGCTCTGACCATTATCATCATTCGATGATGATAAAAGTTCTCCAGTATATCACTTTAAACAAACTCTAAATACATCACAGCCCTTCAAGATCTTGAATATCATCAGATGCTATCAAGTCTAGTTTCACGTATCATCAACAGACTAACTGGATCCAACATATATCAGTTTACGATCAAAGAGGAAACAGTCTAGCTGACATCAGACAACTTCCAGCATCCACTCCAAGATGGAGCTATGGATGTAGCTTTGCAGGTTTCTCTCTCACCCCCTGGAGCACAGCAGTTGTTTCATCGATCCTTTGACCTATTATAACTAACAGTATGAATAACAGTAGTTCGCGTTGACCTAAACGTGAATAGAATAAACCAAATTCGAACATTTATTTTTTTCATCCGTTTATTAATCGTTGATATCAATTATAACATCCCACCGAAAGCACATAATGATATTTTTTTTTATTAATAAAATAAAAGAAAAATTATCAACCATATTTCATTTATTATCTCTTAATAGTTCATACAAAATTCATTGAATAATTTTAGACAATATTAAAACGACAAATAAAATTTATTGAATCGCCAGTACAATATATAATGATCATAATAATAGTAATAATAATAATAATTAATATTATATCTTAATTTATCGCAACTAAGTTTATCACCTCGCGCGTGATACTTTGAATGAATTTACTTACAATCGAGTCATATAAGGGCAGAATTATTGCGAGATACGTACAGAGCCTAATTTACAAGACGTTTGATAAATAAATTCACTTATTTATTAATTAATATTATTATTAATAAAATTTATTTTATTTTGTTATTAATTTATATGTATATCTTGGTGATTTACTTTCGTGGATGAGTGATTGATCAATCGATTAGAATGATCGAGCATTTGGTAATCATCTAGCAGTAATAATTTAGCCGTTCATCTACTAATCTGATTGATATTTCAATGCTGCTGATCTTACACGATGAGAACACTAGGGGAATATCAAATATTTAATCATAGCGCTCTTCGGATCTTCTTTTGACTCCGATAAATATGCAATGAAGGCGACGAACAACTTACTTTCAGACAAAAAATCCTTCGTTTTATACAACGTAGAATAGGACTTTATTCTTATAGCATAAGCTTTTGATCTCTCTTATGTAATACATTTTTTTTATTCTCTCTTTTTTGTTAATAATAGCTTCTCATTTGTATTAATATTGAAACAATAAATGACAACAATTTATTACTGGATTATATGATTAATTGAATATTCATCAATTTTTTACCATTTTTCTATCTTGCTTCAAACATTAGAGTCTGATTTTTGCTAAATTATCACTTTTTAAATAAATAAATTCTAAACTACTTTAACAAATTCATTCAATACATATGCATAGATATATATATATAACATTTAAAATTATATTATCACAATAAATATTGTATAATAAACATTAACAAAATTTTATCTTTTTATTTTTAACTAATTTATCCTTACAATAATATTCACGTTTAAGAGTAAATTACAATTACATTTCTTCAGGCCAAGTGAACTTATTTATTTTTTACATTACATCAATAATTATTTTATTGAACAAATTTTTTTAATTAATGCAAATATTTTTACATATCTTAACAATTAACATAAAAATTAGTGAAATTTATTTGTAACTGATATTATTATCGGGAATAGTCTTTATATCGATTAGAATTTTTTTCAAGTCTCAATTCATATAAATTCGCCTATTTTTTATTACTTGTATTTAATCTATTATTCAATCTTTAAGTTAATTTACTATTATTAATCCTTTACTGTTATTCATTATAATAACTTGTAAAAATTTTTGCATCAATCCAATGTTTTAAATTTGTCAGACATTATCATGATACTATGCTTTTTCGATTTAAATAGAATAAAGAACAGTTCATCGTTAAAAAAACATTCTCTCTTTCGAAACAGTAGTAATAATATAAAGAGAACAATCGTATTGAATAATTATCGTTATTTTCAATACAAACAAGCATTTTTTCGTATCATTTTTATTTTTAATCAACGTTTTTTTTTTTTAAATTTTCTCTTTCTCGCTTTCATTAGTAAAATTTGTAGTAAATAACTCTCATCTTGTTTTACATTCATGATGTGCGTGTTCACTTATCGGTCAAGTGTCCGTTAATTACGGCTATACAATGTTCGCTTGCGTTTTAACCATACATATATATATATATATATATATAGGGGTATGAGGCCAAGGGAAGAGGGAGAAGGATAGAAGGCAGGAATTGATGAGTTGGCATTATTCACACGATGCTACGTGATTCGCCTTCACGTGTGCATTACTAATCGTACACAGTGTTAAACGGTTCATTTGGCGCATTTGTTTTGGCACGAAGGTCGCATTTATTCAATACTACTTTATTAAGTATTTCAGATATTTTTTTTTCATTTATCAACATTTTTTTTCTTCCAGTGATTTTCCTTTCATAATTAATATTTCTACATTTCGTTCTTTGTCAGTTGATTTTGGCACGTTTGACTGTATGAAATATGTTTTTTGCATAATGAAATATTTAATTAATATGTTTTTCAAGATTTTTAGGGAATTACTTTTTAATATTTTTTAAAGAAAAGTTTATTATCAAAATTTACAATCCGCAAACATGCAGAAGTTGTTAACAAGAGATGGTGAAAATGCATCCTATTGAGATAACAAATGGGCTATGTAGAAGATAAAATAGAGTATATAATACTCTAATAGAGTACATGAAGGTTGAAAGACAAAGGAGAATTTAGATAAGGTCAATGACGTCGGATGATAAAGATAAAGATGTGATATTTGTATGCTTTTTGGAACAAATAATAACTGATAGCTTTAGAAACATATACAATGTAATAAGTTATCATATACAATACAATGTTCTAAAACAAAGGTGAACTTGAGAATTAGATTAAAATTCAAAAATTATCTTTTTAATAAAAATTAAAATTCTAAATAAATCACACAGTCGATAACTACTTTATAATATTGCACAAAAATTTTTCAATATTCTTTATCATCAAAGCTTTCATTATTTATTTTAATTTTGAAATTTCAAACTAATCATTTGCCAAATTGTATTTCTTAAAAATTGGTTGAATATTTGTATAAATAATTATAATGTAAAATGTAAGTTGGTCAATTCTTTGACCACATTGTACTGTTATTGACAATTGTCTTTAAAACAATCTCACTTTATTTAAAATCAGGCAATAATTACTTCTTCTCTCTATAATGAAATTATTCAAGATTTAAGATCAATAAAAAGGATTTTTTCAGAAACTAGTCGAATTGAGGATTTTCAATTGCCTTTCTATTATTATTCAGTACCATCATGTCTATCTATCTTGATGGCATCACCTATTAACCCCTCAGGAAGATAACAAGCCCGAAGAGAGTGTGTGTACCAATGTGCATAAGGAGAGAAGTACATACTGAAATTCAGCCCCAGGCTCTATCAGTGAATCTGCCCCAAAACCTCAGCTTTCTCCACCCACTTAATGTCCAAAGCATTAGATCTCAGATTGATGACTCTGTGTTGCGTACAGATATGTAAATAGATTTAATCTTGAATAAGTTCTCAGTTAAGAAGTAACCACTAACTTATTTCTTACACGATTTTTTTCAAAAATGCTTCTTCCTTCCAAAGTGAGATCATTTTTTAGATAATTACTTTCAACTTGCATGATTCAAATATTAATAGGTCTAGTGTGACTTAATACAATGGATGGATAAATAGTTAATCAGTAATATAGTAAACGTAAATACTAGAAAAAAACCAGAGACATGTAGGGATGTAACTTCTTCCAACTTAATCTTCACTAATTGTGAATAATATCAAAGCTTATTTTATTTATGACCCTGAAACAATATTTATAATTTCATAACCAAACTATCTGACAATTCCTTAGTAAAATTTCTTCTTAGCTATCATGTTAAAAAAAAAAATCTTAACCCCCAAGTAAGTAAAAGACTTCCTATTTACTGAAAATAAATATCAAGTTATCCAGCGATGGGATATAGCAAAAATACTCCCCTGAGGCCTTTAGAAAAATTGCTATGAATATAGAAATTCAAATTCTTTTTTTTTTTAATGAATGATTTTACTTCAAAACTCACAAAGTCATTAGATTATTTCAATAGATCATCTTGCTCAGATTTCTCTTATCTCAATTTTCCCACCACGATTATAAAATCTATGTCACATTTTCCTACTCACGTATTATGTACACAATAACCCAAGATAAATAACAAATATTGAGCTTTAAAAGAGCTTGAAAATGAACGGAAATTCATTTTAATAGGCCATGATATATTTGTTTAATAATCATTATCATCTTTAAGATTAAACTTAAACATATGAGCGTTGTTTCAGTATAGGTCGTTGGCTTGATTTTCTCAGACTTCTTTCGATTGACACGATCTGTCCTCTCTCTACTTTTTCTCAGCTCGCAATCACTTAAGATTAATGTTTTTTCAGTAGCAGACAACGCACGTAAATGCGGAGGAAGATGTCAGACTGAAAAATAAAAGGAAGAAAGAGAAAGGAACTTTGATGGAAAAACAAGTTAAATATAAGGAAGAAGAAGACAGTAGAGTTCTTGTCTAGTGATTCCTCGAGGCGTAAGATGGCACGTCCGCACCCACGAAAGGACCACTGACAGATCGATTGAGACTCCAGGCTATGTCTTGTGGTCTTTACTACTGTATGGAGCACGTAAGTGGATGAGACAAAGCGTGGTCCAGGAGAATCGGTGTGCCTGCTGCCAATTCTGTTCTCGCATCTCCACAGTCGTCCTCGCAATCAAAGTAATTGCTCTGTACAACAAATAAACAAACATTAATTAACTTTATACTTCTATTCATTTATAAATACAAAAGTTTTTTATTAATTTTTAAATTATAGTTTTTCAATTATTTTACTATTGTAAATATAAAAAATGAAGTGAAAGACTTGAATTAAAAATTTGTTTTTTGGTAATATTAATTTATTGTAAAAGAGAGAAATTTTTAAAAAGGTTTTTTTTACCATGATGATAATTAATTCAAAAGTAGAACGGAAATCTTTTCTAAATGTGGCTAAACTTTTTAATGAAATGGCTAGTGATAATAATGATAATAATAACTAATTAAAAACTTATCAATGGTAAAATATTAACGAAAAGTTACGCATTATAAAATAATTTATAAAATTTTAATGGAAAAAAATACAAAAATGTGTCCTAGAGAAAATAAAATTTGTTCCACAACAATTGATTTTATTTTAACAAGATAATAGATAAAATGTATTTTAAATTATTGTTTGTTTTGTTTAGATTTAAATATTAAGTGAAAAATAACATTCATGAACGGAAATCAACAATTATTAAAATATAAAATATTCAACGATTATATATTTAATTTATTCGTTATTTTATTGCCTCACTCTCGAGGCTTCAACTTCGTTGTATTAATGAATTACTTGGTTGTGTACAATTAATTTATATGCAAGTCTTTATTAGATTAAATATTTTTTGGACGAAGAAAAAAAACTCAATTTCAACCACAGACTTTTTATCTTAGAAGTACAGTTTTATTGCTTATATTTATTAACTTTTTAATGGCAAATTATTGTAATTCATTAATATTGTAATCTCAAGAAAAAATATTGATATTGTCATGATAACTTAAGTCTGATTAAATTTTTAACTAAATCCGTCAAGCTGTTTTTTCGCAGAATAAAAAAACTAAAAAAAGACGAATTATCCGATTTTCACAATTCATCAATGTTTGTTTTCTAAGATAATGAAATATTTTTCCAATCTTTTATTATTTTCCACTTGAAAGTTATTTAAGTGAAACTTTTGGGTTGCACCTAAATCAGATTTTTTATATTTGAATTTTTCGTTTATTTATTTGTTAGAAAAATGATAAATTTCTCTACGTATACCTCAATAAACGGATTCGAATAATTTTAAGTGATTATCAATAAAAATATAAATGTCCACTTTAAATTCCATTTTGGCAATATTTAAGAAAAATTATTTATTGTAAATAAGTCGAAAAATAAGCATCAAATTCTATCAATAGCATTAAATGAAACAATACTTTAAAGCCAATCAATCTCAACTTTATTTATTTGTGCTTACAATAACTGGATAATGCAAATTAGCATCTAAATGCTGAACTATGCATAGTAAATAATAGTATTTAATAGTAGGACGGGAAGCGAAGAGCTTTGATCGAGTAGATCTTCTTGCCTCAATGAGTTATGATTAGATAATTGAAGAACGTCATTTTCTCGAACACTGATTACTTGGTAGAACTATAGGCAAGGAAGGGGCTTTCATGTTCCTCATATATACTTTGGACTGAGGTGGATCAAGATGGTAGTTCAGTCTGTGGGCGTACCAGATGGCTTGTAGACGTAGGACGAACGTTAGTTGGATGACTAATTTCATTGCCGTCGAGTTATTGACGTCGATCTATCGCTTGTAAGACTAACACTGGAGTTCACAGACTTGCAATTATAATGTTGGTCTCCGTGAAATTAAACTAACAATCATCTTACGTGGAATAAGCACTTTCCATATAATCCTAATTTTGAAAAATAAATAAAACTAGTAATTATAATTACTAGTTACATTTACAGCAAATTGTAATTAATTTTATAAATTATTGAAAATTAATTAATTTAAAAATAGTTAAAAGTTGTAAAGAATTAGTTATAAGGTTGCCAATTTTATTGTACATTGTTCTAATTGATTCAAATGGAAAGAATATTGATTAAGTTAAAAATATAGAACGGATATACATGTCAAAAACTGGAATATATTGAGAGAAGGTGTTAATTAAAATTCGAATTTATTAGTACTCTAAACTCTTTAGAAAGTATTTATTAACTGTTAATAAATTTTTTCAAACGATAATGAAGATATATGAGTTATTACAGGCGTGACCTATTTTAAAGAATACTTGTACAAATTGAAATATTTATTTCAGTGCATTAATTGTTTGTTACTACTAATTTATATTAGTATCAATGCTATTTATAAGAGGTTCATTGATTTTCTCCATTCATTCAGAACGAGAATAAATTTATATCCATACAAAATAACTTTCTCAATATTTCTATATAGATATTAGTTTTAGTTGAGAGAATTTTTAATAAATTTATTAGAAAATTATTTTAATCACTTTGAGTTAAAGTATTCCGTGAGGATCATTGAAAATTTATTGACTCTAATTAAATCATTAAAAGTATATTTGTTTTAAGCGACAAGTCCTTCAATATTAATTTTTTTCTGTTTCACATGTTGTGGTTCATTTTCTCTACTCAAAAAAAAAGTGACGTGAATGATATGGATCTCTGAGAAAAAAATGAATTAAAGAAAAAGCAAAAAAGTGTTAGATAGTATTAGAACGATAAATCACTTGGCATTCAATGCATCGGCAGCTGTCTGTAAGAGAACACGTAAGTCCAAGGATTTCAACGGCTTCCTTATAAAGCTCTGCACTGGATTTCCGTTGTCTAGGTGGTGGGCTTCGTGTACTTGACGGTTGACTGAGTGTGATGCTGTTATTTCTTCTCGAGTTTTTTACTCGTGACAATTCTCGTGACAGTGACGAAGTTGATGTTATTCCTCGTCGGCGACTGTGATTGTCATCAGTAATTAAAGCTCGGCCGGCAGGAGATGCAAATAGTTGTAGCATATCCATATCCTGTTTACAAAAATAGAGATTTAGTATCTAGTTTTCGGTTGATGGTTAAATGAATTATTTTTACGATTATCGTTATTGTTACAACCCTCCGTTGCAACATCATGTTTGTTCCGGACATTTGGGGGTTAAATTCGGGGTCAAAGGAAAACTGTGGGGTCAGATGAGAAGTTGAATGGCGCAAGCGGGCGGACAGAATGGCTATAGCTGATACGGGTGATCGTGTCGAGGAAGCCAAGTGGAAGGGTGCACGATAACCACGACGTTCGGGTTCCGGTTTCTCCAAGGCTATAGACGCCTCGTTTCTTCACATTTTAGTGAAACTAAAGTACCGATTGTACACCCGAGGTCGATCTAAGAAAATTACTTTTCACATTCTACCGCATATGTTTCCAGAATCAATTGTACAAGCCTCTGACATTTCCACGAGTATCTTATCAAGATAACAGATAAAACCTATTGATAAAATTATACCGACAAGCAGTTCAATGTTCTAAGGGGCTTTATTTTACGATTATTGCAATAGAATTATTTAGGAAAGATGTCCAAAATTAAATAAAGAAATTTATTATTGACTTTATTTAATTTCATGATCTGGAGCAGAATAACTGTAGGCTATTTAAACATAGTTACTATTGTACAAGTGTCAATAATTATGATGCGTTGTAAATAAATTTATCGCATATGTTAAAATTCTTTTAAATTTTTCTCAGAAAAAACAATAAATTTTCTGTTCAACTTAATCATAAAATGTTGTTACAGAAAAAATGATTTCGAATAATTTAAAAATACGTGTATTTATTTGTTTACAATATTAAAAGAAATCGTACGTTTAACAACATTTGTTTGAAAGAAAAGATAAATAATTTACATTTATTCATTCTTCTTTTTTGATTCAGCGAATTATATTAAATTAATAAACTTGATTTTATTTTATTTGACAACTGTACAAAATGAATCTTCATAAATTGGAAAATGAATTATAATAATCTCAGGAAAAATAATTTCACATGGTTATTGCTCTCAGTAATCAACACTCGTGAATAAATTTATTATTATAATGGATTAAATTTTTTTCAGTAAAATTGAAGAATGGTTTAATTTGTAAATAAGCGACAACTTGTTTGATTAATTTACTGAATTAATTTTAGAGTAAATGTATTTCTATAGCAATATAAGTAATATATAGATTTTCAGGGACAATAACACAAAAACAACAGACTTTCTTTAATTGCACTCTTGTGAAACACATCAGCCTCATTTATCACTGATCCAATACCATTTGGATTGGAGCCATAGCTAGTATATGGACGTCAAGTCTCCAGAGAATTTTGTACAACTCGATCCGAGTTCCATCGCTAATTGCACCTGGGAATAAAAGCCCGCTGCTGTTGGCTATATCACGATTTTTACCCCTTTCATTTACTGGATAGTTTCTTTTTTTTTAGCTCTTAACCATCGGCAAGAGCAGTTCTACTATCTGTACACATGCGCTTTCTCTTAATTTCAATGCTATTTAATTCACAAAATATACGGCTCCATAAACATTTTATCAATAGAGTACTTCGAAACCTTCCAAACATTTTTTAAATTAAATGTCCATTATTCAATATTTTCATTAAAAAATTGGCAAAGTAATTGGAATGTTTTTACTCTATTGAATAAAAATAAATTTAATAGGAATATTCGTAAACAATGGCATGAACTGCATTTTTATCTTTTACCTGATCGAGTATTTGAACTCTCTGTACTCTGAATTTTTTCGGTTTTTTTTTTTTAATAAACAATAAAAAATGATCAAACACATTGTAATTAAAATTACTCAAATGTTAATTAATTAAGTAAAACGATATTTGAACATTTTTGATGAATAAAGTGATACATTTAAGTGGTTGATGTAATTAATTCCATTAAAATATAATTCATGTTAAAATTGCAAAAAAAATTATCTGTTTTTTCACGGTTTATTCACTCTGCATACTCGAATATTTATCATGTCATCAAACAAAATAAAGACCAACTTTTATAAAATATGTGTTCTCTGAACTATATTTGTCTTGAGTATCCATGTAGTAATTCAATCGTAGAAACATTTACTTTAACTGAGACAGGGAGAAATTTCTAGATGATAGAGGAGCAAAAGTTGTGATAGAATTTTGTGAAAATTCGGCATTCAAATTTGATTAACTTCTCACCGACATAGACTCTGGTGTATGATCCAGTACGTATATTCCATTGGTGTATCCATAAAGCATAGTGTCCAGATCTGAAACAAGAAGACATAAGTGAAAAGTTAAATTAGTTTGACCGTGTTAGGAATGAGTAACTGTTAGATGAGTTAACTAGGATTGCTGCAGATTGTTAAATAAACATATATAACATAGACAGAAGTGAATAAACTCTATGAAGTGTATAAAGTGTATGACGCTGAAGAACAAGTCAGAGTAGTTTGAAAACGGAAATAATACCCTACATACACAAGTGTTGGTATACAGAAAAGCGGAAATTTTAGAAAGCTATTTCCTCGTGATCTTCTCTTTTTAGACTCAAGAACAATCAACAAATCTCAAATAGCTCTAGTAATGAAAAAAGTTGATCAATATATTTTGTTTTATTTTGGTTCTTTGTTTCGAAGTTTTTTTTTATACGGTTCTGTTTTTTGTAGTCTAATTTGAGTTTACATTTTTTATCAGACAGAATATTGACGTTAAGAATTTTCCGAGAGAGTTTAAAAGTTTTTTTCGAAAATTTAATAAATTCAGAATACCGGAACTATATTGAAATTATTTTCACTTACAAAAATTCTTCATCGATTTCAGAAAAGCTGTTAAGAATTTTATTGCTTGTAATTTAATCAAATTCGCCTTTCAATATTTTTGTAAATTGAATAATTCATTTTTTTAATTCATCAAAACACGTCGTAGAAAAAACAATGAATAAAAAAAATATATACACTGAAAATCTCATTTTTTAAATTCGTATTGTTTTAACACAGCTAAGAGTGTTAAAAATCGACATTTGCAGTGTACGGATTAATTTCAGTGATACAACTCAATGTTCGATGCTCCACACATCAAATGAAAGAAATGCTACTTTAAATTGATTTCATTTTTTTTTTTCTAATAATTAACAAATTATTTCGAATAAAACAATATTTATTGTAAATGTATAAGATATGTTTTAATGAGTTTTGTGCTTCAGTGATGAGACGAAAAGTTCATAGGGATCAAATACTTATTGGATCAATAAACTCATATCATATACACCTTAGAAGAAACTTATCAACTGAACCAGTAATTTTACGGTAATTACACTATAAAATGATCTTTAATTTAGGGTTTCATTCTAATAACCATTAAATTTAAGTGTAATATTAATTTGGCGCTAATAAATCCCAATAGGATATATATGATGAAACTCATAAAGTGACTATTTTTGAGTGCATTCATTTAATATTTATAAAAAGAGCTATTACACTTGGTATCCTCTCAACGAATTATATTCAACCGGAATCGCTAAGGCAATCCCTCTTTTTGACGCTCTCGTTTTTAACTCAGTCTATGTCGTATTTTTTTACCTTCTATCTATTTTTTTTTTACATTCGCTTCGTCGCGCTCTATCTACTTTGAATCTCATTAAGTGAGATAACTTTACGACTGGACAGCTAGTCGATTCCATTCTTCCTTGCTTTTACTCGCACGAGTTTTTCCACTCGACGGAAATAGCGAGAATGAAATTATCATATCCTCCAGTGAGTCGGTTGGGCAAATATCCCGGGCGAGTTACTCAGAATGTAAAAATCGATTTCATGTTTAATTACTTTGTATTTAATAACTAACAACTGTACTTTAATTATAAATATTTCACAACAGTGTTTATTAGTGGAAGTGAGATTTAATTAAATTCGTCCTCTTTCGTTGAGATTTTTTGAACTTAAATTATTATTATTTTTTTTTTATATCAATCATTAGTATTTATATTTCAATATTTAATTATATTAGATAATTATACTTGTATATTTATATCCCCATAATAAATTAAAGTTATTAAATATAAGCTACTTATTGATGTAATTTCTTGATTTATTTTTGAGGAAGAATGAAATGATGTCATAATTAAAACTTGTTTATTGCTTTCAGCATCATTAAAGTGTAAATCAACGCAATTTTTAATAAATTTATATTTCAAACAATCAAGAATAATAAATTTTTGATTTGACATAAAGAAGTATTTATTCGTAAAGATAAATTTGTAAAATAACATTGGAACTAGTTGATGTATTTTTCTTATATTTGTTCTAAGAAATTGATTTTAAAAAGACTATCCGATGTTGGATTTTTGAATTGAAATAATTGCAAAACTGAATATCCACAATACACAAGTTTTGTTTATTTAAGATAAAGTTATTTGTATTTATCAAGAAGAAATATTTTTGCTTTTTTTACAAGTATTTTTAATACTAATATTAATATTTGTAGGATTTGTGTTAATACTGAAGAGACAACAATTTTATCGAAGTTGATAAAACGTGTGTATTTAGCTGGCTTAACTGCTAATATTTTGATAAACTCAACATTTAACTATTAATCGCGCTTACACTCTCTGCTTTATCCTCATCATCTCCTTCGTGATCTCAATATCCATTAAACTTAACTTGGCTTATTTATTTTTACTGTTCAACAGACATAAAATTATTTTTCTTTTTTGTGACCTATACAATAGAAATTTATTTAATAGCTTTTAATTGCAGTTTCCAATGAATCACAAATTTTTTTAGTCTCTTCTTTTGACCTCAATTTTGAGGTAAAAAAAATAAATAATAATTGATAAATTAGATAGTAGGAATAATAAAAAAAATCTTATTCAGGCAAAAATAATATTCTTATTTTATTTTTCATTGTCGGAATGTTTTTACAATTCAAGTACTATTTAATCTAATGACTTTTGTAAAATAATAATCATTAAAAATTTCAAACATGTTCTACCAATTATGTTGCCAAATGTTCCGAACTTATAAAAATTTTTCTCCATTCTTGTAACGCTTTAAAAGTCATCATAGTAAACGATGTAAAATAGATTCAATTTTCTGAGAGATCGGAAGTAATTACCAAGTTAGGTATTCGTCATGAATCGAAGAAAACTATCAACTTGGATTTATTACTTAATTTTCACTTTGCCCATTACTTCTTTATCGTACTATTTCCATTCGTTGCCTACTTCTAAGCTTTCTTTTTCGTTTTTATGGAATATTTCAAAAAAATTGAATCAATAAATTCAACATGAGTGTTCCTTTTTTTATCTATCAATTTAGCAGTAACTTTTATCAATAATTAACCGCAAACTGTTCGTTCAGATTGGGTGGAATAAACAAACATAGTTCATATTCAACGATTTCTATACCACTGAATTCTTTCTCACAAGAGTGATCATATTTTAAAAATAATGATTTTGTTCGACATTAATGAGGTCGTGAGTTTGGAGTTTTTTTTTTGAAGAAAGTTTTTAAAATAATTGTCTTGGAACAACTTGAATGAATTTAATTTCAAAAATCAAACAATTCAACGTATAATCGTAAGCTAAATGAATTTCCACATTTAATTTTAGTTAGAGAATTTTTTTTAAATCATCAGAAATAACAAGGATTTTTTTAAAATGTCTATGCAAGAATTTTTTCTAAAATTATAAGCCTTCATAACGACTGCATTTGTTGATAACTTACAGCTCGTTAAACAGCAATAGCGAAATATTCATATAAAAAAAAATAAAAAACGGCATTTTCAATGCGTTATACTGATTTCCATAGAAAAAATTTCTTTTTTGATCAAAAGTTCAAATTTTCGAAATGAACGATTTAAATTTATTTTTTTGGTTTATTTCTATGAAAATACAAAAAAATACTTCAATAATAGAAATCTTTCGATAAATAATTTTATAATAAAATAATTTTATTATTGAATAATTTTTTACAATTAAATTTTCAACTATTACTAAACAATCTGACTACCAACTAAAGGGAAAAATTTGATTCAATCAGATTAACACTAATAAAATTTATAATTCAATTAATATCAATTATAGTAAACATTTTAATCGCTTAAATATTGTGCACATTTGTAGACTGTAATACTCTCATCACAAACAGCAATGATTTCATTTGTAGTTTTTATTTATGAATATCGTAATTCTAAATAACAACTTTACATATGTTCCTATAAATTAATAATATATGAATTGGAAAGTATTGTTAATAAAAAAATAATTATAATATTAAATAATTTCAAGTGATCATTTTTATAACTTTTAATTTGATAGAAAAATCTGTTTTTATCCTTTAGAGGTACTGTAGTTGCAACTGTTTTTTTTATAGTTACAGAGTTCAATCTCGAAAATTTATTGCTGCTCTAGAAAATATTTTTCCGTGGATATAAAAGTTTTGTCTGCTTTAATTTAGATTAATTAAAATAAATCTACATCCAACATATATCCAATAAAGCAGTACTTAAGTCAATTATTTCGTAAAAATTTCAAATTCAAACAATAGGATATCACTCTTGTGGATTTTATTCTCATGGGTTCAAGGAAACAAAAATAAGATTTACTGCAGTGATAGTCTACTACTAATTTACAGAAACAAATATGCGGGAAAAACATAACTTGGAGTAAGTAATTCCGGTATCCATTTCATTAAAAATTCTGTTATTTTATTGACTCATTATTGCACTATTGTCACATTTATTGGGCGATTCTCAAGAGTACTGATAAGCACTGAGAATTTTGAGCTAATTCCCGCAAACACCATTGGTGATTTTACAAGTGGTTGAAGATAGCAAGAGCAAGAGGTTGATGATCTCCAAGAAGATCCGATAAGAAATTTCTTAAGGTGAAGAATCATGTGGAGGTCTGTAGAAAAAAATCCTTACGAGAATCAAAGAAAAATTATTTGAAAAATTCAATGATTTCTTTTCTCAGAGATGTTTCTAACCCTTCTCTAAAAAAAGATAAACTACAATGCTGTTCAGAAAAATTGTTCTACAACCATCACTGCTTATCTACTACTGAATTTTTTTATCCATGAATCATCAACACTATAAGCCCTGCTATATTTATAGGCTCTCGTTGTTTTTTCTACATGATGATCAATATTATGAAACTATCATTAAAAAAGGCCTTTTTCCAAATACTCTTTCAAACTGAATTAGTAAATCCCTCCAAATCATTAACTATTCATTAGTTTTGAGTGCCAAATTACTGATTCACTTAATGATTGAATTGTTACTAACAATCACATTGTGAATAAAAATTAATAAAAGATTATATTGATAGTAGCATATCAGTTTTAGCAAATAACATTTCTGAGATCAAATTTTTATTTTTACTATATCGAAATTCAATATGATTTTTGATGAACGATGGGATTTCAAATATTTCTTTAAATTTCCTAAAACTTATCATGTGTCTCTATTCAAGTCTCCGTCTCTCGTGAAGTATTTCAAATTGTCAATATTTTCTTATCAGTAGTCAAATGTAATTGAGGATTCTCACGAGAAATATTCCCTGAGAAAATGTTTTTTTGTCATAAAAAATATTTGTTAACATTACGAATGCTTTATATTTATATTTGAATCTTAAAAAGGCTTATTACTTATTCATTTTTAATTATAATTATACACAATTGGTAATATAGTTATCAAATCAAGTATTGGAATCAATATATAATATTATAATAAAATGAAACTTATTTTTATTCAAGTTCAATCGATGGAAAAAAAATTAACGTATCCCTTGATAAAAAATTTTTCATATTGAAGAGTCAGAGAAAGATAAAAACGGTTTCTAACAACATAAATTTACTCGTATTATCTGACATTCGGTAGGTACCTTAGAGACGAATATATTTTTGTTCCGAAAACCAAATCCCTACTGACCACTTTATTCTTATCAAAAAACCTATTTTTCATTTATTTCAATTTTTTCCTTTTATATCTATTTTTACCTTATTCTTCACATATTTTCGATCATATAACAATGCGAATGACATAAAAGTTCAAAAATAAAATGAAATAAAATCATAAATGGCATATTTTTTCACTCACAAAGAGCGCTTGAATGTTGAGAGAAAATTTTTAAAATATTTTACTATTCATCGTTGACTCAAACTTGATCAAAAAAGTATGTGAATTAAGAGATAAAAAAATTTAGAAAATAGCTTTTAGAAATTGAAAGTTATTTTCTGAGATATTGTGTCATATATATTATAAATTATACTTCCAACTGAGTCAGTGTATATAACGAAGCAACGAGAGGAGCATCGTGACATTCATTATTAATTCAATTTTCAAGTTATATTCAGATCCTAAAGCCACTGACTGCAAGTTATCTAAGTGTTAAATAGTGATGCAAAGCTTGGTAAATGATTCTTTCACTTTGACTACTTGATACTGAAATGTTCCACTTTTAACATCTTAATTTAGACGCCATTTCAATTACGATACACGATAATTTATTTATATTTCTTAAAATACCTCGACTCATTTAGAAATCAAAGGCAGAAAAAAAAGAAATAAAAGAATGAATAGAAAAATTTTATCTGTCTCAATCGATCATTTCTTGTTTTTTCTCCGACGCTTTATTTACTCTACAATATTACAAACTTGTAGTTTCATTGGAGAAAAGTTTTCATAAAAATTTTCATCTTCTTCTGCATTCTTGTCAAACGATAGAAATAATGAAGATTCGATAGAATAAAATGTTTATTAAAATGACATTGTTTTGATTGAATCGAATGCTAACTGTTTTATTATGGCTGACCCAATAAAAATAATACCACTGAGATTTGCAATCAGGAGTGAAACCGAAAAATTGACTGATGTGAATATTAAACAGGCAGCAGAATCATAGGAAGTCTGGGTCGTTGGGTCACTTGAAAAGTAAATATAATATGCCCAGGGCTACTCAGTTGGGAACTTAATAATTCACTGGCAGCTAGAAAAGTCTGTAAACTACTACCTGAACTATACTGCGTGCCAATGCCCATAACCGCAGACATGTTTTACAGGAGAATATTCAACAACACTTTTTTTTCAATGAATTCATAATTTTAGGACGAGTTGCTGAGCTCTTGCTATAAAGTTTTTATCAATTTTTAAATGAATAATATTTTTTTATGAGTAATATAATTTTTAGTATAGGTTCTGTTGGCAATTGAATATTGTTGCATGTAGAGAAAATTTTTTTTTCAAAAATATTCAACTGAAAACCAGTTTCATTATAGAAAAAGTTAGTGGATTTTTATTTTAATAAATTTTAATCTGTTAAATAAAACTGGAAAACTTTGTAAATAATTTTTAAACGTTAGTTCGCCAATTTTATTTTTTATAATCATAAAAAGTTGTAAGTAAACAAACAGAATCATCTGGATAAAAAAGTAATCATTGGATTATTTCATCCAAAAAAAAAGATCAAATTTTGTGTCATAACAAACTGAGAAAAATGTCAAACTATTTATATTTTTTCTGAGGCTTTTCGTAAATTAAATTTCCTGTTTCTTCAACCACTAATTGTGTCGTTCCTCGAGACCTTCAAGGAAAGGTACAACTTTCTTAATCTTGTGTATCGAATTTTCCGGGCAACCAACCGTGAATTTTCCAGCGTTAGGAATTTCCTCGCTTGTTAACTGCCTTCATCTTCGTCCTTAAAATTCCATTTACATTATTTCGCAGACTTAAATGAATACTCAATATAAGTTATATCGTTCAAAGGGCATGGTGGCAATTAATCCAGATTAACGATCAATATTTCTACAGAAGAGATAATGTTAATCAATCATAACTGTATGTGTAAATAATAATGGTATATAAATTCAATGGATTTTGGATTAATATCATTCGCAGAGTGGAATATCAATGTTGATGCGTTGTGGTACAGGTAATACCTATGATTTCCATATTTATCCAATATATGATCTCTCTCTCTCTAAATGTTCAGTTGACTGGTCGTAGTTTATCAGTGATACTGATCAGTGATCAGCGGCCTGACCAATATATTGCTCATCGATATCACCTCTAAAGTTTATCTCAATGATACACACATACCTTTACATCATTTTCGTTTATTTTACTTTTATCTTTCCAATTACTTGTGCAAATTAATCTGGTAATCATTAACTCACGCCTGTCAATATTTATTTGCCCTTACCAGTCACCTACCAGCTTTCATTATTAACGCATTTCTATTTATTTATAATTTTTATTTTTATTAGTTAAACCGCAGGTATTTTTACTGTCAATATTAACTAGTATTTCTTCAATCATGATAATTGGTGATTTGTTTATGTGGTTTATCAATGACAATTATAATAAAATAATAATGAATAAACTTCAATGCAGTGAAAAGCCAGTATTTCATTACGTTGAAAGTTTTTACCTCGATTATACGATTTAATTATCATATTCACATTTGTTCAAATAAAGAATTTAAAACATTTGAAATAAAATACAAAACTGCTATTACGAATGAGTTTATTTAATAGAAATATGAATAATAATTTTTTCAAGAGATTAATTAAGCAATTATTGTATCTAAACAACAATGCTGCTCATAAAAGTTTGCATAATATATTGTTCAAAAATCTGAATAAAAACTTTATGTAATAACGAAATTCTTTTTACTCATAGAATATACTATTTTTACAGTTGGAAAACTAACCAAGTTTTATTCAGTTAGAAGTAAAAATGATTTTAGTTTATTTTTCATGTTTCTATTGAAGCAAAAGATATTTGCGTTAATAAGCAGAAATTTTAGTGATTTTTCTTCGGAAAATAAACCAAAAAAAAATGCTTTGTGTTGAAAACAACATCTATCATCATTGGGACAGTAAATCGATAAACTTTCTTAAAGGAGTTTAGATTTGTTGGTAAGGCTCGTTAAAAAGTTATTTTTTTTTAAACAGATGAAGGCAAATGATTGGTGGTGACATGTTAAAGTTTATTTCATGATTCATTAAGGATTATATTATGGCTTTTAATCGATAAGTTATTAAGGAAACCTTTTACAGAGCTTGTTCACCATCGCATTGTTGTTTATATAATATTACAGTATCACACAAGCAATTTAATAAAGATCAAAGTGCCATAACTTAAAAGTTATGATGGAAAATGATGATAATTAATTTGTTTTTTGAGAAAAAACTTACCAAATCATTTATTATGAAATTTGATGGGATAAAGTTAGGTAATGAGCTTATTTTATTTTTGAATAATTACTCAGCAATGTTGAATAAAAAAAAGATGATTCTACAACTAAGTAGTATTCTGAGTCACTGACCAAAAGGTTTCATTCAGTTTAATCAGATTACTTATTAGATAAAATATTTTTTTAATAATTTCTTATTATATCGGTTGTCTGAACTAGTACTATGAATTACCTTGATAAAAACTGTTATAAAATCAACGATAAAATATTTTCACAACGACAGGTATTCAAAGTTTGTTTAGTAAAATTGTAATTAAAATGTTCTGACTAACAGAAAAATTTCAATAACAGAAAAAAGGTTACCATGTGTGGATATTTAACAATAGGTTTTTTATTGAGCCAATTGGACCTCTAATGAAATCAATAGAACAAAGTCAAAAAGTTCAATTAAAGCTCAATGTTTTATCCCGTATGAAAAAAAAACGTTCAAACGTCTATTATATTTGTCTACCAGTCATAAAACAATTTGCTGAACAAATAAAACCACCACTCACAGCAACGTATGGGTTTGAAACGTGAGATTACTTACGACTCAAAAGCAATTAAAAATGGAACGATATTGTGTTCAGTATAATGGCTAGAGAATCAAAAAAAGGTAATTGAACCAAAGCAGCGAAATAATGGTAAAAGTAAACAGACCGAATGTAGAATGCAATGGTTACTTTTAAATTAATTATTGTTCTATTTATCTCTGCATTGCAGTTATAAGTGATAACAATTAAAGTTACTAGTTTCATAAAAGTTTTATTTCCCTGAAGAAACAGGCAAACCAATCAAGAAAATCATTTATAAATAATTGAATGTATACAAGGTCTGCTCATTCACTTATTTATATAATAAAGTTGTAGTGTTTATCAGACAATAACGATGGAAAAAGATCATTTGTTGTAACATTAATGAGTAAGAGATTTATGATTGTGTTCAATAAAACTTGAGATATTTTTTTTTTTGTTAATTCAATTGAAAACAAAAGATTTATCAAAATACATGATGATTATTGGAGAATTCAATGCCCTGAAGAAAAAATAAATAATTTAATTCATTGTTATATATTATTGTTAACTAATTTATTCTCGTTAATTAAAGATGATTAGAGATTTTCCTAAATATGATAATCTAAAATCACTCTATAACAGTAAATAACTAAACATCATTAGATTCTATCAGCGTTGAATCACATGTTTACTGAAATGGATGGAATATAATTTCCATATTCCATGTGGGAATATATTGGTCTTTTTGTTAGCTAGCAACAATAATTAAGTAGACATTTATTCTCGAGGATAATGAACATTAGAAAAATCTAAAAATAAAAAATTATGAATGAGAATTTATTGAAGTGTTAATAAGTATACACAATTTCTCAATTATTATGCAGATCCATTTGGCTCCTGGTCTGAGGATAATTGGATATATGTACAGACCTGTTAAGATGCTAAGTAGCATCAAGCTTTCCTAATTAAAGCCACGTTAGACCAAAATAGTATATCAAGGGTATTGAAAAGCTAAGTAGTATCAAACTCTGGTTAATTAGGTAGAGATTTAGGTTACAACATCAGTAGTGTTAACACGTTAATTACAAAAAAAGTATTCCCATCTATTTTCGATTTCATTCTTAAGAATAAAAATGTATAATTAATAGATTTCAAATGATCTATATATTCATGGATAATATGATTATTAAAAAACATATTTGGGAAAATTAATATGAATAAACTATTTTCAAGAAATTTTTATTTTATGATGTAGACTATCTAGATTTAGATAATTTTTTTAGTGATTTTCTACACCACAAAATGAAGTCAATTCACTTCCTTGAAGATCCATGAAAGATAAAGGCAAAAAAAAGTTGGAGAAAATATAATAAAAGTGAGTTACCAGCTAAAAAGACTTTCTTGGGATTAATGTATTCTTCCATAGTGTCCACTGTATCTACTGGATTTGTCTATTATCTAGGATGAATAAGGGAGAAAAAAGCAAATTAACCCCGCGATGACAGAAACAAGTTGACACATGGGAATATCGTGGCCTGTCAAAACATCATGGAGATAAAACAACCTCTGACTCGCTCTCTGACGAATAGGAAATAGGATAATAAAAGGCTGGGTGGATCAAACCTATAGTCGGTCCCACAGTGACATCAGCGAAATTACAGTCGATCGATTCTCATTCCACTTGTCGCTAAATGATTCGTCTCTCTATCATTCGCACCCACTACCCTCCTCATCTTGAACCAACAGCCACGACTTTAACGAAGAGAGTAAAAAGCGGAAAAATTCTATATCCTAGTTGTCTCCCACATGAATTCACCACCAAGGGAATCGACAATTGCTACTAAGGCAAAAAAGATATTGTTCGATTGAAAGAGTATAGTCATTTTCAGCAGAAAGCTAAAAGAAAGTCTTCATCACTTTTTTTGTACAAAAAAAAAAAAACAAACCCAATCATCGTTAAAGTTGAACACTGATTGTATTACAATAAAGCACATTTGAATATAAAAATATTCTCAAGGTTAATTCGTACCAACGATAAGGCTTGAATGAAATTTATGATTTTTTATGCATAGTGGCAATTATTTTATTTGATAATTGGATAATTATTTTAATTAGTCAACTTCATAATCATTAATTAGCATTATTTGAAGTTGAATAATCTTTTTTATGTAATTACTGAACAGCTTAATGAAACTCCTTGACCTGGACCACATATTCTATGTTGGTTATTATTGAAATATATTGATAACAATTACATTTATTTTTTTTTTTTTTTTCAATGTATAAAAAGAACTTTTTTGATGCTAAATAATTTATTTGGAAAATCGATTTTATTTTTTCATGAAAGTAAATAGATGTTAGGAGCTGGAAAGAATGTGTTAATAATAAATGAATTTCGAATAAATTATCTATTTTCACAACTGTTCAGACCAATGAATTATGCAACATAGAATATACAGAATAAATAATTATTTAATAGTATTTTTTCATCTCCTTATGCATTTCATATTGTGTTTGAATATTTCATTATTGTTTTTTCAATGTAACTTTTTTCGAATTAATCAAATCTTCAGTTATTTTGCTTATGCTCAGATAATTATTAATTAATTATTTATTGACTACTTTAAGTAATTCAATTTTTAATTAACAATAATGATTAAAAAGCCTACCACTTAATTTGACCTAATTGTCAGAATGAAAATTTTAAAGAGAAGGATTAAAATATTATTTCACAAAGTAGTAAAAATAAAGAAGAAGTTTAATAATATTTCTTACCTGTAGAAGAGCAGGGGGTCTTGGCTGCCTCTACAAGATCTTCCCGGCTACCAGGAGGTGCCTCCAACATCGTACTTTTGTCAGGAAATGTTTTAACACAGAGCAGGCTGAAAGCTACACAAAAAAATGATATAAAAATAAAATTGAATAGAAACTATGACGGAACAAGATTTAAAAAAAAAATAAACAAGTGTTATATTGTGTATACATAATCCAGAAGAAGTTATATTCTTTCTTAAAATCTTGCTAGTAAAACTTTATGTTGACCGCGCATTGCTCATCCCCTAGACGATACTGGAGTCAAGTTAGTGCTTGCTACCTGTCCCGACCTACTTCTGCTACTTTAAAAAACGTGCACCGGTGGAAAGAATGAGGAAGAGAAGAAAGAAGACTCGTAAACTTTTCACGCCCATCCAATAAATTATTTTCTCTTTATTGTCGTTCTTCCAACATACCAGAAATTACGTTGAGTCTTCGATAGTTTGTGGAGTTGAAGTCTAAGGAAATATACTTTTAATGTGTTTCACTATTTTCTTTTTTATTCGATTATACTTCTACCGTGACTGATGATCCATCTATTTTAACTTAAAAACAACTGACACTTTAGATCGATGTTTATTTTTAACTTTAATTTAATTGTTTAATATCATTTCAAACATATTATGTTTTATTTAATCAACTGAGTGTCACAATACTGATGTTTTCTATCGGAGAAATGAGAAGTATCTATTTGAAATATGAAAGATTGATTACATTGTATTAAACATTGAGAAAGAAATTTAATAGAAATTTAATAGATAAAAATCTTTTTCAAGAATTATCATTAAAGTCTGATGACAATCTGGGCAATGCTTATTTTTTAGTGAAAATGGCAAATAAAATATTTCTGTGTGAAATAAAAAAAAATTTATGTACCGAGATGTGAACAAATATATTTTAACTATAAATGAAAATTTAATGGTATGCATGTCAAGATATAGATATGAATATCAAAATAAGAAAAAATAACAAATAAAAATGTGTATTACAATAAACAGAGAAAAAATGATCAATAAATGAACAGGCTTTAATGAAGATGATATTAATTTATTCACCGAGTTCTCTTCGCCTTTGTATTAATGTTGTTAATTTTAATGAAGTCTTTTCTCATAAAATAACATTATTTCCAACTTAGAATAAGGAGACAGAAAATATGAATGAAATAAATTTATAAATTATAATAAAAAAATTCACTTTGAATGAAAGTTTATCTTTGATTTCATACATGTTGCCTCAGTTGAATCTCATTTGGGTTCATCAGGTTAATGAGTTGAATAAAGTATTTCAATACCTAAAGGGCTTTATTTTTACTCTAATTATGAAGTATAAATAACTTTAGTAAAAAAAAATTAAATTAATATTATTTAGCAACCTCGTAACAATATTAACTTCATTATTATTATAATTATTTCAATTAAAAATTTTTTACTTCTTGCAATTAAAAGTTTTCTAATATTTTTCATTAAAAAATAATTCATTTTCACTTTGAGAATCAATAAAGTGAAATTAGAAGAGATTTTTTGTTAATATTCGTTCGTCTTGATGCACAAATTTGACTTTTAAAATAATATTAAGTAGTACGAAGTTAATAAGAGCTGACAATGTTTCAAGATGGTGACGTGGCCCTATAATTTTCCGCAGTCGTAAATATTAGAATGTAGTAATGTTAAGTTCTAGTATACTTAAATTTTAAAAATATTTGTAATTAACTCCTCTTAAGGTTCACCACACAATTCTTGATACTTACGAGTGAGTGGATTTTAATTAAATTCTCTCTGTACATACTAAAGAATTACGTAGTAGCGTGTTGAGAAATAATGAAATAAATGTGGGTAAATGTAGAGCATGAAGGGAATAAAGAGTAAAGAGAAAAGGGAGCATAAATTTGTAAATATAGTGCGTGAGAAAAAGTATTTATGAGGTGTATCTTTCATCCTCAACTATAGCTACTCACATTTAAATTTCCCGCCAAAATTCATTCTGCCACAAAATTAGACAAACGTTGGGTAATTTTCGTGACTCAATGTTCATAGTTTGAATACGGTAATTCCGTCAAGCCGGAAAGACGTTTTAAGACTGGAAACGACATTCTCGAAGACCCTTGGAAGCTTTCACACGCGACCACGTCGGGTTCTTTACTTTTATTAGAGGCATCAGTGTCAAGAGAAAGAAAAAGAACAGTCTCATCTTCTCCTTTTTCTTGTTTTATTGGACTTACTAACGTGTTTTTTCTTTTTTTTTCTCTCTATATACTCAACCCACAATTTATCTGTTCCGCAATACAATAAAACGCAATTCTGCACTTTTCGGCGATAAATTTTATTTTATTTCGATTTTTAAAATTTACGACTTCTTTTATGTTTCTCAGTAATCTCACTGTTTGTTCCAAAGAATTGTGTGATAAAATTTGAATATAACTTTAACAAAAAAAATCCTTCCCACTAAACTTCCGTTTACTCAGTATTCAAGGATCGATGAGATAAACTTTTAAGAACTGAATCCTTTTTTAGCTCACCAGCTTCTTGTTTTCTTTTTTCTTCAAGCTTATCATTTTTTTTTTTTAACGAAAAATCGTTTTATCTTCCGTCAGGATTTTCTGGAAGAACTTATGTCTTATATGGTAAAAAAATTCATCGTTTAGTTATCAAGAGAGAAATAGATATCTAATAAATAGAGGCAGCTTCTTTCTTATGCTCTTTTTTCTATACGTGTACCTATGTCAGGAGTTTCATGATGAATCACGTTCAATTTTAAAAGAACGTGCGTCCCTGAAAAATAGTTTTCTTTGGCAAAGATTTTTTTTTTAGCTTTTTATGTCAATCATCACTTTTACTTTATATCACTTTGATCATAATGGAATATATTACTTTGTGCTACAAAGTGAATCTTAATAAACTGGTCATTCTTTCAAAAATATTGACACATGCCTTTTACAAACATGTTACAAGAAATTGCCGTCAGTTATTATTTTTTTTATGTAATTTTCATGAAAAAAGCTTTATGACTTTGTAGTTTTTTTAGTGAAAAAATCTGTGTATGAATTCATGAAGCTTTTGAGAAAAAATCAACTAAACAGTAGTTATTTATTTAAACGAACAGTCAAATTGCGAAAATTTTTATTCATTTTTTATGATAGATTTCACTGGATTTTTTTATAAAACTTGTAAATTAAAAAAACAAAAGTTATAAAGTTGAATAATAAAAACGGTAAAATTCAATAAAATATTTTAAGGTGTGAGTAAATATTTACGAATACTATAAGTGTTTGTTTTCTCTCCAGAGAAACTATGTTGTTATATACGAAATAGGTTCATCGAGAATTGAGATTTCCTATCAGGACGAAATAGCAATAACATCTCTCCGAATCCGACAATTTGCTTTACACACCATCAAGTGCAGATGTTCAATAATGTGGTTGTAATACTCAAGAATGATTGAGCATTGTTATTTCCTCAATACATAATATATACGTAGCAAATGTATATCCCGTACTCACCCCGCTTTACGTCTTGCCACGTGTTCGTGATTTTCGTCTAATCTTTACCCACTTCCAGGCTTCGTCCTTATGCCAGACGATTCTTTTCTTACATCGTATAACAATTAATCTTTCCTTCTGAAACAAAATAAATACATTTTTTTCTTAAATATATATAATAAATAATATAAATATCATTGAAATATTTATTAAAAAAACTTAATGTCAATTTAAAAAAAAATATGAAATTTTGTGAAATAGATTATTGAATTTTTTGTAAACTCTGAACTATTGTAAAGTTTTATATTTTTGGAATATTAAAAAATCGCAAATACAATGAGATCTTTTATTGCAAATAGAGCAGACAATTCGAGAGAGTTTATTAAAAATGGTTTGAAATTAAAATAAATTTTTTAATTAAATATGTATGGATTTAATGCATGAGTAATAATTAATTAAAAAAGAAGTTCTATATTTATATTTGTATAAATTATACAAACGTTTGTTTTTTAAAAATAAAAAAAGTAAATATCACAGCAAAATCAATAAATATTCACTATTTCATGATTCTGTGATTTTCACTGTTTCATTATCATAGATTGGAACACACATTACAATAAAAAAAGTATTTCATTAAAAATTTTAATACAAAAATGACAATATTCATTTGAAATTTGAGTGTTTTATTTCAATGCACTTGAAAGTGTTTTAAAAGTGACTATAATTCTAATTGAATAAATGACGTTACATTAAAACATGTTAAGTGCATTGAAATAAGAGACTTTCAAATTTGAGATTTGCAGTGACTAGTATTAAACTATTCTGCAAAACAGAAAGTTTTAATTAAATATATTTCCTTTCTTCATGATATGAAAAAATTCTAATTCTTCACACTAACAAAATATTAAATCCTCTCTACCTCACTAACACATTGGACATTATTTTATCTATGTAGAATGAATTTATACAGAAAAAATGTAATCAAGATTAGAATGAAATTTATAACAGCAAGACAATTAGCATGTAGGCTTTTGCAGTGAGACTATAAATGACGTCAGAGAATGGTATAAAAGATGGGCAAATTATTAAGGTTGTAGATAGAGTGTAATAGTAGTAGATTTCTGGAAGCTTTTGTATCTGGATTCATTGCACGTTCATCGGACCAACGCGAATCGTCCACGCGTATAAAAGTGGTCTGTTTCTCCATCTCTATTTCTCGCTTACTGGTCTCTCTGTAGATACACGAATATAGAACACATTGGTACGTCCCAACGAACGGCATGTGTGCTGCACATGTGTCAAATGCATAATGCATCGACGTGTAGCTATGCAGTCGACTTGGAAGCTCCACGATTTTGCGGGTTGTGTGTGCATTCTGTAGAGCGTGAAGTAGTAAATATAGAAATGAAAACTTTCAGACCGTAGATATGTCATTGTTTTGTTAAATTCTCTTCTTTATTCCCTTTGATTCTGTAAATTTTGCTGATATAAATTGTCGAGTGGCCAATGTGAATAATCAAATAAATACCCAAGTCAAAATTATGGTTGGATTTTCAAGTATTAAACTTTGCTGTTCCTTTAATGAATTATTTGCCACTTTCAATTGGACTGCATAATTAGACTCAGTAAGATTCAGAGGATTGAACTTCAATTTTTAAACTTTGAATTTAACCATCTGAACTTTCTGAAGATCTAAAAAAGAAACTCATTTAAATCCATCTCAAATGGACTCATTTCCCAAATCTACCTTAAATCTTCGTCAAATAAATGAACCATAAGAAGAAATTTTTTAATTGTAAAAAAACAAAATCATTACAGTTATTTAGAAATATTGTCACATCACTAATGGCTTCAACCTAAAGATACATTATTTTAAACGTCAGTTTAAACAATGAGTAAAATTTTCAGCTTTTTTGATAATTAAATAATCATATTTTTAATTCTGTAAAAAACTTCAATAATTTTGATGTGTTGAAATGTTAGGATTAAACTGTTTTTTCCGTCATTTTTCTCATTAAGAATATCTAATAATTTCATGTTATTTAGTTGAATTATTCTCGGTTAGTTGTTCCTAATTTCTGACCAGAGGCTCTAATTAGAAATTGTTAGCGAGGTAGCAAAATTATTTAATTAAATTAATATAATTTGACAAAGCACTTGCGTCTCTTATTACAATATCCAAATAAATTCCCATAATACCATTACATGAAATTAATGTTTACTAAATCAAATAAAGCATCTGATATTTTCTTGTTAGACTAATGAAATAAAATCCGGAAGAGACAAGCATAGTTACGGAAATAATGAAAACGAATATTTAATTTGAAAAAATAAAGAAGAAAAAAAAATTGTCACAAGTACTTTCTATCGTAATCGAATCAAGTGTATTCATCAAACAGTTAACGATTCAATTTAATTATTCAATCTCGTTTGTCACCCTCGAATCGACCACGCAACTTCGGAGAAATGCTGATTTAGAAACCTTCACCGTAATTTCTGATTTAATTTAACCATTAAACCTCTTGTACGACCATTGACCGATCCTATCTCCTACCTCGTTTCATCCTCACTTCGCTGAAGCATCCCAGAAGTGAACGTAAAATTCATCATTCGCGAGCTCTTGCAAGCACAACATCATCCATTCGTGGTGACATATAACTCTCACCCTTTCTCGTGGTAACTACGTACACTCCCAACCATTCTGACCTGAGTAATTGCACTCATACCTTGATGCTGCGACATAAATGGAAGTCTCGTTAGTTATACGCAAAATTTACCGTCTTCTGTGAGCACGAAGCTACAGAAAAATACCAAAGTAAACAATGTTTTTCAAAATTTTATAAGTCTTAAACAAATATTTGCCCTATTACATCGTTTTAATGATGCCCTCAGAATCCTTTCAAGATCCTACTCATATCATCAAACCAAATAATTGATATTTTATAAAAATATTTGAAATACTGCTTTTCAAGTTTATGTTTATTTAATGATTTTATCAAAACATTTGAAAAAAGTGATTACACTAGGAATAGGATAAGGTTTTGAAATTAAAAAATGACTTGGAAAGTGTCAAATTTAAGTAAAGTGAGATGAATTTAAAAGGGGATTTTCTCTACTGGAAAAAATCGGTTTCCCAAATTTCTATTTTAAATAACAATGAAAGATGACAGAATTGATACCATTACAATTTTTATTGAAATTTGATACTTTATATAGTTTGAATAAAAAGATTAGAAAGAATTTAGAAATGGTAAATAATCTTGGATTTTCTCGTTTAAAATAATTTTTTTTCAAATTTCAAATGATCAAATCTTTATAAACTACTAAGTTATAAGTTCTCATAGGAAATTTTTTTTCTGTGATTTCAAGCTTATAACTTATAACAAATAATAAGCGTAAAATTATTTCGAAAAATTATTTAAAAGTTTTATATACTTTGTACCAAACTTACCTATTGAATCGATTTATAAAAATAGTTTTTTTACTCATAATTCTTCATTCAACTTTATTATTCTTTATCATCTATATTATTCCTATTAACAATGACAAAAGATATGAATGATAACTTTTCCAGTTGTTTTTATTGAACGTGAAATTATTCTATTAAAATGAATCTCAATGCTAATAAAACATTATTATCATTCATTAATGCTGTCTACATAAATTTACTTAAATTTAATTAAAATTAAATTAGAAATGGCATGTAACAAAAATACTGTTGTCAAAATTTGGTAGAGAATGTTTGTTTTCCTTAACAACACTTTAGTTCCCTATTCGTGTAAAATAATTCATTATCATCAAATATTTTTAATCAATAAACATAATCTACCCTAATGACAACATCTTTTTTACTATTTTTTATTTGGTTAATAGAAGACTATAAAATGATGTAACTTTGAAGGTTTACAGTATTTTTACGAGAAGTTATAAAATTTGATGTCTAATAGTTCTAAATTTAATTGTCCTTTAAAGCACAGTCTGATTAGTTTATTTTCATATACTTAATGCCGTTCTTAAATAAGAGAAAAAATTTTATATTACCTTTTATACCTATAATGTGTTTCTTAATAACCTTTATAAATTTCAAGAATTTTCAGTGTTGTTAAAGAAAGTATAAAAAAAAAGAAATAATGCTTCTACAAAAATATATGCAAAAAGCTTATGTTAAAGATGATGACACAAAGTAGTAAAATAATTTCGTAAAAGCTATAGACACATCAGAAGTAAACCTCCATTAACAATAATCAAATCATTCATTTTACGTAAAAAGATGAAAATGCTACGTTAAATAGGTAAAAGCTCATGATGAAAGCACCTGGTGACACATATATGGTACTTGGTGGAATTATGATTTAACACAAAGTGTAGAGGGAATTGGTTTGAGTGCTTATTACCTCTGCTTCGTGAATTCTAACATAGCATCTCTAGAGACTTATACTATATTTGGCGACTCATACCTAATTACAAGATTGATTGTAAGCCTATCTTTTGCATCCCAGTTACAGAGAAAATGAATTTCTCTCATATTTCACAACGTTATCACTAGCATTATGGTGATGATAACAATAAAATTATTTAAAAGCACCATTATTATGTGAATTCAACAAAATTACTTTTTTAAATTTTTCATACAGTGTACACGTGGAAAATACCCTTTTTACTTCTTTATATGAAAAATATGTGCTCTTTTTTATTTATGCTTTCTTCTCCTCTCAAAAGAGAAAAAAAAATGTCATAACAGGTACACCATAACAACTCTTGTGGTATTCTGTCAACGAAGCCCACACTCTTCTTTCTCTATGCTCCTTTAAGCTTTGATAGAGGCTTCATACTCACACCAGGAAGGGAGAATAAGGTAACCACTATACCGGAATATAAACATATACTGTTCTTTCATGCTACTCAAGTGAAGCAGCAAAAGAACTGTGGAGATATATCAAAAATATATAAGGTAGAAAGAATGAGAAAAGAAAAGTCTGAATTCTTTGAGAGCTTAAAAAGGATTTTAACTTATGAGATTTTGGATATTCTCAGAAGCTTTACACTTTGTTACTTTATTTTCTAGTATACTCCAACTATACAACTTTACAGTTGACATGTTTGCTGAGTATCAAGAAGCTATTAGGATAAATAATAGTGATGGATTCAATGATGTATTCTGTCACCAAGCTATCATCAATTCCGGTATCATGTTACTCTGTAAATTTTTGAATTATTTTTATGGCTCTTGAAAAATGAACATTTTTGTAGAGATAGTTGTAATGAAAATGTTTCAAAGTAGGTTATAAAGAAAACAAATAAAAGGCAAGAAAAGATAAACTTTAGCTAACATATTTACTAGAAAGTCTCTTACAGACCACAACACAAACAAAAAGCTTTTGGACCTGCTGCTTGAATACTTTTCCAGCTAGGAATGAGATAGGCCAGTCGTCTACTTGCGGTCGATGGACGACACTAAGAGAATTCATGAATCGATATCTTCAGCTGCTATTTTTTTATAGAATTTTCTTAAAATAAGTTGTTTTATAGATGCTCCTTTATTCTGATATTTTAGCTTTAAAAATAACTGTGGAATAAATGTGGATTAGCTATTTTGACTTGATCTCAAAATACAGGTATTAACAGAGTTGTTTCAATTTTGATGTATATTTTACAAAACATGAGAAAATAATACTTCTATTTGGGTATCATTAAATTTTTGTCTCCAACATTATCAAGAAGATTTTCTTCTTTTTTAAATCTGATTATCAGGATGTAAATAATTATCAATATTTGAAGATCTCATTTGAATGCAATCACTCAATATATTTACTACAATCAATAGTTCATCAAAACCATATGATTATTTTTTTTTATTCATCCTTTCTCAATAATCGATATTCAATCAATTAATATTTTTAGAAAATTGTCACTTGTTATGTCGATAGACTTCCTCAAGATTCCAATGTCTTTCTTAATGATAAAAATCTTCGAATAATGAACATAACTGAGCTTTTGAAGAGCTTTACAAAGTAAGACCAGTTTTTTTATCATTAAAAAAAGTCATGATCATAAAGCTCTATCAAACTTGAAGAAAATCGTATTTGAGATGCTTTCATATCCCCTTCCATCGAAAGAAACTGAGCGACTGGCTCAGGATGATATCACACACTGAAGGATAAGAAATTGCAGACAGAGAAAAGCATTCGAAAAAGCCTTCGATCCGAATGAGAGACGATAAGTTTTCGTGAATGTCGTCTTTGCAACATCTGTCTTTGTAAGAGGCTTATGAATCAACTATAATGCACGCATGCTATACATATCCAATTTCTATCATTCTTAAGTTCGTAAGCACACGATGAACTTAAACTTCAATAGAAGATTAGTGAGGAAAAGTAGTAAATTACTCTTAACGAATAGGATCTCCACTAACTGAACTTTACGATTGTTCGTACAAGACCTTGTAATTCTGATGTATCGACAAGGATTAGAAAAGGTCTAAACTCTACTATGCTATCTGAAGAACTAGGATTTTCCGACCTTTTCACTTCTTTCTTTCTATTTCTATAGACCATTAACTGTGTACGTATCAAGTCTCATGATAAAAGGATGACCAATATTTGAAAAGAAATTCAGACTTGTCAAGTCATCAGAATTTAATACTGTCTTGAGTCTATATTTAGTTTTGCCGTGGTTTTTTGAATTAATTAATTTTAATATTTTCTACATATATTTGCTACAAATTCAAATTTAATTTTCAAAAATAAATTTTCAATCGTTACTTAATTATTTTGATCTACCAATAAGTATTAGTTTATCAATTAATTAAATAAAGAATGGGAGTCAACTATTAATCCTATTTACCAAAGTTTATGATACTAAAGTGTAATAATGTTAATTGGGTATTAGTAGGCTTAGTGGTTCTTATTAGACTCTGATAATTATAGTGTATTAAAGTGAAAAATATTCAGAAACTGGTGAGAGTTCATTTAAAAGTATTTTTGTGCGAATGTTCAAATATAAAGGCATATTTTACAATAACTATTTATATTTTCTGTATGCCATTTTATTTAATAAATATGGAATAAAATCATTGAATTGAAAATTATCCATTTTCTACCATGATACTCATCATTTATTCTTCATTATCAATAGAATTTGATCAAAAATAATAATAGAAATAGTTACTATCAGTTATTATATTTTTATAGATGAAAATAAAAAAATGGCAAATATTAAAATTCAGATTTTAGAATAGATTTTCTTTTGGTTGAAGCAATGTAGTTTACAAATAAAATTTTCTAAACAGAAAAACGTTTTCAATACGACAAGAAATAAAACCAACCAAAAAATGATAGTTGTATTGTTGTAGAATTCAAATTATACATCAAGTTTACTTCTCTCTATATTGTTTGTTATTCTTCCAATTTCAACAAAAGATACTTGAAAAATACAAAATATATTTTTCCAATAGTTTTTCCTATTGAGCCAAATAATGTTATTTATAAAGTTTTTTAACAATGAACTTTTGAATTTTACAACAGCAAAAAGTAGTTTTTGTTACTTTGAACATAAATTATCTGCAAAATAGACAAAAAGCTCGTATTCCTTAACTTTTGAATTAAATCAATAAATACTTACTATAATAAGAAAAACTGTGTCATGCTTTGAAGAATAGAATGAGAAAAAAACGAAAAAAGTCAAATTGTAAGTGAGAAAATTCGATTAAAGTATTTTCTTTAAAAACTAAGACAATTCTCCCACAAACAGACAAAAAGTTTCTACAGATCTTAAGAAAAACAAAAAATTTTATCTCCTTTTGTTCACAAGGTTGCTGGTTATTTTTAACAATAGACATTTCTTTCTTTCCTTAAGTTTGAATTGGATGCCATAGCAATCTCTGTTTAAGAAAATCAATTGCACAACACAACAAACACAATACTTTCATTCAGCTTTTCCAATCAGTTAATGCAATAAAAAAAATTAACTTTTTCCCACCATTTTCTATTATCATAACAATTGCTCCAACAAAACAGCAAATTTCAACTTAAATCGTAAGATTTTATAAAAAACAATAGTCAGTTTATTTAGCTTTTTTCGTTTAATGTGAGAAAATAGTTAAGAAACTTCATCTTTTGAAAGAAGAGTCTTGTATTATTCAATAGCACTGTCAATAAGGGTTGTACAAGTCCCTTAAACATAGAGTACTCGCAAATAGATGATGCAGTTTCGCACAAAATAGAACAAGGCTTTTGCCTATACAGCTATTCGTACGTAGGATGCTTTGGTACGTTGAATAACATGCCGACCTTTGGAACACGATGCAATGTACAATGAACACAATGAACAGCTTCTCTCGTTCGATGCGTTCGTTTGAAATTCAATGCCTATCAAATGATCGATTTACTTCAAAAAAGAACTTTGAAGCTACATAAATTATTTGTGACTGTTGTTTCTGATAATATTAATGGATGATTGAAAATATATGAAAAGGGAATAGGGAAAATATCTCTCTGAAGAGGAAATAAGAACAGTAGATGTTTAAATTATCTCGATGGAATGTCTACTTCGACTGAAATATCTTCAAAGTATTTATTTATTAATTTTAAGAAAAATAATCGTTTATGGGAAAAATTATACAAAATTCAATTTTCAATGCTTTTTAAAATAACATTATCTTTTAATTCTAGTGAAAATAAATTTAAAAAGGCAGACTCATTTAGCAACAATTTAATCCATTTTTCTCTTCATCTTCAAGACTTTTATGATTTAAAGGTCACCAATTTTCGTGAAATGTTGCTAAAATAATCTTATTACTCCCAACTCATCTTCTCGTATTTCTTCAGTGAATTACTGATATACAGGTATACAGCAATTTGATTATTCTTGGAAGAAGTGTAAATTTTCTCATCTAAGAATTCGCCCACCTTCTTTCACTAAAAGCTCGCTCATTCATTCACCTCCCTTCTGGTATAGTATTTTCCCACAACCCCTACACACCAAATTGACCGCCGTAACTCTTCCCACGATAGGACAGCAAAAATAAAGCAGAACAAAATTGAGAAAACAGCAGAGATTAAAATATAAAGAAGAAAAACTAACTGACAACTGGTAGCCAGTAAGGATAAATTTCTTGGGTTCTAGCCAGCTTGCAGATCATTTATCTATTCTTGCATATATCTTTTTTTTATTTTTTTATCTATTCATTAAATTTTTTTTCATTCAACTTTATTAGTTTCAATAACATTTTTTATAAATAAATTAAATTGTGTATTATTTAACTTTATAGAATTTCAGTCATTTGTTTGGAAATTGAATTCCACATCAATCATTTTGAAGTTTATCTAGAGCTTTCTAAGAATTTAGATAGAAAATATACATAAATTTTTAGTAAATTTTTGAAAGACTTAATATAAAAGTTTAGTTTCATTGTTATAGGATAGAGATATGAGTAGTACATATACTGATTTATAGAAATATGTATCATATTGTATGTTAACTTTTTTTATTTATCCAATAAATAAATGTTTCTCTCATTTTTTTCTTTATCAACTCTTTAATTCTTTTCACTTGATTAAGAGTTACTTTTAATATAATTACTTATGTTTAAAAAATATCTGTGTTCATAATTAATTATATTGAAAATGAATTAATTTTATTTTGGTTTCTTTTTCAACTTTTATGATAATTAAACTAATTAATTTGACTGCACAAAAGATTTATTATGACGATAGAGGTGATAGTGAATTTATTTTATTGTTTTTCGATGATTTTCTTTTCTCATGTTATTCATGAATGAACCAATGACAATAATGAAACTAATGAGCTTTATTTCATTTTATTTGATTCCTTTTATTTCACTCAAATGCATACATAAATTGCTTGTGAACTTGTCATTTCTACAGTTCTCACTCTTGAATGATTTATCAAAGAGAAAAATCTGTCCTTGTAATGTATGACAGTTTTTGCACTTTTCCAGCTCTCTTCAGGATAATGAACTTGACCCATTCAGGTCATTCACCTATCAACTTTAATTCTTTTTCTGTTTTAGTTTAATCCAGCTCAATAGAGATGGACGTTTTTTAACTGGTACGAAGATGACAGCAAATATCAAACTACTTTTTTCACGTCACAATAAATTTCAACAGTTTCCATGTCAATCTGTCACATCTATTATCTCGTTATGTATTATTGTCTGACTTTATGAATTAAATGTACATATAGATATATTTATTTTTCTAAATGAAGAAAAATTATATTAATTCGTACATGAAAGCAATGAAGATTTAGTTATCTAACTCTATAACTTTTAATAATATTTTACAATTATTGTCTTGCATTAGTTTTTTTGACTTGATTGATAGAATAAAAAAAGAGTCTCTGCCCCAACTTTACTCTGAATATAGAATTTTAAAAATGTTCCTAAATTGAATTTTTTTATATTTCAACTTAAGAGAAATTGCTTCAATTCATTCCATTAGGTAATTTTTAAATTTTAATTTTCAATTTATTACTGAATATAAAACTATTGTCCGAAAAGTAGCAGAATTTTTTACTCTTGAATGATTAAAAATAAATGTGTTAAAAAAGTGGTTTAGGAAGGTAGCCAAAAAAAAGGATCTGTTGTTTCATTTAATTTGTAAATGTCTGGTCATTAATCTTCTCTGAATACTACAAGAAATGCTATTAAATGTATTTAAATTTCCTCACAAAATTTTTTTTTCCTCCCATTCTATTAAGTCAAGCTCATTTACTTAAGCAGGTAAACTTGAGATGAATAAAAATAAGAATAAAAAATCAAGCTGATGATGCGATTGTTTATATAAATGATAACAAACACTTAAAAATTCAAACTTGAGTTCAAAATTATAGTGAATAATTATTTATAGTGTTGGAATAATAGAATAATCAACTCATTACCTTATTTCTATCCAAAGAAATCTTTAAAGAAGTCTTAAAAATTCAATAATTACAATTAATTGATGAGAAACAAGAAGGCGAAAATGGATAAAAAATAATGAAAAATCCTTATGCTTTTTCCAATAAATTACCCGAATGTTTATTTCAAATCTTATTTTTTTTCTATTAGTTATCGTCCTTCTGAACAGTCAAAACTTCCACTTTATAATGAATCTGAATAAGACAGTAATACAGATTTTCTCGAAGCCTTTCACTTTTCAATAATTCTCAAATACTTGTTCAAGAAATAAATCTATAAAACAACTACTCGACCATTTGTTATACCAATTGGATATTTTTTTATGAATTCAACTCTTTCCTCTCGGCTCCTTTCACGTCAGTGAAGCACAACAAGTTCCTTTGTGCGACAAATTCTACAGGTATCCATTCGTTGGATAAAAAGAAGAATAAAAACGAAAAAGAAATGCAAGACCATTTCAAAGCTCTCGTTTTGCACACCCGAGCTACAGGAATAACGAGCAGCCAACGTCTGTTCTTTCGTTTATCCAAAATACGAAAGGAAACGAGGAATATATTGTCAAAAAGAAGTATGAAACTTGAAAAAAATATAAAATAGACTAAAATAAAAAAAAATATGTAAAACGAAAAAATGTAAATAGCTATAGCTCTCTCATTTTGCATCATTGTTTACTTTTTGCCTTTTATTTCCTCTTTCTAGCTTCTTTTTCATCTCTTCTTTACCACTTGAATTAAACTACTCTGATCTCTTGAACCATCTTGAATTCAAATCATAGCTATTTCGAATGATATTTTTTAACTTCTTATTATGAAGTTATTGTAATGAGGTCGATTTTTAAAATTCGTAATTTTATCATATCTTTACGATTTGAGACATTTTAAAGCACATTAGAAGGTTTAACAGGAGATATCGACTCCGGAAATATTTCATTTTAAAGATAATACTCTAAAGAAAACACTGTAAATCTCAGTTTTCCAAAATGCATTATTTTAATGCGGATAAGTGTGTTAAATATGACGTCAACCATTTGATTAACATTGTAGTTGTTGGAATATGAACAAAATTCAATTATTATTCTTTAGTTTATAATATCTTAATAAACATTCTTATTCTCACGGTTATATCTATATTATAAGCGTGTGTTCCAGTGATGATGGAACTACGTCGTAGGCTAAGTTTATATTACACATCGATGTTTATATTATTTTTAAGATAATTATTAGGACTGATTATATATAAATATTATATAGACTAAGTACTATTCTCGTTAGTCTATGAGAGTCTCTCAGCCTGTGCAGATATGTTTTTCGAGCCTTCTTTTATTAATAAAATAATTGAATAATAAATCTAATAGTTTACTTATTTATTCATTAGAATAAATATCATAAATCTGAATTTTCAACAGTAGTCACTTTTAACGCAGATCTAAGTGTGTAAAAAGTAACTACAATGTTAATCAAATGGGTGACGTCATATTTAACACACTTATCCGCATTAAAATAATGCATTTTGGATAACAGATTTACAGTGAATCTCATAGGAGTTTGAACGAATTCAGTCCAGCCGTTTTTTTTTATTTTAATTTATTAAATTATTATGACTATGATTATATTTGATAAATATAAATAAAATATTGTTATAAATCACTTTATGTGATTAAATAATTTTATATTATTTATAAAAACGGCAATTCATTATAAACAAAAATAATTCAATGATGACAAAATGATGGATCTCAATAAATGAGAAGTTCGTCGTTAGGGCACAAAGTAAGCTCAGACCCATTTTTTAATTTTAAAATGAATTATGAAAGAGCTTAATTATTAATATTTTTCTCAGTTAAATTTGAAATTTCTTTCTTATTTTTGATGATTTATTCTATAACCATATTACGCTTAAAGCACATCTCCAAATGTATATGTGCTAATGAATTACAATTAATAAAAGAAGAATAATTAATATCAGGTCAAATGAATGTTCTCAGCATGATTTAGCTTTTAGAGCTTGTCAATAATTGAAGAAAGACAATCACCCAAGCAGGAATAATTAACGGAATCCTCAATTCCGTAAGGAGTCAACATATCAATCAGACACTTTCGATCTAATCTTGAACATTTCTCCAATACAGCAACAACTTATTATTGAATAATACCAATTATTTGATTTTCACATATCTCTTTTTTAATTGAAGCGATAATTCAATCGAAATTACTTTAAATTCAACCAACGGTCTCTTATTCAACATACACATGATTCTATTATGACTGCAGAGGGATAACACACGAATATTTGGTCTCGGTTGCTGAATCTCGCAATTGGCGAATTATTGGGTCTGCAAGCACAAAGACGTGCAAATCCCAACATGGATTTCACCAGGCTGCCCATGTTCTAATTCTGAGCTCTTGTCCTCAGATGTGCGATAAGTTTCAGTCAGGAGAATCCTTGATTTCCTTTAATTGTTAACAATTTGATCAATCATTTTATTGAAATTACAATATATTCCATTTCATTATAGACAATTTAAAAAATTGTATAAAGATCATAACGACATATTTGAAAAGTGTCTATTTGTTAAGTCCTTGTCAAGAACTATTCAAGTTTTAAAACCATTTTTCTATCATTTTTATAAAAAAAGATGAAAAGAGTTACTTCAATATAATTCAAAAAAACATATGAATATTCTGAAATTTTTGATTTTTTTATCAAAAAATATTTCTACTAAATTATCTAGCATATCAAAGATTTAATTCTTATCCAATTACACCCAGTATCGAGAAAAAATTCTAACCAGTTGACTGTAAGAACCAATATATTCACTCAATTAAATTTAAAAAACCAAAGCTGATGATATCTAGTCTATCAGACAATTACCTAGTCAATCAGTAGTGACGTGAAGTTAATAAAAAAATTCTAAAAAACCATAAAATACATGAGAAATATTTCGAAGGAATATTCGTCATATTTTCCATAGCTTCTATTCTGACGTATATTGAATGGATCTATAAAAAAGGAAGACGAATGAATGGCATATCACACAGTCGGATATACAGTGTCAAAGTGATTCGTGTATCGTTCATAGGATCACGTTTCCTATAACACACATATATAGAGGCATGTGTTCACCAGCAGTATGGCTATAAATCTCTGAGTCTCTCTGATCCGACGGTCGCGACGTCACGTCCATATCCTCGATCCTACGGCCTACGTTGCTATCCTGAACTATATCCATTCACATCCTTTACACTATCTCTCCTACAGGTACTATCACAACTACATCCTTCCCTTTCATCTTTCAAACATATGATTTATGTTTTCGTAATTTATACATCGTGCAATGCAACCGAGTTGTAGTCTTGTGTTATCATAAAACCACAAGCTCCTGTGACACCAAGTCATTCTAGATATTTCAGAGTTCACGAACAAACTCTCAAGAAGAGTCAAAGGGGGTGAAAGAAACCAGTAGGGAAAATTGTCTGGTAGAATGAAGCATCAAGGGAAACATTCCGGCTTTGGTCAGACATTCTTCAGCGTCTTGTCTTCTAAAACGACAGAAATAGATTAGATGGAAGATTGTAATAAGAGGATTACTTAGATGAAACCTCCATGATAGACGAATTGATTTTTTCGATATATTTTTAGCTTTCGAAATCATTATCAAATAGATTTTACACTAATGGACTTAGTAATTTTGCTTTTACATCCACCACATTTACGTTACCATTGAGTGCACTTTAACGAGCTGTAATTAAAAGTTGCACAACGTCTGGAATTACTTCTGGTGTATTGTTCTATTTCCTACTATATTCTATATCTCAGATATCTCTCCCTGTCTTCATATAAATTCTAAGTATCCTATATACTAATATTATATACCTTATATACCATTTGTGCTGACGTTCAGCCATATACTTTTTTTACATTATACAACTCTGTCTTATCCTTATGTCGTAACTGCCAGCAATATCCATATAAATTTTTCAAATGTCTATAGGCAAAATGAGACTTTAATGATGAATTTGCTGAAGATCTTGATAGATGAAATTGAAACATTAACCGTAAACTGGATCTGGAATGAAGTTTATTTATGAACAGAATGTAGATAGAAATAATCTACTTCTATTTTTAAAAGAACAATGGAAACTAAAAACTAAAAAATTTATAAGAAATATATGATCTTTTATGATCTATTGATAATGGAAAAAAAGAAAATGAACATTGTTTTATTCAAAGAAAGAATTTGAAGATTTATAATAAAAAATCTATGAATGACTTTGACAAAAGTGAATTGAAATAAATGGAACAGTTTCATAAAGAAGTAATTAAAATAAATGAAAATCGAGTTACAATTATAAAAGTAATTATTGATCAAATTGAGAAGTGGAGTAAAATTAAATATACATTGTAAATTTATTATTGCAAATAAAAATTTTAAAAAATGCTAGAAACTAAGGAGAAATTTTTCGAATTCGTTTTTAACTACTGTTTAAATTTGAAAGCTGAAAAATGACACAAATGTCATGATTCTACTATCATTCTGGATTCATTCACATATATTATCGTTTTATTTAAGTATATTCTGATCAAAAATAATTTTATTCTTGATCCAATAATATCGTCTTTTCAATGGTAATTAACCAATTAGTTAAAATTATTAATATAATAAATTTTAGTATAAAATTCAACTTGGTTTATGAAGATAATTCTTCTTCGTCTTTTAATTTTGTTCTCAAACTAATTGCTTCATCACTTAATTTTTATCTATCCAAATCTTTCCCTTCAGAGTAAATTTTTGGAACTACCAGAAACTTTAGAAGAATGAATCAATTTTTCTTCATATCCAAAACATTGAAACTCTGAGCATAAGCTATTTTGATGTAAGAGAACTCGGAGCAAGATAGATTTTCCGATTTTTGGTACATTAGTAAGGCAAAATGACTCCTTCGAAGCTATGGATAAGAAAGTTAAGACTGAAATTAAAATATGCCTATTTCTCAAATTACGTTATTATGTCTATTATTCATCGTCTCAAAAGTTAAAAAACCGTTTTGCTCCATGGACCCATCTTGCCCCAAGTTCTCCTAATATCGGCAGAGCAAAATTTACAGTCTACTGCAAATCGCTATGAAAATACAAGTCCTCGTTAATTTTTGTTTTAATGGCATTACTCGATTATAGTTGGGTTGAGTATCGATTGAGCTACCTAATTGGATGCTATTTTTTGCAGTAAGATTGTTATACAATCACCAACCGTAGAAATGCAATTACTGAAATGCGGTATATTTTTTTTTATTGTACACCGATTCCATTATTGTCTGTATCATAGATAATAAAAATACTAAATTATACTTACTTTTTCCACTGTAACGTATTGGAGCAGTAACAGTAGCAGAAGTAGTACGTTTTGATCAAAGCTGACGTATTTTTGCTAACGAGGTTGAGATTTTAATCACGGAAAACCTGGAATAAAAGGCAGTAATTAATAATTTGATATTCCATTTCAGTAATTCTTTTCTATATGTACTCATTAAACATTTTATTTGCTCATCAACTTCAGCTTCATTTTTATCTAATGACTTTGGTGTTGTTTTCAATAAATAGTCTGGAGCTTTGCTTGTCTATCTTGGAATCAATTAAATACTGAAAGACATGACATTTCTGATTAAAAGAAAATTAATTAAATTAGCTGCTTTATGTGAATGAATATTTGAATGATTTTCAAACCTTGAGAATTTCAACATCATTCAAAATCACTTCAAATGACTGATGGGATTGTATATTTTTTTGTTCAATCGATGCATTATTATCATCTACAATTGCATACAATCTATTGAGAATGATTTGATTTATTATATTACTTGAAATTATTCATCATCAGCTATTGTCAGAAGAAAACAATATAGTGGATTATCACAACGATAAAGTGTATTACCTAGGACTAAACATTCTATTCAAAGCTCCTTTAAACTCAATATAATCAAATATTGGAAGATAATTGAGCTGACTCACTCGCCAGTAAATTCTGATAGCTCTTGTATTACACAAATCTGCTAACTTCCAAATATAAAGTTTTGGGAAAATAATTAAGTCAATTATTAGATAAAGTGAAATATGATATAATATTGGATAACTTATCTACCTTTGAAATAAGATCAGAAACGCTTGGGAACCATCGATTATGTAAACTTATATATACTTCTGCTAGCTCTAAGCTTGGATTTCTAATAACAGTAACCTGGATATGAAGTTGAGGATGGTTTAACATTAATAATTACTCAGATGGGTAAGTAGATTTATTATTTATTTAATTTCAATTTTTATTAATATTTATGAAGTAGATCAAAAAATTCGTATTAACTTGTGTTTATTATTTATCAAGATAAGTAACTAGGTTAACACTAAAAAGTTATTTCCACTGGTTGAAGTTGGTTGAGATTTTCCTGTTATAGTTTTAAATTATTGAGAGATGATATAGATAGTCTAATGTTTGGATAATCATAATAAGATTGTCTAGTCAATTCATATTTGAAGTTATCCACTTGTGAATTTAACTATCTGCTTGCATTTTAGTATGGCATAATACATGTTCAGATTTATGGCGAAATTTATGGCTTGAGTTGATGTAAACCCAAGAGATATCTTATTCCGATGGGAATGTGTTAGTAAGCTGGAGAACTTGAAAAATAAACTACTCTTTCGACACAATTACAAACTTATTCAACAAAATGTGCAGAAAAGAGGAGCAATAAGAGGAATATTATTCTTTGTAATTCATTTTGCAGGATTTTGTTTTTTTTATTGAAAAGAAATAAAATTTTTATTCGCAAGCATATTTTTACTAGAATAAGAGACATTCTGAAATATTTTACAAAAATAGTATTCAAGATAATTTATATTTTAAAATTTTTGGAATATTTAATAGAATAAAATAAGAATAATGAAATAAAAGATTTTTCAATATGCAGAAGTTGATAAAAAAAAGTTTATTTATATTTAGATACTTTTATTTTTTCTACTTTATTTTTGAAAGATATGTAAATATAATATTATTCAGAATTATTAGAATACTGATTTAACAAAATTGACATAAAAGGAATAATTCTTGGAAAGCTTTTCAAGTTGAAAAATTCAGAGCCCAATGAATACTGATGTTCTTATTAACGAACCAGTCATCGTACAATATTTTCTAATTTATGAATGCTTGAAATAAAAATTTAATGAAAGATTCAATGTAATATTCCATAAATTTAATCATGAATGCATATTCAATGTTTAGATGGAGTAAGTCTTTTGTGAAACTTAATAATTGGTCACTAAAAAAGTTGAAAAAGGAACCGATTATTTTGTTTTAAATTTTTTTACAAGATAAATAACAATACCTCTAGGTTACAAATTACAATTCTTCTGCTACCCAATAATTGGAGTTATATTTTAGCAATGTGCAACCTTTAACCTTTCATTCTTCACTTGTCATTTTAAGGATTATTAACTTGTTATTGATCATCATTATTATTCCTCTATTATATTCTAATAACAAAGCTATTTTTGGATCAATCAAAATAATAATTGGCTTTTTTAGTACAATAGAATGTATTCATAAAACAAAAATCTAAACTAAATCCTATTATAAAAAGAAAAGCTATTACATTTAAATTCATGACTTTGAAATAAACAAAAAAAATATAAAACAATTCTAGGTACGCATTTAGAAAAGTCTTGTAAAAAAATGTTAAAAAGTTTCTACTAGATTTGATATGTAGATTAGTATGAATCCAATGGATATAAGAATTGCCGAGAAGAGCAAGAATTCATTCCAACATCAATATGGTGTTTCACTGTTAAATATTCTTTTTTTAGAATTCTGTCTGTATCAATAGATGAAGCATATTGGCGTATAATAAGAATAGGATTGAACGCAAATAATGAAAAATCCGAGTAAAGAGGTTGACTGAACGTGAACACAGTGATGAATGGAATTTGATTCGATAGAAGAACACTACCTTGACTCTCAGCAAGAATATAAGTAACGAAAACTCTTTGGCATCCATATTCTAGTAGCATTCTCGAACGACGAGTGTCGATCCACGCAAAAGAGAGTAATCTTTGTGATGGAAATGCTGCTGCTTTCATTCATGTTATGTTACAGACCCTCGACTTTTGTGGATTCCATGCAGAAGCTTCAATATACATCCAACGTTTCTCGAAGTCGTTCTATCCAAATCCACTAGTATTTCCGACGTTGCTGCTCTCTTTGCCAACTACCTCGTTATCTTAAACTTCAATGGTCTGTATACTGAAGGGCATAACACAGAACTGGAAGTGTTGAATCTATGAGGTACTACATCAGGCAAAATGCTTATTCAATGCTTTCGATGGTGGTTGACATATCTTCACTATATAGATATATACACATACTCATGTATATTAGAGATGAGAGCATTGCTGCATAAATATCACTTGATTGCTTCAACGTACAGGCTAGTGATGTTAAGGAGCCCTCAACCAACTGCGAAGGGGAGCCTTTGACCTCCCGAGAGACTATCGACTCTCAAGAGCAACATGAAATGACAAAAATGCTGTAACTTTCGACATCCTCTTTCCCAATTGATTACGTCTTCACTTAGGGACCAATTTTATGATACATTTATCATACTTTCTCAGTTTTTATTCATATAATAAAAATGGATAGTTATTGAAAAAATTGATAGCTTTGAGAAAAATTGAATTAATAAATATAAAGGGAAAAAAACTATTTTTACAGATCGAAGATACAAGAAAAGTCAATATTGTTTTTTATGGTAATATATTTTTTTTGTTGTTGGAAAAAATATATCTTGAAATTTCTTGCTAGACAATTTTCATTGATAAATGGTCGCATCAATAAAGAAAAACAGACTATGTAATCTCTTGTACTTTAAATGTAATTGTGACACTTTTTCAATCTTAATCTTTCATAACATTCAAATGGAAATCATTTTAATGTTTTACTTTGTATACTAGACAAAAACATGATAGTTGCATTTTTTATCCTTCCGTTCCATCATTGTCAAGAATAAAGACACGTATGAAGTTCCGAAAAAAAATATGTAACAAGATTGGCAGATGATTGGGGTAATTTACGGTGTGGAGAACTAATTAGATCATCCAGAGAATGCAGAAGAGCAAAGATAATGAAGGAAAAAGCATGTTATGAAGATATGAATAATAATTGATGGCTGAATATATTCCAGTAAACAATGCAAATAGGTAATTGACTGATAATTGATGAGTTTTCTACGTCAATATATCTAAACTGTACATCGCAGTGAGAAAGAGGATCGAAAATCCGTTCAAGCTATAATGGTGAACGACGTTGGGATTAATGTTATTTGGTATGAGAAGGTTATATTGAACGTTGGTTAATCAACCATACTACCAATCCTCTCGGTAAACATGTATACTGAAATGTTATTTGGTCAAGTCTGATGTGCTTCCCTAGAAATCTATAGGAAACAGGCAAGGAAACTCCGCGAAAACAACTGGAAATTTTGTATAAATAATGTTAAAAGTGTTGTTTTTTTTGTATTGTTTTCTTATTGTTATTAACAAAGTTTTATCGTTCAAAAATGTAATAACAAAGAAAACTTTTATTCATAATATGTGGAAAAGATTTTTTCACATAAAATATTTTTTATGATCATTATTTTACTCATTTTATGAAAATACAAGAAAAAGCTTTTTAATCAACAATATATAAAATATAAAATACATTATGTTATGATAGAAAAAATATCTTTTGCAAAAATTAACATTTATTCATATGTGAAATATTTTTTATTTAAATAAATGTGAATAGATCTTCAAAAATGTACATCGTTTTTTTTAGTTAAAATGGAACAAAGTTGATAAGATATTCTGTGAAATATTTTTCTATTTGTAATTCAATACTTTAATTCTCACTGAGAGAATGTTTTTGTTAAATAAATGATTAGTATTTCATTACTTGTAACTAAAAACAATTTCACCGATGATAAGTGTTGTTTTTTAGCGAAAAGAAATATTTATTTCACTTACTCAAATAATTCGTTGATCATATGTAAATATATACAGGAGAAAATTCTCTTGACTTATATTTTTAATAAATATCAAATATGTTTGAACCTAAATTGAAATATTAACGTTACTGCCTTTGGAGCATTGAATAAATTTATATCAATAATTAATATCCCTTGTAAAATTTACATAATCTTTTTTTATGGATTTATTTTTCCACATAAATAAAAATTGACAGAATAATTTCAAAAGTATTGACCTACAATAAACTAAGATAAAGAAAAATATCCTCTCACACCAAAGAGACAATTTATGCCCATGAAATGATGATTTACTTCATGGATACAAGAAAGAAATAGTTTATATTCACATTATTCCCCGTGAAAACATAAAATAAGCTTAAGTTATCGAATAGATCCTGCAGAATATATATATGTCTGTGTATATCAACGAGTGGACTGTGTTTGGGAAGCGGAACGCGCGTGACGCGGCCGTAAATTGCTATTAAACTTCGGCATCCTCACTCGACCACGAAGCGCGTTATCTATCAGGCCGTTTCCATCCACAACACGCTCTGCGGTAGCAGTTGCATTTCCAATTCGTTTTTCGTATCCCGTCTGCCACTAGAGGAAAATTCACTTCGACTATTTCAGACTATTCTCCCCAATGCCTATCTTCAGTCTCCAACTTGATCCTCAAGTAATTTAATAGCTCATATCTCTCGAAAACAAACTTACATGGAGAAGAAAAGAGCAGAAATTTTTATTCTTTATAATGTGACCACAATTCATTAAGGTAGTTATCCCCGAGAGCTCGTATCAAAATTCATTGTGCCCCAGCAAAATAGAATTAATTATATATGAAAAAAAAATATCCAATAAATATCGAAACTTCCGTGAAATTACATTCAGAAATTACTTATAATATAATACGATATAAGTACAATGTTCAATGATAAGTATGTATAATGTTTAATAATATCTAGAAAGTATTATTAATAATTTTTTTTCTACAATTTGAAACAATCCATTGTATGGACCTGTACCAATACATCGACATAACTTATATACTAGAAATTAGCGCACACAAAGTGTACGTGGTGGATGTACAATGCAAATTATTAATTTTGTTTAATTTTCCACATAAATAAAATAACTAATAAGGAAAAAGTTACTCATTTTTTCGATATATTTTGATTATTAGCTAACTTCATATGTCCATGTGAATTCATAAATAGGATGTATGTACCACCACATTACTAATCTTCAATTCGGAAGATTTGTCGGAACATTAATTTTAATAATTGTTTGGTCAATAACTGAACGTCAAAATTGTACGAAATTGTACTAAAGTATCGATTGTATTAAATTAATTACATATTTATTGATTTTCTGTTTTTTTTAAACGTAATCATAAACTCTGTTTTGAAAAATTTATTGAAAATCTGTAACGGTTGATCTTCTACTATCAGACTGTATGATAAAATTGCAACCTTTAATTGCAAATCAAATTTGCATTGGCAAATCTGATATTTGATCTTCATTTCTAGATGTCAGATTTTTTTTTGTTCAGAGAAAAAAAATTTCATTTTTTGTTATTCTATAGTTTAAGAAAAATTGTAAGTCATTGCTCTCGCGGGATTACTACCTTAAATAATCAATTAAGGATTATTTTATTGAATTTTCAAAAGTGAGAATAAATATTTCGTTCTATTGTTAGTTAATTGTATTAGAAATAATTAAATAGTGTTAATAATTCAATATTACGAGAAGGTTGACAGTGTAGAACTTCTGGGCCGCACTTGCACAACTGCTTGTACATTTTAAATAATTTGGAATTGTTTGACATATTTCACAAAACGTTTTTTAATTATTTAGCAACACCATTCAACTTGAAATATTAATCTATTGAAACTGTAAATTATTAAATTTCAATTAAAAAATATTGAATAAAAGTTTCCCTTTTTTCAGATGAATTCACCATTTTAAAAGCTCGAATTCCTATCACTAGAAAGTAATAATAAGGCTAATAATATTCCAATTATTGTGGAAAACTTGGCGTAATTATTAGTTTAATTCTTAGAAACTTTCCAATGAAATATAGTGAACTTTACGAGCCAATACTGAAAAAAAAATTGGATATTTATACTTTACAAAAGAAGTTGAAGATATTATGATTATATTTGCTCTAAACTTTAGTTGAACTAATCTAACTAAAGTTATTCTGGATCAAAGTTAGTTTATGCTAGATATTTTGACTTAATAACATTCATCATCAACCAGTACATCATATAGAAACAATATCATTTTTGGTTGAAATTCTAAAACATGTTTCACTATACTAACTAAATAATGCAATTCTATATAGTCTATTTTTTGATTGAAATGATTTAATTCCAATCAAGTGAGCATTCTTGAAAAATGGTATATTGTTTGTTCGTTCGTCTCAATAGTTCATGATCGATACCTTTGTGTAAAATACAACACTCTACTCTTTCTCTCTTTTTTCCTTCTTCTATATTTTTTGTCAAATTCTTTTCTTTATTACTAAAAATACTCTTTCCAAACTCTCTCTATCTACACCAAAATGAATTTAACATCAATTAGTTATTTTCCAAAATCCGAAAGTAAGTGCTACAGACTATCCGATTTTATTTCCATTAACAAATACATAAAAATAACGATAAAAACACTTTACTCATCAGCTTAACAACATTAGATTTAATAATGTTACAAACATAACAGCTGGTAAAAGCAAAATACGGATTGACCTTTTTCATGATACTCCATTTTTTTTTCTTTCTTTCTCGGCATTTTCATTTTTTTCCCTCACAAGAGCTAAAAGAGCCTCGTGAGTTTATGGTCAAAATTACTTTCAACGCTAGCTAACTGAAATACTCAACACCAAGCTAAATAAAGCGCAGTTTCTGATACTCCTGTTTATGATGCAGAAATATAAGGACTACGAGAGAAAACTGAAACAGGGTGTTGGGTACTTTAATACGATGACTGAAATATAATACTCATTATTATTATATTAAAATCTCATTACTTTCAGTTTAGAATTTATTTGATCACTTGTTATTTCATATACTTCTTCGTGACTTAAAAATTAGTTTTAGAGCCGTAAAAACGATAAAATAATGACAGGTTAAAAAATAGAAGGAAAATGTCTGAAAAATAAGGAGATAGCGGAAAATATTTTATATTCCAATGAGATCTGATATTTTTCCAATACTAATAATGTACTCTGTTCGTTACTCCAGTCGTTTTTTTTTCTTTTTTGACTTCATTTTATATTTTGACACACAGGAAAAATATAAGGTAAGTAAAAAATTGAGAAGAAAATTTGATTTAACTTTTTGTTATTCTTTTATCTGGTTTTCCGTCTATACGTCTTATTTTATGATTACATTTGAGCTGGTTGAGTCGTTTGACGTATAGCAAATTATATTATACTCGTCTGTGGAAGTGAATGGAAAACCACACGTTTATATTCCTTTACTATTCGTCTTTTTCATAGGATCGATTTTTTACAATATCACTCATGCGAGAGCTTTTCTCACTCGTACGAATCTCCAGCGGGATCCAAATTCAGCCGGCCGAATAATTCCTCTGGAATCAAAGTGTACTCACTTGGAAGAAATTGAGACCTTCTCTTTTTCGTACACCTATACCTCTGTAAAATAGAAAACTGGACTAGTGAGATTCACATCCGAATTACGGATTTTCCTTTACTGAGAATTCCTATCGGATTCCTTAGCTTAACTTTCCTGCAAAACCACAACTTCTATTTACGTTTGCTTCTATTCTGCTTATATCAGATACGATCTAATGAATGTTTCATTAAAGAATAATTAATTTATACGTTTAATACAACGGTCTTATTTATAGATTTACTTTTTATTAATTACTTAGAGATGTGTCATTAAAATATGTTTCATTATTCATTGTTGAATACCCTCGACCTTTAATCATTGTTTTTATTCATTATGTCTAATATTTTTAGTATAGAGTTATAAATAGAGTATTGTAATGACCATTAATTTATAATTACTCATAGATAAGATTTATTAATTATAAATCATTTTCAATTGTTTTTTTTAAATTTCAAAAACATTCTAAGTCGATTACTCTTTAAAAATAAATCAATGAATACAGACAGTTTCATATTTAGAAAGTGTTGGCAAAATAATTTAGATCATTTCTCTCAAATAATATAATATTTCTAATTGATATAAATTTTACGAAAACTATTTCACTTACACGAGAATTTTCAACAATAAATAAATAGAGACTGCTTTAATTAAATGATTAATAATTGATTTTTAACTTTTAAGCTGTTTAACAACTTACTTTACAGTGACAATCAATTAATCATGATGATCATAATAATTATTTTAATTTAAAACTGAAACTTTAAGAGAATGTGATAAAAATATCTCAGTGTCTTTAATTGCTGAATTAGCTAACTAGGATTAAAAAACTTTTCAAAGGGTTTTTTTACTGATTAAACGTAAATGGAATTCTTTCATGAAAAAATGTAGAATTTAAGAAAAAAAACCCAGTGTTTGTGAAAATTACATATGAAGTCTTCTGATCTGAGAGAATATTTCCTAATAATTCAAATGTGAAGTAATTGAAAACGATAACCGATAAAAAATTTATTCAAACCCGAAGTAAATTCGATAAAAAAGTTAAAAAGATAATGGAAAGTTTGAAATGTTTAAATCGGAATAAATATCTTCGATTTAGCCGAAAAATGCGATATATGTAGGGAAATCTTTCTTGCGAATAGTTAAAAAGTTTTATAAGTGAATAACAAAATTCAAATTTTCGCTACAAAGTTCTGTTCTCATGATGATACAAAGAATGTAGAAAGAGATTTCCTTGAGGGCAATTTGAAATGAGTTTTCTCTGCCAAGTCTCTCATCGTAAAATGAAGAATACACGAAACGTGTACTATAAAAGGGAATAGAAAGATAAAGTAGAATAAAAACGAAAAATAAAAGAAAGAAAAATAAAACGGTTGAATATATGACTAGTTACAACTACAAGACGAGACAAAATGAAGATTCTGAAAATGAACTAGTTCTTTGTGACGTAGACTGTCGTAGCTTTTTCTCATCTGACTCAAAACAAAATCTTCTTTTTATTCCTTCAATACGGAAAAAGCAAAAGAATACTGTTCGGCTTCTCACAAGCCTCGTGCCAACTAGAAAGAGAGTAGATGACATGCTATGAAAAAAGCTGCTGTCCCACCCAATTGCCACAATTACCCTTTTTCCTTACTCTTTTTCTCCTTTCTATTCGTTCTTTTTCCTCTTTAACCCCGTTTGTCTCTCATCTTCTCTCATTTTTCATTCTTAGATCAATTTTTGCCACGGAAAAATCTTGGTAAAAAATTACAGTTGACGATGAAAGGGAAAAAATGAACGAACTATTGCACCATTTTTAAGAGTAATTTAGAAAAAAGGATCCAACAATATAAAGTGCCTAAAATGGAATTAATTACAGTATTTAAATTTATTTTTATACTTTTCTATTTCATGTTGTTGAATAACTAAAAACGGTTACTACAAGTAAATGGTTCTTGAACGTGAGGTATATATTCAATTTAAACAATGCCTCTTTTCTCTCAGGAAAAACTGGAAAATTAGACTTTGCATAAGATTTATACATCCTTAAAGAAAAAAAAAGCACAAAAAATAGAAGAATAAAAAAATAAAAATTCAATGGATACATTTAGTGGCGTAAATTTTTTGGAATTTTTCTTCACTGGGCTGAGATAAGAATATTTTTCGTGGAAACTTTCTTTCTAATATTACTCCAAGATATGAAGAAAAAATTTAAGCTTGAGAAAAAAGGTTTTTCCTTGTCATGTAGTTATACTACTTTCATATAAAAACGAATGGACATTTCATTTATTATAGAAGTAAATAATGAAAATAGTATTAAGAGGCATCAAAATTATATAAGGGTTATAATTTTTAGATAAAATATTTAATAAAGCTTCAGCTAACATTATATAATGAGTCAAATAAGTAATACTTCTTTTTTCAAATTCATAAACTAGAGATTTCACGAATTTCTTCACATTAATATTTTAAACCTTAATCTCTTACTTGATTCAATATTGATAAATGATAAAAAAAAGTAATTGTCAATGTCGTTTTCCAGAAGAAATTTTAGATTGTCAGTTTATCTTCTTAATAAATCTCATAAATTCAAATTCTAGATGTCTTTGAAATTCGTTCAATCAACAGCGTTAATTTCTTTTATTTCCTGATAAAAAATTGAACATTGATGGCGAATTAAAAGTTGTTAGCTTATTGTAAATTCGTAAATCAGAGAGTTGCATGTTCTCTCGAGTGGATCAACGAGTTACGCAAATGACAGATATAAGTGGCGACAAAAATCTTTGAACCAGATTTTTCTATTTCCCCTGAGATAAGTTAAGAAAAAAAGTTGTGAATTTTGTAGAGAAGCCTAGCTAGAAGTAAAATTTCTGATACCAAATTTATGCACCTGTAAGTATTTTCGAAAAATTCTCCGATTCCGTTCAATTTTTATATAGTGTGAAATTTCTATAAATTTCAGGAGAAAATATTCTATCTGGAATTTCGGGGAATGTTGATTTTCTTAATATTATAAATCAAGAGGAAATTTTTAAATCAGAAGTAGAACGGTGAATCGTATTTATGTCAAGCGCTCATATAAAAAATCAATTTTCAGTCTGATTATCTTCTTGAAGACTTAAAGCTGAATTCTCTTATATATGTAATGGATTTAAATTTAAAAGAAAATAATACTTTTGAAACAAATTTTAGATATTATCACTTCCTTAAATTTCTTACTGTGTTGTAAATAATATTATTAAAAATATAAAATTTCAATTAATAAAACGTTTTATATTATGATTTGAAAGTAGGAAACGAAAACTTGAACATACAAATTATATTAGAATAAAATCAATTGAACTAAATCCATTGAAATAATTTAAAATAAATAAATAATTTTTAGTATGGGTACCAATTCATGATTATGATTTTTTTTTCAAATATTAATAATTTTAATTTGTACAAATAAATGAGTTGAATTTTTTTGTGATAAATTAAATTTATTTACCCACTTTAAATCTAACTGAATTATTTTAATTATTCAAAATGTAAATATAATTATGACATCATTGGAAAATATTTTCAATAATTTTTATATAAAGGAAGAATCGAATTAAATGGACGATAAAGTGTTTGAAAAAATAATCTTTAGAAGAAAATTAATTTGGCTAATAGCTTTGTAACTTATCTCACGATTGACTTCTAAAGTTTTCTTGGTAAACAGATTTCTTATTTGCATGTAACAAAAACATATTTTCTGAGTAAACTTTGTGCAAGAAAGTGATGGTGGCCAATGGTAGCCGTGCCAAGTTCAAAGTTTAAAGTAGGCAAAAGTTTGCCAGTAAAGGGTGAGACTCGCGTGTCAAAATATAAATAAAAGAAAAAAAAATTTTCAAAGAAACTTTGTCAATTTTGCAATGCTTTTCTCTAATGTATATTATTAATAATCCAATCCTAAAAAAATGTATTTGTGTAATTCTTTAATTACTTGTATTGTGAAACAAAAAATAAAATATCACCAAACCAACTAAAATATTTTTTTTCTCGTTCCACAAACAAATAAACAAAAGTAAAAAAAAAACAAAGTTTAGAATGCACTTAATAACGATGCTGGTATAAAACTGAATAAAGAAAATTACTTTAAAAGTGACAACTTTATTAGTTGAGATCAGTCAAACTGTTATCATTTGGCTTGAAATTCATCAATTACTATTACCCTTTGTAACAAGTTGGATAGATGGCTGAATGACAATGAATATTCAGAACAATTTCCAGAATATTGAAGTACTTGCAAATTTCTCGAACGTAACGAGCTGCAGTACGTTTCGATCAATATTAACTCCCAAAAGACTATCAGTATTTTGCATATTTTAAAATTTAATGCCCTAAAAAATGTGGGCAAGTTGAAGCACTTATTGAACAATTTATTTCAACACATATATGAAAACTTTGTTACTATAGTTATTTGGCTTAAATGCACCACATTATTACCCAATTAAGATAATAATCTTCTTCTGACATCCAAATATTTTTTTCTCCAAAAATGCTTCATTTTTAATTAACTTAATTAGACATAAACGAGTTATGAAACAGATAAAATTCATAAGAAATTACTTGAATAAATTATAGTGTTGGATAGTCGTAATGTCAATGTTCATTATGAAGCTTGTCAGAATGATAATATTATGAATAATTAAAATATGAAAAATTGAATTGATTTTTTTAAATAAATTTTTACCAAAAATATTTATCATCAAATTTTGGATTATTTGATATTACAGTTTATTATTTTTTGTAAGCTTGTTTAACGTCAGAAAAATTAATTTCAAGAAAGTGTTTGTCTTTAGCTGACTTGCTTCAGGCACTTCTACATGATATCACAGTAAAATGAATTCCGTTCCATCTGAATTATTTTCTATCATATTCATTTAATTATTCATTTTTCCAACAGAATCTTATTGCCAACAAAATCTTGATTATAATCAAAACAATTTAAATTATAAAAATATTAAAAGAAGATTTAAAAAGGTATTTAAAATTTTTCAGTATTTTCTCGGAGGTATTTAAATATTTAAAGATTGTTAGATATTCACCTAACAATTTCCAAATAGACGTCATCATTCAAGAAATACTCATGATAATGAGAGAGAAATGGATAATTCTCTAGAGGATTCCGATTCTAATATTAATTCACTATGCCATACACACTCTGATCGCAATTACATTCTGGATGCTAGATAAAGGGTGAGAAATAAGGACAAAAGCAATGAAATACTCCAGTGTAAGACCACTGAAATTTCATCTCAATTAGATTTCCAAGATTACTTGGGTTCTCAATCAAACTATTTTTCCTCCTCCTTCACACAATTTTTATTTTCAATTTATTGCGATAAAAGTACTAGAACTGCAAGTATTTAACTTTTTCAAGCTTAACTGGGTGGATATCTATATTTTTTGTAGAGGCATTATTACTTGTGGGCAATATCAAAGTTGAAAAAGAACTTGACCCACTTTTGACTCATATATTACCAAAATATCATTCATGAAATATCAGATGGAGTATAGAAAACCCATTAGAACCATTTTATTTTCTACATTATCGTGAATTAATATCTAGAATTTCAGTCATTTGGTTGCTTTTTAGTGTAATAGGAGTTGAAATGAACTCTGAAGAGAACTTGTAAAAAACATATATGAAAAAAACAAACGGTATGATGTAAAAGAATAAAAACATAGAATAAGAGTATTTGTAAAGATGATAGAATTTATAAAAGCATCAATAAGTGTTGAAATAAGAAGAATGAAGTGTTTGAAAATTAGAGAATGTGGATTATAATTGAATAAAGGTCTCTGAGTGCTTGAAGAGAGATATTCAGACCTGAGGTGTATTGAGTATCATTGAAAGTCAGAATATGCTGGAGACGAGGGTCAAGAGGTCATGCTGGTGGTGCTATTTCTTGTTGTGATAATTATAGTTTTATTAACTATGATGAAGTCAATAAACGACTGATTTTTAAAAATGGTTCAACTTTTATTATTCGCAGTTATTAATAAACCTTATCAACTTTATTAGAACTATGAATTGGAATCACGTAAAAGACAGATAAACAGGAAAAACAAAATAAAAGATAGTAGACATGAACGTAATAATGCTTTTTTTGTTGTAATTAAAATTGTTACTGAAAATTCATTTAGCCATTCAGCCCAGTTGTGCTATTGATTCGGTAAAACCTGTAGATTTGAAAGGTTGTTTATTTTTTCAATTAATTATATAAATTGTTAATTTGATTAAGGTTATATGTTATAACAATTGTATTGTATATATTCAAATTCATTGATAAATGTAAGATCAAATTGTTATGACACTTTGACTTGAACAGCTTTAACAGCGTTGAAACTATCTTCCAAGCCAGTCAATATCAGTCAACAGTTGAACAAACATCTATACCAATTTGCATTTCCAGTGATACGTTAAATTCTTCTCACTCAAAATCATTTCTAGTTATTTGAGTTGATAAAGAAAATTATTCTCTTATGTCACTCAATCAATTATTTCAATTAAACTGTATCATTAAATAATATCTAATGAAAAATCTGATAAATTCAGATTCCAATTCACAATTATTAAATTCAATATATCTTGAATTTAATTTCATATTAATGATGTTAATAATTTGTAATAAATTTATATTTAATGATGAATGAAATCAGATAGTCGTTTAATTAGATTCAATTTCGAAAATTTTCTATGTTTATAATATAAATTTTATTATGTATTAATTTTACATGGCAAAGGGAAATATGATATTTTTAGTATTTCGCTCATTTTATTTTACTAAACTATTTTACTAAAACAATATATCAGGTTTCTAGTAGCTTAAGTGCCTGGCTTTGGTTTTGAAAAATTTAGATTCCCTTAGGGTTCCAAAAACTATTAGAGCTAAAGATGGAGACATCATGCAATCATTTATACGTGATAGTAATTGATGACAGAATAGCCTTTAATTAGTCAAATAGTTTTCTGACACCATCACCCTCCTTCTTACCTTCACTGGAGCTAACAAGGAATCCCAATTAATCACAGCGATTAATCACGTTATATCTTGCGGTAAGCAATGAACAGAGTGTCGTAGCTGTGCGTTGGAAACAAGTCATCCCATCTGGGCAAAAAGACAAACGAGCTCAAGAATTTTTTTCTACTGGCCTCTACTATCTACTGCCCTGAGAAATAAATAAAGTGTTAATTGATTTATGACACAAATAGCCCGCAATGTTATCTGGATTAATTTTTGTTCAATCAATAATCTTTATTTAATCCAATAACTCATGTCTTTTTTATGTTCTTCGCTTAATTATAGAAAACATATCTATTGTTGTTTTCTCCAATAGTTCTATATTTTATGGTTTTAATAATAAATAGAATGCCATAAATAACTTAAAAAAAATTAATTGTGTAATATTTACAAGAAAACCTAATTAATCTTCACAATAATGTTTTTTTTTGATGAAGTTATAGAAAAAACAATATTTAAAGAAAAATTATTAATAACTACAGAGTTCTTTTTTTGTTGAAAACTTTTGCATTTCTATAAATTTCAGTTTCTGATTTGCTATTTAAAAAAATTAAATCAAATACTTTTTGCTACTTCTAGTAATTATTATTAAAATAAATTTGATAATTAAAATAATCAATTTCAAAAGTAATGGACTTTAGTATTAAAAATATAAAGATTGAATTTGAATATATTTTCTTGTTTATTGAAAAGCACTTAATTTTAAAAATTAGAAAATTTATCTTCCTATTTTATTTAAAACATAATAATTATTTCATTGGTAAACATTATGCATTCATCGTTTTTAAATTTTGATATTTGATAATTAATTAAAATACTACTGCAAATTTGAATAAAACTGGTGAAATAAAAAGAAAATAGTAATTAATTATAGCTTTAACAAATATATTCGTTAAATAAAGTTCAATAACCACAAAAAAATGGAGAATTTCAAGCGAAATATCGTCATCGAAAATATACGTTGTTACAAGATTTCAAAATGTCAACGAAGATTAGAAACAATGTTCGATATAAACTGATTCAATTTTTCCCATGAAACAAGAATGAATTTGGAAAAACTAATGGCTTCTATTTAAAGTAAAAGCTTTTGTTATAAATATATATGTATTTACGATCCATTTTTAAAGCATGTAAAACACACTTATTTCCTGTATATCGATATACGACGTCTTGTAAACGATAAAAAGTTTGACAAAGTTTGTCAAGATGCTCATCCCTGACTTTGCTATAAAATAACCAGTTTCAACCCTTCTCGCCCTTCTCTTCTGTCATCCTAGTAAATTTTCTCTATACCAACTCTCTCACTCACTGAGACTTAGCAAATCCTACCGTGGGCTCAAACTTAGTTGTAACTTTGCTTTCTACATTTGCCCCTTTCTCTTCTTCTCTCCTGGCCGTCTATTTCAAATGTACAAGTACAACTTCCCTACATTTTCCGACCCTGAAAATCAAGCTACATGCACCGAGAACCTCACGCAAATGCACACAGTTCCTTAGTGAAATCCCTATATATGTTCTCGTGCCTCATTAACTTAACGAACGTATAACTATTTTCCCTATATATTTCTCAAACTTCTCGAGTGTCTGAAGGAAGCTGGTTTTCAATGAATTGGAATTCAACTGAATCAATTCAATTCAATTTGTTATATTTTTCATTCCATTATTTATACTATATTCCAATGATTTTTTTTATTATTTTTCGAATAAATAAATAATTGAACTATTAAATAAAATATTGATCTTTTGTATTTTATGGAAAACTTGAAAGATTTTCAATTTTGTTATTATATTCCTGATTAAACCATGATCTGTAAACAATAACATAAATACATTTTTTATAAAAAACAAAATAAATGTTTTTGATGATAATAAATTCCTTTTTGAAGATATTTTAGAGTATGTTTTTTTATAACATTCATTGAATCATTAAAATAAGAAGGTCGAAAAATCGTCGTATGTTAGGTTTTTTATCATTTTCGATATCTCAGGAGGTCAAACATATTCCGCACAACCTTTTTTTTATAACGAAAGATCTGTAAGAGACACGTAAGAGGCAATTGAGAATAACCTTTACTTATTATATGATAAGAATGGTTAAAAAATTTGACCAATATTGATGAAATATTGTTGTTAATGACTCCATATAACAAAGAATTACACATTATTTATAACAATGTTAATTTGTTATAACCAATATTTTAAAGAAATATCAATGACATAACAAAATTAAAAATTTCAATAAATCTATAGAATATGGATAGATAAGATTCTTATAAAATTTTAACAAAAAAATATGATTACAAACGATCAATGGGAATGGATCGTTCGTCGTGTGGACACAAAGTGCACTCAAACCCATTTTTAATATTTTTTTTGTATCCAAGCTTGACTACACATATGCGTGTGTGTGATCCATTTTTGTCCGTGAAATATCAATAAAAAAAAAAGTTGAGCAAGCATTTGATCAAAAATTGTATTGAAAAATTCTTTATCGAATACTATTTTGAACTAAGTTCAATTCTGTAGACTCTTGAAAGCAATTGAAATGTCAAGTATTTGCCACCAAGAATTTTAACAATAGGAAGTAAGGAAAGAAAGTTGAATTTTTTTATATCTGAAATAAATAAAAGCCTTGTTATTTCTCTTCAAAAATGATACCGTTCGAATGATGGATATTATAATGTAGTTTAGACTTGTCAAAATATTCAAGCATTTCACAAGGATCAACTTTATCTCATAAACACACTTCAAGTTTTATCTCGATAAAACTTCACTCAAATTAACCAGTTTCTCCCACATGTAATATATCCTGCTTCTCAATTACGTCAAAAGATATAAGACTGTCGTTATGTAAACTATCATTTCAACTTTTTTTTTTATAAGCTACTTTAATTTTCAACGCAATCCGTACACTGCAAATCCGAGATAATTCACACACATGTGAAATTCATTCATTTGATGTGTGTTACATGTATAACGTCATTAACAAACTATTCTACGTGTGTGAATTTTTCAAACACACTATTATCTGTGTAAAAAGTGTCTACAAAATTACTATAGTTTATTTATGATATTATACATCATCTGTGTGAATTTCAAACATATGTGACGGGATTTTGAGTGTAGACATTTTTTAAAAATTTATAATTAATGACATTACGATCTTAAAAAGCTAATTATATATTTTTAGCTTACTTCAAATTCAATTTCGTAGCTTTGCTGCTTTAAAACTTTTTACGTGCTTTTATAATTAATATAATAATTATTAAAAAAAGTAATGATAATAAATAAAGTAACATTAAATGAAGAAAAATTTTATTTCTGAATTTTTATTATATGAATCTTGTAAGACTTAGTATTCCACGTGGATTTAATTTCCAGAGAAACTAAATAAGATCAAAATAACAGATGGAAAATAGGCGAAGGGAATATGAAAACTACAAAGAAGTCTCTGCAGAGATATTATGATTACTTTTGGCTTTACGTCCCTTCGAGGTTTCTACGGACCAACGGATCATCTCCTTTGAAGTTCACTAATCTTAGAAACGGATGACGGACGATCGATAATACACCGCATAGCAAGAGAAATCTTTCTCTTTCTGTAAAGGTTTGCATGAAATTCTACATGAAGACGTCCTTTACGTGACATGGGCTTTGTGCATGTGCTCTCTGCCATAAACACACAAACTCTTGGACTTTCTATGCAGTTTCATATCTCTCATATAGTTTAGAAAGTCCACAAATATACGAGAAATTTTGCAGAGAATAATATTTCAATACTGATTCAAATTTCCACTATGCCATATGTTTACAATTTATTATCACCCAGTGTATAAATGTTGGTAATTTATTTCTTGATAAGAAGATGTAAATTTCTGCATATAAAAAAGTGTTATTAATTATAAATGAAAAATAGTAGTTGAAGATGCATACGTTTTTGGTTAATTTTTAATTAATTAGGAGCAGAAAACAGAAATAAAATTATTTTGAGATAGAAACATTCATTAGTAGAAAGTTAAAAATATAGAGAAATATGAGGTAATTAGAAGAACTAGAAATGTTCGTCTGGTCTTGAAACTGATTTTTTAAATTCATTTTTAAAATAAATTAGAATTTTTAGGTTCAATTATTGCAATAAATTTTGATTTAATTCCATTATTCTCAGAAACGGCTGAAATGATTAATTATCAAAAAAATAAAAAATTGATAACACGTTTTTATAATTTTTGTTGTGCTCTAAAAAATGAAAAAACTAAAAGAAAACGTAATAACTCATAGAAAATAAAAATGAATTATTCCGTCTTTTAACGACAAGAAAATCCATTTAATCCCATCAATGGACGTTATCGAAAACAATGCGAAATTTTACTGCTATCATATGACTATTATTTCCATAATAAATGGAAATTTTATTCAAATAAGCAGGAAGCAAATATTTTTTCTATGTGTCTGTTTATCACGTCATTTCCTTGGCTTTCGGATTCATCGTCAAGTAAATTCCACTGACGCTCTAGCAATCCTCACAAACTATTTACCCCCAATATTCTCAGGCTGAATGTTGGCACGTCTCTAGCACTTGTACATTCACATATATAAATCCTTGAAATTGGAACGCGTAGCGTTGTGAGTACTAGGACCGACGTGAGGTCGTGCTTGCTTTCACACCCTTCGAGATGATACCCATGAGACTGTATAATGATGTTGATTTGTCCTCACTCAAGTACGCTTTCTTGTCTATTAACCCGACGAATAGACATCTTTAAAAATGAATATTTTTAATCAGACTACATTCAGCTCACGATTATATTTCAACTTTCAAGCTGTGAGCTTACATAAATGAAGTTGAAAAACGTTAACCATTTGCACACAATCTTTGGAGAGCATTTGACGAGTTTTCCCACGAGAATGTGGAATTCAAGAGCTTTCAAAATGTTTAGGAGAGCTTTTAGTCCCTTTTCGAAGAAGCAAAGGGCTAGCTTTAGAAAGGGTTCTACAAGTTTAAGCCACATTTAAATTTAAAGCCTTCTAGGCTGCTACGAGAGTTACGTAAAAGTACATGTATATATATAGTTTTCAGGCCCGAAACTAAGTAGTTTGTTCCTTATTCTATATCGCTTTTCTCAAGCAGGATTTTAAGCTTAAAGCTTCCGGCTGTTTGGTCGTTGTGGAATTACATCTTATCCTTCTTCATTTTCATTCACGGTTGACCCTATGTATATTTTCTCCATCCTTTGGCTTCTCGCTACTTCAGTATTAACTCAAGTCAAGTGATGAGAGGCTTACTTCCGAAGAATTCAACTTCCTACGGTATTTTTAAATATGATAAGAATTTAAACTACTTAGATGAAGCTTTTGCTTCTTTTTCATCAGTCAATTTAACAAATATTGGAGATCTTTAAAAGGCTACTGTAGTGTTGTGCTGTTGTTGTTATTATTCTTTAAATTGTTTTTTAACTCAATTTCTGAACTTGATTTGTACCTGGTTACGTTTAAATTGATTGTACTCTTGCTAATAAAAATCGTTTGTGGTTGTAATGAAATATAGATGTTTCATTTGTACATAAATAGAATTTTCCTGGTTAAAAAAAAAAGATTTATTCGATTCATTTATATTCAGCATAAAGTGAACTACAAACAATAATTGAAAATCTATTTATTTATAAATCAAAGCCAAAGTATTAATGAAAATATTGGAAAAGCTTTTTGCTAAGCTTAAAATCTCGTTTGTGAGTTTTCAATCATTTCTGGTTAATAGGGAAAAATTTATAAATTTCTATTTTCAATCAGATAAAAACAGAATAAATATTCTGAAATCTCAAGATTACAATTTTTTGTTGAAATAAATAATTATAAAAGTTATATTTCCTTGCAGTATGAATAGCGTTTGAGGAAAGAAAAATGTATAAACTATGAAAAAGGATTGAATGAATCGTGAAAATAAAAATTACTCAGAAAAATTTCTAAAAGTAACATATCTGAAAGGGATCAAATATATGCCAAGAATATAAGAAAAATGAAAAGTTATTTATTTGCTAAAAAATACGAATTTTTCTTCAATTTCATCGATTCATTTATTTTCTGTGAATATTAAATTATCCAAATTTTTATTTAAATATTATTAAATTTCGATTTTGAGAAAAATGAATATGATGTAAAATTTTCTATTTATTTAACAAGATCAAAAATTTGATATTATAAAAAGTAGTGTTCGCAAAAGTGCTTGATTACACAAGAAAATTTAATATAGATAAAAGATTGATAGACAGTCGATACTTTAAATACAATTATTATTTGTATTTCACACATGAATGGCTATTAAAGTAAATTCAATTTGTATCAATCATTTTTTTAATGACTTTGTAATAAACGAATATTTAAAACAGTATGATACAGAAAATAAATTAAAAAATCTCTTTCCATTCTAATAATGCATTATTTATAGTAATTTTAATTATGCAGTTTCACAAATAAAAATAAATATCAAAATGATTCAGATAGGTGTAGAAAATACTTTAAACAAATTTTGGTGGACAAATATTTAGTTAAATTATAAAAAGTATGCTTGCTAGTTTAAAAATTCTTCCCTTCTCAAATTCGAAGAATAAAGAATAAGGATGAGAAAGAAGACAGAAATTTCAATAATAAAAATTTAACGTTTATCTTTTTTAATAAAAAAATAAATAAATTTATAAAATGTCATGTTTATGCTCTTTTAAGCATGTAAGTGGGTTAAATTCCTCAACTCGAAGGAACTTGGAAGAACACAATGCCTATGCACTAGATGTTTCTCCTCTTTTTCTTCTCTCTTTTTCTCGAGGGCACATTTAAAGAGACGTGTCGCATTGGCTTTCAACGTTGGACTAGGCCTTTTCATATTCAACAAAGTACACGTCACCCCATTATTTTTTATTATTTTTTTTTTTGCTCTTTTCAATCACATTCTTTTTCTTATTCTTCACCATTTTCTCTGCTATTTTTGCCTCCTACAAATAGGCAATCATAAAAGCTTTTTGTTTTCTTTTTTGTGATAAAGTCAATTTTCACAGTTGATTTGAATAAATCTCTTCATTCGTGTCAAATTTTTATCTTAATTAAATCTATTTTAATTAACTAAAGTGTAAAATTTATTCGACCATTCAAACGAGTAATTGAATAAATTGATATTCAAAAAATTTTATTGAAAGTAAAAAAGTCTAAAGAAGTCATATAATAGTCTCAGTAGTAATAGAATATCATGCATCAGACGTCCGAGTGCCCCAAGAGATTCCTGTTAAAAATTTATAATCATTTGTTTTTTTTTTTTTGTCATTCAACTGCAAGTCTATTTCTTTGTTGCCTACGTGACTTCTAAAAATTTCAAACAAAGTTAAACAAAATCGAACGGTCTCGAAGGGATTCAAATTATTTCTTTAAACTTTTTTTCCTGTGCGCAAAATCCAGAGGTAAAAATCGGTTTTCCATAATAAAACTTTCTAATAAATTAAGTTAATTTTTATTTCTTCTCTTTACTTTTCACTGTAAATAAGTTAAGGAAACTTTCATTGTCATTAAATAAAATAGACTAAAAAAATTCCCATAAAATAAAATGATAATATCAAGTGGAATAAACTTTGTAATTATTATTAAAAGCAAGATTCGTTGCTATTATGACTTATAAAATACTCTCTTGAGCTTATATATCCTCCGCTATCTCACTCTTCTTATTGTCTATGAAACAAAAGACATCCGCTTATTCATCATTCCCTCTTCGGATGAAATGCAGCATCGAATTGCAAAGGAGAAAACACAAGAGCACATAAGAGTTAGGAATATTATTGAATATAGAGGAGAGATAAAAGGTGAGAGTCAAGTGAATGTGAGAAGAAACTATTACCCACTTCGTCTTATTTGTGTAAATCGATGCTTCGACAGTCTCTTGGGGCTTTTGATGAGCATCTAAAGCTCACTATGGACCATTTTCTGGCAGCATGTGTACACAAATAAATACACGCTAACTACTGCAACAAGAGACCAAGTACCCAAACGTGATCTAGTCGAGTATATAAATGATCCTCGCTTCATGAATGTTTGTATTAATCACTCAATAGATGCATTTGATTTAGTTGAATGATCTAGAACTCACATGAGTATATTGATGCTTGAGATGTACAAAATAGCAATCCAAAACTTGAATATGAGAAGATTTAGAGCTTCCTCGGGCATTCTATATCGCCTATTTCACTTCAAAGGAATTGAGATTACTGTGTTTACCACTAACGCCCTTTTAAGTGGTCGTCTTCTGTTTGATTCGATCAAATATACAAATTCCTAATATTCCAGACAGCATAAACATTTTTAGTTAATCAAATCAGTCGTCTAATGCTCAAGTGAGCATTGAGAAATTTTTTTTTATTTTGTTTGAATAAAATCTTACCAGACTGTTGGGTTTTTTTTCAGTAGATTTACTTAAAATTTTTGACAATAGAATATGTTTATATTGTATAAACTAAATATGTGTTGAATGCTAGAATGCTGCATACAAACAACAAATATTTGCACGTACTAAAAAGTAGGTGAACAATGAATAGCGACTATTTATAGTTTTATGGTGTTTTTATTCCCGAGTTACTTTATAAGATGATTTTTAAATTTAAAAGAAAGATTTATTTTAAGTATAAAATTTAAATTTATTTACCAAAACAGATTTTAGAAAAAAATTGGATAAATATTTCATCGAGTTTATGAATATTTCATGTATTCTCTATTTAAATAGATGATTAAATTGATGGAATTATTGATTAATATTAATGTCTTTTGAAAAAAACAATCTACGAATAAAATTACCGATAAAATCATTGATGACATAATCGTTAAATGGTGCTAAGTGAAAATTTATTGATAACTGTATTCATTTAGTGTAAGAAATGTTTTACCAATATCACAAACTGTTATCATTTGTTATTTGAATGAAAGAATATTTCATGACAAGTTAAAAATGCTGAGTATTTATTAAAAAATCATTCCCATTGACATTTCATTGTCTCAAAAAATTCCGATTCAATCAATTCCCAATAAAAATTAAACCTAAAATTTGCAATAAATCAATATTTAATTGTTTTACCAATTTATGAGATCTATAAATGCAGATGCTTCAACTCTCTCTCTCTAAATTTCAACTCATATGACTGTGTCTGTGTACATCAAATTAACTCTTTGATTGACAATCATTTTATGATTTAAACAAATTATTCTGCGGACCTGCACAAATATATATATATATATGAATAAACAGAAATCAAAAGAAAAAAAAACAGAAAAATTGTAATTTGAATTTATATGAAAATGATCTATTCAAGTAATGTCATAAGAATTACTCATATTTTTTTTACAAAATTGTCCAATTATTTTATTCATTTACGGGAGTTGATAAAGAATGAAATATTGATAGAGACAAAAGAATATGAAAGGAAAAGCAAGAAGTGCACAATACCTGATAATTCTTATTTTCATTGCGATAATCGATTTTTTTGTATAGACTCATACATTCAACAAAATTGAAGAATAGTTTCGATAAGTGATATAAAAGTAATGAATAATAATAGTATTTGCTCGAAAAACTTTTTAATTGAAAAAAGATATCTTTTTTTTTTATATACCCTTTATATTTATTTATTCCTAAACCATATGTAAAGGAACGAAGATAACTTACATCTACTACTTTATTGATTATGTTAAGATGTCTTTGATGTAAAATGAATAATTGTATTTAAAACCATCAAAAATATGTGGAAAAATCATTCGAGCTTTCGATATTCGAGATAGAGTAAGTTTTTTAAAAATTCTATTTTCAAGAATATTTTAACAACTCAAATCACAATTTGATCAACAAGTTTCTTATAAACATTTAGACATTGAAAATCTTAATTAATTTTATGATATGATAAACAAGAACGAAAACTTGCTCTCTGCGTTAGAGCGTTGTCTCATGAGACTAAGAATTTCAGCAACTCTGTCTCACTAGACTTCTCTTAACAACTCCTTCACACATTATACACTAAGTCATTGATACTTTACTTTGCTTTTATGCTAAGTACTCTCTTTATCACGATAAAGTTAATAATTTACTTAAAATCGCTGGTTTTATTTTCGAATGATATCTTTTCAAATTTTATTAAAAGTCTTTAATTTAAATTAAAATGAAATTTATTCTTACTGATGATTTGTTAAATGAGAAACCATCATATGTTTTATTGTGTGTTCTATTAGTTGAACTAGACCGTTGAATAGCTATGAATATAATACGAGGTATAGAGGAAATGGACAAAAAATGGGAAAATTAAATTCCAACAAATGTATTCGTTCACGTAGTGTGAGTACAAATAGCGAGGATGCCAATTTGCATGAAGGATTTGCTTGCAAAATATATACGACACTCGGTATTTTGCTTGGCTAAAAACTTGAGCCCTTGACGATTCCTCTCTTTATTTCGACCATTTTTTTTTGCTTTTATTATTTTATTTATATGGAATGCAAAAAATCACAGTCTTTAAATTTAATATTAATTGTTTTCATTTCCATTCTATTATTTTTCGATTCAACCCAGTTCCTTTTTTTCATCAAAAAATTAATAAGCATTTTACGAATATTTCAATTACTGATAATAAAACAATGTATGTAAAAAACATCCTGTTTAACACATTTATAAATGATCATGAGTATAAAAATAGTCGGAGGGTTTCTTTTATTATTTTTAATTATATTCTACGGAAAAACATATCAAATTAAAGATATATTTATCAAAAGCAAGAGATTAATAGCAATATATTTTATATAAAAATGAATGTTTATGATTAATGAACGGAGAAAAATGAAAAATTGAATGATTATTTTTCAACAACAAAAGTAAAGGAGTTTTCTTATTTAATATCTTGATAACGTGTTATCTACATTTTTACTGTTTAACTACTGGCTCAATGTTGTCCTTCTTTCTAGTTTTTAAAATTTATCTAAATCATCTCCAGAGCAATATTGATTCGATGAAATTGTTTCTGTTAAACGAAAAATGAAAGAAATTCGTGCAGAAATTGTATTCAAAAATTTAACATGTATTTTTAAAATATTTTAATCATAAATTTAAATGACTTTCTATAATTAAATTATGTAGTAACGTAATTGAAAATGTTCATTAACAGTGAGGAAAACCATCCATAAATAAGTAAACAAAGTGGAATAAAAAAAATACAGCAAATAACATTTCCGAACAAATTCAAATTCATGTCCGATATATTTGCAAATTTGATATCAAGCTTTAATAATGAAAGTGACACCACAATAATGAATTAATTTTCACCTCAGTAAATCTAGTAATGTAATTATAAACTTTGATTTCCACCAATAAAAATTAGTAAAGTAATCGTATCACATCCAATGTAATTAAACAAAAAGTAATAAATAAACATAAAACCCTTTTATTTTCAATAAAATTGGAATTAAAATAAATATCATAGCAATAAATGTAAATACGTGATTTATTTTTACACATAATTGATTAAAAGATGAATTGTCTTATTGTATTATTGGGAATTCTCCTTTTCTCATCGTTTTTCTGTAAACTTTAGTTGTGCAGTAGTAACACGTGCAGAAAAGCAAGTGTTTACATATTATTAAAAAAAATCAATCAATATCTATGTATAATGGTAACAATACTTATAAATAAGTCATCTATTTTTAAATTCTATTTTTTTTTATCATTATTGCTAAATTAATTATCGTAAATGGATCATTTCTTTTACAAATTTATTTTTAAATAAAATATTCATAGCAATATATTGAGAATAAATAATTGATAATTACCCAAGCAATTATGACCAATAAATCATTTACTTACGGTAACTTTTCATCCATTTTAGTAATAAATAAAGTTAATTAGTGTTTTAGAAAAATATTGTGCACTATTTGCAGCACTAAATTGTATTTTAACGAACTGATTCACATGTTGTTCCAGTAATTATAGGGGATTATTTTTTTCTAAACTTCTTACTTCTACGATTCAATTAACACAATCAAACATAATTAAATAATTATTCATTAAATAGTAGTATTTCAAAGATCTACGTAGGGAACTCTTTAATCAAAATTTTGTTAGTTAAATTAAGAAAAGAAGACTCAAAGGAAAGCTCAGAATACATTCAAATACCAGCGACATTTGGCTAAAGCAAGTAGACATTTTCAATTTATTTAATAACTAAATTTTCCTTGGTTAATTGAATATTTTAACTGACAATTAATTTTCTTATCAACACATTAGAAAATAATCAAATTTATTAACAGAATTATTATTTGTCAAAAATGACTGTTTGGTAAAGTTTATATTGAGAATAATGGAAAATAAAATAACAAATTGAAATCGAAAAGTCGAATGTTTTCATTTTTTTTCTTTTTCATTGTTAAAGTCCACTGCTTAACGAATAAGAGAGATGCAAATTTCATTGTTGGCGGAACGTAAGATCGAAAAAGAAACGATCGAAGTGTACTGTGAGTGCGTTTACCTTCTCAATAAAGCGGCGAGAGTATAAGAATCGAGCGGTAATATTTTTATAGGATAGAAAAAGGAAAAAACGAAGATGAAATGCTACGTTCAAAAGTTTAGTAGGTGCAACCGGATAAAAACGTCGAGATGAAGCTGAACATTATATAGAATCAAGTTTCTCGAAATTTTCGTAAAATATATCCTATTTTATACATAAATTTATAGATAAAAAAATTAATAAATAAAAAGAAAGCAAATTAACTCACCTCCGGTGAGTTTTAAGAGTTCTTGAGAGAATAAATAAACAAAAAAGTTTAAAAGAGGTGAATGAAACTTGGGGTTTTTTTTATTAAAAGTGTCTGAAAAAATTAGATTATTAAATGAATTATATTGAATTTTAGTATTGGAAAAAATATAAAAAGTAACTCATTCGAGTTTTCCGGCTCTTTTCTCATATTCATTTAACTATAGCTTCATTCTCGAGTACACAATGAAAATAATCCCAATACGTATCACGTGGGAGTATTATAAAATAAGAGTATGTATTCGTATAAAGAAAAATATCCATTCATATAGAATTATTTTACCTATTTATCTATTTACAATATTAAATAAAAGTTCATATCTCTGAGCTTTTCTATTTTTTATCGACTTATTAATCATCAAATTAATCACAATGATATCGCAGACTATTAAAAAAAATTATTTCATCGAGAAAACAATTATATTAATAATTAATAACAAATACAAATATCTATTTAAAGCCTTAATATATTATCTGACAGCTGCAGAGAATATCTTAAGCATAAAGTTGCAGCAATATAGTTATATTAAGAGTAAACAAAATTATCCTCTTACCTGTGTTAATTATAGCTAGCTTCTAGTCTGGTCAGTTCTCCTTTCTTTTCCTCCAATTCAAGTTCAACTGCTGCAAAAGTTGCTTATCGAAATTGGTGCACGATGTTTCGCATGAAAAGCACGAGAGAGTGTTGGACAATTGATAACAGAAACTAATTCGATTTATTCACCCTCACGGCCAGAGGGTGCGCGGACGACTGAAAGTCTGCTTGACTTGCTCTTGAGGGTGTAGCCATGGCCTGCTGCGCAACGTACCGCGGTACCAGCAGACATCCACCGCGGTGAATGTGGAAAAAGGACAGCGACATCTGTGAAAATATAGAAGAAGCGTTTGAGTGAAAGAGAAATAGAGAATGTAGAAGAGCTTTTAGGTCAGAATGACGTAAGACAGAGTGAGATAAAAGTGGTAGCAGAGTCGAATATCGCGGGAAAATCCGCAGGGAAAATAGAGAGAAGGTTGATCTGAAGAAGCGAAAAATAGGAAAACACAACATGCAAGGAACGTTTGATAAAAAATATCAATTGTATTGGTCGTTATTGACTCAATTCATTTATCATTTTCCATATGAACTCTCATATATTTGACTTTTCGATTTTTATATGCTCATCCTATTCATTCTTATTCACAAAATATATGATGACAGAGCTTTTAGAGATATTCCTGCTTTCTTTTCTTCTATACCTATTACCGTTTATTATACATTTTTTTATCCAAAGGAACGTGACCTATAGTTTTACTACACTGAGTTTCCATTCAAGCTTTTTGCTCTATTCTCCGCAATGGTCGAGGACAACGTAATCAGATAGATTAGACTTAGTACAAAGCCAATTGTTGAGGACGAAAAATGTCGAACAAGCAAAAGGGTGACTTGATCACAGAGAAAAAAAATGAGACTAGTCAGAAGTCGCTTGGAGCAAATTGACGTTAGAAAATAGCCAAGAAATTAACTGACTTTCCTTTCGACCAGCTTTTTCACTATAATAATAACAGAAAAAAATTATAAAAAGATAAAATTGCACAAAGTAAAAGCTGAGAATCGTCAATGCCGTACTGCTAAAAAAAAATGAATAGAGTTAGAGTCTTTTTATCTGTAATTGTTTTTTTTTTCGTTCAAGTACTTGAACGACACTTTTACTTGAATATTTTACTCAATTAATATCCAACTAAAAATTATTTTTTAATTAATAAAAAGTGAGTACACAAAAGAATACTTAATTTTTATCTTTTATCTTAATCATTTTATTTCATTAGCTGTATGGAAAAAAGTTACTTTATTCTCTATTGTCAACGTTTATTTTAATATTAGATCATTGCTTAGTTATACGGACTATCGCAGGGAAATTTTATTTTAGAAAATGTGAAGAAAGAAAATAAATTTTTAAATATCTCTGAGTGATGTGACATGACAGAGAAACAATTTTACTCTTTCATAAAAGAATGAAGAAGAAACAGATAAAAACTTTTACCTCAAATACTGTACTTTTAGATTTACTTTATAATTCTTAAGCAATATTTTATTCAATTCACCAACCGTCATTCACTTAAATGCAGTCCTATCTCTTAATCCATATCAAATCCACTTTACTTTAACGTTAATATTGAAAAGGAAGTATATAGCAGAAAGAAAATTCCATCATCGATTTTATGATGAAAATATATCTAATCAATCTTCAACATTTAATTTATTCAATCAATTTGTCTGTTACTTATCCAATAAATTTTTGTTACTGATTTGTAGTTGTTTTTATTTATTTCTTTTTAGGTGTTTGATATATAATATGTCCAAGGACAAACAAGTCAAGGACATAATAATCCAAAAAATGAGCTGTCTTGGATGTAGAACAAAGTTTGGTATAAAAAGGAGAAAAGGAAGACATAGAGTAGTGAGAGAAGCAAACAGTATAAAGGCGTCTGTTGGTCTCGCCGTCTTGGCACCAGATTTGATCGACGAGCATTTTGTGTTGTGTACATGTGACCTCTCACCTCTTTCTACCATTTATAAAAGCTCCAGAATAAGCTGGAATTCATTCACTTTAAAGAGAAGTAATAGAAAACTTGAAAACTGTGAAATGAATTTGGCGTTTAATACATAGAAATGCTGAGGACAGTAAAAATTGTAAAGTAGTTCAAGAGTAAAATCATATGAAATGCTCATCTGATAAGATGTTGGACATGTTTGATGACACTTTTACAAATTATGTCATTGGTTATTAACCATTGATAATACTTTAATGAATTTATTATCATGAAGAACAATTTAACTTTTGCTGTATTTCTAGAATAACAGATTTTGGTTTTAAATGTTTCTAAATTTTTTTATACTGATTAAAGCTTTTAGGTAATTATCAAGGATAAAAAGAAAATTAACAAATTTTTAAACTCTTTTCAAATTTGTTTGAATTTTTATAATTACTATTTTACAGCATAATAATTAAAAAATGCATTTTTTATCACTGACGAAAGGGACTTTTATTTTAAAGAACATCATAGAAACCTTTGAAAGATAAATTTTTCTACCTCAGTTTTATTACATACATCAAGCTTATACTTCAACTTTGTTGAATTTCAAACAAATCTTATTTTAAAAAATAAAATTACTCGAATAAATATTTGAATTTTGTACTATCCCATGGAATGGAAATGGGAATAATCATTTCCAAAAGAAAATGTATCTTAAAAAATATTTGATGTAAAATTATAAGTCATAAATATTGTAATCATTTTCAGAATTTTCAGAGGCTCCCTAAGGGATGTTGTGATTTCTTTATTCATGATGAAATATTTTTTTCAAAAAATGGTATATCATCAAAAAAAAATTAGATAAAAGATAAAATCAAGGTAAAATAAAATGTATTTATTTTTATTGTACTATATATGAACATGAATAATTCAAGGATCATCCAGTGCATTCGACCCTCGGAAAATTAACGAACCGACCGTCCTCTACTCAGGCCAACTTCGCGCTTAAAAACTTATTATGCTAATTAAACAGAGTCTTCAGGGCAATTTCGAGTCAGTTTCAACTTCATCAGAAAATAAAAAAGAATAAAATTTCAAAATAAAACTTAAAAGTTAACTAACTGGTGACGGAAAAAACTATTACCGAATGAATTCAACTAAAAAATAGGTTGAAAAAGTAATAAATATATATTGGCAATATAAACTGCACGATAAATGAATTTTAACATGAAAATAACTAACGGTAATTTCTCTGAATTAATTGTACCTCACATTTCTGTAATTGAGAATCACGATTGGATGCATGAATATTGTAACTCAGCTACATAAAACAGGGAATATGTGCATAAAGGTAACAAGCATGCGCTTGAATTCCACTGCGACAGCTGCACGTGCGATAGCACAAGCATCCCACTCAGAGAATACATAGAAGAGCATCGCGAAACTCATTAGCCGTACGATCGAAAACGATACATGAACTACAATTTACGGTTCTCCTATTCGATTGCCACACGTTACTTGGTCCAGCCACGCAGATCATTTAAACGAGCAATTTTATCAAGCTACATTTTCACTAAAATAAATATCAGGCATGTTGATAGCAATGAACTCAGCATCACGATATAAGGAGATAAAAAAATCTCTCAGACTTGATACTTATACACAGGGTCTATTACACTGTAGTACCTACTAGTGGAAGAAAACATATCATATGTCTGACAAAAACAGACAAATTTCACTCGTTCACTTTGAGATATACCTACAGGGACACTGTGTACAGCTCACACACTACATTGCACTTTTTCTCATGTCACTGTCCTCATAGTTTATTCAAGGATCGTCATGACAGGCGGAGTAGTTCAACTTTGTTAGAAAGATTCTCCTCCATATTTCGGTATATGCAAATTTTTCACTTCTTATCTTACTATTTTTGTATACAAAGTCATATTAGAATATAATCAAGTTACAGAAAAAGTTAGCCATTGCTCAGCTATTTTTTGCCTGCTAGAAGGTAAGTCTGTGCTAGAATAGAACCAAAATAAAATCATGTTTTATCACGATGTTGCAACTGTATGAAAAATTAATAAATAAAAGTAACCTAGTAAACGATGCCACATTTAGTTCAGATATTGCTAAATTCAATTATTCGGTTATTGGTGTTATTTGTTAAATTTTATCAATAATTTTGAATTTCACATGGACAATAATTGAACATTTCAATTAGTATGTTGGAACATTTGTTCAATATTACATCTAATAGCTATTATCATTCAATTTAGTGTGTTTTTGTTACAGAATGAAATCGTGAAATATCATGTTGTAGCAATAAAATCTATCAACATGAAGTTATTTTAAAAATTTAAATATTTATTTAACAAGTAAAAATTATTTACTTAAAAATTTGAGTAATTATCCATTTTTTAAGATTTATTACAGAAGAACTAAATAGAAAGTATTCAAAATATTATGAGGAATATATGTCAAAAATTAATCCATTTCTTATTAAAAAAATAAAATGTTTGAATAAATTATTCATATTGTTTTATTTTCAAAAAATTAGTAATGTTTAGTTTAATGACAGCAGAATATAAGAAATGGAAATAGTCGCTATTGTTTAGAATGTAAGACTTGACTAATGCTGCTGTCAACTACAAATGTGACCTGAATATATCAAAAAATAAAATCTTTAAATTGAAAACGTGGCTATTTGACAATCAATTTATGCCTCAATTTTGCTAGCATGAGAATCATGCCTATGTCACTGACATTCAGCAGAGACCTTTGGGTCCCATGGGTATGCGCTTGGATATGTATCAATCAGCGCTACTAAATGTGCTTGTAGGTATTGTCAATGGTAATTTTGGAATAATCTCTTGTACTAGTCAGTGTTTCTGTTCAGAAGATACAATTAAAGTACAACTTCGAGAGTACTGTCATAGAGAAAACTGAATTATTAATCAAATTAAATATGTTAATATGCAACATATACATACTAAAGATGATATTTTTTAATTGGATATTCCAAAAACATGTCATTACATATTCATCAGTAGATAAGCTACAAGTATTCTTACGGAAAAAATAAAATTTTCCTTAATTTAATAAAATAATTCACAATACTAAACGAACTAATAATAACTTACAGTTATCTTGTTTAAATCGAAAAATCGAATCAATAGAAATTTAACTATTTATATTTTATGGTAATAATATTAATATAATAATATGATAATCATAATAATATTTCCTTTAATTATCTCTTAATGAAGTAATAAGAAGCCTGAATAATAAGAGTAAAATTATAAGAATCGAAAAGAAAAAATAATCATTTTATTGTTGCTGCAATTAAGTTAGCTGCTTCACTCAAGATTCATTATATATAAATAATGCTCATGGACATAGCAAACACTTACCAAACTTGTACTGTGAAGTTGTATTTATCAGCTATGCATAAATTGATACAGCTTGCCAAGCAACTTTTCTTTCTACTTCATCCCACATCGCCAATCGTTTTTTTGACATTTTTTACTTGAAGGCTCTCATAGCAACAAGGGGAAATGAATCTGCAAAATGTAAACCCCTTGAAATATCTTATACACAATAAATAGCTATTAAATGTTTAGATATTAAATGAAAAATATTAAAAGATTTACACAAGTAATGTTCGAAATTTCATCTTTAAATTAGTAATTAGTAACGAATCAATAAAAATTGCAAAAGATAAAGTCATGTTTTATAGTATCCTATTTCACAATAAGTTATGTTTATTACCACTATTTATTTTCATGCTTCTAGGAATGATGTGGATATGAAGAAATTTACTGGATAAAGAGTTCATCGGATTTTTAGTAACATTTATAAAAAGAATTGAAGCAGATTCCCTGATTATAAATATTTATAATTATCTTCTTTAAATGTTAACGGTTTTCGTGAATTTGTTTTTAATGATTTAAATCTAAGAATCCGGTTAGACTGGATAATTGACCGTACAGAAGAAAATCTTAATTCATTGCAAACTAATGCAAGAAGTTCGAAGGTGTAGGTTTAATGTAAAATCACTTTAATAAGTAACTTGAATAGTAAGATAAAGATAATCGTACTCGATTTGAGGGAATGTAATATAATGAGTGAGTATCAAGTTTTGTGAAAGCTCACATCTTATTATTTATTCTTATTTAAAATGATCAGTATGCGTCAATCATGAAAAAATTGAGCTCATAAATTATCAACTACCTTCCATTGCGGTATGTGTTATTGATAAATAATTTCTCAGATAAAATTACATATATTTTAATATTACTATATTTGTAATTATCGTTGTTACTATTAGAAAGTTAGTTAAGCGTATTCTACTTATTCACTCTTAATGTATTTTACAAAGGTTGTTTTTCAAAAATTGTTCCGTTTTCAGGTTGCAAAACGATGCATTCTATCTCACATAAAAAGACAAAGAATCATTTGTGCACAGGTTAGAATTTTATATTCTGTTTTCTTTATTAACTATCTACTTTTCCTTTCCATTTCATTTGCTCAATTCTATTTTTTATTGTTATTTCTGTATTAAACAATAGAAATTTTTTTTTATCAATTGAAAAGTATTTTATTACAGTAATTATTTAAATCCATAACAATAAAATAACCTAATGCATTCAAATTTGAGATGTAATCAGAGCAACTGTCGCCACCAATCGGGATCTTCTAAACTACTGTAGTTACTCAATCGGTAGAAAAAAATATTTGACTGTTGTCAAAGGGGTTTCTTATTGCCAACTTTTACCCAGAAACAATGTGATTGATGATAACTTTTCAATCCAATGTATACTTTTAATTCATGCAATCACTATAATGTTTTCTGTATAATAGTATTGGTAAAGTAATTAAAGAAGGAAATTTATTGAATATAGGACGTCACAGTGAGTTATTACATTGGCTTTCGAGAAAAATGAAACGGACATTTCCCTCTCAAGTTTCCCCACTCTCTTTACCATTGATATTAATATTGAAGTAGAGTTAGCGCTTGTGTTCTCCCACTTTTTTGAGCCCCATTGATCCTACGCTCATGTTTTAGTCAACATCGGTACCAGCTGACTCGTTCGTCGCCGCTGAGTAGTCAGTATTGTCTGCTTGTGTAGCGCGCGACGTGTTTCAAGCAATTTGTGTTGTTTGTACGTTAAAAGTATACGTGTACGAATAAAAAACAAGGATACAGTAATAAAAACAAAAACAAACAAGGTAGTGTAGTGTCAATAAGACGTAGATGATTAAACGAGGATAAGGGTTTAACGGTAGTTATTTGATAATACATAATCATCCATTAAATGGATAAACGTGTGGGAGAATACAAGGTGGTCGAATACGACGCTTTTACCTGGCGAGACGGCAATATAGATGGAATCGTCGTGAAGAAACGGCGGAGACACGCAGGGAGATCTCAGTAACGTCGTAGTACCGAGGGAATAAACGCACAATCCATGCTTGATATGCGAGAAAGAGATAGAAAAGAGTGTGAAGAAATCGGGGTTGGAGAATAATATATAGAAAAAAAAAAAAGCGCATGTGTATGAGAGTGCGTTATAGGTGTATTTGGGAAAAAGTAAGGGCGTCTATTGGAGCCCACAAAACGTGCATTCAACCCAGCAGTACACTTGGTTTCATCGTAGAACACACGTGGCGAATAGTGTCGATTGATCACTTCTCTTTTACGCAGGAGGAAAAAATAAAAGTAAAAATAGCATCTATCTAACCTTGTTGATCTTTGGCTTTCTTATCAAATTTACTTCAAGAAGTATTTAGTGAAGTTTTGGTGAATGTGGTCTGTTAAGTGCACTAAAATTTGTTTTCTTCTGTCAGGAATAATTTTAAAAAATATCTAGCGTAATTCTATCTATGAGAAAGGAAACTACGCTTGCGTCGCGACGTATCGGCGCGACTGTTCTTTTCTCTATATACTTTACATCTCTGTTTTTCCTTTACTTCGTTAAGCCTTGCTCTCGCACGTCTCGTACTCATAATTCATATTTCAAATGGGAGAGAGTGAAAAAAAACTTATACAAGTATATATGTGAATAAACCTTCTACGAAATCTCCTGTTCGTCTCTCGACTTAAATCCTTTAGGCACACTAGAGGAAGCCGCCTTGTAAACAAGTACGCGAGACCGCTGCATGACGTAATCCATTCAAGCGCACACTACGCAATACGAGAATGTTTACCGCAGTGGCGCATCGTCGTTCTTCGTCGTCATCGTCATCATTATCGTCATTATCATACTTTACCTATTTTCAATCCACCCTCTCTCTCTCTCTCGCTTTCTCTCTCTCTCTCTCTTTCTAACATTATACTTACTTTAATCAAGTCAATCTGACAAGAAATACATTCCAAAAAACATAACCAATTATCTTCCTTAACTTTCTTATATATTTTATTTGTTAATCAAGTCTATTTATCAATATCTATTGTTATTCACTTTGATTAGAGATATCAAATTTGGTTAAACGATTACCAAGTTAATTATCCAACTTCATTATACTTTTGTTGTATTGTTTTACTGAAACAATTATTCAACATCAATCATGAACTACTGTAATGACATGAATAATTAAATGTCAGCTAGTAAATATTATTAAATAAACTTAAACATCATATTGATTTTCAGTTGGAATTTATTAAAATAATCTGTCAAGATTATAAGTCAACAATAATTGCTTTTATGATATTTCTTGAAAGCATACAATTTTGTGAAATTTCCTTATAATTTTTCTACTTTCTAAAAATTTTATAGATATAATAGAAAAGAGAAGTTTTCTATGATCCTAATCTCTAAATCGAACAAAAATTTCTTTGGATATGAATTCATGTACGAAAACTATTTTTTCAAAGAAGCTATTTTCGGAAAATTTTTCCTTAAAGAAATGATTGAATCCTCGAAAGATCCTTTTTACCTCCTTTGTATCATGTCTATTCATGCGTATTGCTGCAGGCATGTAAATACACAATAAATCGCACTACATCTTTCAGATCCGTTGGAAATCGTATACTCGCGTAGAAAGCATTGTCGAATATACGAGGGCCCACGCGTCCTTTCCGGTGACGCTCCCCTTGTGTTTCTTAGCTTATATATGTATATAATATATATATATATATATATATATATACATACATACATATGTGGTATCTTTTCTTTTCTATAGACTATACACATGTGTCGACACACAAGTAAAAGAAAAAAGAATAGGATAAGTGTGTTGCACGGGCATGTGCGCTTACATTGGCCGTGAATTGGATGGAAATTTTTTTATTTTACAAAAGAAACTCGCTCTAGCACGTCTTCAAAATTATCCTTACCTATAATTCTGTATATGTTATATATATTTAAAAGCTCACTATAACGTGATTCCCTTGCGCGTCGCATACGTTCGTCATCGTCATTTTCTAACTTCCTTTTTTTTCTTGCTTTTCGCTCTTACTGGATACGGAAAAGACGGACTTAACTGTTTGGAAAAGAGAGGGGAACCCCCTCTTTCAGTCAGTTTCTTGGCATGTGCGCCACGAGCCAGTCCCGCGAGGTGGACGGCAGTCGTTAGTTCAAAATAATCCGAATTCCAACGTGTTCTCGTACAACAACCTGCTCTCCAGCACACGTCCTATGTGCTACCAGTTGACTCAAAAGAAAATTACGAGCAATCCGTGGGACTGTCCACGCGCGTTTGTCAATCGTTCCAGTCAAATTTGTCGGTCAAGTGTCATAGCAGTGATTCTTTTTTCTAGTAAATCTTACCATTGTGAATGGAAAATAAAATCATGAGTGTGCTTATCATGATCCACTTCAGCCTGATTACTAATCTCATTGAAGCTTTGAATATTTTTTAACTCATGTGGATTGTAGTTATAATCTACATTCAAGAATCACTAAAAATGTGTCAATTGGCAAACAAACATCTTTTCAAGTAATTATATGACTGTTGGTGTGTATTGTTGGTGCTCTGCGAATCGGCTAAACTTTTTCACTAAAAACCGGGAGTAAAAATGATTGGAACATGTTTAAACTTACATAGGCAGTATCATAATGCAAGTACGATGATTATTTTGAGTTTTAGCATGAATCGATCACGGATGGCCGTTGAAAACGTGACGTGAAACGTAGATGCGCCACAATGTCGGACGCGTCCGATGTTTTTCTCAGCTCCCTTGGCATTCTCCTCGTCCCTCTTTTCTAGTCGTCTCACTTATCCTCTTTCCGTCTCGCTCCTGCGCGCATACCAGGCCACTCTGCACTACCGACACTACTATCATCCGCAATAAAATACACGGACTTTTCGTGTTTCCAGCAGCCTACACGTCTTCGCGTCCAAATGCGCCGGTGAAAAATATGTTGTGCTGCGCATGATCACATTGATCACTCTTGTCCTTTTTCTTATTTCTGTCTCTTTCATGCATGCGTGTTTTCCCTTTCTTCTTCTCTTCTCATCGCCTTCTCTCCACTATGTTTCGTCCCCATAGTTGTTTATGTTCAGCTTGAAGTGAGAGGGAAAGTTTACGTACAAGAAGACGAAAGAAAGAGAAGGGAAAAGTGCGTGAACTGCGCAGTCTGTCGCAATCTAAAGACATTCTGCGTCACCTCATCAACAAATGTATATTAACGAATTATAAATGAAAAATTTGTTGAATCATACTTTTTGTTATTTTCTCATTTCATAGCATATTTTTTTTTTTACCTAGAAAGTCATTGACTTTTTGAAATTGGAATTTTTTCTGATAAAATACTCCAGTACATTAATAAAATAAATGTTTATAATTGAATAAATTTTCATAGTTACTTTTAGTAAATTATATTTGGTATTCCAATTAGCAAGGACATTAAAAACATTTCCATTGTTATCTATTAATAGAACGAATTATAAAAAAAAAAAATTTGCTTTTCAATTATAACTTTTTATTAATATTGAAAATGAATAAATAAAAATATTTTTATAAATTCTGAGAATTTGACGTCAAAGCTTTGGTAATCAGATTTCATGGATTGTTTTTGTGAAAATATTTTTTTACAACTCAATTACAAATATTTATCTGTATATAAATTTCTCAATGACTTTTCTGTGATTAATAAAGTGAGTTGTTAAGTCATTTTAATACTATTTCAAGGAATTTTCTTAATTTATTATTTAATCGAAAAAATCCAACAAAAATATCATTCAAAAGATCCGGGATGAGCAAAGAAATGACATTAAAGTGATTATTTCCCTAATATGAATAAAAAAAAAAAAGTTCTTGGCAATTTAACACCGTGAAAATAAACTTGCGTAAGAGTCGTGCTGTCGGCGTGATCGGGAAAACAATTCTATGCTCGTGACGACGTCGACGGTTTACTTGCTCATAATATCATCGTAAGAGAAGTTTATAGTAGAGTTAAAAAGAGCAAGACAGAGATGAAAGACAGATGAAGAGGCTTCGATCCAATTCGGTCGATTACCCGTTCCTGTCACGTAAGATAAGGAGAGGGGCTTTTGTTTGTCGAAGTGTCGGAGTTGTGTCGGCTTGCCCCACTGCTCTCTGTAATGTAGTTTTTTTTATGTTTCTCTTGATCTCGCGGCAGCACGCGGGCGCGTGGACATGTGATTGTAATTGTCTTGTGGGTATGAGCAACAACGTAAGCAGCTCTAATAATCATAAGTTGCTGCTTTTCACTACAGCGCACTCACGACGCGCTGTTCAGTGTGACTCGACGCAATCCAAGACGCATAAGCACCTCCTTGTACTCTTTACTTTTTCCTCCTCTTTCCCTCTTTCTATTTACCCCTTGAAGTCTCGTCGCGACGCGACACTTCTAATTCTAATCGCTCTGATTCCCATGGCCCCGATGCACATCGCAATCCCCATCTTTGGGTATGTCTCTCTCTTCACCGAGAACAGTCGTATTTATCTTGGCTGATGACGCGGACTCTCGAAATACAAGGGAGAACAAGAGAGAAATATTATACGACTTTATTGAATAAATTCAGAGAAAAATAAAATTATCAGTGATATTTAAATTTCTTTCAAGATTCAATTATTGCTTGTAAAATTACTTGATTTTTTTTCACACTTCCGATTATCAGTTTTTTCTTTCTGAATTTCAATTTCAGTATTATATTCTCCAAAACAAAAACATTGTATTTTTTACAAAATTAAATGTATAATGTATATTTTATTCAATTATCCTAAAAATTAATGCCTGAAACAATAAAAACTTATAATAAGATTAATTGTTAAATCAATAAATTAATCGATTTAATGAATTATAATTATTTTCAATGTGTCTCTGGATAAAGAAATTATTAGAGTAATTAAGTATGCCAGTTTATTAGGTATATAAAAAAACAAAAAAAATGAAAATATTAATTATAATGACGTGAAAAAAAAAATAAAAAATTATACCAGAGAGGTTTACCTCGGCACAAAGTGGTGCGTCATCCAAGTGAAAGAATTGAAAAGGAAGTTAGCCTCGAGAATGGAAAAGATAAACGAAACAGAGAAAAATATCAAAGCAGGAGGAATGAACATGAAAAGAAGATAGCAACTGTTCATAAACTCTTTTTATTCCATGTGTATCTATATCTATACTTCTCATACTGTATTTTTCTGTAAAACTATTGATGTAGTAGTGGGTTTGTTATCGCGAGAAATTATGAATGGGCGGATTCGCGACTGATAATTCAACGGAAGCAAATGTAGTAAAGTTTCTCACAATTCTTTGACATCATTTCTTTTTCTATTCATTATTACGAAGTGCATCTGATTAATCAAACTCCAAAAGTCATCTTTCTTTTAACCCTTATAAACTTCTTGTCATTCTCTTCTTCATCTTCATTTCTATCTTTTCGCTTTTTCGTTAACTGATGAGGCTTATGCAACCTTGATTCGCACTTTAATCAAGTTGGCACTGAAAGAGATACAAAGCAAATAAAAATAAATACACCTTTCACTCCAGTTTTTTCCTTCACTTTCATGCGCCTGATAAAATATTATCCATGTACCGTGATAATAATGCTAAAGATACATTAGAAATAGTTCTTGCTATCTAGACTCTACTCCATAACTAAATATATGTCCACGTTTAATCAAAATCGATACCACAATAAAAACAATTAATGTTGAAAAAATTCCTTACCGGACTAGAAAATAAATCAATAATTATACTTTAGTACAAACAATGCATCTATTCTTTCCGATAAAGTAAACAAATCAATTATTGATACAAAGCAAGCGATTAATATTAAATAAAATAAGATAAAATAATTGCCATTATATTATTCAATAAGATTAAAATTAGTTATTTTATTTTTCAGATAGAGAGAGAGCCAGGATTTCTCAGTGGCATCATGACGAAATCTAGGAAATTTTTTATATTTAATAAAAAGTTGTTCTAATTGTGACAACGACGATTGAATTTACGAAAGACTACTATTACTATTGAATATTTGATAAATAAATATTCTCATAAACAATAATAATAAAAAGTCGTCCTTATGTGTGTTTTGGACTTGTTAACAGACGTAAGGACTTGGGTGTCAGTGGTCCTGATGCCTTTGATTTCGCGAAAAATAGTGCCCAAGGATTGGTGGATTCTTCATCGTGAATTAGATGACACAGGGACGTTTTGATCGTGATAATAAAGAGTGTGTTAATAGAATATAAGAAAGAAACAGCGCAGAAAAACGAGAAGAACAAAAGAGGAGAAGAAAAGCTTTTAAATATTTAAGAAAAGGAAGGAAGACATCGTGTAATTGTCGTGATTGTATCGATGACGAAGACGTGACACATCTAGACCGTAAAACGTTGCAACCCAAGATTTAATTTCGTGGAGAGAGACGAAGAAGAAAAGACAGAGCAAGTGCGTTTGGGTGGTAGGGACAACGTCGCGACATCTTCGACGAAACCGACGGACGTGAGAATAAATCAGTGAAAATCGTGTCCATGAAGCGACAAGATGAAGACACGGAAACTACTTTTGCCGGTGTTACTTACTCTCGGCATCGTATCTTGTTTAGCATTTTCAACGACTGCGGATGACCATCAGCTGGAAGTTAATTCCAAGGACCGGCGATATCCTAAAGTATTCAGTAAATATCGAGATAAAACGTCAAAGGGAAAATATGATCCGGATTTCATGGAGAAAATTAATCCCGAAGAGAATGAGGATGTTCCTCAAGTATTAGAAGATAATAGCTCTGGATACAAGAACAATCGAGCTATAAATGTCCCAAGGTATTTTCTTTTAATTTTCTCCATGCATTTTTATATTATATTAAAAAATTATTTTTATATTTAATAAAAATTTTAAAAAAGTTCTGTATAATTAGTTGATGTCATTCTAAAATAATGATGATTTTGCTACAAAATATATTGTTGTATTTTTTTATTGCAGTTCTGAAGATTCGGAAGTGATCGTACACCAAACGATCCAATCGACCCTGCCGGCTAAAAAACTGAAGCCAGACCAAAAGATTACAATCAAAGGGAAAAAAATAAAAAATGTTACAATAGCCGATGGAATTTGTCAAAATGTCGATATACGAAATCGAGTTGATAACTTTGAGATGTTAAAAGATTGTCGGATTATTGAAGGTTTTCTTCAAATAGTTTTGATGGATAATAATACAGAGACAGATTTTCAGAATATTAGTTTTCCAAAATTAAGGGAGATTACAGGATATTTATTATTATTTCGTGTGACAAATCTTCGCACTTTAAATACATTATTTCCAAATTTAGAAGTTATAAGAGGGGATCTTCTTCTAACTGACTATTCCTTCATGATTTACGAGCTACAAAATTTACAAGAGGTAAATTTTATTTAAACAATACATTAAAAACTCAGCTATCAAAACAACAAAATATACTTTAATTCTAAAATACTTTTCCAAATAACTCTATTAATAATCAATTATCTGTATGTTTTGTGTCAATACTATGCTAAATAAGATAAATCTTTAAAAAATCAAAAATTTCTTATAAGTTAGACAAATATTGGTTTTTGTACGTCATATTAAATGATAAAAATATTGATTAAGTGATACTTTTACTGCACATACAGTACACAAGTCTGTAGATTGATCGATTTTGACTCACATCACGTACAATCAATCTCAACCCAACTTTGCTCTTACTTTATGCGGTTTCTTTCTCTCCTTCCATCAATCGTTATTCCCACGCAAAATCTTCGCATTTTGTGTCTTCTAGTTAATTCATCGGTCTCGACCGGTTAATTGGTAGGTCAAATACCGTTAACCATTTAACTAAATTAAATAACTATCTCAACTCCCTTCACACAATCAGTCTCAGGGTTGCATCTTGAAGCTAAAACAAACAATATTCTTTAAATTTACAGATTGGATTAACAAAGCTAACTAAGATTCTACGTGGTGCTGTGAGAATCGAAAAAAATCCATCACTCTGCTATACAAATACAATAGATTGGAATGAAATTGTCGTTGCAGGAGAAAACTTCATCAAGGATAATGGAAATCCTAGTTCTTGTCCGGGTAAGAGATAAAATACAATAGTAATATTTATTATTTTTAATCCGATATTGAAATGTTTTATAAAAATTGTAAATTATTGCATTTAACCAAAAATTATCTAAAGTTTATTAAAATTGTGTAATGTGTGGCTATATAAACGTAGTAGAAAAAATCGATAAATGCATTTTTTGTTAGTAAATTCATGGTATATATTTTACATTCGGTATTAATAAGATAATAAGAAGAATTTGAATGTGTTGATAAAATATTCATGTTTGAAACCTGTTTTACATACTTGTATTAGATGAACTTTAAGGTCTAGTTACATGAGCAAATATTGTACTGTTTATAAAGATACATGTAGAGTAATAAGTTTTCAAATTGGTAATTACAGTTACCGATAAAAATAAATAACTGTGCAACGTTTCACTACCACTTATCTATTTTCTAAATTTATTTTATGAAAGTGCGAGAATATAATCGAGAAAATTGATCATTTTATCATCTAAATTCCAATATTAAATTGTAAATAAGCATTTCTGATACCACAAAAATATGTGCAGTTATTTACATTATAAAAATGTAAAATTAATTTCATTTTGATTCGGTTTTTACTCATTTTCTATTAAACTTTATATCTTTACTTGAAATTATTTTTATTCATTTAAGTTTCATGTTATGATACTTTTATGTAAATTATCATTTTCATTACAATTTAAAAATTTTCCAGGCTGTCCTTCTTGCCCAGATGGTCACTGTTGGACTGCAAAAGACTGTCAAAAAGTGTCTAAACCGGTATGCCATCCTCAATGTCTTGCTGATTGTTTTGGACCAACTGATAAAGACTGTTATGTTTGCAAAAATTTCCGTGTGGACGATAGATGTGTAGAGAAATGTCCGCCGCATTTGTAAGTACTTTTTTTTTATCTATAACATTTATTTTAGTGTAAAAAGAACTTTTTATAAACATAACAAATGCGACAATAAATAAGTTTTTCATATCTCAGGTACGCTTACGTTTCTCGGCGATGCATTACTGAGGAAATGTGCTTGAAGATGAATAATCTTCGGCAAAATAAGGAAGATAAGAGAAAATGGCGAACATTTAATGGTCTATGCATTAGTCAGTGTCCAGATGGTTATGAAGAAACACTTGATCAAAATAATGTAAGTAAAAATAGATAAATCCAAAGGACAATTTAAATTTAAATTTAGTTTTAAAGTGAAATTTAAATTGGAAATAATTTACAGATTACAACTTGTAAATCCTGCAATGGAACTTGTAGAAAAGTAGCCAAAGGCGGTATAATTCGTCATATATCAGACGCTCAAACATTTCGTGGGGTGACAGTAATCGACGGTGGGCTTGAATTTCGAATACGAAATGGTAATCCTAATATAATAAACGAACTCACAAATGCTTTTGGAAATATCGAAGAAATAACTGGATATTTGAAAGTCACTCACTCTTTTGCTATATCAACATTAAGTTTCTTGAAGAAGCTACGAGTCATCAAGGGTGAAAAATTAGAGATGAATAACGCAAGTCTCATAATTTTAGATAATCCGAATCTCTCGAATTTATTTGGCGAAAATCAAAAAATTCAAATCACCAACGGTCGAATGTTTTTTCATTACAATCCAAAGCTATGTATGTCAAAAATTACCGCTTTAGCTAACATGGTAGGAATAACTAACTTCACAGAATTAGAGATTCAGCCAGACTCAAATGGAGAAAAAGTTGCTTGTGATATTGTGAACATAAACATTACTGTAAAACAAAAAGGATCAAGTGACGCAACTTTTGAGTGGGAAGTTTATAATCCAAGAGACGGTCAAAGACTTTTGAGTTATCTCCTAAATTATATAGAAACTGAGAACGAAAATATTACTTTTGAGGCAAATTCTTGTGGTAATAACAACTGGCAAATTGTTGACGTAGAAATTCCATCAACAAATTCTTCAACTTCAGTTGTATCCAAGTCAATAACTGATCTTAAGCCTTATACAAAATATGCAGTTTATGTTAAAACATTAGCGGTAAGAAATAAAAATTCATTCCGCAGTCCAACAGGGCAATCAGAGATAATTTACTTTAGAACAGAAGCAGACGTTCCATCGGTTCCAACAGACGTTATCTCATTTCCTGCAAGCGATTCTGAGATAGTAGTCAAGTGGAATCCACCAGATCAACCAAACGGACCAATAGCCAAGTATATTATCTTTGGATATCTCAGATCAGAAGACGACGACTTCCTTCTTACTCGAGATTACTGCAAAAATGGTTTAGTAGCGCCAGAGGTTCCAGAAGTGCCAGAAGTTACTGTAAAAACACCTGTTATAGTTCCTAAAAGTGAATCCTGTTGTATGAAAGAACCTCAAGAGCCTACGTCAAAAAAATTCGAAATATTTTGTAATGATAATATGACAATAAGTTACCTTTCACATGGTAAAAAGAATTATTGTGACTTTCATCGTTATATAGTAGAAGAGAAGTCAAATTTTAGTGACAGTCTGTCATTACGAATATCAACACAGAATTCAGATATAAAGAAAAAAAGCCTCGATGACTCAGAGACTCGAATATACAATAATACGTATTACTCGTTTATATTTAATTCAAGTGCCAATAGTAGTTCATATCTTCTCAAGAAACTTCGACATTACTCTCTCTATACAATTTCTGTGGCAGCGTGTGGTGAGAAACTCAATAATGGCAGTCAATTATGTTCTACGATTCAGTATACTAATTCAAGAACTAAAGAAAAACTCAGTGCTGATAACGTTAATAATTTAAAGGCGTATGTGTCAAATGACACGATTGTTATCATCACCTGGGAGCCAGTACCGGATCCAAATGGTCTGACAGTAGCATACACTATCGAGTATACGAATCTCAATGTACCAAATGCAAAAAAGAACACCATCTGCATTCCAGAAGGAGTACATCGTCGGAAACGAGGAACTTATTCTATCTCGAATCTCAGTCCCGGAAAGTATAGTTTAAGAATGCGGTCTACATCGCTTGCGGGAGACGGCAATTGGTCGCAAGCATTTTATTTTAGTATTGATGTAAAAGACGATAACATACCGTTAATTTCAGTATTGGTAGCTTTGTCTATTTTAGTGATTGCAATTATCGCAGGTTATCTATCTTATATAACTGCCAAGAAGAAGAGGCAACAAGCACGACTAATTGCTAGTGTTAATCCGGATTATATTGAAAGTAAATATGTAAGAGACAATTGGGAAGTGCCTAGAGAGAGTATTAAAATTTGTGAAGAGCTTGGGCTAGGTCATTTCGGTATGGTTTACCGAGGAGTTCTCAATGGCACTGAACATGTTGCTATTAAAACTATTCCAGAAAATTATACTGAAGACGATAAAAATGAATTCCTTAATGAAGCTTCAGTAATGAAGAATTTTTCAACCTATCATATAATTAAATTGTTAGGCGTGATTTCTGAAGGCAATCCGCCATATGTAATAATGGAGCTCATGGAGAATGGTGACTTAAAGTCGTACCTGAGGAGGATTCGAGACACAGAATCATCTCTAGAAGTGTCAAGGATCGTCAGGATGGCTGGAGAAATTGCCGACGGTATGGCATACCTCGAGTCTAAAAAATTTGTTCACAGAGACTTGGCAGCAAGAAATTGTATGGTCTCGAAGAATCTTGTATGCAAAATAGGAGACTTCGGAATGGCCAGGGACATTTATGAGACTGATTATTATAAGATTGGCCAAAAAGGCCTGCTTCCTATTCGTTGGATGGCACCGGAAAACCTTTCCGATGGTGTATTCACATCAGATTCTGATGTATGGTCCTTTGGTGTTGTTCTCTATGAAATTCTTACTATGGGCGAGCTTCCTTATCAAGGTTTTTCAAATGATGACGTACTAAATCATGTGTTACGTAAAGGAATTGTGAATATTCCAAGAAATTGTCCAGAAATTATTTTGAAATTGATGGAAAAGTGTTTTAAATGGCGTCCAAGTGAAAGACCAACCTTTATGGAAATTATTGCTGAACTTGAGCCGTTTTTAGCCCAAGACTTTTGTGAAAAATCTTTCTATCATTCGGAAGAAGGTATAGAAACACGAAATTTAGGTATTAAAAAAGTGTATCATCATGCTGCCCCAATTCGCTTCCACTGGGGGAATGAAACAGCTCGTTGGGTACGTGAATTTGAGGATAATGTGACACTACTGGATCAAACAAGAACTGGTGCCAGCAGAAATCGAATTTTCAAAAATGGATTCCAACATTTTGGTAATGTACTTGCCTTGGAAGACGTACCTTTGGATCAGTAATTTATAAAAATTATTACGTCATAGGCAGACAAAATTTTTTTAAAATTTAAATTTAAATATTGTCAAGTGTTTAGAAATTTGGCAAACTTTAATATTATATGTTTATATAACTTCAGTGTGTACAAACGATATTCTCAGGGCAACTGTAGTCGACTTATAGGAGCAAAAAAATACAAAAACGCGAGAATTTGTATATATTTATATAAAAAAATAAGAAACGGTTAAAAGATAAATTTAAATCGTTCAATTTCTATGACCAAAGTACATAGATAAAGTTTATAAATAGAGTAATAATAGTTATTTTTCAACAAATTTTGATACTTTTCACAAAAAAAAAAAAGAAAAACTCGCGTCTTTCGTAAATATTTTTATGCTCTGTTATAACGAAAAAATAATAATGTTCATGTATACGATTATTATATTAGTTACGAAAAGAAAAAAACAAAAAAACTGAACCATCCAACGATCAGATGTTATTTTCTTTTTTTTAAGTTATTAGTTATCAGGGATTATTAATTGCTTTTTAATTTTTTGTTGCACGTATCATTTTTTTTTCTGACAGCAGATTATGAAAGAGGACTTTCTATCACTCCTCTATCAAAATGTATAAACTTGTCATTCCTCAACCGAGCCAATATTATTTGTCAGTTTTCAAATTCTTGTTCTTTTTTGTTACAAACGAAATGTGGAGGCTCTAATTATAAATTCAAGTCTCAATTGAACTATGTTATTATATTTACATTGCTCGTGCACCAAAGTTCCTCTGTTACGTGCTTTATATGTAATTTTTTACATGTGGTGCAAGATAATACAACTCAGTAAACTTTGAACCTCCGTAGAATTTAATTGCCATTAGACTGGCTAATTTAAACTCGACAATGCAATACATAGGTTTACGATACAGTCACTTGTGTTCCTTCAGTTTTAATTTTCCTGAATGATGTTAATGTTTTATATGTCGCTCACTTGTTATCGTTTGTTTTTCATTTTTTTAATTTTTTATCATAGCTATCCTATTTTGTACATAAATCCAGATAAATGTTATTTCTGTTTAAACAATCAATTGCATCTTGTGTTAATCATTAATCAGTTATTTGGATAGATATTTGTACAGAAAACGAAACAAAATAATAATTTAAGATTCTTTGTATTTGTATAGAAAAAGAGAAAGAGAGAGACAAAGAGATAAAAACGCTTCGTTGAAAATTTTATAGGAAAAAAAGAAAAATATACAAAAAAAAAAAAGAATAAATTTTTATAAAATTTGACTGCTATTGTAAATGGTGCACGCGTAAAGAATCGATTAAATTTAATTATATCATTGTTGGTTACACGATAAGAAAAAAATGAATATAAAGATGATATTCAAAATCATGCATTTTTGATCAAAAAGTTTTACAAAAAAAGCAATAGTCAAATAAATGATTACAGTAACACTAGATTTACATAAAAACCGGAGTGTTCAGTCAGTTAAGAGTATGCGAATAGATTTGCCACATAGCACAATTTTTATTTAAATATTTAAATAAAGTAAGATAATTAAATCAATAGAGCAAGTCGAATCGATAGTTCAACAATAAATTTTGCAACCACTTGTAAAATGTATAAAGAAAGCAGATTTATATATGCACATAGTATATACTATTATATATTATATATATATATATATATATATTATATTATATGATTTATATTATATATTATTAATTAATAAGGCGCTAATATAAATATATATATATTATATTTTAATGTTAGTTAAAATTAAGGTCTCATGTTAAATATGTGGCCATTTGGTGCCTTAAGACAGGAAATCGAATTTTTTATAAATCTTTCGTAAGAATGATCGAAAAAATTATTCAAAATTTCGGCACCGATATTAAAAATAAATTAATAAGAATTATGATTAAAAATTCTCACCTTAATTAAGATTTAAATTAAAATTATCTTATTATTATCGTTCTCATTTCGATTACCTGTCATTACATATCATCGATTGCCCTCGCGAATTTTTTTCCGCTGATTAAAATATTTTATCAGTACCATGAAAAATAGACTGCATACTTAAAAGAATTATTAATCATTGTTCAAGAGAAACATGTATATAAAATTAACTATTGGCTAATATTTAAAGAAAACAAAAATACCAATTCATCAAAGGAATTAGCATTTCATCTCATTCATTAAATAAGAGAATATTTTACTGTTATATTATGCTCTGTAAAATTGATAAAAAATTTATTAGTGTACTGTATAGATGGTGTGGACGTGCGTGCGAGCGTTATATTTTTTTCATCAAATTATAACAGAGCTCTCAAAAATTATAATAAATAGACTACGAAACCGTAACTATAAACATTGCGTTTAACTGAAAATAAACACGATGTTTAATTCCTAATCAAAAATCCTGCCATACCGTGTCTTCCAAGACAAAGACTATAAAAAATTAATTGTAAATTAGTTAAAATATTTATGTAACTCTAACCCGTAAGTTAAATTATTCAATTCCCGCGTTCTCTTATTCCTCAATCATTGAATATTACAAACGCATTGATTTATACATTTTGTTACTTTTATCTTAAACCGTCTCAAAATTAATAGCCCGTTGATTACATTTTTATTTTCAAGATTTTTACTATAAATTCTCTGAATAGACTGATTGTATCTTACTGTTTGTCCCTTATCCCATTGTTAATCCCACACACCGCATACATTACACTAATTTAGTATTGCCGCTGAGTATTACAACTAGTCACATAAGCCAAAAGTTTGTTACTCTCACAGAAGTTTTTTCGTTTTTTTTTCAGTTTTTTAATAAAGGGAAATATTTAAACCCTAATCAAAACTTGTTTTATTTATTTTACCCTAATAATTACTAGATTAATTAATTATATAATATTATTAAGTTACTATAAACATTTATAAAATATATATGTGCAAATACAAAAATTATATCATAAGAATTAATAAAAATTTTTTTTCATTAAAATTTTAAAATAAGTTATTTCTTTTTCTTATGAAACAGTGTGAACGAATGGAAGAAACGATGACTCATTAAAAGAATTCTCTGATGTTACCAAATTTTTCTGGCATAGTAGACCTACTTCAATTTTCATACATATTTATGAAGTTTTCTTGGAAGATTCTATCACAACATTATCGTCATTTGATTTCTATTTTACCAGATTGTAGGATCATACGAAAAAAAAAGGCAATAGACATTCGAAAAATTAATTGAAAACGTAAAAAGTATTAAAATAGTAAAAGCTCTTGAATACAAATTCATCAAATGTTCCAATCAAACTACAACTTCATCTTCGCACTCACACGATCTTCAAGGCTTTTATATTGCTTGTTCCCAATTCTAAATGACTGTGGGTCGTGAGTACTACGCCTACATAATCTATTTGTTGTTCTTGTCAAATTGCCGACCGGAAAGTTTGACTAAATCATAGTAGCAATATCAATAAAAAATTAAAAAAACATCTTAGTTTCTAAAATCAATGATTTTAATAATACAGGAAGAATATCTGAAGTAATTATTTTCCGTAAACAATAATTACTCTGATTCATGAATCAGATAAAAAATAAAATTAATTTCTATTTTTATCATTCATGTTAAACAAACAAATTAAATTATTCATCAGACATATTTTCTGTTAATAATTATATTTATATTGAAACAGAAAGTAAGACTATACTTATATGAGTAGAAAAAGTCAAGCAAACTATTTATCTTGTTTTAGAATCGGCGAATAAATGCTGCAGAATCTGAAAATATTATTGTAACTCTTGGACTATTGCATAATTCTTTCTTTATCGCAAATGACGATATAAAACGATTATGGATAATTATGGAGTGATTTTAACATAATACTTGGAGTATCCTTGGATGGAGTGCAACAAGTGAGCGTAAATAACATTGAAGTGAGACCATTCACAAAGCAATAGACACCAATGAAATAATATTCCCCAACCATCATTAATTAATAAATTTTTAACCAAGAAAAACTTCGTTAACCCACTTTCCTAATTAAATAATTGCCTACATTATTAATGGAAGTTTATAAATATCATAAAAATTGATATAATTGTTGACCAACTGCATCAACAAATGTCAATGCACCTGCTGAAACTGATAAAACTTTAAGATTTAAGTGATGACTAACAATACTCGCCTCCACTCGTTCAATGTTCAGAAGTACAGAATTATCCGTGGATCAGCCAACACTCGCTTTAAGAAACATTTCTAACTAAAAAAGTAATTCAATCTATACTAGTATTTTAACGCCACGTGTTTAGATTATGAATGTGTCGAACATTGACATTTAGTTCTGCATCAAGAAGTTGGTTGAAAAGTCACAATCGAGGTCATTTGCGTTCACTGGACATTTACAGGAAGAGCTTCAGAATGATTGGTGACGCTAATTCAATGCGTTAAATTTCATTCTTTGTTTCTTTGTTAATTTTCAACATAAAACTTTGACGCAAATGTGAAATATTTATTTGTTTCTCATTTTTCACAGTGTTGATTGAAATTCAAACATTGTTAATTATATTGATAAGTTCTTTAATACAAAATGTGCTTAAGAATTATGAAAAGTTTTATAATTTGGCTTTTCATTCATGTTTATTTTAGTAGTGGCAGGACTATAGAAAGCTGTCATAATGAAAGTGGTGAGTTTTATTAAATATTCATAGTTTTAGATATACTTTATAAAATAAAAAAACTATTCATCTTATTTTTTATGTAGAAATTGATAAAATTGAAATGGGCATTGTTATTTCTCCTCTTATGTCGACTGAAATGATTCGAGAAATTGGTATTTATTGGAAAAATATTAATATTCAAACTGGCGATGTTATTAAACTTTTCAAAGGAGATCCAAGTACTAAAAATAAACAAGAAATATTTCAATTCATGCCTGTAAAGGCACGTGGCTTTCAAAAAACTGGAATTAGTGCTGACTTCGTTCCAACATCTAATTTGACCTATCACGAGCAATGTTTACGTAAGTATAAATACGTAACAAAATCAACAAGTTCTAATCGGAAAGTTAGGAGAAAATATTTTTATTTATAATATTTAGTTTAAAGTATTTAATTATTCAATCAATAGTAAGTGAAAAATGCATAATGTTGTTTTACTTGATGAATTAATTTGATTTAGAATACTACGTGTCGTGGATAACTAATGATGCTATTAAGAAGACAACTTGTTTGTCGACGCATCCAAATTGGATGGGTCAGAGAAAGACAAATCTTGGTCAGTTGAAGATGAAAGACATTTTTATCCCTGGTACACATGATTCTGCAGCTTATTCCAAACTTTTAAACTTCAAAAGCGAAATGCTCGTAGATAAATATACAATTACACAAGTATTGTCAATGTTTACAAAAATCATTATTTGTACATTTATCTTTTATTTAATCGATTGATAGCATTTTTAATTTATCAATAGGATGAAGATATCTTGGCCCAACTGATTTATGGAACACGTTACTTGGATATTCGTGTAGGTCGTTACCCTAACAATAAAATGATTTTCTGGGGTAATCACGGTCTGATCCGGATAGTTCCACTTCAAAATGTAATTGATGATGTGAAATTATTTCTTGGCAATACAGATGAAATTGTAATCTTTGATGTACAAGAATTTCCTGTCGGTAAGTAGAAATGAGTCTGTTACAAAAGATGAAAAATATTTTGATAAAATGTAAACATTTGATTCATTTTCATCCTGAGTTAGGATTCAAATCTATAGCTGCACATAATGAGTTATTAAATTACCTTGAACGTGAATTTCATGGATACTATTTAGAGAGACCAATCAATGTATGGAGAACAACTTTAGAGGATATTTGGTCAACGGGTAAAAGACTGATTATCAGCTACGATTATGCAAGTATCGTTTCTTCTAGTTTAAGTGTTTGGCCGCAAGTTGAACAACAATGGGGAAATGTTAGAACTTTAGATGATCTTTATACTCACTTAAATGGAATAGAAACTAAAGCTGGAGAAGAAAATTCTTACACGTGAGGATTTAGTTATTATTTTTATTGTATTTAATATCAGTTTTTAAAAATATATTGTCATTGCAGAAGCCGATTAGGAAAACCTAGAGCAGCAATGGCTCAATTAACTCCAACAACGTTTGATGTTATTTTTAACCGATTAGGAGGACTCAGATTAATGGCAGAAAATGTTGACATGCACATAACTGAATGGTACAGTGAAGTATGGCAACATACTGCCAATGTCGTGGCAGTTGATTTTATCAAGGCTACCGGAATTATCGAAACTGCAATCAAGTGGAATGATAAACGTATTTCTGGTTGCTATACCAATTTAGATTATTCATAGATATTTGTTAAAAATTAGAGTGTTAAATTTGTAAATTCAACCATGTAAAAAAATTAATTATTCTATATTGAATGGAAAAAAATATTTCTCATAGAGATAAAAATATTTTTATAAATAGATTCTAATAATAATAACTCATAATAACAAGTTCAAAAGATTATGATAGTTGATTTGAGATTAAAAATCATGATTTCAATTACACTTATTCAGAGATGTATCGATTTTTAACTGCATCCTCATGTCTTCCGCCGGAAATGAATATAATAGTGTAGAATACCAAGGTAACGAGTGATTCTAAGTTTATCAAGTTTTTAAATCATGAGACAGATCTGCTTACTCTGGAAGTTAATGCGGATTAGTTTAATAAAAACGATTGAGACAATCAGTTGTCACATACTGCCAATAATCATTTTCAATTCACAATCAAATTATGGTTCTCAAATACTTATATCTTTTTTCACTTATCACTTTAACTATTTGTGATTATGAAGACTATTTTCCAAATGGCCAATTAAATAATGTCTTAGCATGTGCTAAAGATAAAGTTTGTGTCCCATTAGATTGTTGTCCTGAAATTGCTAATCTTTTAATGGACGATACTCTCCCAGTTCATAGGTACTGTTTATAATTTTTATTTATTTCCTTATGAACTATATTAAATTCAGTTATTAATAGATTTAGACAAGCTGTCTGTGGATATTCTGGAATAAATCCTAAAGTTTGCTGTAACAATCCTACAGACATAGTAAATTTTGGCGCTATTCCGAATGAACATAAATCTGAAAATATTAGGCAAAGACAGTGTGGATACAGTTTAGTAAAAAGTGATTATGCTGGAATAGGATCTTATCCATTTCTTGCAAGAATTGGATTTATTAGTAAGTCAAAGAACTTCTTTCATATATAGACAATTTTAGTGAAAGATATTAACATGTAGTTTATTTCATCAGATTTAGATGATGGAGAAATAAAATATTCTTGTTCTGGAGCTATAATCAATGAAAGAACTGTTGTGACTACTGCAAGCTGTGCTTTAGCAACTTCTGATGATTATAAAATGTAAGTCTATTTACAATTAATCAAAATCACAGCTTTTCTAATTAAAAAAAAATTTTCAATTCAACATCTAGACACTCTGTTCTTATCGGAGAGTATGATACAAAAACAGATCCTGATTGCAATTCTTTGTTTTGCGCTCATAGAACAACTTCTCATAACATATCATACATTATTAAACATCCAGGTTATCGAGCGGAAACATTTGATAAAAATATAGCTCTTATCCGTTTAAATGAGTCTATTGATTTTAGCTGTAAGTATTTGATGTTCTAGTCAATATTGTATTTCTCCTTTACTACCTCCATTATTATTTTTCTATTATTTTAGTAACTGCAATGCCTGTCTGTTATTCTGAGCGACCATACGTTTCTACAGGGGTAAATACAGTTCTAGTTGGCTGGGGAAAGTTATTAAATACCAAAGACATAACAGAACAAGGAATCGTTCCGATGAAAATTCTTCCTTTACAAGACTGTGAAGATTATCTCATGCAAGGATTAACAGTAGAACTGTGTGCAATGGGTCCACAGGAGCCATGTTCTGGTTATAGTGGAAGTCCTTTACTTTATCGTGAAAGAGAATGTTATACTTTGGTAATAATTAATCTTTTCGATGCAATTTAATTCTTAGATATATGTATAGAAAATAATTTTTCTTTCATCTCTCTAGATTGGATTATTATCACACGGTACAAGTTGTGATTCCAATAGAAATACACCGTCTGCATTTGTCAGTATTCGAAAATATGCACAATGGATTACAGAAAATTCATAATAGAAAAATTTTCATGCATTCATTTTATATAAAAATTTATTGATGTAGAAATTTACTATTTTAATTTTTAGTTATGAAAATTATTTTATAAACAAATTAGATAAATAAATTGTATTTTTACTTATGTTTAAATATATTTAAATATTTTCCCCTAGTCATTTCTTTAGCTTCTTCTAGTCCGAGTTGATAAGCCGTGTCATGTAATTTTTTAACTTCCGCTATAAGTCCAGTCATAGTTAGATTTCCAAGTTCTACAACAAATAAAATTAATTATTTTTATAAAGTGAAGTTTTATTTAATTATTAAGTGAGAAAAAAGTAAATTGCTACGAACGATGTAAGTTATTCATGTCCTCTTGATTCAGATTGTTCAACCATGAAAATGATTGATTTGCTTCCAAGTTTTGGTGGATAAATTCACCTACACCTGGAACTTCATAAATTCAAGATACAATATTTGTATGAAAAATAAAATTTTATCAAACATTCCATCAACTCACTTTGTTCTGGCCATAAATCCGGTGAAGATCGATCGAGTTTCTCTAAACTCATTAGGCTTTCTTCCATACAAGTTCGGTCTAAAAAAAACAAGCAAGGTAACATAACCTTAATAAAACGTTAGAATGAAAACATCTTGTGTGTCACAGATAAATTTTCAAATTTTATGCTAAAATATATGTAATATTAAAAAATAAAATTTTTCAAATAATTTATAATTAATAACTACCTGAAGAATCGTTCCCTGATCGTTCTTTTGACATTTTCAACCTTCGAAAAAAGGAAATTTTTAAAAATTTCAACTGAAAAATAATTCACACCCTAGATGTCGCAATTCAGAAATTGAAAAATTCACTCACTCGATTATTTATCTGTGTAGCTTAGTAAATAATTTACATAATTAATTTCATACAAAAGAAATTTATTAATATTATTTACAATTTAATCTATAGTTTATTGCTTTGTTCTTCATATTCTTTTTTTAAATGTTTTGTCAATTCTTGTTGTTGTTGTAAAATATAAATATTTTCTGCTTTTCTTCGTTCCTGTCTTTCGATATCTCGAATGACACCAAGGTGAACTTGCTCTCTATAAAAATGATTTCCAGATTATTTCATTTCTAACCTCTGAAAACAAATTTTTTGTATTTACCGATCATAAAATTGTTTGATGTGCACATAAGATATAATACCAATAGAAGTAATAATTGAACCAATTAAAACTGTTTTAGAAACACGTGACATAATATATTTTTAAAGTAAACTCAAATTTTGATTTACGTATATGAACTTTGTGTATCACATGAAGCGTAGTTTCATTCGTAAGAAGCTAACTTCACGATTTATTATTAGCGATTTATACATTATCAGTGTATACACTAACGCATATTGTTTTATGTATCGACAAACATAGAAATGAATTAATTTAATTAGTATTAAATTGTTTATTGTTTTCAATTATATCAGTGGATAGGTGTTTAATGAGTGAACTTTAAATACTTATATTTTTATCTTCAATAATTATCAAATATCTGTGTAATCTCAATTTAAATTATTACGTATAAATTTTACTGCGTATGGTGACTATGTTTATGGAATTAAATTAATTAATATCTTCAAAGAACAAAGACACTATAGAAGAACTATCACGTTTTTAGACAGAGGAAAATTTTTTACGATACATATATATGAATCCTTATGAATAACACTGGAGAACAGGTATACAATTTCCAAATTCTTTCATTTACGTAGTTCTTCTATATATGTCTTTTTTCTTTGATATACTCGAAAAATCTTATAATCATTCAATAACACTTAAATGTTTATTTTAGAAAAATTTAACAGACATTAAGCTCAGCAAAAAACTCGCTTATTTACTCAGACATGGGGCAAAAAATTTCAATCTTTCTATAAACGCAGATGGTTACGTGCCTATTGCAGAAATAATTTCAATATTTAAAGAATTTTCAGAAGAAAATATTGAAAGAATCGTCAAAAAGGATAGTAAAAAAAGATATTCTTTGAAAATCGAAGAAGGAATTTTAAAAATAAAAGCAAATCAAGGACATTCTATTGATACTGTTAACCAGTTGAATTTGAAACCAATTGATAATCCGAATTTTTCAATAATTCATGGTACTTATTTCGAAAATTGGCAATCAATTAAAAAACAAGGATTGTCTCGTATGAAAAGAAACCATATTCATTTTGCAAAAGATTTGAATACTAAGTGTGGATTGAGACAAAATGCACAAGTATTCATTTTCATAAATTATAAGAAAGCTACAGAAGATGGAATAAAATTTTTTGAATCAGAGAATGGCATTATTCTTAGCTCAGGTAATGCAGATGGGATTATTGAGCCAAAATATTTTTCAAAAGTTATAGCAAAGAATGGGAATGAGCTCTTCTAAAATTGTCATTCTTCGAATATAATCTGAAAAAATTGAAATTTTTAGAAAAACGTACAAGATTTACTGTACTAAGTGTTATTCAAAATTTTCTGTGTAAATTTCCCGAAAATGTCGAAATACTGTGAAATATGTAATTTAAATTTTCTTGACGAATATGCTTTTCATGGTCATTTAATGGGGAAAAAACATTCCAAAAAAGCTGACCTAGAAAAAGAAAGGAAGAAAAAAGAACAAAACTCTATTTTTGTATCCCCCGTACCACAATGGGTACGTCCTGATGATATTCTTAAATTTTTTACTCAATTTGGACAGATACAAAATCATCAATTTGGGCCTCGATTTTTTATCATAGAATTCACATCAAAGTAATATTTCATTTTTAACTATTTATTAATTTAACAAAATAGAATATATAAAATAACAATATTTGTATTACAGAGAACCTGTGGAATACTTGTTAAGTAAACAAATTTGGATGGATAAATGGTTAATGAAAATTCAAAGAAGAATAATACATAACTCTAGTGAGTATTGAATTTAATATTAATTCATGTCTATTAAATAAAGAGATTTATTAAATAAAAATTTTTTTTTATATAATTTAAGATAAACGAGTTCAAAATAAAAGTAATCAATCAACATCATCTGAAGATAATACAGAAGAAAAAGAAGAAATTGAAGATGTAGACTTAATTACATATGCATTAGACGAAGAGACTACTTTTGATGGACAACTAGATAGATTATTAAGTCTGATACAATCAGATGATTCTGAAGTCAGAGCTCGATGTGATAATGTTTGTGCTAGTTTAGATCGTGTTTTGAGTAAAATTTTTCCTAAATGTAAAGCGATCAGATTCGGGTCTACTGTCACTGGACTTCACTTAAAAACTAGTGATATGGATGTATTTCTAGACATAGGTAAAAAATTATTCTATATTTTGTAAAAAAACTTATCAAGTAGTTAATTTTACTTTAAATAACAATAAATATTTTTAGGAGAACCTGTTAAAGATGATGATGATTCTAACTCGGAAACTGTAAATTCTAAACTTGGCTGGACACCAAAGTTAATATTTAGAGAAGTTAAAAATGTTTTATATAAAAATAAGTACATCTTTACTCGAGTTATTCCAATTCCTATGGCTAAAATACCAGTTATCAAATTCAATCATATACCTACAAACACAGATTGTGATATATCATTCAAACACAGTTTTGGAGTACATAATAGTCAGTTGATAAAACATTTACTTACTTTGGATCCTAGAGTTAAACCATTGATGATGATTATCAAATATTGGGCTAAAAAACTTGACATTACTGGAACTGGGAAAATCACCAACTATTCTTTGATTATAGCTATTATTTTTTATCTTCAACAACCAAATTTGCAAATACTTCCTACAGTTTATGAAATTCAATCTACCTGTCAGCCAATTTTCTTTAATGGCTGGCAAATTAACTTCAATAAAAAATATAAGAAAAATGTTACCAACAACAGTACAATACCAGAACTAATTTATGGATTTTTTAAATTTTACGCTGATTTTATGTTTTATGATATGATCATAAATCCATTAGATGGTTTAATGTATCAAAGAACAGACACCGCAAAAATTACATCATTAGGAATTAACATCGAATCTTTACAATTACATAAACCTGCTTGTATTTTAGATCCTATTAAATTTGATCATAATATAGCAAGTGGATGGTCGGATCGACTTCTCCGAGATTTTCAGGCATATTGCACTGAATCTGTTCAAATTTGTGAGGAATCAGCAAAAAATCAGTACAATAATTTATTATCATCTTTATATGATTCAAATGTTAAAAAACAACTAAAAAAATGCAAAACATATTACATGACCATTCCTGCTGGCAGATTTGAAAAACTTGGTCTTCCTAAAAACTTTGAAGAGGATGAAAATATTAAGGATAAGAAAAAGTACATTGAAGATCACTGGTTTCACATGACTACTAAATTGATAAGAGCAGTTTTTGAAAGGGTATTAAAATTTGACGTTCGAGTGGTGAATGATGTAACAAATTTGAAGCAAATGAAAACAGATGAACAGTTTGATGTTTATTCAAAAAAAAATGATAAAATTATATTATTATGTAAAGGAAAGCATTGTCTTAATCGAGGAAGGAAAGGCATGTTATCTAATTTAGATGTTACTTTAAGCCCTATTGATAAAGAGTCTGTGATTTCAGATAAAATTTTAGAAACTTTACAACATAATAATGATATTACATTATTCAAGTTTACATGTTTATTGGAAAAACAATTAAATCCTTTACGTGTTGAATTAAAATTAACAAATGCGCGAGTAAAGAATAATGTTTTCACAGAAATATCAGTGTTTATGGTGAGTAAAATTCCGAAATTGATTGACAAAGAATTTTTGCATATGGCCCAATATGAAAAAGTAGCATAAAAATATTAATGTGACTATAGTTTGTAGAACAAAAATGTCTTAAAAATTAAATGGATAAGATAAACATTAATTTATTCAATCATTCAATTTTCATTTAATAAATTTCCTTCATTAAGTGTAACATTTGTATGTGAGCTATAAAAATCATTGAATTTACATAAATAAAATAAATATATTTTCAAACGTTTTAGAACTGATTTAAATTTACTTATAATAATGATACTATACATTACATTCAAAACAAATGCATATATATATATATATATATTTGCAAAATTATCAAAAATTTGTCATATTTTTTTATGGCTAATACATTATCATTTGCTTACTCATAGCGGTGATAACTGTCAAATAATTGAGGTTAGAACTTTGACACAAGCATTGGAGCAAGACTACATCGCTGCCAAATTTTTTACAATAGAAATAGTGAATTTTTATTGGCTATTCAATTGTTATTCAACGACAAACTGAACGCAACCTTCGTTTATACTGATATAAAAGTGTAATTCAGCGACATCTAAAATAACAGAACCTGTACAGCTGTTCCACCTAGCGAATGTAATTTCAACTTGTAACCTCACTTTAATAGTGTGTGTTAGATGTGTACAGTAAATTTTTCATAAAATTGCAAATCCATGCAGTGCAAAAGAGCAAAGACTGAATGTATGCACGTGTGTATGTATTTTGTATATATACAATACATTGAATGTGTGTGACAGAGTAAACCAGAGCAGGCTGTGTGGTTAGCTAGAAATTTGAGCGCCCAGGACATAGAGTTCTCTTGAGGGAAAGCCAAATAACATTAGTAGGGGGCATAAAGTGCCTTAGAATAATTCGCTATAACTGCATCCCTGCTTTGACTAGTGGTCACACCGTGTGTAGAATTAAATGGCTGTTGGTCGGCCATGATGGCTTTTCACAGGGACCGTGTGTTGCAAACATGTATTCACAGTGATATATTTAGTTTAGTGAATGAGTGAGGGTGTTTAACTGCAATGGCAAATAAACGATGAGACCCTGAGGATTGATTGCGAGGGTGTTGAGGCCTTGGTGGGTGCCTCAAAGTTGGCCCCGGAAGAGGAATAAGAGGGCCAAGCACGCCCCGGGCACCCCCTCAGACATTCGCATACATCCATATAATATAACTCGACGACCATAGATATACTAAATAAGCTTTATAATATATAAAGATAAAGAAAAGAACGAAAGGCCGAATAGTGTTATTGGTGTAATAAATTCGGATCATAACATTTTTATTAATTGTATATCGTGACGAGTGAAGTGCATAAAAGAAAGCATAACAGTGCGTGTGTGTTTACTTATTTATTCTTTTTTTTCTTATTCTTCATTTCATTTTTTGTTCATTGCTTTATCGTGTAACAAAAACATACATTCATGATGAGCAAACTGTCGTTCAGGGCGAAGCCCTTGGACGCTTCAAAACCAATGCCTATTTATATGGCAGAGGAACTGCCAAATTTACCGGATTATTCAGCAATAAACCGTGCGGTACCTCAAATGCCAAGTGGAATGACTAAAGAAGAAGAATGTGTACGTAAATCATTTATTATACACGTTTTATTCACCAGCATGTTTTCCATTGACCGCCATTTTGAATATAATCCATTATTATTATGTAAACAACCGACAGATGGCGTATACGCGCCTTTTTTATCTGTTTATTTCAAATATTATATTTGTATACACATTTAATATTGTTTATAATGTTAATTAATATTATTTTTGTAAACTTGACACTAGGTTGAACATGTAAATTAATTAAAATCATTTTTTTTTGAGTATAATGATCGAATAATTTATCAAAGTATTGTTGTTTCATTTCATTTTTCAAGTCATGATTGACTTATTTGATGTAAGATGACACATGGTTAGAAAAAGCATCCTGACATTCTATTAACTGAATGATTAATTGTTGAACAGGAGCATCATCTTCAAAGGGCAATATGTGCTGGCTTAATTATTCCTACACCTGAGGTAACAGATTTAACAGACGTAGAAGCTTATGATAAAATTTATCCGGCCGATTACAAATTACCTCGACAACTAATACATATGCAACGTAAGTTTTTACATTAAATAAATAATAATAAAAAATTAAACATATTCCCTTACTTAAAATTGATCATTTAAAAAAATACTTCTTAACGTGTGACATTGTATTGGTTTTTGTTGACATAGCCTTTGCAATGGAACAAGATATTCCAGACTACGATATGGATTCCGAGGATGAAAAATGGGTTGGGATGCAAAGTAGAAAAATGGACTTAACACCATTGCAGTTCGAAGAAATGATGGATCGACTGGAAAAAAGTTCTGGACAAACAGTCGTTACATTAAATGAAGCTAAAGCGTTATTAAAAGAGGATGATGATCTTATTATTGCTGTATTTGATTACTGGCTAAATAAAAGACTTAAAACTGTAAGTTTATACTATAGTTTTTTTGGTGAAGAAATAATTAATAAAAATGTTTGAATTTTTTAGCAACATCCACTTTTATTGACGGTAAAAACAGATCATCGGCCTGGTTCAGCTGCAAACAATCCTTACTTAGCTTTCCGAAGAATCACAGAAAAAATGCAAACTCGTAAAAATCGTAAAAACGATGAAAGTAGTTATGAAAAAATGCTTAAGTTACGTAGAGAACTCAGTAAAGCTGTAACACTTCTTGAATTAGTAAAAAGACGTGAAAAAACTAAAAGAGAACATCTGCATCTTACTATTGAAGTATTCGAAAAGAGGTGAATAGAATTGAAAAGTTTAAAAAATAGTTTATTTATATATCAAAATTTTAACAATATTTTATTTATTATTCATTAGATATCAAGCAGAAGATTTCAATGGACAAATACTCGCAGAAGTTTCAGCATTGAAGACAGTAAGGCCGGCATTTGCTCCACTATTTACGAATCAATTCGGTGTGCATCAGAATTGGTCAAATAAAGTTTGTAAAAAAGAAGATGGTTTACCAAGGAAAGAAAAAAGACAGTATAAGAAACGAAAACATAAACTTGATGGTAGACCAAGTAGTGGCTTAGATGAAGGAGTATTGATGCGCACTAGTAGTAGTAGTCATCGTCATTTACGCACCGGAGTTCTCGGGAGTAGTGGGCTGGACCCGCTTGCCAGCTCAGATGAAGACAATCCTTTCCCACACACTCAATTGTCTACATCATCAATGCTTACTAATGATCATGACGATGATGATGACGTCGCTGATGAGAGCCCATTTACATTTAGACGTAATCGTTATTGCAATTACTTACCGGTACATAACAGTTTCATTAAATCGTTTACCATTCCATTGATCTACAAATACTTCAATAATTAAATTTTGTTTAAAGCCTGTATCAGGGGGATTAGGTAATTGGCCTTGGTATAGTAAAGATGAAGGTGGAACAGCTGATAAAAAATATAGGTTTGCTTTAACAAGTATAAGTAAGCCTACTCCAAGATGTATTGGATATGCGAGAAGGAGAATTGGTCGGGGTGGCAGGTAATAATTGATCATTATTAAATTTAATAAAAAATTATTTTATGAATGTTTTTAATTCTATTTTATTTATTTTAGAGTAATATTGGATCGCTATCCAACTGATATCGATGATATTTGGTCTTCACTAGATTTCACGATACATGAACCACAAGATCTACAGCAAACAGATCCAATTAATAATAATGCCACCAACCTTAAACAAGAATGGTTAATAATAATTTCATTATTTCATATCATTCATAGTAATACCTATTTATACGTGGATTAATATTTACAGGTTGCATTTTCATCCAAAGACTACTTCACCGGTAGCTGGTTTAGATCCTAATCCAAGTGACGAGGAAAGTAGTTGGTCTACAAGTAATAGCAGTAGAGCAAGCCGCAACAGCAGTAATAGCAACAGCTGCAGTGAAGATTCAGAGGGTGAAATAGATGGTTATGGAATACGTACATCATCTTCATCCACTCTGTATCCATTTCCTCCAGAGGCAACGTCATTGTGCGTTGATATTGAACCAGAACGTTTTAATAATTGTGACGAAACGCCTTTCACTACAGAATTTAATATTGCTGATTATTTCTCTGTGGATGAATTAACGGACTTTGAACTTGGTGTGCAAAATACAAGTGAGGAGACTCTAGGCAGTTCGCGCTTCCAAGTGACTCCTGTAAATAATACCTTCAATTATCGTAATAATCAGTGCAGTGTTAGTAAAAGTGTAAATAATTCATCGGGAACGATAAAAAAAATCCAAAACTCACCATCAACTTCAGTTAATGTAACAAATTCTCTTTCATCAACATCATCATCTCAGCCATATTCATTACCTTCGCTATCATCATCGTCATCATTGTCATCATTGTCTTCTGCATCATCATTGTCGTCATTATCATCATTTACTACGGCAACGACAATAACGTCTACGACATCAACAGCATTCACAACGACTGCAACATCAATGATGTCTTCAACAGCTATAACTACAATGAATTCTACAACATCATTATCATTGACATCTCTATCAACAACAGTAGTAACAACAGCTACAATGACTACAGCAACTGTAGCTTCAACTACTTCGTCAACATCAACAACTGTAATGACAACAACATCGATGATTAATCCTACAACGTCATCGTTATCATCATTGTCAACATTAGCAGTGTCAACTAATTCTCCAACCAGTACCACACACAGTAATACTTCCACATTACCATTAATGACAGGTGGTTCTATGCCCACGTCACTATTATCGTTATCATCTGGTTCTTCTACCTCGTCTATGGATCATCGGGCACCTTCCTCAATAACAATCATTTCATCCAGTCTACCTACATCGACATCTCATCCATCAAATAGTATAATTACTACTCAACCAATAACTCAGTGTACAGGAAGTAGTGGAATAAGTAATCAAATGAGACAGTTAAACCAGCAGAATAATTTACACAATTATCATCTTAATCAACAAAATTACAATTATCAACGATCATTAGTGAACAGTAATCAATTATCATCATCAATATTATCAAAATCATTGACTAGTCCAACGAGAAATACGAGAATCGGTAGTCTGCTGGGTTTTGGTAATGGTCATCAACAAAACGGTCCCACATCAAATATACATAATAATAGTGTTGTTAGTGGAGCTATTGTTTCGAATAATATTGGTGGAACACATAATATCAATGCTAATATTCAGTCAGCAGTTGTTACGCCGCAAATACATTCTTCACCGTCCAGTTTACTACCTGGGTTTATAGCCCAAACAAAACTTGCTAATTTAGCACGACAACAACAACAACAAGATCAATCGCAACAATCACAATTAGAAATACCTACGTCCGGGGAAATTACGCTTAATAGTAATAGGTAAATTACGTAAAATATTTCTTTTCGATAATATAATTTTAATTAAACAATTACAGCATGAAATAATTGAAATTATTTATATATGAATTTCGCAGTGAAGGGATGGGCATGGAAGTAGATGGAGTCGAAGGATCATCATGTGAAAATAAACAACAGCAACAACAACAAATCGTACGAACTAATAAAAACAATTCACTTGCAATGGAAGTGACATGATGCTTACTACTCTCGCCCCGATTACTGTTACTAGCATTACACTATCGGGGATTTTACTAAAAGTGTTGGGGAAAATAAAATGAATAAAAATAAAAAAAATAAAAATATAAAAAAATGAAAAAATTGAAAAAACCCGAAAAAAAGAAGAAGAAAAGGAGAGAAAAAGAAATTTTCAAAATATAAATATATTTAAAATCAGTAATTGTAAAAAGGGAAATATTTCATGAAAATTAATAAACAATAAAAAATTTTGGCTTTCAAAAATATCAATTATTACAATACAATTGATAATAATAATTAATCGAAAGATGAAAATTAATTAAATTGGGTGAGAGATATAACAAATTAAAAATTTTTTTAACTTCTTTTTTTCTTTTTTATCAACAATTTAAATTGTCCTGTATTTATATTATTTATTGTATTATTGTAAATTGTTAAAATATTTTTTTTCAAATGACATTTAACCGTTCTTCTATTTGTATAGTAAAAAAATTAACGAACATAAGTAAAAACAAATAGAACAAAGTAGAAATAAACATAGTCTTTTGTATAGTAGACAGATAATAATTGTTGCATTAACTGGACTATTGAGCTCATAAGCTCAATTAAACGTGAATAAATGAAAATCTGAAAATACCGAAAATTAAACAGTTCATTAAATAATTTATTGATTAATTCAGACATTAGTACACATTTTGAAGTAAAGAATTATGAAAATATTTTTTTTATTCATTATTATTATTATTCCTATTATTAATATAATTAATCTTATTATAATAATAATATTAATTATTATTATTGTCATATATTGAAGATAAAGCAAATTGAACAAAACTCTCATTCGAAAAATTAACATTAAAAAAAAAGAAAAGTAATTGAATAACAATCTTTGTAAATATAAAAATAATTACGCTTATTATATCTCTTAATGTTAGGCAATTATTAAAAATTAAATGAATGTAATTGAATGTTATTGTGGTAGGTTCACGGTGATGTGTAAAAAAAAATAATTCAAAGTAAAACGAAATACATTTTAGATGAAATAATACTGAAAAATTTTATTCTAAATGGACAAAATTATTCTTTTCTTTGTTACTTTTTTTTCTTCGAATAAATTTTTTTTCTAGTTATTACCTCTTCTTTTCATAACTGTTCAATGAAGAAGTATTCTTTTGATTCTATGCTAAATGAATTATTTTGTGTTTACTTTTTTAAATCATATTTTAATAATAATATTAAAAAGAATGTATATATTATATATAAATATTATGAAATTGAAATTATATTCTTTCTTTCATTATTTACATTTCATTTTTAATGAATACGCTTGTAAACAATGTACGTTAATGTACATTGTATATTATTGTAAATACAAAAATAAAATAACAATAAAAATATTAAGCATATTGATTCTACAAAGTTAAATATTATTTCTCTTCTAATTAATAAATTTGTAAAAATTAATTAGTTATGTTAATTTTAATTTAACAAATAATATTCTAAATTATAAATGTATTTCAACATACATGAGTATAATGTTGGTGAGCATAATCTTCTACGATAAATAAATGCTGAAAAGTACGCAGCAGCTTTAAATCCACTAAACTACACAATCAACCATAGACACCAATCCACATTTGTTTAAATGGCTTGTGTATATGTGTATGACATGAAAAATAATCATAATAGTAAATCGAACAGTGCGCATGCGGGCGTATTTATGTGAGAAATAGAAATCTGTTAAACCAATCAGAGGCCACCGCGGCTTAAATAAATAATTATTTGGACCAATAATCTGTCGCCAAATATGTGGTGAATCGCATAACCTAGCACAGGTTCTGAAAATTTCCAGTGCTTTTTTTCATGCCAATAAGCAAGACAATCATTAAAATATTTACATTATCAAAAATTTTATCTGTTGTATAGTCAAATACGACGCCATATGCCGTGTTTAGTGTAATACATATACACATAAATATAATTGTTAATATAATTTATGCACTGATCAGTCATTGTGTTGTATAATTGTATTCCCGTTGTATCATGACGTGACGTTGTCTAACCATTGATAGCTCGCATAATAAAAAAATTATCATTGAATAAATTAGCCGTCTCGGACTACAGAATTGTTAAAATAGGCATATTCAGATTTTAAAAGTGACGAGATTGTTAAAATTCTGATAATATATCGACATAATGGAAAAATTAAATACTTGTGGAGATTTAATTAGATTAATAGTAAAAGCACCTGATCAACAAACTGATGATTTAACAGTTGAATGCCAACTCAATTGGACTGTTGAAAAACTTAAAAATCATCTTCATGAAGTTTATCCAACTAAACCAGTAAGTTTATTTCTTTTTCGCATGTTTATGTGTGCGATTTTAATGGTTACATTGATAATTTATGTAATTTTAGAAAAAAGAGGAACAAAAGGTTATCTTTTCGGGTCAAATTTTGAATGATTCAATGATACTCAAAGATGTATTACAACAAAATTATAATACAAATGAAGAAGTATACACTATTCATTTAGTGTGTCCCACAAAACCATACATGATGAAGGCAAAATCAACAGTTAATGAGCTACCACCAAGTAGTAGTAGCTCATCATCAGCTACTTCATCGTTATCGTCATCATCATCAACAGTACAAGAATATTATAATCGACTAAATAATCAGCAAATAGTATGGATGCAACAAGCTTATACTCAATATCTTACTCAATATTTACAATTGTAAGTATATTTAGTTATTAATTTTATTGTTATTACTGCGAGTAAATTTATACTTGACTTATAATGTTGGTATTTCAGAATGAATGCTCATGGAATGCAGTTACAGCCAACAGGAACATCAACTGCAACAACAATGCCTTTTTCACAATCAAATCTCTACACAAATATATTTAATAATAATAGTAATAATGCAAGAGATGTTGATGGAGAGCAGGTACAAACAGGACCAAATAATCCAGACACGAATGAGCACAATGACATTAACAACAATAACAACAACAACAATAATAACAATGCTGAAGACAATGATGTAGTATTGAACCGAGATTGGTTAGATGTATTTGATGTTTTTGCACGAATTGTTGTTTTGACCAGCATTGTTTATTTTTATTCATCTCCATCAAGATTTCTCATCGTTACGTTTCTTGGATTTGCCATTTACTTGTAAGTATGATAATAAGACTTAGTCAATTGATAGGTTTCTAAATCTGAGTAAATTATAACATAAAACAATTTTTTTCAACAGGATCCAAGGAGGATTTTTCCGGGGTCATCAGATATATTTCGATAATAATAATGGCCGTGTAGAGAATAACAACAATCATAATGTTAATAACAATAACACAGGAAATGATCAAACAAATGGACCAGTAGGTCAACAACAGCAAAACCAGAATGGTCAAACAAATAATAATAGTGAAGCAAATACTCAGGAAGCAAGAACGACGACTAATCAAAATGAAGATAATGAAAGGCCCGGTGCTTTAGCATTTACGTGGACCTTTTTCAGCTCGTTTTTTGCTTCTCTTATTCCTGAACAGCCGCATGTTTTGTAATTTAACTAATTTTTTTGCTAAATGCCAGTTGCATAAACAACTTAAATTACTTTTTTGTATTTATTGGCGCTAAATGTTACTTTATCCAAAGATTTTTCTCTATGATAAGTAATAACAAGTATCCATAAAATGAATATTAAATATAAATATTTTATTTTTATGGTAGAAAATAAGTGATATAAAAATATGTAAAATATATTGCGAATAATAATCTATTATATTAATATCAAATAATGGTGATTTATAAAAGTATTAAGATAGCATAGCTAAATTGTTATTAAATATAGACATGAATTCAAGCTGTTGTTTTTAAATTGAAATATCCTTTAACTTTATTAAATTAATAATAAGTAATCTGATTATTGACCATGCTCTACTCATTAATTTTTAAATCATTTTTTATTTCTCGGTAACAATAATCTCCGGGGTTTTTTAATCGCTATTGCTGATAGAACAATTAAAAATCTTGTTTTTTGATAACTTGAAATTTATCATTGACTTCAATTAAACGGCAAATTAAAATACTGTGAAACACTGAATTATTATATATCCATACATAAATGTAGACATATGCTTTTAAATTCATGTACGTATAGTTAAAGATCTCAGAACACATATGGCGTATACGCATTGCGCGACAATCAGCGACATGAAGAAGAGATTGAGAGTGTGTAGAGTCGGCTAGCACAGTTCAACGGTGTGCAAGTTAAAGGCGGTTGGGGTGCTGTAGGTACGGTTGTTGACGAAGGCTGAATTCAGCGGTTTTTCAAATAGTTTTTAATGACAATCAGGGATAAATAAAAACAATGATAATCAAGTAAATAAGTTACAAGCAACAGGTGAGTACCTAAAATACTACTGAATCTTATACAACTGTGTAACGTGTATTAAAATTTTTTAGGATGAATTCATGGGTTTACATACTTGTTGCCGCTTATTGTTATAAGTTGTTGTTTATAAATGTATCGATAATCGAACACGTTTAAATGTTTATATTATTTAAAAAATGAGCTTGTTATTGGACTATTTAGTTGATTTGCATTTTGTTTTTGGATACAAGGCTAACCGCTAAAAAGTATCACGCGTCCCTCTAATGCCTATATCTTGAATATTTTCATTTATCTATTTGACAACATTGTTAATACAAATAGCCATCAATAACGATGACAACTAAATAAAAATTGCTATTGTATTGTTGAGTTTAGTAAAAACATTAGAATATTACAATGAATTATCCTTGGATTTTTTTCTCTTTATGTGCTCACTTAACCAAGTCACCGAGTCAACTACAAAAGTTGGTGTAATCACTCGGAAATCCACATTATATTTGTTCATTATTGAATCGTTTGTATTGCATATTATTCAGTTATTCATTTCCATTTTTGATATGATTTATGTGGTCAGTTCATTATTTAATCTATTTATATTTTATATATTGCACTATTTATCTTTAATTTATTCAATTATTATCTATTTTCTATAATTTAATCATTAGCCGATCATATGTGGGAGTAGCAGCATAGTATTCTTATGTTCGTCATTACCAAGTTATTTCGAATCTAAAAATACATCTCTCTATTTCACACATACTTACACTTAGTACATGGATATTTTAAATGGATCATTTTCATATGTTATTACACCCTTATAAGTATATGATTCTAATTTTAAAATATTTTTTTCTATTTCAGAAATAGAGAAATCGTCAACGGTGGAGTGGATCTAGACTAATATCTAGAGAGGATATATTGATACATATACATATATACATGTAGTACGACTCCAAAATCATGTCAAAACATTTTATGACTGTCTGTGTTGTCTGTGTTTTATGTGCAGCTCATACACCATGTTCAGCTCATATATCTAAATCCTCTTCTACAACAACAACATCAACTAAGCACCAACTGTTAACATTGACAGCTTCAGATAATGATGATAATAATATTAAATCGGATACGTTCATACGAAAATCATCGACGATGATGAATAATCGACAAAAATCTGTTGATCCAGCACATCCTGATGAAATGTATACAATTAATTATTTTTACAATAATCACATAAATACTGATGATAATTATCACCGTATGAATGATAAGAAAAAAATTTTATGGAAAAGATTTGCTCATTTTAATAAAATTAAATTTAAAGATGATAACATTAATGTTTTTGAAAGTGATATAGTAAATGACGAAATCAATTTTTCTAACAGACATCCTAAGGAGAATAACCAATTAAAGAGATTTGATCAAGCCCAAATAAAATTTCCTGGAAATAATAACAATGACAACAATAATAATTTAAGTAATCATCATCATCACAATCATGATAAAAAATACGATAATAACAAAATTGAAACTCATAGAAGGAAAAGACATATTGATTACGAGGAAAAGTACTTTTTACAAAAAATATTTGATCATTTTGGTGATGGCAAGAGTTTAACGATGGAAGGTTTTGAAACTATGTTGAAAAAATTAGGTCTTGTTGAATTAATTACAAATATTGAAATAGATAAGGACATTCATGAAACACATGAAAATGGTAAGTTTTTATTCCTAATAATTACTATTATTATTAAATTATATTTAACATTATTTTTCAAGCTTCTTCATAAGCCAGTTGCAATGTAAATTCTTTTATCATTTATTTCCGTTCAAATATCACTGACTTATAATTCAATTTTTTTTCTATTCGTAAATTTATTTAACTTCTGTATCATTTTTAAGATAATAAAAAATTATTTGAACATATTTCATTGTAATTTGACTAAAATTTTTTCATTCATAAATTTTATCTTTTTAATAACAATATAATGATGTTTTGCTTTTCGTTTTACAGGTTCACCGGATGGCGTAATACAAAATCCAAATACTGCTAAAACTATTTCTACTTCAAATAGCAATTACAAACAAAAAGTAAGTATTTCAATAGATGGTACAAGATTTATTTCAATAATTGTTTCGTTAATTATAAATAATTTTCAGTGTATGACTAAAAAAGAATTGTTAACGAACATCTCTCCGAACATAAATTTATCAACGTCGACTAAAAATGATACAATATTACCTGAATGGTTATTCGAAAGACTATGTCCAGTTTTAATTTATCATCTATCAAGTAATTCCAGTTTAGAACGGAATGGTTGCATTCTATCACCTGATAGTTATGAAGATATCACAAAAATGAATGATGAATATTCATATTCAGAAAATACTCGAAATATGGTTCAAGGTATAACTTATAGATTCAGCTTTTAGTGATTTTAATCATTGATTAAATAATTAAATATGTAATTTAATTTTCCAGTATGGATTTATTCAACTATAAGTATAGTCATTATAAGTTTATGTGGTCTGCTCGGTGTTGCTGTGATTCCAGTAATGGGAAAAAGTTATTATTATCAATTATTACAATTTCTTGTTGCTCTTGCTATTGGTACATTATGTGGCGATGCACTTATTCATTTATTACCTCATGTACGTAACTTTATTATCATATTATTATGATCATATGCTATAATATTTTTCATCAATAATGAAAAATGCTTAATTAAACAATTAATATTATTTGTAGGCAATGATGAGTCCACATAGTCATGATTTCGATCATGATCATTTGGACCATGTTGAAGCTGCTAGTGAAGAAGATCTTCATAACTTAAATATGTGGAAAGGTGTAGTAGCAATGATGGGTTTAATATTATTCTTCTTTACCGAAAAAGCATTGTCCATGATTTCTGAGTGGAGAAAATATCGTCAAAGAAAAAATAAGGTAAGACACTAATAATATTGTTCTTTCTTTTTAGTTCAATTATTAATTGATATATTGAATTTCAGTTACCATCAAGAGTAAGAGTAATGCGAGAAATAGAAGGCCTAAAAAGTAACAGTGTGGGTGAAAAACTTTGTAAACATAAATATTCATCTTATCCTTATTGCTATGGAGAAATAACCACTACAACAGCAATGAAAGGAACAACCGGTGCTGAAACAGAAGTAGGGGCAGATAATAAAATAGTGAATTCATCAGATCCACAAGATAATCAAGATAATTCTGAACTGAATTATAATGATAAAGAACATTTACCAACTATTGAAGAATCTAAACCACTAACAAATTCAAATTGTTGTAATCCAGTTACTAAATTGATTAAAAATGATTTGGATTTAAATGTAAATAACCATGACAGTTGGACTATTGATGATAATGTTCATAGCAATAGGAAAAATAATGACAATCTCGATATTACTCAAGATGATCGTGAAAGCTATACTGTTATTATCCGTGAACATGAAAATAAACATCATGGACACACCCATTCTCATGGTATAATTTCGATTTATCGATTTTTTTTTTCATTTATATCAATATTAATAGATAATTTCAATTTCATTTAATTCCAGGTCACGTACATGCTGCCCCTGAAACAATGTCAAGTGTTGCATGGATGGTGATTATGGGTGACGGCTTACATAATTTTACAGACGGTATGGCTATTGGTGCTGCATTTGCTGCTAACATTGCCGGAGGATTTTCTACAGCAATAGCTGTATTTTGTCATGAATTACCTCATGAATTAGGAGATTTTGCGGTATTACTTAAAGCAGGAATGAGTGCTAAGCAGGCAGTATTTTATAATTTATTATCATCGGTGCTCTGTTTATTTGGAATGATTTTTGGTGTGTTATTGGGTACTACTCCAGCAACTACAAGTTGGGTATTTGCCGCCGCTGCTGGAATGTTTATTTATATTGCACTTGTTGACATGGTAATTATTATATTATTAATTTATTATATTCTTGATATACATTTCCTTTTAATTACACTAAAATTTTAGATACCAGAATTATCATCTGGGCATGCAGAAGAGAGCGGTTCGCATTGGCAATGTGTTCTCCAAGCCCTCGGCCTCATTACTGGTTTAGGCATTATGTTAATTATTGCTCTATACGAGCATGACTTAAAGCATATTTTTACTAATTAAGATATTATTTAAAATTTAATTTTTGATTATTTGATATAAAATACTGAAACATAACAACCATGTTTAAACTATTAGTAATAATGATAATAGTTATAATACATATTATAATTAAAAAAAGGAATTGCATGGCTTAGTAATAGTTAATACAGATCAATTAAACAAAAAATATTATTTTTAAAGTGTACAGAAATTTATAACGTCAAAAATTACAAATTTATAAGTAGCATTAAGTAACTGGCAGGTAATTCCTTTTAGATTAAGATGAATAACGATAAAAACTGTTTCAATCATTGTAAAGAGTTTTCGGTTCATTAAATTTTGTACTTCGTCATGTCGATATTTCATCAATTAACGAACTCTAAAAAATTATGATACTTTATAAAATGCATAATAGTAATTGTTTCATAATCTTTAAGATAATGGAAAACAGTTTGCAATTAGATTACAAATGATTTAATCTTATTATCAATAGATTAAATAGGATAGAAAATAAATCTAAACATGAAGAAAGTTTACTCTAATAATTGTATTTAAATTTTTGGTGCTTAAATGTCGATTTGATAGAAATGAAGTTCAATAGTGTTATACAATAAATAATGATAGACCATAAAAGTATTTTTTATTTTTTTTATTCTATTAATGCAAGTTTAAAGACGTGAATATTTGCCTATAATTATATTTGATTTCTAGTATTTACAATATAAAACATAAATTGGAAAGAATTTTTTTCATAATCTGTTGAATAATTAAGCACGAATAATATGAATGTATTTGCAATAAATACAATTTATACTTACAATTAGGTATTAATGACGACATAAACGATGTTTCATATGAAAATGAATAATAAAAGATACTGATATAAAAATTTCTATTTTTATTTCTCATATTTTCAATCTTATAAAATGATTAAAATATGTTCTATAATAGAAGACTTTTCATATGGATAAACAAGCTATGATAAAAGTAAGAAAACGTTAGTCAATAATTGACTGTCATGAAAAAGATGCTACTTCATCTTTATCACTTTGTGCTGTTAAACTAAACGCTGTGTCTGTACTGTTTTCACTATTTATGCTCTCATTAAGCACCTGGATATGTTTTTTAGAAGTAGTATCATTCATTTCCCGCATTAAACCTGCCATATCATCGTCGGGGTCAATTTCTTGATGTTGATCTCCAACGACATCAATTTCTAAAAATTGCATGTCTGATGAATTTTGTGGTTTTTCTGGCTTTTCTCTACTTTCTTTAAATATCATTGGTTCTAATTTACAAGGTGGTGGTAAATCCATGTGGTACACACACTTTGAATCAAAAATAACTGGAATAGGCTCATGGCATTCAATATCTGCTCTTATAGCACCACAGGCTTTAAATAAAACTTGATTTTGATCCTAAAAATATTATTTTCAATTAGCGTTCACTATCGTCAATGAATAATTATATTTATAATGAAAAGGGCACATCTTACCTTAAGTATATGCTTTTGACAATGTTTAGCTGATGGTAATGTTCTTTCTCCACATTTTACACCACCTTCAGTGAAAATACATTTTGGGATGTTTGGTGGTTTCTGAGATATACCTTCACTTACTTTGGCACGTTTTTCCAGTGACTTTCTATATAATATTGCTTCTACACCACTTTTGCGATGGTATCGATTTAATGCTTTTAGTTTCTCATAAATTTTTTTTTCTTTTGCGGTTTCCTTTGGTTGATCATGTATACTACCTGTTATAAAAGTATAAATTCTAATTGAATATCCATTTTTGTATCATCATTGAAAATAATATAATAATAATACTTACATAATGCTTCTTTTTCTTTCTTTAACAAATGTAAATATTTACGACGCTTTTCTCTCAATGTATATTGTAGTCTTCGAAACTGCTCTATATAAAGAGATTGGAGTTTAATTAACTTCTCTCTTGCAATGTAAATTACTTCTTCAGCAGTGAAAATACCAGCATGTCTTAAAAAATTAATACTAAATTTTATTGATAGAAAAAAAAATTTCTGTACAGATTGCTTAGAAGCAATTACGTAAATAAAAGACACTGATCATTAGAAATATTAGTAAAATCAAGAATTGTTATTGCTCAAGCTGAAGCGTACTAGCTATTTTACTAAATAATAGAGTTAAATTAAAAATGTATCTTTCGTTGAAGCATTGATTAGAAAATTAGTAAAGAAATAATGTCTTTATTACTGGTGAAATGATTAAATAGATATCATTGACTTACTTTAGTGGATCTTCTTGAGGACTATGAAGACTTTCATTATCACTATCATCAAGAAATGTACCTTTAAAAGCTTCATTTGTCACTGTTGGTTCGATATCACTATCAGATGAACTAGCATAGTCTAATATTTCACAACTCTTGGCATTTACTTTAAAAGCGTCAACTTCACCTTAAAAATTAACAATAGTTATTTCTTGGAATATATAAACTGAAAGCAATAGAAAATTGATACTGAATAAATTCCAACATACTGAAAGGATCTAAAGCTTTAAATAGTTTTTTATCATTTCCAACATCATTGAGAGAATTAGGTAAACGAATAGGTTTATGAGCATAATGTGTGAGATTTAAGAGTAAACCTTCAGGTGTCGGAGGTAATGAATGTCTCGATGTTGATTTGATTCTTGCTAATTGAGCTTTCCTGGTATGCTCAGTACAATAAGCCGTATCTCTTCTATCCAATTTGGCAGCGGGATTGTAACATTTACGCCCATTAGTATTGTAAATAAATGCACACTGCTTATAAGGAGCCTTTGGATCTTCCAAAATATGTTTCATACAATATGAATAACCTTCTAAACATTGTTGCGTACAATTATATGATTCATAGGCACATTTTTGTTTCTGTGATGTTTGTAAATTATTTAATGTTGATTGAATAGGTGATGTAGCCGTTGTTGTAGATGCTACTGTTGTTGCGGATGTTGATGTCATTGTAGTCGCTGGTATCACAGTTTTTGGAGCTCGGAACATTTCTAGAAAATTAATATATATATGTATGATTATTATTAATAATATTGAAATATAGAACGTAGTAAAAAACTTGGTTATTTAAATTTATTAAACAAAAAAATATAAATTTATAAAGTATTTCAAATTTAATTTTACCATTATTTGCGTTTTATTTTTTTTTGTAAAAATTTTTGTTTAATGAATTTACGTTGTTCGTTTCATGAGTTATTTTAGTTGAAATTTACAATTTCGATTGATCAGAGCAAGCTTTTTTTGTTACGTGCAACATGGCGAGTTTTTATGATAAAAAATGGACCAATCAGGTCTATTTGGAAAACGCGCAACATGTGGACGATTATTCAAACTTTATTCATAAAATCTCATTTTCAACAGTTGGTACAAGTCAATTGTAAACACAATCAGATTTCTTTTATAACAACCGTCGGTAACATATTTAAATTCAAAATAGATCATAATCGAATGATTTTGAAACTTGGATAATTTTAAATCAATAACAGTCAAAATTAATAGCTTCACATGATGCAATAAATAGTTAGTAATTACTTTTGGGATCTGTAAGTTTTTTAAAATGAAAATTAACCTTTTCTATCCATAAATATCAAGAAAACGATTGCTAATCAAAGGTGAAAAAATTAACTTTAATTAATCAATAATTAAGTTATAAAAGAGGTTATAAACATTTATTTTTAATCAGTAATTAATAGGAATTTTCTCTTTATATTTCTTTATATAGTTCATTTTGAAAATTTAGAAACCTTTTAATATGTGCGTCAACTCGTGTACAAATCCACATGAATTGATCTTCCTGCACTTAAATTTAAATTTACATACTGAATCATTATAAAGCACGTTCATGTGACATACATATCTATATTTCACACATCCTCCAATTTCTTTCAAGTTCATTCAGATAAATGACATAATAATTCAATTTTTCTCAATTAAACATTGTTTGTTATCCTGTGTAATAATATATAAGGAATCTACAAATCGTTTCAAACGATTATTTATTATATTCTATTTTATCCATCATTTTTGACAATTGAATGATTAATTATATGTTAAATAAAATGACAAAAACTTTAATTACAATTATTCAAGGCTTAATATAAAAAGAAGTTCACCTTTTTTCTTCTTCAATTAAAAACAAAACTATTTAGTCAATATTTATGAAACTGCATAATATAAGAGAAATAATTTTGCAAAGAAAAAAAATACAACGAGCTTTTTATTTTCATCTCATCACATGGCATTCTATTCTTTTATCGTTCTAAATATGCGCAAATTACAACTGTTAGCACAGAATTACACAGAAACGTTCTGTGCAAAACATGAGCATGCAAATTAGTCGTTATACATAATCCATGTCACTTGTATTCAATTGTAACATTGAACTATAGATAATTAGTTTTTATCAGAGTATTTTTTTGATTTTTTTTTTGAATGAAATAAACGAAAAAATTATACTTTTAATTGAAGAATAAAAATTGTAAGTCGTGACAAAGTAGGTGGTCGAGCTCTCTCTATTTGTTGAGAGAGTTTCACAGTACAACTTCCAACTTCTATAGCTCTCTCTTTCTTTATTATCTGTTTCTTTCTTGGTAACCAACTAGCTAGCACCAGCTTTAGACCGTCGACATCAGTTCACCGGCGTGGTTCATCGTGTAATGACGTGTGTTTATCGGAATTTCTTGAAAAAATAATCTCACGATATATTTGTTAAGAAGTTTGGATGTATTTTTACCAATTTCATACCTTCATATTAGTGACGTTCTATGTTAAAAACTAAAATTTATAAAAAGTGAATAAGGTGATTTTGTAAATTATTATGAAAAATAGTTATATTTTACCTGAAACTGACGTAATAAGTTTTTTTTAATATAGTTGTCATCTTAATTTATTCATAAGGGATTATACTGATTGGTAATAATATCGATGAGTTGATTGTGATTTATAAAATTTATTGAATGAAACAAAAAAAGCAAAATAAAAATGATTGGTGTAAGGCTAAATGTCAAAGGCAAATTTTTTGCATTATTTCTTTTCTTCTGAGATTCAAGTAGCATAATAATTAAAATTTAATTGACGGCCAGTTGTTGCGGATTTTCACATACTTGCGGTAACTTGTGACACTTAGGATAGTATAGTTATAGTATATCCAAAGGCGCTTACATAAGAGTAGGCCAAGTCGAGTGGGTTAAGCGATATGCGAGCGACAATCATGTCGCACAAAGTGCGATTATTCGCATGGAAACATGCGGTATTATTCATTTATCACTGTTCTCGGATTTTAGCTTTATTAAATGATTGTTACTTTACACCTTAGAGATATTAAATTACAGTAAATGAGAGAAATTATTGATAGAAATGAAGATAAACGTAAACGTGTTTATTCGTCAACAATAATCAAATTTTATTTTTTCGCTTCTATTTTCAGTGATGAGTAATAATATCTTGATGCTTTGTTCATGACTATAGACTATTGTATAAACAAATATTGAACAAAGATAACAATCTCGAACGCAATTTGATATTTAATACACATATTTTTTAATTTAACAAAAAAAAAATCATAAAATATGATGCATTTAATACATTTTTTATCTTGATTTTTATTTCTTGTATTGAACTTGAGATTAGATTAAATGTTTATATTGAATATTTTTTCTAACTAAATTAAAATTAAAAAACTTTCAAGATTACTTCTTGTGAAATTAATCATTTTCATTTGCTAGATATCTTTATGATGTTCATTTTGTAAAAATTAAAAATTATATACATTTAATTGTCATGAAATAATCATACTTAAGAATTTTTAAAGATGCTTCTTCTCAGTAGTAGAATATAATTAGTAATTACAGTATTTATCCTAAACATTACTTATCTTTAATTTGAACTCTCTTTGAGTATAAAAAGATAAGATCGATTTAAAATTACTGGCCTCGATTATTTTTTACTATATTATGATAGTTAACTTATTTAATTATCTTTCATGTACGTCAATTTAATCATTTGAATAAGCGAAAGCATTCAATACATTCATTGAAATTTATTTTTCATGATTAAAAATAGCATATTTATGAATAAATTAATTTGTTTTCTATGAACAATTACAAACAAATATTAAAGTAATTTTTTTTTTCTTTCTATTTGTTTGAACTTCTCTATTACTGTTGCTAAGCACTATAGTAATCTATATTATACTTTTTACTGCCAGAATAATAAAAAAAAAACTAAAAATAAAAATGGCTCATATACTTAAACTTATTCGCCTGGTTTGAAGAACTAAATAGTTCTTATCAATTATTTTACTGCTATTTATCACGAAATAAATTTGTGGATTCATGACCACGTTATTTTCACGCCATCAGTTCAATACCAGCTATAAAAAAACGGCTTTAGAGCACGAGAAACTTTTTTTAAGCTCAAAAATGATTTTTTCTTATTGCGCTCTTCTTCATCTATTTTTAAATCGACAAAATAAATTAGTCTATTTAAAGTCTAGACAGAATGTCATGGACTCAGTCAGGTTCAGGCTTATTTAAACTTTATTTTGATACAATATTGATCAGAAAAAATAAATAAATATCATTATAAAAAAACAATTTTCAGTTTCTAGAAAAGGATATTTTACATTATTTAGAAGAATTAAGATCAATATCTCTATTACAATTCAAGGATTGCATGAGATTGGGAATTATTAAACAAATAATACATTGATTGTTCAATTAAATTGCAGGAGTATAATATGTAGAACAATTTACCAATAAATGAAGTAGTACAGAAAGCTTTACCAACTCAATTAATCCAAGTAATTGCGTTTTGTTGACCGACTTGATGAAACACGTGGTTTGAATTTATTTTTCATGGATAATAATAACTAAAATTTTCCTAACAACTCTTGAATCTTCAACAATTAGTCATCAATTAATTTAATAATTTAAAACTGTTTTTAATGTCAAATTCATTTATAGTTTTTTTCAATATTTTTTTGATATTTCTTATTTATTAAATTTCATGAAAAAATGTATTTACTTTGCAATTATGTTAAATGATTTCAAAGGCAAAATGAATTTTTTTATTGCTCAACAGTACCTTCAACATGTAGGCAATAAAAAACTTTACCAAGTCTAATATATAAACAATTTATAGATTAATGTGCAGAAGTACAAGTTTACAATTCTTTCAACGTTTATTTAAGAAGTGAATCGTCAATTTTGTCATGCTTATGTATGTTCATTAGCAATTTAAATTCACTCCATTCCTTCTGGGCGGTGTTATAAGTAGATATTGTATATAATAATAATGACCAACGAGTTCGCTTGGATACCAAAGAGTATATATCATGGAAATAATAATAATAAACAATAAAAGAAAATTTTTTCATTGTTTTTATAATATAATTATTATTCAAGCATAGTTTTAAAATATTAAATATTTATAATCACAATAAACCAATGAATGATGAGAAAAGAGTAAAAATAAATTTAATTCAACAGGAAAATATTAAAGAGGAACTGAGAATTGGTCGCTATTGCTGGCACATAACACAAGGCTCAAGAGAGCCCAGAAACAGAATGAGACGTAATCGCGGGTGAACGTGACACGGATCTCTTCGATCAGTGACCGGTATGACGACTACGTCGCATCCATTAAGACGCCCAAGTGTCTCCATTTACGATTATCCAGAGGAGCTAAATCCCTTTAGAGATGACGAAAATGAGGAGGAAAATGAAGAACCAGTACTAAGAAGACCTAATAATACTATCAACAACCAATCGAAAGTCGAAAAGGAACCTAAAAATAAATTTTGGACCTTTGGACGTAGTAGAAAAAAAAGATCTAACAGTTTTTCTATTAAATCCACATGGTAAATATTTATATTCTTATTTTAAAATTTATTTTTGATACATAGATTGTGTATATTTTGAATATTTTTATGTAGGAATGGAATTTTTGGCAAGAAAAAAAATGTCGAATCAGAAAGAAAACCAACTATTTCAACAGTTTCATCAAGTTATAATAGAGCTACCTATAATAATTATCCTGATACAAGATCTGGAGTGTCTAGAGACCAACAAGAATTTGATGAAGCTTTTGGAACACTTGCAAGAAGAAGAAAAAATACTCTCGATTCTTCATCTAGATACAGTTCCAGTCTAACAGTTAATGGAGAAGCTGGAAGATTGTATGATGGGTGTCCTCAAGATACTACTACATCTATCATGGGCGATCTCACTCCTAAACCACCCGCTCGACGGTAATTTATATTTCATACAAAAAATATTGAATTTATAAAAAAAAAAATTAGTATTCTTGATTTTTATTAATAATATTATTTTATAGATTTGGTCAAGTAACATTGAAACCGACTGATCAAATTCCACCTCTAGATTATAAGGATCCAAAAAATTACAAGGACGATAGTGAAAAAACACCTATCCCACCAAAGTAAGATAATGCAAAATTTTATTGTTTAGTCAGAAAAGATTAATTACGGAAAATATATGTTATTTAATGTATTTGATTTTTTATTGATAATTTTTTTTTATTTAGACGAGGTGAACTTCGATCGTCCAATAGGTATAATTCAACGTTAAATCGTAGTGAAAACAGTCCGAAATCTACGTCTACAATGACGGACGAGAATGAAAATATGCCAGAGGATTACGTCTTCAAAAGATGTAATCATGACACAGTACGAAAGTCTAATTTATCAATCAACAGTTGCGTGTCTATGACGAGTGTCTATCATTCAGGAAGGAAAAAAAGAAGAGCTCCGCCGCCGCCTGAAAAGAAACCTGACTCTCTGCAGCCTCCCAAAGTATTTATTCTATTTTTAACTTGAAGAAAAAAAAATTAAAATTTATTATCTACATTATTGAAGAAGAATAATTTTTTAATTTTCAATTTTTTCTTTTTTTTTAGGAAATTAATGGTATTCAAAACTCGGAAATTGATAAAGAAACTGTTGAAGCAATTACCAAAGTAGCTGAAAATATTAATGAAATGACTAGAAAAAATTTGGAATTAAATGATGATGAAATAAAAACAGAAAACGTACAGCCTTTAGAATCAAAAGATATCGATATTAAAGATAAAAATATTCATTCATCAGAAGATAATTTGCCTGATAAGTCAATTGATAAAGAGAATAATAAAGATAATAAAAGTGAAGAAGTGAACGAAAATGAAGAAACTGAGAAAGTAGAAATGATACCAGTAAAAGTTGAGTTAGTAAAAGAAGAAGAAAGTATTCGGGAAATAGTAAAAGAAGCTGAAGTCGTTGATGACATAGATGAAGTAACAGTAAGAAAAAAAATTCCAGAAAATCATTCAAGTAATGACAGTTTTTCTGTAAAAGAGGAAATAGAAAAAATAGAAAGACAAATAAAACTTCTAGAGGCTAAAGGTGCTATGGAAATGAAGCACAGATGTAGGACTTATTCATTAACTGACGATGATGATGTGATAGTAAGACCTGGTTTACAGCGAGGTCATTTTTCACGAAGAAGTCTTCAAGAGCATCGTAGAAATTTTTTCAAAGATTTAACACATAACAGTAGCGATGGAGTAAGAATTGAAATAAAAGAATTACCCCGTGAACAAAAAGAAATAAAAATTGTGAGATTAAATGATTATTCTATAACAATGGCACATGAAGAAAAAGATAGACTGGGAGAGCAAGAACCAGTTAAAGTAATTGAAAGACATATTTCAGAGCCAATCAAACAGAAAGCAGAATTTAACCCGGAGTTAAACTTTAATCCTATTCCCAAGCCAAGAAGACATAGTGCACTTCAATTAAATTGTAATAATGACAATAGTAGTAATAATAATTATCATAATACGCAATTGTCCAAAGATAATAATGCAAAAATGAGTGAGAAGGAAGAGGAAACAAGTTCTCTCTGATGTTGGTGAAGAATAAAAATTAAGGAAAATGATAACAAGAGAATAATTACTAAATTACTATCGTAATCGTTAATAAATTATGAATATTACTAATTAAAGATATAAATTTATTGTTTATTGTCTTACTATTTTTAGAATACTCTGAACCTCGCGACATTTTCTTGCATTTCTAATTTATATTAAAAATAGAAGACTATCAATGGACGTATTTATAAACATCATACAGTGATAAATTAATAAATTAACACAAAATAATATATTCATAACTTCAGTTTAAGCATAATATTATGTGCCTTGTATACGAAACGATGAAATTTTTAAAGCTATTTAGTATTTACTGTTATTTATTCATAGGGAAATTAATAAAAATATTTTAAATGACGTAATATTGTGAGTATTTTTTTTAAATCTCAATTTTTCAGTAAATGACAAGAATTTTTTTAGAGTCAAAAGATGGTTATAATAGTAAAGTATAATTAAAATTTTGTAATAAATGGAAGTGCATGTAAGAAAAAAAGAAAAACTTGGAAAGCATATTTGTGAATTAAGACAGACATCAGGAAGTACTTTACTAAAATTACCACCTAATGCAAAAATACATGCTCGCTTGAAACGAGCTTTCCAAAAGCTTATTATTGTCTCAGAGGATCATCCTTATACTGAATATTATCTCAGAAGTAAAGCAGCTATCGCACTTGAAAAAAAACGACACAGTAGTTGCTCACACTGGTGGGTTATTCACCCATATAGTAAATTGAGGTATTTACTGCTAATTAATTTCTCCAATAAGTGCCCTTGTATGTAGAATATAATTCATGTTCACAACAATAATGAAAAAATTAATCAAAAATATTTTATGGCAAGATTAAAAAAATGATTTTAAGTATTTATTAATCTTTTCTAAGGTTTCTGTGGGATAAGTTGATGACTATTATCCTTCTTTACTTTTTTTTTGCTGTTCCATATATCAAAGCTTTTTTTTGTATCTGTGGTAGACAACTTTATGGTCAATTTAATTTTATTTATCCTGCATATGCTGTTTGTACGATTGACATTTTTATGAGTTTTATTACTGGTTATACGTCTGCTGATGGCAATGTAATTTTTATTGACCCTAATTCAATAGCAAGGTATTTAATATTTCGTCATAGATTTTTAATAATGCAAGTTTAAATATACATATATACATATATATATACATAAATTACGTTATTTAATCTCAACTAATTTACAGATAAATTAACTATTTTATTCATCAGCGATATTTTTCATAAATAATTCATAAGAAACTTTCAATTGATTCATCATCATTAATATTAAATAATTAATTATAGACACTATACACAGGGTTTCTTTCTCATTGATTTAATTACTTCGTTACCCTACACATGGTTTATAACTGGTGATTTAATTTCACCTAATTCCACTGGAAATTTTTTTGCTCTGATTGCCGAGCTTGTTCCACTCCTAAAGATTTCCAGACTACCTACTTTAAGACGTTACATCAAACAAATAAATCTTGTAAGGAATTCAAAATGATATTCTAATAAAATATTTCTTAATACTTTTTTTTTAATTACTTAATTTCTCTTTGACTTAATGACCATTTATCAGTAATTGAAAATTTTCATTTAAATCATAAATATTAATAACATTTTTTAATTTTAAAATACTTTGGTGTTTAAAAAATTATTCTTTTTTTTTACAAATATGTAGAATATCATTGTTTGATAAAAATCTGTTTGTTATTTTTAGGATTATGAATTTACTAGTGTAACAGATATAACTATTTGGCTTTCACTATTAACAATATTAATTTTTCACTGGAGTGCATGTTTGAGTTGGGCTTTTCCTTTTATTGTTCTTCATGCAACACGAACAAAAATTGAATATTCGGATGTGTATGCAGTACATAGTCAATTGTACAAAGATAATTCTTTGCAAATATATATTATCAGTTTACATATGGGTATCAGTAACTTGATTGGTTCAAACTTTATAGAGTTTCGAGAAATTTCATTTTCTGATAAATTCATTCGATGTTTACTGCTCTTATTGGGTTCTGGCTATACTATTTATCTGATTGGTACTGAAAATTATTTTAAAAGATATCTTTTTTTGATGTACATATAAACTGATAAAATATTTAATTGTTAGTTGTTGTTCTACAGTTGATTGAGTCTTCAGCAGAGTCTAAGTTGAAATATCAAGAAATAATACGACGAGTAAGAGAATATATTGATGAAAACGATCTTCCTGAAGATCTTGGAAATAAGCTTATTTCTTATTACCAATACCGTTTCCAAGAAAGTTATTTTAAAGAAAATACTATAGTTGCTGCACTTCCCAGTAACTATTAACATATAAATTTAATACAATTTACAAAATAAACTTTTTAATAAATATTTTATTGAATATTTCAGAACATTTAAAACAAGAAATAAATATTTATTCTCATCATGGATTATTGGAAACTGCGAAAATATTTTATAATTTACCAAAGAGTCTCGTAGCTAACATAATGGGTAAAAATATTAACTGAATAACTACAAATCTGAATCTAATATTTATTAAGTTATATTTTTAAACTTACAATTATGAACCGAATAAAAAATTAATTTGTCCGATTGTTCTAGCTGTAGTGAAGCCTGTAATCCATTTGAAAAATGATGTTATTTTTAAATCTGGAAGTAAAGGAAACTGTATGTACTTTATAATGAGTGGTACTGTTGCTATAATTACACCAATGGGCAAAGAGGTATAGTTTAATAATAAAAATTGATAAGATAAAATATTAAATACTCAATCAGTTTATTAAATAATTAATAAATCAATGAATACCATTAGTTAGGACATTTGGAAGACGGTGATCATTTTGGAGAAACCAGTCTAATAATTCCAGAGCATCGTAGAGAAGTTTCTGCAATTGCATCAGAAACCTGTGAACTTCTTCAATTAGATCGTCGACATTTCAATCGTTTAATATTACCCACTTCTCAATTACATAAGAAATTATCTAAAATAGTGCAAGATAGGCTGAATGAAGTGAATAGAATGAATAAATTAACAGAAGAAGAAATACAACAAAAGAAAAGAAAAAGCTCGCAATTTAAAAGATTACTTATGAGAACTGGTGATGTAAATTTACCTGCAAATAATGAATAGAATTGAATGTCTCGATAATAGTGTTTTTTTTTTTACTTATTAGAGCCTAATAATTAGGCAGAGTAGGCTATCTATTAGATATTATTCAAATGAGCAAGACAAATTTGTAAATGAGATATGTTGCTACACTCTTTTGAGTTACTTTCTCTACTGCTTTTTCGTATAACGTTTACATTTCTATTATTTTCCATTTCTATTTGTTAATCAGTACAGTTTTCTCTTCATTTTCTCCATCTATTATTCACAGTTTCACACACTTTTTTTTATTCAGTCACATATAAATTTTAATACCCATTTTTTCCCCGTTAATTCACTCAACATTTATTCACCCGACTCAATAATGTTTTTGTTTTCATTCATCTTTCAATCAAATTTCAATTGATTAAAGGTTCCATAATCACTCAAATTTTCTCATACAATCACACAATTGCGCAAACAAAAAAAACATTTAATTTTTTAATCGCGTTCAATGATATATATTTACAAATAGATACATTGAAGGCATTTTAAGCTTGCTACAATGTTATTTGTTATTTTTTTTTATTGTTATTAATTTTTTTTTAATATTATTATTATTATTAACGTTAACTTTTTTGTTTGCTCATCATATTAATTGCATACACGTGATTTACAAAGTATGTTCACGTTAACCTTCCCCTCTACTCTTCATTGATACGTTTACAATTCTTTTCTTATTTTTTTTTTTCAATTATTTTCCGTACTCTTTCTGCATCTTATTCATCATCAAAGAAAGTTTTCTATCTATTCTACTCTTCATTCCATTTTTATACATTGAGAAAAAAAATAATTTTAAAAAGAAGTGTACATTTTTATAATAAAAATAATTCATTTAGTTTCAATTCTCTGTTTTGTATTAATTACAAATTAATAAACTTTATTAGCTTAAAAAACTAACAATATAGAGATACATGTTTATTTTAAAAAATATAACTGATTAAATGTAATGTTTTTTCCTTTATATTAATTTTTTTTCTCCATGTATTTAGTTCTTTCTCATTCTCACTTTACTGTCCATATGGAATGTTTCTAAATAAGCACTACATTAACTAGTAGTTATGATTAAAAATCATTTGAGTCATTTACAATTGCTCAGACACTTCCGAAAGGTATTTATGGATTTTTTCTTTTCTTCAAAATACATTTCTTTTATATTTTTCAATTAATAATTATAATTATTTGTCTATTTTAGCTCATGATTATTATTAAGTTTTTTTTCTATTTAATTATACTTTAATAATTAATTTATAATGCAAAAAATGATATGTCCGTTGATTAATTTACAATTTTAAATACTTCTAAAAAATGAAATAAATAGAAGAAAATTAAATTTTTTAGATGGAGTAACAAGGATCAAATCTTTGGTATAAAAGTTATTTGGTAAATTTACGTCCATTCGGAAGGTCTTTTAAGCAAAAAAAATTATATTAATCATGACAGCAGTAATAATTATAAAAATAATTATAATTATAATAATAATTGATAATAATGATAACTACAGAACTACTAAGTCGTGTGATGATACGTTATTGAAGAAATATTTTTCTTGGGGAAAAAAACATTAACAATAATGACTTTTCAAGTATCAACAACATTAATAACATCGGTGTTAAAGTTTATAATCCCATCGTTGTGACAAATTCAACATTATTGTTATTTTTCATTCCTTATCATTAATTTTTAATCATTTTTTCATCTATGCGTTAACCATCATTCGTTATGACTTTGTAACATATTTAATAATAGTCCATTTAGGATATAATGAATTAATTAAAATTTATTTTATAATTTTTTTTACCGTCACTATCGATCGATCGAAGCCAAAGATAGTTGTGCGTTTATTTGTAAATGCTTATATTACTTTTTTATAGTTTTATATTCAATTTAACAAACGATCATGAAAATTAAATAAAATTACGAAATAAAATACAACTACATAGATAATAAATTGGATAAATGAAAAATATTACAGTGATTTAAATAATCATATTTAATATTAATAGGTAACACGTAGTTTAGTAGTAATATGCATAACTAATTAATCGATCATTAGTTAATAAAAATTACTTAATATTACTAACAATTAACTTTTGATTAGAAATTGGTATTTAAAATAATTTTCTTACAACAATGGCACCTCTTGATTCAATTTTTATATTAATTATGCCATAAAATAATATCTACTTAAAAAAAAAACAAAAACAAAATTTACTATTTAAAAAGCAAGAGAAAGTATTTAAATAATACTGTAATACCTATCAATTTACAATAAATGAACAATTAAATAATTAATTGATGATATATATTAATTAAAAAAAACTCTACCATTAACTAAAAGCGAAATATGATTATGCATTAATTTATAAGCCTCTATTAATTTTATGAGCCTATCGATTAAACTTTCCTAGCAAATTATCTTGACTTCATGATGATTTTTGACCGATCGACAGTACACTCATCATTTAATTTATTTTTACACACATGAACTTTTCATTTTTTCGTTAAATATATTAAATGCGTCCCATCAAAATTATCACGTTAATTATAATAATAGTAAAGTCCCAAAATTTATGGTGCGTATTAATTAGATTTTTTTTTTATTTTCGGTATAAAATGCCGGCGATAGTCTAATTTTGTAATTTTGAATTTTACTGTAGTAAAAGTTATTACGTTTTCCTTACAATTTATTTTGTAAGGTGACAATTTAGCCGATTATATTATTTTTATTTGTAATTTTTAATTAATGAATGGTTTTCTTTTATCAATTATACATTTGATTGTTTATATCAAGTTATTTGTCAATTCCCGAAGTAATGTACTTGACAAAATTGTTATAGTTACTATTATTACAAATAATTATCGGCAAAGGTCACCTTCAATCAATTATAAAACCGTTTACATATTCAAAAATTCATAAAATAATAGTTAATAATTATTGTTATAATTATAAGAATAATAATAAACTTATAATTATTTTTTTGGGGAAACTAAAGTGAGAAAACTAGTTATAGTTGTGCATCGCATTGTTTTTCTGATTTATCCTTTTCTGTCACTTGGAATCCCCTCTATCTAGCGTATAAAGTACAGTTGCATGTATAATCTTTATAACGTTTCTTATATGAATACTCAATTGGTTTTTCTTCAATTAAATTCATCATTTTTTCATATTTATTTTCATATATAATATTTATAGATTTATGCCTACAATTTATTAATTTTACCTTAAATCACCCTCGTATAGATACAGAAATATAGATTAAAGTAAAAGAGGCTTACAAATTCTCATTATTATTTTTTTAATAAGATTAATAAAAAGTAAAAATTATCTTGCGTTAGTTCATTATTATCAAGCCGTTACCAGATTCATTACGTTTGTGCGATGCATATTTTTATGCATTTTACATTTTTTCTATTTGTTTTCTTCATTTACGATACATAATATAAGTACACGATTATAATACAATGATAAATGGTTTATCACTTATATTAAAAGTGAATTTTAATGATTAGATGAAAATAAGCAGGGAAAAAATTCAGCCAAATGGAATTATTGTCACTTGGAATCTGTCTTTTCTTTTTTTTTTTCATTCATTTCTGCTATTTTTTCATTTATCAATCTTTATCTCTCAAAAATCTATACAATAATCTATTACTTCTGTCTTCAAGGAATGACTTGTGTACATTTCAGTATCTATTCGGCGGCGTTTTCATATTTTTAATTCGAATTTTCATTTCACCGAGTTTTTTTCAAAGCTACCTAATTTTTTATTTAGTTAATTAATTATTTACTTATACATTATTCAATAATGGAGATGTTTATTTAGTTTAAAGCCTTAACGAGGCTTTAAATAAATTGATATAAAACGGTGAAATGATTAATCGAAAAATCCTTACATGTGATACTTAAAGCTCTTAACTGTTACAACATTGTTGCGCACAAATAGTATATTTTTTTGTCTTTTATTCTTTATTTTTTGTTTATTATCTGGGGTATCAGACTAGACATGATGGGGTTGACGAAATGGTAAAGTTTTATTGGGCAAATTTGATCAAGATTTTATATTATTCGATTCTTCTGGATGTCTCTCCGTCCCAACAGTTAATAAATTGGAAAATTCCATTTCCAGTAATTGTCTTGCCTATTCATAAATAATTGTTAATTAATCAATATTAATTTTATTTTGAATAGAATAAAAATAAAATAATTACTTCTACTTTAATGTTAAATAAGCTACGTTCAATCAGTCACTGTAAAATCATTTTCTTACCTGAGTGTTTTGTGTTGGTATTTGAAGAGCTAATGCAAAAGAATTTGCATCAAAACTATCATCCAGAGCAATCAGCGCACCATGAACCCCAGATTCTAAAAGATTGTTCCCATATTCCTGGAAAAAATGTATGAATTGAAAAATTAATTCCAATAAAGTTGATAACATTAACAATTATAAAATTAATAATTATTTACCTTGAGACCAATTGATTGTACCCATCTTATGACACGATCATTACTCCAAACTATAACATCTACATTTGCACTCTCTGCCATTCTTCTTCTTTCTTCAAGTTGTTGTCTATCATAATTTAATCGTTTCAAACATGAAATTCCATATTGAAGACTTGTTCTGAAGACAAAAATTATCAAATATTAAAATTTTTTTTTAAATCAATTATAATTAAAAAATTATAAATATAACAGCTAACCTGTGGAAGCTATCAACCATTCTTAGCTGTCCACGTAAGTCTTTTTTCGTCAGATGATCAAGCATTCGTGCATCAACAAGGCACTCCATGAAGGTTGATCGGTATTGAGGCAATCCAAGACTTGGTAACCAAACATTTCCAATCCACTCATGATTCATATCACCAAATGCTAAAGTCGTACGAGATGTTTTTGGCGCAGATGGACTTGTTAAAGAAACCATTTCTTGAATAGCTAGGCGTAACTTCAATCGATGTAAAGGATTGCTGATAAACACATGAATAGATTTGTTATTGACACTAAACATAAGTAACTTTACACTCCTATTTTCTTTCTATGACTTTAATTCTAGAAGGTAAGTACTCTCACCTAATTCCAATTTCACGCTGGATTTCAGTATCACTAAGAGCACTCATAATAGCACCACTCTTAACATTTGCTCGACAAGCAGCCACATACCAAGCCGGCATTCCTACCCAAAGCTCTAGCCACGCTACGATCGTTGGTCCATTCCAAAGTGCAAAAGGTGTTCCAGCTTTCATTGCTTCAGCCAATAGTTCATGTCTCGATGAATCAAGCATACTAAAATAAATTTCATAATCAAGATACTCCATTATAACACTAATTAAAAATTTAATAAAAGAAAAAAATATAAATCAGTCGTTTTAATACCTCTTCTTTTTCCTACGATCGAATTCAGTCTTTCCCATTGTTCCTATCACAGAGACATTGTCTCCATAATCAGGATCTGCTGGAGTACTTGCTCCTCCAAATCCTGATAAATCGCCTGACATCGAACTATCTTTTGTCTTGATCTGAAAATTACAAAAAAATAAATATTTATATAATTAAAATGTAATTTTTTTATCGTTAAATTAACAGAACTATTTTTAAGCCAAAAATTTACCTTTTCTTTTTTACTGAAGAATCTTCCTAAACTGCTTTTTATTCCCTTTTTCTTTTGAGCAGCAGCAACAGCAGCAGCAGTAGCTGGACTCATAGTGGATTGCATTGGCAAATGTGAGCTTGATAATTGACCAATTGGTAATCCCATACCGCTCATGTTGTTTTTGTGCAAACTGTCCTGGCTACTGTGGCGTGAAGATAATGGTGAAGGTGGAGTCCCACAATTCAGTGTGCCGTTGTTATGATGCCCATGCCTGCTTGCATGGAGCGCTAATCTAGTTTCTAGTTCTACATCTATTTGTCTTTTTGCATAACTAAGATAATGACTCTACTTTGAAAATTACTCATCAAGATAACTGAGAGTGAACTTTTTTTTAACTCTTTTAACCGTATAAAATAAAAAATTCTAAATAGCTCTTGAGTAATTTTTTTTAGCAATATTAAATAACTAAGGATATTGTAAAATAAAAGAGAATGCATGCATTATTATTAAAAAATCATTAACCTTTGAACAGAGTAAGCTGCAGATGGAAACCCTGAATGTACTGTGCGCCTAAAATAAATGACAAATATTTATATTAATAATGGATAGGATAAAAACAAATGTAAAGATGAATGATAGTAGTAATACCTCCGTAATTCTTCCTGACTATGAGCTAAAGCCTGGACGACTCGCTCTAATTTTAAAGACCTTGCAGTTAATGGAGAAACAGCCTCATTCATACTCAGTGCACTGCTTCCGCCACCACTACCATCTCGTTCGCTAACTGAATGTAATTCCTCACCCGACAACTGCAACTGTAAAAAGGATGAGTTATTTTTATATTTTAAATCTTTTTCTTTGTATATGTATTTCTTATAATACATAATAAAGCTTAAGTGTCACATTCCGCAAAATAATATTATTTAGAGTCTGTCGTGATAAATAACTTTTGGATTAGATGTTGATTAGCAAAATAGGAGTGCTAATAAATGAGTAAAATGAGTTTGAGTTGATATTGGTTTGAGAAAATAATAATGAAAAGCATGTTTTTCTGTGATTTTGGATAAAGACGTTTGAAAATTGATGCAGACGTTTGATAATTAATGTGTGGATCTAAATTGCCAGACGGAAACGAACCTGGCTGGCCGGTAAAGATTCAGACAGTTGTCCTGGACTAGCCAATGAAGATGCATATTGATGAAGATGCGCAGGTGACATTGAGGCTGGGGCCTGTAATACCGAATAACTACAGTTTTCGACATTCACGATTTTTTTTGAAGAATGTCCGACTTCCAGGTTCTATTATTGCTTCGATTCTAATTTATTGAATTCACGTAGGAAGCTAATAAGGTTTTAATGAAGGATTTATCGAGAGAAGATGATAATTATTTGATAGGACTGAATAAAATATAAGGGATAATGTAAATAATCATGTCTTACGGTATGATATTTATGAAGATAATCTCTGTTAGGGCTGTGATGAGATTTGGGTGTTGATCGACCACTTAACGGTGGTGACGCTCGTTCAAGGCTACGACCTCTCGTCAATAAATTCACATGCTCTAAACTGCCTACTCGTGACTCCAATTCCTCAGCACGAGCTTCAGTATTTTCTTTTTCTTTTTGAATAAGCCGTATTTCAATATTAATAGCATCCAGCTGTTCTTGCAGCATCATTGCAAGTGTTTGAGCATCTGTATGTCCAGCTGGACTGATAACATCCGCAGCAGAACTGAAGATACTTTCGTTATCACCGTCAGCTTCAGCATCACTCGATACATCAAAAGCTTGTTGAACGTTTGCAAGTACATGAGCTTGTTGGAGTTTTTCCCACTCTTGTTCTGCTAATGTACGAGCAACATAACTCTGAAAAAATTTTATATTTATCCTATATGATAATGGACGTTTCCTCCATTAAACTACCCGGCTAGTTATTAGTTACGTCGTCACACAAAGCCCTAACTACGGTTTACGATTAACGGAAAAAAATTATTTTAATAGTTTATTTAGACATGAACATTAATAAATCTTACCTTCGCTGAGTCATCATCGATAACTCTTTTGCCTGCTCTTCTAGGCAATGAATGAGTGTCAAAACTACTGTGACTGGCACTTCTTGATGAAGATGCCGGTTCAATAGCATTTGGAGAAAGACTTCTTGTTAATGCATCAGTCTGTTGAATATTGAAAGCAATCTCTTGTTGCAACATTTGTCTCTTGACACTATCAATTTCTAAACGCGCCTTGCCCAGCTCTTTCATAATTTCGCTTTTTTCATTCTGCAAATCCTCCGCAATTTTTCGCGTTTTCTCAAGCTCTTGAGTTAAAGCATTCTTCTCTTCTAACGCATGCATTCTTTCTTTTAGATGAACTTGCAGTCTCTCATTAGATTCTACAGATAATATTTATTATTATTAATTTGTCATAATTATTATAATGAAAATGAATTTTTATCAAGTGTAAAAATGACTTACCAGATAGAAGTTTATCGACAGTACCACTCAGACGAGTGTTATGTTCTTCATTCATCTTAAGTCGTTGATTAAGACGCATTAATTCTGCATTTTTCTCATCTAGTTGAGTTTCCAGTCTTGAAATTCTGTCTTCTGCACTCCCGTGTCGTTCTTGTGCCTGCTTATTTAATACCACTTTCTATTAAATATTGCTCAGTAAATAAATGTTATTTTTCGATCAATTTATCATTAATAATTATGAAAAATTGATGAAAATTTTTTTCTAACAGTCAAAATTCAGTAATAAAATAATAAAACATATCACAACAGCAGGCTTACACCACATTGACGTCAATGATAAGGTAGGATAAATGAAAATTACTAAAATTAATTTAATAATTGAAAAGAATATATAGAGAGATAAAATCGGTTAATGTGGTGATATTCTTCCCTGCGTACCTGGTTGGGCCTCCTCACCTGCGTCAGAGCCTCCATCCTCTGCTTTAGTTGCTCCTCCATTTCTGGAAGTTTAGAATATTGTGCTAATTTTTGTTCTGCAAGTTCTAATTTCTCTTGGATTGCGGCTATTTTTTCTTCTTGAAGCTAAAAATAAAAGATAATATTAATTATAATAATTTCAAATTTACTTACCATCTACGAAAAGTACAACAAACATCTTATGAAATAATGAGATTAAAGTTTATACCTTAAGTTGAGCCTCTTTATGTTGTAATTCTTGCTCGAGTTTTTCATTCAAATCGTGAAGACTTGTAGATTCACGTTGAGCATTCAGATATCTTTTTTCAAGTGTGGCTATCCTCTCTTCTTGATCTTCTTTCTGAGCTACATTTTCTCTTAAATCTCTTTGCAATTTTACATTCGTTTCTTGACTCTTTAAGAGATCTTTTTGTGTCTTCGAAAGAGTCTCTTCTAATTCCGCAACTCGTCCACCAAGTTCACTAACTCTACGTTGCCACGTAGCTAATTCGGAGGACTGAAAAAATGACATTTGTTTTTTTTATAGTGATTTAAGACCTCAATGAAAATAATAAATTATTTCTACGCAAATATTAATATTGTGTTTTAAGTATTAATTGTGCAGATTGGAATTGATTGACGTAAAAAACGCCAGTGTATTTTTATACTCGTATTATTTGCTATGGCAGTCATGCCAGGATATGTTACACTTAAACAATAATGAAAATCATTCCACGACATGCTAGAGAGGGGATTAAATATTGACTATTATTAAATAATTCTTTAAAATAATATCAAGTATAAAAATAAGAGTTCACTGCAATTGTAAAGTTTAATTATAATTTATCACTCTTTAGAGATGGATAATTAAATAATTTGTATAATGTAATTATAATTACAATATTGCCAACGAGAATCAGGATTTGAAGGTTCTAGTATGCAAAAAAATTTACTCTATAAAAAAGCATGCACATTTTTCACATCATATAAATCTTGTAAAAATTATTATAAATAATAATAAATATTATAAAATATATTTTTTGATAGTTAAATTGTTTTGAGCTATTATTTGTTGAGCACTGCACATAAAAGGACATGATTATATTTATCTTGACTATTTACTAATGAACATTGTTATTGATTTCTATTCAAATTTAGGAATTCGTTGGAATTCGAATACTCCAAACCTGATGGTTATTGGCCAATTCGTATGTCATACCTGTTTTTCAACAGTAGCCTGCAAGTCTTTAACGCGGGAAGAATCCTGGTCAGCGGAATTGTAACCACCATTGGTCAGTCTACTCCCTGAGTCCTCGGTTATCTCTTCAGAAACAAGTTTATTTGGCTCTTGCAGCTCCTGGCAAGTCTCCTGATCAGTCTCACTCTGCCCGATCATAATACTACATTCAGAATACCTCTTTTTTCCCCTTAATTATTTTTTCCCACAATCTTTTCCCCATTGTCCAATATTTTTAACATTTTTTAAAGATTTTTTACATGTTCAATGCTCAATTTTTTAAAATTATTATCTTAATTCGTAATTGAGTTGATTATGCTTATTTCGTGCATTTACGATAATGATTAAAAATCAAAATGAAAATATGAAATGCAAAGACTTAATTTTCAAATAAAAATTTCAAAAATATATGTCAAGTGACACTAATAGATACGAATACACTATGAACAAAGGTTATGGAAGCATGCAGAATGAGAGAAAAAGAGATCATTCAATGCAGATAAGCACACCACATTACCAAATAATTGAACGCATTTATCAAAGTATTGTCATGATTTTCAATGAGTGAAAATATAATTCAATAAACTTTTAGTACTAATCATGTGCTTATGTATTTGCGTGTATTGATGATGTTTGTAATTCGTTATTTTCATGCTCTTGTTACCTTATTTTGTTGATCTTCAACTTGGCCATTTTCTTTGGGTCTATCTTCTAATGATTTTAATGGGTATCCGCCTAATTTATACTGCTGTAACTGTAGTGAATAATTGATAACCATTTAAAAAACATTCTATGAAGTTATTAACTTTCCAGTGGGAAGATTTTGTAACAGATTCAATTTAGTAAATCTCAAATTTTGACATATCTCCATGTTTCAAGGCCTCTAGAGTCGAATGCAACAACTTTTAAGTGGACGTGTGTGTGCGTTTATGCATTTCGAATTATTATTCGTTCAAAATCGGTCAATTTATTTTTTGTGCAGAATCGAAAAACGGCAAACTAGCTGAATTTGCAAGTCATAATTTATACTAATTATTTTTATACTAAATAGAATATATTGTAATTTTATTCTTCCTACTGGGAAGTTAGTTGTGTGGACCTCACGGGTCACACCTGGACCAATATTTTAATAATTAATTGAATTAATAATCTTTTAAATATATACCTCTTCTTTGGTTCGGTTAAGTTCTTCTTCTAAATTTGTATTTTTTTCTAAAGACACTCTCAAACGTTCTCGAACCTAAGAAGAAAGTTAATAATAACGATGAATACATAAGTAGATGAAGACAATATAAAAAAATGAATACTTTCATTTAATATAAAAATATATCAAACCTTTTCATCGAGAGCTTTATGATGTTCAAAAAGACTTTTTAGAGCTTTGAGCACTTCGACCTCGGACGATACTCCGGATTGTGCAACTGCCTGTCGCTTCACTACCGTCATCCTCAGGGATCTTTCATGTCGTGATACCAGACATTCTAGGTGTTCAAGTAGTAGCTATTCAATGACAAAAAGATTATTTATATCTATTTATCAATGGTACACTACTTTACTGAAGTTTATCGACTTTTCTAAATTGTAACAAAGGCCTTGATAACTTTAACATTTGTTACAATATTTGATCGACTCTTTCATTGACAATAATTTTTTAAAGAATGATTTTGAAATAGAAATCAAACCTACTCGAGTATTATTTCGCTCTGCTTTCAATTCTGAAATTTCCTCTTCTTTTTCTAAAATATTTTCACGAGCAGCTGCCAATTCTTTAGTCAGTTGAGAAAGCTCCTGAAAAATAATTGTTGTTTTTAAGTACAAAATAGATAATTATTCGAGAGGATATGTAAATGAGTGAATATTTAAAAGTGATAGTTTTTAAATATTTATAATTATTAAATAATGAAAGAATAGATTAGATTGTTTGGATATTGAGATTGCAATTATTTATCATAAGTAAACCGGAATACAATTTGAGGATTGGCATAGAGCGAGGCATGTTAGTGGTATAGAGAGAGAGTAGAGAGTAGCGTGTATAAGGTGAGGTTCATTCATGCGCCGGGGGCCGATGAGTAGGTGGGCTATTGATCGGTCAGTTTCTCTTGCGTACAACCAATCATCTTATTTACAGTGACTCGTATAACGGTAGTGTTAACACGCGTGGCTTTCATTTCAATATGTTTATTTATTTAAATTTTATCGTTTTCTTTATTTTCAATATTTTTCATTCGTCTATTTATTAAGTAAACAAATAAAATGTCTATGGAAAATATCGCATTTTTGTTGTTGCATACAACTTTAATCATGAAACGAAACATACGCCTCTCATATGTCTCTCTGTTGTCCTTCTACTAGCACTCCAATTCCCGCCGTTCAATTATTTATGCACAAATTTATTCGTACAGTAATTACATAATTTTATCATAGATTATTTATTACTGTGAGGTATATTTCTTTCGAATTTAATCATGCTCACATGATAATCATCACTACCTCCACGTGCTCATTAATGCATTTTCGACTATGTCATCACTCTATGTCTCAATCTTCAACAGCCAACGGCTACATACTTTAATTATTATTGATTTTATCACTGTATTAATTAAGAACATTAAAGATTATCAGGAAACATCGTTAAAGTTTTTTCACTAAAAATAAACGGAATAAAGATAAAAAAAAAATAATGGAAAAAGCTAAAATTTACCTGAGGAAAATTGGCATTTAGTTGACGATTTAATGCATCTCTTTCTTTCTCAACTTCTTGAAGTCTGGTTTCAGCCACTTGAAGCCGATCTTGACTCTCGCGTAAAGAGTCCACGAGTTTGTCTCGCTCATCGAGCATGGACACCATAAGCTGCTCGAAATTAGCATCTTCTCCAGAAAATTGAGAACTTCGCTGACTTATACTATCCTCTGATATGGTTGGCATCACATCACACATCATATTCCACATGTTGACAGGCACTCTTTTGTGCACATAAAACTAATAACCACAAAAAATCACCTTTCAATTATTTTCACTACCTTGCAAATTATCTAAATTTCATTCATAATTTTTTCAGCTCAGCTTTTAAGTGATTTCACCATCTATATAATCTCATTCTTTTCTTGACGGCTCTTGAAGTATCATGACTTTTCGTGTCTCCTTGATAATTGAATCCACAGTGATAATTGATGATTTTTTTTCATCAGAGTTTATCGAGTCTTGCAACCACTCGTCCATGTTAGAGTTTAAGTCACTTTACAATAAATAAATTTGTTTATCAATTTCTAAGATTTTTTTTTACTTAAAAAAATGAAGGAGTTAATTTTTGTAATATTCTTACAACAATCGCACCCTTAAATTCACTATCTTTCGTTTCTTCTCAACACTATGATTGAGAAACTCACAAAAAATTATAAATCTGTAAAAAAAAGAATCCATTATTAGTAGAAATAAAAATACATCATAACTTTCACTTATATAAAAATATTCACTACCTTTCAATCAACACAATTATTCGATGTAGAAAAGTATACGATGCATCTAATAAAGTAGACACATTGATAGAAATTTTAAAAGTTGCACAATGAATTTACTGTTGTAAAGGGGTTGCTACAAATAAGCCATAGACTGCGTTAGAAATGATAAAAAATAACGTAGGATAATAGAATATGTGAAATCTAAATGATATAAAGAAAAAATTGAGTCCTCCAGTCACGTTATCACGGTAAAAACCGCGGAAAACCGCGGAACTGACACACCTACAGGTATTACTACCGCCCAGCTTCTACACTACTCCATTTCCAATACCGACAGCCATCTTGCATATTATGACGTAAGGGGTGAAAAACCGAGCTTTGTCGAAGATGATCGACAATTGTCGAATACTTCCGAGTAATGTCGAATGAAAAACTTAATTTAGGCGCCAAATATTTAGCATTTATTCATCCCTATTTACTAGATTGTTTACTTAAAAAAAGAAACTTTGATATTTTTTATATAAAATATTATTCGATAAAAATTATTGATTAAATAATGTTCAATTTTACTAATTTTATTTTATTCATTTTTATTATAGAAATATTACCATTTTAGGAATGTGGTACTTTTTGGGAAACAAAATTAATGTAAAAATGAACAATTGATTTTGGAAGAAAAATGAACTGAGATAGAAATTCTCAATGAATATAGAGAAAAAAAAAACATTAACTTGTCAATTTAGTTGATTAATGTGGTATACCGTTAATGCACAGAGTGAGAATGCATGCCATAAGGGTGTAAACAGAGACTGCGCGTGGAGCTAAAAGGATGCTGTGTGTATGATGATCAATACTCTTCTCTCCCTTCCACCAAAGAAAAGACTGGATTTTCAGTAGGTTGAATCACTTTGTCAACTAAAAAGACACAAAGCATCATGGTTTCGCCAAATCACGTGTGTTCTCGCAAACATAAAAGTAAATAAATAGTTAAAAATATATTTTTATTCTTCAAAACATTAGAAAATGTTTTTAAATTATAACAAAAAATACATATTAAATACTAAAACTAATTCTTATTTTTTTAGATTTTACTGAATTGAATCCTGAAGAAATAGAAGATATTTCAGAATCTGTGGATGAACTTCGTGAAAGATTATCGAACGCAAAACGAATGATGAAAGAACAAAGTGCTCATACATTGAACGATATCACTGGAAGTAAAAGAAAAAGAAGTGGAACTGATGTGCTTGATGGAAATTTACTTTCAATAATATTTGGTGGTGTATTTATTGTTGTTGTAAGTGCTAGTCTATGGGCTTTTTATAATCTTTATCATGCAGTACTCAAAAAATTCCCATCTCATCATACAGAATTATAGATAAAATATTATGTAAATAATGATAGAATATTTCTTTGTAAGTTGATACATAATCGTTACAATGTAATAAAGATTTTATACATTTTTAAATATCAATATTCTCCCGCTATTATTAATGCCATCTTTGTATGTGGCATAGAACTAACGAAAATTCAATATAGTGGGGGTTAAATTCATAATTAAACGTGGAGACTGCGTGACTTTAAACATTTAAAATCGAGAAAAATTGTTTATATCAACAATGACAAGTATTAAAAGAAAAATACAAGGAATTTACAATGATCCTTTTAAATGGTAAGTAATAATGTCAGTTTTTAAAACATACTTGTTATTAATTTCTGCTCAAAACGTATGTATAAATGTTATTTTTGTAGGTCTGTAATAAAAAGTATAGGGTTATTCGCAATTGGAGTATCAATTGCGTTAGAATGTCGAGGAATGGATCTAATGCCTCCCATAACTGTATAAATATTACGAACAACATTTCATTGATTTATTCAAGAATGGAATAACCATACATTACCATGAATTTACTTTACCTGTATAGATACATCTTTATTTCACAATACTTATAATTTTTGTAATAGATTTAATAATTAATGTATAATTTCATTATTTTAATTGTTAATCAGTGAATTATTAAATCAAAATTATGACTATAAAAAAATTGTATTCTTTAATTTTTAATAATGAAACAACACTACTTTATCCACTCAACAAATAAAAGGAGCACCAACTGTTTCTACATAACCTTTTCAACAAAACCTAACCTTATTATAGACAAGTTTTGAGTGAAAAGATAAATGAATCTGATAGCAGAAAAATAGAAAAAAATGTAGAGAGTTATAATAATGTTTGATAAGAGCCAAAGCACATTATACAACAATTAAATTTTTTATATTAATTTTTGTGAATTATGTAAAAAAAAAAAAAATAACAATGACTGTGCCGATTTATTTTTCAAGAAAATATGATAATCATGGACTGTACCCTAATTGTCGGAATATATTATTTTTTATAATTATCACTGTGATATTTTGCATCGTGTTATCAGTTACATACTTTGTTTTTTGTTATCGGACTACTTCAAATACTATTGTTTACAAACCATTAAACTTGGAAGATATTTCAAACATTCCGGACGTGATATTAGAAGATAATTTACCTGGAGTTGTTGAAACAAACACTTCATGCACTCATTTTAAATGTTTCAATGTTTATCGGTGTGGAGTTCAAGGAAATAAATTGTTAGTTTATGTTTATCCATTAAAAAATTACATTGATGCATCAGGAAAGCCTGTATCTGGCCAATTATCTAAAGAATTTTTACAAATTTTGCAAGCTATAGTTAATAGTAAACAATATACGCCAAATCCACATAAAGCATGTATTTTTGTTCCATCAATTGATACTTTAAATCAAAATAAATTGAATACTAAAGAAGTGTCTCGAGCTTTAGCAAGTTTAGAATTTTGGAATGGAGGAGAAAACCACATAATTTTTAACATGATTCCTGGAAGTTTCCCAGACTACAACACTACTTTAGATGTTAAACTTGGTAAAGCAATTATTGCCGGAGCTGGATTTTCAACTTTAACTTTTAGAAGTGGTTTTGATATTAGTCTACCGGTCTTTTCATCAATATCCAAGCTAAAAGTGTCTCACAAAAAAACTCATTTTTTGATTTCTGCACAGATTAATATTAATGCAGCTTTTGAACAAGATTTGACAGAAATTTCAATGACATCACCAAATGATATTTTAATTCTACGACCTTGTCTACACCACAATCCTATGAGTAACGCCATTCGATGTTTTGATGGAAAAATTTACAAATATCCAGAAGTACTAAGATCTTCAATTTTTTGTTTGGTAATTCGAGGGGCCAGATTAGGTCAAAGTATACTTTTGGAGTCACTAGCAGCTGGTTGTATCCCAGTTATTGTCTCCGACTCATCTATCATGCCATTTCATGATATAATTGACTGGAAGAGTGCAGCAGTATTTATAAGAGAAGTAGATATACTTACTACGATTAAAACTTTAAAAAATATATCAACAACAAGAGTGAATGAATTAAGAAATCATGGCCGGTGGCTTTGGAAACAATATTTCAAATCTATGGAAGCTATAACTCAAACAACATTGGAGATATTAACTGATCGAATTTTCCCTCATTTAGCAAGAAATTACAATGATTGGAATATTGCTCCGGGCTCCAAAAACTTTCCACCGCTTTTTCTACCGGTGACTGCACCCAAAACCCATGGATTTACAGCTGTTGTCTTGACTTACGATCGAGTAGAGCTTTTATTCTCTCTTGTTAATAAATTAACCCAAGTTCCAAGCTTATCTAAAATTCTTGTTATCTGGAACAACGTTAAAAAAGATCCTCCAGCTTCTTTAAGATGGCCAAAGATTAATAAACCAATTCAAGTAATTCGAACTAAAGAAAATAAATTATCCAACAGATTTTATCCTTATGATGAAATCGAAACTGAAGGTGTTCTTTCAATCGATGACGATATTATAATGTTGACTGCTGATGAATTAGAATTTGCTTACGAAGTTTGGCGAGAATTTCCTGATAGGATTGTTGGATTTCCATCAAGGACACACACTTGGGATAATGAAACGAATTGTTGGAAATATGAAAGTGAATGGACTAATCGTATATCAATGGTATTAACTGGAGCAGCATTTCATCATAAATTCTGGAATTATCTTTATACAACAGCTATGCCTGGGGACATAAAGATGTGGGTTGATCAACATATGAATTGTGAAGATATAGCCATGAACTTTTTAGTTGCTAATGTCACTGGAAAAGCACCAATAAAAGTTACTCCAAAAAAGAAGTTCCGATGTCCGGAGTGTACTAATACAGAAATGCTTTCTGCAGATTTAGCCCACATGGCTGAGAGGACTCAATGCATCAATCGCTTTACAAATATTTACAAAACAATGCCATTAAAATCAGTCGAGTTTCGAGCAGATCCTGTGTTATTTAAAGATGTATTTCCAGAAAAACTGAAACGATTCAATGCTATAAGAAGTTTATAAAGAGATTTATAATATAAAAATGATTTAAAATTATTGTTTATATCTTTTATATAGTTTCATGTAAATATTTTTCATTAAAATATTGTAAATAAAATTCAAAAATTATTTCATTGGTGGTATTTAATGCGTAGAAACATTTTTCAATGGATGCGCATACTGTCACATAACAATATATATATATAGATATATTTATTATGTTAGACTATCGATATAACCTATATTTGTAAAAATGACGTATATTTGCACCTACTTGTTAAAGAGCTTTTTAAAATAAATTTTATTTAAATAGTATTGAAATATTAAATATTATTAAATTGGCACAAAAAATTATAATTAGTGATAATAAAATCATGAAGAGTGATTTGGAAACATCTGTCAAAAACGACAACTCTGAATTATCAGGTAATGGAAGTCTCACAATTGATATGATAATGTTATTTATGCTAATTTATTTGTTACTTAATTGAATAATTTTTGTTAGCTGTGGTTGGCGCATTGTTAGATACATTAAATGACAAAAATGAACAAGTTAATGGAGCCGTGCACGAAGCAATTAAACAAATATCTCATCGTAATCCAGAGACTGTGATTCATGCTTGTATTTATTACTTTGAACTCCATCGAAAAATATCAACGACTCACACAATTTCTATTCTAACAATAATGATTGAAACTCTTCGAGATCAAACAGCAGAATTATCAGATGATTTAGCAGATTCCGTGGCAGAATTAGCTATCAAGAAATTGATCCCAGACTACGAAAAAGAAGCATCAGAATTATTAGTAGCACTGAGTAGATTATATTGTAATCAAGCGATGGGAAGTCTGTTGAATAAATTAGAACCTGGAGTCATTCCACCATGTTCAACTTTACGTGCCATGGGACTCGTTGCTTCATGTAATCCTTTTGGAATGGTGCCTTTCATGAAGCTTACGTTAAGTTTCATTCTTCCGATGTTACCTCAAGTACAAGAGGAAGAACAAAAAATAACGTTTTGTTTTCTTTTTGGAAAATTTGCTGAAGCTATCAACGACTACATTGTCAATTTAGACGAAGCGCCTGATTCTAGAATAGGAAAAGAAACATTTTATGATGAAATGTTAGCTGCTTCTGAATATTTTATAAATAGCTGGTTAAAACTACAAAAAAGCATAATCATGGTTAAAAGTATTTTATCAGCATTATGTCCAATTTTACCTCTTTTACCTGAAGAAGATGCTGGGTTACGAATGGGAAGACTAATTCCACTTCTATTAAATTTTTGTAAAAATCCTATGACTCGTTTATCATCGACAAGACTTATAGCATTAATGCTGGTAAATTGTACCAAAAATACTGAAGACAAAGAAGTTTTACGTCCGTTTATTGATCCTATTCAGCAAGTACTCTTTGAATTAGTAAATGTTACACCATTCGAAGCTTTCAGAGATGCTCTTTTAACTCACTACGAAGTTCTTCAATGCTATCGAGCTCTAGTAATTTTATTTCCTGAGGAAGGCCTTGATAAAATTCTTCAACATCTTAGATCTCCAGCTAATTTACAACGATCTCGTGCTTTAGTCGTTGTACGGCATCTAATCAACACTCTACCATCCGAAGATGACGTTTCTCTTCAGCGAATTGCTTTGAGTATTCAAAATATTTTAGGAGATTCAAATCTTAAACAAATGGTTGGACCGGTTATTTCACTTGTTGCCCATCCAACTCTCTCTTTATTACCATCTCAAAGAATCGCTCTTGTTAAATTCATTGTTTTAAGATGTGGAACAATGAATGAAGAGACCCAAGCTTATGAAGAAGCTCTTTTTTTGCTTGCTACAACAGTTGATGGAGCTGAAAACTGGTTGTGGGCATCACTATTAAAAGTTTTACTTGATTCTACCTATATTTCCTCATCAGTTCCAGTTCTTCGAGCTCTTACTGTTCTTGCAATAAAGATAATGCATAGTGAAGGCTCTGAAAGTTCATCTAATACTTTTAAAGAATTTTCAGGAACAAAAATATTAGCACGATGTTTAGAATTATCAGGTATAGAAAAGAATCGATTAGCTGTTATTAATTTTTTACGTTCATCAGCATCTCTTTTTGGACATCAACTAAAACCTGAGTGGAACAAACGTCTTTTAGATCTGTCCAAAATTCTGGATAATTCCACAAATAATAATGAACCATTAGAGAATGAGTTAATATGGGAACAAGAAATGGTAGACTTTTTAGAGAAGAGTGTGCAATTAGAAGGAAGTGATTGGGCAGCTAAATTATCCAAAGAATTAGCTGGAGTAATATCATCTCCAGGAGTTCCTATTTATCTAGGAGCTGTAACAGATAATGAAGAGCATTTAACACTTCTGATTCATTTATCTAGAAGTTACCCATTTAATGGAGAATATTCTCGTGCAGTTGGAATTGTTTCTAAACGTCATCTGCAACCTGTAATCAATCTTATGGAAGCTGCATGTGAAGCCGAAGATAGTAGAAAAAATCCTACAAAACTTCTAGGACTAATGAAAGATTCAAAAGCTGCTGCAACTGCTGAAGCATCAAAAGCAAGCTTACTACGATGTTATGGTGAGATTTTTAATAAAAGTAATATCAGTGAGATTTATCCTTCGATCGAAAAGAATATTTTGACATGGATCATGAAACAAGTAATTGATTGTAAAGAAATAACTAGTAAAGAAGCTGGTTTATCTGCTTTGGAACAATTGGCAGAAGCTGTACATCCTGAAAAACTGGATAATTCACTAGGATTAAAAAGCAAAGGACATTGTTTAGCTAAACTACTTACTCTTCTACAAACCCATGCAGGATATCGACCAATCCAATTATATCCGCAATTACTTAAAACAATTAGTTCTCTTTTAAAAATTCCACCGGAATTAACTGATGAAGAGAATCAAGTTTTATTACGCACAATTGTAGATAAAATTTTGGGAGCTAGTTCCGAAATGAATATTATTCTTAAGAATGAAAATGAACACAAAGTTATCTGCGAACTTGGAGAAATTTGTAGTGAAATTATAAGTGATTCATCAAATGCTTTAGCTGAACTTGTAGATAGTTTAATACCTTGGATGCAATCTAAATTACTGATTGAAAGAAAAATAACATTAATGGTTCTATGTACAACGCTTAAGTCGTATCACAATGCATTAAAATATACATTCCCAGGCGGAAAGTTGGAACCTGGTAAACTTCTTGGTAGAATAATTTGTTGGTCAGCTGATAACGAACGACCTCTCAGGTCGATTATCGTTGATGCTGTGATCTTAACATTAGAAATTGTTACAAAACATCGCTCAACAACTCCAGATAATAAATTGAGCAAAGATCTAAATAAAGCAAAATCAATTTTATTAACTGAAGAACCGCCTCAAGATATTTATAATGGAGTAAAAATACTTTCTCGTATCGTTTGTCAACAAATTGCAAGTGATGAGATAATTAGTCTTGCTGAAGGACTAGTTGAAGGTCTTTTGTTCCGGGAAGAAAGTAGTTTGGCTGGAGCAATAGCTTTAAAACAACTTTTTAAAATTCGTGGAGCTGAAATACCTCGTTCTGATCTTTATTTAATTGACAATATAGTTGGACAAATGAGACAGATGGAAAATTCCAGTTCTAGACTTTTAGCAGCATCTGCGGTAAAATCTTTAATAATTCATCATCCAGAAGAAGTAATGGAACATCTTCTTCATCAGCCTTTACCTCCAGATAGAGAAACAGAAGAATGTTGGAGACAAATTGGTAATAGTGAAGAATTTGGAATTATGGCTATTGATTTCATTATTAATCGACTTGAAAATAATCATCTCTTTTCTCAAGTATCTCCAACAACTCGTGGAATAAATGATAAAAATTCTACAGCTTCTCTAGCTTCACTTTCGGGAATCATTGCTCTCCGTCATCTTCTTCAAGCTTCACAGGCAGAAGTGTTGATAAAAAAGAGATTAGTTGAATTAATTACTATTTTGATTAAATTTCTATCTGGATGGGTCCATGCTGATGCTCCAATTTCAGTACTCAGTACAAAATTTGGTTTTGTTCCTAATCGGCAAGCCTGTAAAATAAATCCGTATCGGGAAGTTTATGCAGTTTTAGCCAACTTGTTGACTGCTATTAACATGACTGAAGCATCTAGCATTCCAAATGATGTAGCTGATTCAGACCTTCAACCTTGTGAAAGTTTAATCTCTACAATTCGATTGGTAATTCGTTGTTTATTAGAACAGTATAAAGAATTACTAACTAATATTGCTCAATCTCTAGGCAAATTAGTTACTAGTCAAATTTATACACAACGAGCTGCAGTTATAGTATTTTATTCTGAATTAATTGGCAAAGTTGATTGTGGAACAGTTTGGCTAGATGTCGTAATGAATATTTTATTAGAAGCAAAAACAGATTCTTCGTATCTTGTAAGAAAATTTTCTATTATAGGCCTTGGCAAGATTCACACTCTTGAACCTAAACAACGAAATGAGTATTTAGAAAATTGCATTACAGCCTTATTAGATGGTCTAGAAGAACCTTCAAATAATAATGAAGGGAGTCAAGTTGTTCTTGAATCTCTTCGAGGTCTTGAACAGTTGCTATCATTAAAAATTGATCAGCCAGTTAGTCCGAATGTTATTTTATTACTTAAACCATTTGTTGAAAAAGACAATTGGAAAATAAGACACGCAGCTATTAAAGCTATCGGATCCCTTTCACGAGGTTGGATGAAGTCAGTAAAAAACAATGATGATGATGTAACTGATCATCTTTTAGGATGTATTCCTTGTTTAACGATAAAAGTAGAAGATTCACATGAAACTGTAGCTAAAGCAGCGAGAGATTCACTTTATGATGCTGCGAACCTTTTACAATGTGAGCCTCTTACATTAACTCTTCGGAATCATCTGGCTCCAACGCATGAATTCAACGTAGAGAATTTCTATAAAGACCTGGTTAATTGTTTAGTGCAAGAATTACCTTCAAGAGCTGAAGAATTGAAAAATAACATTGTTCGAGGATACTCAAGATCAGAAAATAGTTCAATCCGTTCAACTTCTGTCTTTATTTTAGGATTTTTTGGACTACCAGGACCAGAAGAAATTCAAAGGATGCTTCAGTTACTGCGTGATAAGGAAAGTATTGTTAAGCTACGGGCAGCTAAAGCTCTTGCTCTAGGTTTTACGGTCTAAAATTTTATTATAAGTTCTTGATTTTACATTAAATAATTGACGAGCTCTAAAACATTTGAAAAAATTTATCTAAAAAGTTATAAAATTATTTATTATGAAGTTTTTCAATACATAAACTCAACTGTTGAAGTCTGTGAAGAAGATGGCGCATGTTAGATTGCCCTAATCCTACTCCATCTCCATCAACACCATCCTGACGTTGACCGAGTTCAAAATGTAGCCTTGCTAGTCGCTCTTGTTGTTCTCTTATTTCGGTCATTTGCTCCATACTACAATCTTTCCCTATGATTCAATTTAGTATTTTGTTAATTAATTCTATAAATTATTAGAAAAATATTTAAATAAAATAATTATTACCAAAAGCTCGTAAATTTCCACTATGAAAGTCTTCTAGAAGCTGTAAAAGGGCTTGCTCCATTCTACGCACATCAGGTACCTCTGACAAAAAGTAATGATGCTTGCATGGTACAGAGACTGATGGGGCTTTGTTTTTTAATGTCAAAAATAAAATAAAATGTGCAATTAAAATAAAATCAAATAATCATACTGATGAAAAAAAAATATAAAAAATAAAAGAATTATGTTAAAAAATAAAGTGCAATTATAAATGATATTATTCTTTAATAAATATATTAATTTTATGAAAATAATAAATTATATTATTAAAATATCAAAAAAATATATATGAAATTATATTTATTTACCTCGGTGTTTGTTGATTCTTGAATGATCTGATTTATTTATCCTTTGCTTATCTTTTTCATTGACATAAACTAGACGTGATTGGTTAATTCCATGACTTGATGATAGATTGAAGGTCTTTCCTGATATCATGGATCCTTGGCTAGTTGTTGCTTGGCCGGAACTTGTTTTACTTATTATAGGAGATGTTTGCGTGTTATTACTTTCCCATAACACTTGCTATTTAGAAATACATCATTATAAATAGTCTATTATTTTGTAAACAAAAACCAGATGATTCAATAAAACTTACTGAAGTATGAGGAGTATAATTGTTTGTTTTAGTAGTTCTTTTTGACCTGGCAGGAGTTGATGGTGGAGTAGCTTCTCCACCTCGACTTAATGATTCTTCACCTTCTTCTTCCTGAACAAGTTGTTGAAGTTCTCCACAACGTAATTCCTCATTCATTTTGTAATACTTTTTCTGCAATTCACGGCTATATTTTATCTAACTATAAGGTTATATTGTTATTATAAACTGATAATTGTTTTATAATAGTAAATATGTATAAATTATTTACACGAAGACAAACACAGTATTTTTTTAATCGTCTTTTTGGAACTTTTTACTGCAATATATTGCATTAAATAATTAAAAAAACTAAAATTTAAAAATGTTTTGTATCACTTTGACAAGAGTGCATCCATATTTATGTTTGTGCATAGACAAACACTGTTTCGAAACACAGTAACCTATATATATATATTTATATGGATATATGTATATCCAAAAAACATTTGGAGCGCCGGCGCAAATAATATAACTTATTAAAAATTAAATTGTATGTAGTATACACATATAAAAAATGTTAGTATTGTGCTAGAAAATTAATTATGTACTCAATAAGGTGGGTGTTGTCGGATTTTTTAAACTTCAGAGTCGTGTAAAATAAAAAAGTATGTATAACTTTTTTAATTTGACATTTACACTATATTTATTGTAAATATGATAAACCTTATAACCTATAATATTAATATTATATTTTTTATAAAAAATAAATATTCCAATGTTTGTTTTTCAATTTTTTCTATAGTAGTTTGATGATCCCATGGATAAAAGAACAAATATCTGATGCCTGGCATAACAGAAAGAGTACGAGGACAGCCAAGAAGGGCTCCTTGGCTCTGTCAACAAATGATTCTAAGATTTCTGAGAAGAAAAGTGACAACAAAATTATGTCACTAAGTAATGCTTCTACCTCGTCAGGAAATTTCAGCGTAAATGTCGTTAGGTAATTTATTTTTATTCAGTAAATTATTATCTTTATAAGCACACAACTTAAAGTCTATGTAATTTACAAGCAATATCTTACTACAGTTTAGAAGGGGAAATGATAGACGTGGCAGTGAAACCAGATTGTACAGTAGAAAAATTAAAAATAATGGCAACGAAGCATTTTTATGGTTCAGAAGGACATACTCCTTCAAGCTTTCATCTAATTCATGCAGAAAAAGTCAAACAGCTATCTGATGAAAGTAATTTACGAGATCAAGAAATAAATGCATTTGATGAATTACTTATGGTACAAGTGAGGCCAGCTCAAATAAAAGACAATTTTCCTGAAGATTCTGTCAAAGGACCTAATATAGATGCAATTATTAAAGCTACTAGTCATTTACAAGAACCCAGAGCACCAAAACCGAAGCCTACAACTGACTGTCCAGCTAATTTTGAAGCTGAAATACGAAAAATATTGATTACACTTGTTCAGGCTTCAGCAAAAATACTAATGCATAGTCCTGAATCAGCTAAGTTATACGAAATAATCAGAGAAAAATTAGAATTACGTTATAAACCTCTTTATGATCCAAAAGCTGTTAAGTATTTAACAGATATAGGCTTTTCAGAAAAAAAAGTATTAATAGCTCTTCGAATTTGCAAAATGAATGTTTCTGAGGCTTTAGAGTGGTTGATTGAACGTGAAGATGACTCAGAACATGATAATGAGGATTCTATGTTTTTAAATCTTGATTTAGATTCGATAGAACAATTTCCCGGTCCTAGTTCATCATCAGGAGGCCCTTCGGCAAGTCAACCTCGAAGAAGGAGTATCAAAGAAGCTTGTATAGACATCATTAAAGGTACTGGAGGTCAAGACGTAACAAAGGAAAACAACTTAATGCATATTATTAGCCTTTTACTTCAAAGTTTTCATCAATACAAGAGATTAGAATTCAGACCTAACTCCAAAATCAAGGAATCTCTAATAGAAATGGGTTTCGAAGAAAAAAAAGTTATCGAAGCACTTAAAGTAACTGGAAACAATCAATTAAACGCGTGTGAATGGCTATTAGGAACTCGTAATGAAAATCTTCATGATTTTGATAGTGGATTAAATGTTGATAGTCCGATTTATGAAGCGATAATGAATAATTCTCATATTCGTTTGAGTCTAACAAATCCAAAAATGTTACTTGCTTATTTGTCAATCTTAGAGACACCATCATCAACAAGTATTTGGATCAATGATCCAGAGGTATCACCAGTCTTAAGTCAAATATTTAAGACTTATCATTCAGAGAAACATGCCATTCATATGAGTCGTTATGAAAGTATAGCAGATAGCTAATGAGGTTTATCTTAAAATTAATCAACTAATTTCACATAGTTTTTATAAACAAAAAATAGTTAAAAAATCATAACTTATTTTATGATAAATTCATGTTACTTCTTGTAAATTTTGCGTCGTGAAAATAAAAAAAAAGCTTGTTAAATCGATATCTTATTTATTATTTCAATGAGTATTATTATATGTTACTTACTTAGAAATTTTATTATTCAATTCGTAGTATCAATAATTCATGCTGACTTAGGTAATTACTTTAAATTGATAAAGAATTTAATTCTAACGCCCTTTGTTGAAAATTATAAAATTTTTTAGAGGTTAGAGCTAATTAGTTTGATGTCACCACTAACAATTCCGACAGGTGTCTCTATATGAATCTTACTGCAGTATCCGTATGCACGCGTCGAATATTGGAATCACGCATTTCAACAGCTGATTTTCTACATAAATAATAACTTTTTTTCAAGTTCTCGATGAACTTGATATGAAAAATAATTATAAAACCAAAGTATTAGTTTAATTTATTATTACAAATATGGTTTATTTCTTTGAAAGTGATGGTAAGGTGGAATTTACAACAATATAGAGCTTGACAAGAAGACATTGTTTATATTCAATTAATACAATTCTTTTATTTTTAGTGGTTCAACCGCCAGTTACTTTATTTATGGGTGCTGATGAACGTGAAAGTGAGTAAGATGATTTTGTTTTTAAATACACATGTCTACAGAAAAAAAAAATTTTTACAGATGATGATCTTATAAAATGGGGTTGGCCTGAAGATGTCTGGTTTCATGTTGACAAATTTTCATCAGCTCATGTTTATATTCGACTTCGACCAGTAATTATATTTATTGAAATATTTTTTGATCGTAAAAATTTCTGAATATCTCAAAATAATTTTTTCTACAGGGGGAAACTATTGATGATATTCCAAGTGCAGTTTTAGAGGATGCTGCGCAGTTAGTAAAAGCTAATAGCATCGAGGGAAACAAAGTTAATGATGTAGACATTGTTTATACTATGTGGACCAATTTAAGAAAGACTCAGGGAATGGAAGTTGGTCAAGTTGGTTTTCACAAAGACAAAGAGGTCAAAAAAATTCATGTTACCAAAAGAATTAATGCAATTATTAACCGTTTAAACAAAACAAAAAAATCAGCCTCTCCGAATTTACGGCAGGAACGTGAAAAAAGAGACAGAAATGAAAGAGAGGATAAAAAAAGACTTTTGAAAGAATTAAAAGAGAAAGAAAAAGCTGAGGAATTAAAAAGACAAGAGGAAGCTGAGATAAGGTTTGTTTATCATGATGATAAGTTTGAAAATACATTCAGAGAAGAATTTTAAATCATTTTTACACTTTTTTCATTTAATTTTTCAGAAGTTACTCATCATTATTTAAAGAAAGTAAAATGACAGCAAACACAGAAACAGGATATGATTCTGATGATTTTATGTGATGACGATATTCTAAAAAAATTAGGTTTTAGAAAGAGAAATGTGCCTGAATAAGTCATTGAAAAAATCAGACAAGTATTATGTAAACACAACATAATATATGTTAAACTCTTTTATTATTGTAAAATACTTGTTTTCATTATTTTAAGTTAATATTAACTGACTGTAAGGCATCCACAATCCATTGTGGATAATTTCGTTCAGGGTAAAGATTGAGCATGTAATTTTTTACGAATTCTGGAAATTTCTGATCATTAATACTATCTCTAATATCACTCATTAGCTTCATTTGAAAATAAATATTATGAACAGTTAACAAATGACATGCTATCGTTTCCTCTGTTACAATATGATGTAAATATGAACGAGTATGTGTTTGGCAGGTACTACACTTACAGGATTCATCAAGCGGTTTGTAATCAAACTGATAAATTTTTTGTTTTAAATTCAACTGCCCTGTTCTAGTTAATGCACAACCAAACCTCTGAAAAAATATATTAATGTTACATAGAGTTAATGATTTTGTCATATTTAATTAAACCTTTTTCTAAGATTATACTTACAGCTGTTCGTGTTGGAAATACACAATCGAACATATCAACTCCAAGGGCACAACATACAACAATGTCCACTGCAAAACCTACACCCATTAAATATCGAGGTTTATCTTTTGGTAAAATGTCAGTAGAAGCAGTAACCATTCTCCAAAAATCTTCTTTACGTTCGCCTCCACTTAATCCACCGATCGCAAATCCATTTACATCCCTTTTAGATAATTCTCTAGCACTTTGAGTTCTCAATTTAATATCTATTCCACCTTGAACTATAGGAAAAATACTCTGCTCATGCGGTCTCTTATGGGCAGCTAGGCATCGATCTAACCATCGAGTTGTACTGCAATATTGTTAACATTTTTTTAATTTTTTAAAATAATAAAATTAATTTATAATATGTATAATACCGATGCATTGCTTCTTCAACTCTTGGACCAATGGTGGTAGTTTTCACAACATCATCAAGTTGCATAATTATATCGGCACCTATAGCATTTTGTATTTCAATAGAACGCTCTGGAGTTAATGAAGATTGAGACCCATCAAATGGAGATTGAAATTCTACGCCTTCTTCAGTAACTTTAGATAATTTTAATAACGATACCATTTGAAATCCACCTGAATCTGTTAATAAAGGTCTCTTCCAATTCATAAATTTATGAAGACCACCTGCTTCGTCTAAGATTTCTATTCCCTAGTTAAAAATTAATCACAACCATGTATCAACAGCGTTTTTTTCATTAAATAATAAATAATATGAATAACAATATAATTTATATACCGGACGCATTCCTAGGTGATACGTATTACCTAATATAATTTGACAATTTAATTCTTCTAATTGTTGAGGCATTAATCCTTTAAGTGTGCCCTAGAAAACAAAATATGCCTCATATTAAGGAGTCCAGTCTAATAACTTAAAAAAATATACAAATTAAAACCTTATTTAAACATATGTCGTTCTTAACCTCATATCATTAGAAATTTATTATTTATTGAACAGTTAGTTCTAACCTGTGTTCCAACTGGCATAAATACTGGTGTGTCAACATTACCGTGAAGTAATGTCATATGTGCAGTTCTTGCTTTTGTAGTTGGACATTTTGTAAATATTTTGAATACAAGTGGTCGAGTTTTATCACCCATTGTTCCTTTAAGCACATCATTACACGTGGTAACTGAATGAAAGATTTGTATGAATTGCATATTTTTACACCATTATTTGTTCTAAGATTTTTCAAATTTTGTAAATAAGTAAGAACATCTAACTTATCAGTAATGATAATGCTCAACGATCAACTAAGGAAGCTTTTTTATCAACTTGATATGATTATGGCTCACCAACATGGCAGCGTGGAGTAGACTTTGTTGTGGTGCTGGACAAATTTTACTCCGAAACGGAACAATTTCAGCCTGTCAAGCAGCCAAAAATGGTAAATACATGTACTTATTAATTCGTAGAAGGTGTAATTCATCCAAAATTTTTGATATCTAATTTAATAATTTTAATCTAAAATTTAACTGTCTCATTACGCAACAATGATTGTCAGCAACAAACATTTTACGGTCATAACAAAAGACTAAGCTGAAAAAAGTAGTAAATAGTTTGCATTTTTGTTATTTCGATTCGATAGCAAACATCTTTTAATTGTTTAAATATTTCGTTTTAGAGCCATTTAAAAGATTTATGTCTGAACACCGACTGTTTCCATTGGGCCCATCTCGATGGAACTGGCACAAATTTAAGGATTATTTCCACATGTATGTCTGTCTAACTGGTATTCCAATTGCGATTAGCATTTTCTTAATTAACATTTTTATTGGTCCGGCACAATTAGCACCTATACCAGAAGGTTATGTGCCAAAGCATTGGGAATACGAAAGGGTAAAATATTTTTAATAATTTAAGAATTTTAAAACTCTCTGCTGTTAATTATAAATCATTTTCATAATAATTTATGCTTTTTTACCCTTAGCATCCAATCACAAGATTTTTCGCCCGTTATCTACTCACATCAGAACAACAAGAATATGAAAAAAATCTTCACTTCTTGTGGGCTGAACAAGAGAGACGCAAATTACGTATGTTAGAAACCCAAGTGAATGAGTTAATTCAAAACCGAGTTGATTATCAACATCAGTACTACCTACCATACACTAATGCAAAATATGTTAGAAAATCAGCTCAAATTGAAAAAGATGATGATGAACTTTACTCTTCTCCAGATTAAATAATAAATTATACTAGAAGTGCTTATTATAGCTTTATAGTTCAACGTGATTATTGTTCAATAAGTTAAATATAATAAAATAAAATTTTAAAAAAGGTAAATATTATTCTTATTCATTTATAAATCCTTTTCAATTTTTTTTTTTATTATTCAACTTATTACATCAGTTTGAAGTAAAGAATTTTAATTTATACATAACTATTTGAATTGTAATAGTTGATAGATTCTCTTTGTAAATTAATTAATTAAAAAAAAAAATTAAATTATTTTTTAAATAAATATCTAACAGCTGACAGAATTTCTTCTTTTAGCAATGACGTGATCATTTTCCTTTTACGTTCAGCACATTAGCATCACTTTTGTTCGTTTTTTCTCACCATGATCGAGGAGATAAATTAAATCAACCAATGGGAATTCGCTAAGGGTTTAGAGTCTTAGTTCCAAGAGTTAAAAATCAACAACGGAAACATATCTTACTCTCTCTTTCCTTCCGTTTATTTCACTGTTCTCTTCAGTTTATCTCTCTTACACAGGTATGCAAAGTTGGTTTGTTTTTTTTTCTCTTCACCAACAGCTTTTCCCCCACTATCAATTCCCTTGGGCCTACCACGTGACCGGTTAGAATGGGACAGTGTTGGTGAGTGTGTGGGATTGAAAAGATGTTTGCGGTTACCAGTCTCGAGTCTTGCGTCGGCTTAAACGGACGCCGGTTGTTTAAATAATAGATAAAACAGGTGAAGTTGGTACAAAAAGTGTCGAAATCTTGTTAAAAATATAAACTATGCATTTCCGGAAAAAACCAAATGATAAATAGTTGTAGGATATAAGAATAAATTGGAGCAAGATTCTGATTAAACTGTTGTAACAAATTGTGGAAAAATTTTTACGTGGAATAATTAATTAGTTTAAATACTTGAGTGTTACAAAATGTTGGATAAGTCGAGACGAGCCAATATCCAAATCGAGAAGAACCTGTGGGACAAGCTGCCATGCATGGATTGCAAGTAATCTACTCCAAGAGACAAAAAATTCATTTCGATGAGATGACAGTGTTGCAATTAATAGGAAAAAATTATAGATAGGTTATAAAAGTCATAGTTCATAAAAATGATCATGTGAATGAAGTGAATACAGTTTTGTTGATTTTTATTGGATTATTTTTAATTCAAATTAATTAAAAGGTTAATTTTTTAATACTTTTGAACGCGCCGCCATTTTGGTATCACTTGGCTATTTCTGGACGAATAATTAAACTTTGTCTTATATATATTTTTATCTATAATACTGTCAAAATTTATTGATGATCAAATTGATTTATATTTTTTGAAAAATTTAATAATCGTAATCATGAGGAAAATATCACTTGGAGGTAAATATCTATTCATTTCATCTACATTATTTTTCAGTGTTATATTACTAACTTATAGCAATTATTTATTATTTATCAATAATAATTTGTAAATTTTTTATTATTGTCTAGGATTTAAACCAAGAAAAAATGAAAAAATAATTTATCGATAGTTAACAAGATATTTTATAAACATTATATCATTTCCAAGGTTAATTGAAGATACTTACATACTTGAATAATTAACATAATTAATAATTTATAAAAAGAAAAAAGTAATGTCATAATCGAATGGAAGAGCTGGAAATCAATCATGAATCCATCGAGCAATAAAATCTACATAATCACGTAAGCCTAGGCGTTATTCATGGACATGAAAACTTATGTGGGTGATCTCGTGCTTGGCTTAGATATGTGATTGGCTGATTTATTTATTCATCACATACTCTTCAATTTAAAACAACTAGTAGCTTTGATATAAATGTATTATGCAATTCAAAATAAGCTCAAGGTTTGCTCTACCTCATTTGTCCAAGATTTCGAGCTACACCTCGTCTAAATTACCTTGAGCCTTGTCCATTTCTTCTTCTTCTTTAGTCATTTAACTCTCTCTTCTCAATAGTACACGCGCAGACGTTCGCGTAATCTTGACGTTATTCAGACGTCGCCAAATAAGTCCATTCCAAGGCTTCCTCTCGATTATATGATTCAATTCCCCTTTAAAGACATTGTCCTTGCACATTTAGCTTTTTCTTTCTTCACTCACGTCTTTCACAAATTTTTTTCTCGTAAGAAAAAGTTCCACAATTCTATCATTAACTTTTTTTCCGAATTTTTTTATTGTTTTTTTATTTAAAATTTTGCATTCGTAGAATGAAGAAGCATTAAATTAATAATAATTAAACGGTGTTATATAATTATTAAGAATAATTATTCGATTATATGTATATATCATTTATTGTTTCAATATAATTATACAAGATAAATTTTTATTTATTATTAAAATTAAAATGTTCATGAGGTAATCTTCGGTTTCACTTTTTTCCCATATAGCAGTTGATGCATCAACATTTCCATCTTCAAGATTCTTTAAATTCTTATGAAACCAATAAATTTTATTTTAATGGTTTTTTCAGAATCTTCTAATTGATTCTGTTGCATTTTCAAAATATTTCTTTGTTTGTAATTAGAAAGAAAATAAATAAGAACTGTAGCCTATTTTTAAATGACATTAAAGAAAAAAAAGCATTTGTTTATAAAAGAACAGCTGTTAGTTGAGAATTATCACTTATAAACCAATAAGAATAACTAGTAATTTTTTTCCACTAGTGCAGTATGCACTACCGCTTTTGTATCGCTTGACCGCGCATTCGAATCACCCACGTCCTGCAACCGGAGTTCGTTGCATTAAGGGAACTGAAATGTTATAATTTAACCAAATTATCTTTTCTCCTTTTTATTTATAGTAAGATAAATTATTTCATTGTAAGACAGAAGCTTTTTCAATTATCAAATGAATCTGAAATCTCGTTAAGTCAAAGGGATTATTAAGAAGAAAATATGTTATAGATTGAATTGCAAAAAAAGTATTATGATGAAAACGCCGTGGGACCAACCGTCACTTGGATATAATACCCATGTACTGTTATTATGTATGTACATTCAGAATACTCGTAAAAAGTGAACGCAAAAGTTTGCTCTCGCGTGTGTGTATTAACTTTCTCCCGACTTGGGGCTTGAAGTTCTCTGTTGCTGTATTATTTATATATGTATACTGCCGCGCCTAAAAACGTCGCTTTGATATCAAAAAATATCTGGATTAAAAAAAATTCTCAAAAATTCCATTCCTTAATTCCTACGTCATCTAGCAGAAAAAGAACTTGAAACACCTTTGGAACTGGTTTGAAATCATCAACAGCATATCTGTTGAGTGTTTGTATATACATACTATCAATTAATTCATGAATTAATTAGTCAATTAATTAGTTAATTAAAGGAACTATTAAATAAATAATTGCTAGAATACATATTGTTAAGATGCATGTTCGACCCAGTTATTAACAGATACTTTCTCTTTTATTTCAGCTATGAACCGGTGGAGTGTCGCACTTATTTATGCATCTGTAAGTAATTTTATTTCACTTTCAATATCATACACTTTTACCGTAAACATAAGTGGATTGTTAATAACGTGCTAGAGAAATCAATATCTTGCACAAAAAATTATATCTTGAAAAGAGAATATGTCAATTGAAAATTGTAGTGTAAGGAGTTGGTAACTTGATATAATTTCAACTTAATTAATAACTCAATATTGACTCTCATAATTTCGCCAATTTTACAGTAATTATTTTTTAGATTAATTGAAGAATCAGTGAAATCTTAAAATAATTAGCAATTTAATAAAAATTAATCAATTCTAATTATATACTTAAAAAATACCAACTGTTTATTCAAAACAATGATGGAACTTTTCTAAGAATTGATGAATATTTAAATTTAATTATGTAATAATTGGTTAATGAAATATTCAATAGATGATTTATGCTGTGTCAGATCCATACAAAAATGAAGCATATTTTTTTTCTTTATAGTGTTCTATTTTCTATAAAAGAAAAATTGCATTAATAATAAATCGGAACGAATCGGAACTTTCGTTTTCGTTAGAAGTGACCTAATCGTTGAAGAAAAAGAACCCCCATTAGCATAAATGTAAAAATTTAATCATTGTCACTAAATAAAATCTAAATAATTTTTTCAAAAGGTAAATTTGTGTGATCATTCCAATTCAAAGTCACGTTTTTTGACTACCACGCTTTGTTTCTCTATCAGCTAACGCATGTAGTAAGAATGTAGAGTTCTCATTACACAACGAGTCACCAAGCTGACATAACTGCGCGTGCTTCTATAAAACTTGTCTAAATAAAAGACATTCCTCTTCAACAATGAATAGGAATGATCTCTAAGTGAAAATATATTCGATGTCTTCTCTCCTTGACAATCACTTACTAGAGGTGAAGAAAATAATAATAGACTAACCTGGTTGAGCCGGTGCAGCTTAACGATGTTAGCTAATACCACAGTGGTAATTTTCAATTGTGTAATAGCTTAATAATCTGTCGTGGTTAAACACCAGCCTAACAATTCGGCGCGCTATTGCGTCGTGATGTGAATCCATTTAGACAAAATGTTCGAAAATCCTATTTTATAAGTATTTATTGAACATAATTGATAGCTATTGAACTATTGATTATCAATAAATAGGTAATTGGTAGCTAATATTGAAACGTCATAAAGAAAATGAAGTGATATATAAGGATAAATGTATCAACTACAAGTCGAGTAAGGAACAATTGAAGCTTGGATATCTAAACCACACCTACTACTCTTGCTTTATTCTTCTATCAGCCGGATCTTTCAGGTGCCCAGACCGTTCTTTCAACCTCTTGTAGAAAATGGATATTGTATATATATAGTAAGGTGACCAGCTATGTATGATCTGAAATGAACTATAACTGTACCATGGCTTTTGTATTGAGGAAGAATTAATTTTACTTTGAAAAGTTGAATTCAATTTTGGAGTAGAAAAAATTTTATTGATGACTTACCATTTTTTTATGTTAGATCTTGGTGACAAGTATAAACTATTTGATCCTTCATTCATTAATTCTACTGAGTTTTCAATGCTATATTTAACAAAAATTCCAAGTGATGAAGTATTCATAAATTGTATATTTTCTCATTACCTTATATGAAAAAAGGAATACTTGTCATTGAATTTTATATCAGGAATAAAAATACGATGAAGTGTTCATAAACTAACTATTTTTATTATTTAAAATATGAAGCAAGCCACGACTTGCAGACTCGATGTGATTCTCTTAACTATGTTTCATGTTTATTGACAAGTAAATTTCTTCCATTCTCCATTTCAATGATCGCAATGTCATTAACTATCAAGCAAATTAAACTGTCGTGACGTTTTTTATAAGTATTATAAATAATTTTTTTCTTTACTTTCTCTCAATTGTTTCCTTACGATCATTTTCACTTTATTCTCACACATTTATTTATATATATGTGGATAAAAAAATGCAATTACTTGTACTTTTTATATTAAATTTCAAACGCTTTCACACTCTCATATCTAGAGTATTTAGTGTGAATTTAACAAACCATGATATTTCCAATGAGTTTTGGTTTCTTCACGTGGTGTTAAGGAATTATTATTGAAAATAAATGTTTTGTTAGGTGTATAAAAATGCTTATAAATATTAAAAATGCATGACTTGAAGGATACGGATATGGTAAGAGATAGTTGAAGTGTAGGTAGACCGCAACTCTTGAAAATGTCCTTGAATCTCACCTACACACATAAATAACCTTAAGTAACATGATCGCCAGAGTAAGATCATCATCAGAATTGTAAAACGTGTTTCCTTTCCACCTCTCTAATTATGTATTCATTTTAACTGAGTTCAAACTTCATTATTTACCAACCCCAAAATTTTCAATTCAACTCTTCGTTAGCTTTCTCTTTACAATCCTCATAGATCATCGAGCAAAATCATCTTGAGAAGTTTTAAAGGATTTCAAACATGTCTTAAAAGAGTCAATATTTGGTTAAGAAATTTTTTTTTTATTACAAAATTCATGAATAATACTAATTCTGAAAGTTTTTTTTCACCTAAACCTTCAGCAAATGGAAATTTTATTTTAATTAGCTACAGCAAATTTTGCAATGCTTTTTTTAAAGCCATCCAATTTTTCTTCACTAAGTAGTATAAATTATTAAAGTTAATTTAATTTAATTAAATTTCACGATATAATTACCAAAGAAATTTTTTTTTACAGATTTTGATGGTACAACTGGAAGGTGTTGCATTGGGAGCACAAATACCAGCAGGATACGGCATCTTGCCCACCTGTAAGTAATCAGAAAGGTGTTAACGTTAATTAGAAGTTTCAGATAAGCAATTTAAAATTATGATTGGCTTCCTCTTAATAAATTTGTTGATGACCTTCTGTCAGACATTGCCAAGTTGCGAAGGTGAGCGCAGTCGTGCGACCTAGATTCTTCCGCGAAACTAGAGAAGATAAAGATGGTGAAATGTATGGTGGAAGAAGGACAAAAATCATTTCATATATGAAGTAAATGTGAAGTCAACTCCATAAAGTGAGTGGGAAAGGGTAAAAGTAAAAGATGATCTCCTTGCTCGTATCATCATCAAATTCCTACGCGAAAGTCACCGTCACCAATGCATGGAATCACAGCATACCTGACAAAGAGAAAAGACAGACACTTTCCTCTCTTAGGCTGTTGTGTTTACCAGACTTTTGTTTACTCATCCTCCATTGGGAAAGATAAGAGTATGCCAAGGAGAATTTCACTTGACTCTCCACTGAGCTTGAGCACCAAAGATTCATGATAATTTGATCAAGCTAATTTTTAACGCCCACTATTTGCCATGAAACTTCTAGCGAAAGTTTTACATATTTTCATCTTTACCAATTTAAGTCATCATTTGTTGTTTGTTTCATTCTAACAAAGGAGTTTGGAATTGGAATTAGCTGAGGGAAACCAGCTGGAACACAGCTCAAGGCTTTAATCTGTTCAAATGAATACATTCATTTTATTGTTAATAATAAACTAGGCTATGCCTTTACTGGATTTGTGAAAAATTTTTCAAGTGTTTCTTATATCTTACATCTCTTATTATTCAGCAATATAATTTAAGTATTCAAGACGTATCGAATTGTAAATAAGTATAAAAAAAATAATGATACATTCTTCGGTAGCTGATAAAAAGTAAACTTCACGCTTTTGATTTCCTTTTTCTAAGCTAGGGTAGGAATTATAATGAAGAAAGGGAACTGAGCTGGAGGAAATCAACCGGAACTGAGCTCAAGGCCGTGAAAAGTTAAGCCAAATAATTTTACATTAGAAAATTCTGTGGCTAAAATAAGTCTTCAATGGTTAGAATATCCGTTAAGAAGATGATACTAGTTAGAAATAGAATCTGAAAATGATTGATCAATTGTCTTGATGTAGGCACTTATAACGGCTTATGGAAGAACTGTTGGTCAGCTTGGAGAAAAGACACAGTATGCAGAACTAAATCCGCAATGAAAATTACAGGGAAATGCACAATCGGTCACGTATGTCCGGAGGATGCATCTGTTTATGGGAACTCCCAGTTATTTCACTTGATTTATTATTCATCAAGCGTCTTGTATATTTCAGTTGTACATCGTACGTCAGCATATTATCCAACCACTGAAGCACGTGCATTATTTTCATTGAATCATCACCATCTCTCGTCAAGTCATTTTTCTTGTCATTAAGTTTTTCCTCCATATTTGCAGGCAATCATTATTTGCTAAATATGTTAAACCAACATAAAAACAATATAAAAAGTTCCAACGATTCTCCTCAATTTGTTTTTTATCATCATGATATGACTTTTCTTCCAAGTTGTTACCTATAAAAATAGACTTAAAAATTCTTTTTAGTAGCTCATCTTTTTCCTAAGATTTATTCAAATGCTTTTCTATTAAAAAAAATTACATAATATTTTACTCTAAACGTTTGAATAATTTTAAAACCATCTTTTGTTTTTAACACATCTTTCTACTAGCTATTTTATCTAACAATACCAGCAATTTATGAGTTGCCAAGTCGTATAAGATAATTGACGGTGTAGTTTAGCTAAAAAAATTTTATGATTGGCTCTGTTGACTGTTGACCAATATTTGCAGTTATATCAGTAAAGTGCGCAGATCCTAGGGAGGTAAAGGGTCATTGAACTCGATATTTCTGTCGTGGCGTCACGTTCTCGAGTTGGGACGACCGGACGTTGTTCTTGTAGTCGATGCTTCATCCAAGAATCCCACGAAAGAAACCTAGTCACGTTAACTGGTTATCTATGTAGTATAAACAGGAAGATAGTAGTCAGAAACACTAGAAATGCAAGTCTAGAGGGAGGTTGTTTTGCGGTATTTCGCGTGGCGTTAATTGGTTTAAGGTTAAAACCAACGAACGGGTAGACCAGTAGGATCCTACCGAAGCATTAAAAACGACCACTCCGTTAGGATTTTAAAATTAATTTAATAGTTTCTGAAATAATACGTTGTTGCTTAGAACATGGAAAATTAAAGTGTTCAGTAGTTGAATTATTTTTTTTACTTCTTCTTATTAATTATAAATTGTAAGTCAAGTTCACTTGACTCTCATCATTGTTCCAAGACGTTCAATGACAATTTTTTATGATTCTTTGTTCTTCGCCTGAACATCTTCAACTATAATTTACACACATGGGAATGTAAATATGACATGTGAATATCTCAATTATAATTATTTAATTAATTACATTGTCATTAATTATTGTATATGAGAAATATATCATTTCAACTAATTTAAATAGTTTTGGGAATGGTTTTTCATTATTTGATATTAGATAATAGTTTTAAGAAACATTTTAATTATAGAGTAACAAGTGATTTCTTTGTATATTAAAAAAGAAGGATGCATAATCATGCCAGTAGCAATTCATTCGTTACAGTTAAAATGAGTAATGTTAGAAGTTACATCATTCCGGACCACTGAAAAAAATTAATTACATTAACATAGCGAGACTATGGTGATGATTGATCCAATTAAAAAAAAACTTATTGAATCAAATTAAACAGCTTTTCAATGTTTATTTAGTTTAGTTTTTTTTTAATGATAAGGAATTAATTATGCTTATATATTCAAAAAAATTAATCAAGTTTCTATGTTTTATTAATTAATTTGTTCTTGTTTCAGCCACAGTAGCAGTTGCCAGCACTGTTAGGATTGAGTGTGCAAGCGAATCGATAAGAGTCCATATATCAACTGAAAAAAATACTGACTTTCATGGACTGGTTTATCCTAGAGGATTATCAAAAAATAGTTCCTGTTTACAGGAGTATAAAAGTCAACCTGTACCAATCACCTATCGTTTACCTCTACGATCCTGCAACACTATGCCAACGGAATTGGTAAGACTTCCGGTCTTTTTTTTTCTTGCTTGACTTAACGGTATAAGTAAATTTAAACTTCAGGTTCCAATCAAACCAGTCTTAACTGATAAAAAGTCATAAGTTAAATATAAGTATAAGCAACTGACAGCACCAGGTCTCGTCGCATTTATTCCGTTACGTGATATTGCGTTTGCACGTTACGAGCGCGCTCACATAGATCGTTTCCTTGCCACAATACCAAGACCGTTATGTGACCGAGCGAATTCCTGAACTGCAAGAGATACCATTAGCTACCGAAATGCATGAGGATTCTAGATTCAACGAGGTTTAATTGGTATAAACGCTTGCTTGATGGCTTCTTTGTTGAAGTTTCCTCCTAATGATTCTTTTGCTAGAAAAATTGCTTCATCATGAACAAACTAACTAGCATAAGGAAATTTTATGAGCCATGAAAAATTGCCAAAAATATAATGTTGGATTGATCTCTTGTATGGAACTTGATATTAATTTAATTATGGACTTTCATTTGGAAGGATTTGAAAAATGAATTTACATTTAAAGAAATTACTTTCGATGAGATTTAGAAAGTACCAAAATTTCAAGAGCATGATAGATTACATCCATCAATTTTTTTCTAACGTAAAACAAGTCATTTATATTTGAAGAAAGTGTTTTTATCCAACAAATCATCTTGTTTATTTTATCACACGAACCATCTCTTTGAGATTTCTTTAATCGTTGATCAACTATTAAAGTCTTTTAAAATATACGTATATCTTTTTATTTTTTAGATAAAAGTGCTATTATGCCAATAGACAAACGTTTTCCTGGCTTCTTTATTGATTTTTTCTCTTAATGATTCACCCACAAGGAAAATTAGCTACTGTACTATGCAATCATTTGATGCAATATCCGGCTAATGATGTTCACGAAAGACTCTGAATCTTTTAAGAATTCTTCCGTAGAGCGGAATCTTTCATGATAATTCTTTGAAACTTTTTATTTTGTTTTGACCACCCAAGGAAGACTAAAACCGGTCACATGTGCAGTGTTGCAGAAAATACTCAAGGTCAAAAGCCCTAGTGTAGTGTATGCTGCAAAGTTTAAACTATAGCTGACAAAGACAAAGAAGGTGTATATTCTGTGCTGAAGACCTTGACTAGTCTCTGAGAGTCTATAATTCCTGTGATGTTCATCAGACGTTTATAACCTTAAGGTTTCACCTCTATCGTCCTTTCCAATCTTCAAGGACTCATGTATAGATTCTCTTTTCTCGCCAAATTGTCCGCCCATTATCTTCCTACATATTTCTGATTCACTCATCTACCATCAACCTTTCCAATTCAGTTGCCATTAATTTTGACATTACTTCAAACTATTTATATCTTATAAAAACACTTTCTCATTTTTTCAATCTTATTTTTATTAAGAGTTTTTTTAGAAATCATTTCTATATGACAGAGAAATATTAAACTTGTTTCTACTGATAAAATATGTTATTTTATATCGAAATCTACAAGTTTGAAGTAGAAGAAGAAATGCACAGACAGAAGTTCCGAGAAAATTAAATCTTTTTAACTCATTACAAGGCTCTGAGTGGTGTTTAAATGATACATGCAATTATTTTCATGCAATTAATGGTCTAATGATCTAAATAATGATCTCTAATGGAAGTAATATATATTATTTTCATGATAACAAAAATAAAAAGCACCAAAGCCTAGTGTGACTGGACTGACCGGACGTCGAACCCAAGGAATGGACGTTTGTTCGTGGGCATTGAGGGAGATCCGCCTTAGGATTCCAGGAGCGAAGTGAAGAAAGGCAAGGATATAAGAACAAGACTCTGAAAAAGACAGAGAAGAAGGAGAATGCGAAGGAAGAAGAGAAATAAAATAAAAAGTAAAAAACGTTAGAAGCCAATGACCTTAACTTGCAGCAATTCCAAATGACCTCAGCAAGGATACCTGTACTTCAAAGACTTTATCATGTTTTCTGACGCTGCATTTATTTTCTAGCTTCTAATTACGTTCCCGTATACTCTTAGAGAGGTTACTTCCTACTTGAGGCTTGAGACCATTTATATAGAAGTTTCAACCAACTCTAAAGCTCTAATTGATAATGACAATGCATTTTCTATTCTTACCTACCGTTTTAATCATTCAGATAATGATGATTAATGTTTTTTGACTTACATCTTACACTTATACATCATGATGAGATCAAGAATTCAATCCATTTCTTTTTTACTCCATTTAAGTTTGAAAACGATTTTATAGACTGTCATGATTTTACATTCAATTTAATCTCAATTTCTTTTATAGTAAACTCAATAATTAAATTTTTTTAAAATTTTAATTGAATCTTTGTTAATAAAAAAATCATTCAATGCATTTCTTTTAATTAAATTCATCAATATAAATACTACTACCACTCTTTTATATAATTTTCATAGTTTTTTAATCACTGAAATTAAATATGAATTATATTAGTTTTTGTTACATCACAGAAGAATGCATTTTGATTTAAACAATAAAATGAATAATTTTTTTTTTGTTTAGGATGATGGTGGAATCGAATATTTCAATACAATTGTCGTTCAGCCGCATTTAAAGCTAGTTACAAATCAAGGAAGAGCCTTCCATGTAAGATGCCGCTATCAGACTCGAGATAAAGTTGTTACGAATGACCAAACACGTGTGGCTATGCTCCAATCTCTTCCGTTACAGGTAGAAGACTAAGTCGATGACTTTATAATAACATTCTCAATTTTCAAGTGTGGGAAAAGATGTTAACATTAGTTTATTCAATATAGGCCACTGCTCCAATGCCTGGATGCACAATGAAGATCTTTAGTGGTGATCCCACTCGTCACCATGTTGCTGAGAATGTCAAGATCGGTGACCCGCTGACCCTAGTCATCAGTATTGACAAGCAAGAGATGTTTGGGCTTAAGATATCTGATTGTATCGTAAGAGATGGTTTGGGGTGGGGTGAACAAAGACTTATCAACGATGAAGGGTACTAGATTATTTTTTTTTCACATGTCATTTAAAGCATGTTGCATCTTCAATCTTTATTGATGTTATTGTTTCTTTTAGATGTCCAGTTGATGGTGAAATCATGGGCCAATTCACGTACAGTGAAGATAAGACTGAAGCTAGAGTCAACTTTCAAGCACACAAGTTTCCTTACACTGCCAGTGTTTATTACCAATGTAATGTTCGATTGTGTACAAAACAAGGTGGAGGATGTTCAGATACGGTAAATTATAGTTTGATATAATTAGTTTCATTAATCGAGGAAGTCGATTAGGATAATGATAGATATTATAGAAAACAAGAAAAGAAATAATTGGATAATTCATTAATTATAGCCACCATTGTGTAATGAAATAAATCGAAAACGAAGAGAAACGCCTGTCCGAGCTCTTGAGGATAAAGACTCGTCGACTCTTGATGGTACTCCTGCTACTATTGAAGTCTACAGTGGACTCTACGTGAATGAAGCCTCAGATCTTGGTGGAAAGTCTGATCTTTCTGATGACGTCTTTCGAGAACGAGTAAGTCTTTTTAAAATTTTAAGAGACAGAATAATTGATGATGATTACGATTACTGACCAAAGTTTTTAAATTCTTTAGACGATTGATGATGCAGATAGCATATGTATATCTCAAAGAAGTTTTGCAATAGGAATTGCTATTGCTGGTTTGATTTTAATGCTTGCGGTAGTGGCAGCTATTTTGGTTCTACTTGCTAAAAGACGTCATAAAAATATTTCAACTACTGGTTCATCAATTTATAGTGGACCATATACTAATACTGCCTATAGTCACAGCAGTTGAAGCAAAGTATGCGATTAAACTCGATAAATTTTTGCTCAAGTGTTCAAAAAAGTTTCATAGACTTTTATTATATGAAAGTTTGAAACTTAAATTTTTGATAAGTCATCGAAAACTACTCAGTCATTTATGAACGACTGCCGCACTAAACTGTGACGCTTATTTTTATTTTTATTATTATTTTTAATTATCAGTTAATATAAAACTAAAAAATTATACACTTCAATGAAAAAAAACTAGTTCTTAGGATAGTTAAATATTTAAAAAAGAAATGAAATTTCTTTGTGTTAAAAATATTTAAATTGCTGGTCTAATGGCTTTACTGCCGGTATTTATTTATTTTTCATTCGTTTTTTTTTATTTTAAAATTTTGAATGCAAAAGTATTGTCATTAAGTTCAGCACAAAACGTAAAAGAAAGAACTAAAGTCATGGGTAAATGGTGATGGGTACGAGATAATTTACAGACAATTAAACAAATCGTAACTAATTTTCTTAACTTCTTAAGGAAGATAAAAGAATTCTGCATGAATTACAATGAAAGAGAAATTATTGAGAAACCATTGCTGAAACAAGATTTAAAAAGAAAGAAAGTGTAAAAAGTAAATCTTGTGGCAATCTTTCTCTTCTGTTCTCTCATTTTTCATTGTATAGATTTAGAAAAGTGCAATATAGGATTTTTGAAAATATCCTAAGGAACGGCAAACAATTATTTAGGTCACTCAATTATATTTAAGAAGCGGGGAAAATGTAATTTCTAGCTAAGATCTCCGTGGCATTGGTTCACAGTTACATTGAAGAAAAAAAAATTTTTTAAAATAATAATAATAATGAATTTTTTTTCAATATCGTTTATAATTAATTAATTTAATGGATAAAAAAAATATCTCACAATGACACTCTGGACCTTTGTCACCAATGACAGAATGTAGTATTTTACATTATTTTTGTAAATAACATAATTATGATCAAATAAAAAATACTTAATAAGTAATATCTCTTCTAATTAATTTCGAATAACCATCATTTTTTATCCTTTTTAGGAGTTTATAGAATTAAGTATAAAATAAATACATTATTTATAAATGATTAAGAGTAATGATAAAAAATATACGCTTTTAAAGCGTTATTGTGCTGTGCATAATTCGTTTGTTGTAAAATATCAATAATATTAATGTATATAATAATAATTAATCTAATGATCATAATCATAGTAATAATAAGTATTTTAATCATTAATAATAAGATAATATAACAAGATATAATAATTAGTTTGATGTACTTTGTTGTATTAACTCCCGCATTTTAGAATGTTTTTCATCTTTTAAAATTTACTTTTATTATTTCTGTCATCTACTTTTCATTGTTCCTTACACTCATCGCGCTCACATTTGAATGATAATGAAAAATAGTTGATCGGTGAATATATTTAATATATAAACAGATATTCCCTTATGTATTCTTTGCTATTATTTATATATTTTATATTTTATTTATACAGTAAACAAATGAAAATAATAAACATATTCACCGTTTGAATTTTAATATCTTTTTATTGCATACGTAATGATATTTTGTTGATGAAAAAATTATGTTTAACGATTATATAATGTATTCATTAATTAATCAATACAACCGTTGGCATCACTCTACTATATATCATAAATCTTCTACGAAAAAAGCTGTTCTCATTTTTATTAATTGCGCAATTATTTGTGAGTCAGGTTATTATATGTACATTTTCATGAATTAAAATAGTAAAGAAAATAATGAAGTTAGTAATTAACGGAATAAACATTTTGGTATTTTAACAATTACTAATAATAATAACTATGGATAATAATCAAGAGACTAGACTTCCATTCCTGAGAATAAAAGAAATGTTTCCTACATCGAACCTTTTTTTAAAAATGACTACGAATGACTTTCGAAAATGGTAACGTTCTGTGACTATACTTTTTCGATTTTTCAAGGAACAATTAAAACTCTTACTCTAACGTTTTTCATGATAAAACTATGACTCGGGTATGGAGCTTAATAATAACTACAGTGCATGTTTATTATCAATTATCAAGTGTAACTTGAGTAAATTAATTGAAAAAATGACAAATTATCTTATGAAAATTTATTTATATTTTATTGTTACTTTATTTCAATTATTTAGTCCTTTTTCTTAATCCCAGGATTGATAGAAGGATTATCTGAGGCTATCATAGACTACGGGGATTTCCGAAAAATCTAGATAGGCACACGTTTACCTTAAGTACAATCACCATGTTTTTTAAGCAAAGCTGGATGGAATCATTCCTCTTAGTTTGTTTTATTTTTTTTTTCCTTAATTACGTTTATTTTATTTTATTTCTTTATATATTTTTTTGCATCACAGACTAAGACCAAAAACATTAAAGCTCATAGTTTACAATAATTGAAAAATAATTGATTATCATTTATTGAATATAAATAATTACGAAAGTTTTTCTCGAGCCTCAATGTTTCCACAAAGCTGTGAGAGTACAGACGGAGCATTGTCTTTGTTTTCATGTTGTATACTACCACCCAATATCTTAGCATTAATTAAATTTTGCCTTTTTTATGCTTCCCAAAAATAATGGGAAAGAGTTATTTTATTTTAGAAATGAAAATATAGCAGAAATAAATATCAAAACGAATGATTCAACATTCAAATTGAAAAATAGACCAAATATAGTGGTAGTGCTGTTTTAATTTTGTATTATGTAAACTGTAGATACTCATAAGACTAGATACTGAATACGTTTATTGAGTTCTTCGGCTATTTTGATACGGATTTTATGATGGTCACGAGATAAATAAGTACTTTGATTAAATCTAATGTAACCAAATTAATAAAAATAGATTAATACTTTAGTTTATTTTATTCCCATTATTTTATCGTTCAATTTTATCGTATCTCAAATCATCCTTGTAATTCTGTTTTGTTTTATATTATTTCCTACTTTTTTTTATTTATAAATGTATTCAGTAAATATTTTTATCATATTTATTTTAGTGGCCATGGTATCAGCATTTTTTCTTATTTTTTCATGAAATCATCAGGTAATAATTATATCTTCTGATTTAAATGTCTCTCATAAAATTAAATTTTCTTATATATATATCTGTAAAGTTTTTCAGTTGAAAATAAATTTCAAATATAATATTTATTATTCAAATTTGAGTTTGTATTATTAATATATTATTTTTTTTTTTTGTAAATATCTGTATTTATGTGTTTCATTAAATAACGATTATAACTATTCATAACCGTTACATTGGTATAATTTGTGATTTTTACACTGTAGTAATTAAAGAGAGTGCAATTCCATAATTTGTTTTTAAATATTGTTTATAAATGTATCTGTCTATTTTGTTAATTTATTTAATTATTGAACAAAAATTAATATTAACAACAGAACAGAAACAATAAAATAAAAATATCATTTTATATTACACGATTAATCGCTCTCACTCTTTTCTCTTTCTCTCTCTTTCTCTCTCTTCTTATTCTCTTCGATGCTTTCTTCTTCACTTACAATTGTTTTATTTAGCTATTCTTTATTTATTTTAAACTTTCTTTTTAATCATTTATTATTTTTCTGAGTAAAATCGATTTATTATATTATTTATTATTTTATATTAAATTTACTTTGCCATTTTTTAAATTATTTATTCCTCGGTCCATAAGATTGTTTTTTATAATTATATCTTTTTTCAACTCTTCATTCTGTTTTTGTACCAAAATGTAATTTCTTATTGTGGATATTTTTTTCAAAATTTCGATCATTCTTAATATTATTCTTCTCGTTATTTAATATTGTGCCAGTTGGTTTCGACGGGTAATTGTCACCTTCACGGTCCCTAAAACAAAAAGATGAGCTATTAATGACACTGAAATGGTTATCAAGCTTTGATACGTAATTCTCACAAAATATAATTTATCAACATTTTAGCAGTAAATTGTAAGCATCAAAATGAATTATTACTAGTATACAGCTTTTCTTTAAAAAGAACAAAAATAGTTATTGATAATTTTTTAGCTTGGAATTAAATTATGAGTTAATCGAATGATTAATTAGGTTAATTAGTTAAGTACCTTAGATCATATTGTCTTCCACCGGCTTTGCTTTAAGGGAGATAGAGAAATTTATCAGAAAAGGTGTAATATTAGATTTATTAACTGTAGTGAAAGTAATCAAATGTCTAGGAAATATATGAATAAAAGAAATTAAAAATAGATGAAGAAAAAGGATTATAAATATCATAGATATTAGTAGAATTGGTATCATTCAGGAATAAAAAAATGATAAATTTTGATTAACAGGATAAAATAATTGTAATAATTTGTTTTGATGACATGATTTATTGAAAAGGGGGGATTATTTTACCTTCTCGCATGTCTTTGGGCGGGTTGGATTCAATAGAGGGCATAGAAGGAACTTGATAGACATTGGACCGAACGCCGGTTGTTGGCAGAGTTGTAACTTTGGACCTGACAACATTTTACGAGTATTGAACAAGGACACAAATAAATAAATAAATGGAGTCAAAAAAAAAAAGAGAAAATTAAATGATTAACTAAACTGTAATTAATAATAAGAAAAAGATTTCAATCGTTCAATCAATTGAATATAGCATTAAATAATAATTTTTTATTTACCTTTGTTTACGAACTTTTTGGTTTCGTCCATCAAATGAATTTGGAGTAGGGCAGCCTGAATTATTAGACGAGTACGATGGTGGTCGAAATGGACGTGGACAACCTTGAACGACTGGTGGAGATGATACAGGGGCATATTGTAATCGAGAATTATTTGCCATGCCTGGATGCATCAGTCTAATATCCCCTGAGTCATCAAAAGCATCAACATGTTTACATATACGAAGCATATCTATCTACCGGTTTATTTAAGCTAATTACAGAAACTATTGAATTATTATCGCTTCATTACTATATCAATTATACAAAATATTAAAGTAGAGAAAAATTCATTTCATTATTAGGAAAAACGTTTATTAAAGCGATTCAAAGCTCTTAAACACTCAGAAAAACTGTTCATTAAAAGCTAATTATCAATAAAATTGAATAGTAATAAAGAGTAATCAATAAGCAGAAAAAAAGTATGATATAATTAAATTTTACCTTGCACGATATGAAGACCCTGATACATTGGCAGTGGATAACGCGATTGTGATTGTGCGTTTCTATTATCACCACTAGCCCCATTGTTATTCCCACCATTGGCAGGATTATTACAAAAATCGTGGGCTGGTGTTGGAGATCTGCTTGTTCTTTGAGAACCAGAGGGTGTAGAAGTTCGAATTCCAGTCGGTACCATAGGAACATTTTGCCTGAATACAAGGTTTGGCAATAACGATGGTGTCATATAAACTGTTCCTGGTGGAGGTGCTGGCGTTGCACTGGACAACTGATGACTAAATGATCCAGTAGTAACCATTGGTGGGGGATAAGTTCCAGAATTGACATACATGACGGGTATGCCCGGCATTTGATTAGATGTTGGAGTATTGGGAGGGGTAGGAACTCGCCACATTACAGGAGGTTGAATACCCGGTTGACCAGGATAATAAGTTGGAACCATAGGTAGAGGATTTTGATAGGGATATTCGTTGGGATTAGGGGCAACTGGCATTGAATTATATGAAATTGGATACCCACTGACATAGTTTGGTGTTGTTTGATTAGGAGGTGTCATGGTTTGAGGATTATATGTGTAACTGGAGGTAAATCTTTGGTGTTGAATTCCAGGTCGATCATTAGATGCTTGGCCGACTGGTAAAGCAGATCCTGAAGGAGGAACAAAGTACATATGTTGAGGAGGTATTTGGTTTGGTGGATGATTATGTGGATGTCCCTGAGTTTGAGACGGAGGTGGAGGAGGAGGTGGTGGTTGCCAGTATCCTGATTGTATTCCTGAAGTATTCTGGCTATTGTGATGACTATTAGGCGGAGGAGGAGGTGGCGGAGGAGGTCCTGAGAATGTTTGTGGTGTTTGAGCAGATTCGGCGCCAGCGCGTGATTGCTCGTAAACATTCATACCCATAAAATATCCTGATAAATCAGCAACATCTGTTGATTGAGGATGAATGGCAGTTTGCATCATCATAGAATAGTTACCATAGTTTTGGCCAAAAACAATGTCTGTTGGTGGTGGCTGTTGAGTGCCAGGCATATCTGGGGGTCTTTGAAGCACCATTCCTTGAGGTTGAGAGCCTGGAAATACTGGAGGATGATTGTAGGGTATTTCGGAGCTGCTATTTTGAGAATAATTTCCAAAAGATTGGTTCAAAGTTCCATGTGGGCATGACTGTGATTCATTGGGGCTTTTCACAACCGATTGAGTACATTCTTGAACTTGAAGAGGTGGTGAACTTGCAGAATATGGTAAAGTTGGTGACGTAGCAGTATTGGTGACTCTGTGATTTGTATTATTTGAGTTATTATTGTTATTATTACTATTATTATTATGATTAGTTCCTGATAGTTTAGATGGATTTTTTTGCTTCTTTATGTTAGTTTTATTGTTTCCTGAATGTCTTGGAGACTCCGGAACATCAGAAAATTTATCCGATAACCCTTCAGAAGGGCTTTCCCGGATTTCTTCAATATCGTTGAAGATTTTTGGTGGATTTTCTGGGTCAAAGCGATAAATTGAACCATCAGGATTAATGTAAGGTTGATTCGTACGAGGATTCATGATAATACTCCCTGGAGGGACACTGGAGATGTTGCTAACTGCCCAAATGACTGTATCGTTTGATTGTGGAACGTCCAGAGTAGAGTTCTGACTAGACTGACCATGATTACAAGGAATTGTGGGAATAGGTGATGGAGATGGAGAAGGAGAAATAGTAGCATCACTACGTTGGCTTTGAGACTTGTACCCACTACTTGAAGGACTTAATCGGCTACACATACTTGCTCCTGAGTCTTGCTTAGTCAATCTTGCGCTTGCGCTTCTTGTAGACGTCACGCTATCACCTCGAGACAACATTCCACGCGTATAGCCACCAAAGCTGAAGGATTTAGACACTGAAGGACGTAAAACACCACGAAATGACTCTCGTCCATCACAAGATTCACCTTTCGATAATCGAGTTTGCCGAATTGATGGATGATCTGAAGAATGAAGCAGTCGATATCTTGCTGATGCATCAGAACTCTCTGAAGATGACCAATAAGGCCATGAAGTTACTTCACTGCTTTCTCCACTACTATCTTTAAATATCCTACGCCGAGCTTTCTCATACTCTTCTTCTCGTTCCTCAAAGCTTTTACTACGTCGTCCATAGTCCCCTGAGAGTCTATCGGGCGATTTAAAATTGTATCCATCTTCGAACGAACTCGAATCTCTTTTTAAGATACTTCTTCTTGGTTCTTCAGCTAATATTAAATCATCTCTAATGTGTTCTTTGAATCTTGTGTCTGGTATTCTCATATTTTTCGTACGAGTGACAATAACACTAAGTCCAGATTGATCAACATTATGTTCCATACCAAAGTATGCGGCAACCCGATGAACCAGCATCCGATTGTACGACGACATATTAGGAAATTTATGGCAAACTTTCTGACGATCTTTAGCAAACTCGATTAACTCTCGCTCAATTTTTAATAAAATTGATCGATCCTTTTGATTTCTGTTAATTGTCACTGCGATAAATTGTTCAAGATCAATGCCAGTACTATCAGTATACAATTCTGTGCTACTATCGCGTGATAAACATGGTGACATACTGTCTAGACTTCCGCTACCTTGAGAGGAATTTTGATGACGCAGTTTGTGTCTTGTACGGTTGCCAACTGATAAGGTATTGCCGGAACACTGATTAGAGCACTGATTATTGCACACACTAAGTGATCTACGATTATTTTCAGATCTAGATTGACAATTATGTCCATTGTGATTATTTTGCCCAGATAAATTGGAATTTTTCGGTGAACACTGAATTCCAGTTGATTTGGACGGTGATTGAGGTGTTTGTAACAGTCCTGGTTTTTCTATTTGATTACTTTTCACGCAATTATTGCACTTTGGAGCAAGAGGACTGGTAGCTTTCGATCGTTGGCTGTCATTTTTATCACGACCATTATTTGTTGGAGATGTGCTAGCACTCTTTGGTGTCTGTAGGGGACTAGAATTGCCATTTCTCGATGGAGTACGACACGTTGGTGATGTTGCAGTATTACGTGTTTGTTTTGGTGACTGGGCGGCACCGAGGTTACTATTGTAAATAGACTCGTTGTTATTTAATTTCAAAGTTGAATTATTTGGTGATAATCCACCATTTCCAAGTTTTTTCTCCGAGCCTCCATCACTTTGAGGACTTCGAGGCGACGCAGCGCCGTTGTGTGGTTCTCGAGGTGGTGATGTTGATTCCCTCATCGCATGACTCCTTACTAAAAGTTTTACCTTCGTATTTGCCTGCAAAAAAAAAATATTACATTAGTGAAACCTGCTTAAAAAAGTGATTGAATATCTAAAACATCTAAATTATTATTAATTAATTCTATAATAGATATTGTCATAATTATCTAATGGGATTTGAGCTATTAGAGGAAGGGGAAATTTGCGCACCCTATTGCGAAAATTGTTGGACTCTGGATCTTTATCCGGTGGAGATGGTTGACAAGATGGCACAGGAAGTGAAGTGGGCCGATTAATTGTATTCCCTGATGATAGATTTTCAACAGCAATATTGACATCCCCATCTAACATCTCCTCATCATCTACCGAACCTGAATAAGCTTCGTTTATTGCACCAGTCACAAGTGCATTCTTAGCCGATGGAAGAGCCGGCATCCCAGTTGACGACGGCCCGATGGGACTGCTTGGTCGACTTTGCGACCTGCTTCCTTTGTGCACGACAATACTTGGTACTGAAACATCAACATCTTGTTCTTTCATCTAGAATTTCAACTTTTATTTTTTCCTGATATTTTTAACACTCTATGATATTTTCGATTAGTCGAACAAAAAAAAAAGAGTCAATGTGATTTGTGATACAATTCTTGAGCGTGACTGCGTGAAAGTCTGAAAATCATCACAAATAAGCATTTGCAATTGTTTATAAAGTTAATTACCAGAAAATTGCCATTTAAATGCGCCAAATTTATCCTAAAAGGAAAATGGAATTTTTGAAACAAAGAAAATCAAATTTTAACTTGAAATAACGCGACAACAAATGAAAGTCAATTACATGTCTAAATAAGATATTTAGACTTACTTTCCAGCCGTGCCATGAATTAGGATACCATGGGATTACGAAATTTCCGAAGCTCTTTCTTGATTGGCGTATAGAAAGGGATGAAGGATTAATACAATGTTCTTTGCAGAAGCATACTAGTAAGTTGGGAATCTTTTTTCCCTAAATTCCAGATTTCTAACATTTTTCTGTTATCCAATAATAATAGGCTCATTATGCTCTTTATTGCTCAATTCCGATTGTCAAAATGCTTTTGTCAAATTGTATTCATTTTTTATCAAACTTATTCACTGGGATTTAAGTAATTATGACCATATTATTATTCAAGTTTACTTCATCTTACTTCATACACAAAGAAATCAATTCTACTATTGACAAACACACTAGAGATTGATGAGTGAATTATTGATAAGTTGATGGTCAACGGCAGCAAATCAGTACACTTTATGATCGATTAAATTTTAAACACCCTTTGTTTAATCACTAATCACTTTGTATTTTACTTATTTAATTTTAATAAAAAAGATATCACAAGTATTTTTCCAAATTAACGAAATTGAGTAAAAAATCATTTAATTCGTATTTTATCTTATTTATTATTGAAAAAGTCTTTATTAATTTATGTCCCCATGTTTGAAAAATGTATTAGAAAAGTAATACAGAGTTGCACATACGAACAGTGTTGAGACGCTGAAAAGACTAGAGGCAGCCCGCTGCTGTCTTTAGACTTCTCTCGGTGGCTGAATCTCTGATTGGAGGTGGTGACCGTGTGCTATGTGAGAGGTGAATGTAGATAATAGTTGTAGGGAATACGCTTGCGCATCAAACTATTGTATACAGAACTAAACCTGTCGGACGGATAGGAAAACGTCCAACGGGTGTCCAAGAAAATTGCAGAGTGATCGATGATGACAGAAACCAGAGACTTTTTTCGATTGAGATGAGAAAATAGAACAGTCACGATGAAATAATATCATCACATCTGATTAATATCACTAAAATCAACGAAAATATTTCAACTATCTTATATATAAATAACAGAATTACTTTTACCATCATCACACATTGGTGTGGTCTATTTTAATCAATACTAGATTTGTAATAAAAGAAGTTTTAGATATTCTTATAGCTGATCAGTGAACTTTAATTGCTCTAAAATCCCTGACTTTCAATTATTCAAGGTTTAAAGAGGCTTTCAGATAATTTTGTGTAATATATTTGATCCCTTTTTAACATTTTACATTGGAGAAGATTTTAATGCAAATTGCAATAAACCTGAAAAATTTAATCATTACTAGATGTAAATATTTAGATCAAGCTTGAAGCAAACCATTGATATTCCAATCATAAATGTCATTTTTAATAATCAATAATTCTTCTTAGATTCTTGATTATCTTTAATTTGAAAAGAGACATTAAACAATGCTGCAATAATAAAATACATCAACGGATAATGTGTTGTAAAATTAAATGTTGATAGTTATGCAGATTTAGGTCTCTTAATTTCAAACAAAATCTCTTGAATTCCTCATAAAATTCTGTAATAACTGCACACATCCGAATTTGGGTCGATTTAACATTCTGCAAGGTGATGATTGCATGAAATTTTCGTGAAAATATTCACGTGAAAAGAATTTTCCGGGAACTGATGAGTAAGGAAATGGAATTCTATGAATTGGTTGGAAATAAACTGTTGGAATAGTTGCCCGGGGTCAGACACGTGCCAACACATAATAATAAACATAAAAATAGTAAGCATAACAACATAAATTTTGCAGAAGTAATGAATTAATTGTAGAATTAATAATAATAATGATTATAATGTGGTTTTATTTGAATATGTTTGAATTTTTTGTACCTCTTGCAAGAATGACAAATGGATTTGCAAACGAGTGGGTTCGTTTGACCTGACAGGAATGGTGTCTATGACCTATATAACTCGCTTGACTGTAACTAGGTCATGTACCTCCCTATCCCTGGAATAATACAGGGTGACCCGATGTTTGTTGCGCACGTTTTAATCTTATTGATCCAATAGTGTGTGCAACCCATGTTGCGAAAACTTAGGATCTTGTTTATCACAAGTTTATTAACATCTCATGCAGACTGTGTGCATTTATATTCAACAATACTGCACACCACTATAATGTTCATGGAAAAAACTAAGAATCAGCTTTAACTGCTCCTTTACTTTGAGATTTTATTTATTAACAAAGTTCAAACAAATATCGTTTGAAATACCGTCATTTCAAACTTGAATGCGATTGTTTTGACTATCTTTTTTGATAATGTATTTTTGAAAATAATTGGTATCATTATTCTGTTCTTATAGTATTTAAAACAATGCTGAATGCTTTGTTAACTGAGTATTATTAACAACATCATAGAAATTGAACACAATAATAATTTCTGTTAATAACAAAAAAATTTTATAATTCCTTTTATTTGTCAGAACAAGAATTAAATAAAATTATCTGAGTTATTTTAGAGCATTGAAAGAGTAAAATTTTATAGAGTAAAAATAATTTTATTCTATATTTAACTATTATTATGAATAGATTATCCAATAATTATTTTACATTCTATGAATCTAAGTGAAAATGTTAATTTATCTGTTGCTAATGATTGTTTTTATTGTTATTGGTTATCATACCAAGTTTTTGTAAAGGAAGTTATAACAGTCGATGAATAAAGATTATAGAGTTGATGAACATAAGAAGTAATATGTGTTAGGTTGTAAATTTGAGAATAAAAAAAAAAAAAAATACTCGAAAATTTCTAATCAATGGCTCAGTCAGGACTCAAGGTTTTGCGTGACTCAAACCGTAAACTAGCAATGCAGTAAATCTCAACAAGCTAAAAGAATTTATGTTATCAAACGTGAATCGCTAGACGGAAATAAAAATATGGATTGCAAATATCATGTAGTGAATATACAATTTACGACCTTTCATATATTAGAAAAAAAAAAAAAAACTTGAAACCAAATACATTCAAGTAAAAACTTTTTATCAATTTGTTCAGTAATTAAAATTTAAATTGAAAATTTTTAAAAATGAAAACTGGTTGAAAAAATTCATCTGTATTTAAATAAAATAATTCCTTGACGAGCATCGAAAAAATATGTAAAAGGTCAAGTGGATTTTAATTTAATGAATAAAAATTTAATTTAACAAGAGAAACGATTTGGAATATTCTGTAATTAGTTTCGATTAAATATTAAAATAGGTTAAAAAGGGCGGATGAACAGAGAGAATCTGATTTATGTGGATCCTGGCCGATTTTCCAGGGGGTCCGATGCACTCGGGTTGCTATGGAAACGACCTACTCTCCCGTTGGTGCAGACTAGAAGCATAATTTCAAAGACATTTGTCTTATTGAAAATCATTTCACCTTTTATAATTGAAGAGTACTATTAATTATGTGGTTAAAAAACATTTTGCCATCTAATGCTTCTCTACACTGATAAATAACTATGAGTAAATTTTAATTTATCACCATATTTTGTCTTCGTTGCATGAAAGAAAAAATTAATTACATTCCTGTTATATTCATTATTAACAGTAAATTAGTTTAATGATCATTTGGAATATCTAAGAGTTTTAAAACTAAAAGCAATGCAAAAAAAGTTAAAATAAATGCAAAGAATTAATATAACGAAATTAACTAATTTGAAGATTCAGTTAATGCTTAATTTAGACGTCCTTCATGATGAATGGCTGGTTACTGAAGGAAATTGAGTAGAAATTTAACGCAAACTGTAGTTTGTGTAGTGTAGCAGACTCTTTAGTCAACTTGCCAAACAAAGATATAAGTTGACAGGAAATTTTTGTCACTTGCTCTGCAACACGTCATCAAACATTTTCTACGTAACCACTAACTAATATGAATAGGATCTCTGACTTATTTTGTAGTGTTCAATTTAATAAATAAAATTTATATTAGAGCAGAGGAAGAAATTCACGCAAACTTGATGAAATAAAATAAAAATTGTTTTGACTATCTCAGATTAAATTACTGCTAGCTTTCAGTTAGTTTACAGATTCTAGGATTAGTTTGATCATCTGTGGGATGCGGAAGAGTTTCGTGACTCGCAGATTGGCGATATAAGTCCCCGTAAAAATAAACTAAGCCCCTGGATATTTTTAGTTATAATATTTCGGAACAGTTGCTAAATGTTTGAATTTATTTCTCTGATCAAGTGGGAAAAAGCTTGTTATTAAGTCATTCGGCTGAATAGGAGAGTTTTTTTTATGAAAGAAAATGTATGCAGTTATAAATGCACTTTTTTTAAATTACGAAAATTATTTCATCAGATGTTTGCATATGTAAGCAGCAGAATGAAGAGAAAATTCTTCGTGTCGTGTTCTTGCTGTGAATTTGGCGAGCATCCAGACCTACGTCAAGACGAAATTCTGACGCCAGCATCAATGAAAGAAGCAAGTTGGCGGGAGCGGTCAGATCTCCTCTATCCGGAGTTAAAAATAAGTCCCGAAGGAACTTTAGAACGAGTTGATGGTACCATTACATCAAGAAATCTCAAGTGACCCGGTAAAATTTCATTTCAAAATCAAAATTGTCATTTTAATAAATCCAACAAATAAATATTTATAACAGTTACTTGTACTCTTTATATTATTTCTCAATTATTGAGGTTTACTATAGTCAAAGTACTCGTGTAAGCAGGTGTTGCGCTCAAAGAAGTGTATAGCATGTGGGAATGATGTAATGCACCCTTCAAACACTTGTGAGATGACTCAGAGTTCATACCCAGAGGGTTGAGTGGGACATACACGCGCCACCCTTCCCAGCTTTACTCTCTAGGTCACAATAAAGTAACGGGTGATTCGAAAGTTTCAATATCCAATAAATTTTTCAGAGTTTTCTTTAGCCAATAGTAATAAAAGTTCGTAATAAAATTATCTATTTAAATCTTATCTTTACGATCACATATACTAAGATAACAATTTATTTGTAATTGGCTTATATTTATTTATAAGAAAAATATCATTTGATATAAAATTTTATTATTTTAAGATTATTAAATCGATCTTATCATAAATATTCCAATAAATTCATTTAATTCCCCTAAACAAATTACATGTGTCAGTATATTAACTACCTTTTAACATGTTCATCACTTTTATTAATCAATAGCGATATCAAAAACATTTTTCTTGCTTTATTAAATTGATGGAAAAAATGGTGACATAAAAATGATCATCATTGGTTTATTTTATTACTAATATTGGAAGTCAAAACTGAACATTCAACTTCGATGTAGATTGAAAATAATCATGATAAGGAGAGCATGCGTCAAATAAGTGAATTTCAGGTATAAGTAAACAAATAAGTTCAATTATAAATAGATCATTTAAACTTTTTGGTGTGACAGGTTTGATTGATGATAGGATAACAGTAAATAGAGATTGAATATTAAATAGCGAAATCTCAAAGTAAATGACCTTCACCTTGTCAAATGAAATAGCCATTTAACCTTGTGATGGTAGGGGATTTCCTCGAAAAGAGGATTATCTACAATTCTACAAAGTAGCCAACTTGCAATAAAGATATTGCTATTGCTAACGTGACTACCCACGACAAGCAATCGAGAATGGTTGCGTGTTACCCTAAAATATTTTCTTAAAGCTCTACTGTATGCCTTAACATTAATTTCAGTTTCCAAACTATTTGATGAGCGTTTAACATAAGTTGATGGACGTGCGATATTTTGCACGTCTTAGTTGCTTGTTTGTTTGGTTTGATGATGCAGATGAGGAAAGGAGAATCACAGAAAGGAAATAATGTAACAGAAGCACGCTACTTTAATCAATTATGACCTTGAAGACCTTGATAACAGCTTTTAACATTCCCGGAACGTAAACAAAGTATGTAGTATTCAAATTCAATCTAATGAAGAATTTTTGTTTATGGTTCACTATTTATTGAGCTACACTACTGCAGTAGTCTATTGCATTTACACTGCGTATCTAAAGCTATTCTTTTAGTTAATAAACTCCGGAATTCGATGAATAAATATTAGGAAAATTAATAAACAATTTGCAAATCAATTTCTTTGAAATAATAATGTTTTTATGAACTGAAGTGTGATTTGAACGTATGAAGAACGTGATTGGCATTTAGAGATTGAAAAAGATTGGTAAAAAAGAAAAGTATTAGAATGATGATATAGAAAGGGGTAGAAAAACGGGTTGAATAATAAAAGTAGGGCAGTAGTGCGGTGGAGCAATCAATAGAGGCTGCAGATATGGTGGGGATCTGGATGAATTGTAGAAAAATTTTCGGTAACTATTGGCTTTGGAAAGAAATCAATGTCAGTAATAAAACATGACTATTGATTAGGATTTTTTAATGCTGTTGACATTTTTTTACATGTCATATATTCATTGGATTGTTTTATTTATATTATTTAAGGATAAAAAAAGAATTCAAATGAAAATATTAACTACTGTCTTGACAGTAAAGATAACATTTTTTATTGACATTAAAATGTCAATAAAATTTTTATAATTGAATTGGTTGATAAGAAGAAAAAATAATAATAATAATAGTAATAGATAAGAGAGAGGTTATGTTCGAGTTTGTACTATCGATCGGTGTTAAAACAACGGTAGCTTTTGAATCGTTTGTCGTTTGCTTAAAATTTCTTTGTTGAAACAAAGAAAAACATTTAATACATGAGAGTAATGAATTTATACTTGAATTTTAGAATTAGTTTAATTGAAATAGATGAATAATGACAGAACAATAAACTTGACAAAAGGTTAGAGTGAAGTACAATATTAAAAAGAAAGCATTTCAATTTATTGTTTCAGTTTAAAAAATTTTTAGACAAGTGACATTAATTTTTTTAATAAAAAAAAAACACTTACCAGTTGATATTAAATATTTATTACACAACACTCACACATTATTGAACAAATTTCATTGTGTCTTGAATAAATTCATATATATTATTCCTTTTTTTTGGCGTTTAATACTGAGAAAATAAGTTCCTTTCATCACAATCTTGTCTTGGAATAGTCATCATTTATTGGTCCGCCATTTCTTTTTAGGATGGCGGTCATTTTGAACTATATTTCACTGCGATATGTCTAAGAATTTTTAGGACAAACTTAAGGAGTTATCAGATAACTAAAAATGATAATACTGTATGATTATCAAATTTTCTTTTAATCTTTGAATTCTTTTGGTAATAAATATAACTGACAATGAAAACTTCAAATTTATACGATGTAATTTTCTAATTTAATAGAGCGACATCAATGGACAAAAAATTGTTAATTACCATATATCGTTATATCATAATCTACTTTATCATATAGTAGTATCATTTTTAAAAAAAGTTCCCTACAATTATCTTATAACTCAAAAACAACAAGCCGGTGCAAGTTTGTGTTGGAGTTATTTTTGTTCTTTCTTTCTTTTTTGTAAATTTCATATTCAATTATTAATTTATATGAGTGAGTTTTCATGCATTGTTTTCCATCTATTAAATAATAATTGTTGAAAGTGTAAATTTTTAAGAAAAACGATCAAGGAAATGATATGTCTGGAATTGATGATTTTGATATTGATGAGGTTTGTTGATATATTATTTTTTCGTAACTCACAATAAAATATTTGGTTTAGATAATATACTAAGAAAACTGTTTCAGATTGGTATAATATTTCAACTAATTTGTTAATTATGATAGAAATTTTTTTATAACCTCAAATGTTGTACGGAATGAATGACACAAATTTTGATAACGTATTCTAATTTAAATTTCTAGGATTTTTTACGAGATATAGAAGAAAAGGAAGAATTATATTTCACTCAATGCACTCAAGCAAATAAGCGTCCAAGATCAACTTCACCAAAAGTCACTAATGAATCTGTTTGTGAAGATGATCCCACATCAAAGAAATTTCGATCTATTAACCAAGGTAATGAAACAAAATCTATTGAAGGAAAATTATCGAAAAAGAATTTATTGTTCGATATTTTGGAATCGGACACATCAATTATCATTGAACAAACATTAGTATCATCAAAACCATCTACTTCAGACGTTGAAACAACTTCAATTTATCAAGCAAAATCCAATCAATCTAATACTGCATTATCGTCGAAAAAAAAAATGTTACTGGATCTGATATCTGAGGAATTATCAGATATTAATGAACAAAGGTATGAAGAGTCTCGACAACTACAAAGACCTTTAAAATCTATTTCTATAAATAATCATAGTACAAAAAATAAAAAAAACCATTTAAACAAATCAAACTTTGACTTTAAAAGTCCACAACGATCTAATTTTAAACATCCTGTGAGCTCACAACCTCAAACTCAAATATTTTCTACACCAAAGCTACCTAAAACAGTTGTGAGAAAATTTCCAGGACCAGCAGGTCTTCTTCCCGATAATATAGAGGACGCAGATGAAATTGATAATGAGCAAATCTTTGAAGAAATCTCTAATTATAATGAAAGCAATACTTCTAAACATAAAACTTCACCAACGAATCTCTGTTCACAGGACACAAAAAAAGTATTTTGTGATGGTGCTTGGCAATTAATGCTGAACGATTTACCTAAAAATTTCTTAAAAGGTTATAATATTTCATCAATAAAACGTATGAAACGTCCAAAAAAAATCTCATTACTTGCTGCAATAATTCATAAAATTGATCTAAATGCAGAGCATCCAAGAGTTATGCTTAAAGACATTTCTGATTCAATTGAGGGAATGATGCACAAAGATATTTTTATAACTTATGAAGATGTTTTGAAAACAGGAGTTGTTGTTTTATTACAGAATGTAGGATTATTAAATTATAAAGGAACCCAAACATCGTCAAAAGAATCATTAGTCATGATTAGACCTGTGAGTATAATGGGTATTTATTCAGATACATCAAGACTCATTACAACACCTGCTTTAGAAGAAATTTTAAGATCTAATCCTAATTACAGAGAAAGATCGAATAATTCTTATATCTCAAATGAATCTAGAACTGCAATATTAGAGTCGCTTGATACCACTCGATCAAAATCACAAACTCAATCGCAATCTGATAATAAGATGATTATTACTTCTTCTCATGAAAAGATTTCAAGAGTTAATTCTGATAATCAAAAAAAATCAACAAAATCTCCAGCTTTAAGTGGATCTCGAGCTCAACTATTACAATCGCTTGGTATCGATCTATCAAGCTCACAGTCGGATATTCAACAAATTCATGAAGATTATCAAGAAATTGAAAATATTGATCCGACTGAAAGAGTAGATTATTCACAAGACATCAGAATTTTAAATGCAGATGACGCTTTCAATTCTTTTAATATTGATAATACTATTAACAGTGAAATTTCATTGATAGAATCAAAAGAAGACGATTTTGTGGCAGAGTTACACTCTGAGGATAAAAATAATAGCATAAATAATTCAAGTGAAGAAAAAAGTGATCAGCTGGGTGATTCGACCGGGAATGTGTCTGCTGGATTTGCAGACCATCTTTTTGATGATGATTCTAATGATATGGATGATACAGATGAAATCATATCACAAATAGATGTTGAAGCGTTTGAAAGTAACTATCCAAGAACGTGACATTGTTTTATATAGTTTAAAGTCCTGTGCGAGCGCTGTGTAAATATGATAATATATAGGTTATCTATTCAAATACTTCTCATTATCAAAAATTATTTTCTTTAATAATTTATTTTTTTTATTTAGATTTATAAGTGATATGATTAGTTGTTTAGTCAGCAAGACAAAAAATATATAATTATGTATTATATATTATGTTAAATAAAAGCCAAAATGTATCATTAAGAAATAGAACTATTGTGAACAAGTTAAATTTGGCTTTAATTTTTTAAATCTAATTTTGCATAATTTTACGATTGATAAGATTTTTATCATTATCAAACAATTGTAATTGACTTTAAGTACATTACCATGATAATTTCCTCATTGACAATAATTTACGTTTGAGTTAGTACAAGCTTTACAATCATTTGTGCAATGACACATGAATAATCAGTTCAATCACATGGTAATTGTTGAGATAAATAATTCCCCTTTTCTGTGATTTATTATTTTTCTTATAATTTTTTTTTCAGTGTACACACTAACTAGCAATTCTAGCTCAAACTGGTGCGAATTTCTATTGCAAACAAATAAAAATTTTCTCAGAAAATAAAAGTGTGATAAAAGTATTTTATTCGTTTTTGTAAAATTGAATTAAATTATTAGTTTATCAAAATTATCTAACTCTTCTATTACTATTGTCACATTTGATATTATTTAAGTTACTTTCTATCATAAACATCAAGTTCAATAATAATAAAACCTGAAATTTAATGAGAGTAGAAAGTTAGTCTGCAACATGAGATTAATTAAGATGGTCTATTAAAATATAATTGATTAATAATTACATTTTGAAGTAAACATAAAAATAATATTTAATGTAGCCATATGTTAATAACTAATACCAATTCAAAAAGTGATTTGCTGGTCAGATTTGATGTTGCACGGAAATGATGTAACTAGAAGTGATAAATTCATACTTAAGAAATGCGATTTTAATGGCTCTGTGCTTCATGAAGATGTGAGAGACTTATACAAGATATTACATAAAAATATCAAAAAATCAATTATCATTGTGGTAATTAACTGTCCTAAATTTTTACCTATTTCATCTTAAACGTTTTGGTAAAGGTCAAAATATTTTATAGATAGAAAAAATAATTTCATCAATACATGAAAAATATGTCATTTAGTTAGCATTTTTTGGATTAAGTAATAATTGTTGATGTTGCAACAGTACTTCCGTGTTATAATTTGATTACAGAATAATTGACGGAAACAATAAAGAGTGTTCCATATTTTCAATTTGTTCTGGTACTTTTTTCGTATTAATAATGATTCACATTTGAGAACAATAAGTTTTAAAATAAATGTGAGCTAGGAAATTATTCATATAAATAAATTATTTGAATAAATAAGTAAAAATCCGGTTTATCGGTCACTGGCTTATGTCATCAATCGATGGATCGATAAAATTGCAACTGCCTGTGATTATAGTTCCGGAATAACTGGGAGCGACTCCCTAGGCTATCATAGGGTTGATCCAAGGTTGATCCAATGTAGATATACATTAACGTAACTTTTTGTTCCTCCACACGTGGATGATGCGGTTTAGCCTTAAAAAAAAAATTCAATCAGTATAAATGTTTCTTTTCTGCATGCTATAAAGTGTTTCTTTTTGTTAATTCTTTTGTTAAAATTATTTTTAAAATTATTTAAAATTGTTTTTGTCGATTGTCAAGGTTAACAGAGGCTTATAGGAAATGATATGCAACAGACAATGAGTCTGTCTGTGAATGGTAGAGTAGACGAGAAGGCGTCCAACAATGAAATGTGACTGTAACCTCAGTCAATAGTATGATAACTACGTCAATTGAATTAGACGACAATTACCACAATGTTCATTGGTAGTAGTCTCATTATTCTGCATCAAATATCACAGTATTTCTTATGTGGCTCATTATTAAAATTACCTAGACCTTGGCCGTGACTTTTTTATTATCACTTGTAGTGTTGACTTGACGGGAAAAAAAGATTTCATACTGTTAAACTTTTACTCATTTATTTAATGTTTATTAACACACTCTTAATTGAAAAATTCTTTTAATGATAATAAAATTTAAAGATATTATTTAAAAATAACTAATTTGTATTTAATATATTAGAATAACCTTTAAGACCTGAGATTATTGCAATTTTTTTGCAAGAATAAATAAATATTTGTTAGAGAGTGAATTTTTAAGAAGCTGATAATATTAAGTAGATAAAAAAATATTGACAACTGTTTGTAAATTGCGCATTTTTTAAGCAGCATTGACTACAGAAAATTATGCAATAATGTAGCAAATTTAATTCTAATTTTTTTAAGTATTTTTTTTTTAAACTCGTCACACCCTTTAGTAATATAACATAAAATAATTCCGTTGTGCATGTTAAGATAAAATCAAAGTGACATGATAGACCTTGGTTTTAAGTAGATCTTACTTTTAATCCTTCATTTACCAAGGAGTTCTAATAGTTCATTTCACTTTCCACTTCAACAGAAAAATAATTTTTTTAAAAACAATTAATTGAAAAATCACAAACTTCCTTCGAGATTGCTTAAATTTTATCTCGAGTAATTAAGCTTATCTGTTCAAGTAGACGTGATTTGTTATCTTTTTGGCATTTTGCATAAAAATAACGTTGATAAAAATATTAAAACAATAAATTAGTAAAAATAATTTCTAATAGTTGTGAAGATAAGATGCAAATCAAATTCTAGACGTTTCCATTATTGTTTCAGCATATTATATTATATATACTATATTATTAACAGTACAATTACATAGACAATAATGTCAAGTACGTATGATCACATGTATTACATTATATAGAATATTCATATGTTTCATGAAGAAAAGAGGTATAATAATAATTTATCAAGTTCCTAGTTTTTACCCCATATGCAATTGACTCTTGATAGTTTACTCTATTACGTTATTAATCAACTACTTCTTGAGATAATTGCTTACCTTAATGGACGGTCAATTATTTTTTTACATCCATAGATCCGTTTTATTTTTGTTTTCTGGAAAATTGTAACTTACTATCTTATATAATTTTTCATAAAAACTTACTTTATAGCATTGAAATGAAATAACAATGTTATTTTTTATCAATAGACTTAATCGTTATAATTACATTTCAATAAAAAAAATTAAATACAATTTAATCATTATAATTAACATTGTCTTGTAAACTGATTTTAAGATATTTTTTTGTAGAATTTTATGATTAATGAAAATATAAAATCGAAAGAATGTTGAGGGTAAAAATGGATTAGAGTTGAATAAAGTCTCCATAAAGTCTCGAGATTGAATAAAAAAAGAATTAAAGATCAACAAACTTATCTTCAATGTCTTATTATTATATTCTTTACATTGAATTCCTTGTAAACGTTATCATTTTATTCATATCTGCAAACATCTACAAATACTCATGCCAATTTATTTCATGTTTATGATGCCTAACTTGATGTAATTGCATTTTTATTACACCTATATTACTTTTTTTTGCAATCTTCTAATGCAGTTATTTATGATTATAGTAACAATGTATTTAGATACAATAAAATAAAATTCAAGGTGAGCTGATTTCTCAAACTAATCTGATGAATTTTTCTGCCATGCTTTTATAAAAAAAAAAATTAAATTATTCCATTGTAGCAATCATCTTCTTATATTGGTCTTCCATTAGATGAGACTCTGGGCACTTATTTCAATAGAATTCATCGAAAAAATGAGGTCAGGGATAGATAATAAAATAATAATCAAAGAAAATGAACATCTGACATTGTTCTTAGGTCGTTCACACTTTAAATAATTATACTTTCTTTCATATAATAAGGAAAATTCTCATATATCGATAAGAAAATGCATACATTTATAACCTTCAATCAATATTATCTCTAAAGACATGAGTAAACAATAATTACGAATACTTATTTAAATAAAAACAAAAAAAAAACAATTGATAAATAAATGAAAAAAGGTGTTATTCTATAATTTGTAAAGTTATTTTCAATTTCAAAAGCTTATCATCGATATGTTTTTTTATTTTTCTTGAAAGAATTGCAGACATAATTGGAATTTTATCTCAGGGTGATATATAATAGTCATTTAAATTTGAAGTTTGTACTTTGGCACGTGCCATTTCATTGGTCGCGTGTTGCTGAAAGGCGCGATGATAACCGAATAGAACTGAATTCAAATTCTACTTAATTGACGTATTATCGATATTTTATCATAAAAAATAAGTAAATTAAATATAAGCTAAATTAGCATAGGAATTATTAGCAAATGACGAAGTAGACGAGATCAAATAAAATCGCAGGTAAATGTGTGGGGGACAATTGATTGGTTATACACAAGTGGAGGTGGAAGAAATTTCAGTGAGGAAGCACGAATGAATCGTCAGTAGATCTGTCAGTTTCGCGCGGGCTTTTCTGGAGGTTGGAACTTGACAGTCACACTTATTTCGACAACTATTTTATTTTACAACGATTATTCAATTCAATATATTACATTTTATATATAAAACATTAATATAACTAGAGTTTAAAATTATATCCAACAAGATTTGTTATTTATTGCTGGACCAGTTAATTGAATGAGGAGAAAACGAAAACGAGGATTTAAATAGTGGAAGTAGAATGTATAAATTTTTAAAAATAATCAATAACAATTTTAAATTGTAGCAAATTGGATCATAAGGATTTGAATATTTATTTTTCTTAACTAAGGTAAGTTTTTAATTTATGGTAATTATTATTTATTTTTAAATACATACTCTTTTAGTTGCAAAAAAAATATTTTTCTATATTTTATTATTATTGCAAAATCACTCAAGGCTCTTTAAATTATTATCATGATTTCTAAGTTGAAAAAACTCAATCATTAAAAACTACTTGTTAATTATACCTGATAAAAAATAATAAACTCTTCTAGTTATATTTTTTATTACTTATTTTAAAATAAAAACTATAAAAAACTATTCAACTAGTTTGAATATCTTACTTCTTTTTTACAACTAAACATTCGTAAAATATTATTTGCTTCATGCCGATTATCGGCACATTGACCAATAAAATTCTTGATTGCAAAATCGAATCGGTTATGAATACTAACAAATATACGTTTGCTCATACTAACATGCATAAGCGAAAGCTGAATTGACATATACTTAATATAAAAATAAATAAATATTATCCATCAATGTCTTGATCATATTAATAATGTGTTGTAATTTTTATTTAATTACTATCATTATTTGTATTTAATTATGATTTAATTTACCTTCTTATTTCTCAAGCGTTAACTATAAATTAATAATGACATTTTGCTGTTAATTTATTTATTTATTCAGTCATTGACATTTTTTATTTGCAGATATTCTATTTTGACTCGGTAAATATATTTTAAAATTAAAAATTTTTTTTTACCGTGGAAAGACACCAACGTTATGACCAATTTCAATGGTGAGTACATGATAACAATTTTATTGAAACACCTTTTTTTTTTTTTAATTAAGAAAGTCTCTTTTAAAATTGTTTGACCATGATATCAATTATCATTTTCTTGGCATGCCTGATAATCACTTGCGTTTATTTACATTCTTATTTCTCATATTATAGTGAAAGACACTCTTGCTTAGTTGAAATCAGTTTTATCCAGAGATATTGAGATATTGAATGTCATAAATAAAATTTGTGTCAAGGTTTTTGATTGGTTAAAGGATATACTTGATTGAAAAATGATTTTTTATCAGAAACTTCTATTTCAGGGGTGAAAAACGACAAGCAATCAGATGCGGAGTGGCAAAAAATTGATACGGATCATGATACAGAAGAATTAGTAAGTTAATCTTATTCAAAGTAATAATTATTGCGTTTAACTCGTTATTTAAATTATTCTAAAATATGATTTATCATAAATAAAAATTCAATTCACTTTATATAAATTACGTCTATATTTGAAGCTTTACTTGAAGTTTACTTTCAATTTTAACAAAGGTGTCAAAATATTTTTATCTCTAATTTATTACAGCACGTTTATGGATACGGAAGAAGTTACTTTAACACGAGTTTAACATATTTATCATATATCTTAACTGTTGGATGGATTCGCTTATTTTTTCATTGGTATCCACATTTTCTTTTGTACGCAACTCACCGAAGATGTCCATTGAATCGAGCGACGAAACTGCTGATAATTGTAAGAAATAATAATAAATGTCATTTCACCTGTTAAAACAAACTGTATTTACTTAAATATATTATACTTTTGTTCATCTAATTAACGAATTTCAACTTGACCTTGTAGGATGATTATCAGGGAAAATACAAGTCATACTTTGTGAAGGATATCAAAGTGATTGGAACAAAAAATCTAAAGTGAAGTATTTTTATTCTGAATATTAATTTCTAATCAAGATAAATTTTCCACTGTCGTTAATTGGCTTAAACAACTTAAATGTTTCAGATCTCACACATATAACAAGACTTTATTCAGCAATGTTAATGAAGAGACACGAACAAGTATTGAAGGAAAAAATTTAGATATAAACTTAGCAAATGGAACTAAAAAACAAGTGCCTGAATACCGAGCATTTTGGTTCAAGAAACAATGCTATGTTTGGGATGATACACGAGAAGAATTTTCACGTTTGATTGGATTGGACAAATATGTAGCATGTACAGAGCTTCATTTAGGACATAGTGCAGGTCTTTCCAAGGAAGAGCAATTATTAAGGTAAATTTACATCATCAATTGAATGAATTGATCTACTAATTAGTCTAAATAAATAAATCATGATTTATTTTTTCGTTAAATATATTTCTATGAATCTATTATCATAATGTTTTTTATTATCATTAATTATATTTATTTCTGAATTTTATATTATGCTTATCAGTTTTTTTTTGTGTCTACTCTAGGAGAATAGTATATGGAAATAATGAAATTGTTGTTCCTGTTCAAAGTATTTTTGTTCTATTCCTATTGGAGTTTTTCAACCCTTTTTATATTTTCCAAGTCTTTACAATATGTGTGTGGCTCGCAGATTCATATTATTATTACACAGGAGCAATCATTTTGATGTCAATTTTCAGTATTACAAGTTCAATCCTCCAGACCCGTCGAGTAAGTTTTTTGATATTAAAAAGATGTTCTTATATTAATAAAAATAAAAATGATATTTCAAAAAATGTGATTTATATTTTAGAATCAAAAAAATTTACATGGAACAGTAAAAACAATAGAAGTGGTACGTGTGAGAAGAGCTTCTGGTGAGTTCGAAAATATTTCCAGTACAGAGTTAGTACCTGGCGACATAATAGAGCTGCCCAAGTATCAAGGAATGGTAGTTTGTGATGCCGTTTTATTAACAGGATACTGTATCGTCAATGAATCCATGCTTACGGGTAAATTAGATTTCTACTCGTAGTCTTTTTGTTCAGTTGAATAATCAAATATTAGAAATGATGAATTTCACCACCTATTTATTATTCAGGAGAATCAGTTCCTGTTACAAAAACACCACTCACTTCAAGACCACTGCTCTATGATCCAAAAGAATGCTCACAACACACTCTCTATAGTGGAACAACGATCATTCAAACAAGGTAATAAGTAGTTACTTTTAAAAATGATCTATTAAATGAATTATTATCAAATTTTTTGACGAAAATATTTTTAATAGACATTATGAAAATAGTCCAGTATTAGCAAGAGTAATTCGAACAGGTCTTCAAACAAATCGTGGTGCCTTAGTAGCTGCTATTTTATACCCCCCACCAGCAGATTTTAAATTTGATCAAGATACATATAAATTTATTGGCATTTTAGCATGCATAGCTCTTTTAGGTTCTCTATATTCTGTTATTACTAAAGTAAGTTATAAAAGAAATAAAAACTTGGAAAAAAATTTTCAGCTTATGATTAAACTAACGAAAATTTATTTTCTTTAGACTACAAAAGGATTAGATATCAGTGATATCATTATAAGATCACTTGATATGTTTACAATTGTTATCTGTCCGGCTTTACCAGCCGCAATGACAGTTGGTAAACTTTACGCTCAAACACGTTTAAAGAATGCACAAATTTATTGCATCAACAGCCGAGTTATTAATGTGTCTGGAAGTATCAACTGCATTTGTTTTGACAAAGTAATTTATAAATAATGATTACTTAAAAATTATAGATAAATTAAATATATGAACTTTTAAAAATCTCTCATTATTTTTATACAGACTGGGACACTTACTGAAGATGGCTTAGATATGTGGGGAGCTGTACCATGCACAAATGGAGTATTTAAAGAACCTGAAAAAGATGTAAAAAAATTGAATAATCATTTGATATTTCAGGGAATGTTAGTCTGTCATAGCTTGACGCTCATTGAAAATGAATTATGCGGTGACCCTCTTGATGTTAAGGTCAGTAAAAAAATAATAAGTAATCATTGATGGGAAAAATATCATAATAAATGTGTAATTTTTTTATAGATGTTCGAAAGCACTGGATGGATTTTAGAAGAGCCAGAAGTAACAGATGCTAATAAGTACGACTTTATGCCACCAACAATAGTGAAGCCACCACGAGAAGGATCAATGTTAACTGAAAATATGAACGAGATACCTGAAATAGGTATTATTCAACAATATCAATTTTCTTCCTCATTACAACGGATGTCTGTAGTTGTACGTGTGCTCGGATCTGATCATTTTCAAGCTTATACCAAAGGTTCACCGGAAGTTATTTTAAGTCTCAGTAAGCCCGAAACAATACCACCAAATATTATGATGGTAATGCAGCAATATACTGAAAAAGGATACCGAGTTATTGCTATTGGACGAAATGTTATAACAAACAGTTATAGTAACGTCCAAAAAATGCATCGAGATCAAGTGGAGAAAGATCTTGAATTTTTAGGATTAGTTATTTTAGAAAATAGATTAAAAGAACCAACAATTCGAGTCATCGATGAGTTAAGAGAAGCTAATATTCATGTTTTAATGATTACTGGTGATAATATTCAAACTGCTGTTAGTGTAGCTAAAGAATGTAAAATACTTTCAAGAGAAGAAACTGTGATTGGAGTAACTGTTGTTCCAGGAGATAAAAAACATGAACAGAAAATTTATTTTAATATTCAAGGGATGCCTGTAAAATATTCCCCAGAAAAAGGAAAATTAATGACGTCTTTAAATATGATAGAAAAAGGAATGGAGACAATCAATTACCGGTTTGCTTTAACTGGCCAGACTTGGCAATTGTTGAGAGAATTTTACCCAGAATTAATTCCGAAGATTTGCGTTCGTGGAGCAGTTTTTGCCAGAATGACGAGTGAACAAAAGCAGCAGTTAGTTGTAGAGTTAATGCAGTTAGGTTATTATGTCGGTAAGCAAAATTTATTTCTATAATTCCATCAATGAAGTATCAAGAAATTATTTATAGTTTCATTTATAAAACAAAATGTTTTTAGCTATGTGTGGAGATGGTGCAAATGACTGTGGTGCACTCAGAGCAGCTCATGTTGGAATTTCACTTTCAGAAGCTGAATCTAGGTAACAAAAACTTTCCTCTAAAAAAATTCTAATTCTACATAACTATGCATAAATTCAGTAACCATGAAAAATATTATAATTTTTTAGTGTTGCGAGTCCATTCACTTCTCGAATACCAGACATTACATGCGTACCCAAGGTGATCCGTCAAGGGCGAGCAGCTCTTGTAACATCATTCGGAATTTTTAAGTTCATGGTGACTAATTCATTGACAGAATTTACATCAGCAGTTATTCTTTATTCAATAAACACCAACTTGGCGGATTTACAATTTCTTTTCATAGATATTTTTCTTGTGATTAATTTTGCATTTTTCTTTGGCAAAACACAAGCTTACGAAGGAAAATTGGCACGACAACCACCAATATCAAGTTTACTAAGCTTTACATCACTTTTTTCTTTCATTCTGCAAATGATAAATGTAGCGGTCTTTCAAACAATTGCATTTTATGGAGTTGAAAAGTTTTCTTGGTTCCAACCGTTTGTTGAACGAGGTCCAATGTATTGGAGCTGTCATCAAAATTATTCAGTCTTTACTCTCTCTTTGTTTCAGTACATTGCAATGGCTATAGTTTTTTCGCGAGGTAAACCTTACAGACAAGCGGTTTATACAAATAGTTTATTTATTACTTCGATATTGTTATTAACGGGAGTATGCATTTACATAACAATTTATCCGGCCAGTTGGATTATACATATTCTACAATTGGAAGTGCCACCGGATTATGAATGGCCAAGTATTATTTTAGTTCTTGCTTTAATTAATTTCTTTGTATCATTATTTGTAGAAATGGTTATTATTGAGTATTTAATTGAGAAGGTGATTAAACCAAGATTATATCAGCCTGAAAAATCAAAGAAAAATTATCTTGTTGTCCAGGAAGGATTAAAAAATGAACCAGAATGGCCAAAAGTAAACAATGAATTACCAATTCTTCCGATTACCCCGAGTATTGAAAATATTCTGAAAACTAGTGACACAATTAATAATTGTGAAGAAAATAAAAAAGAAGTATCTGTAGGAGTAGAAAATTTGGGATATGTTGATGATGAGTTCAATGAAACAACGAAATTTTAAATATTTTTACTATTTTTTTTTACTTATTGAATAGATACCGTTATCATTATTTGCAAAAAAACTTTTATATGTATAGTAATTGTGTCAATTTTTAATAGTTTATTATTGACTATCATTAAAAGTAAACGAAATGCTCGTAAATAAAAATGTGTGTGACACTGCGAAATTACGAATGATTATCAGTATTCAAACAAAAGACACATATATGATTAAAAAAAAAGTATAAATAAAACAATTATTTTCTATCAATTTATAATTGATACCTGTAAATTGTGTTTTAATGATATAAATACCAATATGAATGCTAACAAGCCATATGTATATGTAATTGGTAAAATTACTGCAAAATTAACCAAAGTTTTTAATATTATTTAATGAATGTGTTAAATATATTTAAAAATTATTAATTTCAAAATTCAGTATAACTTTTTTATCATACCTGAGTTTAATTTAGTTAAATCAACTTTTAATAAAACATGAGAACAGTCATTTATACAATTTACTTATTCATTTATTTATTTTTTATAAATCGATCTAATGCTACAATATTTCACAATAAATCATTATATTTACATGCACTTAGTATCATAAGTTGCTACATAGTTGCTAACTTGAAGGATACGGTAATTAACGTCATTTGGATCTAGTGTTCCAAGATCAAATTTTGGATATCGATTTGAAAGTACAAGTAAATTTCCAAATCCTGATTGTGGAGGAGATATTTTTAAGCCGCTGACCCATTGAAGAGTTTCCGGGTCTTGATCTAAAGTGACCTAAAAAAAATGATAAGCATGTTTTTAAGATAAAATACTTCAATATCATAAAAAAATGATTAAAAAACAAAATGTACCCTATTCTCTTCGGTATAACTTTCCCAAACATTAAAACATTTCAAACTCATTTCTGATACACTGGAATAGTAAAGAGCATCGTTACCATCAATTACTTGTGCTACAGATTGACTTGAAAGGGGACTCCCCACTTTTTGTATGTTTGGTTTAGTACCAGAGGTACAATAATTAATTAACTCTCCCGTGTTGGCATAATACATTGAGTATGATGAAAGGGCGTTAAAGAATAAATTTTGTTCAGTTATTTCATTATCATATTCAACTGATATTGAAAGTCCTACAAGACCGATCGCTCCCTGGGCACTATCATTTCCAATTTTGAAAGTTTCTGCTTCTGGTTCTGGTTCGAATTCTGGACCCGTAAGACGACAGAACTTTTTCCCGTCATAGATGATAAGAGCATTTCCAAATGCATCAGCTAAATATGCTGCTGAAGATGAGCACTCTTCGTCTAATGGTTGAACGACAATATTCACTAATTTTCCCTCAACTACTTCTTTAGGTATTTGAATTTCTTTCAAGACTGTAGATGAATTCAAATCGAAAATTGTAATTTTTGGAGGACATACTTGTTGCCCATCTACAACGCCTGAATCCAAAGCCCACAAATGACCACATTTTGTTATCTATTTATTAAGAAAAATTATATCTTTAATTTATTTAATGAATTTATTAATCAAATGCAAAAATTAAATATCATTTACGGAAATTCGGTGAACATTTGTCAATCCAGAACAACCTTGTGTTGAAGACCAATCTGGAAATGGTCTTAAAAGTGGTCCATTCTCTCCCTGTTTCTCAGTTATAGTGGTCAAAGAGGCTGGAACTCCAGATTTGCGTAATAGTGTTACAAATGTTGTTCTACTTTGAACTTGACCATTGCCTGCTTTCACTGTATTCATATTCAATTATGTAATTGACGTTCTTACAATTAATTTTTGAAGAAGAATAACTATTTAAAAAATTACTAAATATATCGACATCAACAGGAAGTGCTGCATCTTTAATGTAATTTCCAGACTCTAAAGCAGCTTGTTGATCTTCTTCTGAATCCCAATCAAATTCTATGGACTTCCATTCGTATATCGGTGATAATTTAATCGCATTTAAAAAATTTATGTATGATAGAATGAGACCAAATAATAAGAAAGACTTCATAGTTATTGTAAAAATGTAGCACAGACTGAACAATTTTTACTATAGTAAAATGTTCTAAAATGCTAAGGGTTATATTATCGAATTCATAAGGAAATTACATTACTTATATAATTACCAGACATTATTATTATATAAAAATTTTGTTACTAAGTGTAATCTATTGATAACCATTTAACATACTGCATTGTTAACTCGAAACAACATTTATCTTATCATTATTTATGTACAATAATTTAGATTGTATCGTAAAACATTATCCAAGTATAATATTAACAATTATGTTATTCGTTTATGTTTTTTTAATGAGAATTATAATACTGGATATTACATATTCATCGATAACAATTAAGCAAATCAAGTACGAAAGAAAAATAGTTTGAAGATAGAATTCAAATTCTTACCGCCAATTTGTTAGAAACATGGCCGCTGTTAATGACGGAGTCAAATGAAATTTTATAGCAGACTATAAAATTGTCGTTGATTTATGATTCATTATATTCTAACAATATTTTCTTACATCGTTATAATTATTGATTCAAAAGGGTATGCTATTGTTGATTGTCATAGCGTTTGCTTTGAGTAATAATTTTTTTCAGCGTCTTAACGGCCATATTTGTTTAGTTTACGGAGGGGATGAAAAGTGTAAGCGTTCATCTCGTATTCATGTCAACAAATTGATAATAATCGTGGGTAGTAACAATTGAATTGTTAGAAATATATTCTGAAAGAAAAGACGAAATGGTGAGTGCTAATTTAATCGTACTATCTTGGCATATATTAACAGTGTAACCCATTAATTTACGCGGGAATTTTTCGTGTTTCCAATCGTCTATTTGCGTCTCTTTTTTTGTTCTTTCGCCATTTGCCTCTCACTCGGTCGTATTGTCGTGACGCTACTTTTAAACTTGTGATTTTGGAGTTGATCGATTATTGTCAAAAAATTATCTTCATTAAAAAAAAAATAAATAAACAAATTTTTAAAATATATCTAATAAGTTACAATTTTCAACTAGTAGACATTGTGTAATATGAAAATTTTGTGTGAATTTTTTTGTACTTTTTTTAATTACAAATGTGCATTTTTTAGTCGGTAAAAACATATCGATCCAACTGGTTACAGAGAACACTCTGGAATGGGTTGACCACCCCCGCAAATCGATAAGGCAAAAGACGAAGATGACGTAAGAGAGGCAAATCCTTTTTGAGAAACACGCCCTTACGTTGTCCTATATTAACCTATTTATAAAAATACTCCAATCTTGATGAGTTTATTACCTATCACCGAAGAGCACCAGAATTATGAAGATAAAGCAACCGGAAGATTATGAAAATTTATATTTATAAAAAAATATTAATTAAAAATTTTTTATTTACTAACAATTTTTTTTTTAGATTGATTAACAGTCTTGAGATGTGGTTAAGAAGTGAGCATGTGGGGAGACGGCTTCGTGGCCGTTTAAATTCTTCAGCAACAGCTGGAAAAGTATCAGGGCGAGTTCAAGGTGGAGTACGAAAAGTATCAACAATAAATAATGGTAGCCAAAGGGTTAATACTTCAACCAGATGTGGAAATCTAAAGCGTTGGCGTCGTAGATCTCCTAGTCTATTGAAAGAGGTAATAATCCACCTTCTCAATTTTATTTTATTGTAATATAATTATTAAAAGTTATCATCATTTAGGCCTGCAAAGAAAACGTCTTAAATTATAAAAAAACACCCGGAATAAGACGAGAAAGACTTCCAAGACGTAGGAAATGTATTAAGAGGTCAATGGTTACATCTACTCCAATACGACGATGTGTTTCGAATGGAGACAACAGTGTTAAACCTCCAAAAATTAATGAAACTAAAGAGAATTGGAATTTACCATCATATTCATCTAATGTCCAAGTTGATTCGTCTCCAAAAAAGGAGGAAGATCCAAATTCATTACCAAATATTCGACTTTTGAGTGATTTACTACCAGCAGCTATTGATGAATCACCAGATTTATCATGTTTATTGCGAGAAGAAACGAATGTAAGTGAAAATAACGCAGAAGACGTTTCGTCAGGGTCAGTTTTATCAGTCGTCGATATTCTTTCATTACATTATTCAGCAATTTGTTCAAATACTGAACATTCAAATGATTATTACGATACAATCATGCAAACTACGTCAAATTTAAATAATCGTACTAATTATCAAACGGATAAGTACTATCAAAATTCTAATCAAAAGTATTCTTATGATGATTATAATAAACAAAATGTTGAAGATTATGATTATTCTAACGTAAAATATAATTCTAATGTTTATTCAAATGTTGATACGAGAAATTCTGATAATAATGGTAATTTAGAAATTTCCAAATATGATCAGTACAATCAGGATGTTAAATATATGGATGTTGGTAATGAAGAAATTGTTGATAGTTGTGATATGGATAATATTGTAACTCAAGCGCAAGATGATTGGTTGCCATTTGATCCTTACGTTTTTATTAAACATTTACCACCATTAACACCGGCAATGCGTGCTCGATGTCCAGCACTTCCGTTAAAAACACGAAGTAGTCCAGAATTTTCACTTGTTCTTGATTTAGATGAAACTCTTGTTCATTGTAGTCTTCAAGAATTATCCGATGCGGCTTTTCGATTTCCTGTAGTATTTCAGGATGTAACGTATACGGTTTTTGTAAGAACTCGTCCATTTTTTCGTGAATTTTTGGAACACGTTTCTAACATGTATGAAGTTATATTATTTACTGCTAGCAAGAGAGTATACGCAAATAAATTGATGAATTTATTAGATCCTACAAGAAAATTAATCAAATATAGGCTGTTTCGTGAACATTGTGTTTGTGTAAATGGTAATTACATTAAAGATTTGTCAATTCTAGGACGTGATTTATCAAAAACCGTTATTATTGATAATAGTCCACAAGCATTCGGTTATCAATTAGAAAATGGAATACCAATTGAAAGCTGGTTTGATGATAGAGCTGATAACGAGCTAATGAAATTATTGCCATTTTTGGAAAATTTAGTACATTGGGGTGGTGATGTTAGACCACATATAAGAGAACAATTTCGATTATTTAGTTTTCTACCCCCTGATTAATGAGATTTATATTAAATATTTTGCTTTAATATTTTTTTAATTAAAAAAAAATTGACAAAAAAAATTTATAAGATTAAAAAATTGAATGATTCATTTATTATTATTATTATTATTATTATTATTATTATTATTATAGGTAAGTAATTATCAACAGTTTTTAAACATATCGACCGATTCAAATTTAAAATTTTCGGTATAAAATAAATTTTTAAATTGATATATAGATACTTATTTATTTGACATCAAATTTAATCTATACAAAAAATAATTAATATATCAAATGATTTTTTGAATCATTACTTATACTGCAAGAATTAGCGCAAAGATGACAAAAAATTAATGGTGTTGATTCGTGAACGAACAAAATATTTTATGCGTAATTTTTGAGATAAAATTAGCTTTAAAATGAATTTCTTTTTTTAATTGTCTTTTAAACAATATTAAATAATAGTATTATTTTAAAGTCATTATAAAACATGGTATAAGAGAAATGTAATTGTAAGAGTACATCTTTATTTTTAGATGAACAGTCGAAAAATATAAGATTTTTTAGTTGTTATTTTAATTATTTTACTTACAATTAATAAATATTTTTTTGAACTGTTTTCCTGTAGTTTCTAAGTATATGCCTTCTTACTATTACAGACCTTATGATGAATTCTTTTCTTTATGAAAATAGAGTTATACACATATTCCTATTGTAACTGTAACATTAGTTGATTAATTAGTTAAAAACTAAGAATTGATAGGAAAAGTTATATAAATAGTTCAAAAATAATTATTAGATCATAGTTTTCAAGTCAGTGCAATTTTAATCACGCCGATGAATTATAATTTTTAAAAAATTGTAATTATCGTTTCTTATAAATATATTGTAACATCAAAAATAGTATTATCGTTTTGTTACACTTTTGAATACGGCTGATAAAACAAATACATGAAAACAAAAATATTAAAAAAGTTTACAATTTACATTATTAAAAACATCACACAAAAAGTGAAATAATTGTAATAATAAATAAATAGTTGTAAAGGAAATTTTTTTCCTAATAAATAATAAATAAATAAATAGAAAAATAGATAAAAATGTTTGATTATTTAGTAGTTAGTATAATATGACATAAAATGTGTTAAAAAGTATAGAAAAGTATGAAGAGATCCAGATAAATATTTTACAACATAGGAAAGAAAAAAAAACTCGATTTTTTATGATTTGTCAAGCTATCCGTAGTGTCTAATGATGCTTCGAGATCATTATTTACATCATGATCCTTCAAACAGTCTTGATTGTTCTTTGTTGTAAATAATTTATCGTAATTGATGCTTCCAAATGTTCGGAGGGATGAAAAAAAGCTGAAACACGTCATTTCATATAATTATTCTATTTATATAACATAATTATATATTTACAATTCCTTTATTTACTCTTAATTTTATATAAGGCTCTATTCGTTTTTACTGTATAATGCTATATCTCTTTTTATTTAAATTATTCCATCAAGTACTACAAACAGTATCTTCCAAAATTGTTCGAGTTTTAAATTTATCAAGATTTCTTTGGAGTCTAATAAACTGATTGTTACATGATACTACACAACAATTTTCCACCTTCGTATTCTTCTTTTTTTGATGCTAAACAAAGGAATTTTGTTGTTGTGCAGTCGGTATAAATCACTTCGACAAATTTAAAACTCGAACAATTAAATTGCTCCTATCCTTCTGAACGTCCGAAATACCTCGTCTCGATGCGTTTACAGAGATCAACGAGGTCCGGAAAATTTTTTACTATCTCTCCTAATTTACAGCCAGGAATTGGTGTAGTTATTATCGTAAAGAGATGGCCAAATACCAGAGCATCAAGTTCAGTTGGTCCCCTAAAAAATAATTTTATGGCAATTATTAAAAGTTTGATTTTTGAGTTAAATAATCAATTCTAACGTAATAAAATGTTTTGAAATCGAAGGAGTCATCAGAAGTTGATGAAGAGTCATCAGAAAAACTCCAATTTCTATTAAATACAATTGAGGCATATTGTTGGAAATAATAATCAAAACAGTGACGAGAAGGAAACAAAATAGACTCAAAAGTTTTGTAAAGTTGAGTTAAGTTGTTAAATGATTGGATAATTGAAGCCAATTGTTGGATACATGGAGAAGGGCAGGGAAAAGTACGAAGTGCTTTGAAATGGCCAAAAAATAAGGAATCCAGTTCAGAAGGTCTATAAAAAGGGTGCGTTGTATGAAAAATATAAATAATTAAAAAATATAAATTGTTAGTATGTAAATAACTCTTACTTATCACCATAAAAGTATGGTTTGTTCTCCAATCTTTTGGATAGTGCAGTGCAACAGATTTTAACATCTTGATAAATTTCATCCAGAGTTTTATTATATAAACTAAGAACTTTTAGTTTTTTAATAACTTGTCTTTGTTTTTGCCAGTTTAAAATATGGTTTAACGGCCAAGGATAAACACTGCCATGTCTCCGTTTCGTTATTTCTAGAGTTGCTGGATCTACCCAACATATATATTGCTCGGCATTCGCGAGGCCATTATTGATTAAAGACATGTAAGCTCTCATATCATATTTTTCTTCTGACGATAATTCATTTGATAATGATGTACCTTTATTGTTTATAAAATTAACGATATTATCAAAATCTGAAATGAGAAATGCTCCACATTGTATAAATGGGACTCTTCCAGATGGAGACATGTATTCAGCATTTTTTCGTGGTATTATTTGATATTCTAAATTACACATATGAAGAAATGCTTGAACTGCCAAACAGTTGGCATTATCAGGAAGTAAGATTTGTTCTACTTCATGTGGTTGATATAATTTTATTAGCTGAGGCCATGGTTCTTGAGCTGAAAATTCAAAATAATATTGAATATAATTTATATGAGGTTATGTCGAAATTGATAGTGATGTTATTGGTATACTGTATTTTCTTTATTTACCTTCTAGCTCCAACTCATAAGCATCTTGTAAAATTGCATGTGGCATTGTAGAATAATTGTAAACGATTAATAATTACACGTCAATAGATATTCATCAATTAATAATTTCAGCACCTAATGAAGAAGTAACAATAATTGAATGTGTACTACATAGCGTTTATGTTCTACTAAATAGTTTTAGATATTTTCCGAAATTATTTAGTTTTGTGAGTATTAAATATTATAAATAATAAAAAAAAAAGTAATTAAAAATCAGTGTATTTTTTCAGTAGTTAAAATGGATTTGTACGTGAAAATGAGTAAATAAACATTAAACATTCTCTTCTAATTATTTAAACAACAAAGAATATTTCAAACATATATTTTTAATTATATTCATGGTTAAAAAACTTACGTCTGACACGAGCAGTATCAAATTTTTTTATTTATCTACAAAAGTCATTATTTATTACTTGAAAAATTATTTTATCTTTTTTTTAGTTAAAAATTTTCAAATAAGTTTTATTCAAAAAATCAATACCATAAGTCGATCAAACAGATTCAATATGGCGGCAAGTTGTGATCGCTTTATCAATTGTGAATAAATCGTAGGCCTTTCTAAACACGTAAACATGTCGAAGAGAGGTGAGTTGATGCTAAGGGAATAAAAATCCGTTAAAATCGAGTGTTTTTTGATAAAATATGGATAAAAATTATTTAAAATTAATTTTAGCAAATGTTTAATTATGTGTTTGTATAAAAAGTTTCGGCTATATATTAATATCAAGACAATATTTATCAGTGTGAAGAGCACGATCATCAGCTACTCATAAGTGCATTTGTAAATTTGTTTAATTGTTTTTTAGGACGAGGAGGTTCCGCAGGAGCGAAGTTTAGGATATCATTGGGTCTTCCAGTAGGTGCAGTAATTAACTGTGCAGATAATACTGGTGAGTTTAGTTGTTTTTGACACTCTTCGGATGACAGAATAACCTCCAAACAATTTTTATAACCTCAAACTTAATTTATGACGATATTATTTTTATATCTTTTTAGGAGCCAAAAATCTTTATGTTATCGCTGTCCAAGGTATCAAAGGACGTTTAAATCGTCTCCCAGCTGCTGGTTCAGGAGATATGATTGTTGCTACTGTTAAAAAGGGTAAACCTGAACTCCGTAAAAAAGGTATCATTCATTTCATTAAGTCCATAATCTTGTTTTATATTGTTATACACATATTCATAACAATTATTAAATTTTCAGTTATGCCAGCAGTTGTTATTCGACAACGAAAACCTTTCCGCAGGAAGGATGGAGTATTTATTTATTTCGAGGACAATGCAGGTGTTATTGTTAACAACAAAGGTGAAATGAAAGGATCAGCTATTACTGGACCAGTTGCAAAAGAATGTGCAGACTTATGGCCGAGGATTGCATCCAATGCCAGTAGTATTGCTTAATTATTCTGTATTTGTATAAAAATATTGTCCTCAATAAAAAAAACAAAATCACAAACTATGGGTAAATTATTTTTTATTATTCTTAATTTATTAAGTAATTAAAACATTTTAATTTATTTACATTTCCGTATATTGTTCGCAATTTCATTAAATTTCAAATGAAGTATCTAAATTTCAACGAGTTTCTATTAAACATTTCCTTCTCAATGATTTATTTCGTTTACTTATTACATTTTTTTATTTATTAATTGTTTAATAGAAAGTATTTATGACTAAAGAATGAATAAATTAAATAATTAAGACTAAATTATTAATATAAACAACTAAAAAATTCATTGAGAGAAAATGAATAAAAATTTGTTCATTTCTTGATTAAACATAGTTATTAAGAAAACGAATATTTTATTACTGTAAATGTTTTTGTTTCTTTCATCAGTTTATTTTCGATTAATAAATGCATGAAAAAAATTACGTTGAAAAAATTTTCTAATTATCTATTTGCAAACACACTTGTTGTTATTTAATAATTAAAGTTGCAAAAAAGACGTAAAAATATTGGATAAACAAATAGTATTTGCAAAGATTTGTGTCAGCCTTGCATTTTAAATATTTTTTTGCATTCAACAATATTTTTTCTTATATTTTTAACTCGTTATGATTATCTTTCCTTAGATTTTAATCAGAATTATCATTCATTTGGTTTATTTTGACATACAAAATAATTTTATTTACACTCTTACAATAATAGTAATGATGGTAATATTGATGATAATAAAATAATAATCGAAATAAAAAGAATAATAATAAGTCAACTATTATTATTACTGATTGCATTTATACTAATTGTGAGTGACGTATTATTATAAGTTTATCCTCATTAATTGATTAATCAATTACTTATTTAGTAATATTAATTATTACACAAGATGAAAAGGACTTCTTGAATATGGTTAATAAAAAATTGAAATAACGATCTTTTGTTCAGTTTTTTTTCAATAATTGTAAGATTATTATTTTCTTCATTATTTACAAAATCAAAAAAAAGTATAATAAAAAAACAGAGAAAATATTTACGATGATTATTAATCGATATTTCTTCTTTTCCTACTCCCGTCACTTACACTTATATTTGCTTTTCTTTACTTTAATGTTCGCTTTTGCATGTTCGATTATTTATTAGTATTAATAATAATATGAGAAACAAAATTGCCATAAGTATTCTTTAGTTTAAAAGTCAAAACCTTAGAGCAAAAGCCTCAAATTTTTTCACCTGAGTAATAGTAATTTTTTTTAATTTTATACTTATGATTTTTTTTAACATTTTTTATTTAATTTTTTACTACTCTAAATAACGTATTCAATGTATTTGTCATCATTCACGTTAATTCCCTCATTAACGTAATTTATAATAGTTTACAAAATTAATTATCTAACTAGAACAAAAAAAAATTTTTTTCTAAATTCATAGCCTGTTTACATGTCATTCTAGCTATTACTATTATAATTTTTTGCATTTCTCAATTTGAGAAATCTAATAAAAATAATAGTAATAATTATCACGAGTATAATTACAATGATAATTATAGAGTTAGAAATATTTTTAAAATTTTGAATTCATTTTTATTTGTGTTGTATTTCTTGGTAATATTTTTTTCTCTGCAGCCACTTCATCGTTCAGTCATGCATTCTCTCATAGTAACGTTTGCTTACTTATTGTTCAGAACACATTATAAAATATAATTGAATTTCGAAATTCCTAAACGCACAGTCATTTATTATTAACTTGTTCGATTAATGCAATTATTTATTTATTTTACGTCTTGATACTACGTTGGGTGCGATTGCTGAGATTGTGAGAATTTACTGGAACTCTTGTATTCTCGTGATGAATGTTTATCCTGCAACAGAAGAGAGAAATTCTTTGTTTGGATGGGATTTTTGATTTTTCGATGTAATGAACATGCCATGAATAAAAGTACAAATGATACTAAAATAAAAATAAGTAAAAATATAGATTGTTACAATACTATTTTCTAGAAAGAAAAAACTATTTCCATCAGATTTTATTATATTATTGATATTTCATGCAAAGATTAATTACTGAGACGAAAAAATTTCAATTCTAAAACACATATGAAAGTCACAACATGCATTGAAATATATTTATCAAATATGAAAAATAGTCCTTATCCCTTCACCAAGCGAACAAATGAAACGACATTGTGTGAATTAAATATTAAAAATGAGCAAATATTCTTAGTTACATATATTAATTACGCAAAATTAATTAATTAGATAAATGTCAATTGGTTAGTATACAATAAATGAAAAATAGTTGATGATGATGATTAAAAATAAAATTAATTAAAAAAAGACAAAATAAATACTAAGGTATTTCATTTAAATTTATATTTTTATTATTGTTTTTTCTTGAATACTTTTTATTCAATGATTAATTATATCCTTATAATAATAATAATTATTGTTATTAAATTAATTATTGTTAAAGTGTGCCACGTACATCGCCTGAACTTTAATATTTAAATTCTTTTTTTATTTATTAATCAATTATTCTCGAATTAAAAAATTCAAGCAAATACATAGAACATACAAATTGAATGCAATAGTTACGTCCAACGCAGCGATACGTACTTTTAAATAAATGTTAATAAAAATGTTTATATAGACTTATTTTTAAAATTGTCGATCGTTCATGCTTTCTCGCTCGTCCTCTCTCTTGCCCTCTCACACACTTAAATTAATAGAAATTATTATCAATAATTGCGACTTTTGTCTTTCTTTTTTTTGTAAATATTTACTATCAACATAAAATAGTTGAGTACAAAAATTATTGTTTTTTTTTTCGTTTTTTATTTATTTATAATCAGTAATATATTTAAAAAATTATCTCTCTTAAATTATTAACCTTAGCAATTATTTTGTCTTTCTATTTAAAATATTTATTAAATGTCGTTAACTTTAAATTACATCAATGACATTTACATAAAATTTTTTTATGATTTTCGTTTTTTTTATCCATTTGCTATTGTCTTAACGATGTAATTCATTTTTACAAAAGTACTTGAGCCGTTTATCAAAAATGACAAATAATAATAATTACTAACTTTTTACTATAGACACGTAAATAGAAGTCAATATAGACGAATGAAATGATCATGCACAACAATCGGCAAGAAGTAGTGATTTCAATTAAAAAATTAACAATAATTAATATACGTTTCAAAACTATTCAATGATTCATTATTTCCTATCACTTTATCAATAATTAACATCGTGAAATGTATGTATTTAATGGCAAATATGAATATTAATAACAAAAAAAAATTAACTATAAATTTCTATTATAGTCTATTCCGTGTAAACGCAGTATGAAATATTATTTAATATTTACAAAAAATAAAATATCTCATTCTTACTGCATATTTTTAAATATTTCAACCTAACTTCAATTTTAATTCCAAATGAATTAGTGAACATTTAAAGTGTATATTTTCGTTTTTTAAGTTGATTATTATTTGTTAAATTACATTAAATTATACATAATTGAATTTTTTATTTAAACAATGAAGCAAGTCTAACAATAAAATTTCTCAATATAAACATTAATATATACAAAAACACATTTTTATGTGCAGTTTTCTCATAATATTTATAGCAATTCATTATTTAATTATTTGTTGTCTTCAATAAAAAGCAATTGAATTTTATTATAAAATTAATTTATATCAGTCCTACCTACATTTTTTCTATCATTGCATTTTTTCCATCCTTTGCCAGCAAAGGTAACGTTCCATGCAAAAATCATTCTACTCAAATTTCCTATGCACTATTTCATCATTACATTCGGTATTTAAAATATACTTTATAAATAAAAAGAAGCTATGTAAAAAAATATTTTAACTAAATTTCACTATCTTTTTTGTTGAATGGATTTTTCAATGTGTTTCATTTGTTCGTTATTTTTTTTTCTTTTTTATAAATATTACCTCCATTACTATTGTCGTTCGTAATAAAAAGGAAAGCGAAGGTTATAATTTAATTAAATTTATTGAATGTAATGGAGTAAATATGACGATTCATAATTTAAAAAAGAAAAGTGATTGCAAACAGAGCAATTGCACATTAGAACATACCAAATGAAAAAATAGAGACAAAAAGAAAACAGAAAAAATTTTTAAAAATGAAATAATTAGAATATCAACTAAAGATCTAACTAATTATACAATGCCATGCTTTCTACTTAAATATATAAATATTTTTTATCATAATAATCATGATTTTTTTCAATCTACCATTCACAAATTCATTATTTTAAGTAAATATGGGCGACAAAAAGGAATAAAAATAGGAAAAGGGTGGAAAAAATGATGAAAAATATTTCTGATTGTATGAATTACTCTGGTGGTGGTGGTGGAGGTGGTTCAGAAATGGGTGGTGGTTCATTAGGAAGCGGTGGGAGTGTTTGTGAGTTTTGCGAATGATTAAAAGTTTGACTTTGCATAGGATTGAATGTAGTTGTCGATGAAGAATTAGCTGAAGAGATAGCAAGATTTGGTGGTGGAATAGAAGTGTCAATGGCACCATCAGCCGTAAGAATAACATTGGATTGTGGATACATAGTAAATTGTTGATACTGTTGATAATATAAATTAGGATCGCAATAATAACCCGTAGTATTGAATAGTTGAGGGGGTGGATAATTAGCAAAAAAAAATGATGGATCCTGCTGCTGAGTATTATTGTGATTATTTTGATTAATCTGTCGATTAAAATCAGGAATTCTCATGTTTCTATTGTAAATATCATGCTCATTACTCTGTTTATTATTATTAACATAATAATTATCACGTAAGTTTGTATTAAAAAGACTAGAAGGCGGGATTCGGGGATTAAATTGTCTAGGAAGAGGTCCTCTGCCGCCTCCACGTACCTTGTTGTTACTGCTTGAATTATAATGACGTCCATTTTGCCTCTCATTCGGTCTCGCATGTTGTTGATGTTGTTGCATTTGCTGCAATAGCTGCTGACTTAATTGGTTTGGGGTTTGATTAACACTTGATAATTGCAACTTTTTAGCTGGAGGTGCTGATACACTAGTGTCTAAACTCGTATCTCGTTCACGTTTACGATTATCTGTATTGTAATCTTGCGAAAGAGCCGCATTAGTACGGATCTTAATCTTCAGTGGAGCTTGAGCATCACGAAGAACTGGAGTGACTGATGATTCAGATCCTTTGAGTCTTTCTTTAGGGATTTTTATTTTCAACCCTGTATTTTGAGGACTTTTTTTATCTTGAGAAATACTTGAGTCCGACGAGAGATTTAATTTATCCTTTGGAATAGTGATTTTAATTGGTGCAGTAGCATTATCATCAAATTTTTCACGTTCTTTATTACTTTCTTTTTCCTTCTCCTTATCTTTACTGCGGTCCTTATCCTTTTCTTTATCACGATGCTTTTCTCGATCCTTATCCTTATGCTTGTGTTTGTGCTTCTCTTTGCTCTTATCCTTATCCTTATGCTTATGTTTATCCTTTTTCTTTTTCTTTTCACTTTTATGATGCTCAACTTTTAACTTAATATCTGATTGTGAATTAACAACTATTGGCACTTCAGGAACAGTCTGGACAGGAGCAGAAAGTGCACTAATGTCAACGGTTGAGAGAACGAAAGATTCGTCAATATGTGGCTCGGCATTTACACTGTTTGTCATCACTTGAGCACGAGGTTCTGATGGTTGAGTTAAATTCTGACTCGGTACAGAATAATTATCAGTACATTGAGAAAAATTACCAGAATCATCAGATAAGTTTTGAAGCAATGAAGGCATTGGTGCTAAAGGCTCTGCAAGTAATGCACTTATACTCTGTGCTGATTTCATAGGACTTAGATATTCAACTTTCATATTTATTGATGAATTATCTAATTTTTCACTATCACTTTTTTGTGAATTCAAGTTTATAGCATCTAATCCATTGGTTAAAATACTTTTCGAACTACTTAATTCTGAGTCAAACGACTCTAATGGATCGAATTTTAAGTCTATTGGTGGTTCTGAAAAATCAGATAATGATTTCATACTTAAACAATCTAGCTCATCAAGTTTTACTTTTGCTGGTGGTTCTGGATCACCTAAATGCGGCATATGATTACGTTTACTATTTATTGGCGTATGTTGAGCTAAATTTGATGATAATTGCAATTGAGATAAACTCGGTGAACTGAATGGTGGTGAACAAATCATATTTAAACCTTGTGGTATTTCAGACGAACGCTCAGGTTTGATTGATTTCGTTGAAATCGGTGGAGTTTTTTGTCTTCCTACTTTACTACGATTTGATGGCGTTGATTCACTACTATTCGGCATTTTTACTGGACTAAAAATTGATTTATGTCTAACTGGAGGTACTTGAGTCACTGTTTCTTCGGGCTTTACACGTTTATCCACTTTTTCATCAACATTACCAACATTGGAATTCATATTTATATTTGAAGTTCCATTTTTTGTGTCCTTCAAAATCTGTGTGACATTGTGGGGATGCTGTTGACTAACTGTTCCTGGAAACACTGGCTGTAGTTTCATCATACCCTTTGGTGGAAATGTATTCCGGTTAGAATTACTTGACGACACTGGTATTTCGAGATTGTACTTATTTGGTGCTGGATGATGTGATTGTTTAAGCATACTGGCAATATACTCTTCTTTTTGAATTTCAGCGCGAGGTTTGGGAAGTGGCAATGGCTTTTCTATAAGCTTTCTTACTTCTTCACTACGTTGTTCTAATGAATCTGGTGGCTTTTTGGGTTTATCATTACGCACTTGTTCGCCATACTTGGGATAATTTTTCCGTTCATCTTTTCGATGATCAATAAGTTTATGTCGCGAATCATAAAATCGTTTATCATGTTGCACAAGCCTATGAACGTTGTGATTATTATTAACTTTTTCGGCAGGATTCTGATGAGGTTGACTACTTTCGGGTAAAACTGGGAGCATTTCATTTGAAGAATTTTCACTAATAACGTTCCCATCCTTCGAATGGCTTCCTGGATGATTGTGTGAATAAGGAACAGCAGTAGGAGCTTGTCCTGATTTATAATCTCTAGGAACTCGTTGTCGAGATGCATCGCGAGCTGGATCTCGCGCTTGTGAACTGGTGGAATGCCTTTGTGATGACGGCTGAAGTTTCATATCTGGTCTATGATGATGATTGTGATGAATATTAGTCTTTTGGCTTGGTAATGGTAAGTTTTTATTTGATGCTGATGACGTAGGAACTACTGTAGAAGGTGCTGATGAGGACGGTTGCTTGTGGTGATGAGAAGAATGATGCTTTATATCTTGTGAATGAGGCTGCGAAGATGAAGATCCACTTGCTAAAGCTATTTTCTCTCTTTCCAAACGTTCTCGTTCTTTTTTCTCCCGATATTCTCGGTAATCAACTGGTGGACGAGTTGGTGGTAAATTAGAAGATTTCTTTTTATCTTCTTCAGTAGGAAATGGTCGAGCTGACTGGAAAGTTGGACCACTATCTGCTGCAGGTGATTGTACCTTTCTTGGTTCTGCATCGAATGGAGAATTGGGCAAACTTGGATGATGCATATTGGGACTTTGTTTTTCAGAAATACTCATTATCTTCTTCTTCAACCGTGATGGGCACTTATCGAAGATATGGAGAAATTCTGCAGTCAATTGTTGAAGCAACTCAGCTGTTACTGTATGATCAACATACCAGAACCAACTTTTACCTTCATTGCTTTGAGGAATCTGTAACGAAAAAAGACATTTTAGTATCCATGTACTATTTTTTTATTTTCTCAATAAATAAATAAATAAATAAATAAATTCATTCATGTACTTACTTCCCAATTGGACCATTTGCAAGCTAAGTGGATGCAGAAACACGCGACAACTGTTGGCTTGTATTGGAGACACATGGTGGTTAAATGTAAGCTGAGGAATAAAAAAAAAATTATATTTAATTATTGAACTTGTAATCATGAATAAGTACATGAAAAAATTTATAGTAGAGGAAAATTACAAGTTTGAGTAACTACACAACATGATTGAAGTCAAATGATGGGTTATAAAATTTGGTTTGGAAAAAAATAAATGAATAAATAGATGATTAAATAATAATGTGATGTGTTCTAATTAAGTCACTTCGTTTTTGAAGCTAAAAATTATTTAAATTTACCTTTCGCGTCAAATCCTCATTGTGAAATAATTCTTTATATTTTTAATTCAGGTTTAACATGATTTTATTTCATTCATTTTTTTTGTTTATTGCATTGATCTTTTTCGCTCCAGTAATTAACTCTTATTTATCTTTATTATCAGACTATCAATGCGACTTTAACAATACAACATTCTATTTTGATTGAATTTAGTGGTTTTATTTAACGCAGATAATTATCTCCCAAAGAATGACAAATTTAAGATAACGCTCTACGATAAAAATCGAAAATATCAAAGAAGAGAAAGAATGTTGCATCGATGATTATAATTACGACGCTTATTGGAGTTTTGAAATAAATTAATGACATCCAATCATGCGTCATTACTAATCAATCGGTTAAAGTCTGCTAAGAGTTCAAGAGTAAGAAATATTTGTGTATTTTTATCCACCTGTTTGATGCCATGAAGTACGACGTCTGTGCTAAATCCTTGCTCGCTGAAATTAAAAATGATTATATTATTCATTTGGCACTGATTATTAATCGATTAACTATTATAAAAATGGTTATATCAAAATAACTTTCATAAAAGTATGTACAATAGATTTAAAAACAATTAAGTTTTCAAGTATTTCATTTCATAATTATTACATGATTTAACAATAATTTTTTTCTTAAATATTTAATTAATTGAAAAAAAAAATAATAATTACCTTTAACCAAATGACAACATCGTACAACATGAGTATGAGGATGATCAATGGCTACGTCAAATCCCAACGTTTGAAGTAAGACATTCTCATTAAACACTAAGTCCTGTGCTTGTTCGAGATATGCCTGTGGAAATTCATTGACCATTAGAATTGGGCAATGATCTTGAAATTTATGATTAAACAAATCTTTTCAAGATATTTACCTCAGATTTAACGTCGGGAGGATTTGTGTCGCCACGATGTAGACACATATGAGCTACTTTAATTACATGTTCGAGCTTTCTCGGCTGTTCCTCAACTTTAGCTGCTAAAAAAAGGGCTGCTGCAGCAATTGAATTCCTATGAAATTGTGACAGCGAGTGGAACACGTAAAATCGGTGCATATAAACTATAGCTGTGTTTATACATAATTGCGTACTGCATATAATAACTTGAGTTAAGGAAAATTTTTGAAAAATAATGAAATAAAGTAGAAAATTTGTATATATTAATAGTTGGTACACCTGTCAAAGCCATCGCAAACAATACGGAATGCTCATGACCTGATTACTCATGAAAAAGTGATAAAAAAGGTATTATAAGATACAAAAATAATCAAAAACTATTGAATTATGAATTCTATAAACAAAATACATTATTATAAATAATTTTCTCACCAAAAAAAACTCGTAAACATTGAAAACTACAATATGGGCATGCGGATGCTACGCGTGACCTCAGTTATGTGTCGCAATACTGTTTACTCATCATTTAGAACACAATTTTATCACTTTTTCAAACTGTTAACTGTCAAAAAATAAGGTTAACACACTAAAAAATAATTTTGTTAATAAATATTCAGAAAAATACAATGAAAATAATGGTTTTAGAATTAAGAAAACACAGACAAGGGGAATGAAGGGTAAAGTGAGGTGATGAAGCTTGAAAATTTGTAAGTTAAAAAGGATACACGACAAGTCGTTGGCCCATGTCCTGGATGAAATTGGCAGCTTGTTGCCTGTAACTTAATTCCTTATCTGCATCTATTCCACATTTTCGACTTGGAGTATTCGCTAATTGTTCTTTTGTGAAGTACCATTTTTCGTCAGTCGCCATTTATATATACACAAATACTTTTTCACTAGCACATACACTCGGCCACTAACTAAACACTTTCTGAGCTCCTTCACACAACTTACTCGTAGCAAGGTCCGTCGGGAATAGACAGCTCCATCTCCGCCGAACTATATGTGGCAAGAAGCGGGGATAAGTTACCGCCTATCGTTAAGGGGCGGCCTTAGTGTTTAATTCTGTTAGAATTTGAATTTAAATTTCGTTCAAAGTTGTACAGAATAGTTACAATGTATTTGTTACAAATATCGTAGAAAATTAAACAAAAATTATTAATTTCTTATTAAAAAAATCAAAACACTCTTTCAAGAGGGGATGAATGAGAGAGGGGGGAACGGATGTTGTTCCCACTCGTGCGGTGCTACTGGGGGATGCAGGTAGTATCATTAAACTCAAATTTTGCTCCATTGCAGATACTTGAGGTGTAAACGACCATAAATAACTATAAATATTAAGAATACCCAAAATCTTGGAATCTTTGCACAAATTTCTATTGTTAGTAGAAAGGATCTTAAGGTAATAAGCCAAGTGCTTTATGAATTTAGGGAAAAACCCGGCGTCAAACGAAATTTACTTACAGACAGGCTTATCCAGTTTATGTGTTTCTACACATATTTGGTGGCGATAAATCTTGTTAAGCCAACAAATAATATTACGAAAATAACTTCGCTATTTAAGTGTTAAAATAAGATCATATTAATAAGAAAATAAATATTTGCCATTTAAATATATAAATAGATAGAAAAAATATATATAAAAAACAATAATGATTTGAAAAATAATGAATATCGTTTAATTTCAACAATTTAATTGGATAATTACTATTGACAACTTACAACGTATGTTTTGAAGTTCGTTCATCTAATTTTCATGACATTTTTTAATAAATTACAGTAAAAATATGGATTTTCTACCATAAAATATTGCAGTCGCGACTCTAAGTCTAGACAAAGTGAAATAAGTATTAAATAGACAAAATTTTAGACTGACATTTTACAAACGTCGTCAACTGACGTACCATCATAAGTACAATAAACATTTAAACCTCAAATAATAAAATCTTAAATGAGTCAAGTACCTGAATTTTAGAAGCTTGACAAGGGGAAGGTCAATGACGCCGAGGTAGTTGACCAAACTCAATTCTATTTCTGAGGCCAATATTACAATAGGATTATTGGGGTAATTTTTCCACAAGGTACATTCATTTCAGCACGCACGACAAGCAATGCACCATCTGTTACTCTAGAAAACCTGACGGAAACAATGAAGGGTTTTGACACCTGAGCGCATTTATTGAACATCTTCAGCGATCTTTATCAGAGAAAATTTTTAAAATATTCCAGATTTGAAACTCGGTAAATACTGCAATAAATCCAACAGGAAACATGTCATAAATACCGCAGTATACGCTACAAGTGTATGCTACAAGTGTGTTAAAATAATAAGATAAAATAAAATATAGAATATTATATATAAATACATAAATATGTATATATAATATAATATTATATATTAAATATTATATTCATATAATATGATTATTATTATTTATTTTTCCTCAATCTTTGCAAGACTTTTCAACATTTTTAATATACGCATATACGCTACAAGTGTGTTAAAATAATAAGATGAAGTAAAATATAAAATATTATATATAAATACATACATATATATATATATATATATATATATATAATATAATATTATATATTAAATATTATATTCATATAATATGATTATTATTATTATTTATTTTTTCTCAATCTTTTCAAGATTTTTCAACATTTCCAATATTAATCAAAATTCTTCCAAAAGACGATTTTCCTGAAATTTATTGATGTTTATTTATGCTACAAGTTTTAATGCATGCTATGAAACTATTTTAAGTCATCTCTTTTTTTCAATATTATAATTATTCATAATTATAAAATTATAATCATAACCTGTGTTGAATCTTTGCTAAGTATTCTACTATCAGAATAAATACTTGTAGCCCTTGCAAGATTAGTGAGAATCTGTTTTCATAAGTTTCTATTTAATCTAGATGTAATGATTGAAAATCAGATTTTAGTGTATGAACGTTCAATACTTTGGATTTCATGTTGGGTGAAAATTACTCTTATATTTAAAATAAACCAAGACAAAATAGAAGTATTGAGAGAAATACTCAATTTATGATAAAAATCATTTAATTCTAGGCAAATATGATTTCTACAAAGAATTAAATTTATATTCATTTCATCAAATTTTATTTTTTTTGTACAAATGATTGTTACCTTAACTTAGATCATTTTCGCCAGAAATTGGGAATCTTTTTTCATTATTGTGATTTGGCTTCTCTATCTTACATGTAAATAATTCTTCTTGAACCTTTTCTCAATGCAGGTAAGAATGGACATTTAAATTTATGATTAGAAAGGTAAACCATTCGAATAACTTCTAAATTGTTATGTTTACCTTACATTTTCGAAAAAATTGATACTATGGTTAAATTTCTAATTGTTTACAAAATCTTTATAAAATTTTCTTAAGTAATTTTTTATAAATATTTCTCAAGTCTATTATTATATTAAATCAGTTATAATATAATATAATTTAAATTCAAATGGTATTTATTATTTTTTATTATTTTATAAATATTTTCGGTCGAAGTTGGCATTTTTTTATGGATAATTTAAATTTAAAATATTACACGCAGCTGTTTCTGCGCTGAACTATAATTCAGTGGCCTCTATCGGGCATAAACTATTTTTTACTTGAAGTAGAAAGGATCGAAAACAACAAACAAACCTAAGTGATGTCAAATGACGCTGTAGAAATGAGTTTATTGATATTTGCTGAATTTTCCTACTGGCAAAAATAAAATTCATGTATAATGTCTATTTTAAAGACAAAAGAAGCCAGTAGGAGCGAAGTTGTAAGTAAAACTTCAATTTTTCTATTTTCATATCATTATAAGTATTTTTTATAACCTAGCTTAATTATACTCTAATATTCATTATTATTATTTTTATGAAACAATTGTTATTTTTTTAGTTAACTTCTGAAGAGTCTGAAATAGTAGATACATTAAATAGTTTAAGTTTGGAAGAATGTTTGTTAAATTTAAAAGAAAAACCCAAGTTAGCGTCCAATACAAAAAACACACCAACTCAAGATCAAGAAGGCAAGGAGGAAAGATGGTGGTTGAAAAGACCTGATACTAAGTTAAAAGTATCGAGTTCTAAAAGATCTGAAATTAAAACCAGTGCTTCCATGGAAATTACTACCTCATCTATGAGAGAGTTTCTGGAAAAAGAAAGAATGTGCAGGGTTGGTTGTTCAAACTACTATTATTGAATTATTAACAAGTAAGTTGAGTAAAAATTTCAGTAATTTTTTATTTTCTTTTAAATAGAGTCAGAAAGGTGAATCTGCGGGAAAAGATAAAGATGATACCTTGAATGATATTTTAGCGGACTTGGAAAATGCAACTGATGAAGAGATTGGAAGTCTATTAGAGGAAATGAGTAAAAGAGCAGGAGCTTATAGTCCTAATTTAACACCTAGTAAATCAGGTGAAATAAGTAAAGTAGTGACAGAAGAAGAAAAATCTGTGGAGGAGTTGCTCGAGGAAGCAGAAAAACTTGTTAAGAAAGTTGGCCTATCCAAGAGTGCATCCAAGTCCGATACACTGGTTCCTGATAATTCTGGAGCTCATGATGATGATGAGAAAGAATCTACAAGTAAGTTAGAAGATGATATTTTTCATTTACTCGAACAAGAAGTTCATAAAGAGACTGAAAAAATAAAAAACAGCCCCAAAATTGAAAAAAATTATTCTCCAAGCCCCGACTGTGTACTAGTTTATGAGGATACTCATTTTTTGAAACCACTTAAGAGTTTAGAATTACAGAAAAAAAGATTCGAGGAACAGAAAGTTGAGATTTCTAGCAGTTCAGATTTAGATGATCCTATCGAAAAACATTCCAAGTCTGAAGATTTAAAACGAAAAAAATCTGTTGATGAAGAAAATCTTCGTAAAGAAATTACTGATATCGAAAAGGATTTTTTTGATAACTTACTTCGCAAATCCAGGGATAAAGCGGAAGGAAAAATTTCTGGTAGTTCTTCGTTCGGTCAGGAAGATTTTTCGCATTTTTTAAAAATTCTCCAGAATAAATCTGATAAACAAAATAACGCTGAAATGCCGGGTTCATCTTCAGGAAGGAATTGTGGTCTCGATTTGATGGATGGTTTACCAAATGATCCAAAGAATGCAGTATTTCCAGAGAAAGAAATTACAGAAATTCTTGAGAAGGAATTAGTTAAAGTTCAGGGTTTCAGTACGGATAGAATCAATTCGAATGCAAATGGTAATGATGATAAGACTATGAATAAAAATGATAATAAATCTAAATCTAGGCAGTCTAGCATAGATCGATCGGAAAAAATAGAAAAAACACAAAAAAATTATTTACAGCAGGAAGTTAAAAAGGTTATCGGTGCTTCTAATGAACTGTATACTGTTGAACTTACACCACGACTTGAATTATTTGCTGATGCTATTCCCAAACTCATAGCAGAAAAATCTTCCGAAAGTTTATCCAAAAAAGAAAAAGAAGTAACTAAAGAAGACAAAGAGGTCTTTAATAGTAATAACAATGCAAATTCAAACAAAATAAGTTCAGAAACTATTCATTCAAAAGGTTCAAATGATAACGCTGTGGTTCCCAAGAAACCAAAAAATTCAAAACTCTCTGTAAAAAAAACTACATCAAAGTTAGGGCCGTCCAGAAGTTATGATCAGCTTCCTAAACCCATGACAAATTTTCGATCGTCTTTAGATGATGTAAGAAATACTAAATCTGCTGAAACACTCAAGAAATCAACTTCTTCCAAACTCCCAGCTACTAGACCAAAAATTTGTGAACAAAAACATCCCATTTCTAATGTTTTAGCATCAAAAGTTAAATTTTCTATAAAACCAACTAGTCCAAAACAATTTAATCCAACTTCAAAGTCTTCAACTTCAAAAGGAAAGAGTAGTGAAACAATTGTTAAGCAATTTTTACATTCTGGAGATTCAAGAAAACATTTAAGTAAGGATGAATGGGAAATTTTATGCCATGAAGAAAGACATAAAAATGTTTTATTAAAAAATCAAATTGAAGCTGAAGCAAAAATGTATAAGCAACAGATGGATAGCATGAGAATAAGTTTTGAAGAAGAACTCTTTGCTCTGAAAAAACAAAATATCATTTTAAAGGCGAAAATTGATGAACTTTCAATGAGTGAGAGAAAAGAGAAAAGAATGGAAGTAGTCAATTCACAAGCTAGTACCAGAGTAATGCTATTAGAAAAAGAACTGGAGAGGCAAGAAAGTCTCATAAGAACTTATGAAACAGAAAACAAAAGGCTTATGGAAGAAACTAAAAAATTACAAGAAGAGTTGAAAAAAGAGCAGTCTAAAGTGAAGGTGAAAGAGCCTACTGTTAATGCTAATGAAGTTCAAAAACTAAATGATGTTATAAAAGACTTGAAAGAACAAATTTTAAAGTTGAATTACGAAGTTACAGATTTAAAACAGAAAAATAATGATATTGTTATTAAAAATGATGATATGACACAGCAAAATGGTCTTCTTCAAGATGAACTATTCATGTTCAAAGAACAATTAAAAACTAAAGATAAATTTATTACGGATAAACTTCAATCTTTGAGTCTCGAAGAAATGGAAACTCGTAAGAAAATGGACGAAATGAAAGCAGAGCTGAAATCAAAAACAGAAAAATTAAAAAATACAGTAGAAGAGTTTGATAAATTTCAACAGGCCGTTGTTCCATTAGAAAAAGAGCTTTTAGAACTTAGAGTGAAAGAAAAAGCTTTACAAGAGAAGCTTCAAGTATCAAAAAGCCATGTAGAAAGAGAAAAAGTTTTGACTCAGAAATTGAAAGATCAAGTTATTCTAGATAACAAAAAGATTTTAGATTTAAATCGACAAGTGAGAGAAATGGAGAGAATTGTAAAAAGGAAGAATCCAGATTCTGTTTCAGCTTTGATTCTTTCTGCTAAAACGAATGGTGAAAAAATTAATTTGGAGAAGATCAAACTTCTGGAAGATAGAATAGCTTCATTAGAAGGTGAGTTAGCAGCGAAAGAAGAAATTGGTAATGAAAAATTGAATGAATTACAAAAAAAATATAAAGATATGCAAGAAAAATATATTAATCAAATTTCTGAATTGGAAGAGAAACTTTCTGAAGCTTTGCAACGAGAAAATAAGATTCTTCAAGACTCTTCGGTACAAACTGATAACCAATGTGTAGAAAATAAATGTAATGAGATGAAAAGAGAAGAAAAACATTCTCCTGTTGACAGAGATGATCGGAATGGAAAACGTGATAATAAACCTGGTCCTAAATCTCAAAATTGCAAAGAAGATGCACATTTGATTGCCACGATTAGAGGATTGAAATTTGAGTTGGCTAACAAAGATAAAGCGTTTGCTAAACTTAATAAGGAACTTCAGGAATTGCAGAAAACTAACAGAAAGCTTGTAAAAGAGAAAGAAAAACTCGTCAATGAAAAGAAGAATTCGAAAGTATTTGATAATGATAGAGGAAAAATTCCTAATCACCAAAATGATAATGATCAAAATTCTAATGTCTATCAAAATGGACATATTTCTAACAGTCTTTCTAAACTTTCCGGATCTTCTCAAAAACTTTACGATCCCTTACAGTATTCTGAAAATGGTGAAAACTCAACAGTAAAAAGGTTGAATGAAGAGAATGAATTTTTAAAAGAAGAAATAAATAAAATAAATAAGGATTTCATGAGTCTAAAAAATAAAAGACTCCATGATTTGAACTTACTTCAAGAAGAACATGAAAGAGAAGTTGCAAGTCTTGTCAAAGAATATAGTGTTAAATTCGGGGATTCAAAAGTTGTTAAACTCCAAGGACAGATTAACACTCAAATGGCTTTGATTTCTCATTTGAAGCAACAAATTGAAAGTTTGAAGGATTACAAAGAGCAAGTTTTGGTTTTAAAGGTTGAGCGGGAGCATTTAGAAAATAAAGTCAAGATATTAAATGAAAAAGTTAGATATCTTTCTACTCCAGGTACTGAGCAATTACAATTGTTGCAAGAAAAAATTACAATTCTTCAGCAAAGGCATGAGAGTCGTGAAATGACTTTACAAACTTTGGTGCGAGAACTTTTGAGAAATAGAAATCAGTGTAGAGATTGTAAAAGTGATGGAAGGGGAAAAAATCGACAACTTTGTTACTTTAGGCAAGAGTTAGATCATATCTTAGGAATGTTACAAGAGATTGCTAATGTTTAATAGGTGATAAATGCATTTTTTAACTAAAATAACTTACTCGTTTTCAAATATTCATACCAGAATAATGATGATAGCCAAATATTTCCGATTTCCAATCGATCTTTTATTTATATTTATTTGTATTCTTAATGATAATTATTTTATAATGTTAGGGGAACTTTTCAATGATTCTATCAAAATGATATTTTGTATAAATCTTTTAGTCTGATTATGTATGGTCGATTGGAATCACTGCCAAAGAATATACTGCTGGAGTTGATAAAAACTTTGGCATTTATTTTAATATTATCTCTAATACAGTCGATGTATGTTGTAATCTTGCCATTCTATCTTACAAAAAGTAATATAGAGGATCATCATAATTTAATTCTTCTAGATAACAATTTTTTAATTTTTAATATTTTTCATAGGAATTTGTTGATAATTTTTATTGTAAATATTGTATGTGAATTTTTTTTTATTATTCAACCAGAAATCCATACTTTTTAAATATTTTTTACTCTTAAATGAGAAAATAAGTTTTAATAAGTTGAATAAGTACATGGAAATCAACGAATTTTATATTTTAAGGATTCTAATATATAGATATATTAATAGAAATATGAAAATTCAGTTATTTCATTGTCATCTTAATTAAAGTGAACATTAAAGTATTATTATAAATTTCATTCCTGGGATATACTTCGCACACAATTGAGCATAATCATTATCAATTTATAATGACGAAAAAGTTCTTGTTTGATTTAAATCATAACAGTATTGTATACAAAAAACATAATCTCTTTTTACATGACACTTTTTAGCTTTAAACAAATGTACAAATTCATCTGAAATAAATATAATTTTTTTCTCATCTCTAACCATGAATTTTAAATAAATTAATTTAGTGAAAATAAATATTTTATTATTAAAAATAAGTAAAAAGCAAAATAGCATCAAATTAAATATAATTTTTGAGGAAATAAATTGATACAATTTTTTAATCACACAAAAAAATATTTTTATTATTACATTTAGCATAAATAGGATACATTAGCATATCAACTATTTGTTGTTATAATTATCACATTGATCTTTTGGTTGTAAAGAGGAATACATAAACTACAAGTTTCTAAAGACTCATTAGCTACGACTACTGATAAATTAATATACCATTATACTTTAAGATAAAAGAAGAGTTAGCTCAAGATGATTATTCAAGGTTTTTAGAGGTGCCAACGTCGATTATGTCTAATTATAATAATCAGATAGATAGAGGATATTCGTGCTTTACCATACAGTAAGTCGATTAGCTTGATTTAACATGTTCCTATAACATATTTCATTTTATAAATTATTTCTTAGATATATTATTTTTTGTTCACTAGATATTTTAATTGATCTAACTATCAAGATATTTACCTTAGAAATCCATTTTTTCCTTGAACTAGTGAAGCTGTGTAAATAGCACAAAGAGCTAGTACGAATGTTTGACGTAAGAATTCATATTTTCCAACATTAAAAGTTTGTTTAGCAATTAGTTGATTAGGCATAGGTGTGAGGTAGTTTGTTTTTCGTTTATTAATACGGTTTGTACGTTCATCAATTCGATTTTCTAATCTGGACTGTCGCTCATCTTGAATTACCCTTCTTCGGTCTCGAGAAGTATCCCGAGCTGTTCGTTGATAACGATTTTCATTGATATCTAAAGAAACACTGCGAGTATTACGACGTAAAGATTCAACCCAGGTTCTTGCATTAGCATCAGAAATACGAGATCGTTCATTGGGATGTTCAATAGATCTCCGTTCTTGATGATTTAACCTTGAAACTCGGTCTACTTGTCGTTGACGACGATCTAAATTTCGAGTTTCACGTCTTTCCACAGATCGTCGTTCACGAGTATTATCAGTAGTCCTTTCCAATCGAGATCGAGCTAACAATCGAGATTCTACTTGTCGTTGACGATGATCTACATTTCGAGTTTCACGTCTTTCTACAGATCGTCGTTCACGAGTATTATCAGTAGTCCTTTCCAATCGAGATCGAGACAATAACCGAGATTCTAGTGAAGGTACTGTTCGACTTCGAGTTTGTTCTCGTCGTTCAGAAATATTTATTCTATTTTCTCGACGCTCAGTAGATCGTCGGTCTTGAGATTCTCGAATAGATTTTGTTAAACGATCAGCTGTTACTCTTTCAGAAACACGATCTAGTGATCGAGAATTCAATCTTCGAGTATCAATCAGTCGGTTTTCTCTATTTTGTCGTTCAGAACTTCTCATATCACGAACTCGTCGTTCTTGGAGACGTGCAGCTTCACTTTCACGCCGAGTTGATAATTCTCGTGTTCGGATAGTGTTAGAGATACGTCGATCAACTGATACTGATCTTGAACTTCGTGTAGATCTGTCTCTAGATCGGGCCAGTCTTCTATTCTCTAGTGTTGTTCGTACCTTTCTTGCATCTCTAGATCGATAGTTCATCAATCTTCGATCATTTGCGATTATTTCCCGAGTGGTGGATGCTAAATTTTCTTGAGTATTTTCTTTCAATTGGTCTGTTGGTAGGTTGTTGTTAATTTCACTTGTTTTTTCATTTAACATAGAAGTGAAAGCCGGCTCAAGAACAAATGGAGGTATATTTGGGCAAGCATCAACTCTAAAATACGTTAGAAATTTTTATTAAAATATATTGTTACACGACAATAATTTTTTCACTAAATGACAAGTGCATGTTTTGAAGTTCAGAGGTAGAAATATTTTTATTCAACAGTAAAATTTAAGTTTTTATAAGTGAACTTGATACTTACGAGGTGTCTTAGTAAAAGAATTACTTATTACTTAATTACTATTATTCAAAAAGTGCACTTGTCATTTTTTACTTACGGTTAGTGCAAAAATTCTCTCCATTCCGTATTTAATAGAAATTGCACTTACTCATGTGGTGCATTATGCTTTAATTCAGGACCAGTAAGACTTCCAGATTTTCCTTCACGGTCTCGTGACACAAGTCCAAGTGTTAAGCATGCTAATGAAACCACCATCAATCCTATGTATTGCCAGGATTTCACTGGCAAAACTACGTGACGTGTTCGTCTCATATTTTCTAAGCAACAAACTAAATAGTTTCATTTTAATAAGTAGGTAGTAGTATAAATAATTAAACAATATTTTTATACCTTTTTAACAGGTTGAGAAACTTGAGAATCGTTGGCTGCTAGAATCGGAGCTTGGTGTAGATTCTTCGAAGTCTTCGATGATTGTGATACTGGAGAACTCCAGACGTTTCAGTTTTATACTCTTCGAGAGTCAAATAATTGGATAAAAATGCAATTCACAGTTATCAGCAACCACCACATGGGACCTTTTGCTTATTGGGGCGAAAATTAAATGAAAATCGCATACCCTTGTTGAAAAGATTGTAAATCGTCCTACGCGGTGGTTTAATCAAATGGAAAATTAACTGGAGCACCTGGCTGGTAACTGATATCAATAAGGTAGGCTATCTATTATTTTCTTTTGCCGAGAGAAAGAATAGAAAAAATAAGAGGTTTTGAAACCACAATATTTCCATCAACTCGAATTCTTTTGAAAGTGTCATTAATTTTATTTATAAGACTATCAAAGACTAATAAATTCTATCAATTATTTTCAAATAAAAATACAATAAAAGTTTTATTTATAAAAACTTGTTTATTAAGATAGAATGATTTACAATTAAAATATTTTTCATGTATCGTTTTCTCATTCATTCAACACAAAAAGTTCTTAAATATTTTTATAGATTATCATAAAATACTTATTAAATATTATTTACAGTTCATGAACGTTGTTTAATGGGTAATGGGTTTTTCAATTTTTACATTCTTTAAAATTAATGGTCGATAACATCAATAATTATAATCCTAAAGTAAAATAGAAATTATAAACAGTAAAAAAATAGTACAAAGTATTTTAATAAATAAACTTGGCCAATTGAAATAAAATTTTTAAAAAAATATACAAAAGAGCGAAATTTGCTCTGAAAGTTTTTCTTTGAATATCTACAGATATTATTAATAATAAATATTATTTTATCAGCAATTAAGTAAATTAATAGCAATGATAAAACACAAAATGAATAAATTAGGTATTAACATTACTGATGAAGACCTTATCATTCGTTCGCGACAAACTGTTTCATTTTTTTCCGGTAACTTAGTAAAATTTGGGAGTAATTTAGTATCTATAGGTAATGCTAGTTGATCGTTTCTCTTTATACAAAATAATGTGTGTTTTCCATGATAAAGACTATTTTCTATTTGTCTTGTTAAAAGATCTTCTGCCCAAGGTAATGCTAACAAATGATCAGCTAGTGTTCTTCCTCTAAACTCTGGTGGATTTTCTATTACTAATCTTGTAAACACGTTGTCTTCATTCCGTTCATCAGAGTATTCTTTCATTGCTTTCACAGCCGTCTCGGCTCCTTTGATCACTTCTTTGTAAATGCCTTCATTTGATCTGGTAGCTGTTGTAGGTGAAGAAACAGCATCGGTTCTAGAGAAAAAATTTTTAATTAATTTAAATACTAATTAGTTGGTAATGAATCGAAAAAAAATATATTAACAAGAGTTAAATAATTATCAAAAAGTTATTTTATTTACCCAGTTGATGAAAACATTCTCTCCAAGTTATCTAGAGTAACTCCCTTGAAATTATGAACCCCTAATGTTTTAAATAGATCTTTAGCTGGAGTTATACTATAGCAGGAGGCTAATTCAGTTCGAGGATAGTAGACGACAAATGCAAGACACATTTCTTGCATGGCAGAGTATCCCCCTAGAGTAGGTTTTTTACGATCTTGAGTTCCATAAACGCATTCAGTAATTAATTCATCTCCTGGTAGGATTTTTACTTCCTCTTTTACACTGTGAGATTGCTGGTAATTGAAGTCAAAGTGATTCTCCTTGACAATGTGAGGCAGTTCATTACCCTCACGTATATGTTTCAAACTCATTCTTCGACCTGCCATGTGTGAGTGGAGGACAACGGAAACGACATTGACTCCGTCTTCAGGAAACAGCTAAAAGGAGATAATTAAAAAAATCAATTAAGTTAAATTCAACTTATAATTAATTATTTTTTTTAATAAGATGGTTTATCATGGTTTAAAATCGTCAATTAATCAATTTTCAATTTTAAATAAATTAATACCATTATTTATTTAAATTTGTTTGTGATAAATAATTTTAATAATAGACTTACTTTCTCAGTACACTGAGTATTACAATAACCAGCAGTAGCATATTGTTTCTGTTCTGGTGGAATAAAGTGTAGAGGACTGACGGCGACTCCAGTGACAAAAATACCAGCTTCTTGGGGTCTCAAAATAGGAGTTAAATGAAGTCTTACTCCACTACTATCAATAGCTGTTCTCTTACTAGGATTATTGTAGTGAACCTCTAGCATGTAATAAGATCCTTCCTTATGTTCAGCTACGGGAATACCCACGTGATCTGGTAGCCATTCGCCTGTAAAGATTTAATAATGTGGTAATGAAATCTTATCAGTTGGAAATGCATACTTTATTTTCAATATTAACTTTATAAGATTATTGGTAAGAAAATAAAAATGAAAATACCTTTACTGCCTCGCGCCCAAGCGACAACAGGTTGAATACATGAGTCCCATTCTGGAGGAGTTGTACTACTGTGGCATGGACCTCCAACTACCCTGGAATATTGTCCAAGTTGTTGTGATGTTGATGTACACTCGTACAGGATCATATGATGTACGAGACCTTCATTACCTTTTTCTACCAGCGGTTCATACTGAATTAAAAACAAAAAAAATTACAGAAATACATTGGTTAGTAATCTCATCATGTTTCTTGAGGAAAGATGGAAGGGATATGACTGCTTGAACAATCTCTCAGTTGAATACTAATGAGAATTGTCTAGATTCTCTCATCTTTATTTCCAGAAGTCAAAAAGACAGAGTTCAGTCAACGTGAAATTTATTTGATCATTTAAATGACAGTGAGAGTTTAGATAATATTTTTTAATGAGAAGTTTTTTTTTCAATATCTACAGTTAAAATGTATAATATCTATATATTTATATATAATCTATATGTTTAGGTATCTAGTAAATGTTTAATCAATTAAATTAAATGCTACTTACTCCAATCATGTGATGTTTTTTTTCTAAAGCTGGAGCAGTAAATATTTTGCACCAATAGATAGTTTCCTGTTTATCATCAACTGTAAACTGATTGAGTTTTACATCCCAATGTCGAATGTCAGGTGATCGTGGTGGTGAAGGAACGGGAGCAGGAGCTCGCAGTCTTAATGCTCTGCCTCCTCTTTTTTCTCCATGCCAAATCGGTGTATTTAGTTCGGGGTCTGCCTCGTGCATGGCCCAAAGGACCCTCACATTGTCTTCCTGTAACATTCAAAAGTTTATGTTTAAACCGAACAAAAGCATTGAGAAGCAGTAGTAAAAGAAGAACAAAAAAAAAATTAAAGCTACGATTCTTCGATTAGAAACATTTTAATGGGCCTCTTTGGACCTCATGTGATGTCTTGGCGGCAAATGCCACCAGGTATCTCGAGCATCCAGGTGGGTTCCTGCGAATTTTCGAGGTCCCACTTGTGAGTTGAAATAGAAATTCTCGTGGATAAAAGGCGGTTACTATCAAAGAGCCATGTTGTGGTGACATTTTTTGGGACTTACGGTTAAATGACGATCGTCTGGGTCGCAGGTCTGCCATCTCCGCGAGAACGTTATGGATGTGTGGGTGTTATTCTGAAAGCCCTCTAGTATATCCACATCTTGAGATAAATCTGTGATTGGTGATGCGTTCGTTTCTTCATCACCGTGTGAATCCTGAAAAAAATGAAAAAGCACATTTTTATAAAGTACCATTTTAAATGGCATGGTGGGAATTTTTTCAAGATGTTTGTGCGAAGGGTGAGATTTTTGACGGGACAAAGAGTTGGCCAAGTAGTTAACCCCTGGGATTGCTGATCAGAGTTTAACCGTCAGGAGGGAACCGTTAAAAGGGGGCTTGTTCAGGTTCAGTAAATTATTGTGAAACGTTGAGATTATTCAGGAAGGACGAAGTAGTTCAGGTTAGCAGTTTATTCTCTCTCTTCCGAAGGGAAGTTCTTTTCCTGCGAGTAATGAATCCAAATAATTGCCAGGCGTCGTCATGCTCAACGGCTCATGGGGCGGGTTCCGGCGTCACGGCTCAAGCTATGGATTTGTATCTTTTCTAAGGTTCAGCCTCTTGTTAAAGGTACAACATGTATATTTCTCACTAACGAAACTCACATAATTATTCATTCCAGTCTAGTTATATTATATTCTCGTTTCTTTGGTTTATTTTAAATTCAGTACCATGTTTAAATTATTTAACAGTTCATTAAAAATGTCATATTGTGTTGCTGTTGTTATATTATTTTCCCACGTATATTTTATCGATGAATCCTCATCAAAACTACAGAATAAACATGTCAACGAGTCATTCAAAATACGAATTCCCATTCAATTGCGCCCACTCGTCGTCTCTCTTTTATTGAGTCAATTTACTTCCCAATAAATTGAAACGTAAGTTCTCAAAGTATTTCGCATTTAACCTGATCAGAATACACAATGAGCTGGCGTATGTGAAACAGTTTCAGAATCTCTACCAATCTGTGACGTCATTTCCTTCGTATTTTTTTTTTCTTCCATTCTGAGAATAACTTTTATCTTCATTTAAAACATTTTTCAGCTATTTCGTTTAAAGTAAATTATTGTGAGAATAAACAGAATTTTATCGGCATTTGATTTGTCATTTAATACATCATTATGTATGTAATAAAATTAATTTATTCAATAAATAATTTATTGACTAAAAATTTTATTGTTTTAGCGAGAAGAGATAGCTATCTTTAATCAGAATTTACACATTTCTCACCACTCTTTCGGATTTTTAATCTGTCAACTAGCATTATTATATAGATTTTTTGCTTGTTACAGGTATATCAAAAAACTTGAGAAGAGAGTTACAAAGCAACAGCTTGATTGTGAAAAGTCTACTACTTGGAGATCAGATTCAGAACTCTAGAAAAACGATGACAGGTATAACATCACATGGTTCGCGGTGTGCAGACAAATGGCATATACAGGAGGATCATGTGTGTTTATTCGTCGATTGGTCGACCGGTTTCCTTGGGGTCTTAACAATCGTAAATCATATGGCTGGATTATGTCAGGACGATGTCGTTTCAGGTATGCTAATGAGTAAACCCTTCCTCTTTTTCGTCTTTATTTTATTTCTTTAACTTCGCATAAGCCATTCTATACACTACATAGCTTCTGATATGTGTGTCTTTTTCGATAGAAAAAATTTAGTTTACGTGCAAAAGGCTTCATTAAGATAAAAAATAATTAATTAAATAGAAATTGACTTTTTCATATTTTAATTCTATCATTTTTCTCTCAGTTTCCTGATGAAGAAGTGGAGTTGGAGTATTAATTTGTAACGAAAGGTTTGTGATAGATTTTAGCAAACTTTAATTTATTTGATATAGGGGATAAAGAGCTTTAATGATGATTAGCTGATCACGGTTGATGAAATTGGAGAATAAAATTGTAACAGAATGTATTTTAACGTTGATCACAATCTCATTCAAATTTCAAATGAAGCTATAAAAAATGTAGGCGATAGAAAAAAATGTTATTCGTATCTTAAATCTAGTGTGAAATATATGGAAACAAAATACCAACAGAAATAAAGGGAAAGATAGGGGGTGCCAAGACTCGTTTGTGCATGCGCTGTTGCATTCGTGAGTTTTTACATTTATTCTTTTGATCTTCTCTTCCTTGTCTTATGGATTGGTCAGAGGTTTCTCTACTCTACTTCATTGGATGTGAAGAACGAGCGAAAGGACCTCAACAGGGGGCCCTTCCGATGTGTCTGGAGTCCTTGAGTGGACTCAAAGATTCGCAGCATCTATACTTATATGTTTAGTGTAAAATTACGCATTTGTTAAATTTTTTTTCCATTTAATTTCGAAAGTCCTATCATCATAAAGTAAGACCCAAAAGGCTCACTTTAATTATGACAGACGTGAAAAAAAGATTAAGACGCTGACCAATGTAAATTTATCACAATTTTATCTCGTTGTTTCTTTGGAATTGTGTTCGTTAATTTTATGCTTATAGTCTTATATACTTCTTTCTCTCTTTTAATTTTATTTTTTCTTCACGATGTGTCCACTAAAGAGGTCCAAAATGTCCATCAATGCAATTTCGGTGAACGTTGGGGATACCCCCTGTAGCAAAAATATCCGCCAAATCGATCTCCAAAAATTCCACATCAATGAACTTGAATCAAGATCCATCTGTAAAACATCCATCAATCCCAAGACATTTCGAATGCGAATAAGAAAAAATAAAAAAACAAAATGCTTGGCATTAAAGATCATTATCGCGTATAGAGAAACCCTTTTCTATAGATTTTTCTTTCAAAAGTCAGGACCATTATTTTATCTTGGATTTTTTTTTCTGTTTTCATTTTGTTAGTTGTATGTATGTATTTATATGTATAGATACATATTATTTTTTTTTCTTCTCCAATAAGAGAAACAACATCGCAAAGTATCTACATGGACAGTCGCTAGTGAGATGGAAATAAATTTAATTAAGATTAGGTATTCTTGGAACTTTTGGGTGGAGAATAAGAAGAAGACAGGTTCCAACTTTTGCGGTTTGACCTTCCACCTGGTCATTTCTTTCGTCTCACACATACTAATTAACTTTTATTTTCTCTTCAACTATTCTCTAGCCCTACATTTTTATTATTCCATTGTCTTATCTAATATTTAAATTCAAAACACCTGCCAGAAAATCATCATTCTTAATTATATAAGCTTATTTTTCATTTTCTAATGATGATGATGATGACGATAATGATGCAGCATGATAGAATTTAATAAAACAATTTCAACTTCAACAATATTCCAAGTTTTGCAATAAAGTATTATATGTTGTTTTTTAAATAATTCGTCTTGTTTTTCTTCTTCATGCTGGAACATTATTTCACGATTCAGTTGTATTATTGATTTCATGAATTATTTAATTGCAACAGATTTTTATCGCTAGAATATTTTTGTTATTTTTTCCCTTGGGGTATGTGGTCATGATATAGCCCTTAAAACCCTTTCAAACAGCCTCCCTTTTCACATCGACCGCCTTCTTAATCTTCCTTTAATTCCCTAGTATTTTTTTAAATTCTTTTTTTTATACTCTTTTTCTCTTTTCTTTTCCATCTTCTTTGAGCTGTATTTCTTTTACTCTTCCATGTCTTTTTGTGGAGACAGGTTCCAAAGATTCTACCTCTCTCGAAAGATTCGCGCGGATAAATTTTTCGTGTGGTAAAAAAAGACATGAAAAACAAGCTCCGAAAAAGAGAAAAAATATGATTAGCCAAATTATTGCTTAAAATTTTGATTGGGAATTAAAATAATGCATATGTTTCAGTAATTTCATGAATAATTGAGTAAAAATTGGAAAAAAAATACACTTACCAATAGATTTACTGTACCAGAATGATCATCAACCCAACCAAGAAGAATATCTGCTCCTCTCATGTGGACTTTGTCATTAAAACCAATTCCAATGTATCCTAATGTCCTTGCTGTTACTCTAAACGTAACAATGTCATCATCTGATGGATCCCATTCGAAAAAAACTAGTCCATTGTCATCAAGCATTTCATGTCGAGTAAAATTAACTTCTTTCACACTTCTCTTAAACTTGAAATGATCTGTTTCACTTTCACCTTGTTTCATTGACTTCCTGGTTGCTTTCATATTATCATAGTATTTTTTGGCTTTTAATTTCAGTGGTTCTTTTGTGACCACTTCCTCCGACTCATTTTCAATCAATCTTTCAGCTCTTACCTCTTCATTTCTATTTTTATATGAAATATCAAATCCTTCAACAAATTCTAAGGCTTTATTATCCTTAATATATTCATGATGCAGAGGATTATAATTTTGTTCATTCATATTTGGAAAGTTTAAACCATCTGAGGTAAGAATCGGCTTTTTACTTTGTTTCTTTGGTGTTTTATTATCCCACCAACCATCATCAACGTTAATTTGTTGCTTCTTCGAATGTTCAATTGGAGTATTAACTTTAGGACTTCTCTTATTTCGAAATCTCAAGGGCATTCTTTTCCGGTAATTCTTTTGTACAGAATTTGTTCCCATGGTTTCGTCCATGTGTTGTACATAAAGGTCCAGAAGGTCTGCCTGGACCAACATGAAAATTGAGAGTAGGATCCAAAGTTTCATTTTTAAAGAATTTTTTCTGTCAACATCCAATTGAATTTTTTAATTTCCAATCACTACTAATGGATCATTGTTCACTTAAGCCTACTTCATCAGAAGCAAAATCACTTTTCCTTAAAAGTTAAATGTTAGACGGATAGAAAGGTATATGTTAAACTCCGAGCCAAACTTTGGCAGTAACTTGTGCACAGGACTGCATGTTGCTCGTACGACAGTTGTGCCGGGACTAATTCAAACACGCGTCTGCTCCTGTCCTGTCGACCGTATGTGCTTTTTCCCTGTCTTTCTTATTTGTTCGCCTGTCTTTCTTCATCTATTCCACTCACGGTCCCTGCGGATATAGTCGCAGCTGCTTACCTGCTCTCAACTCAGTCTGTTCGGTTTCATTCGGCTCGTATCCGACCAACATCGATGGGTCTCTTTCGTTCCTTTTCTTTGCTTCTGCTCAGCTACTTCTGCGTGATGCACGTACGAATGCCCAGGGCCAAACCATCGGAGGGGGATAAAAGCTACCGTTGATTTTTTTTCTGTAATTCTTTGTCATAAACATACGAATTCGCTTCGTGATTTTATTGGAACTGGTTCCAATTTGTAATTAATTCAAAAATCAAATTAAATTTCCTCTGGTTATTAATGGGAAAAAAATTTCCTGATCATTTGTTGCTTCTGCTGAAATCTGCCAATTTAGCTTTGTCAGTGTATATAATGATGATTATTTTATACTCGAAATATTTCCTTTCAAATATATGAGTATTAAAATTCTTGATCTGAACGCAATATTGAAAAAAAAGCGGTAAATCTGACAATTGGGTCGAGGTCTTGAATGAAAATCATCAGGATTATATAGCAGGTATACATTCAGTGGCTGCTCCTATCTTAGACCACCTTCAGGATTCCTTTTCCTTACAATAATAGGACTACCTAAAGAAATTGCACAGTTTCCCAGAATTCAAAGTAAATTTTTTGAAGTTCTTTAAAAATTATTCCAAGTATTTTAAACACGTTTTTTTTCATAGTATTTTTATTTGGTCTAATAGAATAATGATAGTAATAAAATAATAAGTGGCCATTTGGTTTAACGGAAGGATGTAAAAGTTCCTTACACAGTTGTGTACATCATCATGTATGCATGAGGATTAAAAAGTGATGGAAAGATCTAGACTTCCTGCGGAAGTGTTTTTGTAATAGGATCCAAAAATGGAAGGCGATCTTATAGACGATGGTAATGGTGGTGGTGGATCAAGGTGCATGAAAGAAGAGGGGTGTAAAACTAACTGCGGCAGATGTGAACTTTTGGCACGCGCCCCTCACTTTTACTAGAGGTTCTCATCTAAAGAACCCTCTAGAAATTTCAGTTGACTTGAATAAATTTACGCTTTAATTCAATAAACGGCTGTGAGTATTATTTATAGGGTTTCAGTCGTAGGCTTTTTCATCAAAAAAACATTTTTCATTCATCTTTATTATTATTTAGATTTCCCGAAAGGATTTTGAATCTCTCTTAAATCCTCTTTAAATTTCTACGACTCAAACTTGACAGAAAATATGCAAATAAACACCGGTCAAAGACCGATATAGATCAAAGGTCAAGTTTAGGGCTTCTTACATATATGGTTCTCATTCATGTTCATACAACCAAAGCTAAAACTATTTATTGGAAGAGTTGATGCCTTTGAAACAAGTTGATTAAAAATTTCCAAATGAAAATAGCTTCATTAAATATAAATTCTGTAGCTCGACGAAAATGAGTACAGGAAATAGGTACTGAGGTATCTATCATTGCAATGATAAGAAAGATAGCTGCGGCAACATCAGAGCATTCAGTAAAAAGCTACATGATAATTAATGTAGTCACTTGTGATAAGCTCAAATAAACACAAGAGTTTTTAATATTTTTGGCCAATACTGTAGAAATATCATCCGGTAGCCGAAGTAGTTTTATCGCTTCTGTACGCGTGTGTTGAAGCCTAAGGCAAGTGTATCAGATTACTAACTGTGCAATGACTGACATGGAATACCCTCATGTCATGCATGACTTTATCGATCTTTTTTGTGTATCTTGATACGACTAGTGAATCATCTAGACATAAGAAAATTAGCTATTATTAATCTTACAAAATTTACATCAAAACTGAATTTAGTTCAATAATTAAACTGGTGATAAATTGAATAATTAACTTTTTGGAGTAAAATTTATGATTGGAATGAGTTTAAAAATGATTAACTTATTTAGATAAAATTATATATAATAATTAATAATCAGAATGGCCTTTTTGAGTTGGATTTATGTTAGGTTTGTATCATAAAAGTGATGAAAAGAAAAAGTATACATGATATGACAACACAAGAAAGAATGAAAACCTGAAAAATATAAGAGCGTAAATTTGACAAGCAGACCATGTAAAAGATTTATGTGGACGTTATATTCGATTATTAGGCCATATCGATATTGGCTGCTTAATGAAATACAAATGGGTTTCTCCAGGGGATTGAGTGTGTGCTCGCAACGAGTCGCTTTGGGGCTTGTTCGCCAGCTCGTGCGTCTCGATCGAATTAATTGGCCGCGCGAAAACCAGTTTGGGAATAAGAGAAGAAGGAAAGGAAAGAAATTCAACCGCGAGTTTTGGCCCCGTAAAATTCTGTTGAGACTCTTCCGTCGCCTTAAGGTTGGAATTAATCTTTATCAACACTCTTTAAAATAAATAAAATATCTTGGAATTACAAAAAAATAAAAAAACGGACGACATCAATCGCTGTTGGATAATGTCATTCTAAATAAAAGAAAGTCAAGTAAATATCGGAGAAAATCAAAGCTACTCATTCGAAGAATTTTTAGTTTTCTTTTTGGATTTCTTTACTGTGGGATGTAACGCTTGTCTCTTATGTATGTAACCTGTAGAGTAGTGAAGTCCTTTTTGCGGCAAGGACGTATATACGCAACGGACCAGCTGTTCACAATCGACATCCTCCGCCCATTGTTCGTTTCATTCTCGTTCTCTATACAGGTCTTTTAGACATCATTTCCTTCGAAATTCTTCTTCAAATCTACCTTTAAGCTCGGTTAATTTATTATTTTTAATCACTTTATCCTACAGTATTAATGAAGAAAAAAAAAAATTTTTTCAGTCTCTAACCGTAAAAAATAGCTTTGAGAATTTTTTTAACGATTAATCGTTATATTCTTATTAGCATTAAAAGTATTCTGTTGGTATGAAAGACTTGTTGGTATTCATTGGATAGAATTATTCCCAGCCGTCACTGGACTACCAGTTGATGAGGAGTCGTCAGTAATATACAAGCGTGATATCGAATTGAAAATCGCACCGAAGCATGTGAAAGAAAATTTTTTTTTGTTTCAAGTTTTATGGAGACATGATTAGGATCTTAAGATCATTTCGCAGCGGAATGTAAAAGATTCTTGTGTCTTTTTAAAACTTGTGGAAAATTTTAATGAAGGGAGAATTGAAGACGATCCACCTGCTGTAACGCTTTACACCTGTTGCACGTATAGCCTCAGCAGGCATTAAGTTCAACATCTGCCTATTTTCCACCCCGTATGTTGGTTTTTTGTTATTGCAAAGTTTTGTAAATGAATCGACTACATTGTCGGTTAATTTTTATTTTATTGTCAGTAATTTATATTATATTGCATTTTTTAAGACTTTAAAAATATTAATTTGAAAAGGAATAAAAATTTATTGGAGAAAGAAATGATTTATGATAATAGAAAAATTAATTTTATGGAATATATTTGGTTTGTAAAAGTTACAAATGACATTTCAAATTTCTTTGTGCTCGACTGTTGATAAAATTGTTTTCATTTGTATCAACAGTCAAGACATGCTCAGTAGGTAATGAGACCGATAAACTCAGAAGTTTTAAAAAGTTCGTGGATTATCCGATAGTGGCAGCACTAATCATTCTTGGTATTTAAATTTCTTCAACTGTTATTTCGTAAAAGATGTCCAAATTTTTTTTAATTAGTAAACTTATTTTATTTAAATATATTAACAATTTTTTTATTTAATTAAATTTTATTATTAGTGGAAAATGAAACGCAGCGTTTATTGTACATATTTACAGTGTGTTTACAATGAGTGTTTGTGGAACAAGTTTGTTTTTTGTTTCCACTATTTTCTTACTTACGTGTTATTTGTCAATTGAAAACACTTGCAAGAGTTTTCCTATGTTGACTTCATTTTTTGTTTTACGTTGACCGTTTTGTTCTATGGAAAATAAAGACATGGAAACTTAATTACTGTCACATATTTACAATTGATCCATAATGAGAATGAATGAATGATGAAAAGTGTAAGTAATAAATGAGAAATATAACTAGACTTTTTTGCATGGAAAGTATATAAGATATTATTAAAATTCAATTTTTCATTTGTAAAGTACAAGAAGTACTCGAAGAGCTATATATACACGAGAAAAAGCAAAAATCTCGAAGTGAACACATTGGTATGTACATATATACACGTATTCTCTGTGTCCCTGGAGGGCCGTTAAATAATTCACCACATCTGGAGTACCAGGTTGGTGGAGAGGTGAGTTGAGAGACGACAGGGGTGACGTTGAAGGACTGATCAAATATTCACATGTTCCTTAACACAGGCCAAAGCTCAACCTTTGCTTCAAGTATACACCAGGAGACATCAACAAAATATTATTTCCTATATCTATTCTGAGGATTATATGTAGGTTTCATTCTACTTTCGACATAAAAATAACGAAAAAGACTCAACAGATAATCGTGTCTAAGCATAAGTCTTTTTTATAACTCGGCTATTTCCGGTTAAATGTCTCCATAGGGATTGTCATATCAATCGTAGGACTTTGGAAATATGCTACTAGCGTATTATTATTTCTATCGAATATATAAAAGGGCAGATTAAGGATAAACAAAATTATGCCCTTTTGTTAATAAAAAGACTTGTAACAATCATTTTTTAAAAATGAGCTGTGTACAACGTTTGATTTGCAATTTTTTATCTGATTTTACTTCAACGAAAGCAGATATAAATTTCATTAGAATTAGATTAGATAACAAATCATTGAAATAAGCCAGTGTCGTTTACAAACCTTGAAATTACAAAGTTGATTTAAATGTAGATTTTAATTGAATTAACTGATTGAAAATCACTATTGTTGCATCATCTCTGTTCACGTAAACACAGACTTTTTATTGATTTCTTCAATATTGAATTCAATCAGAGAATAAAGGAATTTGCTTAATCCATGATGAACTAAATATATTTCATGCATTATAATATTACATTAATTACATTTCAGAAATTTCATATTTTTTATTTTTATTTTAAATGATATATTTATAACGTATGTAATTATGTTTTCTTCATCATTGGTATAAATTATTTGATTATTATAATCTAAAACACCAGATCATACAAATTATTCTTCTATAGATTGATAGAAATTGAAGCAGTTATACTCTCCATTATATATTTATAACTTATTAAATTTGTCCACGTAGTTAAGTTGTTTTATTTTTAAAAAATAACTCATGGGACAATAATTTATGACAGTGAATACTAGTATTTCCATTGTCTTCAGAGTAGAACACCTCAAAGTGAATATAATTGTCTAATATCAATTATCTATCTAGTATATATTTTCATTTTCAATTGAAACCTCATCATCATTGAAATCATCAATTTGCTCTTTTATCCAAGGCGATGCTTGAAACATGTTGGAATATACGATAATACAATCATCATCTCCAACTGAAAAGTTTTAATGTGTTACATAAGATCAACATAAGTTTAAATGTTTTATTGTCAAAATATGTACTTGTAAGCTTGTTCTCTGCAGGTTTTGAATCAAATACTAAGAATGTCAGTTGAAATCCCACTAATACAAAGATGTTGGGGTCATTACTACGGGGACAGATTACCATTGCTGACCAATCTTGCAACTTGAGAATTAAATTATTGTTTTATTTGAATTAGTGTAATAATCTACATCAATATAAAATTTTATTCAATTTACCTTTATACATGGCAATATATTAAAATGAGTGCTGCACAAGATACTAGGATGCCAGGAAATGCTAGGTTTTTGGTAACTGATATGTAGTTGGGACATGTCTCGATAACAGTAACTATTATTTGAAAATGAAATTTTTCCCATTACTCTAGAAATACTCGTATTATCTGCAAAAAAAGGAAATATGAACAAAATTGTATAGATTTTGAAAAGTTTAATCAACTTTTAATTATAACTTCATGAAATTGTTGTTTACCTGATGATGTATCGTAGTGGGTCAGCTGTTGACATTTTAAAATATCTAGATACTCATTAACCGATGCCAAAATGATAGTATTCAAGTTGGAACTTAATAAAAATGGCTCAGAAAGTTTTAATAAAGCATAATTATTGTGTAAGAAATATTGAGGATTAAACTCCCTGAGATTAACTTGTGAAACTTGACGAGATTGATTATAAGCTTCGACAATTAAATTTTTAGTTTCCTCTAAGTTTCTGAAGTGAAATAATTTAATGATGTATTTTGACTTTCATTATGAAAACAATTTTAATTACATTATTATTATTAAAAAATTATTATTCTTACAAATCAAGACACGTAACCGTAGTTAAAACTGCTTGAGGATTAATTAAAGCTCCTGGACATGTTTTCTTTGATATCATGTTGTTCTTCTGATTATTAGTGTCTTTAGAAATAAGGACCAGCCATGGAGTTTCAATAATTGTAAAATCTTTATTTGTAGCTGCTAGCGTAGGCAGTACATTCACAAGTAATACAGTTAAAAATAGGAGTGTTAAATTTTTAAAAGACATTTTATATTTGAGTAGTTTAAATTTTTGTTTAATTTTCCGTTATTGATTGCTTTGTAGATGAAGAATTTTGATACTGAACACAATATAAATTACAATATGGTTCAAAGTCACGAAGTAAAAGTAAATTTAATATTATCAAATCAAATAAAAATTATCAATTTCAGATAAATACATTTGATTGGAAAATGTATTAATAATGTAGCTTCAAGTAAAAGTGTCATCATAATGATAACATATGATGAGTAAAAGTACATTGAACAATAGCCCATAGGCATGTGATTGTACAGTTAATTACTGACCTAGGAAAATAATATCATTTTAATAGTTATTTTATCTGCTATTCTTTTGAATACTATAAAACAATATTATCAATGTTTGTTATCAATCTTTGACATTGTAATTGAATTATTTTCTATTTCTGACTGAATATTAATAGGTTTTTTTTATTTCAGTCGATCAAAGTGATGTTCGATTCAAATGTGGGAAAATGAGAAACAAGAGACGTTTGATGGGTCAATTATTAGGTTTTCGCGGGGATTCCAAAACCAGCCACACTGGGGTGAAAAAGACTCGTTGTCTGGTCAACGAGGCGTGTCATCCCCATTTCGCCTAATCATCATTCTAATTATTTCGGTAACCCAATCCCCAAGGGAAGAAACTTGCGCCTTGGCTTCCCAGCTCAGCACCCTCTTCAAGTTCTTGCTATCCTCCTTAAGGTCTAAGTCGTTGTGAGTTACCATCCTCTCGCTTTCCTCTTTCTCCTCATTCGTCTTGTACACCCTCCTTTGTACCGTCAACGTGTTTTCTCACTCACTAGCGTCACCTCAAAGTCTTGATCTTGTAGCTTGCTCTTTCTATCTCGTTTCCTACCCAAACTACCTCTCTAAATGTGTGAGTGTATGTGCAACAGTCTAGCTTTGCTACTGCTCAGGGCTTCCCCGCTACGACCACCCATCTAAGTTTAACAATTAACGCCGTCTAGGGAAAAATAAATTAATTGCTAACGACCCCTTTCTCTCTCTCTCTCTCTCTCTTTCTGCTTCTTCGGTCTTCAGCATCTGCTTTAGATAATCACGGAAGAATATTTTCTATTTAATGAAAAATGTAATTTGATTTTTGTGCAAAATTTTTTGCATTTAATTCTTACTTATAATATTTCTTCATTACAATTTGATTGTTTAATGATTTTGATATTAATCAATTTAAGGTTGAAGACATGTTTTGTTTGAATAGGATAAATAATAAAAAGTCTATATTTATGAAATCAAGTATGTAAGAACTTATGTATAGTGAGTTTATAGTTAATTATATATTAAAAAGGATTTTTTTTAAAAATTATCCATACATTTTGACTTGTAGTATCAATTGAAACGAAAGAGATATTTTCTTTATTGAGTAAATAATTTTTAAAAAAATGTGCTTTTGATAGTGTAGTCTAACCATCTGTTGTACACGAATTGATTGATGAGATAGTTATATATATCAGTGTAATAAAAATAAAAGGTTCTAATCTACTGTAATATTTTGACTGTTTTTTTTTATTATTTCAAATAAAAACTACAGCACTTCTGCTGTCAATCTCTCTATTTTTTTAAAACATGACTTAAAGAAAATAATTATCACGTTTTCAACAGACAAAACCTATTTAAAAAAATTATTTATAAAATTTAATTTTCTTAAAAACATTAATGTAATAATTAAGCAAAATATTTGAAAGAAACGTATCCATCTGATTATTTATATTTTTAAATATAATATAAACATCAATTTTTCTATATTTAATTCTTCACACTCTTTTTTTTTTGATTTCATCTGATTTTTCATGACTCGATAAAGTCTCAAAAGGTTATGACGGATGACAACGAGTATTTGTCATACGTCGATAGACGTCAGTGTTGGCTGGCTGCACGACAAAAGGAAGTGAAAAGAGACATGAGAGAGGATGGAGCGTAGTGACATGGTGGTTGAAGAAATAAGGGCGTCGCGGAGGCGCGGAGATAAATATTTGAGGAATTTGTCGTCGAGCTATCTTGTTTGGTAGGACGATAAAGGGATTCAGTCAATTTGCATCCCTCGATTTTTCCTTCCTTTTTTTTTTTGATTCAACCTTTATTTTTATTTTTTTTTTGCCAAATGATCACGCCTGTATTTCAGTTTGGGGGTCGACCAAACTATTATTTGTCTTTAAATCGTCTAATTCAGAGTCTAAAATACAAATAAAGATTGATGTAAGTAAAATAGGGGAATCCTTAGGTATACAACAAAGCTTGAAATTTAATTCATTTTAGACTGCCATAAAATGAATCCCCAAACGTGGAGCGACATGAACGTGGTGTGTATGTGGGAGAAGTGGGGTATGTTGTCTGGCTGCGAAAAGCCCGAACTGGGATAAAACAGGCCGAGTGAGTTCATTAATGGATTAAGAGTGAGATCGATACGATTAAGCCCTTAACTCATGTGATGGTAGCTTTTACGATTTTCAAATACATCATGCTTTAAAACAAATATTCTATACTGTCATTCTCTGGTGTTTCTAACTGTATTATTTCGACATCAAATTCAATCAAAGATAAATTGAATCAATTTGATTCATAAAATTTGGCAAAAAGAATAAAAGTTTACTTATAAACTTTGATTCCAATTAGTTTCAAACATGATAGCTTAATAGAATGAAATACCCCATGAGAATATTTTCGTGAAATGATTTTTGTTTTCATGATAAAAATTCCAAAAAGTGATTTCCATTTTGAACAGAATGGTGACTTCATCATCTTGATCTCCAGGGCGGAACTAACGACTAATTCTATATCTTTTTCCCTCAGATTTGTTGTTAAGTTTTATCTAGATTAGCATTTTAACGAGCGTAGACTTTATTCTTGTCATTTTATACCATCTTTTCTCATCAAATGGATCCATGTTAACTCAGGATAATAATATATTGTTATTATACAGTGACAAACTTACGTTTCGTCTACTCACTAGAGAATTATTCATACTAGTAGCACGTCTTGTGACAATTAAGGGTGTGCATTGGTGGTATAAGGTCGTGACGGTTTATCAAATAGTGTTCTGACTCTAAAGTGATGTAAGAGACGCAACTTAGAACACCTTTGGATAGCTTATTAGAACTACAACCCCAACCTCTGGAGTAACTTCTAACTTCTAACCAAAAGCTTAACCTACCTTATTTCTCAACCCTTTCTTCTTGGTGCCCTTATGTAGGAATTGAACAGCTGCTTGACACTTCATATATCCTATTTAATTAGAAATTTCATTAAACTTGATAGTTTTACAAAAAAATATACTTAGTTTCTGAAAACTATTGATCAATTATCAGATTATCAGATGACAGTTATTTCGATGAATTGTTCACAAAATCTTTCTGTATTATATAAAAACCCATCTTCTTATCATTAAAGTTTAAATACAGAACTATAGGGTGTATTAAAAAATCCACATCAAATTTTCAATCGACAGATTGATATGACTAACATGTAGCATTGGTCTCCGTGGTCTTTATATGGGGGTTGAATTTTAAAACTACTCTCTAGAGACTTGTGAATATATGTCTCACACGAAATACTATAGTCGCAAAGCCCTCTATAGCACGTGGTATAGGTACACGTCCTCTGGGAGTAGCAAATAGTCGACAGATACTCTAGAATGTTAAGTCGTTGTCAAGGGTAACTCATCATATTTTTATTGTATTTATTCAATATTTTCTCATTACTGACAGCTTCGATATAAGAAAATAACAATTTCATATCAATTGTCATAGTAATAATGACCAAAATAATCATAATAATGAGGCCAAGTTGAATAATAAAATAAAAAAAGCTGAAGATCTAACTTGGAAATGTCTCCAGAGGGTATTGATGATCTAGCAGCTAAGTGAAGGGGCATTTCGATCACCAACTGCAGAATCTCGCCATTGGCCAGCTGGTGTCCAGGTCCAGGTCCTTTGGGAAATGATTTCACTTTGCGAGGACCGAATGGAAATGACCCAGGAATGGTCACATCTACAGTTCCTATCCCCTTTGGTCTACCTTACCATCATTCTCTCTCAGTAAAAGTGTTTTTAGCTTTCAATCAGAGACGTAGAAAGAGAATTTTGTTATTACATCTTTCCTAACAGGGTTGAAGTAAATCTTGATAGTGTATAACACAGAGAAAGAGTGAGAGAACCTTGAAAATTGAATCTAAGACTCTTCTGTAAGCTTCTGGGTCTTTAGCCCACAGGATTTTCGGCACCCAGGGAATCTTTAATTATGCTAAGTAACGTCTTTGCTACGTAAAGCGTCGCGCACTACTGCAACGGTCATAATATTTAATCACTACTCGTTTATTCTCCCTTGAAAAGCCGCCCTTCTAAAACTCTACATCAACGCCGTCGTTTGCTAAATTATTGTCTTTATCTTAACCTTTTCTTTATACTTTTTATCTTTCTCAATCCATTAAAATATTAATTTTTTATTTCAAATGCTACAACTTGAAGTTTACTTTTTTGTAAAAGAAAGTGTTACAAAAAATTCCTCTTTATTTTAGATTTAGAAAGTTAGAGATGGAGAGATGTTGACAATAAATGTTCAGCTTAGTCTAACCCTCAGCTTGCTTTCAACCCTTTCGATCTTAAAGATTTTGCTGTTGTCATTTTACACTTTGGACTATTATATAATGCCATAGATAATTTTGTTGATAACATCATGTTGTAGAATAAAAAAAACCAATGCTGCTATTTCATGAATAGAAATTTCGTTTGGTAATTATTAGCAGAAAATTGAAAGTTATTTGAGGTATTTGAATTTAGTTTATTTGCAATACCAAGATGATAGAAAGAGTTTTGGAATTTTTCGAATTCGTGATCAGTGAGAGTATCTTTTCTGGCATAAATTTCATTCCTCCCTTGTTTTCCATTGAAGGTAATAGTACATAGAGTGGGATGAGGGTGAGTTTTATTTTTTGACACCCGGTGTATTTGATTCCTCCCTTGTAATAAACCCCAGGGGTTGCCTCGACGCTATACTCTGCTTCCCTACATGTCATATCGACACCTCACTTGCTTCATGCCACTACCACCCTCAACCTACATCTCTCTAAGGGTGGGTGTTAGGTAATTTGCTTTTCCATTTTCTTCCTCGTAAGATTTCTTATCCTCTACTTTTATTTGTGTACTTACAAAACAATTCATACTCTGATTTAAGATTATTTTAGTCATTTCTAATATAGATCATTAATTTGTCTTGAAAGATCATCATTCAAAGAAAATGAAAAATTTTATTTCAATGGAAAAATGAAGGTAGATTTGTTTTCATCATTAGTAATCTATAGATTATTTTTTTTCATCAGAGAAACCTCAAGAAAGAGATAAACTGTTGTCTCTAATTTGATTTCAAGCATTTTAAAACCAGAGTAAGTCTTATGAAAATTTTTTTGGTTTCCCTTTGAATCTTATTAACCATCATTATGAGTGTAAGAAAAAATATCGTAAAATAGTATAATAAATATTTACACTTTTATTTACAAATAATTGTAGATGCATTAGAGGTTTGAGTGGGCAATTGGAGAAATTTTAAATTCCACCTAGGTGTCTAGAAAGTGAAGAGAATTCGTCTTGCAATCCTTTCATGCTTCAGCGCGATAAGAAATTCATCCCCCTCTCAGGACTCTAGACATTCTAAACCATGTACTGTCGACACATTCCAGGACAAAAGTTACCCTAAGAAGCCTTTAAGAACCTGAAGTTACCATGCTTTTGGTGGGGTTATAAAAGTATTCGCATGCGCACTTTTCCCTTTAAAAACTGCCCGCCTACAAGTTGCCGCCCCCTGTCGCAGCTTTAACCCCCTTGCGTGACCCCTCTGCTTTCTCTCTTTCTCTTTGCTCTCTTCTTCACTTACTTCCATGTCATACTCTTTTCTTTACCCTTCTCTATTGCCGGCGTATTCTTCTTACCCTCTCAACACCCCGTAGGACCCCCCAAGATGCCGCGACGAAACTTCCAGCCACCTTTTTCCAAGAATATGTCTCGTGCTACCACGGACGTGTGTGCTATGACATCTCGTTGCTTGTTTTTCATCTTTTTCCGGTTTATGATAAATATTTAATTGCAAAAAAATTACAATTAGTAATTTAAATATATTTGCTTCTACAGCTGTGATATTTACCAGATCAACTGATAAATTAGCAGATTGAACAAAAAAATGAAATGTGAACATGAAATAAAAATTAGTGATTTTTAAAAATGTGAAAATTAGTGAAAATATGAAATAAAAGTTTTAAATCATTGCTCATTACTTGTTGTGTGTATAGGTGAGAGGACCTTCCGGGCTCGTGAAACCATCCGTCAAGCTCCAAATCTATACCAATCTAATTGGTTCGCCACCAGGTAATTGTTCGACCTCGATAATTGGTCCAATTAATTTAAATGTAAAAATCCAATGATTATTGTTGTGTTCCACTCAACACCAGAATCATGCAGAGGTTCTCTTATTCATGTATATATTGATATTTTATTTTATTTTTTTTTCTGTGATAAAAATAAAAAATATATTAAAACAAAAAAAAAAGGATAAAATAAAACAAGAGAATTAGTAAAAAATCGCGGTAAAAAGTAGCACGATACTTGCATCACTTTTTACGGATTAAATGTAATCGAACGGATCGCACTCTCGTGCGTTGCAAATGCATTTCGTTCATTATCTTATCAACTGCAATCGAAATTTCCACACGATAGTCTCATCGGTATTTTGCACTATTTAGCTAAAAAAAACTTATTATTCAAAAAGGTTTTATTAATTGTTTGTATTTGTAATTGAAAAAAGTTTTTTTATATGAAAATTTTTTTTAGTTAATCAAAGATAAGGTGTTTTGAGGGTGAAAAAGAGCAAAAAAAATGGATAGTCCAGGAGAGATTTTGTACCGATATATAGACTCAATTGATGACGAAATAGAGATTGAAGAGAGTGTGGGATTGAAGAGGGGTCGAGATTCGCGACCTCGCCATTGTTAGCCATAGGGGCTTAGGATTATAGGGGGGCTGTATTCGTTTGGGGGTTCTCTCTGCTTGCTACAGATACGTCATGATCAATAGTATCGTGCCAACTCTCGAAAAAGCATTTGCTGTTTTGTTATGTGAGTACAGCTAATTGATTAAAAAATTTTTTGGTGAAAAAAAAGTTATTAAAAAGAAACTTTTTTTTTTTTGGTAAAAATTTCTTTTTAATTTCTCGATCTTCTAGAATGTTATAAATGTAGCCGAGTCTTTATGATTATCTTTCCTCATGTTTTCTCACCCTCTTCTTTTGTCTGTCTTCACTATCACTTCAACCCCTATTCACTCGTAAAATGGGGGTCCCTTGTCTTTGTTTTCCCTTCTTCCTGCTGGCAGTTTCGTTTCACTGTTACTGGCGAGACGTTCTCTAGTCTTCTTTCTTAAAGACAAAATAAGAAAAAATAATAAACTATTGATAAAAAGTGTCTGAACATTTTTGAAATTTTTTTTTTAACATTCAAATAAAATTCTACAATACTCTTAATAATAACATAAAATGTGTAAAATAATGAATTGCAATAATGAATATGGTCAGTTTTTTTAAAAAAAAATCTATAAAATAAAATTTCAAAAAAATTGTTTTCCATCGTAGTTATTTCGATTTTTTTCAATTTCTTAAAAATGTTTTTTTTTCAGGAGCAAGTAACGAGGCTCGTTATCGTCACCAAGAGGAGAAGAAGAAGAAAGTGGCAAGTGAAAAGGAGGAGGTGGCGAAGAAGGAGCTGTCGGATGAAGAAGAAGAAGGAGATCCACGGTTAATCGGCAGAGGGCCGTGCTAGTTTGAACTTAAACTTATGAGTAAGAGTGAGAAACTATGAACGAATAAGAGTGGGGAGAAACGAGTGGAAGGAAGAGGGTGAATATTTTTCCCCACTGCTTGGAAAAACTACCCCTACCATTGCGGAAACGACTCGTGAGCGGGGGGTAGCTGGGGGTTTGGGGGCGGCGGCCTCAAAAATATACCGCAACCACACCGCGCGGCTCCACCGCAGAAGCCGCCACCACCTTCCACCGAACCCGAAACGAGACCGCGCGAGTTAAACACCCTGACTACCCCAAGAGAGAACACAAGTGAGAAAACCAACTTCACTGAGCCACCAAGATCACTTTTCATGCCATCAAGATTTGAAACAAATATTATTGTTATGGAATATTTGATTGATTGAGCCATAAGTGTGCCGACTACTAAGTGAATTAAGTGACTGTTGAGTGAAAACATCTGTGATATGAATTAGTGATTTGAGTCATCAACATTATTCGGCTACAATTATTCTTTTTAATCAAACAGAAACAATATAAATGAAAGGATTTCAATAAAAAGAATTTTCTCTGCGACTTGGCAGTGAAAAGACATCGAAAAAGAATTCCTAAACGGATGCTGTGTTCATTCGAGTTTTCCGTCGCGGGATAATGAAATAAGGATCAAAGGAAACGATCCTAAGAAATCGAGCTAGGGTGATTCTGACAACAACGAAGGAAAAGAAGAATCGCAAAAACAAATCCAATTCCAAACCAGGGTATTGTGTATTTGCGGTGATAGTGATCCTGCAAGACGGATCTACAAAGTTTAAACGGATAATCTTCAACAGATTTACCAATAATGAGTTACAAATAAAGTCGATGGTAGTTTAGTAAAATATTCCATGACGAATCCCTTGAGAGATGTTCGCCCCGAGGATCGTCCTCTCGGCTTAGATTATTTGGATCCGCGGTTAGTGAGAAATCAGGTGAATAATCCTGCTCAGATAACCAGTCCAAGGTTGAGAAAAACACGGGGTTCTTCATCAAGAAGAAGAATGCATCTGGCTGGTGAACCCAATCAGAATACTTCGACTAACAATCAAGTACCTGATTATGCTCTCACCGCAGATTTGTTGGCTAAAAGAGCTCTCGATGGACTTCTTGCTGAACACCCTGGAGAACTAGTTCAAACAGGTGCTAAGTTTATTGAATAACTTTTGCATAGTTTAATCTTAAATTTTTTAAATAATAAAATAATTATTAATCATCATTACTCATCGAAATGATATTCTTTTAATTCATTTTTAAACAAGAGTTGCAAGTTCATAACGTATAATGGTGATTAATTAAAAGCTGCTCTTTAGAAATAAATCAGTGAAAATCATTGCAAAACAGTGTATATTCACTGATTTGCAGTTATAAAACTGTATGAGCTTAGAGAATTATTATATTAAAATACAAATTGTTTGTAGAAAATAGAAAATAATTTTAAAATGAATTGATATGATTTAGGTAGTCCTCATGTAGTTTGTACAGTTTTACCAAGTCATTGGAGATCTAACAAGACACTTCCGGTAGCCTTCAAGGTTGTCGCTCTAGGAGAAGTTGGAGATGGAACTTTAGTGACTGTCCGAGCAGGAAATGATGAAAATTGCTGTGCAGAGTTAAGGAATTCAACGGCTTTGATGAAGAATCAGGTTGCGAAATTCAATGACCTGAGGTTTGTTGGCCGAAGTGGCAGAGGTATGTTCACAATTTTTTTTTATTGATTGATATTTTCTTTTCCAAACTATCCTCTGTGAAAGATGATCTATATCATTATTCATTAATTCCGTAGAAATTTCACTCTGCATAATGTTTTCCATCAGTACATGGTCCCATTATTCATCCACATCTTAGAAAATAAAGTTTGAACGTATACTCATTTAATCTCATTTTTAATTCACTACGTAAATATCTTTTCCCTTAGTCAAATCGAAGGTTTTCCTTCAGATTTAGCTTTATATATACTTGTGCTCAGAGTAGACGTTTGTTGGACACAGGGATTTTTAATTCTCATCCTCGTGCTAGTCAATTATTCAGCGTAGACTGTAGACTCTTTTTGCCTGCCTGCCTTTGGTAGGCCTCAAGAGGGTGAGCAAACCTTGAGGTTCTTTTCTTTTGCCTCCTGTACAAGCGGAAAGAAAAATTTAGGGAGTCTGGACTTTTAAATAATGCCACCTAATAATCGTTTCCATTACCGTGATATAATGCTAAAAATACGTCCGGAAAGTAATGGTATATAAGAATTTAAAAAAAAATTGATCTTTCATTTTGACAGACAAAAGTTACGCTTCAGACTGATTCTTGAAATAATATTTTTTTTAAGAAATATTATTTGAATATTGTTTTTTTGTTTTATTAATGAGAACGGTAGTATTTTAAGTTTAACTTCAGTTATGGAAGGTTTTATTTTTTGGAGCACCTTGAAAATTCTTTGATAGACAATGATTCAAGCGAATAAAAACAAGAAATTTAATTCCTTTAATTCTATACCAACTGACAAATACATTTATACCAACTTATTCTCAACTTGGAGGATTATTTAAGTTAAGAGTAGGAGTGGTAGCAAGCTTCAAGGAGTCACTAACGTACACATTTAACGAAGGGGACGTTCGACTTGTTTATGGTAAATTGGAAAAGAGAATTCTTAAAAAGAATTTTTCTTTCCATCTGACTATTTCATCATCAATGAAATCGAATACTTAGTTGATATAAAAAATATCTTTGTAAATTATAAAAAGAAAAATTAGTGAAATCGTGAGAGCTCAATTAAAGCTCAAAAAAATGAAGCGTATAAAATCTCTAGCATTTGAAAAAGTACCAAAAGGTATCAGAGAGAAATCTGGGTACTCATGAAATTTTTTCTGTAAATTCGCGGATGAGGATATCGCGGATATATAGTAAAATGTTAGGCTTCTACGGGAGTTAAAGTGGAGATGCAAGAGGTGGAGAGTGGTTGACTGTAAGCGGCTTTGGTTTCCATGGCAGTAAGCCCTCATTACTGCATTACGGCCAGCCTCTAACTATCATTTATATATAGGTAATGGTTCGCTTTGAAATTTTTTACCTTTATTTGTTGATGAATTTTATTTATTTGGTTGATCATTAAAATGATTATCAAATTTTTTATCAACTCTTCATACCTTTTTTTAGATATTTATTTTATTCAAACATATTTAAAATAAAAAATCAAATTATTTAAACAAAAATACTTGTATATTATTAGTTTTTATTAGATATCAATGTATATACGAAATTCATAGATAATTCATATATGAATTCTATAGAGAATGAGTATGTAATGAAAAATTAATTTAAAAAAAATCTTCGTTAAGAATAAATGAATAGCAAAATGTCTATTTGTGCTGTTTGTTCATGGTCACGATGGATTTTTTGAGGGTCTAGTTGACCACGGTTTAAAACCACAATTTAGGGGTGAGTTAGTGGCTTTTTTGGTTGTTGTCAAAATGAATGTAATGAAGAGAGTAAAAGAGAGAGGAAGAAAAATTAATTTTATGCGCAGAGATTTTATTAGTGTGATTAAAATTATTATCTAAATTTTTTTTTTATCTGTTTCTTCTATGAAAATGAATTAAAAGTTTTATTTATTCAATTGAAAAATTGTTTCAATAGTAATTTATTTAATTAAGGATCCAATAAATCTTGAAAGGAAATACTTTTGAAAGATAAATAATTAAAAATAGACAATGAATTATTACAAAGAAATAAATTTGATAAATTTGTTAGCATCTTTGTCGAGAATTCATAGCTACATGTTTCTTCAATCCGATCAGAAACACATAGTTCAGGATCTATCAGTCGATATATCTGGATTCTCATTCTAGTTTCCTATCAGATAAAGGTAGAGACAAACTTTTCTCTTTGGAATCGTCACGATAAAACACAGGTAACGCCAGTATTTATGCGTTGTGAATGTCGTTTTACATCCGGACCAATCGTTATACGTATCAGTAGTATGGCTACTGCCTGGACTCATCCTCTTTATCTTTATCCCTGTTCTACCACCATCCACTGGTCGAGGATTCCTAGCGTCGGAGGTTGACGCTAATCCCCCGTCGGGGATGTTGCTGAAAAGGGGTGAAGGGTGATATAGCACTTCTGCACTGCTATGATAATATTCCAAGTTTTAGTAGCTCATTCGCTGTTGTTACTGCTTACTTTCACAACCTACTCTTCGTCTCTTTCTCATTTCGTCCTTACCCAACACCGTACCAAAGCCTTTTCATGGAATTTTTCCTTAATACTGGGTCATGTCCATTTAATTATCTCCAAATTACATATCTTGTCAAATTTTTTTTGTGTTTGAGAAAATAATTTTAAAATATTAAATTTTAATTTACCCTGATGATTTAGCAATTATTTCTGCTATTAGCAATGATGTTGTAATTTAAAAAAAAAGCTAGTCATAAGAAGTGATAATTAAATTACAAAATAAATTCAGTTAATTGAAAAGAATAACTTTGGTATGTTGATGAGATTGGAAATCTCCTTATTACGTCTAGTAGCTTACCACATAGGTTGATCGAGTCCTAATAATTTTTTTTTCTCCAATTAAAAATGTGCAAATTCACCCTTATAAGTGGCGCGAGCTAAGGGTGGAAAGAGCGAAGGGATCGTTGGACGGTTACTCCTCCGGATGACTGCATCCCCAGAGTTTTTCTACCGATTAAGCATCATTTTTACTCTTCCTTGCACTCTAGCTCTTGCTAACCTTGTCCGTTCAATGTCGTAAAATATTGCCAAGTTCTTTTGTACGTTTATTTGTATATTTATTTATTTTATCATCATTTTTTAATTCATGTAAATTTTTATTACACTACAGTGAATCGTTCTGAGCCATCTCTTTTTCATTTTAAATAACTTGATATCATTCTTTTCACGTTATTCTTTTATATTTGTTCTGATTAATTCACTCAACCATCAAATATAACATTTTGATCACACTTTTTTTTCATACATGTTTCAGATTCATAATAATGTAAATAAAGATTACCTTAGACACCGATTGCATGTGTCTGATCATTGCACGACATTTCCACTTAGACGGTCAATTAGGAAACTGTAATTAGATAACATTTTTTTGTAATCATTTGTTGACTGTTGGTGTATGTTTTTTAAATCAGGGGAGATAGAATGAGGTGACAGATATTTACTGAATTTTTGATTGACTGAATCGCAAAAAAATAATCGAGACACTTATCACGCGATTTAGTTTATCCAAACACACATACACGTCTCACTTTCATTTATCTCCAACTCTTTTCTACACATGAGTGAGCGATTCTGGCAGTCAAAACGTCAGAATCTTAAAACACTACAAACACTCGTGGAATAACGATCCTAAAGTCACCCTCCGTCGGCTCTGGCTCGTTTTGCCAGCAAACAGGGGAGTTTTTAACGCTGTATGATCCTTGGGTAAACTCCGACGGAGTGAGTTTTCATATTATCTTTCTATATGCTCCCTATATGGGTTATATTTACTTATATTGTACACATTTGTAAATATATGTAAAGAAGAAAGTTTCTTTTCAAGATATCATCATACATTTAAATTTCTTCTTTAAATCCTGTTGATTTAACATCAACTGTTTTACGTACCTAACAACCATACTCTATGGGCTATATTGTAGAGGTAGGTAACTTGGCATCATTGCCAGACAAGTGAAATAGTAGTAGGGTGAGAAATCGTTCTTCCACCGAGTTACACATAATGCCTCATAAACACTCCCTAAAATACCTCTCTATCCCCGGTTCTCGTGGGATTTCTCTTGTCCAGTGACATCGCATCAAATGATGTTGAATTTTAAGCTTGTTGATTCATTGATTTTATTGCTAATTTATTAAAATATCATCAGCAACTTGTGTTGAATTTATTTCATTGTTTGTCAATCCTAGTTTATTCTCTATTCGATATTAGTATTTTATTTAATATAAGCAAGCATCAACGGGACTTTAATTATTCCATTTTTATTTTAAAAATAATCTTCAATTTTAAATAGTTATTTCAATATTTTTGGTTCATTTTTAATCAAATATTCCATCAAGTTCGTACTTGCTGGGTTAAAAAAGTTAATATTTTATTGAAAAACCAAATAAGATTCTTTGAAATAATTTATCAAAAATTACAAGTTATATTGTTTATTATTAACAAAAATAACTATTACCTATATTATTTTTTATAACGTAAAAGAGTAAATTTGCAAAAAGAAGAGTGTAAACATCGACCTACTGGCGCCACTTTTACTCCCTTACTTCCGACACATTTGTGTTTTGTTTCCATCAGTTGTATGTCACGCAACATTGGCCACTGAATTTCCTCGCTTGTCACTTATTGCTTGTTTTTTTTTGTCTTTTATTCCGAGGGGAAAAATATAATTATGATAGTCATGATAAAAGTAATAAGAGCAATAAATAGTCTTCAAACAGTAGGTTACCCATTTTTATTTTAAATCAGAAGTGATTTTAAAGCTGTGTGAAATGAAAACAAATATCATGCCACGTGTATAGAAGCTGGTGAGAATGAAAAATAATGCGAGACTCGTGGTAGGTAGAATTGGATTTGAATAATGAAAGTAGGCAAACCGAGAAACCAAAGCTTTACCCGCACCTTTATGGTTTTTCATTCGTTCCGTGGTTGAGCTATCGTACCACTGGGAAAAGCTAGTTTCTTGTTCCATTCCTTCTTCATTTACCTTCCTCTCACCTTTATCAACACAATAATTTAATCATTTTTTTATGTTTATCCGCAAAAATATCAACTTATTTAAGTTTTCTTTTGTTGCAGGAAAAAGTTTTACTTTGACAATAATGCTACAAACAACACCACCTCAAGTAGCAACGCTCAGTAAAGCTATTAAAGTAACAGTGGATGGACCAAGAGAGCCACGATCAAAAACTAGTAAGTGAAAAGAATTTCTGTACAATAGAAAAAATCAAGAGCAAAATTGTCAAGAGAAAATTTATTTTTATTTCTTGTAATGGAACGACTTGAAACTATCCCAATCTGTAGTTGAGTAAAGCATTCAACTCACGTTTCAGGACACCAGGCTTTTCATCCCTACCACTTTGGACCACGGCCATTTCCCTTTGGACATCCGCAAGATCCGTTGGGATTCAAACTGTCCGGTAAGTTCTCAGGCATTGCCTTAGATCTAAAGCTTCGGGGTCCATCAGTAGAAATTTCTATCTTCTCTTGCTCCTTCAACTATATACTACATTCCACCCTTGATTCACTTCTCACCAAGGCACCAATGTCTCTCCTTGTCGATAGGTAACGAAGTTTGCAACCTAACCATCTCTCTACTTCTCTCGTTCGCTTCAGGTAGTTTAGGGAACGAGGGTGACTTTGTATTTTCGCTCCTTCATCATCTCAACAGAGTTCCATTGATTTTGTCTTTGTTGTACGACATGCTGGATGATTCTAAGGAGCAGTAACACGAAGGGTGTCAAAATTGAACAGGCGTTGGGGTGCTTGCACTCAAAATTGAGTTTTCCCTCGTAAGTGGAGACTCTGATTAAACGTATCTAAATGTCGTATGCCTTTTTTACTGATTTTTCTGGTTGGAAAAATTTTTTTTTAACCATCAAATGCAGTGAATTAAAAAAAAACTTGAATTGGACAAAACAAAAATTCTATTAGAGCTCGAAATTTTGATGCGACTAGTGGAACCTCGGGGATGGAGGTTGCGAGTAACTGATACTCTGGTGCACCAACAGTGTATTGTTTCGGCATGATAAGCGGCTTAACGGAGCTTCTGCGACCCCCACTTACCCCTCAGCTTCCTATCGACTCTTCTATACTACTCTTCAAAGCCACCCACCTTGGAGCAGAGGATGAGAGTTGTCCAATTCCCAGTCGATGGCTTCGAATTCTTCGATTTTTAACCAACGCCCATCATTTCCCTCTTTTAATTTTTCATTCCATCAAAAATTGCATAAATTCTTTCAGATAATTTTTTTCTCATCAATAAATTCTCTATAAATATCTAAATTATATTACTTTATGGTTCAAGAAGCTAAAACAAAATCATTCGATACATTTGAAGTGATTGAATTTCATTTAAATTCACCCGCGACTTTAACTCTTTCGCTCATCAGGTTCATATGTTAACACAGAGGTTGCGCCACTGGTCAGTTAAAAGTCCAGTTCTCCTTCCACATCCTGGAATATCCATGTGGAAGTATTGCACGTGCAAATAGTCGAGAGGGTGTATCATTGGCACGCCAAGGGTGCGTTTTAGAGGGTGGTTTATTAGATATCCGCGCCAGAGGGTTGATAAGGAACATGAGGACGATGAGAAGTGAGTGTGGGGATTGGCACGAAGCAAGTGCGAGATGAAGAAAGACCTCTATAGGGGTTGTTAAGGTGCTCATTGAGGTGTAACTAGGGTGATGTTATTAAATTTCGTTCGGCCTACCTCAGCAGCTTGGGGACGTATTTTATGGGGTTTCCTCAAGAGGATTCAAGTGCCTTAAGGTCCGGCACATTTGAACGATTCTACGACACCCTCTTATTTTTGGACTCCTCTTACTTTGGGGACAAATTAGTTGTCAAAGATACTCCTGTCCATGTCTTGTTTCCAGTATTGATAAATAATTGGTCATCAGATTACCTCTGTACTCAATATAAAGACCTCTTCAAATTTTATGTAGTTAGAGAAATTTCTATTAATACAATATATAAATTAAAATCATTATTATATCGAAAATCCTGATAAAGGAATCCTCCTTGCCTTTTAGTTTTGATGTAGACTTTCTTTACATTTTTCTCTCTTCTATCTCGTCAGTTTCATTCACAGAGGGGATGAAAAATCGCGAGAGCTCAGGATTCGAGTTAACAAGAACACCGCGTACGCCACTTCTTTCGTCCGTCTACCCCTTGTTGTCTTTTTCTTTCTTACTTTCGTTTCTCTGACGCTCTCCAACCCTCCTCGTGTCAATTAACCGCCTCTGTGGGGTGGTTAGAGCCGGAAAAATCGCAACCCCTGTTTCAATAAGGTGGCCTTTACCTCATTTAGGGGAGATTGTTAGGAACCTTCAGTTTAAAACTGTCGCGCCCTTCATTTCTTTTTATTTTCGCTTCCGATCACATTACAGTAAATTTATATAATTTTTTCAGAAAAATATTTCTCTTTTATGAAGATAAAAATTTTTTTTTTTAATTCTTGAGTTCATGAAAAATTGAATTAAGTAGAGAATAATTAATTCAATATTTTGTTGATTATAAAAAAAAAAATTTTCTTTCTATTTTGTTGTGCAAAAGACCTTTCGAAAATGGTATTTTAGGGGTTGTTGCGATGCGATAATGAGAACGGGCGTAAAGAGTGGGTGTGCAAAGACACCCGAACGAGCTTCTGTAACTACTAACAGTAGAAGTAGAGCTTTACGTAGAAAAGAGTAAGAGAGACAACAATAGTCTGAGCATGGAATGAGCTCTGTTAGAGAAGAAACAAGAGAAAGACAATAGAGTAGGACAGAGTGGTGAAGGTAGAAAGGGTTGAAACTTCGACAAGGCTTAACGCGTTGCAAAATAAAGAGGGCCTTTTAACCTACCGTTTTGCATAGATTTGAATAGATAGGGACCAGGAAAATCCGTAAATTAATTTATTACAGTTACAAAGAAAAAAACATTAAATAACCTTTGAGTTACTTTGAAAATGTTTATCTTATATTTACAGGGTTGATTTTGTTTTTTGTTGAACAAATCTGATAAATCGGGAATTTAAAATTGACGATTAGCAGAAACATTACAAGGTACTTTATACTACGACCTTGGGAGAACGTTATGCCAACCCCTAGGGCACATTCTGAACATGCTGGAAGACAATACATCATCCCACAGTCCTTGTTTTGGTATGGGGATATGTAATGGGGGTAACAGTAACCCTAGAAGCCGTAACATTCAAGCTCAACATTTCTCACCCCTTAAAGGGATGTAGTTCGAGCTTCTTGAACCCTTTGGCAACCCCTATATAGACCTCGTTCCATTCCATCGTAACCCTCTTCTCATTAGTCTTCATTTGTTTTCGGAATTATCACCCCTTATCCTTTTCCTTAGCGACTAACTTAAAGGAGCCGCGAATTCTGTGTGAAAAAGGGGTATTTTAGGGTTTATTAAATCAAGGATGCTGTGGTCAATCTTCTGTATTCATGAAATTAATTAAAAATATTTGATTAAACGTGTTTTAAAAATTAGTAAACTGGAAAAAATGATTTTTTTTGTATCACTCGGTCTGTTTTCTTAGATAAGAATGCCGTTTACAGTATTAATCCTTTCATAGAATGGCACGAATAGCCGTAGAATCGCGGAAAATAGAGCTTGCAGTGACCGGATGCGTGGTAGTTTTGAGTCTGGCATCACACGCGGCTTAACGAGAGCTTAAAAATTGTCCCCACTCAGTGAGTAAACGGCGCTAGTTGTGCGCCACTAGTGCCAAAGAGTATAAACTGCATATCCCCAAGCGAGCTTTTTTCCCCAACAAGTCGTCGCTTTTCCCCTCATGGTCGTGGAGTAAAAGCTCGTTGCAGGGGTTTGTGGCCAGCCAATCCGGCCTGCCGCAATCTCCGCGAGCTACGCCCACGCGCCAGTGACTCGGTTTCCTACCCCACTTCAAGCTTTACCACCCCTTCTTTTTCCCCTTTTACCCCTACTATTTCGTGGCAAAAGCTCCCACTCACATTTTCTTTCTTTGCATTCTCTTTCTCCTTTTTTCTTTCGTCTTCTCTCTTTCTCGTTTACTACCCCTACATTGCTATTCTGCGGGGTGACTGCATATCCCATTCCACTAGCGTCCACCCCACAGTCACCCTGCTTTGGTCGCGGACACTACTGGCATCGGAGCTTTTACGGAATTTTTGAACTGTTCCGCACAGATGACGATATAATCTGCTATTGATCAGGCAGTTCTCTCTCTTCCACTCTTTATCAGTCGCTCTTTCGCCCACAAAATTCATGCGATACCCCACACGCTTTGCATTCTCAATCATTATCTAATACTAAATTTCCAAAACCTGAATTACCTGTTAAAATATATTATTTTGTTCACTCATTACGATTTAATTTATTTATTGATATTTTCTATTTAATTACATTCATTATTTATTATTTATTATCAACTTTATTCTTTCTCAGATTGTTGGAAAATAAAAATGTCAATCTAATTTAATTTTTACTTAACTTAATTTTATAATAAGAAAGAAATAAGGCATTTTTTTTCTTCTATATTTATTTTAATTTTTTTACTTAAAGGTTTACAACATTTGGGACTTGAACAAAACGGAGGTCAAGGATGGGGAGGACTTCCTAGAGGTTCTTTAGCTTCTCATTGTTTACCACCGCCCCCAGGGCATCTGTCACAGACTCATCCACCATCGGGAACTACATCGGCATTTAATCCTTTTCACCATGCTATGGAGCAAAGATCTCCAAGAATGCCTGGACCAACTCCTGGTAGGCTAATAATTTTTAATAAAGAGATAAAAAATTCTTTTATAATAAAATAAATTTCCTTTAGAATCACGAAATGATTTGGGACCAATCAGTGTGTCGGTGAGAGAAGTAGCTGCTGAATCTCCGAGTAATTCTGGTCCAGGACTGCTGACGACAGCTTCAGTGACAGCTCCAACTCCTCCAGCAGAGCCAACGGCAAATACAAATACTTCAAGTCCCTCAGGACATCATTCCCACTTTCAAGGTAAAATATTGATTACAAATGAAAATAAAGATTTATTTTTAGACATATCTAAATAATTATTTTTTTACAGGTCTTCATTTGCTGAGAGCCAATTCTATCTTTGGATCGTTATTTGCTCCATTTTTACCCCAATCTTCTTGGCTCTATAATCCACTTTCTTACCCTGCACAGCAATATATTATCGAACCAGACTGGCACACACTAGCATTGAGAATGGCACAGCAACGACTTCAAAGACCAGACCAAGCAAGCCTTGAGGATCTAAGAAAGCTAAGAGGCACTAGTACTAGTCCTGGAGATAGTTCTAAAGATGATAAACGTAAGGAAAGCGATGTGGATGCTTTAAGAGAGACTGAAAGCCCTGATGGTAGCATTGAGGTTGATGATAGAAATGAACAAGATCCAAAAGTTGAACTTCGAAGTGAAGATTCGTTACAAACAGATTCACCAAGAGGTTCATCGAGAAATGATTTGGATGATAACATTAACGAAGACTTGAAAGAAACAGAAAATCGATTGAGACCGAGTGTGGAAAACTTGAATGATTTTGTAGATGTTTTAAGTGATGATCAATTACGAAGAGGAGATTTAACTGTAAAAATACGATTAGAAGGTACAGTCGATTTGAGCACGAAACGTAGTCAAGATAAAGAAAATATGGGCCAAGATTTAACAACTCGAAAAAAGGAGGATGATATTGATGAAAGAGAGACGGTTAGGCCGAGAAAAGTAAGAAGTCCAAAACCTAGGCATGTTTGGAGACCATATTGATCCTTCAAAGTGTGAATTAATTTCACAATCTTGAGGACTTTAAGGACTAACCAGGGTTTACGTTCATAATCGATCTGATTTATCAATTTGATTACTTTTTAATCAATTGAATTGTAAATAAAAATTTATTGTATTGTCAGTAGCTGTTAAATTACAAGAATATTACGTACAGGGTCGTTCTTGAATCGATTCGACCTTTATATAGTGCAATATCTTCTTGTTGTAAATAATAAATGATGATAAGTATTAAAAATTGAAAAAGTAAATGAGTTAAAATGGAGAAATGGATCTAAACGTCTAGTGTAATTATCTTAATGTTTGATGAAAGATAAAAACAACTAAAAATTATTCTTTTGACTTTACATTAAGTTTTAATGATGTTTTAGGTACGCCATCAAATAAATATTATTTGTTCCACTATTTATATCCTTGTGTGTTATCCTGCTGATTATTTTAATCCTGTTGAAATAGAATTTAATTGACTGTATTCTTAAAATAGGTAAGTTTTTTTTTTCTTTCATTTCATTTCTTTTCATTTTTATCATCATTGAATCCTAACATGTAAAGTGACAATCTCTATTTGAATTCAATAATTCAACTGAATTGCAATTGAACAGAGGCTCATGGGGAGTATGTGTATAGCGCGTGGCAAAAAGCTGACCTCACTCCTCCTCCAATATAAATCTATATACAGATATAGAAATACATATGTATATATCCGTTCAGTGAAAAGGCCGCGGCGTGATTGATGGAAAACACAAAGCGAACTGGCCGCACACGTCGGAAAATCGAGAGATAAAAAGCCCACAAAAACCAGTTTCTACATTATTTTCCGATTGGTTATATATCAATGAGCAATAACTGTAAGGTCCACTGCATTTTGGTAACTATATTTTTGTATTTTACTTTCTCTTTTATTTTACTTATTTATAAATGTTTAAGATGTATGATAAAACTAGCTCAGATTATTGATTAGACTTGATTGATTGGATAAATTATAGAAAGAAAAATTCAATTAAAGAAAATAAAAGAGTGCGAAATTTTTATTTAGTATGTGAATGAAAAGTCAAAAAGTGACATTATGTCGTCAAATCGATCGGATATAGAGTACTCTTTTTTATCTCTTTTATTTGTCTTTTTTTTTTTAAATCCGCGGGTACACGCTGCTGGTCGGGTTATCGCAACAAACTACCCCAATGACGACACGATTAAAATTTCACAGGGGGATGAGGATGGACACAAGAGAGTAGGAGATAGAGAAAGAGCGATGCTGGCTGAACAAACCTGTCTGTAGGATATCTAGCTATAGGATAGTGTGTGCTCCATGGCCCCGAAGCGTTTTGGTTGTTCTCTACCTCTCGTCGTTTCATCCAACCCACGGTGGGTGATTGGTACGCGACCGCAGCCACCCCCGCTTTTTAATACACCCGCACCTACTGCACGCCCTTACTATGTGCCATGCAGCAGCAGTAGCAGCGAGGGTGCATCCCGACACAAACTGGTTAGTATCACCCTCACTACTCTGTTCTATCCTCTTTTGCAACAACGTCACGGCGAACGGATTGATTCATCGATCGCACATCCATCGCAATGTCGCCGAAAATGCCGACAAAGACTCGATCTATTCGTCTACTCCTACATCTATATCTTGCTCATGTTTTGCGGGCGTCGAGACCAGAAATGCATTTTAGTATAGGCTTGATAGACTGTTCTTTTAATTGTGGCGTCTATTGAGAGAACATTTTACCCCTTTTCAGGAAAATTTGCGGATTCCCAGAGACTGATTGAGAATTATATAGCTATGTCAAAAGCACAATTGTTGGTTTATATATTATTCGTCAGAAGTATTTCATTTTATTTTGAAATTAATATTGCTTTATACAAACAGTAATTAATATCATTCCAAATGCATATGTATTTGTATACCATATTTTTAATTGCAATTTTTTTTTTAGAATGTCATTTTTAGAAAAATTTGATACTGTTAATGTTTTTTTATTTGATGAAATTTTAAGGAATTTATATCTTTATGGAATATTGTTTATAAAGATTAAAACTTTGATATCAAATTATTACACATAAAAAATGTGAAGAAATAACGAGTTTAGTGTCATGAGAATAAAGGAAGTCTAGGTCTAGAATCCAAGGACCCGACGATCAGACTAATCGGATTACCGGTCTTGGGTTCCACTGAAAAAGGGTTGCAAAAGAGAAAAGGAAGCTCCGAGAAAATATCTCGCGCGTAAATAAATTATGGTCCGAAAAAAGTCTCGCGAGCATCTCGACATCCTTCCGGCCAGTAGGACGTGCTGTAGAAAAGAGCTGGTGTATCTCACCCCGTTTTTTTTTTGTGGATCTTCGTCGTCCTTTACCAGAAGGCTTGTCTACCTCCAACTCCCTTACCTTTTTCTCTTCTTTTCAATTTTTTTATTTTATTTTTTAACTTTTTTTCTGTTACATCCCTCCGACTCACCAGAGCTAGAGCACTTTAGATAATAAGGCCAGGGTGCCGGGACGAAAGGGTAAATTGGGTATTCGTCCGAGGAATTATCTCTCTAATTTCTTTAACGCCGTTCTCCCCATTTGCGTTACTTATGGGTCCTTCAGTATCTTAACAATACTTTTATTTGATAATTTAACCAATTCAAGACTTTATAATAATATTAATAATTGTTTTAAATTATTAAAATAATATTTTGCTCTGGAGTAAATCATAAATATAATCCAAGTGATGATCCAATCCTAGATGAAATGATCAAGTAGTAAGAGTGAGTTTTAGGTTGACCATCAAGTGAAGAATGATGAGAAGTTGAAGAAGTAGAATGAGAAATAACTGTCGACCTGAGCGTGGTATTACAAGACCATTAAAGCCAACCCTAGGAACTAATAATAACAAACGAGCCCCTTTTCCATTCTTGTAAGAAAGTCTGGGGGTTTTGGGAAGTTGAAAGACGTCGTAATTCGTATAAATGATAGCGTGGCCGATCGAGTAGAGTAGGGTAACACACCACGTATCCATTGGAATGGCTCTGAAATTAGATCTCACCCTTGGAAGGTCCGAGAAGGCTTCGACAAATTCGGTTAGCCATTCAGGGGGTGGTGAAAAATGAAGCGACTAGACTTTGGGTTGGTAGATGAGTTTAGAGAGCTTTGAATTCTTGCTAGATGTGATCTTAGGTGCATTCTAATGTTAGTATACACAGATAGGAATAAGGGTAGATGGAGATTGAGATGAATATATGAAGGGGTGAGAGACAAAGCCTACCTAAAGAGGGTGCACTCGCATTGCTCCAGGCATCAGTCATATTATGTTTGCTCTGCTTGTTTACAATTGCTATGCTTCTCGTCGTGGTAATCTTGTACTTCCTACTTCTATTCTGTCCTCAGGATGTGTTCTAAGACACTGGAATTTGTCTAGTAGAGCATAGATTTTTTTCATTGTTTTTTTTTTTTTAATAAAAAAAAAAGAGATGAATTTTTTTTTAACTCAAAATATTAAAGAGATATTTTTATAACTCTTAAGTATGACTTGAACTGTTGGATATTTATTTAAACTTAAATATTTTATATAACTATGAAAATTTTAAAATTTAGTTTCGACAGTTTGTTAAATAAAATTAAATTTTTTGTTAAAACTCACCTCGAATTGACAAATGAAAAGTAAAATATCAGAACGAGACAATTTAATGTCGCCAGAGGCGTTACTTTTGGAAAGACAATAAAACGTTTGTAACGCGAAGACATTTCTTGGATTGAAAGTCATAAATATCATCTGCTAAATAAAGCTTCATCGTCATAGCGAGGGTTTTTGCATTGAAGAAAAGGGGAAAGAGGACAAAGACTCGTAACCCCATGTGACATTAAAGTATTGAAAGGAAAAGAGTCTTAAATGATATTCTCCCAAAATCTTGTAAAATAAAAAATATTGTTCATACTACAATCAAAGAGGGAAAAGAGTTGTTATTTTATTCTTTTCTCAAGTGGTTTGTGTAAATTCATAATTTTGTAAGAATCGAAAAGATATAGTTTTCTTAAATGATAGAAGTTGGATTCAAATGTAGCATTCTCTAATCATACACATTCCTAAATCTGATTCTTTTTCTATTTTTTTTTTCAAACTCTCTTAGATTGTTCTTTTTATTCTTGAGCTTAAAAAATACCCATTCTATATTCGCTAAACAAATGACGCTTGAAACAAACGAAAGGTACTGTATCTCTTTCATCTCATTGAAGAAAAAAATTCCCAAGAGAGTGAGTGAGACAAAAAATAACATAGGCATGTCTGGAATTTTTGTCGTACTGATGTGAAAAAATTTCGTCGTTTGGATTTTTCGTCTCGGTTAGCCAAACTTCTGTTTAATGGCTTGGGAGAAGAGTTGAAATTTTTCACCATTTTCTTAGTGACTGACGATCATTGATAGAATCTATCTAAAAACACTCCAACAAATGGTCATGATCTTATTTTTGTCAGGCAGATAGAGAAAAGGGTGCTAGATGTGAATTTTTAACCTCAGGTAGTTTGAATAGAGATAAAATCACCAAGCACAAATGATTATGAAAACAATTGGAGATAGTTTGGTAGAATTTACACGATTTAAAAGCTGGACGAAAATGAGGAAAAGAAGTAGAGATGGAAGAAAAGCAATTTTACGGATACTGATAGAGAAGCGAGTGGATGGAGAAGAGGTTTCTTTCATCAGAAAATAATTAAGGTTTTCTATGGACGATGATGGATTCGGAGTTGCCAGTTCGTTCAGTCAACGTCAGAGATCAACAATAGGTTCAATGGATGGAACGTTCCTTTATTTAAAATAGCTTTGTGTCCTCTCTTATTCCCTCTTTTGCTTTTCTGAATTTGGTCCAGGGGTGACAACCCTCTCGAAGACTCTCCTCTTTTTGGTTGCACCCATCAATCGAATCTATTTTTTTTTCGGTTAAATGTCGGTCTGTGATAACAATTTCGAATGACCAACAGTAACCATAATATAACTCCACTAAATAAACATCCAATCCTATTTCATTATTTTTTATAAACAAATTCAAATTAACAAATCAATATTATCTAGTTGATCATTTCATTCGTCTCGATAATATTGTTCATTAGTGAAGAAGTATTAATTTAAAAAATATTATATTGATTCAGCATTAATTTCTAAAGCAGAGCAATATTTTTTTGTCTATTCTGTGTATTTACAGTCGAGATATTTAATCCGTTTATCACTTTTAAAAGACAACGAGAGAATCAGAAAAAAAGGAAAATCCTTGCACCCTCTTAATCTGTCCTCAAGTTCTCCTTTTCTTCAGTGGGGAATGTAAGCCCCTTGTCGGCATATTGCGACGATTCGCGGCTATAAAAAGTTTGAGTGAGGGTGAGAGAGTCTCTTTTTCCTCGCTAGCTGTAAGCCAAGAAGCGAAAGGGGTTGCATTGCGCCCGAGAGTGACAAATGGCTTGGAATAATACCACCCAGGCTCGACGACATCCGGCAGGTTTCGTGCGCGTGGTTTAAAGAATTTTCTCTCTCCTTTCTTGTCTTTCTCTTCTTTTTATCATGTTATTCTTTCAACAATTGACAATGATTACATTGTCTAACAATTCTACAAAAACGTTGTACTACAATAATGTATTATTTATAATTAGTTTTCCGTAGAAATAATGAATTTTTTGGGTGAAATCAAGGATATAAAATGGCGTAGGTGTCAGAGAAATCTAATCAGCTAAAAGTGTGTTTAATTATGAGCGGTAGGACAGAGGAGTAGCAACATGGAGTATCCGGAGAGTGGCAATGAAAAAGAGAAAAGAAGAAAGTTATCATCAGTACCAATGGTAGAGACAGAGAGATGGGTATAGTATGCGCCTCTGTTTTCGGACTTTTCCATTAGCCGGATGAATCGTTAGTCTTTTGTTGACTTTTATTGGGGGCTACGCTGCCGCTGGTACGTCCCATGGTACCGGTGTAGTTGTTGGTGGAAGGAGCAGGAAGAGGGAAAGAGTAAAAAAAATGAAGAAATGTTATATCCAAACTCTGATTAATAAAGTAAGAGTCGTGTTTCCATGACCATGTGTCACAGAATCCTTGAAACGGTCACAAATTTACTTGGCTCCTTGCATCTCGGATAAAAATGTCTAGTCAACAAGTTTAAGACTTCATACTAACCAATAAAATATTCCCTGAAGCAGTCAGAATAAATATCATTTCAAGTTGAAATAAATTTCAATAAAACAATTAAAAGATTATTGAAGAATTTTAAATATTAAATTGTTGAATATTTTAAATTTCATAGTTTCATATCTAGATGTATTTCTACTCAAACAACTGCATTTAAAATCTAACTAAAGCTATATACAAGTCATGTTGGAGGATTGGCGAGTGCATTGAATACCACATGGAAGCTAAGAGAAGCCAGAGAAGTGGAGTGAATCCGAAGCAGTTCTCTCCCATTCGAATCGGAGGGTTAATTTTCTGGTCAGTTGGTCGCTTCTGGCTCTCCAGGGTTATAGCCCAGCGATCTCGAGGTCCGTAACAGCCGCGCTACTACTTTACCCCCTACATAAATATCCGGAATTAGCCATTTCTCCTGTTTTCTCCCTCGATGTCCAACCCCGTTTCTCTTGACTTCTTCTCCAGTCCTATACTGGATCCTACAGCAAGATACGCAAGAGCCACAAAGAGAGCAAGAGCAGGTCATTGTAGGGAGAAAGAAAAGGATGGTTGGATAACATGCTGGAGATTCTCTGCGATCACTTGACCGATTAAGGACCCAGGCAGGGCTTCGATTCAAGTGGCCATTCATCCCCTCCTGTGTAATGCAAGCACCGAGTAGATTGACGTAATTGAGGAGAAAACATGATGCAAGGTCTTGTTATAATTGCCTCATTTACAAGCAATTTATCCTTTCAACCTTAATCGATCTCTTGAATTTTTTAACATGAAAAAACGACCAATACCTTGGTAAATAGAGCAAGAAATCAACGAATAGAAAAAGGGTAGCGAGGATCGATTGCATTGGAGTTGAAAGAAGCGTTCAAGCTCTCGCTAGATAGTCAATAGTTGGTTGGAATGATTAAGAAAAGCTGTCGTAGCTGACTTTATGTCTTTTTACTCCTAGATAACCCTGGTCTAGGGAATTTGAGGGAGTCGTATAGGAGAGAAAAGACTCACCATCAGAATTGTCTCGTTTTTACTCACTGGGATTAAGAAGACCCGAAAGCTCCTTAAACTGTGGTATTGCCTAAGCTGGATACATGCCTGGCTATCCTGGAGAATTCACGAGCATCCTCTCTTTTGTCTGGATCATCCACCATCTCACACTCCGCTTTTGGGTGCCTTAAGTGAAGGGTTTCAACTGTGATGACCTTTCGAGAGCTTTTTAGAGTACTTCAGCCCTTCTAGCTAATAGTATCAGGACGACACATCACTTGAATTAAGACGCTTATACACTAACCAAAAACAAATAAAAAAAGTTAGAACAGAATTCGATTTTTTAATAAAAAAAAAAACTTTTTTCATTAGAAAAGTTATTTTCTTTGCTTGGAGATAAGATTTATCTTTTCGTTTTTTTTTTGATTGAAGAGGTTATAAAAAAAGTATGTAAGAAAATTTCGACTGTGTGATAAATGAAATTTAGATTGTTTAGGTGATTTGGAGATGGTGAGTGACCAGGAGCAACGCGATATGCAAAGAGATATTTTCGGTTCGGTTGGAATGCAAAGGAAGAAGCTTTATCCTGCTCGCATCTCATCTAGCGATTTACAGACAAGTCCTTCACCCTACATACTGGAAATAGTGGTAGGAGTAGTGGTAGATACGGAAAATGGAGATTCGTATGCCGGAACTCGTGTGGGAAAATCCAAGTAGAAGTATCCCTGGCTGGTCCAGTTACATCACCCTCTTCTCACTTTATCGTCTTCTCTCTCTCTTTCACTCAAACAAGACGAAAAGTTCTTCTTGGGTGCCCGGGGATTCGCAGATCGCAATCGGGATCAAGACCCGAAGGTCGAAGGAGGACTGATCCTGTATTTGAATACGGCAAGTCTCCCTTTACTCTCAGAGGACTACATGCATTTTAACTACCGGACAGATGCCGCGAATCTCACGCTGTCCGTCGTCTGGCGTCGCCAAGTTTCTCAACTATTCTCCCCATCTCACCCTCCGTCTGATAGAAGCGCATCAATTCCAAGGAGTAGATGGAAATATTTGCATTGCTAGCGAGCCAGAAAACTGAACTATCTCTGAAAAAATTATCTTTGAATCCTTTTCACAATCTAACTAATTTATTCAATGATCAGTTATTTAAATCTGATGGTAGATATTTCATAAAATGAAATTGGTGATTAGATCGTGACTCATGATTAGTAAGGTTGATGTGTTCATTCATGATTGGGTGTACATTAAATGGTAAAAGAAACCAGTGTTATTGAGAAAAAGAAAAGATAGAGAAACTTAGTATAAAGCTAGAGAAAGGGGTGGCTTACACCCCTTTCGTTTTCTCGGTAGCGTTGTAGCCGAGTCGGTACCACCAGAGGTGGATCTGGTTGGCCGCGGCGTTGGCGTCGGCGGCTGTCTTGGACAAAATCAATACTGTGGCCACCCACCCCTTCAGAGCACCCGTTGCCTTGCCCCTAAGGTTGTAGAGCAAGTCGGAGAGCCTGAGGTGGCAGGGGTTTGGCTGCAGATGCCGCGTAATTACCACCCTCAAGACACGTGTGGCGCTCGCGCATCCGCTATGTCCTCTCTCTCTTACGATTCTCCTGCTTCCTTTCACGCGCACCCCCTGATCATGATGGTGTGCTTACTGATGGTGGTGTGAGTACTAGTTCCAGAGGTATCTCTTTATTAAAAGTATAACTTGTGATCGTCGCACCAGATACTGAAGCTTTTCTCAAGGCTTTTAACTTTTTTCAAGTCTGTGTGGGTGTCTAGGATCTATAATGAATATTTTTTGTTTTTTTAACGTAAAGAGGTGATGAAATGTTAAATTGGTTCTTCGTATATTCACTAAAACTTTATTACATTTTTTTCATAACATTTTTCCTTGTCATTCATTTTTTTTTTCATGCGTTCTTTTAAAACTCAAACAGTATATGAAGAATTTCATCAAAAGATCTCCTATATTATTTATTTTTTTATTTTCAAATTTGATTTATAGCTGCAACATTCATAAAAGTTCAATGTTATAACAAAAAGAAAAAGACATTATAAATAAATATCTCTAAAGAATTAATAATCAATAATATTTGATAGAAAATAAAATCTAATATTCCTTATAAATTATCAATAAAAAAAAACTTATGTGAAAGAATCATTCTCTTATTTTGGTCAAAAATATTTAATAATGATCGTTACATAAAAATATGCTTTAGTTGTCATTTTATCTATTTACTGAGAGGCTCCTGATAAATTAGCATTTTCGTTCTAACAAGGTCCAGACTTTATCCCTGGGGGCTGACGTTAGGACCACCTACAACATACCACCCTTGCCGGACATTACAGGCATAGCTCTTCTGAACCCAACTATAACCCGACTGTTGCCTCCCTAGCTTTCTCTTTTGCTCTCTGCTATCGTAAGCGTCTTTTACATCCGGAAACAACCCTTATTAATAATAAAACTAACCTCTAGGGCTTGTGTAAATTAATTTTGTACTTATATAATTGGATTTGATTCAATATCATTCTCCAAGTTAGTAGTCTTAATATTTTCAATTAATACATTTTATTATTTAAATGTTAATCTTAATTATTTCAATGAGAACATCTAGATAGCTGAGTAAATACCTTAAAACGAAACCCCAAGCACGTAGACGACTAATCATATCGCTATTTCCTTTAATATCCGTATAATGTTGTCTCTTTCGCTCTCAGTCGATATGCATGCTATCCACTGTTGAGTTTTAGAGACTTCCGTTAAGGTTATAACGGTTTGCCCTACAGCTATGAACTCTCACTTCCAGTCTCTAAATATTTCAGTGGCCACGCAGTGGTGAGTTTAAAAAAGTCAATTAGAAAAATAATTAACTATTGAATTAATTCACATGAGAATTATGAGAAAATACAATACTTTGAGAATCTAGAAAGTAGTTTTTTACACCATTATCACGATTTATACAGTAACCTATACGTCCAGTAATGTCGATATAGTTTGAACTCTAACGATGTGCGTGCGTCTTCGTAGATTTGGCCAATGAAGACAAGCAATGAAAGGGTAGTATCATAAAATACTGGAGATTATTTCTTGCGATTGATTTTTATTGACACAAAAAATATTCATTAAAATTGTGATTAAGATTAGATTGATTATGGAGTGTAGATATAATTTTTAGAGCTTCTTTGAAAATTACCAAGCTAATATTTAGTTGAAGTTATATTAGATTTATTTGAACATAAATGACTTCAAATTTTTTCAATCGAGTTTAAATATTGACAGCTTGCGTTTTTTGAAGTTAATTCTGAGTTATTTATGTAAGTTTAAGTCAAGATTTATTTTTTGACTTGAAGTACAGAACCTTCGAAGAAGATCTGCTTTAAAAATTATCTTCATATTCGAGATAAAAATAAGACGCCTGCCACTGCGAATCTAAGCTTGTTAGGGTGTATCAAAATAATTCACATGAACTTTCAGTGATATGAGTACAAAAAAGAATGACTCAATTCTTTATAGATGACAAGGTGTTTGGCTCATTATTGTTTAACCATTCCAAGATTCTAATCCGATAGAACAAAAGTATAAGGATTGCTTTATAAAAGAGAGCAAAATTCACAATACATTTCAAGTAAAATTTACTTATATTAGGAATGATCAACTTTAAGATGTTATAATATCAGATGCAATACCATTTTGCATTCAAGAATACAATTTATACTAAAACAATAGAGGTTTTATATTAAGAAATGTAAAAATACATTTTTCCTTACACCTCTCGTTGCATTTTAAACTAACTAAAAATCATAAGAAAGTTTTTAGTGAAAAAATTTTTCTCACACCTAGACTTACCTCAAAAGAGAAGATACTTTTTAATAGAAAGATTTTTTATATACTGTCAATAGTTATTTAATTATAATTTTTTATTGAAGAAAAAAGATAAAACAAAAATAATATTTAACATTAAAAATATTTCTTTAATATCGTTGTCGCAATTAATAATATTTAATTGATTTTATTTCACAAAAAAAGCAAAATCTATTCTTGTCATTTTTAGTGGATTTCTCAGTAGCAAATTCGTGGTGACAGAGGGGAGGTACACGTGCCAAAGGGACACTGAATCTAACGAGCGGATCTACACGCTTAAACGGCGCTATCAAACCGAAACAAATCTTCTTTGGAATCCTCGTTGATCCCGGAGCACGAGAAAAAGAGAATAGGAAAGGCACGAAAGAGATGGAATGTGAATAAAGCAGAGGGTGAAACGGTGGACAGGATTTCTCGTTGTTAAAGCGAAATAGAGATAGTTGAGGAGAAAGCAAAGGTTGGACTAATGGTCGCGGAGGTATAGCTTACTGGCATGGTGTTACTATGTACTGTTGGGTGAATGCGTATGTATATAGTTTCCCTCGGGAGTTGAAAATGTGACGACGCTCTGCCGCCGAGATATTAAACTATAAATCCTTATCCCGCTACGCGGACCACCAGGAGCCACGTACGTGGCGAGGATCCTGTCTCTCTGTCCCCGGATACACTTGCTCAAATGCATACTCATTCTCTCACACTCCTCCTTCTTGACCCCTTCCTTCACTTTCGCACATTTTCATACAGACAACAGCATTTGTCAGCAAATCCGATGTTTTATAATATTTAAAAAGCAAAAATTACATCAAATAATATCATAATTGTCATTTGTGATTTTAATTATAAATCTAGGAAATATTTTTTAACCACAATAAAAATTTCTAAATGTTATCATTAACACTTGGAAGTGTAACTTATTTAGTAACTTTACAGTGAATTATTTTTTAATAATGAAAAGTCGATAAAATTGACAGCATATTTTTCAAAAAGATAGTTTAATATCACACTAAGTTTATTTTAAAATTTTTTATAATCATGTTGTAAAAGTAACGATAAATTAAACTCAATTTAACAATTAGTTTGCGAAAAATAAAATCTCTATGAAGCTTTATGAAAAACATTTTTAATTTTATAAAAGCTTTTTAGTTTCAATTGTTTTTAAAATCTGTAAAGCAGTTAATGATCAATCTTGATGATTTTTTTGATGTTTAATTTATAAAGTTACTAATTAACAAGTTTATAGTTAGCAAGAATAAAAACTTTTAAATATAAAACCGTAGTTTCTAGAAAGCAGTCTCCTACACTACATCATTACAATAAATAAAGAAATTTTCTCTGATCTAAATAAGATCTTTTAATAATCATCAAATTATATTTTTAAAAGCTTTGATTCATCAGTAGATTTTGAAATCGAAAAAACATTCCAAAGTATAGGAATTTAATTTTGATTTTAAATTTATTTTGAAAAGTCCAAAAAAGGTACTTTTTTGAACTTAAACTTAGATAAGAATTTTAGATGGCATTTACAGGCCGCCCGAAGGTTTTCTCATTGTGTCATTCATCGTAAAAAAGCTCGGGTGTCCCTGACGACGCCTGTGGGGTAGCTATCCCTCGCGTCTCTGACAGCACATACTCTCCTTCATCTTCTAGTGCTCGTTTTCACGCCCAAGTAGCCACGCGGACGTTCTCTTTGTAAGTCAAGTCTCAGAGGTCTTGTCATCGAGGTGAGTAAAGGAATGAGAGAGAGGAAAAGCTTGAACGACTGGTTTTCTACCACGTCACGCCCCGTCGACCCAAGGTGTATCGTTACTTGGTGCTGCTTTCACTTTGAGCGATGCCAAGGGGTTGAGAAGCTTGGGACTAGAAGGAGGGTAGGTCAGGGGGTGGCTTGCTCTTAGCCGCGTTAATGCTTTGGGGTGGGGAGCGTTAATTAATAATTGCAGGAGGGTCCGGAGGCAAGCCTTGAAGAGGGTAGAAGTAAAAGCTGTAAGGAAAGAGGAGATCATACATGTCTCTACCTTACTTAGTACTCCAACATCTACTCTTGCTTCTATACACCAACATTTTCCAACCACAATTTCATACCATTTTTAGTTTTTTTATTTGCTCTTAAAATTTTATCTTAGAACATTGATTAGTTTTGCCATAAAATCATAGTCAAATTGATAATGCTTAACAAATTTTTTCCAAATATTATTATCATGTTTCTGGTAGATTTTATTTAGACAAAGTTCCTGATTTTGTTATTTAATTGAAACAAAATAAATATCAGTAGAAGTGAATTGTAGCTGATATAAGATTCTACACCAATCTTTTGGATTTCTTTAACACCGGACACTACTGAACCAAGTGGACGAAGAGGAATATTTGCTTTCAGAATTCGTAACCAAAGGATGTTGGTAGTGAATAAGAGCAAGGGGAAACGCCTAGACTGGTTGGAGACCTGTCAGAGAGATAAATCGGCCTTGGCTTAATTAAATCTTCTTCCGCGCTAACCTAGCCACCTCATCCACATTCTCCTTCTGTTTCCGACGCTTTTCGACCCGCCGGACGCATGCTACAAGGGTCCGATTGTTTCAAGAATACACCCTTGATTTTAAGATAGTAAACATCACATTTTATTTAAATATTCTTCATCAGATCAACTTTTATATGTAAAACTCATTCTCATAAATTATATTCTCCTCTTCATATTTTCTTGTTATTTAATCAAAAACTATTGATTTATTGAAAATTTTGATGGGAATAAAAATATCGATTGAAGTTAAACTTCATGACTAAAATTCAGTGATAAATATTTGTTAGTTGAAATTTTCTTCGACAACCGCAATTATTCGTTGATTTTATTGTTCAATAGTTATGTCTGACCATCGCTATTTCTACAAGTCTTAGTCTGGATGAAAGGGGATAGCCTAATTCTTGAACAGACATCTCAATAACGTCGAGTTCTCGAGATCTCGGCAGCTCGAGGAGGAAGGCAAGCGTTTCATGAGAAACTATATCCTCACTACTATCTCGGCAATCGCGAGTTACGGGGTGGGTTACTGCCACAGCTCGACTACTGTAAAGGTGGTGGTAGAGGGAGGTTAAAAGGAAGTAGAGAGAGAGAAGGCAACATAAGGTGAAGAGAGAAAGAGGGTGGGTAGCTGTACGTCGATAGAGCGGCGCGCCGCGGAGGCCAAGATACGACACCGCCGCTACCGCCGGCAGACCCGTAAAGGGGTGGCCTGGGGTTCTATTCGCTCACTCTTCTGCTTCTCTCTCTCTCTCTCTTCTTTTCTCTCGAGCTCGGGAAGCATGACGGAGATACGGGGAACAAGAAGCTGCGACAGCTTGGATCATTCTGTCTCACTTACTCTGATATTCTCTGCTACTAACTCTGACTTAACTCTTCATACTTGAATTTCTTCTTTTTGTTGGCATAACGAAAGGCAGAAAATTTTTTTCTGAGACACAAATTTTCGCTCACTTCATTTTTTGAATTATCTTTGGATTTATTATATTTTTGGAACACTTTAAGAGAAACAAATTTTATTTTTTATCATCTTCATGATATAATCAGTAGTTGAGATTATAAATAATAGTATTTATGCGAACATTTTATCAATAATTATATAAATTCATTTAACTATTGGTAATATAATTAATGAATTAAAAGTTCATTTCTAATAGAAAAATGTCAAAATTCAGAAATAGAAATGTTATAAAAAATTCCAAGTATTAATTTTTATTATTGTTTGAATACAAAAATATATTAATAAAAAAACACATGTAAATGTTTTATTTTATAAATGATAATACATAATTCACACTTTTTCTAAAACATTCGATCTTTTGCAAACATGTTGGTTTTAAATTTATCATTTCAATAACTTTATTAATACAGAGTTATTTTTTAATTAACAGTTAGGGAATATTTGATAAAATATTTCCATGTCGATTGTATTGTCAATATTAATAAAAATACTCGCTTCAAATAAAACATTGACAATCATGAAAACAACTGCAAAATTAGTGAATATTTACTAATTCTTTAATTATAATAAAACAATTACTTGAAACGTTCGAATCAAGTTCAATGATTCAGCATGATTTTCACTGTTTCATTTTTAGAGAGTAGACTTGACGAAGAAAATTTCTTTGTTATCGAGAAATTAACGAGAAATTTTATCAGAAATAACAACGTGTGATTTGATGAGTATTTTTTTCGTTGGTAGATGAAATACCGATAGACATAACCATCGGTTAAACGGGTTGAATCGCGGGTGTTTCAGCGGGTACACAATTACGTACATGCGTATGTCGCAGTGGCTGATAGTAGGGTTGACGTAGCTATACCGGGTGACTATCGGTATTCAGTTAATTATGATCCTCACCCCCTTCAACATCGACCCCCGTATGAATTCTTGACGCGGGGGGTGTTGACGTCCCCGTGCCGAGCGCGCTTGTCATATCAACAGGAGCAATTCTATCTACGTCCCACCAACGATCCACGTCCTCTATACTATCGTAGGTGTGCACACTCAATCCATTGGATTCAGATAATTGACACCAATTATGCACTTGAGATTATTCCCAGTGATAAATACACTGTCAATTACTATTTTTCAATGACTATTTCACGTGTATTGCATTTACTTTTTCATTTCGATTAACAACAGACATAATAACTGCAGGTGGTTTTTGTGGAACCTTTATTTAATCTGATTCCAAAGTCACTGAATTCTTGTGAAAATAACTGAGAAGACAGTCGTTGGAGTTTAATAACTTGGTGAAAGAGGGAGAAAAGTCTTGGGTGGTCTACTTTCGTCTCACAAAGTGGTTTCGCGAAAAATATTGTTCAAGTTGGGGTAGAACACTCCGTAGAAGCTTGTATTTAATTAAATCTCCTGGGGTTACTTGATCGAACATCAATATCTCAAGCTTCTCAATTGCTTACTATTCCTGTAATGAAACACGCAACAAATATTTTCCAATGAAAAACATTCATCGACGATGAAGAATTTTTTCAACTCCTATTATTTATTTTATGAACAACAACAATATATGATCATAATTAAATTTAAATAAATATTATTATTCTTTTATGATTAATAACAGTAATTTATATGCCAATGCCAGTAAACAATAGATTCCATTATTATTTGATGATTTGAAAATTATTATTTATCAATTAGGAAGATTTTTGTCTGAAAATCAGTGACAATGAAAAGGAAAAGAGATGTACAGAATCAATTGCAAAGTAACGGCACGTTAAAATGAAATTAATCGAACTACCGTCGCACAGTAACCCCTGACTCCCCGTTCCTCTTATCCAAGGGGTGTCTAGCACTACTGTCGAGCATTCGGAATGAGAATCAAATGGGAAAATCCTCGTTGATGGAATACACTGTTAGTAAATTCGAGGCCTATTAGTTTTTTTTTAAAGACTCAAGTTAACTTTAGTCGACTAATCAATTTTACAATATATGTATTTTTTTCTAATGTTTATCCAATAATCAAGAATAAAAAAGGTTCAGAGCAGAGCGAAGCTTACCAGTCCATTAATCGATGAAGCAAGCAAGTGATCACCTGGAAGATTGGATGCGCGAACACGTAGTTAAGCCTAACCCCAACATCCGCAGCTATCTCGACCGATCGGTCGAATAATCGCTGCCTAATCGTGGCTTTCTGGATGCATTGCATACGTATACATTCAACCAAGCATCGTTAACGTCGAACCACACGTGTTTCCTTGACCTTCCTATCATCATCAACATTACCATTAACATTATCATCATCATCAGGATCATCAAGTAGTAGTTTAGCAATGCTAAAGTGCATTACGATCAAGAGACCTACAAATCTTGAACTGGTAAGCCTCAGACAGTTGATATATATCGAAAACAATCGCGTAGATTTTGTTGAAGGGTGTGGAAAAGCATTTTAGATTCTACGAAGGAAGCAAGGGGTTGGACGACGTGGCCTTTCAGAGCTAGAAATAGATGCTACATAACTCATTGTCTTCTGTGGGATGGAAGCTAGTGATGTACGACGGCTGTGGGACACTATGGTGAGACCCTACAACGTGAGAAAGATCGCAAGAGGAAGAGTAGGTAGGGTGGTTAAACCCTTAATAAGCCAAAGTGCACGCGAGTTGTGTGCAAAGAGTTTCCAACAACTGCAGGATTAAATGAGAGCAAGAGAGAGAAAGTGAGTGTTATAAGCGAGTATCCAATTGAATTATTACCCAAAGTGGGTTCAAGAGGTAAAAAAGTATGAGCATAAAAAAGGGGTATCGAATGAGTGAAACTAGGGATACTGTCTCTGATTCGAAAGGCTTTTTGCATCAGAACTCGTGAATCAATGCTACACCAAGTGCCGCTTTCATCCCGATTTTTACCGGATTCCGTTTAAAAGTGATAAATGCGCTGACTGGAAATATGACTGAGAAAAATGCTTGAAAAGAGTTAGGTGAGAGTAGCAAGGCTTGGAGAAATCGAAAAACTAATATCCGTTCCCGGAGGCCGTTTGTTTTGTATTGTTTCGGACGCTGCGTATCCCTAGAACGGTTGTCTTGGGGTGATTGAGTATCTCCATTCTTTATAGCTTTTTTCCTTGTTTCAACTTCATATCCACTGTTTACTGATGACTTTTTTTGTAAGATAGAAACTCCAGGGAAATGGAAAAATCATTTCATGTAATGAACTGAGCTGTTATTTTAAACTTCTAATGCCTCAAATGTTTGCTTTATTGCATTTATGCGTCCTCAGGCAAAGGATCATTGCAGAGGATTTCTAAGATTATCTAGGACTTGATTATCATAGTTTAATATATCTATTTTTTCATTGCTATACCAAGTATTGAATGACTGAAAAATTCTATAAAATTTCTAGAATATTTATAATATTGACAAATTAATGATGATTGGATTATCAAGCACAAACTGTCTCTAATGATTCTTGGAGATGTTAAAGACTTTAAAGATCAGTTCAATGAATGGATTTTTGATGCTTGAAAAAAATTGAAAAGAGTAACGTAAGTGATAATTAAAAGGATAGTTGAAAAGTTACTTTGGTGTTTGTTCATAATCACTGATAACTCGAGAACTTATAAAAACTTTGAAAATCTTGTTCTCTTTCTCCTTCTATAGCGCGTATTGCTACTTTGAGTTTCCTTGTACTATCTCTCTCTTTTTCACTCTTATAACCCCTCTGTATTCCGACCGAGAAGTTGGTTTACCGCCCCCAGGGGTGGTTAGCGGGTCTAGTTAAGGGGCGTCTTAATTACCCACGGTAATGAACACCTTGTCGTAAAAACTTGCGTCGGTTTAATTATTTTAACGCCGTCTTTTCTTTACTCTGACGATTCTCTTGTTCGGTTACCCCGATTGGGGATTGTACTCTTATTTAACTCGTCATCTCTCATTTTTCAAATTTCTCTCCATCGAGAAATAACTGTTGAATGATTTTTAGAATTTGCTTGCTTAGATTTACATCGAATAAAATATTTAGCTTCAATCACAACAAAGATTGCTGTTAGTGGATATGTCATTTGGCTCAATTGCTTGTGCCACTTTTTTTCTCGGATATTTTTGGAAGGGTGTCTTTTGATTTGCTCGACTGCGAGGGTGATGGTTTGTGAGTTGTTGACGATGTGCTGGATAAAAGGAAGGGAAATGCTTGGTTGTAACTATATCTAGTATTATACTACACCCTCCGATGCTTTTTAATATTTAAAAGCACGTCTGAAATATGCCGATTCTTACACATAAATACTAAGGGATGGAGGAAGTAGATGAACAGAGAGAAAGAATGAAAGTGTTCTTACTTCTATTTACCAGTGAGGGAGAAGAATATAGAAAGCGCTTGGCAAAGTGACTCAATGATTTATTTGTCACACCCCCAACCCCGTTATGCTGATGGTTTACCGTCAGAAAATTTGCATTTTCCACGAGTACTCAGGCTATATGAAAGTGTCTTGTTTAAATGCTAAAGTCAATTATCTTTTTCTTATTTAAGTGGAAAATGCAGCTTAATTTTGCATTTTCTCAAGAATTTAACAAATTTACGATGCATTCACGTCATTTTAGTTTAAAATTTTTCAATTTTGGCATATTTAACTATCAAAAGACGAAAAAAAAATCACAAAAATAGAAAATAATTATCATGATTTATATAATGTGATTTTTGCCATATGTTTGCTGAGATTTTTCTTAAATTTGAGTTAATATTCGTAAATCTGTATGCTAGTAATAATAAATCAAAACAACCCCTTGGAAATGAGGGTCTCAAAACATCTGACATCTTTCTTCAAAAAATTGATTCTTCCACCAAGGCAGGACGTGCGAGAAAAAGTCGGACCACATGACGCTAAGGGTTGAAAAGTATTTTTTTTTCTTTTTTCACCCTCGCCACGTCCCGAAGACGTTCCAGCTTGAAAGCAATGAAGGACAGAGTGAAATAGTCCACAAGCTCGTGCAGAAAACGATATGCCAGGAATTCTTGGGTTGGAGTCATTGCGCCCTTAATTAAAAATCCAACAACCACCCCCTGAGTTTTCAGTAGTCGCAAACGAAAAAGAAAAACGTGAACAGACCCCTACTAGCAACTCGACGAGCTAAAATGGGGGTGAACGAGCTGGCCAGAGTTAAGGGTGGCAGCCAGCCGGTCGTACGTCGACGCAAACCGCATTCTTTCGTTTAATTCCCGCGAATTTATATGAGCACAATGGTACTACTGCCACATCTACTCTTCCCCTCTCTTCACCACCACCTTTCCCAAACCCATCCCTTGGTGACGCGAAAAACAACTTTGAAAAGTATTGCTTTGGGTAATTGGATTCGACGAGACACCTCTTACGATCTTGTATTCGCGATGGGATTGTTTCTTTATTTGCTTTTTTGGGGACCCCAACCCCCATTTGGTAGATAAAATGTCCTAATAAAAGTGCTAGAAAAAACTTAGTGCAGCAATAATTTTTTTATTTCATTTATTTCCAAGTGAAGTATGAGCAAGCATAGACATAACTTTTTTTTTATTTTATTTTTTTTTCTAATTTAATGTATAAAATTAATTCCACCGAATAGGTATTAAATTAAAAATAGTTATTATTATGAATAAAATTAAAAAAAGAATTATGAAAAACAAAATGTACTGTTTAATTTTAAAAAAAAAATTTAGTAGACGTTAGAGGTATGAGTATTTTCTTTTCATAGTTTAAAAGTAGAAGGGATAATTCACGCTCGTTCTCAGATGTTCACTTCAATCTTTTGGCGAATATTTGAAGAGGCCAGATCAAAGTTCCGCGTCTGGTCAATTTCATCAACATTTGAATACGAGTTTGAACTCACCCTTCCTTCCTACTTCTTCTCGTTTCTTCTTCGCTCACTCGAAATAGTACTACAGTTTTTCCCCTTGATTCTCGAGGTTCCATACTCTCTTTTGCTTATTCTCGAAAAAAAGAAAATAAAAGAGATACAAATCGATAAAGAGAGAAATGGCGAGAGAAGTAGCGGAAACTTTTCAAAGTCTTTCCTGTACGAAAGGAAACCCAACTTCTTTGCTATCCAAAAGACCATCTAGATTGAACTCTTTTCACATTATCTCATATTGATTGCAAAGAAAATTAATTTGATACATCCAAGAGATATACATGAACCGGCAATTAAAAAATTCCAACGAGAAACAGTTTTATCTTTGTATAGAGAATATAGTGTTGGGTAAAGTAGGGAACGGAAATCATGATCAGACATGAATAAGTAGCTAGATATTAAGGAAGGGTGCGGCTTGAGAGGTGCGCCGCGATCAAAGCGTAATTTTAATTAGGTAGATTATACAAAAAGATAAAAATTATTAAAATTATTGCCTTAATGAAAGGGAGCTGTCGACGAGTTACTAGAGGGGAGGAACGCGTAATTAAACGTTGGGGATAGTCATCCTTCGTACTCCTGCGCTTCTTTGCTCAAAGGGACTCCTAATATAACATTTGAAAAATCATCTTCAAAATGAACAAACAAGATGTATTGATTCATCAATACAGTGAATAGAGATTTAATATGAAGCTTAATTATTTTGATCATCATCCAAGTTGTCATCAGTATCCAAGAATGAATCGTTGGCTCACTGATGAACCATGATGAGCAAAATTTTGTCTTCAAGAAGTATTTTGCTGGCTGCCGACATTAAATCGGCACCTATCGACCGCAAGGTGATACCACATTCCCTCCTCCGATGCCCTTCGTGGCCAATGATCGAGCTTGGCCCCCTTAAACCACAAACCAACCGCAAGACGATGCGCAGAACGATGCCTCGCCCATCACAAGCTACGCAACATCAACCACAAAACAAAATGGTGACGAAATTCCACCTGGATGGACTTAAATCTCTTGAAGAATTTTTTTTTTTTTTTTTCCTTAACAAGTAAATTGAAATAAAAAAAAAATGTGAAGATTCCAGTCGCATTATTGGTTGCATTGGAAGTATTGAAATAGACAAGGGTTGAAAAGTTGAGCTGGAAAAGAATTCGTGATGGTATTGAAGTTTTATGTAAGTAAGAAGGTAAAGAATTGTGTAACGAATAAATCAGAAGATAAAAAATAGAGAAAGAAAGGATTGAAGTGAAGAAAAGAGAAAACAAGTGGATGAACGATAGAGAGATGAAACCTGGAGTCTGAGGTGGGCCAGCGTGGCCGTTGTGGCGCGGCTGGGATCCCGCGCTCTCGCGATGAGACTGGAAGGGGTTTTTGAAAGAGGACTGGTGGTTGGAGGTGGCGGAGGAAAAGGTGGCTGCTTTCTAGCTACGATACGGATGAGAATATGTAGGTGTGGAAGAAGAAGAGAGCCGGAGCAAGAGGAGTAAAGGGTGGTCCACCCTTCTTAGTCGCTCTCACCTTCTATTTCTGCTCCTCTCTTGGTTCTATACTCATCTAGTGATGTGGTGGGGGTTGCCTAGCTACCGGCGAGACCCGGCTAAGATACTTGGAAAGCTCTCATGCTTTAGCTTGGCTTCATCTAGTCCACCGAATCTTGTCTTTTTTCTCACTTGTTTAACATGTTCTAAGGGTCAGTTTGAGTCCTTCAAGAGCATAGCAACCAAGTGTCTATCTCGAAAAATTTTCCGAGCTCTATGAAATGTTGATAAAAATTTTCCTCCCAGCTTGTTTAATTTTCTTTCTTGGAAAATTAATCTTTCAGGTAATTAGTAAGCATGAAGTTTGAAAAAAATATTCAATCTTTTTTACTGAAGTAAAAAAAGCCGTTCATTAGGTGCTGAAGATAAGAAGTTAGAGTTTGAAAAAAAAAATTTTTTTTATTCAGTACCAGTGTCGACCTCTATTGGGTGGTAGATAAGAATGTTTTAAGAAAAAGCTCCAACTTCTTGGCTCTCTTTTAACCCTAAGAAACCACCCCCGTGGTAATGTAGCTTGCGAGTAAGCATCAAGGACAGCCGGTAAAAGAGGGAAAGAAATAAGGAAAGCATCTTAAAGAAGTGGCGCTACCTTCGCAATCTTAAGAGGGTGAAATAAGAAATTTTTAAGTTCAAAAAATATTCACTTTTAAGAGGATGGCGCTGCTATTCTGAAATAAAACGGATGCTTAAGTTGAAGAGAGTAATAAGGATTCATGAGGAGATGAAACAAAAATAGAAAAGTGCAAAATTTAATCAAAACAAACATTCTAATGGAGATGATTCACATGCGAGTTAAGTAAAGGGTAATGTAGTTTAGGGAAAGGTACTTGGAGTTGTGAAACTATGGACAACTTAAAGAGTTGAATGTGTATAAGGGAAGAGGAGGTATAGTAGATCTAGATACATACATAAGTACAAGAGTATTCAAGATAAGACATGGAGTAGAGAGTAGAGAAGCAATGTTTAGCATGTAGATGAAGATCTTGGTAATCAAGGGTTGCTTTCGCTCAAACTACCCCAGGGACCCACTTCGTCAAGTCTCACTTATTTCCTCGCACTCTATTCCGCACACGATTGCACGCATAAATTATTCAAGGCTTAATTAAAAAACATATTTAATCTGTGGAAATAATTCATTGGCGTTCACGCAATGACTTCTAGACAACATCTCTCTCTCTCTCTTTCGTTTCTGTACTTTCTCCCTTTCTCTTTATCAGGCAAAATGATCGGGTTGGCAAAATTCTCTTGGCCATAATCGTGAGGGCAAAAAGTAATTTCCCGAGCAGGACAAAGGGTGATTTTGCATGGGAGTTACTGGGGACTGATCGTCGATGGGGTTTAACAGTGACCGGTGCATGTAACGACCAACTATCCAAGCTCTTTTACCTTTGTTACATCATCCAGCCTCTTTCTCTGTTGTCTCTTGTACGCGAGTGATGAAACTGCCACGTGTTCAGTATGCGTAGCTACTCTATCCACTTGCTCTCCTGGTATGTAGGGCTCTGGGACATTTTTTCCTTTATTTTTCAACTCTTTTATGGATTGCCTCTTGTTCTACCTCATGTAGGTCAACCTCAATCAATTTAATTACGAGGTTCATTGTTTTTTTAATTGAGATTAATTTTTTTTTTGGTTTAGGGTGAAAATGTATTTTATATTATTGATGTCGAATAATAATAAACGAAGAGGAAATGATTTTAAAATGCTAACAAGAGACTTGCAGACGATAAATCGGCACGGCCAACTGGTCGAAGCAACGAACCATGTCCAGTTTGCTCGAGCTCATACCATTTGACATTCACTACATGCTATTCTCCATACTCCATTATCCGTATTCTACTTCGTTCTCTACCCTCTCCACTTTACCCCATTATGCCGGTGTACCGCGTATCAACGACAGTACTAACCTACCCTTAACATTCGTGTGGTTTGACAGTGAGTAGACTTGTCTATCCAAGTGTTCTCTTGATCAATCTTGATGATAATTTATATCGAATACATTATAAATTATCCTCAAATGCTTATGAACATCATTTACAACTACCTAGAACATTCAACACTTGGGATTCAAACTTCAACTGTCATTTTTTTTTCTCTTCGAAATTGATATCCAATTTGAATAAGCTTTAGTAATGATAGATTTTAAGTGAAATTTTATTCTAAATTGATTTTAGACTTGATTAGAATGTTGTAAATAAAATACACAGTAGAATCAAATCGTGAATTAATTAATTAAATGAAATATTCTCGAAATGATTTATTCGTAGAATTCCAAACACAAATTCTTGAAAAAAAAAATCAGAATAGAAAGCAGTAAATGTAGAATCCAGTACAGGCTTAATTAAATCTTCGAAAATTTGCATATACCTCTGTCTGAATCATTTCAGAACCCTTTCGAGATCCCTCGAGTACAAGAGTAAAGCCCTTTGTCGAGATTCACGCCGTTATTTTGTGTTCCTCAAGAGTAGAAAGGATGGTAAAACATCCAGAAGCTGGGTGAGAGAAGAAAAGCAAAGCCAGAAGTAGAAAGGCAATTAGAATAGTTTAGATAATCAAAAGAGGAATAAAGGTTGGAGAATTTATGTTAAATAAAAACATTAAATTTTGTTTGCTTTAAATACATTTTTTATTTCGACTCGGTCAAAAACTACGACAACAACAGTCGGATATGTATATGGGAAATAATTATTGAAGTTAATTAATTTTCTTGGAAATATTTCATACTTTTGCTTCATTTATTTTTGATGATATCCCACTTCGGTTGAATCAGAAGCTGGTTATCATTCTTACACTTTATAGTTTTTTTCTTTTAGAGAGTGAGAGATTCAGAGTCGCCAAAAAATTTATTCTAATTTTATTCATTTGAAACCCCCACGAAAAAAATAATTTATTTATATTTTTTAATTGCATATTTAATGATAGGCTATTGTTTTTTTTTTGTTTTATTTTCTAGCTAATGTATCACCAAAATTACATTGTATATGAGAGTATAAATCTTGAATTGCAGATATTTTATTTTTTTGTGGGGGGAAAAGTAATTTATTGAAAATTGCACAGACCCAAAAAGTTTGTTTAACATAAATAGATATTTATATACTTTAAAACGTAAAGAAATTATTCTTAGGTTGCTTCAATAATAATAATCTATATGTACATTTTATTTACATATTTCAGTCTCACTCTCATAAATTCTCATCATTTCATTCCCCATCATTATATTCACATTCTTACACTTTTGCTAAAATTCGTTGATGCAGGACACAACCAATGAAACCAATACCACTAAGAGCGGTTTTAGATAAAGCGTCGGGTGCGTCACTTTTCCTACAAGTCGATTACAAGGTAATGCCCAAGATTGCACGACTTTTAAAAAATTTTTTACATAAAAGTCGAGAAACAAAAAATGATATAGAGTCACAACTCTCGAATTTGTTAAATTAAATTTTATAGTTCACCAAAGCACCAATCACTCAATAAGGTCTCCAGACATTATTGTCTGGCCTGACTTCTTCTTGTCTGACACTACAGCTTTCTGCGACGGCTGTTTGTTCTGAACTTTCCGAGTTCTGAAATTGATTGCCGTAGATCTGAGAATAAAGGATGCTAGGTAACACACCAGGCGTTGGAAAGTAGTTTCCATAATTTTGTCCAAAGCCTTCTTCATGAACTGGACTGTCAGTGGTGTTGGAATCAGTTGAAAGTGAACGAGGAGACACATAATCTTGGTATCTTTGGGTTGTTCCCGACATCAAAGTGCTCAAGGGGTCTAGAGGATCAGCTTGACCAGGTGTTGTGGTATCTGGGACCACTAGAAATAAATTATCACATTCTTCAGGTAATTCATTGATTTTACATAGTTATAATGAACATTTACATCTAATTATTACATGAGATTATACAATCATTTGTAATCATTTATCAGGACTATACAATAAGAAGAAAAAAATATCTCCAAGTTTAACTTTGAAAAGCTTTTACAACTTTAAGCAAAGATGTATCATATTTAATCTCAAATATTATTTAATTTTGTTATCTTACTTATTGAAAATGATTGAATAATCTTAATTACAAAATTAATTAAAAGGAGGTATTTCAAACACTGATTTATTTTTGAAATAAACTTTTCAAATAATTCTGATGATAATTTCTTTTCAGAGTATTAAGTAGTTTGGAGAATAATAATTGAGGAATTCTTACATGACGATACTGAGGAGAAAGCATCTTGCTGAGGAGTCCTCGAGCTATTGCCGGAGGTGACGTTAGGGGAGCCAGCAGTAGAATCAGGAGCAGTTGGTGTGCTCATAGCAGCAGCTCCTGAGAAAGTAGTTAACGAAGAAGCTGGTGCGGATGGTGGTGGTGGTGGTGGAGGGAATGGAGCTTGAGCTGCACAGGATGACAGTGGTCCTGGTAAATATCCGGCATACCCAGCAGTACTACCGTATCCCCAAGAGTTGCCCGGCGTCAATCCAAACTGAGACATGTCTACATCACAGAGACATATTGTCATATGTAGATAGCAATGGAGATGACGCTTTGTCACATATCCCAGACAAATCAATCTATTTCCTTTGAGTTGCTGTATCGACAACTATATTTTTGCGGACGTCCTGGGATGGATTTACTGATGAGAAAGAGAAAGCAGTGGATGAGGAGATGGTGGAGATGTGAAGAGGGAGAATGAGAAAACGTGGGATAGTGCTCATATGAAGGGGATGAGAGATCAAAGGGTTGGTCGTCCCTGCGCAACGGCCAACTCAAATAACCGAGTTCGCTTGGCCCGTCGCGGCTGGACTAACCCTAAATACTGGAACGTAGCTTTTATCTCACTCTTGCTTCTGTTCTCTTCGGCATATCGTAGCCATGAAATATATAGGTAGTTTCGAGACTAACGAATTCCTCGCAATCCCCGAGGAGCCTCATTTTATTTTTGACTTTTTTAGGTGCTCGCAACTTGTGGGATCGAAATAAATTTGAATGGACCGTTCGTCGATGTGGCTGTGGATAATTCGCATGGTGAGATGATAAAAAGGGAGCCAAATAAAAAGCTTAATAGGTAAGTTAACGCTAATAGCTGACGACTCATAATGTAATTACAGGAAACTCAATACATAAATACATTATTTTTATGTATTATTTATTTACTAAAAGTTTTAGAATAATTGAATTGAATTTTTCAGATTTTATTCTAACAGCCAAAAAACGTAAAATAACATTGAACAAAGAAAAGTTATTTTCATTTTAAATTAGATAATTGAGGACTAATTTTTTAAATAATTTACTCACATAAATCAATACAAACGAAAGGTTTCAATAGCTAAAAGTTGATGGTTTAGTTATACTAAAACCACACGAATGAAGCTTAAGTGTAAAAAAATTAATAAAGGAAATATTCGCGAGCGTATGTATGTACACTTATTGGGGAATTTTTTCTACATATATTGGAGAGGTCATCTCAGGGAATTCATTAAACGGAGGGTAGTTTGCGTGTTTACGTTTTTTTTTTATTTCGATGTTTATTTATTTTTCATTTTTTTTTAATCGTTACTTTTAAATATTTTATCTTGACTTTTTTTTATAAAAAATATATCTGTAGTAGAAAGTCGAACCCACAGGAACTCGTGTGCGAATTTGGTAGCTCGTAGGGTCGACGAAAGTGTAGCAGTAGTAGTATAGCAGTATATACACGTATATGTATATTCGACCTCGAGCCTTCTCTGGCAAGCCCTTTAATATAATATTTAATCTAGCTTTGAACAGGCTTGCGGTTACTGTCTGGGCAAAAAGCCTGAGAGAAGGAGAAAGAGAAACGAAGCAGGGAGTAGTGTATATAAATTTAGAAGGAGTTGAAAAGAGATTAGAGGAAGAGAGACATTGGCTTATTGCAATCTGGTAGAACTCTTAGATCTTATTAACTTTCTCATGAATAAAACAATAAAAAATGCATTCACTTACTTTGACAATTTCCAGGCATTGCATGGCGAAATGAAGAAAGCGGATCACGTGGCTGCAGAGGATTCGGCAGTGGCTGAAGTGGATTCGGTAGAGGTTGAAGTGAATCAACAAGAGGTGATGCAAAAAACGGTGTTCCTCTTTGTGAAGCAAATGCAAATGCATGAAATTGTTGCTGATGCCCTAGAAATGACAGCACTACCATCAATCGTGCGCCTGTTCCAACTACTTTAGTCAATTTTTTTAATTATCCATCTTTAAATTATATTAGTTATTCATTAATAATAATAATCATCATCATCATATAGATGAATATTTAAAATAAATTATATTTAAAAAAAAGTTTATTTTCGATTTTAATTTTCTGAGATATATTTCAGGGAATCTTCGGACAGGTCAATTGAAGTTGACACTGAAAATCCCCGAGAGGACACGAGAGGCGCTGATATATTTTATTTCCGTGCTTCGGTTCTCGGTGTCGGCAACCCAATTAAAGACGTCCCAGCAGGCGTTCAGCGGCTACAGGATGCAAGGGAAAGAGGAGAGAAGAGCACATCTCTGTGGCTCATCCTTTCTCTTCTCCTGTGTAAAGAGACAGAGAGGAGACCCCCATACGATCAACTAATGCGAATGTTGAAGGCACTAGAGACCGTTTGAAACCAACTAAATAGAGAGAGACTAAGCATTGAAGAGAGAAGAGAGTCCTACAGATCCCCGTCGTCCCCGATAATCCAATCGAAACCCTAATTCTAACCCGGCAACCCGAAATTCCCGCTAGTTTGCTGAATAGGTATGCTCGATCGAGACACAATGGCACAACGACGGAATACCGACGGCTGACGACTAACGAGATCCGGTTAAAACATCAGCGACTAAAGCTTCCCTTTTTCTTGACAGTTCATGAGCTTACTTGGTTCTTTTTTCGTAGCTCCTTAGAGTTTAATTCATTAAATTAGTCTTGGTTAGGATAGATTTTATTTTTCGTTTTGTGGTTATTACGATTTAATTATAATTAACTAACAAATCAAATGCATCAATACATTTAATTAGAAGAAAGCATGATGGAAATTTAACAGTTCCATTTTCTTCATAATTACTTTATGATGTTCATGGTAGTTTTATTTATATGTTTTATAAGAAATAAAAAATAACTTTACTTTTATTTTGTAAATAATTATAACAGAACGAAAGAAAAAATAAGAATGTTTTTAATCAAGAAAAATGTCATTATTAATTAAAAGGAGTTTTTAACTGATTGTAGTTTATTATTGATTTCATTGGATTCAGTTATCGAGGTGTGAGCTGCCAAGGGAATCTGCCAGCTGTCAACGACAGCTTCTCATTTTGTGCCAAAGCCTTACACTGAAACGACACCCCCGCGAAACTTCTTGTCCCTAAATTTCGTTGTCGTCAATTGTATATCTCTTGGACTACTATAGAGGCAGCCCGAATAGAAAACACGTCATCTGATCCAGAAGCTTCCACACACATATCGACTAAACCTATATGTAAGCAAGAAGGAAACCCTTCTCAATCAATTTCCTTGGGTGGTTACTTCCAGAGAGGTAAAAGGAGACGAATAAGAGAGAAGAGGGAGAGTCATGAGGACCGAGGGTTGAATGTGTAATGAATTGCTTGTTTAATTAATTACAACCCTCTCACCCGGGACCAACACCAGTTCGGGCCAAGACTCATTTATCCTCATGTCAAACCGCGTCCACGTAAGCACCACCCACGTCTTCGAAAGCTCAGCGAGCTTTGACCACCACTGAAGAAACCTTCAAACTTATAATATTAAAAAAGTTTTATTAGAAAATATGCATAATTAACTATTTAATAGTAAGTGTTTAATGCAAATATTATCTTGATATTTATAACTCAATAATTGACGAGTAACAAAATTTTTGATAAAATAAATTAATAACACTGCATGAAAAATAATTAATAAAGTGATGCTTTCTTAATGGAAGATTTTTCTTGAAAAAAATGTAATCAGTGTTATTTTTATTTATTTTGTTATTTAGAATTTAAATTTCTGTGGAGAAGCATAAAATTATCTTGAAGAACAAAGAAAAATATTTTCCACAATGGTGAACCTTGGAACACAAAAAGCTGAGCAATAAATGTTACTCCACATACAGAGCAATTTTTACTTGAGTGCTAAATTTACACCAAAGACGTAAAAAAATGACTTCAAAAGTAAGTTTTTTATTCTAGTTCTCGTTATCTCCAAAATATAAATATCAGCTAACAGTTTTTAATCACAAATATTTTTCTTATAAAAATATTTTAAACAAAACCACTGAATATAATATATAAATTTCAGTTGCCATTTTCTCTAAACTATTTAGAGTAGGTTGACAATGTATTGCTCATTCACGTCTTAATGAGATATTGTCTCATCTTACTCTAAGTTCTCATGTTTCTTATTGTGTTCAGAATAGAATTCTGATATTATATCACTCTAAAAAAGAAGAAGCCACCCAAGACGATACCTTAGTATATCATGATAGTAATTTTAGATGTTTATTTTCATGAAAGATACCGCCAAAGGATTTGTTTGTGATGAAATTTGTCTAGAACCACCTGAACCCTAAATCGTGGAGCTTCTGAATCATGAACTTCAAACCGCGGGTGGTCCGCAGATGTAGCCACGGCGGCGGTCGTGGTCTCAAATATGTAAGTTTACTCCCAATCTACTCCTATTTTTAGATCTCCAGCTATTGAAGTCTTTAATATGCTTATGAACATTAATATCATTACTGGAATAGAGATCGACATGTGATATTTTATCAACGAAGCATGAAGAATATTATTCAAGTAATAAAATTAAAACTCCAAAGGTGTAAATGATAATTATTAACAATAATGTATGAAGTTAACGAAACAATGTTAATTGAAGACTCAAATAAAATCTTATTAGGATTACTTTAGCTAGATCTCTAAGTAGTTTTGCTAATGCTCGAGAGCTAAGTTGGAGACAAACTAGACAACGTGAATAACTAACTCTAGGTAATTGTATGTCCCAAAAGGGTCGCGACACAGGACCAAGAAATGGGCGTGAACTTTAGCAAGTTTGTAGGCGGTAGCTAACAATGTACAATATCTTGGTAGCTAAACCCGCAGTCCTTCATCAGCGTTATGCCTTGGTCTCCTTTCTCGTAGTCTTATTGCTTCGTGTGCACAAGTTATAAATAAACGGCAATTTCATCGAGACTTAGCACCGTTTAGACAGTAAATTAACCACACAAAAGGCAACAGTATTCATCTTTGAACTAATTCACATAACTTTCATTATTTTACACTTTTATTAAAGCAAACGTCTAGGCTTAAAATAACTTTTTTTGACTGTTTTAATAAGATATTTTATTGAAAATAATTAAATAATAATAATCAACTAATAGTATTGATAATGAAATAATAATGCTTACAGTGATACTCACTGGTCTTGGAACGAGGCTCTCTTGGACCATCGACCGTGACTTTGATGGCTTTGGTGTAGGTAGCCACTTGGGGCGGTGTCGTTGATACAGTTATCGTAAGGGTGAAGCTTTTGCCTATGCATAAATCATCATAACATTAAATTTGGCCGAAATGGTTGGATGGAAAAGGACGAGTATGTGAAAGCTTGTATATAAAATATTGAAAGTGTGTTCTCTGAGTTTGGTAACCATCAGGACCTCTATGTGCTTTTCCATTAAGCTTTTCTGGTAAATATGCATCGCAGGCATTGTCACCGAAAGTTTGCAAACCCGGTTATCTACTGGAACTCGGGCTAATCGAATTAAGCCACAGTAATGTATCGAAAGGACAATATATAGAATGTAAAAAGCTGCTACGATAATTGTACTAAAGGAAAAAATGATAGAAAAACTACTTACTAGCTTACTTGAGATAAAGATTATATTTTTTTTAATCCATTTATAAACCATCAAGACTGATTTATATCAGCAAAGCTTTAAGATAATTCTTATTTTCAATAAATACTTAAAAAAATTAGACCTTGTTTAAGAGATTTTCGAATGTATAAAAACATTTCTATCAAGGTTCCAAAAAATCATTAAGATATTGTTAAAAAGTGTAAAAGGCTTTTTAATGTAAAAAGGTACTTATTAAATCTTGAAAAAAAATTTATCAAGTAAGTTTCGACAGCAGAAATAGTCCGTTGGAATAGAAGGTAAAGAACATAGAAGGGTGGTAAATGAGCGAGGGTGTAAGAGAAAGGGCTGATCGTACACGGGAAACGTTTAAAAACCTGTATAGAGAGAAATAGTAAGAGAAAGACTAGACTTTTAATGGTTTTGGCGACTGGCACCGAGGGTGATACCCGAGTTCTCTTGTGCGTATATAGGATGGTAGTATGATACCTTGTTTCTTGTTGTATGCTACGCTCTAACACATTGAGTGTTTCTATAGGGTGAAAGTGAAAAGACAGTGGTAAATTGGTGGGAACGTCAGAGCGAGAGACTCGAACGATAGCGTGACTGTCTCGCGACGTGAGGGAGGTTATCATGGCAAGAGAAACTCGCGTGGCCAACCACCCTGTGGCCACGCTCGACACTCGCCGATATACTCAACTCACTTCTCTCTTCATCAATTGTAGAATATCGATAATATTTTTCAAGATTATCAAGTGGTTAAATATCGGCATTTTTAATCTAAGGTAAAATAAAGGATTTTCAAGAGGATTCCTTGAGAATAGAGAAGAGATGAGATGGATTTAACGCGTCAGTCATTTGTCTGGGATTAACTCTCAATTGTTTTTGGCAAGCGTAGCATTAACATAAGCTTGAATGAAGGATGTTCGAGAAGACGTTTCTCTAGACTTTGAAAGCCTTGATTATTCTCAAAGTCCTTTTGAAATCCTTGGCTCTTCTACATAGATTCTTCTGTTCTTAACATTCTATCATGATCCATTTAACTTAGCAATAATCGATGATGATCATCTTTTCTGATGTCGTGAGTTTAGAAAGATTTATTAGAAAATAATTTACTAGCAAAATTTTTTAAGTTTATAATATTAATCTAGAATATTTCATCCAAACTATTTATTATTTGCTATTATTATTAAATATTTTGAGAAATATTAGAAATATTTGTGGTTATAAAAAAGATGAAGAGAAGCTATAAAGCTAAAAAGCATACTTGAACTAATAACCTTAATTGAAACTTCAGTAAAACCTCAATTAATATACCCTTCTGTTTCTCAAGATAACCCTTCTTCTTGAGTAGATGAGAGAGCAGTGAAAGGGATTTAAGGGAAATAGGGATAAATATCTGTTTTAGGCTCTCGGAAATTTTAACATTACAGGAAATAGAAAAAAAATTGTCTGATATGCCTTAGATAATCAAGATGCTAATTTTTTTGAAGCTCTTCAGAATTGTAGGATTTTTAATTTAAAAATATATCAATGATAGTAAAGAATGATAGATTAAGCATTAGCTAAGAAAAGGCTAAAGTTTCATTTCAAGGCAATTACTGAAATAGGAAGGAATACTGTACAAAGTTGGTGGACAAATAAAAGCCATTACCCATCCCCGCGCAATATAAATACAAGGCTTGAAGAATCCAAAAGCTCCCTTTGAAATGTTTCCCACAGCTTTCTTAAAGAAGGGAGCCAGGAAAAATGAGGGTGGTTGAGACATCCATGACCTACCCTTACTATGGTGGAAATTCTTCCTTCACACTCTCTTATTCCCTATTTCTACTTCCTGTTCACTTTCTTCCCTCTTTCTTGAGGTTTATAATGTCAACGTAGAGGGTTGTAAGAAACTTTCAAGTTTTGTGAATGAAACAAGATAAGTTACTTTTGCTAACTTCAATGAAATAATATTCACTGAATTTCATTCACAATTACTAACATTTCACAAAATCATGTCTTATGATGATAATTTAAAGGTGTAAGTAAATATCTAACTCACCTCTACCACTTCTTCCGACGAACCTTAAGTCGTTAAATTTAGCTACTTGATTCTTCATCAGAGCTGTGGAATTTCTCAGCTCAGCACAACAATTTTCGTCATTTCCTGCTCTGACAGTAACTAAAGTTCCATCACCAACTTCCCCTAGGGCTACTACTTTAAAAGCCACAGGCAGAGTCTTATTAGACCTCCAATGAGCTGGCAGAACTGTGCATACGAGATGTGGAGATCCTGTAAATTTCATAAGTTGAAAATAATTGTTTTCATGTATTCAAATTTTTTTGAGCAACGTAACATAATAATCTATTGTTTTATAGGATTAAATTAAAAAACTCTTCAACTACGGTGCACTATCTTCATACTTAAACGATTAACGATTAATATTCTCCATCAATGAATCAACTACCCTTATTGATTACATGTGCACTGTAAATCCAAGTGCATCCTTGTTACACATCTAAACATATTAAATATGACGTTAATTGACTACAATGTTAATCAAATGGGTAACGTCATATTTAACATGTTTAAATGTGTAACAAAAATGCACTTGGATTTACAGCGTCAATGATGTAATAATTGATTGTTTTAGAATACCTGTCTTCACAAGTTCTCCAGGATGTTCACTGACGAAATCACCAAGTGTTCTTTCTGTCAGGATATCCGTAGTCATCTTTGTGTAAGCATCCGTCAGAGGAGAGACTCCAGACTCTGGTGAGGCAGCAGTCCCAGGTGCTGATGCTCCAGTCAACTGCATTCTGCTTCCAGTTGTTTCAGTAGTTTCACTTGAACTTGCGGTCCCCGCTGAATCAGTAGAAGATGCGGTTCTTACTGATCCTCCTGTTCCAGTCACTGTGGTACTACCAGCTCCAGGGCCGTTACACCGACCGAAAATATCCATAGGCAATCAGGACATCGGGTATGAGCGACGCTCAGTTTCTCGAGTTAAACGTGAGTATGGCATGTTTATTGATAACTTATCTTCCCGACGGCTCTCGAGATGGCGTAGATTTTAATCTTCAACGAGCTAAATGATACTCTTGACTTCTATCATAGAAGCTTGTTTTTTATTTTCTCACGGACGTCTAGGATTTTGATTTTCATCAGAAAAGACATCGTTTTGATACTGAAAAAGAAACAGTTCAACTATATGAGTAATTTTTGCATAAATAATTTGGAAATAATTAAAAATATAAATTGAAAAATGTTTGTTCTATTCAGTTTATGGTTTTAATATTAAATAAATATTATGTGAAAAACTTTGTGCACACAATTTGCAATTTTGAGTTGCACTACTTGTAACTTGATACCAAATGTATTAAATGTTATAATGGCAAAATTTGTTATTGAAACGATCGTTCATTTTTCTAATTAAACAAACGAATATCCGAGATGAAACTGTGATCATAGTACTGCTTAATGTTTGATTATAATTTGATAGTTCGGAAAGTACGTTATTGAAGGATGTTATTTAAAATTCTATAGTTAAAATTACCTTTATTATTTGTAAGAGCTATAAGAGGGGATTGTGAGTGGGACTTTAAAAACTTTTAATCGCGCTCGCGTGACGTCGACGTTCATTCAGTAATTTTTGCGTACGTCACTTTCAGTGACACGCGGCTGCTGCATTCAAGGGGAGTAAAAGAGTGCAAAAGAGAGTGGGTGCAGAATGGAATATAGAGGGGAGAACGAATCGACGAGATTCAAGGGTGGGGGAGAAAAAAATAGGGGAAAAGAACGCAGTGGAGTGGCACCATTCAACCCCCACATGAATGCTACGCACGAATGCCGCGTGTCAAACTTGCACGTGCTCCAATCTGTCCACGTTGTGTCATCTTTAACTGCAACTTTTTTCGACACTTTTATGGCACGACTGTCTTGAGTGATCAGATCAAAATAAACATTATTTTTGAAAAATCATAACGCATCGTTTATCATGTAATTCGCGGATTCATATAACCTAATTATTATATGATCATAATTTTTTTTTAATCATTGTAATTATTACACTATTGAAAAAATTGTCTTGACGCGACGGCTCTTTGATTATCGCCTTGCTTCGCATTCAAGTCTCTTCAAGAAAATCTATTTCTTAAAGAAAAGTTTAAGAAAAGTTGGCAACATAATTAGTTATTTCAATTTTTTTATACAATTTGTAATGTAAATATGATCGTTTTCAGTCAGTTTCATATTGTGTTTTGTGTTAATTAATTTTAAAAAGTATTAAACTGCAGAATATTTCTTTTCTAAACTTTGCATTTAAAATGCAATAAATAATTTCGAATATATTTTATTCAAGACAATGAAGGTTTTATATCATTTTAAATAATAAATGATTATTCAAAAAATATTGTTATCCAGTTTATCACCAAGAAGTTTATTAAATTTATCAGCGTTTTCTCAATTGGTATTTTTACAAGATTGTCATCGAGTTTAGATAGAATTTGTTCGGTTATATTTCCGTGATTTAACCTAATTATTGATCTATGATAGATTAAAAAACATGTAATCCACAGAACAACCGAAAATCTTACTTGAAAAAATGTTGAAATAATTTTTATCACCGTACTTGATCACCAAATTGATTGTGAATAAACTTGAACAGATATTTCAAAAACCAGACCAAATGATGAATAAAACAATATAAACTCCGAAAGAAACACTAGACTAATTCACTAATCACAGTCACAATCACAGAAAAACTTGGATAAAAAATGATTAAATTGTCGAAATGATTTGAAATTGCACACCACGTTGAAGAAGATAAAAATACCAAAAGCTCAATGGGTGATGACTAAGATTTAATAATAATAGTATTTAGAATAGAAGGATGTTGATCTCGAAATGCCCGGTGGACCACTAACTATAATTTGGGGCGGTACGTATGAGGCAACAGCCGTTGACGCACTGGTCCATGCCTACACACGCAGCATCCCCTTCTCGACTGATCCTCCTCACACCCCTCCATGGAACCGCATGCTCCCACCACCCTTTCATTTGATTCTCTCTCCACTTCTCTAACCCTCTCACTCGATTCCAGCATCACAGCATCATTTTCTATCTCACAGACGTTCTTCTTGTTTCATCATCAGTCCGTCTTCCTTTCTCATGTATCGTAAAGACACTTTATCTCATGCAAAACAGCTTTAGCTTCTCTGTTGGTCAGTTATTTTCTCTTTTCTTTGTCCATTCGACTTTCTGTCTTGTAAAGCAACCCTTTTACCCTTTTGCCTCTTTTATTCGCAACAAAAGAAAATTCTTACAAAAACTACTTTTATTTATTTACCATTTTGTTTTCTCATAAAAATTAGTCTGATTTCATTCTCTTTCTTACAATCAAAAAAAAAAGGAAAGAATTATTTTTCATTCTTTGTATTTTATTTTTTCTTTTTACTACTATTGCTGGTTTTTTTTCAGTAGAAATAAATCCAATTTTATCTTATAAATAATACGTGTAGAACAAAAGATTGGTATCATGATTTTCTGCCGTTATTTTACCACCGTTTGCTGATAGTTTGTTGATGAAAAAAAATAGCAGTGAGGAAATTATTGAGTGTAAACAATAAAAAATGAGTGTTTTAGATAGGGATGAAACGAGAGAGGAAATCCGGCGTGACAAACACTGCGAATGTTGCCAGGACTATCGTCGTATTGACAAACGACCTAGCGCGCGCGTTCGTGTGGACGTTCTCGTATTCGACGAGATTCGAATTATCTCTGTTGCAGCTTGTCAATGCAAATGCCGTACCTACATTCAATTACCGCTCGTCACGCTTCGATCAACATACTCAGGAAGATGATTTCTAAGTTCAAACATTTTTATGCCCTTTTCAATCAACCAACTGATTAAATTCAATTGTTGTTACAATTTTTTTTTATATTTAAATATATTTTTTCTGAATACCGTTGATTAATTATAACACCTAGAACCTTCAGTAAATCCTATTTTAAAAATTGTTCATTCTGAATTATTCAAATAATTAAACTTTTTAGTATCTAATAATAAATTAGGTTGATCATATAATGATATATAACCAATTTGCCACTAATCATGTCGTGTTTAATTTGCATTTCTGAAAAAGAGCATTTATGGTTCAAATAATTACAATTACAGAATCAATACTTAATTACTATCGATTCTCTAATGAAAATACTTACCTTTGAATGGATAATGAAATGTCATTATATTCTAGTGTGAAATAAATTCTTTTGTATTGTATACATAAATAGAGTATCACGTGTCTTCCTAAAGTAAACAATGATTTTAAAAAACGCGGGAAAAAAATGGAAGCACGTGAGGCGGAAATATCGCCGAGGTACACCGCGTATCACTTGTATTCAGACAAATTGGTGGAACCGGAGGCACGACAAACGGAGGGCGTACGTGCGAGAGGATAAAACGTGTCCCAAGCACCACACAAAAGTAGTAATAGCAGTACAGAAGAGAGTTGAATACTAGTGGAAAAGTCCTCTCCGCCTCTTGGTTTTCGTCGTTGCTCTCGTTTCATCGCGCTACTCGCGGTCTCCCTCTCGCACCCCTAAACTTCAGTGGAATGAGTTAAGCACCCACCCATGACTCGTTTTCCCCTAGTTTCCGATGAGACCGCCCTTCTCCATCCGGCTTTCCAACCCCCACGCTAACTTGGGGGAAAGGTGGTAGGGACTTTAGTGAACATGTGTAACACGCAGCCTTGATTGCGCGGCCTTGTAAAAATTATTACTATGGCCACGAGGTTTTTTCCTTCCTTTTTCAACTTCATCCCTCTTTTTCCCACACTCAGGTATGCTCTGAAGTGTAGCGGCCTCGTCGCTCAAAGCTTCAACTACGAAAAACGAACATCCGATTTTTTTCCCGCTGGTACTTTTTTCAAACACCGACTGTCGGCATTTCAGAACTGAAAAAATTAGATTTTTTTATCTGATGAGGGTGTTGGGGATGATTTGCTATTCTTAACAGTTTATCAATTATTTATTCAAGCTTTTTATCACCGTGAAAAAAATTTAAAAAATTATAAGAATTAATTTGAGTGATAAGAAGGAAAGAGAATCTTGGAAGATTTAGAAGAATTGATAACGTGGATTATTCATTGATTTTTTAAAGATAATAGTGAGTAGACACTTTAGATCAGACTACACCAGCTTTCCTGATTGCTGGTCGAAGCAAGGCTAACCACAGAATCGGAGGCAAGATGGCAAAAGTAAGTTAAGAGGGAGAGGGTGAATGAGAAGCCAAAGGGGCGGTGCTTTGTGGCCTAGGACAGCCCACCAGCGCATCCTCATTCTTCGCCTTTTCCCCCACTCTGGAAACTTAAGATTTCGCGAACTTTCTTGTCGATAAATCATTTCCAGAAAGCAGAAAAAATCGGTACAACTACCCTTTGCGTTCAAGAACTATGCAAAGTAATACGCTCACTTAAAATATCTTCAATCACTGATCAACTTAATAACACTTTCTTAGAAATACAAATAATCTTATTAATAGTTTAAGAAAAAAAGTCATATATCAATTGAAAAAAAATGATTGAAAAAATTAAACTGTTCAATTGAAAATTAAAGATCATTTGAACACTTAATATGATGACAAAAAAAATTATTTAAGATGAAAATCTTAATTTGAATCAGACTTAAGCATGCTTTCTTAGTAGATTTCAAACCACCCCTGTTTTGTTGAAGCATTCACTGAGAGAGGGCGGCACATGTTCTGTTTTACTTGATTCTCTGTCAGCAAAAAAGTGCACCGAGTATTAAATATCACGAAGGTTGTTCCATTGAAAAAAAAAAAACAAAAATTTAAAACAAGTGAATAAATATCAAAAGCAGTGAACCGTACAGTACTTGAATCATATCTAATAATCTGGTATTTGTTCTTTTAAAAATGAAGGGCAGTAAAGGGAAAAAATGTTGAGTTTTCTAGGATGAATTTTGTTGGCGTTTAGGGGTGGTTAAAGAGGGAGTAGAGTCCGGCAAATACATCTATACATGTATGAGGGTGAGAGAGAATATGTGAAAGTGGGAAAGGAGAGAAAGAGAGAGAAGAGAGAGTAAGTACACGTACGATAGTAAAACGACAAGCCGACGATGAGGGAGTCGTGTACATACGAGCGTCACACAGTGTTTTGTTCGCGCGCGATGGACGCGTCGCCATAGCGACCAGGGGTTGTTTATTATTGCGTCCAGCGCAAGGACGAGGAGTGAAGAGAGGTTGGCAGTGGATATAGAGAAGAGAGTGAAGGGGTCAAAAGGGTTAGAGACTCGTGTGGTGTAGATCAGAGAGGGAGAAGGGAGCAATCGGCAAGCATGAATACAGAAAGAGCAAAAGAGAAAGAGAGAGTGAAGAGTGGGAGATAAAGCTTTATAGTGAGAGGGCAAAAGAGAGGGAGTTTAAAGTGCGAGTGAGAGCAAGTCATGCCTGGTGGCCGACCACACGAGCCTGAAAAACACATTTACCACCCTCTGTACCCCGGCGTGGTAATGAGAGTTCGATAAAGCGCCGTTACCAGTTTGACGTCAGGCGATTTTTCAACTCTACTCTTTCGACATGACCAAAATTTGATCCTTTCATACACACAAAGTGAGGATCCTTTTCATCAATTTTTTATTAGCCATGCTGAGTTATCATGTACGAACATTCATCAATTACTAATCAATGAATAAAATAAAAAAATATTGTTCCATTGTCATTAGAATAATAAATATAATTATTTGTTTAATAAAATAGTAGATCCTCTTGATTTTGTTAAATAAATAAATTATTTTTAAATAAACTTTTATCACAAATAATTTTTTTGTTTCTATAGATAATTATTATTATAATATTTTTAAAAAAGTCTTTAATAAGTTGGAGCAAAAAATTATTCTGTTTAAAAAAAAAAAGGGAACGTATATATCTGAATATTATTTTATACTAAACATACACTTTTTCGCTATGAAATGTTTTCTGCTGATTGTCAGTCTGATTTTTTATCTAGAAATTCTGTTTCAGTCTGCTTTAGAAGTTGGAATCTCTGACCAAACTTACCAATAAAAGATCCAACAGATCGGAAACTAGTAACTATCAAAGTGCATTGAAGAGTGTGACAGCAAGTAAGAGAAAGACAGTGAGAGTAAGCGATAGATGGGTCAGCACAGGAAGTCCGGAAACTCGTATCAGCGCCTGGGAATCTGTGCTGTCAGCTTCAGATAGACCACGAGGGATAAATGCCTTGGCCACGACTTCCCTAAGCGTTTTTTATAGATGTAGAAGCTATTGAAAAACTAACAGCAAATGTACGTACAAAGACATTATCTAGATAACAAAGGAAAATATTTAAGGTGCAAAAAAACAAGTTAGTGGAGATGATTATGTAGTTTTTATAACACAGAGACACATCATAGATCAATTTTGAAAACAAAGTATAAAAGGATAGAGAACTTATTGTTGCTATTAATGCAAAGATACTTTAAATCTTTTATGTTTCAAACAATAATATTAACCTAATATTATTTATTATTTTATTAATAAATATTATTAGCAACTGAACTTTTCTGGCCAACTGTTCTTCGATGCAGTAATGCTTGATGTCTGAAATAAATTCTTATTTCTGACTAGATATAGTATCAAGAAAATGAAATTATAAATAATTTCTATTAACTAAAAAATGCAAAAAAAATAATTTTACAAAATTATGTAAAATTGATTCTAATTCTTCAAAAACTATCTATAGTTGTATCACTTTAGAGATAAAAATAAGAACAATAGCGATTATTATAAAGCACATGACCCGAGACATAATTAAAAAGTATTTTTTTAACTTCAAAGTTTTCAATTGCAACTTTGAAATTGAAATTCGAATTACAAGTATATAATCATATGTATAATTTAAACCTATTTTTGACTTCAATTTTGTTGTTTCGTCCCATAAACAAAGTTGAGGTTAAAAATCGATCTTATGCAACCTATTTTGAACCTCAAAGATGTATCAATACCATTCAAACAATAATATAAAAATTAATGATGACATTGATGACCAAAATAAGATTCATAGATCAGTCTGAGATATCAAAATCTTCAATAGGGCTGATGATTTCCAAAATGGAATTGAATTATAGGCAGCAATTGGAACATTCAAGAAATTAAAGATTTTGAAGTTGAATTTAAACTTTAAATTTAGTCTCGGGAATCGATGATGTTTTTTAGTGAGGATAATATCTTATATAAAAACCAACTAGAATTTGATAGTTGATTGGAGTGATAAGTCATTGTTTCTAAGTATCTTTTCAAATTATATGACCGTACGAAGTTCTTGTGAGTTTTTTATCAGTTAGGCCAGTAAATTTATTAATTTATATTATTATGATTTTATTATAATGATTGCAGCCAAAAATATTACAACCGCCCATCACTTAAACCCCTTAGCCAAAACAATTACCATAATAATTAAAAAATTTAACATAAATTAGTTTTTCTATTATTTGAGAATGAATGATGAATTTAATATAAGTCCTTTTTTCCATGATTATAAAATTTTATTTGTAATAATGAACCCAGATGAGATAATTACTTTTTAATGATCTACAAATGAATCAATTAATAGACTATTTATCTATTAAATAATATTGATGAAAAATGTTAAATAGAAAAATGGAGTAATATAAAATAGCATAAACGGAAAGGCAATTAAAATTAAATGACAAGATCCTGTTTACAAGCTACGCGAGAAAGTCTGACTTACCGAAAACTCGCGATATCCGTTCACCTGGTCAAGGTATATAATTCTGTTTCTCCCTTTTTCCTGTTCAAGCGTATACAAATGTACAACAAAACGAGCAGAATTTAGAAGCGCCAAAATTACCTAGAGGTTTAATTTACATCCAGGGTATAGTACGATCGCCTAATGACCGGTTAACCGGTTCACCGCACTCGGAATCATTAAGAGAGGCGTTTCGTTTGTCTCTTCCCCTAACTGGCTGTTTAGTCTGGTCAGGAAGTGCGCTTTTTCAAACGTCACACTGGCTACTCAACCCTCACAGTAATCATTTCTACTTGTAGTCTATTATTAGCGGATCAGACAATTAGTTTTTACTTTTAATGCTTATTTTTTGTACCTTTAATTTCAGGATAATTTTCAGCTAATCGAAAATAATTTTAAATCATTCGATATATGTCTTATCAACGAAAATACTTTTTTTGTTTAAATTACAAATTTATTCTGATCTCTTCTATTTATTAAGTATTCGTTTTTTTTTACATTCTTTTCATAGGATTAAGACAATAATTTTAAAAATGTAGAGTTAAATTCAATTATTAACAGAACATTTTTTTCTGATTTTATTAAACATTCTTTTTGTAAAAAAAGAATGAGAATAAGTCGAAAATAATATTGAATACTTCAAGTATTTTTAAAAATTAAATTATTATATAATTTAGATACAAATACTGGAAAATTGTGGAGTAATCACATTATCATATTATCAAAGTACTGTAATATTTTATATATTCTGCTCCGAATACTTCTCCTATAGAAGATGATGTCCTGGTAAATGATAAATTTTTGTGCTACTAGACGATATGAGAAATTTTTTAAAACTACTAGAGTATTCCAGTAGTAGGCGAGATTGACATATCACTAGCTCAACATTTCGAAGCTTAATTCAACATTTGGTCAGGAATGAACCACTTGCTCTGACCACTAGGTTAAATGTTGATGAGATTTTTTTTAATCGAAAATATTTCTATGGAACAGGGTTTTAAAATCCTACCTGGGATTAAATTTAAAGTTTAAATTCAACTTCGAAATCTTTAATGTTCCAATTGCCGCTTACAATTCAATTCCATTTTGGAAATCATCAACCTTATTGAAGATTTTTAATCTCAGACTGATCTATGAATCTTATTTTGGTCATCAATGTCATCATGAATTTTTATATCATTGTTTGTATGGTATTGATACATTTTTGAGGTTTAAAATAAGTTGTACAAAATGGATTTTTAACCTCAACTTTGTTTAAGCGGACCAAACAACCAAATTGAAGACAAAAAAGTGCTTAGATTATTTAAAATTTGACATGATAATAAACAATTGTTAAAAGTCGTAGAGAATGTGGTTGAATAAGTGGTGTACCATCGTTCACACAGAAAATGTCCTCGATGGGTATTAACTAAAAACCGAACAACCAACGTGACCTCCAATAGCACGCAAACAGCGGACTTTGGGTGAACCCTCGAGGGGCGCATCGGTAGATACACATACGAATGATATGGATGGAATCGCGAACCAACAGTCCAGAGAGAGGGACGCCTGATACAGGAGAGTGCCGTGACAGGTTTGTATAGAAGCTCGTTTCGACGTACGAACGATACGTTAAGCTGTGATGTCCAGGATGAGGGGAAAAGAGACGAGAGGAGAGCATGAGAGAGGCTTCCATACTCTTCCAATGTGTACACGAGAGTCCGGGTTGCGCACAAACATGCAATGGGGGGTAGAAAATACCCAACCTGTCCATCATCCTCTCGTATATAGTGACGGCGTTGGTGGTAACTGAGCGTCCAGAGCTTCATTTTGTCAGCTGAGAGACCAAAAGGTAGCAAGAGAGGGTCTTTGGATATTCGATGAGCCTCACCGAGGCTTGTAGAACATCCTGTGAACCAGCACAAAGGCCAATAAATAACCTTTATTGGTTTTGGTTGTTAAAAATTTTTTTGGCTTTTTTCCTTGTGTTGCAAAAATGCAACAAAGAAATTTTTATTGGCTTGATGACTTTGAACTTACAAAGACATTTTAAACGCTACAATATATCACATTACATTTCGTTTTTCATTAGTTATAAAGGGTTATATAACCTAAGCTACTGCTTTAATTTATATTTTAAAATTATTTATATATTTGAAACTTTTATTCAAATGGAAATTTTCTACTGCTAATTCTATCACAGATACAGAAAAAAAACTAAATAAAAATTTTTTAAGTAAAATATTTGCATAATTGAATTTTTTAAATTACCATACTTTAATTAAAACTCAATTTAGTGAATATACATATCGTCAAGAAAAATTATAAAGAGAGTTATTTATAAAAATCTCCAAATAGTATAAATAATAATTACTATGAATAAATGATTATGAGAAAAATGTGCTCCAAATAATTGAATGTCAATAAACTCAATAGAGATAAGTAAAGTAGAAGTATTTAAAGAAATATAAAAAAATATAAATAAATTTATAATCGTAAGTGAGTGTTTAAGGTGATAAAAGTCAATGAGATGAAGCTTTTTGACGTGAACGCCCGCATTGAGAGTTGGGTGTTCACTGGTTGTGTCGCACAGAAATAATTTTCCTGGTTGACGCGCGGCTGGCAACGGGCCGGCTCGTGCACACTACACACCATACCAGGTCAAAGTGTGAATAGGAAGAGTGGATATTAGTAAAAGAGGAAAAGGGAGAAAAGCATAAAGTAGAAAGAGAAAACGGAGAACAGACCAGGAGCGCACATTTCGCGGTGTTGGGGGTGTCGGGGGTGGTTCACCAGTACCGCGGAAGCCTGAGGGGGAGGAGAACAAGGAGTAAAGAGAGTGAGAGAGGAGGATGGGTGGTCGACAGTGAGGGTATTTGTTGGCGCGAGTGGCTAGCCAGTCGGATTACCACCGAGCAGTGTGGAGTGAGCAGGGGTAGTCCTGGATATTCAGGCAAAGAGGATCAAGGGGCAAGGGGCCACAGAGCTTGGCATCAGAACGACACAGTTTCACTCGACGAAAAATGTAGTCGAGTACTGAACGAGTGAGAGCTGGTTATGGAACGGACGGATGGACGAGAGAAGAGAGAGAGAGAGAGTAGACCACTGCTGGAAAATTTACACGCATCACGGGGGCGATATGCTGAATAGCGAGGGTTAAAAGAGCATTGCTAATGGCCCTACTCGGTTATTTTGTGGATTTTTATAATATGAACACCAGCGGCCACTGAATCTTGTTCTATATATCTACCGTTTTTACTTTTACATTCACCAGTGGTCTACATGCAACTATATCGTTGTACAGACATATGTATGGCTATTTTTTTTTATCTATTTTTCATGTTGATGGATTTGACTTTAGTCATCTTTTTGGGATCAAAGGATCATGGAGTAATCATCATCATGATGGATTATGGTACATATAGTTCATTAAACATATAGAAAGTGATGTAGATAAAATGAGAATGAATTTTAGGGTCTCTTTGATATAGTACTCAATAATGTGATAATTTAATTATTTAATCAGTTTAATGCTTGCTCGATGACGTGTAGACAAGGAAATACAATTATACTAATTGATAACATCAATTTTTTGTTGATTATTAGAAAAATTTACGCTTCTTATTTGTGATAGTCATCATTAGAATTTTATTTTAATACAATGTCTGAAAATACTTATATAAGATGAAAAAAAATTTTTTGTAGTGACTAAAAATATTTAAATATTATTAAATAAATTATCGAATTAACTTTTACAATAAATAAATGCCAATAGTAATCATGGCAAAACCATAAAACGTTTTTTTTTTCTAAAAATTGATTAAACGTTTCGACAAAAAACAAATTTATATTAATATAGACAAATTTAGTTGTGAGTTGGAGTAAATAAGTAAATTATTGTAAAGAATTGGCGAAAATAATAACAATAAAAGATATACTTCCTATTTAAACAGGCTCATTTAGCAGCAGGCAAACAATCGGTCATAATGAGCTTCTGTGAAAGCAACAGAGTGAGGAAAGTCGTTACTAAATGCGGCCGATAAATTGCACGGAACTTAACAATATACAGAACAGGAATTGCGAGGATTGAGGGTAAAAGAGGAAAGAGGAGAGAATACAAAGAAAAAAGTATAAAAAAAAAGAGAAAGAGGAATGAGGTAGTATTGGTCTGTGAGGGGTAAAGAGTAGTGAGCACACTAGTGTGCTATTCGCGTCGACGTGGACTTGGGGGGTGGGTGGCAAAGCGGACACATATACCTACTCGTGTTAGCAACCCCATTGATCTGGCGGTGGACGCGGCAAAAACGAGCCTCGACCAGAGGGTTGAAAATTTGCGGAGTGCTGAGCCGTCGCTGTGTGGGTGATGGTGGTGGAGGTGGGAAGGGGTTACTCTGGGCTCTGGTCGACCAGTGTGGTGGCGAGTAAGTGGGAAAGAGAGTATGTAAAATGAGAATACTAAAGAGAGATACAAATGGGTGAGTTGGCAACGGTGAAAACGTGGCCTACCCATCCGTCCTGTCGAGATTCGGTCGGTTTGTTGGCCTCACGATCTATGGATGGATTCTGCACCCTTGTTTTATGCCACCCTCTTGTGCTACGTGAAAGAGCTGCTCTCCAGAAACCCTCGGATATCAGTTTGAGTGGGTTAGCGTGACAATACTTCAAACTTCTTTACAACCAATAAAGTTTGCTCCCACTATCATCTTTTTTTTTTTTTTTTACATATACATTTTTTAAAAAATAGTTCATAAATTGGAAGATTAAAATTCATCAATTCAAACTGCTATGAGAATTTTTTAGACACAAGTAGATTTATTAAGACTATCAGACATAATTTAGAAATCTATAAACACATTAGTACCAAGAATTTATTAATAAAAAATTCTCTAATTAATAAATCACTCAATTGGATTGGCATTCGAACCGATTAAAGTTGATTTCAAGTTAATCTAAAGAAAATGAAGTAATTATTATCGATTATTTAATTTAATTTTTGTGTATTTTGAAATGATTTTAATAGACGAGAAATGATGAAGGGTTGAGATTTGGTTGAAATTCGAATGTGTAGACCGGCGTCCAATCGCTGTTTCGATTCAGCGACTCGTAAAACAATACGCGGCTGATTACTCGATAACTCTTGTGGAGGGAAAAGGGTGTATAAAGGGTGGTGCAGAGGCAGGAAAGTACATAGAGGGTGTAAAGAGAAAGAGAGACAGAGTGAATGTGTATCAGGGTTGGCTGGGCTTTGCAATTCATACGCAACGGAATTACCGGTTTACGCGCCGATGCAGACATATACCTAACCCTGTATACATGGCAAATGCTAATCGCGTTCGATCCAATATCCTTATCACGCTATCGAATTATCCTTTGCATACATCAGTGTGATATCACTATTCTCTGACAGACATTTCGGCGAAAATTTTCCAAAGAATAAAAGTAAAAAATTATTGGTCCATTGGTTGTTGAAGTAATAGACTTATTGCATCAAAGATAGAACATCAAAGTCGGTTGTTCTCGTGCCCCTGGAGTGGCACGCAGTCTCGTGGAACCAAAAAATATTTCAAATCCCTAAAACATCTGTCAGGTATCACTCCCTCTCTGCTTAAGAGACAAGGCGTGCGCCACTGTCCGCGTTAAATCAGGTGAGACATTAACAAAGACCATCATTCTTTTATTTATTTCTCTCTTTAACCGTAATATCTATCATCCTCCAGTCCTGACGTTTCTTTCACCAGAAAGAAATCCGGAAAAAAGTAAGCCAAATGTGGAGAAACGTTTCCGCAAGGAGGAAAAAGAATAAAAATAATTCATGTCAGGAGAATGTCTAGAAAAATTGAAATGTTTTATTCAAAAATATATCTTTTAGACATTGTTACTTGTGAATCCCCTAGTAGGACATGCTAACTCGGGCGTTGATAACGATCGGACTAATGCGCCAAACAGCAATTACATCTCCAATCCTCCAACGCGAAATCTCCAAAGTGAAATCGTCTAACCGCCCCTTTAACATTCCTGAACGCTCTTCGACATGAGTTCAACTAGTTCAACTACACTACGACAGATGTCCTAACTGGTCAACTTTACTAGTATCATCATCAACCCACGTGTTTCCTACAGACACATTAGTGTGATATTTTAAAGGGTTACATACTCTTTAGAATGATTAATAACAAAAATATTTATTTATCATATTATTATTTAATTACCATGTTACAAGTCAGGGATATAATATGCGAGCTGATCCAAGAATAAAGTTAGTGATTGAAGCCAAAAAGAAATCAAACATCTAGTGAATTCAAGTAGACACTCATTGTATTTATATCTAGAGAATTTGGCTCTTAGACTTTGGTCGTTTGTCGAAAGGATCAGGAAAGGTCAGGAGGGATTTCAAGAGTGGTTTCTATATCGTACATACGTATCCTTCTAAATCGGATTTCCAAGCATGTCCTAGGAAAACAAGGGTTCCGACGTAAACAAGCAATCGTGAATGTTTATTTGTCATGAGAAACCATGATCTCTTGAACAGTAATTCGATTCATAAGCATCTGCTGGTTTATTCTCATTTCCTACCGAGTGAAATTGATCCCTAAGGCATGAAGGATACGATTAACACGTCAATGACACAAAGAAATCAACCATCAAGGTAAAAAGAGAATTATTTTTTTTTATTCTACTCCCTTGCAATTTTCATCCTCTTCTATGTTTCCTCTTTCTCCCCTCTTTATTTAATGTTTGCTTATGAAAAATATATACTCTGGTAATGGATACGTTACAAAATATCAAGAATATTTGCTTCATCATCTTGCTCTTTAGCTCTTGATATTCGAGGACTCCTAGATCCATTCGGGAAATTTTCACCCTCGAGTTAGGATTAAGGGTGTAAACATTCAGAGGGTAAAGTATATGATGGTAGAATAGACATTGGATAGTTTTTATAGATGTTGTATCACGATAATCCTATTTTCAGGTGGAGAAAAAATGAAAAAAAAACTGTGCAGAGACATCATCAAACTGAAGGAAACATTTTTACAAAGTGCTGTACAACTGAACATTGATTTTGTCGTGTTAATGAATTATAGATCTCGTCTTAGAAAGTTATAGTCTGGTAGGCGATGTAGAATCGAGGGAAGACATTAAATATTCAGCAGTCTTAGAGGGTAGTTTCGCGTAGGTTAAAATGGAATTAACACTTCTTAGCCAGGGGAGCATGTGATCCCTCGATGGGTATGTTAATCGAAATTTTACACTGTAAAAAATATTTACATTTAGTGAAATCAACTGTTATTTTTGAAATATTTTTTTCACTAAATCATGAATAATTTAATTGACGTAAATGAAGGGATAAAATTAGTGTTCGTTAAATTCGTATCATCATGTCTTAAATTGTTCCAAAGACGATAATCCTTACAAATTCACAATCAGGAGTAGGAAATACGTTTTGGCCCAGTCAAAATGGCTACCGGAAATTGCTGGGTGACCTTACTTAGAAGTTGGTGAGCGAGGGTCCATCGTTAGATTGGTATGAAGACAAAGAGAGTGAGAGAGCAAGGAAGAGGTTACATTATTTTGTATGGAGAAAGGGTCCAGAGGAGCATTAATGAGACAATATGGGAGGGTGTGTAGTCCAACTCTATCCAATTCTAGTTTGATGAGCCGTTGAAATGATATTATCTCTAGTATTACACTTGCTTAAATTGATCAAAAGAATTAAAGTGAAAATAATATATTGAGAAAAAGGAGTAAAAAAACAAAATATACAAGTTGATAACAATATATCGTAAGCAAATGCTCCAATAAAGCTCGCTATCAAAGTTTTGCACCCTCCACCCATCCTTAATTCGAGTCAAGATTACAAATTGATTCCGTAGCAGTCTGTGTATGAATCAGAGCGTCACGTGTGCAGGACGCACCCCTCGGACATGTATATAGATGGCACATTGTTAAGAGAGGGTTTATGGAACTACCCCAACAGGTTTAGTAGAGTTTTCACTCTAGATTTGAGAATCGAAATATTTTCTCTTAGTTATTACATTTTTTTACTATCAAAACTAATGCAGAAGTAAGTTGGTAGACTTATTGGAAACTGTCAGTATATCTAATCCTATAAGGATCAATGAAATGTTCTTGTAAGTCACGAAAGGCGCACACTCGGTGTCATGATCGATGCCGCAGGCGATTATTACTTGTAGCCCCTTTGAAACACGGTCTTCTCATCACCATCATCATCATGTTACATGTCTGGACCCCCGTGTGTTTTACGTCGAACCCTTATATTCTACACTTCACTACGTGACAAATCTTAATTGGACAATTTTAACTGTTCTATGAGCAAGTTTTTCACACCCTCTAAAAGCTTTAGTCTTTAATCATGCTTGCCATAGACATTGGCATGGACAAATGTTGACTTTATTGATCATTCTCAACATGATAATGGTTACAAAAAAATTCAATTAATCGAGTTAAGCTTTAATCAAGATCCAGAATCATTAGCTCAAATAAAAGCATATTTCAATGCAAATCAGACGTAAAGTGTCTAATAATTAAGGTTTGTTATTTATTTATTTTTTTACTTTCTGAGTGTTATAACGTTGATTTATTATTTAAAAAATTAATTTCGGTATTTTTCTTTTTTGTTTAGGAAAAAAAAAACTTTGAGGAAGGATTTAACAAATTTTTACACATCTGACAACAAATACCAGCGTTCTCGTGTTGAATGCCGAGACGTTAAAACAAAAAAGCACGGGGTGTGAGGTAGAGAAAGTGATCGGGAGCAACGAGAGCGGAAACAAAAGAGACGTGGGACGATACGCAGTATGGCGGCGCTTCCGGCTCACTCACCACACACAATGCCAACCTCCTATGTTAACTTCTATACCGGTTCATCTCGCACTCTCTTCGTGTTTTCCGCACTCAACACTCACCTCTCAACCAACGAGGATGAGTCTTCCAGGTCTTGTTTTTTTTTCCTTTTTAATTCATACCTTCTTTAACTATTGTCACATCATCCATGTGCGCTACACATCACTGTTAGAGCATAAGTTTTTTCAACTTTTGAATCTTACGACATTGGCTCACCGAAGCGTAGTGCAAACTTTACGAAGACGTTCTTTTTTTTTAGAACTCGAGCACTACGAGAATATTAAAAATGTCTTCAGAATTTCTCATTTTATCTTTTAGGCCCTTTGGAAATCGCTCATGCGTTAATAACGACAAGAGTGCATTTTCAAAAATTAGTACTCTGATCTTTTGGTATGCTGTCACACGTGCCTATTGTCTTAGATCTTATTCAGTGTTTATAGACGTAATGCAAACACCATATGGTCTCTGCGTGGAAATAAGTAATTAAAAATTTGCCCAGAAGAATTTTTCGTTGTTAAAATATTTCAAAATTAAATTTTGGAATAAATTAGAAATGTTACATTCAATTTAATGGATGTAACAAATTTATTTAAACAAATATTCATGCATTAAAATAGTGAATTTTTGATTTTTATATATTATTAAATCCATAGCCGTAGTGAACAAAGAATGCATTTATAAAACAAAACAAAAAATTAATAACTTAGATTAACATAAGTATTTTTTTTTATATTTATGTTTAAAACGATACATTGTTAGTTTTTTTTATGAATAAAATGTAGGAAATTTTTTTTTATTTTTAAAAGAAAAAAAAATGGAGAAAAAAATTAATATTTACAAGAAGTATTTTTTGTTAGTCTCAATACACTTATTTCACAAAAATAAGTCTGTTTTGTTATTTCTCAGAGAAATGATTGCTCGAGAAAAACCTTGAGAGTCGCGTGGCAGTAGAAAATAGATGAAAATGGGGTTAATCTGACGATTATCCGAGGTCCACAGGTTGCAAGGTCGTAAAATTGTTCTCAGAAAAAAAGAATTGTCATTCAAGGACCGAAGAAATATACGTGAAAGCAGAAAAATTTGTTACGGCGCGTGGATTTTGCTTCTTTTAGGTAAAATATTCTTCACCTCATCTTGTTGAAGGTGATCAAGGTTACTGATGCTAATAAACTTATTTTAAAACTTTGTTTTTCATCTCACTCACCGGTTGTTCTCTCGTTTCGTTCTTTGTTCTGAAACATACGGATTCGAGGTCGTGGTCATGGTGGTAGTAAAAGTTTAGAAACTCGGTCTTTATAGTTAAGTCGTCTATTTTAAACGAAAGACTACCGTAAATGTAGCAGAAATGGGTGGAGAATGAGAAGAATAGAATTGGAGCAATATATACTTTGAGAATTGAATTGATCTTATGTAAAAGATTTATTTATTTAACTTCCTGTATACTGTCAAATTACAGGTTTCATGTATTTCCCACGCATTAGGGATATTTATGTACAAGTTACTTGACATTTCTAACAACATAATTTAACATATTTTTCAATTAAAGTTAATCCAATGATTAACAGTAATGAATGAAGGTTAATAATTAATAAACATTGAATTATTGTAATTATAATCGAATAGTATATGAAATTACATTAATTATTGAACATGCATTGTTTAATTTTAAAAATTCAAGTTCTATTATACTAATTATTGTTTTTTTTTTAAAGTAAGTAGACTCTAGTTAGTTATCTTACAAGATCATCTTATATAGTAAATACCTCCAAGGAAGCTTGTAGTCATAAAAACAAGCATTCAAATAAATTACTGGTTTCAATTGAATGCCTCATTACTTAGTCGAAAACCTAGAATTTGCTTAGTGGTTTATGATGTATCTGTATAAATATATGAATGTTCTTGATCTTTTGAACTTAATACAAATATTTACAACACCTATTAAGACAAAGCAAATACCTTTCTGTTCAATGTCAACAACAATTCTTGTCTTATAATATTCCAAGATTTCAACTAAAATCTCAATTCTTCAATGCTCAATCATAATAAACCAACGATTCACCAGGAGACATATATATAATATACCTAAACTCTTCTGTCATGACATATTGAACTTATTATTCATAAGCTATGTTTCATATACCTGACCTTATAGGCAAAGGTAAAATTTATAGTACATTGCATTCACTATTATCATCAACTGACCTGATAACATGAATAGTCGATTTCTTCTGGTATTTATTACTAACTAATGCAATGATAAAAATAGCAATAGTAGAAAGACAAATTAGATAACAATTTAAAAAATAGAAGAGTATTATTTTTGCTATTATTTGTTATTGTGTGTTAAAGTTGAAAACGAGAATTGTTGATCATAATCACTTTATATTATATAAGTGTACGAGTTGATTTTCTTAAGCAAACCACAAAATATAATCCCTAGTATTCTTGAAATTAGAGACATTTTTATGTAGCTTAGAAAGTGCAAATGGTACTATGCTGTTTGGTAGGGAAATCAGTGCAGTAAACTTCATAAGGTCTGTAACCTTGCAATTTGGTACGTATCGTTATTGAGTTCACTAGGTAGAGAGAATCTCAATAGGGGGTTCAGACCACCTATAACTTGGGGATAATGGTTGTCCAAATATTGTGTTGATTGTTCATCAAACGACAAGACTTACCTGAGTTGTCTCAACTTAATAACCCCTTTTGGTTTATTTATTTACTTAGCAAACTACCGTTAAATGTTTCTATGAATTCTATTCTATTTTAGCTAATATTTATTGCTTGCTTATTCATTTTTAGTTGGATTACTTAACAAAATATTTTCCTGCTTTGCTTTAATTTTCCATTGATTTGTAACATTTCTCTTTGTTTGAAGTTAACAAATTAGAGTGTAACACAATTTAATGTAATCATAATTCTAAAGTTGGAAATTTACTCGACGATATATTTAAATGTTGATTTTTTTTTCATAACAAAACTGTAAATATATCTTACAAAAAAAATTTTTTAATCTAGCATTAAATTTCACCCAACAAAGTAAATATTTCGTTAACAGTTTCGTTTTTATAATGAATATATCATTCTTACGTTGATTATTTATTCTCCATTGTTTGTTTTTTTTTGTATAAACAATTCAACTGAACGAAGTATTTAATTGTTTAAATATTTATTGATGAAATAATCCAAAAATTTTATCAACGAAAAAGTACAGTGATTGATGCATAGAAAAAAATTGGCAAAAAAAAAATCTCAAAAGTAATTTTCATTTTTAATCTTTAGTTGAATAAATATTTAGAAAAATGATGATTTGATGGTAGTAGTTTAATTGTGATCGTCCACGAGGGAAAATAAACGTTCTCGGAGAACACGTGCGTGTAGGTGAACGGTAGCGGTCAAAGGAAAGGTGATGTGAGCGAAAGCGTGACACGAAAGATCGAGGGAGTAAAGCAGCAGAAAGCCAAAGTTAAACGTGATAGTAAAATGCGCGAGTGAGATAGTGGTGATATGTAGATGTGTAGCGTACAGGAGAAAGCAAGAGGGATGATATAAATATATAGGTAAGAGAAGCAAGCAAGAGAAACAGCATGAAACCGTTGAGACTCTTGGAGATCCCCTCGCAACCCTTAAGCTTGGTTAGGGGTGAAGGCGGCGAGCCACTGAGGCCACAAACACGACCACGGTCCTCATTGGTCGACGCAACGCCACTGGGTGGGGCTCTGGAAAAATTGGTGGGGATAAAAATCCCCCCTAAATAGCTGCGGCGACGTCTGCGAAAAACTAGAATCCGCTCGGCTATCATCGAGTGCGCATCGTAAATCTCGGAAAAAATTTTTCTTCCGCTACGATCCCTCAAAAGATCGAGAGTAGTCAGTCAGTGTTGTGGTGATCATCAATCCCAACGGATGAAGTGAAAGTGTTTAGTGATCAAGCTGGGTTTATTTTTATTTATTTTAGTGTTTACATTCTTTATCAATTAACGGACTACTTTTTAAAAAATATTGAACTTTAATAAGACAAAAATGCATTTACCTGAGGGACCACTTGGTATGGAGAGTTTTGCTGCAATCCACGACGCATTGAGAGCTTGTCATGGAGATCTCGTGCAGACCGGAAGTCCAGCGATTCTCTGCAGCGCTCTCCCAACTCATTGGAGATCGAATAAATCGCTTCCAGTTGCATTTAAAGTCGTATCATTGGATGACATTAGTGATGGAACTCTCGTCACAATCCGTGCTGGAAACGACGAAAATTGTTGTGGAGAACTTAGAAATTGTACTGCAGTAATGAAGAACCGAGTAGCTAAATTTAATGACCTGCGATTTGTTGGTCGCAGTGGAAGAGGTAATTATTGTCATTGAGACTTAAATTATCCATCACTTTCTGCATCATTTGATGTTGATAACTATTCTCTTCAGAAATTGATTAAGTTTCTTTTAACATGAAAATGATTCTTTACAGGTAAATCATTCTCTTTAACGATCCAGATCTCTAGTGTACCTTTACAAGTAGCAACATATACTAAAGCAATCAAAGTAACAGTAGATGGACCAAGAGAACCACGATCCAAGTCGAGTAAGTTGAAAGAATAAGCTACAAGTAGTAAGACAAATGATTGGCGCGAGTAGTTGGAATAGGAGTTGGAAGGAAGTGGTCAGAACTGTTCATAAACGCGTGTCCACGAGAGAATCCGCAAAACGGGTGTCAGAGGCCTTGCAACGTTTAATAATCCGGCGTATATCTGGCGGACCTCAAACCACCAGTGGTGGTCGGTCCGGGTATCTCTCTCACATTCTCCTCTATCTTGCTCGCTCATTTATAGACATTCACACATGTGTTCACGTGCATAATATCGAGAATGCTCGTGAAACTTGGCAAGAACTCAAAGCGCGGCATCTCTTTGAGTTTGATTCATGCATCCCATTGGAGATTTTGTTTTTTCTCAGTTACTGATCAAGACATATACGTATAAGAAAACGATGTGAGGAAGCCAAAGACACCGCGTTTTATTTGTTTATTACTTGGCATATGGCGGTAGCATATGTGCGCCACAAAACGCAACTAACCCAACCAGCAGCCGGCTAAAGACGCGAACATCGTTAAGAAATAGTTTATGATATCATTAAAATAAATATTTTTTTGGCTCTATTCTCAGGAGTCTTCGAATTTAGAGAAATTACTCAATTAACAAACGTTTTATTAAAGATTCTGAGATAATTTTTTAAAAATAAAAAATTGTTTTAATTACAATATCCCATTTACTTATGAAGAATTTATTTGCTTTTTACAGATTATCAATATGGACCCGGATTTCCTGGACTAGGACTCCTAAACCCTTGGTTGGACGCAGCGTATCTTGGTCACGCCTGGCACCTGCCTCATCCTGCACTCGTCAAAGGTATGCATCAAATTCTGATTTGTAACTTAGCCAAAAGTAAAAATGTATGATGAGTGGAAGAGCAGAATGAAACTTAAAAAGGGGCAAGTATCGATTGACGATGATTCATACTGGACCCGAGGGGGAATTCTTTCTTTCTCTGTTCATCATGCTCCCTTTTCCCACAAGTTCCCCTTAGAATAACAATACAGCCGGTCGGTGAGTGCTTTGTATGAACCCTCTAACACACGTCTTCTCTTTATCTTATGCTTTAGGAGCCATGCCAATGCCACCAGCGGATCTGTTCACGCCAAGTTTTGCTCCAACTGTCCTTCCGTCCACGTATCCGTTCCATGATCACGTCAAGTATCCTCCGGAATATCCGGGAATGCCAACAATAAAAACACCAGCCCTACCAAATAGTCCATCAAGAACACCACCTAGAAGTCCAAGCGACAGCGGCAGTGAAACAACAACTGTTGCAATCGAAGAAGAAGTTCGCAGTGCCTTTGTTCCAATCAAGCTTAGTACACTGCCAACAACGACCATTACACCTTCTTCGTCATCACCGGGACGACAATTGTCATCTAAAAAACCTACTGAAGGAGTTAGGTGTGAATTGAAAGCTCCTACTTCATACATTTCTAAGAGAAGTCCATCACCAACCAAATTGTCAACACCTCCGCCAACTAAACCTGTATGGAGACCTTACTGAAAGCCTGAAAAACTTCAAAAAATATAGAAGGAAATAAAAGGCTCTAACGAAGTGGAGTAATAAACTGTTGGAAGGCTAGTGATTCATACAAGACGCCAGGCGTCGAGGTGAAATATATTTTAAGTTATTTATTATTTTTTGTTCAAAATTTTTTTTTCTTCATAACTCGCTGGAAATAATCAGGATGATTTTTTAATTCTGATTCCGGTGCCTCGCAATTTATGTACAGATAGATATAAATAACTGTAAATAATCTAGAGAACAAAGAAAAAAATAATGTTGGAAAAAATTTCCAACAGATTTTATTGTAAATAATAAATACAACAGATATTCCGAGGTAAACTTTTCGTATTCAATTTGATACTGAATATCCTTAATAATTGAATTTCGTCTGGATTTGGTATTGAAGATCTTGAAAAAATTACTTTTAGACTTATTTGGGTACTGGATATCCTGAATATTTAATTATCAACACTTTGATACTGATTCTCATTATTAACACTGCAACGATTTTATACTGAACATCCTGAATGTTTAGCTATAAAAAATTATTATTATAATTGACCCTGAATTTTAATTTTTATAAGATCTTGAATTCATCCTTAATAGATACTGAAAATTCTGAATATATTCAGGGTATTTAGCATCAAATGGAATACGAAAATTTTACCTCGACATGTAGATAGATTTATGGACAATAATTATAGCAGTGGATTGAATGATATTTATGAGTAGGAGAGAAAGAGACTGCGTGGATGAGAATCTAATAATAAATTTAAAGTGTATGTTTGCAAACCAGAAATATAATAAGAGAGAAACGATAATTTATAAATAATTAATTAAGTCAGAGATCTAATGTAAAAAGATATAATAGAGATTGATAAAGAGAAATAAAATGAAAACTGATTCTACCAAACTTAAATTTACTGCTTTTTAGTTTAAACAAAAATATCTCTTAATTAAAAACTCATTCCTATTCTTATAAATATTTTTATTATTATTATTTATTTATTTATTTTATTTTTTTTTTTAATTCAACTAAATAACGACCATTTTTTCACACACAAGTATCTATAATACAATTCATATTTACTAACAATAAAAATTTTTTCTAACTGAACAATTCTCAAGAGACTTGAAATGAAAATTTGATATTTAAATATTTTGAGAATAATCTTAATTGAGACATATACGAAGCACCTTGACATTAAAAAAATTTATGTTGAATCTTTGCTTTGTTGAATCCCGAGGTATCTTTGATATAAATCGAAGCTCGTGCCACTATGAAAGAGACTCAATAGCCGTTCGTGCTTCTGCAATAAGGGAGAGAGCTCTCATCGCGCACACGTTATATATGTATACGTACATATAAATTTTTTTCTCTCGAGCTGCGATTTAAATCTGAATGGTAGCAGGCCACACGGTCGTTTCAAGCCACGACACGACCGTATGGGTTCCCATAGAGGGCGAGGGAGGGGAAACAAGAGATGTGGAGAAAGAGAGAATAACTGAGCCAAGGGATTGCAAAGGGAATATATATGTGCTTTATAGAAGGGAGTAGTGCGTGAGATCTGTATTAGTACCTATAGTTCAACATTCAGGGATGCTCATTCCATTATCATTTACATTGAATTACCATTATTTTCCACTTGTCATCATTGTGATCAATATGGAAGAAATATTCAGTTATTCCAACAAGCTTTTGTTAGACGTTTGAAAATATTTTTCAATTGATTCTAATGATGGCATAATTTTTTTTTATTTGGATTGGTTATAAAGTTAGAGTCATAGAGATGAGAACCTCATTGACACCCCGTATAACTCGTGGGGTCGACGCGTTGACGAGTAGACAACGGAACCGAGCAACCGTAAAGGGTCGCGCCACACGAATCTACCAAACCGATTCCGCGCTGCGTTTAGTTGTGTCCTGATTCCATACTGCTCTCACCACTATCATCCCGACACTAACTAATGTTTGCTCAAAGAATCTGATGTATAATTTAGTTAAGTAAATGCGAGCACAAAAAATTAGCTAAACGAAAAGTCTAGTAATCGCTCTAGTAAAACTAGTTTCATGGATACAGTTACAGTTGGACTGGTTTTTTTATTCTAGATTTATTACAATTAATCACATCAGATGTGAACAAAATGTTTACTCACCTGTAGTTTTATTTGTAATTTTATGCTGAAAATAGATATCTATTTTTTTGAATTCATTTTTATTCGAGTTTTACACTTCAATCTTAATCTCTATAATCAACAAGGAATTTAAATATTTCGTTGATGATTTTACATCAATTCTGTGGTTCAAGAATATTTTATTTATAAAAACTCTATGAATGTTTACAAAAAATTTAAATTTTTACCAACAAAAATTCGAATCATGAAATTCCCTAATCTAGGAATTATTTTGCATGAAATAGAAATTATTTTATATTTACATTCCTGTATGAACTAAATATATTAACAAATGCACTACTATATTTGATATGATTACATTAAATGAGAATTTTTAGAAATGCATGATGTTTTTAAAAAATCTATTTTAACTTGAATGAAAAGCATCAACTCATATAATTGCCTTATAATTTCTATTGATAATTTTCAATGTTTGAATTATTAAAATAAAAATCCATGGATTGAAAAAAACATTAAAAAGGTTTCAGAATTGAACGATCTGTCATTTTTTTTAGCTTAAAAAGTGGTATTTTTATTCCTATTGTAAATTAGACGATTTTCGTAGGTATTGGGCTGATTTCATTGATGACATGGCAAGTGTCGAAAAACAAGTGAAATGCTGGTGTGAGGACAATTGACAATGAGACAAGTTAGTCGAAGTACAGACAATCGCAACCGACAAATTGGTATTGGCGGACCAACAAACTGGATCCTCTGCTCTTGTCCAGGATCAACGTGAGGAGGAGAGAGGAGGAACGTTAGCCGTGGAGTTTGAGGGTTCTAGAGTTAGGCAATCAGCGTTGATGAAGGGTGGCCAAACGGGTGGAGGGCTTGAACAATTAGTAACCATCCTCCCTTGTCCCTCATCACTGTACTCGCACTCTGCTGCTCTACAATCCTCGTTCTCCTGTTCACCTCCATATGTATATATATATATATATATATATATACGTATATATGTCACCATCCTCTCGCGCAACATACGATGACCACAGTTACGCATGCGAGAGACTGCGTATGCGGATTACGAGTGCGTGAAAGCCTATCGATAGGCCGGAACACCGTGTTGTCCCGTCGGTTGGGCATCTGCCAAAAAAAAGAGGTTTTTTTTGTCAGGTACGTATATAAATTTGAGAGAGAATTTTTTTTTTGATTCACATGTTTCGCATGAATATAACTGTTAGAATAATGGTGAGAGCCTTTATTCTGCGTGTTTGTGGATTTAAATTGGAGAAGAATCGATCAAGTATTGATAAAAAAATTAAATTAACGTATTTTTTCACGTATTATTGGTTAACTTTTTTTTAGCTTTAAAAAAAATTTTTTCTCTCATAACTTTTAAAAAATATATTTTTTTTCTATCAATGTACAAACTAATAATAATAAAAATTTCAATTTGTTTTTAAAATTAATTGTCAGAATTTCAGGTTTAATTAAAGAACTAAAAGATAAAAGAAAACGTTTCTTAACATTCAAAAAAAAATAACTAAAAATTTTAGGTTTTAGAAGTAAAACTGATATATACAAGATTGAAAGCGGTTGATTAATTCCCTTATTGGAAGCGATAAAAGTCATCAGGGCAATTTTTACTTTGAATGTGGCTCAAAGGAACATGAAGCCATTGAGTAGTCAAGAAAGAGGGTTGAAAGAGTGCGCTTGAGGAATTATGTAAACTCAACAGTCGATAAGCTCTTGTTTCTATCAAGATACTGAAACAGATGAGTGAGAAGGAGGGAATAATAAAGAAAGGAAAAAAAAGAAGCAAGGTCAAAAGAGTATAAGCACCGAAGACAAGGGAGAAGCTGATGTTCTTGAGAAGGAAAACCTTGGAAATAATAAGCTGCTTCCGGAGAGCTTTCCCCTGTCTTTAAACCACCATTGGGGGATGTAAATAACTTCTTTCTACGCAGGAGGAAAAGCTGAAAGAAATCCACAGCAAAGAATACTGAGGGAGAACTTAAGGAAAGAGGAGTAGGAACAAGATGACTACGGGGAATGAGGTAGTAGATGTCTAGCACGCGACCTCGTGGACTTAACAAGCTGCTTTGCATTCGAATGCAAAGTCGAACGACTTCGACCTCGTTATCGCTTATCGATCCGACGGTTAAGCTCCCCCGAACATTAAAGAGTACACCCGGCAAGCACTGGATGCGTGCGTGCGTACGTTCAAACAAGAGAGAACACTGAGCGGAAAAGGGAGAGATATAAAACTGGTCGATAAGGCAACAAGAGAGATGAGAGTGTGTAGTTTCGCATGGGCGCGGTTTGGAGCAGTCATTTCGTAGAAACCGCTGATTTTACCTTTTTCCAATAATTCCCCTGTCCAACCCCCATCTCCATCAGCTTTTTCACTTTACTGGTAACGAGGTTTCAGCGAAAAAACTACATTTTTTCGCTCAAGTATATTCAACTACCGATTTTTCTATTATATAATGTCCTGTAAGTTTATTAGCTCATAATTTTACCGGTTAATTTATTTTCTAATGTGAGAGAAATTCCAACAATTTATTTTACTTTAATTGAAAGAACTAGATAATCACAAGGCCAGTTTTATGACGAGAAAAATAAAAGACTTGAGATTAGAGAATTAGCTAGAGTAGGTCTTATAATGATAAAATAAATTTTAACAATATATTGTGGTATACAAATTCTGAACAGTATTAAGAACATGAGGCTCGTTTGCTTTTAATCGTTATATTGACCACCCCCATAAGCTAATCCCACTTGGGTTTGAGGTCAATATAGGATCATAAACCACAAAAATTCTGTGAACACGTTAATAAAACCACATTGCAGACTCTGTGCCCATTCACTTCGAAACTTACTTCAAGCAATGTTTCAAACAGATTCCAACAGTAATGGTACTTCCAATGTCCACTGCAAAGTGAACACCCAAATTTTATGGCGTCAATTTGATTTCTTTCAAAAACGACTTGATTTTACGATAGGGGTTTCGTTTGTTGGTCTCTCGCTCCTTGGAAAGTATGTAAAGAGCGTAAGATAAGGAGAGAAGATATTATAAAGAGGAAAAGGTCGTAGGATGCAGACCCCTTCGGAAATTTTCTTTTACTTCAAGACTATATAATTTAGAATAGAAAGACTTCAGCTTGAGGTAAGAGCTGTGGTCATTGCATGGCAAAGGAAAAGCAAACGTTTACGATTAGATATCCTTTTTATTACTACGATCTACCAAAAGGAAAGTTCGGACTCTCTTCAAGAAGGCCAATTTTTGGCTTTGGGAATCTTCTTTTATTATATTGGTGCAGATTTATAATTATAACTGGCCACTTAATAAGGATTCATTTATCGAACTTGTAATTTATTTTACTCAGTGAACCATAATTTTTTGCCTACTCTATTATTATTTTATTAGTTCTGAAAATAATTTCTCAACCTTTGTTAAATATGATTGATATTTATTTGTTAGTAGATTTAGAAAATGCTGAAGACTGGGGTAACAGTATTTATTAGATTTTTTCAGAGCAATCTCAGATGAAGCAAACAGTTATTAGCTAGCAAGCTGTTGATCATGTGTTGAAGAATGAAGTGGAGAAAAAAAAGTCTTACACTTAATCGGGAAATTCAGGGCTTTGAGTGAAAGGGGTTTCGTTGATTGACAAGGTCTCTGAGTGGAGAGTAAAACGGAACTCATCAAGCCCAGAGGAAGTGGACACGTCGGAACAATTTCCTTACACTCGTCCTCTACATAAACCTTTACACCCCACGGCTACTTGGCCCCTCAGATTGACCAATTTGTCGCATTGCAATCGATTCGCAATCGAAATGAACGTAATTTTCATTTGAGGGTGTGTCAAGTGCCAGATTGTGCTAATTTACAGTCTTCAACAAGTCACATGTCTATGATCCTGGTGATGGAAGATAAATCGAAGCAAATTGGTAAAGAGAAATGATTCCTTTGGAAGAAGTAGTGAAAGGGTCAACAGAGAAAGAGAGAGGAGGACTGTACTCTCGTTCAAAAGCAAAAGTTCAATTATTTTTTTCAACGGAGCACTCAGTGTACTTAGTCACATGCATATCTCTTTGTGCAACTGTCTGGGTGCATGGATATCTATCATATGGAACAGCAACAGAGCTCTCCCTCTAGATATTACTCTTTGGAATAGCTGCAAAAATTATGGACAGCCGATAGGCCTGAGTAGTTGAGCAGTAGGGGTGCGTCTCATCCATTTAGGTCCATCACACATGACTGGATGGGGTGAGATCACCCTGCAGAGGTTCTCACAGATCGCGACACTCTGCTATTTTCTTTTTTTATTTTTCATTCTCACTAAACACTTGAAAAAGTTCCAACAATCCTCAGTTGATCAGTTTCATTTTTTATACCATTTTTATCAATCATTCTTTCAGTAAGTCAAAAAATATAAATAATTCAACTATTTGTTTAATAGTATTAATGAAAAAAAAATGATACTGTTAATTATTGAATAATTTTTTTTTTAGATATATCAAAATCAATGAACTGGATCAGTACGGAATAAGGATGGAGAAGAGAGCAATTTTTGATTTAATATTGCCAAAAAAAATTCTGACAAGAAAACAAGATTTATCGATTGTATTCCAGTACAGTGATCCCTTTTTCTAGGGACGTGACTCGCGTTTACCCCCCTCAAACATCACATGAGATTGTGCGTGTAAGGGTAAGTTCTTTCTTTGTTTAGCCAAGTCTTGTTAAAGTTGTTTTCTTCGTCGTGTACATTCCGCCCCTTGTATAGACCGTATTACGGTTGTGCAGGGGTAAACCACCCTGGCCTATTCGGTCTAGGAACCGAAGAGAGCGCGGAAGCCCGCAGGGGTACGCCGCGACAACCCCCTAGCAACCCCTCAAAATCAACCGACTTCTCCTCCCCTTTCCTACTTTCTCACTTGTCTCTTCTATCTCTATCTTTCCCTCCAGCAGCTTTATCGTGCTCGCTTACCACCCTACAAGTTTTGCTCTACACCCTCCATGGACCACTGCTTCATTTTGCAGACGTTAATACTGCACAGGCTACTCGATGATGAGAATTTGGGGGATGCTTTTATCCCCTTTTTTTCCTTATTTTTTTATTAAACACTGATACTATCTTAAATTTATTTTTTCTCTATCATGATTATCATGCTAAGCAAAGACTCTTATCCAACTTTTCTTTGTTTCTCTTTTTTCTTTCAAAACATTTAATGTTTATAATCAACTATTTTTTTCAAGTTTTTTTTTTCTGAGCCACTGGATATTTTTAACTTGCAGAAAATTGAATGACTAGAATAAATTTGTGTCAGTATTTTTTTTATATTAAAGTAACTAAATAAAGACAACTAGTTAGAATATTCATGACAAAATTTAAAACAAATGATAAAAAAATATACCAGTTTGCTTGAATTACAATTTTTATTACTTAATTTAATTATTTTATAAAATTTATTTTAAAAAATTCATATTACATTAGTAGATTGTGAGTCTAAAATAATAACCTGAACGTAAATAATTAATTAAGAATTTTGTTTTAAAAAATTCAAAGTTGACTTTCTCTCTAATCACTCTCTTCATCTCATAATCCAACATGAAAGGAAAAATACAAGAGTATCACGTATCGCTAAAGACTGCATTTAGGATAACATAAAAAAGGAGATTAAGAAATATATAATAATAGAGCTCTAGAGTAATAACAACAATAGTAGAAAAGTCGCAAAATGAAAGAGATTGAGGGGGTAAGGCAATTGCAGATTGACCAGGCAGAGGTTTTTCAAGAATGGGACATGGTGGCTCGTAGATGGAGCACCACATATGGGCAGGAGTATTAGATAATGGTGTTAGTCGTCCCTTTTACCCTTACTTGAGCGCCCTTAAAGCTTCCTATCTATCCAAGTGTATTCTATACCTCCCTCTCCTCATCATAATCATCCAAATTCCCCTTTTCAGTACCACCCTCGGGATCAACACAAAGAGCTAGCGTGTGCCCTCCCAAGTGTAGTTGCGCGACGTCCAAGCACACATTCAAATATTATATGAAGGGCACGCAACGTGCATTATTACTTACCAACGTGTGCTACTGCTTGGCATCAGCTTATCCATTCCGTTGTGATGTACGTTTACATGTCCCCTTTATAACTCCAATAAGAGCTCAACGTTTGTTGAAGCTCTTGAGGTCTCCCTAGTGACATTGAGAAACCATTTAATGCCTCCGAAAGGAGATGAAAATGATTTGAAGGAATTCTCACGACTTTTTAGACTGCTTTGATACTTCACATGATGTTTAATCAAATTTTTGTAGCACTAGAATACATTTAAAAGAAAAAAAAACATTTGACATAATTTTTACTTAAGAGAATTTATTTATCAATTATTTTCTTTACTAAGAGCATCAATCAGAATAAAAATAATTGATTTAGAAGTATTTTTGATGATATTTGAATAATTGCATTTAAAGTAGTGAATGGTATCAACTTTTTCAGAAGTTGAAATAGACATTTAAGCAAATTATAAGTTGAATAGGAACTGGAACGAGTTACATGTAAGGTGAACTAAATGATTTAGGTGTTAAAGAAAAGAAATAAAGGGCTTCTATTATGAATCGTTAGAGGTAAAATATGGTTGTTTAATTTAGAATGAAAACCTTTTCCTCCGTTCCTTTGAGATGAGAACGTTCATCTGATGTGCTAAAAAAGTAAAAAAATAAAAAGACATCTTGTAGGTATTTATGGAATGCATGAGTACTTGGAATCTTTTCTACACTTTGTCGTCACGCCTGGATTCATGTCAGTAAACGGCTTTCAACTTCAATAGGAAAGAGACAAATTTTTAGTTCACTGTATAAACTGCATAGATTTCCAGAAAATTTGGTCAAGGTTGGGTGAGCGTAGAAAATTTTTGACATTTTTGTTTAAATTTTAGAAAAATGGCTTTTATCAAATATAACTCAATTAAAGCTGTCTACTATTCAATCAATTTTCATTATATTCTTATAAAATTGCGCCGAGTATTTGAGTGTGTTGAGAGTTGATTGAAACAAAAAATTTTGTTGCTGTAAGATCGTGTAAAGTAATAAAAACCAAGACCTGATGAAGATGTCAAGGAATTCTTTAGAGAAAAGGTGCTATAAGGTTCTCTTTTTCCCAATGGTTTGCATGCTTTACAATTTTCTACGCAACTTACAGAGGCTGTTGGTGATGACTATAAAGATTTTTGGTTTTAGGTCAGTAGGCTAAAGTTAAAGGCAATGTTAAGGATTAGAAAGTGTACGAATATTTATGTGCTTACTGTAATTCTAGTTCACTCACTAAATGTCTTTACGTAACATCTATTCAAATTCAAGGTCCAATTTTTTTCCAAAAAGGTTGAGTTTACTTTAAGAACAAGATGAGAAGGAAAATCAAAAGTATCTCAGAATTAAGGACAATTGGATCTTAGGGAAAGAATGAAAAAATTATACAGCTGCAGGGAGAAAAAAATTGATGCAAGAAATTTTCAGTGATTAAAAAAAAACCTCTTAATCCTTAGAAATAGTTTCGATTTTATTCAAAGTTTTGTTTATGTTACAGAAAGTTGTGGATGAAAAGAAGTAACAACTTTCAATTTCTCACAGGTTCTAAAGGATTTGTTTACCAAAATAAAGCATTAAATTTAACTGGTCAGTTGGTAAGTGGAAATAAACCAGATCTAACCATCATTTGAATCCTTAAACTGAAAAAAATATTTTCAAAAAAAGTTAGTAGACGACTTATGCAATCATGCAATAAACTGAAGACGCAATTTCTTACCTCCAACCCTCAACTTTCACCAAAGAAGCAGAAAATCGTTGAATTTCGGGTTTTAGGTCAGTGGGCTAACATAGAAAGCACGCAGACAAGTAAGTAGCAATAACGCGAATATTTATATGCCCTCAATACATTTTTACCAAGGATTCGACCACTTCATATTCTTTCTGAGTTTGGTCCTCACAACTGAAGAACACAGTGATGCTTTGGACGTAAAGTCATATAACTTGCTTACCGTTTTAGGGTCTGCAACTTTTAAAACTCTCCCTTCAACTCCTACGTTGCTTTATAACCACCTCGTTGTCATAAAGGAGAAATTTCGCAATCCTCTACTAGTGTTTTCTTTTCTTTTTCCTCATTTCTGTACTGCTACTGTCCGAGGACTCAGTCATATACAGTTATGCATTGACTCTTGCAGTAATGTGAAAAATTTCTAAAAACTTTATGACTTCGGACCACTCTCTGGTTAGTTCTTACCTCACTGATTTATAACAAGTCGTACGCCAGAATAACAAAAATTCATCTTTTTCTCTGTTTCTTTTTCACATTGCTTCCTACAATATTATGTCTTTTTTCAAAGATCCTCATTTACATTTTTGTTCCAACATCTTACTAGAAGCTGGGAGCTAACTTTATTGAACGCGTGGTCTCAACTTTTTGTTGTTTAAATAATGTAATTTACAGCCTTACTTATATTGCCTGTATTTTAATTTTAAACAACAAATCCATTTTTTTACACTTTCTTCAATATTTTTTATTGAAAAATACTTAGCAAATTAGAAACTTAATTTTCTTTCATGAACAATGTAATGATTTCTTGCTATCAATAGTATTTATTTTTCATGCTTTCCAATTATAATAATTTTACTAGTGCATTATAGTAAATAAGAACAGAAAATTTTATTTTCTGAAAATGTTCAGTCAAGCTTTTTAAGCATTTCTCAATATTTATTTTATTTTTTAAAAGTATGAAATTCATTGACACAAATAGAAAGCAAAAGTATTGTAAGAAAATGCATGTCATTTCATGAGTAATGTTATTTTTAATATTTTGCCAAGCATTGTAGCGAAATGTTTTAAATAACCATTAAAGTTGTTTAAAGATGTAGTCGACGGGAGATTTCAAAATGAGTTGGTGTTCTCACTGTAGTAAGATCCAAAATATCCGGCTGTAAATCAAAAAGCAAAGGGCATTAGGCGTGCGACCCGCGCGCGCTTTTCACATCATGTCTGGTAGAAACTCAACTTTTTCTTCGTCAACTCAGTCACAAGGTCATACCAGATTTCGCTGTAAGGATCTCAGAATATTATGTCGAAACGACCCTCTCCCAGAACGAGGCACGCGCAAGCTGCGAGTTGACTTTCACTTAAAATCGACTCCACGCGCCTGCTTTTACCTACCTTATTAGTCACCCTAATGTTCCTCACTGTAAATACACGTTACGCTATTTACATACATTTATTTTCACTCACATTTGCAGTTTCACATTTCTCCACACTTATTATTATCTTTGTTTTGTTTTTAGAAAACATGAAAAATTTAATTTTAAATCCAGTTCTGTCATCTTGCGTCTGAAATCATTCATCAACCAATGTAACTCAGGTGATAAAAACAATATTTTTAATAAATACCTTTTAAAAAAATTTATAGCAGTGTCGATTTATTGTGAAGCTTGAAAAATCTCTCACGATAATTCATAAATATCTCACCTGCCCAATTGATGTAGATACTACCTGAGAAGTAATTGAGACGTATCTTCCCCCGTAGTTTCATACGAGTAAAGATGTATCATCAAATGAGAAAAGGAAAAAATAGATATATATATATATATATATTTGTTCAATTCCCAAAGTCCGAAGAAACTCTACACGAGGCTTCCTGGTGAGTACAATGTCCTTTCATGTAAGAATAAGAATAAAACTACATAATGCTCTACAGACCTTACCGGTCATCAAATAAAACATCTTTCTTCATTTCAGTCTCACTATTGAGTCGCCAATCTTATAATGTGCATAGAAGATCTGTCTGTGGATTATTAATTATGATAAATTATCAACAATTAACAATACCACAAAGCTTATTGAAAAGAGTCAACAATTTTTTCGATGAGTATAAATATTTTTCAATACTATCACACGAGAAAAATATTAAACAAAATATTATGAATGATAATAATAAATGTTTAAAGGTAAAAATAATAATATTGATTGATGCTCCATAAATGATACTGATGAAAACAATAAAAGAGAATTATTTTCTCGACTTTTTATCTCTTCAACTATCAATATAATTTAAAAAATGTATTTGGATATTTTTCATGCGTACATTGTGCATGTTAACACTTTATATCAGAGTGTATTATATTATTTTGATCTCAATAATTTATAGGAATATCGGTTATTATTTTCAGCAAATCCAAGAGTGAATTTAGTGTAGGACTCAGTCAACAATTGAATGAAACAGGTATGAAATAAACACAGATTTATACATCAGGGGTTGTTTCTCATCCACCCTATATGTACGCGACACATCAGAAAGAGCTATTTATCTCGTGGCGAGACGGTCGAGTACCCTCACATAACTATACGACACACATGATCATCCTAAAACGCCTTCTTCCTTTAAAAAAATCCCTTATATTTACCGATCAGCTTTCCAGAACACTGCGCATCAAGCTTATAAGACCTGTATCAAAAAATGCTGAAGAAATCTTTTCATATTTTTTTTTCATGTCTCTGGCTTCTTTATTATTCAATCCTATGATGTATATTCATCATAGTAGAGGGGGTTGAGGATAAGAAAAAAATATTATTGAAGAAAAAACCAGCGCGTGGAGGCGGGTCAGCCACTGTTTGCCATTCTTATAAATGAAAATGTCTCGCACCTCTGATTTATGTCAAGCAGCCGTAGATTTGAGTCCTCTAGTATCCTTATAAAATCTTCGGGAATAAAGTTTAGGATGCCCCGGTCCATTCAAGACGCGTGGGTAACCAGAATCTTATTCTTATGAAGCTGGAAACCCGCACATTGTCTTTTATTCTCCAACTTTGACTTCATGTTATACTTTTTCGGATCTCGTTCATGTTTGTCAAGGGATTAGAAAAGGAATTGGGGTGGATATGGATATTGAGCGGAAATTGGAGATTAACTGATCGATGAAAATTGAAAATTGTGTGTCAATATTGATCTTTATTCTCAAATTATATGGCATTTAGAGGTGACAAAAACTTCTGTGATGAATATGATATTTTAAGTAACTAAATCATTCTAATACAAAAAAAAACTTTTTGATAAAATACACATAACTTTTATTTCATATTTCCTTGAACATTTAAAGTAACTTATTGGAATGAACATCGTAAGCTTACTAACTCAGTTTAAGACATTTACTTTGTCCATAAAATTTACAATATTATATCAATAAGTACATTTATCAAGTATTGTTTATTACTTCACTACAAATCATAGTGTTTTATTTCAATGCACTTAAAGTGTTCTAAAATGACGTCAGCCATTTGATTAACATCGTAGTCACTTTTTAAACATTTCCAAGTGCATTAAAGGTGACCACAGTGTTAATCAAATGGGTGATGTCACTTTAAAACACTTTAAGTGCATTAAAATAAAACACTTTTAAATTTGAAATTTGCAGTGTTTAATGTGTGTTAATGAAGATAATTTTAAATTATTGATATTTCCTACCATTGTAAAAAAACTTCAAAACTTCTTTGATATTTTGATTAAAAAAGAAAATTTATTGGAGATCTTTAAATCATCATATCAGTTAGAAGAAATTTTTTATTAGTGAGTGACTAATTAATTACTCATTACTATTATTGAACTATAGTTTAATTATTCAAAAAAATAGACATTCTTGGTGAATAAAGAAACGAAATAGTTATTAAATAGCTGGATGCTAGCATGTGATATATTTTTTCCACAATACTCCTTATCTAGAATAAATCAGAAAAAATCAATTTCTTAGATCTGATTTAGTTGAAAAAATAATGAAACATATTCTGAATATTTATTATCTATTATAAATGATTTCAATTAACGATAAAACCCTTAATCATAACAATAGATAATACCAACATTTCTATCATTTCTTTAGTTTCCCTTCCGACAATATCTATTTTCGTAACCTGCTAACGTAATGGATAATACTCAATGGACCCCTTGGTGGGCGTAAGAGTTCCTGTCGTCTCACATGAAAGATGTGGGAGGATGGAAGTCGCAGTTCGCACGGAAAACCGAACAAATTACTCGATAGAATGCATGAATGAAAGGAATGAAAAAAAAGTAGGAGGAGATCAGAATCCTAATGTGTACTGAGATACATAAACCAAGTATAAAGACGTTATGTGGCAGCTCGTATAGAACAAGACACTGGAAGAGGAAGTGATTGGTCAAGAGTCTCTGTTGTGCACCAACTTCCCTACAGTAAATGTAAGGTGGACCCCTAGAGTGGGTGTTTCATTATATCACATCCACAAGAGTTGACAATTTTTTGTCATTTGATGAATCGTGAGAATTCTGCAATTTTGAATATATTTAGCTTTGAAGGTAACAATGAAAAAATAAACAGCTGAATTCCTTTATTCGATGCACTAACTCAGCCTTTTAGGAACTCGGTTGAATAATTTTCCAACTATAAACAAATTGAACCGCACAGCATTATTTAAAGCAGACTCATTTTAAAGTAAATGTCTCAGTAGGATAGATACCGCAATTTATAAAAATGTTACTTTAATAACAAAAAGGAAAAACTTTTCTATGAGTTGAGTTTATTTGAAACTCAGTTTGATGTAAGCAGATGCAACAACATCCGGTATTGACATAAGATAGATTTTATACATTAATTTATCTATTCTATATAAACATTTATGCTAGATGAAACCCATTTTGTCACATACTGTTATCAACATGGATTCCTTGATGATGAATTGGTAATAATCAATCAAGACCCACCAAATGATTCTATCTTTGGAGTAAAATGTATTTTATTCTCTTAATGTATTTTCACTAGTTTATTTTAGAAAAAAATAAATAAATAAAATATGCTGTTTTTGCAAATTATTAAGAAAAATGGAAAAATTATTTTTAATTTATGATAATTTTCTCCAAGTTACAGCTGAATACTTTTTCACTTGGACCAAGTTGTAAGATAAATAAGTACTAATTTCACATCATTATTGGTTCATAGGTTCCGACATGCTTTGTAATTATTGGAAAAATTATTAACCTCACAAGCAGAAAAAAATTATAAAAAAATGTAAATGAGATCCTAAAGCATGAAGACTTCAAGTGTGTGACAGTTGTGCAGGAAAATAACTCAGCATTGGGACCGCAAAACCGTCCGTTTAGTCAACGCCGGTTCACCTCTAGAGGATACAAATTCGACTAACAAAGAAGCGTACGTTATCTTCGCGGTTGGAGATCATTTTGAATGTTAGAAAAGGGAGTGGTTCCAGCTATAGAAGAGCACTGAAAATCCAAGTTTAAGGTTGAAACTATCTTGTCTTGGTTTTTTTCTCCTTTTATCTTCATCACTAGCCTTGTGCTCTAATAGCAGTTCAGTCCTAATACTAAGCAGAGCAGAAAATATGAAAAAAAAGGAAGGAAGGAAAAAGTCAAGCATGACGATGAACGTGTTGGCTTATTACGGGTGCCAGCCCCCCGCAGGTTGACCTCGGTCATCACAGGAGGTCCAATGCAGCTTCTTTTTAGCATCTGACGCGTCTTCTTGGCGTCAGTAGCTTCCTTCCTCTTTGGATCAGCTCAGCTTACTACTTACTCTACTTAGATATTTTATTAAGTTGATAAAATATGTTTCAGTTCATAGAAAATATCATTCAGAAAATATTTTATGATATAAATTTCTGTTTCTCATCAATAACTGATCAAGAGAAGCTAAATATGTTGATTATTAATCAGCAAAAAGAAACTACATCATCATATTAAGTGATGTAAAACAACTTTGTCCATTTTTTGAACAACTTTTTCATCATTAGAGCCAGTTAGTCATGAAATTTAGTAAAATTCTATCGCAATCACCTGTCTAAAAGGTCATCATAAGGTACGCGAGCACTTGGACCGCCTGCTAAGGAATACCATATATTTCGTTGGGCCTCCCTTGACGTTCTTGCTCTTTTCTAGATGGTCGTTCGCAATGTTAGGTATTTATCCACAGAGTTTGACAATGCCGGACAAGCTGAAGCCACGCAGAGATGTTGAGAAGTCTGAAGACGAAGTAGTATGAGCGAGTCGCGCGTCCCTTAAAGTTTTCCTAATTCTTCCACAGAGACTGATTCGTTACGGCAGTAATGCGTTTATGGTTGTAGTCTAGTCAAGCATCTTGGGAAACTTAGAACATTTTTCTCGCTATCTGGGAACTCTAATGTGTGTATCCAAAGTGGAGTCAACATAGAGATATAGAAAAAATGAACTTTTTTTTTATGATTCTTTAAAAAAGAACATTGAAAAAACACATTAACAATAAATATGTTAGATTAAATCCAATGGATAGATTTTTATGATGACTGCTGTAAAATTCTAGATAAGTAAGGTCTTTTTCATGTTCATGTAACAAGATATATGGTGTTAGATAATTATTATGACCCTTTTTCACGCCTTTCTTTTCAAGTATAATTCTTTCTTTTAAATATTTCTCATTGATTGTATGTTTTATAATAAAATATATGGAGTATTGGGACCAACAAATGAACGATCAAAAGTAACAAATAATTTAAAAATCATGAATATTGGTATGTTAGCGAATGAAAAAGGAATTGGTGATTGGTGGCTTTTAATTTTGGTACTAAAATATTTATGATTTACTCATTTTCATAGAAGCTTTTATATTAAAAATAAAAAAAAGCTCTTATATCTGCCCTTTTTTATTTCGCAATTTTATTTGAAACTAGCATCCAGTAATGGTTTGTGAAGAAATTATTTATGAATTATTAATATTCGCATTTTTAATTTTGAATATATTGGCACATTATATATTAATAATAAATTGTATTCATGGCATTTAATCATACTGATTATTATGAATTGAAATAATAATTATTTTCTGTTCCAATTAATTTTCTATATGGAATTTTTTTCCATTATTTGGACTTCCAACAGTTTTAAAATAACTTTTTTTTATTAACAGCATATTCTGATTGAAGTTCAATTATTAGTCAAATTGGAGAAAATTTTCAAACAAAATTTCTGAAATTATTTAACCTATTTAGAACAATAAAATGGCAACTTTACAATACAGTATTATTGCATTTAGTTTTTTTTATAAAGATTTGATGTTAAAAAATGAGAAACAAGAAAAGAAAAAAACGACAAAATATCTCTAGGGATCCGTTGGAAGATTCCAAGATCTTCCAAGCGAACGTGCCTGCGCGTATAACCACGGATTGGCCCGGTTCTTTATGGGCAATCTATGGTGATGGAGATGATAGGCAACGAGATATACGTAAACTTGATTCTACGAGAATCCTTATTCGATACCCACCCTTCTGAACCAGTGCGATAGAAAGTAGAGTGTGGGAGTATATATAAAGAGAGAGTAAGAATAATATAAGAGTATGAGAATATAAAATCAGATCTCTCGCGCGGCTTTTCTAGAACCGCCTCGATTTCCCCAATAGTTTAACTTACGGCCGGATTTAGTACAGAAGATACGAAAGACTCGTGCATTGGCTGATAGACTCTCGCGACATATCCAGGGATTCTCATAACCCCTCAGACTTTAACCCTTGTCTATCTTACATTTTACATTTCACTTTTTCCTCTATTGGAAAATCAGAGTTTCGATACTTTGCCATTTCAATACTGCAACATAAATATTTCTCTGGCGAATGAAAATTGAACAATCGGAAAAAAGCTCTTTGGTGGGCAGTTATTACCAATTATTTCTTTTATTGGTTTTTTTTTATTAAATTTATAATCATCGTTGGATTTGCTATCGAAATAAAAATAAATAATTCATCAACTTTTCATTAATTATTAATTAAGTTTTAACTCATTACTAGCTTCTATCAATTTCCAAATATAAAAAAAAATTTTCTTAAAATTCTTTCTTTGTTGAATTAGTTTGATAATTTATATAGCTTCAATAATTTACAATTTCTTTTTCACCATGATTTCTAAAATTAATATTGAAACTGAAGTGTGTACATACGTTTAACTGACAACTTGTCGATGGAAGAAAGTTTTGCAAGAATAATTAATATAATCTAGCACTCATATTTTCTGTGATTTTTATATAAATTTTAGTTCAACCTTCTATAAATGAACTAACATCCATTGATTATGCAATAAAACAAAAGCATCAACTTGGATATCAATTAAAAGTAATGTAAATGGTATATCGAAAAGAATGAATATATAAAAATGAGAACAAGATATAGAGTTACAAGTATTATAGTTTGAGTTTCTGTAGCTTATCACTCGTCACTTCCGTATGACCTTTATACTGACCATCAGCCCGGAAGCAGGACGAATAGAATGAAGAGAAGAGGGCGAAGTGGATATGCGAGAATGAGGAAAGTCTAGGGGATGATGAGGACGGGAAGTATAGGATGGGCACACAGTCTCATCTTGCACAACGCGGCGCCGCATCAGATAGCATTTGTTTTAAATATATGGATCGAAGCTCGCCAAGGGAGATGCGCTAGCAGAAAAGGGGATCGTTTTATGGAGAAAAGGGTGAAGAGATAGAGAGTGTGGGATGCAATACCCCATATCCTTGAAAAAAAAATCCTCACACCCTCACCTGTGCTTTCACATCCTTGCGACCGTACCAAACTCGTTTACTATGTACCCCAGAAGCCAATACCAGTTTTATATTCCTTCCTCTTTTATTCCTCACCAGTATCATCTTCTTTTCTCTCACATATATGCAGCTCACTAACCTTCCTGTGGCTAGATATCGGCTTCCCAATAACCTAACCAAATGCTTCGCTTCTATTGGTGTCTCTTTTGACCTTACTCTTTTGCTACTGTCTCGACTATATGCAAAGCTCCAGACGATTACCATGTTTCTGCTCTTTGCTGAAATATCCCCTAAACTTTTTGACATTTTTCAATTTTCAAACTGTCGAGTGGCTTCATGGAATTATTTAGTGACGATGACGTGATGACTTTTTTTCAACTCCTAAGAGATTTGTAGCTTCAGTTTACTTTAGATGCTTCATCATATACAATAGAACATGCTGCTACTTACGCGTTACAATACATCGTACAAAGGATATGTTTCTTGCCAAGATGTGACCACCTTCTGCGCCACCTAGGGAGGTTTCCGGTCGCTTATGGGATCGTAAATGCATCATTGACAGCTTAAGAAAAGCCGCTTTTATACTCCAGTTTCTTCAAATTCATCTTTAAATACTAAACACATTTTTCAACAAGTTTCAAAGGCTTTAGCTGATCATCTAGTAGCTATTCAAGCTGTTTAACAATATTTAGAAAATATTAATTATACTCTAGAGTATTGCTATATTATATGATGAAGGAAAATTCCATTTGAGATAGTTTAAAAAACGATTACGAATTTTAAAAGTCACCGCAAAACAGGATAGAAAGGGTATAGTAAATAAAAAATATTCATCAACGAATTTTTTTTAGAGATGAATCGATCAGAAGAGGATTTGACTAAAATTCCTCGGGGCAATACACCCAAAGCAGCCACAAACGAACATGGACCAAAAGCGACTATATATTCTGTAGTCAAGCTATCACACGAGTGAGTGCACGACAATGATTATTATAGAACGTGAAGCATGACAGTATCTATGAGATGATCGTATTAAATCTTCTATTAACATGCTTCTATGTATTCTCGCAGCTTCATCAATTTTGTCTCTCTTGTCATCATTATGATTCACTATCCTACACAGGGAAAATGTATTTATCCCACGTACTTTTTTATTTTGTTTATTTCATTATCTTAATTGAATAATCCATGGATTGAAAAAAAAAAAAAATTTTGTAGATTTTTTTTTACTCTTTTTAATTTATTTTATAGATTATTAATAATTAAATTATATAATTCAAAGTAATGAATAGTTGTAAATTTTGTCAAAATATCATGGTAATTATAATAATCGGTAAATAATTTCTGTATTTACATAATTTTGAAACATAAAAAGAAGGTCAGTCGATGTAAAAATGAAAACATTTATGATAGTATTTATGATCGGAAGTCCTGGAGAGAAGCCTCATAATGACCTAGTTCTTTCTGCAGAAAACCAATATGAAAAATGTCTTGAATAATAGAGCCGACCTGAATTTTTATGTTTTTACTGACTTGTGAGTGCGTTTTTTTTTTTGACAAAAAAACACAAGTTGACAATATTCATATTGCTCTAAAAAATAGAAACGAGATCCCAAAAAGTGGGATCCCGTTGCGTAGTTTTTAAATAAATTTTGACCTAACGGTGGTTTGGACTATTTTAAATAACGGTATCGTATATTTTTATTGATTTTTTTACGCCAAGACACTAAAAGTCTTTCGTTTAAAAAGGTCACAATAGTTTAAATTGCCTTATACATGTAGTCTAATGCAAAAAACTTCATGTTCTGACCAATTTTTATGAGTTTTCTAGCACTAATTTTTGACCAAAACAGGCCACTTTTTTGTCAAAATCTGGTACAGTTTTTTGCAATCGTAATAAAAAAATAAAATTTAGGGTCTATGTTTTTTTTACTATTGTGTTTTGATAGTTTATTCTGATTTAAGACCCCATGAAAAAAAAACAGACCAAAAAATACTCGAAAAAGTCATTTTCACATTTTTTTCTCTTATGTATTTTTTTTTTTCTAATAAAACATTTTTACTTCGAGCATAGGTGATTCTAAATCATCGTATTTTCGTCTATTTCTCACAATAACAACGTCTGAAAAATGGGTCTGAGCACACTTTGTCTGTGCTAACACGACGAACTTCCCATTAGTAATTGTTTATAACAAATTTTAATAGTTATAATCAATGTTTGTTAAAAGCATCCGAATCCATGTGATATACACATTACTTTATCAATAAATACAATTTTTAATTGTTTATAACAAATTCATATTGTTATAAACGATGCGTAATTGTTAAGAGTCATATTTGGTTGTGAACAATAATGTCTAGTCAATATCGACTTAATTTTCAAATGAAATTGTTATTGTTTGGCTTAAAAGTATTTTAAATAGCTAATCTTTTCATTTTTTTATTAGTTATTTTGTTATAAAAAAAAACAGCTCGATCGAATTCGTTCAAATTTCTTTCAGATCTTCTTTATAATAATATCTTTCGAATTAATTTTGGTTGAAGTTGATATCTTAATCCGTTCTTGAGATATCGAAAACGAAAAAAATGTTGACGTCCGTACATACGTACGTACACACACATCATTCTAAAAATATGTCAGTATGCTTGCAAATATCTTGAAACGTGGAGATTCAATGAAAATTCAAATTTCACCAATCGACCCAATTACATTAACTTCCTAATGGGAAGTTAATAAATTTTACGAAAGAATCAATTAATCGAAAAATATTGCATTATTTTTTTCAAACTTCAGGAAGAAAGTTTAATTAAATTATTTCTTTTTTCAAAACATGAAAATTTATTTTATCAAAGTCACATCTTTATTTAACATTAAAAAAAAAGAATAACTGCCGAATGAGTTAAAAATAAATTTTCATCTTTCGATGATAATAAATTGAGCAAAATGTGAGCAGAGGGGAAAGACCGTAAATTGTAAGAAAGTGTTAAATCCTAGGTAATATTTCAGTAGTTACAGGAATAATAGCAAAATTTCTACAAATATTAGTGTAACCACCGAAACTCATAAATTTTCTGCAAATTTGTACGATCTGCTTTCGTGTCAGTATAGATCTGAAGGCATAATTCTGGTTGCAATGTGGACCTGAATGGGTCAAAAACGAGGCAAATGTATTGCACTTACAAATGAATGCCTTTTGGTAAATCTCTGAGAAAAAAGAACGGTAAGGAGATGGTTAGTCCTTTAAATGAATAAGCAAGGGTTGACCATGGCAAGGGTGCGGCGTACGACCATGAAGATCTGTATGGAGCCTGCAGCTCCCAAACGCCCTTCAATTAACGAAACTACTCTTCATTGAACCATGATTACTCGTTCCTCGGGCACACGTCTCGAGGCCTTACTCAAACCCTCTTTTGTACTCGATTTACACCACTTTCCATTTTCCAACTGGGATTCTTCTTACTTTGAACATTTAACTACGACCTGGTCAAAACTGGACTACCGTGCGGTGTTTTCGGTTTGCAGTTACTTCACTTTTAAACCCTTTTGCTTAACCTTTTCATCCCTTTATTCGTCAGGGTCACTCGAGTTCATTTAAAATATTGCTTTGGACCGGAACATATTGCAATGCCCTTACATTTTGTTCATTCTTGATGCATTGCATATTTATATATTATCTTCTCATTGATCAACTCAAAGGATTCAATGCAGTAAATCTTGCTGAAGGTTTTTTTCTTTAACAAACAATTTTTTTTTTATTTATTTATATCAATTGTTTATTGAATTTATCTCAGAAGTGAATTTTTTTTGTTGAGTAACAGAATTGGAATTAAAGTCCAGTCTTTAATATGGTCCATTCGGTTATTGTGAGAGCATGATACCTCTTGCATCAGTTAATCCACAAATATATTGAAAAATAACTTCTTGGCAATAAATATAAACTTCTAAAAGTAAAAATTGATGATATTAAACAGAGTAAAATATAATTGAATAAAAACAAAAAGTTACCAATAATCCTACCTTCTCCTCTATTGTTTTACATGAAAAAATTTATTGATTTTTTTTTTTTTGTATTTGTTTTGTTTATATTTTATAGTGAACAATTTCTCTATTGTGAGTTCAAACCAGCAACTATCCCAATCATGAGAAAAATTCAAAAATTAATTACACAGTAAATACAGCTACTAAAAAAAATTTTTTTTGATGGTTAAAAAAAAGACAACATTTTAATTTCTATATTGGTATATTAGACTGTAAGGGTAATATTAACCTTGACTATATTTAAAAAAAAGTCCAGTTGAATTTTTTTAAACCCTAAATTTTATTTTCGCAGAGAGAAATATATATCTTGACCTAGAGAGAAAAGGGTCGAAAAACGGTAAAATCACGTTCTAACGGTGTAATAAAATTCTTAACCCATATTGAAGAATATAAAACGGTAAATTGACGAAAAACCTTGTCATGGGGTAGTTTCTAAGCTTTCTATGGAGAGCTACAGAAAGTAACACTGATAGGTATAAAGGTCTAAAAAAGTTAGCAGCAGACATGAAAAAGAAGTAAGAGTTAACTTTATACCACTAAGCCTTTCCCTAGGTAGTAAAGTTAATTCCTGGACGGGTTTTTTCTCTAAATACGAAAAAAGGGAAAGCTATTCGAAAAATAATAAACCTTTCGTTATTCTCGCTGTTTGCGGGTACAAAGAGGTATATAAGACCATAAAAAAAGGAGTTGAAAATACATCGAGGATACTGCTTGGGACGATTGTAAAAATCTTTAACTCTCGCAGTGGTGTCCAAAGAGTGTAAAATAACCCTAAAGTCAATTGCAATGGAAAAAATGGGTTGTCTTCATCCGAGTGTCCATCTAATATTTATAAACAGCCGTTAAAAGGTTAAAAAGGTTTATAATCCTTCAAGCATGTATTATTTATTTCAACAGGAAGCCTGCAAAAAAATGTGGGACAACAAACGGTCAAAAAAATGTAGGTAAAAAATTTTATTAAAATGTTTTAGTAAACTTTCTTTTTAGTTACTAATAAATCATCAATCAATTTTCATATCTCATAAATATTTTTTTAAAATTTTTTGTTAGAAAAAAACAGAAAAAAAATATTCCTTAGTGACATCTAATAAATTTTTTAAAATTTAAATTAAAAGAATCAAAAATAAATTATACTTAAATTTTGTCAGGTATCAGTAAATGCATCAGAAACGTGGGTTCAAACACTTCGTCAAACATGAAATGAAAATGATAGAAAGAGGAGCTTGAAGAGAAAAAGAACAACTCGAGAGAAAAAGAGTGAATATTTACGCGTGAAAAGGGCCAGTTCACAAAGAGAGAGAGTAACCCCTTCATCCTCTGTATATAGCTTCGTGTGAGTGACTTAATTCAATGTGAGTATGCAACTTCTACCAAACCTTCTCTCTTTATCTTTCTCAATTTATTTCCTCTTTTTTACACAGCCTTCATATACGCATATCATGTCCTTTTTCCTACACCTCTCATCCTTCTTGCCTCTACATAAGCTCTTTTCCCTCTTTCCCTCTCTATCATCTCACACTTCACTCCGTCAAAGCCACGACTATCACGCGCCGTCGCCACCCCCTTCGCGTGCACTCTCACTCCTCCACTTCTCCCTTTGGTCGCTTGGCTAATTTCAATACCACCCTTCCCCCCTTGCATACTCTCTCCATCGACTCTGACTGCACGGCATTTAGGGCTCGATTCGTGTGAGACCACCACACATCACGAAAGGATTGCCAACGACCATTCCTACACCTCTGCAAACATTTTCACTTCTTGATATTCTGGCGAACGTACGTGAGACAACTCTTTTACTAAATATTTTTATTGGAAATGAAAAATAATCGATAATCATTTTTAGTGTATAAATTCGTTATTATAAAATGTCATAACATGCAGGAGAAAAAATCTAAAAACAATTACTTTACTCTGTGCCTCTAACCACGTGCTATTACACTGTGTCTAAACAATTATGAAGGTGAGTTACAAAACTTACTGTTGTATCGATAGTTTTTGTGATAAAATTTATATTAAAAACAATATATAAATATTAGAAAAAAAGAAAAAACAACAGGGAACGTTTTTGTACAGAACAATAGAGCAAGTGAATGTTTTTTTTTTAATTTTTTCTCTATGTATGCATACATGTATTGATGAAAAAAATTGATAGTTTTTTTAAATGTCATTTACATGCATAAAAATAATAATAGAAAATATTACAACTATTTAAATTGTTATTATATATTATAACAACAATAAGAATTAATTTATTAACTTTGGAGTATTAATTATTTTTGTTGTGGAATTTCTTCTTATTTTCTGTACTGACAATTTTTATCATCAACGTTATTTCAGTTTTCCTGTACAAACGATCACTTTCGATATGAATCGATTGAGTTAGTTGAAGACAGTCAAAATACATCACGAATAATATTTATAGTCATTGCTCCATCGTTCTACAATATTTGTACTCTCACAAAATGAATCGATAAAAATCACTATGAGTTTGATTTTCATTCATTTAAACAAAAAATAATAATAACAACTCATATATATCTATGTATATATATATTTTAAAAATATTTCAGTCTTTTGTTTGTATTATTCATGCTTTCATAAATATGTAAATTGTAATTAATAAATTTTTTTTCTTTCAGATTAAGATAGCTTATTTAGGGATGTTAAAAAAAAAACACATCAGGTATTTGTATTCATATTTTTTCAGCTGAATTATTGCTGAAAAAATTTAAAGTTGAATATTATAATGAATTAAAGCCTAATAAAAAATAATTTAATACATATAAAAAGCAAATAAAATATCATAATTTCTATAATAAAAAACTCCTGTAAAATTAAATAAAATGGAGATCAGAGGATTTCCAGTAGAAATGAGAAGTGCGACCAATGCTCTTGGACTGTACAAACCTTTCAAATAACCCGGATTTTAGATAGTACAAGCTATGGAAAGAGAGAGAGAGAATATAGGGGTTGAACTGACTCCGGCCAGTCCGTGGTCGTACAAGAGCAGCTAATTTTGATTCACGGTTGCCTGCCTCCCCTTATCCTCTCTTGATTCTCACACCCGGCATTCATAAAGCTTCTCTATTTCGTACAAGAAAATAAATAAACAAAGTAAAAGGTACGTTTCACTTGAGAAATTTTTTTAGCAATTAAAATTTTATTTCTTGCACCTAAAATTTTAACTCATTCTTTATTTTTATTTCAAACTCACCTTATTGTCGTCTACATTTAATAAATCGATATAATCTTTTTAAAAACTCTTTATTAAAAATATTTAAATAAACTTTTGATCATTTTACATGGAAATTTTCTTGAGGCAGATCAGGTAAGTTGAAAGAAAAATTTAAATAAAAATGATCGTAGAAAATGACATATAAATTTTTTTTTTAGAAAAAAGGGATGAAAGGGTGCGGTACTTTAGTGGCCACGACCGTGCTAGCGTTTCGTAACGAGATCCGGTCTTTATATGGGCAGTAAAGATACGACGTCCAGTTTATGTTCATCCTTATACACTGGTGTGCTCACGTAAGGGTAGTTGTGACCCTTTATTCCAGAGCAATGCCTGTACCAGGGAGTTTCCTCGTTTGAAAATCTCCATCTCATCACCCTCCTCTTGTGCTGGAGCTTGAAATCGCTTGGGTGGCTCCCATAGGGGTAGTTTTATAATGCCGTCCTGTGATTGCACGTGATTGCACGACTTCTGACCGTCCTTTGGCACGTAATCGAAGGTATTTCTTAGAAAGCTGATTTGGACATTTGACAATAATGTGTAAAAAGGAATCAGAAGAAAAAAGGATTTTTTGTCATCTCCTTTATTAAAGTCCTAATCGATTTAACACCACAGAGTGGTCCAGCGACGCCCCAGGATCCTAAGAGGGGCCTTACTTTAGCAGAACTCCTGTTGGTAATGAAGATGTCTCGTCACGGGTGTCCCATATGTGCTAGGCCCCATTCGTGCCGTGGCAAACCACGGGGGTCCGCATATAAACGATGTCACGAAATAGCTTTGTTACGTCCCCCAAGCGGAACCGATCCCCCATGGAATTGGAACGATGCGGCAAGAAAGAAAACCGAAGTTTTTGCTTTGCGTTTTCTTTCATTCTTTATGTTCCTCTCCAAATGCGCCCAGACGTAATTGGTCTGAATGCACATGAAAATAAAAGGACCCCCCTTGTCAATAAAATAAATACGCACATTTCTCTTTCTGTTGACTAATTAAGAAATTTCAGCAATAACTATTTCATGGATTTATTTTATTGAACAAAATTCATTTATTATCATTTTTATTGTAGCATTGTAGCAATACTGTCTGTACAAAAATGGCCAGATAAATAATTGAGTAATAATTAGTCTACTATAAGTTTTTAAAACTTTATAATTACTTTATTACAGATGACTCATTAACCAATAATTTGTCTATTCTAAATTTTTCTAACATTAATTGTTTATTTATATTTTGACCATGCTTAGAGTATTTTTTACGGTTAAAGACTACTCTTAAACTATCAAAAATATTTCAATAATAGTTTAGATATAAATAAATATATATTTAAAAAATTTTAACAATTTTAAGTTTCAATAAATTCATGGTAGACTAATTATTGCTTAATAATTCGTCTGTTCATTTATGTATGAAAAGTAACAGATGTTTCAACTTTTATTTTTATTATTTTTCGAACCAAGAGAAAAATATAATATATTATATAACAGAATGCAATTTTACATTTTTAAAGAAATTAGAAAATTTTCAAAAACTCGCATGAGATCAGTTGTATTTCTTTAAATAGTTTTTTAAATATTGAAAACAAATTTTTCTTTCAACTCCTTTTTGAGAATAATATGGATAAATATATGTAATAAATCATAATCTTTCAATGCAATGATGTAGATGTATTGCATTCCAAAAATATTTTATAGATCACTACAATGAGAAGGGAGATATTGAAAACTTGAGTACCAAAATATTGTGTGTGCTAAGGGTGGTAGTGGCCGATCAGGCTAACCTCATTTTTCATCTTCGTTTATAGTGTTAGACATCTCAGATTCACGGGTCCCCCTTCTTTTATCCATAACACCAGGTAAACCTGAATGAGCCATCTCTCCTTTCACCACGGGGCACGTATCTTCTTGGTGGTGGCAAAGAGGGTGACATTCGCGCGCGGAGAAGCGTGACATTATATTTATGTTGTCACCCAACGCGTCAACGAGACTGCTACTGAGACAGAGACAGAAGGAAATACGAGAGAGACAGATGATAAAAAAGAAGGCACGGTCGGGGGCATGAGGTTTCCTTGTCTGCAAACATTGCTGTCTATTGCCCTTCTGACTCGTTTTTTCTTTTTTCATTTCGTACAATGAATTTGGACTCTTGTGTCGGGATTTCTTTCAATCTTTTTGATTCCACGTTTCATCCAGTCATCGTGAAACCATCGAGTCGAATCAAAGTCAACGAAAGTCTTTCTCCCCTTTTGTACTTTAACCATAAAGAAATAAATAAACAAAACTCCAAATTGTTTTTCCAAGAAAACCTTAAGTGGCGACGTCATCATGTCAACTATTTAGAGTATTTAAGAGATGAAATATGTTTGCAGGGGGTCTGTAACATTTCCTGTTGCTGCACGTGCCCTCTTATTAATACAACTGTCTCTGAATGTGGACTCGACAGTTGGTCGTTGCACTATTCTTTCTTATATTGTTACATTGACAAATCAAACTTGAATGTTATTTGTTAAATGAATAATTAATGTTTCAAAAATGTAGGGTTGTGTAGGGTCAACAAAGCTACTTGAAGAATATTTATTTTATGATTTATTGTAAAAAATATGCATAATGATCACAACTATTTAACTTGTTCTCAAATTTTGTCTAGACTTTTTCATTCTTTGCTTTTTTCAGATCTAACTAGCTTTCTGAAAACATTAAAGCGGAAATCGAATCCTAGTCCAACCCCTGTTTCTACTAGGGTCATTGCAAAACAGTAAATATTGACTAATTTTCAATTAGAGTATGCCATTTATGTAAACAATAACACAGTTGTTATAATTATTCCAAAATATCTTTATATTTATTATTTTATTTTTAAAAATGATCCTATGAAACTCAGAGCATTTTTTATTGCCCAATATTTCTAATACTCAAACTTAAAACATGGAATTATCAGACACAATATCATTTTGAATCCTTTCAAACATTTTTTTTTATTACTCATAGCCATTTTTATAGACTGACATCGAAAAAATTTTATTTTCAAATAAAAAGATGAATTTTTGTGTCTATTATTCAACATTGAAGCCAACAAAGGGTTCAGCAAAGAAAACATGTAATTCGTATGTCACCCACGCCAACTTAAATCCGCGTTTCTATCGTTGAACGACATGAACAGCTGTCGCACTTACATCTCACTTTCCCTCTCTCTGATGCTCTCGAAATTTTTTTCTTCTTCTTCTCTTTTCATCCACCCCTTGACATATAGCTTCACGTAAACACCCAACCTACGAATGTATTGCTTGATGGATTACCGCAGCTCGTGAGTTTTTAACGTCCAAACACACATCTGGGCACCAATAAACTATTATTTTATTCAATAACATTTTACACGAACAAGATATCTTCCTGTGTTTATTTTATTTTTTTTCCCATCGTTGAAAATGTTACTTAATACCGGCAGTTTTTTGCATATTTATTTAATGCTTTTTCTTCTATTATGACTCCATAATCATCACGAAGTATAAAATAATGAAGTTCTTGGATGGAACAATTTTTTTTATACTATTTTTCGAATGCTTTGTCATATTAAGTAGCAACAGAATACCGAGATTGGTAGACACAGGACGTAGGAGGTAGGGAATAGTGGCAAACAGTCCCTAAGGCGCAAAAAATTGGGTAGGACGGACTTTTACGAGCCCAATAAAGTTTGCAACTTGCTTTACTCACTGTGGGAATAAACGTGAGAATACAGAATAAAAAGGAATGGAAATAGAAAAGAGAAAAAAACGAATAAAAAAAACTGAGCTTCTGGCTATCTTTTTAGCCTGTAAAAATCTATAAAAATTAAGGAGTTCCTACTTGTCGTGGCTCACCACTGTCATTGTCCCCATCGCTGTGTGTTGGCAACCCTTTTTTTATTCAATATCAATGTTACTTGAAAAAAATCTACCCTTAAACCTCAATCAAAAATACCGTATTTTTGACTCTTTATTTTGCTTTAAAAAAAGAGAATATTTTTAAAGAAATGAAAAAAATAATCCTTTTTTAGAGTAAAAATATGACGAAAGATTGATTTTTAGATCGTAAAAATGGTAAAAGAGTTTCTCTACTGCAAGTGACATTTTTAACGTCATATATCATCGACTATTTTATGTGAAGTTAACACAATTTTTTTTGTTCATAAAATTTTTTTGTATTTGACACTAACGTTTTTAACAGTGAAAAATTTTTAAATTATCTTTGTCAATTGGTCGAAAAAATTTTTTTAATATCCCTAAATATTTTTAAAATACAAAAAAAAATATATATTTTTAAAAAGCTTCAGTAAATAGATTTCTCAATAATCAATCTTATTTTTATGCACGTTATTTCCAGTAATATGAATAATTTATTTATTTTTTATATCAAAAAATGATTTTTCGTGGAATATTTACGTGCAATAAAAATTTTTTTTGATTTTCTATTACACTTTTTTCTATAATTTTTATAGGAATATAATCCATGTTATGAATACTGGAGATAAAATAGGAGCACATCCTGTCAGCACATACAATGTGTCACCCTGAAATATCCAAGACTACTACGAGTATCCGCTGCGTAACACGGGGGTCGGTGGCAAACACAATGCCACGGGTTTTTCGCCATTATATTTCTGGGATCGCATTACCATCGAGATATACCATGGCTCGCTTTCATTGGAGACACAGAGATTTTTATCTCCCGCGAGTTGCATGAATACGCGGTTCCCATAGACGGAGATCACCCTCTTTACTCTATGTCCTTCCTTTCTCGCGTTTTCTCTTTCTTTCCGCTCCCTTTCCCTCTTTTTCTACTTCTCTACGTTCTCAACCGTAATTTTTGGTGCCGCTCCCCTGATACATGTATGCAACAACTTTCAGATATGTATCGACACAATTTCATTTGTCTATGGCTCAATGAATATCGTCAAGTAAATCAGAGGGTCCAACCAATTCAGATAAGACTTCAAACGGTGCCGAAACATCCTTAGTTACAATTGATCTTTAAATTATCTTTTATTAAAGCAATTCTGTTTGTTGGCCAAAATCATGTTGGCAATCATCTGAATATTTGATTATTAATAAAAAATAAATAGCTCATGAATCTAAATACTTCTCAATATAAATAATATCTTCTGTAGCTTTTTACATAAGTAATTTTAACAAAAATAACTTTTCATAAATAAAAATTATTACGAAAACAAAAGTTTTACTGTATAGTGAATTTATTACGTTAACACCAGAAATTGATTTATCGATTGCCATTCTTGAAGAAAAAATGTTATTTAGCTGCTGAATTATTATTTCAATAGCTGTTATGTGGTTACACCTTTTACTTTACCCCTTTGGGGTATCGAGCGAGTGCTGCCATCGACGAACTTGTATAGGAGCTTTACAAGGGGATTTTTTCCTTCCTATTTACAGAGTCCTGTTTATCATTTTTTAGTAGAGCTCTTCTTCGAATTTCTAAGTCATCAACGTATGGTATGTTACCATCATTCACTCAAAGAATTCCTTCTTTACCGTCTAACAATAGTCATTATAATTTCTACATAGCCGACAAATGATTTTGAAAATTCTTTTTTAAAAAAAATTAATTCAACATTAAACCAATTTTCCCAAGGCTAAACGAATGTCTAAATGTATGAGGATATAAAATTATTATGAGCTTATCTTTGACGTTATTCCGTTAAATTTACGGTTTAAAGTAAATATTTAAAAACATTATTATGGAATGTTGACTATTTTTTAGAAAATCAATATTAAAAAACAAATAAACAAAGATGTTAATTAAATTAGACGGAATCAAAAGATGGCTTAAGAGTGCTTTATTAACGAATTGAATAACTACATTTACTACAAGAGTTTATTAATATAATATCTGGCATCCTATGCTTTGCATTGTAATCCTTTTGATGTGCCGCTAAAGCTGGTCCTTACAAAACCGAAGCTTATGTCGATCTCTGCTGAAATTTGGACATCCAAGCAGGATTTTATGAAGCTTATTATTAAACTATGTACGTGTATTACTCTAAATAAATGTATAAGTATACATGGGAGACATGACACAGGCAAGGAAGGGGAATAAAATAGCAAGAGAAAGGGGTTATTATACAAGGGTGAAAATAATAGGCTACCTAACCGGAGCTTTGACGTTTAAATATCCAGAAATACCAAAAATTATCGTCATAATTTTCAATATTTCTTTTTTCGACATTTTTTTTTTTATTTTATGTTCTTCACTTCATCCTTTTCTCCTACTCTCATTTATTTTTTTTTCAGTTTGTCCTGGGGTTTTTATAAACTTCCCTCTTTTTATCGCATGTCTCAACCCCCGAGGATTATTAACTGCACGCGGAACGGAGCGCATGGATTAGCGGAAGTAATGCGGAATCAACGGAAATACTGCTCTTTCTCCATGTCCAGGATTATTTGCCTCGACATCACGAAAACCCCTAACGTGTCTTTTGGTGGTTATTAATATTATTTCTATTCTTTTTTTATTCTTCTCTTATTATTTGCCGCTTTCTATTCATTACGTTTGAGGTTAACTTAAGAGATAATTTTTTTTCTGAACTTTTTTTTTCTCTCTATTATATTCAATCATAAAAATTCGTTAATTTTTTTTTAATTATTTCTTTAGTTTGAAGTTGTTAAAGATGTCAGAAAATTAATTAGAAACTTAAATTCTAAAAATTTGAATGAAAATAATTTTTTTTTGAAGTTCTTAAGCTTGCGATGAAGGAGTACGGTCATCTAATCAGACCTCCCTAGTCTTGATTTAGGACAGGATTTTAATTACGAGGGTCAGCACAAAATAGTATGGACACTCTGGTGTTTCAGACCTCTTATACTTCTGAGTCTTTATTTATGACTCATTAACACAACACCCATGCGTCTTGGCTTTGGATTAATTTTCAACTACAACACATACTAAATATAATTCAATTTAATTTCTTTTGCAAAAGACAAGAATGTCTAATCAAATGTGACATTTTTTTCCAGACTATTCAAATATTTCTAGTAATCATCCATTTGTTCTTTTTCCTTCTACCAAGTGCTTCCGTTTTGATATCACTGGATGGTCAGAAGTGATAAGAAGAAGAAAAAAAAGTTTAAGAAAAAAGGAAGACCTCGTTTTTAAAAAATTTCAGGGAAAAATGAATGAGTTAAAATTACAAGTTTCAATGGGTTCTTCAAAAGTATTTGTAAATATTTAGGGTTAAGTGTATACCATTGTCACACTCAGAAACAAGCATAAACCACTTCTGCATTCTCAATTGCACACTTTAGCTGACCACAATAGGGTGCGTCAGAATATGTAACGCAGCAATGCACACAGGAACTTGAAGGTGATGTAACATGTGTTAAATTATACGATAAAAATGAGTAACAATATTAATTATCCATGTCAAACAGGTCTTATTAATACACATTTTGCTAAATTACTTTACTACAACAGCAATTGAGAGAGAAAAAGCTGACTGGTTGATTATCATCATTCGATTAATTGATCTAATTTCCACTGACATCAAGAGACTCCAGCGGATGCTGAGGAAAATTCTGATGATATTCAAACTTATAAGAAGAGTTGAACTTAAAGACAAGTGCGGGGGTGGGGCTGGAAAGTGTGTAAGCGTTAGAAGCGAGCCCCACCCCCTACTAACAAGCTCCGCCTCCAGGAGGTCGTATGACGTCACACAGACACTTGTTACGCCTTGGTACAGAGTAGCAATCGTCTAAGGGAAACATGTCCTAATCTAAAATTTAAACAAGGAATCTGCACTTTATTTCCAAGATCCTCTTTGAAAGTATCTTTCCTATCAATAAGGTAAGATCTTTTTCAGAAAATACTTCTCATCATTTTTTACTAGGAACAAATATTTATTATTCACCTGTAAGCTTTTATTTTAAGACTTCTTTTAAGGTCAGAGCTTTTGCCCAATAATTTCAAGGGTAATTTCAATGAACAAATCATGAATTATAAGCGTTGATGTTTGAATATTTGTTACATTTATTTTTATTATTTATTCGTGATATTAATTTTAAATATCTATAAAGATTTTTTTTTGGTAATTGTTGATTAGTTTAAATAATTATTTAGACCAAACATGAATCAATAAAGATGGCTCTAAAATTATGTTTATTATCAGAGTAGATTTTTGAAATCAATTTTGGCTCCAAAAAGAATTTTTTCAATATTGTGATCTTTTATAGTAGGAAGCAAAAATGGTTTATTTCTGGTTCAACATTTTTAAGCTCAGTCTAACATTAAATTAGAAATGAACTAATGTTACTCTCTAAAAATGAAATGATGAAAATAATGATATACACTGCAAAATCAATGAATATTTACTGGTTTTGCAGTGAATTTCATTATTTTCACTGTTTTATTTTTAGAGAGTAGGAATTTCATTTACAATTAGATTTATATTTGAAAATAGTTACATTTTGAATTTAAATTTTTTGAGCAATTTGTCAATGCACTTGCATGTCTGTATGCTCAGTTCAATCAACGAAATTTTAATATCAGCAGAGATTTGACTTCAACAAAATAGATTGGTAATTCTTAAAGATATTGATGGTGAAAAATTGTCACATCGTGATTGAATCTCAAATTAATTTATCATTTTGACTATTATTTTCTCACGACAAAAAACAAAGGGGCAGTGAATATTCTACTCCAAACGATTGTGATATCAAAGTCGAAATGAGTGGTGGTCCTCCGTGGGAAAGCATTGATAAGAGGGTTCTCTTTACTGATAATTTATTTTTCAATTTTTGTTTCTTAGTGAATCAAATGGGGAAAAAAAAATTTCACCAAACCCATTATCAGAATTTCAGTTAATTAAACTTAAGCCCACATTAAATGGGGTAATAAACAATTGAAGGGGATGAAAGGGTGAAACATGAGTACTTTCAAAAAGTGGCTGAACAACGCGAGATTCTGGCAAAGTTAGTGGCGCGTTGGTGGTGGCAGAAGCACTCTCATGAGAGCTCCCTAGAGTTGCAGTGGGGAGAGGTATGCTTTCGTACGGAGGCAGTGGGGGATGTATGAGGACTAGAGAGGAACTGCGGGGCTTTGGGCTGTCCCGATCTCGCGGAACACGCGGCCTTCCCTGCCAAATGCTACGGCATTACGTCGCACGCCGTTGAACGCGACTGACGACAACTCACTTTCTCTCTATTGTCATTCACAGCTTACGTATTAGTGTGTCAATTTGTGATTGTGTGCGACTGTTTACATCGGATTTCTAACTATATCTTCGACCTAATATTAAATAAATTATTGTTAATTTATAAATTATTATAAAATTTACAAACTTTTTTAAATTATTTATTATTTATCAACGTGAAAAGCACAAAGTGAATTTAAAAATGACCTGACAAGTGTTTAAACATTTTTTTTATAATTTTATTTTATAACTCGAGTGTTTAAAACGGAAGATAATTTTTAATATAATTAGTGTTGTGATAAAAAAGATATATTTAACGGATTTATCCATTTTAAAATTAATTTAAATAATTAATAAATATTTATTAGAATAATGATGAGCTTTATTAAGAGAAGGGTGTTTTAAATTAACTCAGTCGGTATATTGACATACCGCGAGTGCATATGAGAAGTGGGTGAGGGAAAAATTGAAAAAGAAATACAGAAGCACGTGGCGGAATCGTGTGTTCAAATAAAGACTCGTTCGGACGACTATTTGCCTATGGGATGCATCTACCAGTGGACTCGGTTGGTTGTGGGGAGAATTACGATTCCGTCGGTTCCCACGAAGGTGCCGGACTCGTAGGCTCCTCCCTGATCCCTCTTAGAAACGTTGACGCAAGATACCCTGGTGAAGATAACGACGGGGCCAGGGGTGCCTCTATTGGAGGCGCCGGTCCAACTTCTGGAGCGAGCGGAGGTGAAATGAGCGAGGGTGCCGCCGTCGGCGAGCTCTGGTGGACTGAGAAACTCGTTGGTCAAGCACAAGCTGTACATCCTGAAGAATTAGTTCGAACTGGTAAATTTGGAGCTTTTAAATCGTTCATAAAATCATAAATGTTGTGTAAATCAAATTGATTTCATTTATTGATTATAAAACATCATGATTTAATGAATGAAAGTTGACGATGATACGGATAAATGCTTTCAGGTTCGCCCTACTTTCTTTGTAGTCAGCTACCAACACATTGGAGATCGAATAAAACTCTACCGGTTGCATTTAAAGTTGTAGCTCTAGGAGACATTGGTGATGGAACTCTCGTTACAGTTCGAGCAGGAAATGACGAGAATTGTTGCGCTGAGCTCAGAAATTCGACTGCTTTGATGAAGAATCAAGTAGCAAAGTTCAATGATCTACGATTCGTTGGTCGAAGTGGAAGAGGTAAGTGATGGCAAGACGTCCATTATTACCGTCAGTCTACAGTAGCCAAGTCTACTCAACAAAATCATCATAAAAAAGACCATTCCTTATAACAACTGTGAATCATCTAATGATCAGCCTAAGTATTGAAATAAAATTTCAAATAAATAGCTAGAAAATTTTTAAAATGAGATTGGATAATTTAACCTTGTAAATCACTCAATTTCCTAATAAAGAAGTAATTTTTTTATTTATTTAATCAACTGGAAAATTGTGAAATTAATTATCAAAACCAGTAGATATATTAAAAGAGAAGTTGAAAAATTCAATTAATATTCATCGATAAAAGTAATTAAAATTTTTTGAAATTGTTGCAAGTATTTATATATGATCATTCAACCACTTGAAAAAAATAACATAAAAATAAAAATGATTGTTCATGACAATTTGAAGTAAACCAATCTCCGTGGTGATATGAATATTCCGGAATAATAGAACATCTGGTTCTGGCACTGGGATTAGCAGCAACGTGCGAGCGAAAAGCCACCCTCAACCCTCTTGAAATCACGGTTATTGTAATCACCATCATCATCATCATCATCATCATCATCGAATGGTCTCTCTAGCAAACTCATCTCTCTCTCTTTTTGCTCTGCAACCCACCCTCATGTATCTCATCCCCTGATGTGATAGTTATAGTCTCTATCTTTGTTTCGTGGCCGCATCCGCGAACTGTTCCCGTTCCCGTCGCCCCCAGAGTCATTACTCGACGTCCGCCGCGAACCCCCGGACAAGCACGCGAAACAACTGGCCGTTAATCAGAAATCATCGTGACCAACCCCGGAGAGACCAGTAGTCTCTCAAAATCATGATGCTACCTACGTCATTCTAAACATTTCATTCTGTCCAATGGTCTGTTGGATCATGATCATGGTTAGTCAACAAAACCATCAACATCTTTTCCAATCATTTGCATCACTGAAATAACCACTTTTATTGAAAGCAGAAAATATTTCAACAAATTAACTCAAACACCTTTCTGATCATGATAATGTGCTAAAATATTAAATTAAATGTTATTTTGAATTTAATTAAAATTTCCTAGACGTCTAAAGAATGAATGTTATCAAGTAGCCTTGATAGAAGAAAAAATAAAAAAAAATTCTTCAAATGATTGGAATAGAATTAGTTGTCATCAAAAGTCCCTAGAGTGAAGCCCGGGTGATAGATACGCAATTGAAGGGGGAGTTATTCATCAGTAGTCAACTATTGCAATTCTGCTAGATATAGTAGACAAACACGGAGAGAGATATATAACAAATAAAAGGATGAGAGACAGTGAGAATGTTGGCCCTACAACCGAAACGATGCGTTATGAATCAGTTGTGCGTCGAAAACGAGCTAGATTTGCTCTCGTAGTATCATCTATTTTTCAGGTGGCATCATTTTGCTTGGAATATTGCTCTCGAAATGTCATGAATTCGAATCGATTGATTTTATTCTCCATTCAATATAAAATTAATAACTTTAGTCAAATATTTAACTTAATGCATTGAAATCATTTGATACAATTACAGAAACAATTAATCGTTTAAACCATCAAAAAGAATATCAATATAATGATTGTTTTTTTTTTAAATAATCAGTTGATATAATATTTTTTTCTCAATCTGTAATCTTCAATTTGACAATTGGATGAATTGCCAGAGGGAAAACGACGTAATACGACCACTAGTTTGCTATATTTCTGCCTCTATCCCTCCGTGTTACCAGTCGCGGTGTCTGTTTCGACAGTTTATTAATTTGATTGGTCCTGCATCATCCGGAACAATCCACAAACATACACAAAACATATTTCATCAATGTATATGAGACGGATGTGTGAGTAGATAAAATACAAAACCGGTAGTCCATCAAAGCAAAAGGTGAATCGTGCTCTTGCATTAATAGACGATTTGTTTTACTTTTTCTATTTTTAGTGTATCAGTTAGGTATTGTAGAATCAAACTGAATTATATAAATTATTCATCATTTTTTTTACAAAATATTATTAACAAAAAAATACTCACCTTATTGTGTAAACAAGTCTATTTTAAAATATTATTAAATATTGCTAAAATTCAATTCTTCATTATAATCAATTAATTAATTGATAAATACCATGGAAATTAGAATTGATAATAGTCCAGATAATCTTGACTCAACCTGGACGATATGAGAATATAAACTGGCAAGGGATTGATAAAATAAATGTTTTCATTATTAATATAGATTGATTAGCCAACTTCCACATACATAATGACTAATAAACGATCAAGATAGCAATATCTGAACAATCTGGAAATGACCTGCGTTAGTAATTATTTGACAATTGCAGAGACATCCTGGCTGGCAAGTGGCATAGGTTTCACTCCCCTAAAACCACCCTGTCACCCTCTTCAGCTCTTGCACCCCTTCCACGAGTATTAGCGAATGGTTTCGAGTGGTTTTGGATAGTCGGGAATTTCGAGATGCAAGGGGTAGATGAGAGAGAGAACGTTGACGCTAGTTCCGGAGAGAGCACAGTGGCGTTTTGGTGTAGGGATCTGACGCTATGCCCCATCTCTTGACGTCTACATCATCAACAATTCCTCCATACAGTCTATGTATGGACACTACACAACATCAGGCAATCCAATGACACTCAAACAGAGACAATGGTAGTGGCAAATGTTATATAGGTGGCACATACGCGTGGCCCGGTTTTGTCGTTGCTACCGTCGGCGCGGCCCATACCTGCATCAGTTGGAGAGTGTGCACGAGCCTGGGTTGGTTCCCTGTCTCTGCAGATGACCGTTCCCATCATCGAGTATTAACCGCAGGTCCCAGGCACGGGGAGCCGGACGCTCAAGCATTATTAGCCCCAAATGTGATGGACCCCAACTAGCTCTCTAGTTCGAGCTGATCTATCTCCAATGTCCTCCATCATCATTCTTTTTTTACATTTTTTTACATTCTTTTATTTTTTACCAGCTTTTATATAAGTTTCAAAAAATTTCATTTTTGACCTATCAATCATTTTCATTGAGTTCAGATGATTGTAAAACTAGTTTTTTTTCTACTATTTACAATATTTTATTAGATGGTTTTATATTAACAAAATATAACAATCTGTCACAAACCTAATAATTAGTTCAATATTTAATATGTTAATATAAAATAGAACAAGAATTATATAGAAGCACATTGTCCAATGAATTTCCCTATTTCTTATGTAAGACTAATCTAATATGTAGCATGAAAAAAGACATGATAAAATTTTTATTAAAATGTAATAATAATTAAAATAGTCAGTATTGAAGACTTATTTAAAAACAATGTTAAATAAAATGAATGCTTTATGGATTAAAATTACATTCATAAATTGAATACATAATGAAATTTGAAATTTTTGGTTGAAAATGCATAAATTTGTTAGAGATAAAATTTCCAAGATGTCAAAGATAGAAAAATGTTTTGCTTTTTCATGATTAATTGGAGTATTTATGGGAGATTTGAAATCAGGTATAAATAAAATCGCATACCTCAATGCAGTCAGTTGCAGTTCTCTAGGGGGGTGCAATAGGGGGAGGGTGTTTGATGCCCGTTATCATGTTGACAGACACAGCAGGGTAGGTTTGCTAGCCAGTTTAAGGGAGACAATTATAAATTGTTGACGTTTATGCCAGATTTGAAAAACAAATCAATGTGTTCAAAATGATATTCTGTTTCTCTTAAATTTATCCATTATTAATTTGTTTTCTAAAAATATTTACACATTATTTGGGTGAAATGATTCTTAAAAATAATTTAAATAGCTTAATAAAACATTCACAATCCATTCTTTGAGTTATTCCGAGTATTTTTAGGGCCCTTTTAAGACTAATAAAAGTTTACAAAGAAGCAGAATGAGACTCTGACGTGTTAGAAAGGTATTATGAGAATAAAAAAGAGAGAGAAGAAGACACTGGGAGCGGCGAATTACCAAATGCATATTAGCAAGCGACGGGCGCTCTTTAAGAGCTTGTAGTCAATCTCTCCGACGGACATTTATAGAGAGAGAATTAATATTCTAGACCTTCAACCTCTAGACCTTTTCTGATGATATATGTACCCTAGTACTTTACCATCATCCTCAGTGAGAATTATTTTTTTCATCCACAATCAACAAATCAATTAAAGTATGTGTTACTAATTCACACAAATCACTTCTTCAACAAACCATTGGTGTGAAAAAATTCTTTTTTCTACCAGTGAAAACAAGGAAAAAACTTTAAAGTCTTTTTACCATAAAAACACTTGATACTTTCATAAATTACATCTAATTATAAATAATGTAAAAATTCTTAAAAAGATGAAGAGAAAATAATTGACTGTGATTGGGAAATATACTTAACTTTTAAATGATTGAAATAATCAAATGATATCCTTTGAACTCACATGACCTGGAACCAAATGAATTTTTATAGCAAAAACCTCTTCATGATTGATGAGCCATTAAGCTCAGGCAATTACCTTTTCTTGCGGTGAGCCAACAAGAGAGAAAAGGCTCTGGCGACACCTGAATTGTTTTCCAGACAACGACTTTTTTTTATTGTCCATCTTGAGCTGTTAAACGAATTCTTAAATGTCTCATGTCTTCTAGACTATTCTCTAGTAGAAATCATACACTTTTCTTGTTTATATATACATTATTCTTCATTTTAATCAATTTTATTATTCTTGTTACAGGTAAAAGTTTTAGTATCACCATCACTGTCTCTACAACACCACCACAAGTAGCTACATACACAAGAGCTATCAAAGTCACTGTTGATGGTCCGAGAGAACCTAGATCAAAAACAAGTAAGATTCCTTTCATTTCATCATTAATTCAATTAGACATTTAATTTAGATTTCCTTGAGGTTTTCATTTTTCTGTTTAATTAATTAAAAAATTATTGCTTTGTTGACAAATGAACTCTTAATTGTAGGAAAATATGTTGATAATATAATAAGTGTTTACGAGAATAAATTTAAAAAATCGCGAGTCCCAAAAGTGTCGAAATGCTGATAATTTAGGCAAAGTCACAGTGCGGTAATAGCAAGTCATTACCGAGCAGATGGTGCACGATGATGCACTGGTCAACGTGAGGCACGTGTGCGTGTTTCGTTTAGGTCATGTTTTACGTGTGTACTATGCCTCCCACCTCAGTTCGCCTTTATGCAACGCGAAAATTAGTGTCCATGCATATATGAGGCATCCGCGGGGACTTTGCCAGGACCATTTGCGCTATTTCAATGTACAAGGCCTTTTGTATCCATGAAATCGTGGTCCACACCAATTTCTAGCTGCTTTCAATCTCATTTCCTCACTCATCAATTCCAAAATCATGTTCACAGCCAAAATGTCCTTCTTCTTAATTTTTATATCATTTTTGAAACCTTTTCAATTTCAAAAATGATATTTAATTCATCAAACTCGAAAAATAAAATTTTATTTATCATTTAACCCATTGTTAAGTAACTATCTGGATTATTTTTGTCATATCAAATCATAATTAAAGTATGATGCATTAGTTAAATATAATTTCACTTAAAATTCACTTCTCTGTCATAAATATCAATTTTTTTCATAGCTGTATCATTTTTCTGTTAGAATCACTGATTATTGTGGTATCTACACAAAAATTTTTTGTACAGTTCTAACGGTCAGCTATGATTAATAAAATTGATATTGAATACTAACAAAAAGCTCAACAAAGTCACAATTATATAAATGTAATGAGAGGTGGCAGGTGTGTTGCGGACTTGCGTCGCATTGTTAGGAGACAATGAGGCAGCGGTTGTTGTCCAGGTTCACGAGAGAGAAAGAGAAATAGAACCAACCAGTTCCCCCAAATACTCACATTGTCCTTTTCACAATTCCGTGAGGAGTAAAACGACACGCGTGTGAGAAGCGCACGCCAAGTCTGTCTCATGTATGCAATATGTTACAGTTCGTGTCTAACATGACAGCAAGTATCGAAGAGACATGTAGATCTTCTCAGAGAATCCTTTTTTCAGTCTAATTTTCACAGACAGGTCCTTATTTGAAAGCTATAAGAATTAATTTACTAAATTATGATTGTTTGGTCGTGAAAAGATGGTTATTTCATGAAATTTACTCCAATGGTGAACTTATTAATATTATCTGCAGATCATTACCTTTTTTTTAAAAATATTTTTTTACTTTTTAATGAGAATTTGAATTTCATGCTATGTTATTTAATCATTTAAATTTATCATTCCTATTTACTATTGCAATTAGAACTAGCAGAGTTAAAACAATGGCAAAAAATTGATAGTTTGATTTTTTATGATCATGAATCTTATTCCTAGAGGAGGGAAAGAAATAGAGAGGAAAGCCATGCTATTTCCGTCCTCGACAGCCGCCATACTTTGATTAGATAAACCAACTCACACTTACAACTTTTATGTATTACTCGAGACTCATTATTACTACGTAAATCTGGCCTACTTACCTGACAATAATTATTTATTCTATTCATATTTATTTGTTGGTTCTCCAATATTATATTCGCTGATAATAGCAATATTCTGATAAGCTCAATCAGCTCTAGGGTTTGTCTATATTTAAGGAAATTCTAATAGATTAGTTACGGAATCTGAGGAATGCTATTGAACCCACTCCATACACACAGTGGTCAAGATTCTTCATTATCCCACTCTGCTGTCAAGCTATAATTGCTTATGCTATTAATTTCTCATCAATCACTATTGATCAATCATCATCAAACATATAATTTGTCTTTTTTGTCTTCGTCACTCTGAATTAAGAATAGCTGTCTAGTAGTCTGATGCTGACAATTTTATTATTTAAAACGGTGTATTAAATAATAATTATATTTTCATTAATTTCTCTAATTTTTTAGGACAACAACATCAACAGTTTCGTGCTCTTGGTCTTGGCCAAAGACCTTTTCTTGATGCTCCAACATCATTTACGTCTCACTTGAGGGAACTAGAGAGAAGAAATAAACATCATCATCATCAAAGTCATTTACACAATCAGAACAATGGCAATAACACCAACAACAATTGTGGAAATACGAATAATACTCATTCAAATGCTTCACCTAACTCATCACATCTTGGAACAACTAGTGGGTCAAGTCATCAAGCCTGTTACAAACATAGTCCTCATAATGGTAAGAAGTCTATTGAGTTATATTTTATTTTAAATAAATACATTTCTCATTCAAAACTAATTATTAGAATATGATGTATTTTTTGTGTTGATTCTTGCCAAGTTTACTTGAAAAACCAGCTTGATAATAGTATTAAATTTATAAAAGAAGTTTATTTAATATAAAGAAAACTTGAATTAAAATTTTACCAACCAGCTTACCTTTCATCGGGTTTTGAATGTATAAATAACAAGGAAAGGTAATATATGAGTAAGTTGCGAAATGATAGAGACAGGAAGGAGAATTCTTAAGCTTAAGTTAAATAAAATACAACGTAAAAAATGCTCATATATCCATTTTCACTCTTGACCCTCCATTGAAAGGGTGCGCAATAGAAAGGGTTAGGAAGATCAAGCGAGAGAGAAGAGGAGGTGGAGACGTCGGACGTTTCGCGAGGTAATAGTTTCATACCTCGTTCCGGCTCTGCACCCTCTAATTCAGCGTAATAACGACATTCAACCTGCCGTTCCATCTCCCTCCTCTTCTTGTGCTGCTGAAGATACATAAAACATCAGCATCAGCTGCTGGCAGTGCATTCAGCGGCACTGTTGGCATTTTATTGAACCGAGGCCATCTTCCATCATGCCTTGCATCACCTCTCACTTTTTCTCCAAGTAAATAATTAGGTCAGACATTTGTCTCTTCTTCATTGTGATGATGAGGATCAGAGACCAGGTTCGACTGCAAGAAAGGATAGAATGACTTGGAGATTTTTTTTCTTCACTCCTGAGGCAAAAGAACCTGCAGAGTCCCGCATCAGTGGTCAAGACCTGATCAAAGTTAAGTAGACGACCATGCGTCGATACTGAGCAAGATCTCTTTGAAGCTGTGCTGCGGTTTTGTACCCTCTTGCCTGGTTCCAGCTTCTCCAAGTCGCTCTTGGATACTTGGTATCCTCCAATGCACCGTAGCACCACTTTCAGGTGGGCTTCCGGCCTCCCCCGCGCTACTTTTGGCCGCTGATGTAATTACCTCGTTTACCCTATAGGCGTTGCCGTCATTTTTTCTTTGCTGTGGTGAAGAAAAAAATTAAGTAAAAATTGTTACTTTGACTAGTTTGGTTTACTCAAGTGGTCATTGACTGTCTTCATCAATTCTTTCACTTTTTCTGTCTTTACAATTTTTTACAAAAAACAATAACTGTTATTTTCTTTCAATAACTATCAAGAAAAACGATTGAACAATTGCTCACTTATCAACATGGACACAAGTAATTTTTTTTAATTAGCTTTTAAATTTACTACTTAATGTTTTGTTTTAAGAGAAAACAACTGTCATCATTTTTTTAAAAAAGAATATTAATTGTCTTAAAACAATAAAAAAGGATGAAAATATTTAATCGATTTATTTTTTGTTATTTATCTCTTTAAATAACTGATATTTGATGCATATAACGATTTCCTTGAATTTCATTCCCAAATGTTTTTCGAACACCACGAAAGTGCTGATTTGAAATTGGTACTCAAAAATAATCCAAACACTGATGATCCAAAATATCAAAATGATCAGCAATTTTCTTGTTCAATTCGCCACCAATTCGGTGCGAGAGATCATAAGCTGTTGCAGTTATATCACGTATATTTCACGTGCACGTCTGCGTAATACCAGGGATCGATCGATCGTTTCTCGATCCAACCGTTCTTCAATCCGCTTGTTTTTGCTGAACCGATTTCTTCTGCCAGGCCATCAGACTTTTTTTTCTTCATTTTATTGTTCAGATATATACATTTCCATCTAGTCATTATTTTTTTTTTATTACAAATATTATTACCTACACTTTCCTTTCATTTGCATTTATTAATTGAATATCATAACTATTCAACTTTAAAGTCTAGAATAATAATAATTTTTTTTATATCAAATTTTCATTTTAAAAATAAAAAACCGTCTATATGAAGACGACTGAATAAAGAAAGGTTGAAAGCCATGAAAAGTAAGCATCACATCAAATTAATAAAAAAAAAAGAAAGATCCTTGCGCGACTCTGTCTCTTATAATATAACCGTGTCCGTTTCTCGTTTTCTCCCGAGAGGCTCATCTTGAGTCGTGATCGGGGTAATGAGACCCAGGGTTCTCTCGCGGGGGCCCCCAAAGAAAACGAGTCGAGACAAAGAGATGAATAAGCATAGGATTAACCAACAACTATAGCTACAGAAGAAAGATAGAAAGAAAGAGAAAATGAGGTGAAGAGAATAGTGGGAGCGAATTATCATTGGAAGGGGTAAGGACTCTGATTATGGGGTGTCAAACAATCACACTGATTGTACATTCGCTGCTAACTCCTTCTGTCTACTTTTGGATCTACGTCTTCTCCCCACTTTTTGTTTCTTTAATTCAACTTTATACCTCTCGAAGCTTGAATTTTTTTAAACTAATCATACAATATTATACTATTTTTTAACACTTCCCTCTGAGAAAATTTTTATCCATAGCATATAATCCTTTCATTTCAAAAAAATTATTTTCAACTTGACTTCTCTTTTTAAATAATCCTTTCAGATAATACCAAGCTCATAAGAACATTTTCAAATATTAGTTTAAAATCTTCAAAAGAATTTATTTTCAAATGTTAAAATTTATTCAATTTTTATAAATTGAGTGAGTATTTTTTAAAAATTAAATTCTATTTTTAAATTTAGAATTTATTTCAATTATTAAAACTTTACTTACATTCTAAAAAATCATCCTCGAAAAAAGACTTCATGTCTTTTTAATAATAAAAAAAATCATTTTTGTTTTTAATCTTATGTGTCAACAATCAAAATAATTTTTCACTGCAAAACTTTGTGTGGAATAAGGAAAAAATGAATTCGAGTTTCTGTTATATTTAAGTGCTCATACTTGAACTCATCGGGTTGTTTTTAGCTTTAAACGATCAAGTAATCGAGCAGAAAAGGCATGTTGGATAATCCACAGATGCACTGGAAGCTCAAACGGTAGTGGTTGCGGGTGGAAGTAGTTGTATTCTACCAACACAACCTGGATGAAAGAAAACACGAGACGTAACAACAAATGGACATATCCTGGGTATTTACCTATTTACCAAGACCCTTAGCTACGTTTCCCACGTATTCTGTTAGCTATGAGGTTGAAAATTTCTTGAATCTTTCTCGTCTTCTTGAATTTGTTGCTTCTTTACTTTATACTTATCTTTCTCTCTCTTCTCTATAAGTCATTTTATGATGACTTATGACTCGTTTTCCTTGTCTCTTATTTTATTTCTACCGGCTCGAGCACTTTGACATTTTTACCAGCGACCAAATTGTCTCGCATAGTCCTCTAAGAGACTCACAATGCGTAGTATGGCGCAACCCTGCGGTAAACTGGCTCGTGGATGACTCCATAACTTGAGAAGATGGAAAAGACCTGGCAAATTTTTCACTTAACTCGCAAAATAGCATTCTGTCATTGCTTGTTGAATAAAATAAATTTTTAAACTGTTTCATCATAAGTTACTCTATCAAGATCCTTTCCTTACGCAGAAAATTTCAATCTATGCTCAGAAATAATTATATTAATATTTATCTTAATTCATCTCATAATTCTTCAATAATCTTGCAAACTAATTTATTTTCAATTAATTAAGTTTAGCTTACTACAAAGGTCTTGAAAAGACTAACCATTTTTAGTGATCGAATAAAGTATTAATTAATGTTTACAAGACTAAAGATAAATTTTGACAAAATTTAAAATCTCAAGTGTTAACATGAGGGTTGGAGTAGGGGTCTATCTTGATAGGAGTGCACATGACACTTTCCTAATTGCTGGGTGCGAGCACCCTTTAAGAAAGCAGCCCTTACTCAATATCAGAAACTAAACTTCTAAGTTGTGTAATGAGTAAAAATTTTGTTAAACCATAAATTGTATGAAATTCCAAGAAATTATCCTTGGACGTCAACTTTTATCAATCATTATCTCAATCTCGTCCGGTTTCCATCCTGATACATCCAACATGAGGTACTTAAGGAAATATTGTGGCTATGCTTAGTTAAACCGCGATAAATATAGAGAATTGTTAGTCATCTATTTTAAACGATTTTTAAAAAATAATTACATTTGAATGAATCTACCAAAAATAAGCAATTTATAACTCAGCTAGTACAGTTCAGAGCCAGGAAGTCAGGCGTCAAATCTCTGATTTGTCTCCGACAGGTTCTTGATAAGTTCGATGACTTCCGTCTCCACTGGCGCCTTAGATAGATTGTTCCACTCGTCGAAAATTAATAGACTTTTTTCATAATATTTAAGATCAAAAATACATTCTTAGGGGTAAAAGCATCAATATGTACGCCACTACTTGATATTGAAGAACTTTATCACATTTTCTCAATATTGATGATTTAAAAAATCACTCCATTGTACATAAATATTTTTATAGAGTATCAAAATGAATAATGTGTAGAATATTATTGATGATATGGCAAGATTAAAACAAGAGAAATCGTTTGAAGTGTAGAGCCTTTAATTTAATGGGGCAATAGTTTCTTGTGTTATGAATATTTTTATTTTTGATACTCACATTTTTTATACAAATGATAAAAGATCAATTTTGTCGATTGAATGTCTCGAATCTATTCCCACGGCTTCATCAGGTTCCAGATCATTGGTCAAGAACGTCCATCATTTTTCCGCTGTTTTTATCGCTCCAAGTGTATTTCTTCAGAGCGTCTAGTTTCGTCATTCATTCATGCTTCTGTTACCTGTGAAAATTTTTTCAATTGAATTTTAATTCAATTTCATAGCGATAAATCATTAAATTCATGTCCCTAATGTTTTCATAATTTTTTGAATTTTTTCGATGACTCGTCAAGGTCGCAAATGACATTCTTACGTCTACTGACATTCCTAAACGGTAAATAGAAGGCATCCATGAAGGCGTGATGATGGAAAAACGTCTCAAGTTCCGTTGGAATCGTGACTTGGTGAATCATCAGATCTAACTGGCTGATAATGATCTCGAATAAACCTGGAAAATGACAAAAAAAAATAACAAATTGAGAATTAAAATAAAATATTCGATGACATTTCAGATGATTTAAGCAAATGTTTGGAATTCCTTGAAGTATTAAACCTGTCCAGGACTGCAAGAATCACCGGAAATTCTTGAAATCGTTCACTGACGACCTTCTGCTGGATCATGACTTGAATTAAAATAAAATTGTCATAAATTCATTCAGTCAATAAACTCAATTCTTCAAAGGATCTTTTTCATCAATACTTAGGAGTATCCTTTTATAAAAATCATTCTACATTCCCAGATGAGGGCAATTATTTATTCCGAATTTTGTCTTATAAAAAAGATGAAAAAGAAGAACCTCTTTGTGCGGAAACGACGGAAGTTGAGTCTGGGGCCAAGTGAATTAGACCCTGAAAGAGTTTGTAGTAAGCAGTAACCTCTATCTTGCGTTAACTTTAATATTCTCTTCCTCCTTTGATATTGTTTTGCTTTTATTCGTACACGAAATTCCTGTACTCATAACTGCAGGTACATTGGATCGGCCGTGTCGACGTGAAAGTCAGGTACGATGATGATCGGTAAAAGATGAACGGGAAGCGATGCCCAGAGTAGGAAGGCCATGAAGAGGGAGAGAAAGAGGTGAGATGAAGATGAAGAAAAAGACTAAAAGGGTTGGAGCAGTTACGTGATCCACGCTCGAGAGCTCACAGATTCAGTCTTTCATCTTGCCACCTCCTACTTCAACTTCTTTTCTTCTCTGTCTTCTTGTTCATCATCTTCTTCATCATTTCGATCTTCTACTGCTTGTCCAACAAGTCGATTTCGACTGGATTCACTTAAGCCGCCCACTATACGCACCTGAGAAGGTCAAATCTTCAATCGGGTTATCAATTTTGTGTTTTCTAAATTATACCATTGCCCAAATAATCAATTAATGTTTTATTAAAGGTTTTTTTAAATTATTTGGGAAAAAATTATAAAATTGTCCTTTCATTTATTTAATATCAAAATTAATTGTATTTAACAAAATAATTTCGTGAATGTTTGATAAAAAGGATTAGAACTAAAATTGATTCTAAGAAGATGTTTTTACAGTTCTTTTACAAAAGGAAAAGGAGAAAACAAGCGTTTAAAAATTTTTCTGAGAAGTTTTGGTTGCCGGAAACAATGATTTTTGATAATACGGTGTGACGATTGACGATAGAGTTTGTAGCATTTCCAAGGAGACGATTTACTATAAGGATAGTATAAGAGAAGAAAGAAAGGAAGTAGAAAGAAGGTTAGAGATCTTTCTGGAGGGTCAGCCCTCTCATTAGCGTCTGCCATGAGACTGTCTTTTAGATGTGAGACCGGTCTTTTAGCGGAAATTGACATTTGCAGTTAAATATAATCGACAAGATAATTTATTCTCTACTGCAGAATCATAAAAAAAATTATCTAAAAAATGACCACTTGTGAATATCTATTATTTCAGTGGTATTACAAGAAATGAAAGTTTCAATTGATGTTCCGATGGTTGGATATTTTGTCTAGTCAATTGTTGATCGTCGATTAATTAAGTAAGTGAGAAAAGAAGTTGAGAAAAAGGAGAAAAAATTGAATAGTTATTTCGTTATGTCACGGCTGGCAGGGTGGCAATAATAACTTTTCCATACTTCCGTTATTATTCTTATTTTCCATTGTTTTATATTACTTTATTTCAATTTTAATTTTACGATATCATTTTTTTATTCCATGTTTTTTTAAATGCTAGCTACGCACGTACTCACCTCTCTGTTTTCACGTTCCGCATTACGACGACAGAATTTTCTGTTGGATGATTTCACTTTTTTTCATCATCATCATCTAGACTCTTAAAATGTTTACTCCATCAACCTAAAAAATTTTATGACAAAAATATGAATAAATTAAATGTATAACATGATAAAAATTTATTAGAATCTAATTAATATTGAGAAAATCAATGATAATTTTTGTACTAATTGTTCTTTATGTAGAATTATAAAAAGAAAAATGAAAAAACACTCACAATAAGTAAAATTGAAAATTTAATTAAATGATAAAAAGTTTGTGTTACAAAGTAACGGAAATCTTTCGTCACATTTAAAAATTGAATCAATGGATCGATCAAGTGGTGTCGAAGGATCGTAAGTCATATTCGTGGTAAGCAGCAATTACGTTTGGTCAAGAAAAAAGAGAATAAGAAAGAAGACCTGGTTTCCGGACACGCCACTGGCCCCATTCATGCCCATGAACCTTCATTCACCCTCTGAAAATTACTCCAAGTGATGCCGAAGAAGCCAAAACAGTTGAACGATGAAAGAAGTAGGAGAAAAAAAGGGAAAATGAATTTTGTCTTCTGTTTCGATCCTTTCCCATGTCTCCTTTGCTTAACGAAATCTCAGTATCTATTGTGTCATATCCACACACATCATCTGCAATTATTGGCAATGCGTGCGTGCGAATCTATTGTTAGACCTCATTCGAGTGCGCTAAACAGATTTCCGTCCTCTTATAATCTTCATAAGAGCAGCCAATGGGTTTCTGAATAGCCAAAAAAGACTGTGTCCGGTCTTCTTTTCACCTTATTCTCTTCTCTTAGTTGATCCGCAAAGATGAAAGAACATTTTTCATCACTTCTACACGAAACAGGATGCAGAATCAACCAAAAAGTTCTTATTGATCGTGAGAATAAACTTTTAAATAAACTCAAAAAAACAATTAGCATGGGAACTTATTTTTCTTCCAAGCAACATCCTTTTTCAATTATTGTGACTTGTCACTCTTTGTACATCAGCATTTTGTTACCTTTCAACAGCTTTTCAAGAGCTTTGATAGTTATATTATATCATGGAATTGGATACAACATGAATATATCCATAATTATTCATTCATTGGTGATTGATTCGTCATCTCCAAAGCATCATTGGTTGATAAGTTAAGTTACCTTTTTTATAGATTTTATTTGTTCTAATGAATCTAATCAATATTTTTGATTTTTAGTTTAATCAAGATATTTCTTCGTTTAAATTTATCACCATAAAAAGCCATGCCTTGAAGATCTAAAAGAAAAAAAGATGATTTATTGATATACTTGATCAAAACAACAATCTAACATAATTATATTAAATAAATTGCTCCGATAAATAGTAAAAAAAGCTACAATATTGTAACGACTGGCGTTGTAAATAATAAGACGAGCTAAATATAAAGAAAACAAAATAAAATGAAAAGAAATTGAGATACGAAAAGTAAAGTAAAGTGGGGCTTCGGTTCCCACCGAGATAGATGCTCGTTCGGTCGTGTAACGTAAGTCGATATTACGTCGTATCGATATACTTGTTTGATATCCATATAGTTGTATCGAGTGCGTCGTTGCACATATATTGAACACGGTTATACTAACACCCCTTATGTATATACATATAAGATTGTTGCTCTGGCACTTTTATTTTGCTTACGACAAGAAAAGGGACGACGAGAGAAGTCTTACGCATACGAGAGATCGCGGCTCAGGAAACTCGCGACTTCTCTCTTTGCTGTATATACGTATCGCTTACCATCAACGATTTCTTCTTATATAAAGTATTCCAGGGATAGTGTTTCTTCTCAGGAACGACAAGATCTTGAGGACAACGAAGCAACAAAAGAATTGATTCAGGTTCCTTTCCAACTTGATGAACTGTCCTTTAAAAAATTAATATATTCATCATCAACATCTAAAATAAAATAAAAATGAATAAGTTTATTTATAAAGAATTGACTAGAAAGAATAATGCTACTGAAAATTTTTAGGAGATACTGTATCTTATGCAAATTTAATTGGGGTCTATTTAGAAGATATGTTGAAATATGGAAGATAATTGTGACTAACAGGTGACTGAAGAAAGCAAAGATTGAATTAGGTATGTCTTGGAGATGTTTTGGGGATTGGTTTGCAAACCACTGGGGGATCAGTTGCTCTACACTGAATTCTGTGGACTGATCTGCTGACCGAAGGAGCACCGCGCACGAGTCCTGACCAAAGGAACTCCGACCGAGGCTGTTTACTACCACTCTGCGGGTGTGAAACCACAGTCAGGCGGTTTTGGCGCATAGTCCTTTCGACCATCTACTTAACGAACCATCCATTGACCGTCATCATTTTGTCCTTCATTGGTTTACTAGTTTTCTTCATCAATAGAGTAATTTTTTTCTCTTTTACAGTTTTTTACTTGTTCCAATCTAAAAGAAATCCATATTCAATCTCAATTCTACATCACATCAACACTTTTTCTCATTAAATTGAAAAATAATTAAAGAAAATTTTCGATGATCTTCAAAGTCTGTCAGTATATTAGTGAATTAAGAGTTTTTGTTCGGACTGTATCAGTAAAACTTTCTTCAAAAAAATCCTTTAGAAATTTCTTTTCAATTTCTACTGTCTCATCTGTACATTCTGTTTATTTTAATGTATTATTTTCTTTTCTCTATAGACTTCTTCTTATTGTCTGACTCTGGTATTCGACAGAGACGTCTGTTATCCAACATATGGCTCGTCCAACCGTCTTGTAGTGGCGTGGCCCTTTGTTTTGCGATTGTTATGCTTGTAATAGCGGCAAATACGCGAGTCCACTTTTGGTAATCATCTTCTACCCTGCCTACAAACTGCAGGCGGTGTTCTTTGAGTCCTCTGGTGACCTCGACCTTCTTGCCCCTCCGATCCTCCTCTAATTAAGTCCTTCATCCTCGAAAAGACATTTTTTCATTATTTTTTACAAAATTTATAATGCAAAATGTTTTTTCCACTTTTTCCTTTCAACGAACTTGTAACAGCTCAATTTTAAACCAACACCTAAAAAATGTTTACTAAGTAGCAGATAAAATAGTCATCAAATAATCATAAACCAACTTATTTTACTGCTACTTTATTTTATATGTTTCTGATGTAAAATTTATCGTGATTTATTCTTAATTAAATTCTTAACCTCAAAAGGAAATGTTTTTCTATTTTTGGTATCAAATAATTATTTGATAGAACTATTAAGTTATAAATAAAAAGATTTGTTCTATAAAATTTAACCTCAAAAATCGACTAATCATTATTATACTTACATTTCTCCACGGTTCAGAGGAAGATTCATGGAACTCAATAGTGGCCAACGCCCTTGAGGCTCACTACGAAAGTGACAGTGGGACTTAGGAATTACCAATGACCAGGCTTTTTCCATAAGATTAGTTGTTGATTCCATATAAAGTCACAATCTGTTTCGCAATCAAGTCCTCCAACACAAATCCAACTTCATAATCAACCAATTCAACTGTTTTCTCTCATCAAAATAATCTTTGTCTTTAACTCTTTCATTCTACATCTCTTGAGGAAACAATTCGCAATGGCATTTTCTCATAAAAAAAATTTATAATCATGAGAAAACTATTTTATATTTTTTTTTCAGTCGTTTAGGTAGTAATCAAGATGAGATTGACTTACTTTTATTTTATTATGAGGAAATATAGTTCTGTCGAGAATATAATTGGTCGTTAAAGACGAGATGATTCATGTTGTCAATTAATTCACTATTACTCACTCGTTGATTAATATACAATCACATACGAAAAAAACCCAATGCCATGCGTCATTGTGCGAATTTCTTCCAAGACATTCATCAGAATTGAATTAATCATTATTTGGATATTTTTAGTAGCATTTTATTTGATGTGAATAGAAATGAAATTTTAATCATAATTTACATGTTAATTGTTTCAGATAACAATGTAAGTACTGCAGAATGGACTTACCCGTCAACAGCACCGTCGTATCCTGCTCCTTCAGGAAGTGATGGTGGGTCGTATTCTCCTTTACCTGCTGGAGCTTTTTCTTATCCTGGAGAATCGTTATCTCACCATCCAACGACGGAACCTGTTCCATTACCAGCAGGTAATTGTATTGCAATATAAAATAAAAATAAACAGAGTTCAGTAATTTGATTATGAAATAATATAATATAAAAGACCTAAATGACAGAATTGTTATGCATGATGCTTTTCAATTATCAACTTTTAATAAATAATAAATAATCATAACAAATTTTAATAAGCTTATTTTTATTTAATAAATCAATAACTAGTAAAATTTTTCATTGAGATTTATTTCTGAGCATGAGATCCACAATTAAAAAAAATTATTTTTAATATTAATAATTCTAATTTTAATTAAAATTAATTGAGATTTTTGCCTTACTTTAATCTTCAAGATAATTTTATCCAAAATAAATTATTTATTATAAAATTAATAAAAAATATTGTTGGATTTCTAGTTCTGACATCTGATAGTCCTCAAGATGCTTACACGCCAAACTGTGTTACGATGTATCCTTCACATACATCAACATCATCGAATCTTCCCTTGGTACCTGCCAAACCAACAGACTCCGAGATTTTTCCAGCAAGTGCGCCAGGAGGGAATAGTCCTGTTTACCACTACGGTTCTTGGGCTTCAGGACCAAGTACACCTGTACCAGTACCTTCTCACAACTACAATCCCAACTATCAGGGGTATTATAATAATCCAAGTCAGAATTATATCAGTCCAACACCCATGGTTTTGTATCCTCAACTCTATAGCACAGTTAATCAAAATCAGATTCATTTGCATCTCCATGGGGACTTAAGTGAGGACCAACTAACTATTGCAAGTGGAAATCTGACCATTAGCAGCAACAGACTGGAAATCGGTGTGATGGGTGAGGAGAATGAACAAAGGAATGATGTTTGGCGGCCATATTAAACGTGATTGTGTTTATTAATGATAAATAGTGATGTTAAAATAAAATATTAGAACACTTGTGAAGTGTTTAAAGGGTTTCCGTTAGGAAATTACCATCTATTAATGTAAATATGCAGGATATTTTCCATAAATAAAATAAAAATAATCATTTAATATTTTTCAAGCATTTCTTGGTCATATTTTGATAATAAATATTTTTTTTAGGAATAAATGTGAAGTGAATGGGACTTTTATGATCCATCAACTCTAAATCTATGGACGAAGCATTTAATATTTAAAGATTCGGTGCGTGTGTCGAAGCGATGGTTAGTTGTGGTTTAAGCAGGCAAAGTTCTATATAGTGAACTGTAGTTCTGGTCGTTTGGTAGCTTCCTTTATTAGCAATCAACCCTTCCTCTCTTGCCCTCTAAACTGAACTCGTGGTTGGCAGACACGAAGCAGTACCTCATGTTTCGAATAAAACGCATTCTTTTTCACTCTCCCTTCTAGAATATTTAAGCTCATCTACCATTACACTACAGTTAGTAGTGAAAATTATCTCGATTACTCAAAGTGTCCATCATTTATCAATAGCAAACCCCATTTCACATATTATATAAAATTACTAAGAGTAAATTTATGAATAAATTCGTTATAATTTCATTTCATCGTTTTTAGTCTCATCTAAATCTATAGATTATTTTCAAAGTTAAATTCTTTGTTTTGACGAAACCCTTTGGAATAATTTTAAAAAGGAAAATGAAGGTTTTAAAACATGTACTACAAGATAATTTTAATAGAAGTTGGAAATAAAAAATTTTCATATTATTTCAAATCCAGGTAAGTAGAAATATTTTTTTATCTTATCTCTTTAGCTTAAATCTCAGTCTCATTCCTTTCCCTTTGCCTTTAAATGTTATACAACAGGTTTATTGCTTAGACTTGACTACAAGAGAATGGTTGTCGCTCGTAAGCTTCGCTCTTTATGAGCCACAGATGACTCGACGCAACGCAACCGCAGACGTGAAACATTGTCTCCTTTCTCTGAGCATTTCGTGGCTTCTTTACTTTTTTTGGTTCTAAAAAAAATAACCAGGGTAGGTCCAGGATATTTTTATACATTCTAATAAAGAAAACAGTATCTATCAATGATGAGATTTAATATTGTCAAGACTTTTGTCATTATTTTCTTTACAACCATTGCAATCATCAGAAAAACTCCATCAGCTCTTAATCTAACTATGAGCAACTTCATAAAAATAACATTTACATGACAAGTTACCAATAAACATTGACATTTGCCTTCAATACTTTTTTAAAACATTGAATATTTTAATTTATATAATCTACGCGTAAAGAAATAAATATCAAATTGTTTAATTATTTGTCAAGCCATAAAGAATGATGATTCGATGAAACAACGCCGATATTTTTTGCTTGAGATTTGCATCCACTGCGAATTTAGTTAAAGTTCTGATTCCTCCAACCAATACTGGAAGCAGTGGAGTTAAAGATTCATCCTGTGAAAGTGATTAAAAATTATTTATACAAGTAATTAGTTATTTTTAAAAATATAAAATATTACATACCGGAAGAGCTAACGTCCATTCTAGAGAGGCACTGAGAGTTTCAGCCCATGCTCGTCTGTGTGCTTCACTATCTTTACTGATAAAACTTTTCTTTGTTCCTTCTACTCCAAACCTCTCATAATTTTCAGCACTAATATTATTCTCGACATTGCAGAGAAATGGATTAGTTCTGAAGCCTCGTTTACTTTTCTCATAATCTCGTAATAAATCATCAACGCTGTCTTCAAAAACTGAATTTATTTCACCGGCATGAACATCGTCATCATCACTATCATTATTATCATTCTTATTATTTAGATCATGATTACTTGAACGATCTTGAGACTTACAAGAATCCGTTACAATGTATTCAACCTTACACGTTTTATTCTCAGATAATTTTAAGTTAAGGAATGAAGACACTTGCGAAAGACCACAATTGTTAATTCTATGAAGCTCCATTAAAGATTTTGATTTCTTGGATATAGAAGAGGAGAACTCCTCCTCTGAATCGTGATTTAATACAATTTTTAATGAATTTCTTCGCGATAAAATACTTTTTTCTGATCGGCAGCAGAATGTTTTAGAATTTTTGCATTTAACCTGAGTGAGATCATTAACTTTTTCTATGCTATTTTGCATGCTTTTATCATTGAAAACTTTGTGATTCATTTTCTGATAAATTTTTTCATTACTTTTAAATTTTTTCTTAATTTTTCGAACATTTTCGTTTTCTAAATTATCTTCCGTGACATCTTCAACAGTCTTATCAGTATCTTCATCGCTTGTGCGTAATTTTTCTCGTCTTTCTGAAACATTTGAACTACTGTTCACATTGAGATCTGAGGTGTTTTCGTGTTCATCAACATCTTTCGGACAATATCTACAAGTTTTCCGATAGACTATTGTCTTCTGTCGCGACCTAGGCCTTGAAGAAGGCCTTGATTCATCAGAATCACTCTCAGATTCTGGTCCAGACTCAACATAATAATCCGAAGCCATATCGAATAATTTTAAAGATCTGTATTCTTCATCAATCTTGGAATTTTTCTTTTCCTCACGGTTTTGATTAGCATTAGATACTATGACGTCATGTTGCTGAAGAGATTCATTGTCTAATGATCTTAATCTTTCATCCATTGGTTCTTTACTGGTTATTTCTGGGAAATCATCCGGTTGAGCAACTAACAAAAAAATTTTCCTTTCTGCAAATCCATCAGCTACTGAATGTTTTCCGTCTTTGTTAATAATGACATCCACATAAGTGTCAACTAATGAATCGAATGTGACTTTTAACTGTTTAATATATTTAATTAAAAGCTCTTTACTTGAGTCTTGGGTTTTTTGATTTTTTTTAAAACCAATTTGATTGCTTAAAATCTTCTTTATACATTCTAAATCAGCTTTGGTTTTAATAATTTCGTTCAAACATAGATTGAAAATTGTGAGAATTTTGATTGTCCATGCAGCACCTGCTTGACGGTATAAATTAGCAGGTTGCTGAAGGTTCGCTACTTTTTGTATAAGAAATTTAAGCCCCGGGCGAGAGTCAAACTTCAAAGCTGCTGCAAAAGAAAGGTCTAACGTTGTTAAAAAAATGTCGATATGTTTTGGACTTAAGTTGGACACGTGACCAATTGGTTTAGGGGTAGTTGGAGATGTTGGAGTCATTATAACATTGCAAAAGCTGAAACAATAAAATTAATTTTAATTATGTTGAAAATTAAATTTCCAATATTTATGTTCAGAAATGAAATTCGTTTAATCTTACTTCGATATTGATCCAATAGAATCTTGAAGCAGTACACTAGCAATACAATGAAGAAGCATTTGATGAACTAAAAGGCCGACCACAAGAGCTCGAAGATGAACTCGAACAATATATAAATCTGGATTAAGAGTAGAAGCAACTGATGGGGGATAAAGTAAGAAAACGTAAGATCTATCATCAGAAAATCTTGTAGATTCATCAGACCGTTGTTCAGCCATCAAAAATACCTAAGAAAAAATTATTTATTAAATATTATGAAATAAATTCAAAAGTATCATTAAAAAACTGGGGCTTGTTATATGTGTGATGCAGAAAAAAAACATTAAAAAAAGGGAAGGATAAAAAACTGTACTAGAATGGATAGAAAACTCTGCGTGTTTACAAAAAATTGTCAATTTTAGGATAAGTGTTAGTGGTGTGCGTTCTACGAAAGCTCTTTCAATAATTCATTAATATTTATATATGATAGATTTACTGTGAATTATCTAGCCATGGACTCAAGCCATGGATTTTAATGTGTTGATTATACAATTTATATTAAGTTGAATTCAAAAATATAGATTACACAATATTACAATCATTACTTAAATACCGTGCTTTCAACGATGGAGCCCTTCTTTAAAAAATAAATTTACTTTTTTTTTATGCTCCGTTAAAAAAAAATTTTTTTTGAAGGACCCCTTCGACACTTTCTGCTGTCTCCAAATGTGCCTTCTACCAGCAAGTGCAGATGTCTAAACTTTAAAGCGCAGTCGGTAGACAGATTCAGTATCTTTGTATTTCAAATAAATTGATAATATAAAATCTTATAAAAGTTACTGAGATTAGTTAAAGATTAATCCAGCAAAAAATGTAGAATCTGACCACCGATGCAATTGATAATCCCTTGATTCTAATCACGTAATTCAGTGGTTTGGGGTTGGTACCGGGGAAAAATGGATTGTTTAGGCTAGACAGGGGTAAGAAGTGTAATGTGTTGATAGGATTTTTGACATAAAAGGTTTGTTTGAAATTAAAATCCATGACGTGAGTTACCGTGAACGGCTAGAGCCATTGGGGGCCCGTGTTCGACGTAGTGTTAGTGTAATCGGGGGGTGTGGTGTGCTGCCTACAACCGACGGGGTAGGAAGATGTGTGCTGGTCGAGCAGTGTCGTCTCAATGGTCATCGTTTCTTCAAAAGGCGTGGTTGGTAGTGTAGCCGCGTTCTGCCTCTTCACGGCAGTCAATACCTCGCGCAGCTGGCTCACCTGAGATCAAGTCAGGTCACAGCGAGGAAGATAGAAGAGCAAGAGAGAAGAAGACAAGCAACGTGTGTTTTCTTTCTTTTTTTTGATTCATTATCAAAATAATTCAATGCACGGACCAACAAGCACACCGCACACTTGCACACTCCAAGAAGGTAACAAGAGCTTGAAGAATTTAATTCCACGCTTTCGTTAAACGAGCTAAATGAGTTGGCATTCAAGTCTTATTATAACTAACTAAAATCTATTTCAAGATTCCAACTCACTCTTATATTATTAATTACTATTGATACTACCATCATCTAGACTATTTTACCTGTGACGAGAGCTGACGAAGACGCTCTGACTCTTCAGGAGTTGCGTCTCTGCGTGCTGCCACTTTCACTTGAGCTATGTCACCGTAAAATGATTCAGATCTTGGAGAGAATGCCATTGTAAGTTGATGAAGTTCTTGTAGTGAGTTAGAACATGCTCGATAACAGGCTATTCCACACACTTCCCATTGCTCTGCTGTTAAAATAGGTCCACTGCTTATGAGAACATGCCTAGAAATTAAAAGAAACTATTAATATTATAAAGCAATAAAGCAATATATTAATATATTTCATTCTTTTCACTAATTCTTGCTGTCTTTTATTATTTTTTACATAAAAGATCACAGATTGTATGACAAGAAAGCTACTCCATTGGAAGCTTATCGATACTTCTCACCCAGGTGTAAGATTACGAGTTAAAACTCGTTGGATATCAACCCTTTCCCCCCTGCTTTTGCTACTTTATCTTCCCAGACAGCTTGTCAAGCTTGATTATCGTCTTACATACACCTTTCCGAATCTGTCAATGATATCCTTGGCAACCACCAACTCACATTCCATCGTACGTTCTTGTTAGATTTTTTATTTTTCTATGAGATTGATCACTACCGTGTAAGGCATATTTTAACGTACAATTTTACGCGTTATGTTTCATAATTTTAATTATTACTTTTACAACATATATTCATATTTTATGCTTACTAAGAGTAATAATATATACCTTATACACGCGCAACCAAGTCTAGCAATACTTTCTGTCTGCTGAACAACACATTCTGCCATTACTAAAAGTAATTGTTTCAGCATCAAAGTTGTAGCAGGAAGTAATTCATCGTCTCTTTTTACTTCTGGGCCTGAAAGAAAAATGTTTATTAAAGTCATAATTCTAAGTTATAGAAAAATTGTTTATTTGAAGAAACTGACCTTGAAGATGAGTTAAATAATCAACTACTAAATCAGTTGTAAGACCACAGCACTGTTTAAAATTCGGCGCAAAGTTATCCCATCCTCTGAATATTTTCGATGTCATCCTGAGCCAATTTTGAACCATAGGAAGAAGTAAGTGATTAACACAATAAAGTCCAAAAGCGGGTCCAGGAACGTTAAGTACATCTCGAAGAAGATGAAAAAGGGTTTCAAGTGTATGAGGTTGATAACGTCTGGGACAAATCATTGTGGCACTTGCTAATCCTTCAATAAGAAGATACCAAACTCTTAAAATACCACTAGGCTTCTCCATGCTTTGCAAAGTTATCGTTTGAGTTTTATCAAGCTTCGATAATAATTCATAAGACACTTCAGGGATTATCTCTTGCATGGTATCAGAATTCTTATCAAATTTGGCCACTTCTAGGTTGGGAATTACTGGATCCACGTACTGAGGAATTGCAGAGACTTGAATCTTAGCAGCAGAATGGAAAATAGGACAAGCAGGCATTCGATACATTGATGAAAGAATGTCACTGCAATTTAAAAGATATTTTAAACTCTCTAAACATAATCTCATTTTTTTAATTTCTAAATTGGTAATTTGATCAGAATCTGTTGAACTTTCAGCTTCTCCAGTTCCTCTCACGTGCTTCAATAGACACAAAATGCAGTCAAGAGCTGCATTAGCAAAAACTAAGGTATTATCGGTTGATAAAAACACCCTAAAAACTTCAAGAAGTGGTGCAGATTCAACAGAATCTGATGATCCAACTGATGCTACACGAAGTGCTCCAAATAATGGTCGCCATCCTGATCTTATTTCTGTTCGGTTTGTCTCTACAAACTCACAAATACAGCTTACAATTTGATCTTGAACGTCGCTGTCACACAGTTCTAAACAGAGGAGATTTTCAAAAGGTTTGAAGAGCGCTTCATTGAAATGAAAGTGCGGCAGCTCTATTTGTTCATTCAGAAGTGCTGCCATTGAGTCATGAATGCATTGAACAGCTTTCTTAGAAATTTCTCGGTCTTTATGACAAGCAGCTTCCATAAAATGTGGCCCTAAAACGCTCCATATTCTCATAATGTGAATCAAAGGTCGTCCTGATTTAACACACTTCAACATAACTTCACCTAACCGTGAAAGAAGTAGGACATTTAACTCTTCTTCACGAGGTTTTGATTTTTTGAACCAAAATTTCCGGTTGTCTGTGTTTCCATCAGCTGATTTAAATAATTGGTCTTTAGAGGCTTTACATAAAGCTGTTAAAAAAGAGCACAATGCTTTTAAATTAAGTTTTAAAGCAGCATCTTCGAATAATCTATCGACTTGTTGAGATAAAACACAAATTATTTTTGCCGCATAATCTGCTGGAAGAATGCCATTAAATTGATTATCAGCATTGGACTCTTGAATAATATCTGGAACAGTATCTGTAGTAGGATTTTGGCTATATGGGGTCGATAAGAAACTATAAACATCAACACAAGTTTCATCTTCGTCGATGATATTAAAATTCAATCGGTTTTTGTCTACTTTAGATTCAATCTGGCATTCTTTTTTCTCTTTCCTCGCCAATTTGGGTAATACAAGATTCTGATTTCGTCCAAAGAAGTCATGCTCCAACTTGCTTACATACAAACAACATGTAAATACGTGAGGCCAGCAGTCACTTCCATGAGATCCAAGTTCTAGACCTCTGCCAAGCAAAACTTCCATGCTCAGCGCATGTGAAGTGTGTAGATTTGTTGCTCTATTTTGTAATTTAAGCCTTAATACATCTTTAGTACGTCGCAATTTCGATATAGCTGGCTCTGTACATGCGGCCTTGGCTAAAAGAGCAAAAATCGACCCGCAGCGACTTTGAAGTCCAAGAACATTGCTAAGAGTAGCTGCTTTGTGAAGCCCCTCCAACGCCAAGACAACCGTATCTCTAACCCCTCGTCTCGCATTATCTCGGTTTAAAATTCCCTTACTCGTGTCTTCTTTCACAGGATTTAAGCCAGCAGTCAATACAGTCATCATACTGGTCCAACAACAGGTCAAGACTCTTCTTGATAATTTTGCTCCTGCTTCTTCTTCTGGAGTTGCCTCACTTCGTGATAGTTGAGCTTTCTCTAATCTTCGATAATCCGAAAGTAGTTGACCACCTCGTTGACTACCGCTTATTCCATCAACGTCAACTAAAATATTAACTAGAGCACAATTTTCTGTTGACACAGGATTATATCCACACTTCTCCAATAAATTACATGCTAAAATTTGTTGATAAAGCTCAGATAACCAGGTGGCTGATAAATAAACTAATACCCCTGATCCGTGAACTTCTTCAACAAATTGTTCTTCACTCATCGGCACTTGACAACCTTCATAAGAATAATAATTCATTTTTATCAGCTTCAAATTAAGTAACAAAGCTGCATAAGTTGCTAAATATATTCCATCAGCATTCATAATTGTTATTAAGGCACCTGCATCAGCGGAATCTGGATCTTGAATTTTTTGTTGAGAAGCAAAGACTCCCTGACAGTATTCTGAAGCAAAATTCTGTAGGGCTTCATCCACTTCAATATTACTTCGAAGGTTCAATACCAAAGGAATCAAATCCGTGCGAAGAATCTTCACAAATTGACGAGCATTATGTCGTTCTACGTCTACATTACATTCTTCAGCAAATTGCCTTCCTACATGAAGACATTTGGGCAATTTTTCTAATCTCAGTCTTTCCCGTTCATTTGCTATAGCATAATCATTTTCATCGAGACTATTATCATCAGCAACGTCATCAGATTCATTTTGAGGTCCTTCAGTATCAGTAGAATCACCATCTTCAGAAGGGCCATGACCAGAAGAATCTGATTCTGAACCAGTTGACTTTTTCATTAACTCCAACTGCTCTCTATAAGTTTTTGGTAATCTACTCATACTTTGGTAAGTCAATGGGCCTCGATAATCACAAGATTCCAAGTCATCATATAAAGCATTAATAGTACAAATGTAACTATGACTAATAGCTTTGCCTTCACAGAGCTCTTGTAGAGCTGAAAGCATAGCCACTACACAAGAAACGCTGGCGTATAAAACAGGTTGACCAGCAGTTGTTGACTCCTCGATTGAATCCATTACCAATCTCATCAAGGCCATATCACTCTGAGGTTGACTAGTTTTTTCTTCTTCAACTAAAAGCGGTCCAGAAAAGTCTACCATTCGACTTGGACTTCTTAAAAGCTCTCGTACAGCTTTCAATGACTCAAGACGTTGTTGAGGTGGTGGATACAACAGCATACGATGGAAAACCGATTCTAATACTGGGCGAAGAGATCCAACACAGCCTACAAGACGTACTAGTTCTATTCCAATGCTAAAAATTGAATTTATTTAGAAACACTCATTAACTGTATATGTACAAACGTATTTGAGGCATTTTTCAAACGAATTGGGAATTTTTTTAATTAGCGATAGTTAATGTACCTGTAAACAGTCTTTGATTGGTGACTATCAAAGCTCAAGGTCGTTGCTAAGTAACCAGAACCTCTGCCTACCTCAGTGTCTCTTCCTTCGCGTGATGTAAAAGTTTTGTCTACTCGAGGGGTTCCCAGGAAAGCGATCAATGCAGGGCAGAATTTCTGCCAGAGGAATGTAGTGAAATGCGTATTTGTATGGATTTTCTGAGGGAGTGATGATATCAATGTATGTAAACATTCTAGCAGGAAGACTATGGTATTCCCATTTTTTGTATTGTTGGAACATTTTTTCCTTAAAATTTTTCATATTCGTTAGTTTAAATTTAAAAAGATATTATTTAATAAAATTATTTCAATTACCTCTGAGCTTCATCCAATCTACTGCAAATATATTGAAGAATTGGGAGTGCTTCATTGAAGCAAGAAACTCCTCTTTCTCGCAGATTTTTATTCTTTTTTGCATATTCATCCAATTCTCTGCATTCTTCATCTAAAAATTGTTTAAGTATTCTTAGACTATTGGATAACAAATTAAAAAGTCAAAGTAGCTGATTATAACGATAATCGAAATATTTACTACCTAAAAATAAACAAAAAGATCTCAAAGTTTGACTTGTTGCAGCTTGAGCAGCAGTTCGAACTGCTTGATTTCCATTCTCAAAAGCTTCACAACATGTCGTGAGGATTGCAATGATTAAACGACCGTTCATTGTCCAATAAGCTGAACAAGCTACTTGTAATAATACCTGTAGGATGATTATTGAATGAATAGTTTTCTAATCTAATAGGTATTAATAGAATTCAATCAACTTAATTAAAGATTAATTCAATCAATAAATTATTACAAAATTCTGTAGTAGATAATCAATAGTTTAATATAGAATGTATTTGATTGAAATTCTATGACAAGTTAATTAAAGTTTTTTCATTAAATTGATTGTTCTTACCTTCAACATATCCGTTTGTGTATCATCTGATTGAGAGAGAATGGAACCCATCGCATGTAACATCTGGGCGGGTAACCATAAGGAATCATCTTCAGGCTCATATGGAGATTGAAATCTATCATCTCTCAATATTTTCTGTAAAATAATTTCAAGTGCATTAAATAACTTTATTTCTATAATTAAAATGTAAATTTTAACTCAAATCATAATTTATTCATTTCTAAATACAAAAAAGCAAAGTTATGACGTAATGTATGGCTTGCTGGTTTTTATCGCAAGGAAATAATGATAAAGAAAAAATAAAATAGTACAACTTACATGGAGTCCAGTCAGCCCATATGAAACTAATTTGCTTCGTTTGGTCTCCAAAGCCAGTTGGATGGCATAAAGACATTTTGATCGTAGTTCATGAGGAGGGTCTCGTAGGAGACCCTGTTGTTTTTCCATAAAATCTGAAAAGTTTATAAAAACAAAGTTATTAAGGTTATTAAGCTTTATTGAAAAGAAATTTTTAATAAAAAATATTAAATATAAAAAATGTTTTAAATAAATATTATTTACTTACCATATGCATCCTGAGCGGCTTTTCTAACGTTAGATAATTTGGCATTTTGTGATTCCTTAACAATTAGAAGTAGCAGATCCTCCATGTCACGAGCAACTGCCACGAGACTAATCAATACCAGCCTTCCCACGCATTGTTTTGCTTTTTATCCTAAAGCTTGCGCATGCGGGAATTTGAAATTTTGTTTGGTTTTTATTTACTTATTCTAATGAAATAAAAATGTAAGTAATAAGTTTTTTTGCTTTATATTTTATTGAAATCAAAAACATTTATTTCAATGGAGGGAAATTTAAAATTTAAAATAGCTTATCATAACCTGATAAATTAGGTCTGATCCATTATTAACAGTATTCTGTTTTATCATCTGAGAATATCAGAACTTTTACCTGTTGAGCAAACAAGTTCAACAGAAGACAGCTGATAATGAGCATTTTTATTGTTCAGCCATAAATTAATCATTGTTTTGATTTTTTTACGTTAAATGTAACACGAGTTATTAATCGTTAGAATGACCGGTAGTTTAATTCCTTATAAACAAAATAAAAATTGTAAATACTGATAAGTTGGATTTAAAAACAGTTTGTGAACTGTAGAATCGTGTAATTCTTTACAGAGTATCGAATACAAAAACTTTAAAATATTCAGTTATCAATTATCTGCTAGTGTAATCATGGAATTATCAGATCGTTTTTATAAATTTCTCGTTGAATTTCTAGGTAAGTTTAATTGATGGATTATTTATTATAAACTACTATTATTATTTAAAAATCCATTTGTAAATTCATTCTAACCTGTAAGGGATTTTTAAATCAATTTTCATTTCTACTCAAATTTAAATACTTTTGATCTTATTTCCAGCACTAACTGTTGGTATTATTCATCAAGATCATGTATCATCGCTTTTTGAGAATGATAGACGTTTTTCACACCTATCTGAAATCGAAAGAGAGATGTCATTTCGCACAGAAATGGTAATTAAATCTTTGAAAGTTTTCATGCATGTTTTGGAAAAATAATGGATCAATTGTCTCTTTTTATTTTTTAGGGAATGTATTACTATTACTATAAACTCATTGTTGAGTCTCCCAGCTGGACTGATGGCATCAAAAAAATATGGAATGATACTCATTCTCAATACCCTAGTGAAATAAACGCTCAGAGAACTTATAATTTATTTCCAGAAATCGTTGCTGGATTTTTATATCATAAAGCCAAATCATTTAATCTCTTTAATCCTCCAGAATGTTGGGATGTAAGTAAACAACATTTTTTTTTGGTTTTTCTTTTATTAAAGATGAGGAAGAATTTATCTCAATTATTTTAGATAGAACGAGGATATGGATTAACGACAGTTACTAGTTGCGAAGGACTAGCAGTTCCATCATATTTTTATATTCAATTTGTCTGGTGTTTTGCATCATTGACTGGAATAATACTATTCCTTTATGCAACTTATCTCAGTGAATCTATTTATGGAGGTTTTATCGCCAGTTTGAGCTTTTTTTTTAACTTCACTGAATGTACAAGGGTTCAATGGACACCTCCCTTACGTGAAAGCTTTGCTTATCCAATATTATTGTGGCAAATGTTTTCTGTGACGACTGTTCTTGACAAATACAAAAGTAAAGAGGAAAAGAAATTTCAATGGAAAGATATTTTTGATAATTTTCCTTTTTGGGTAAATGTTTTTCGTAACTTATTAATTTATTAAAGAGTATTCATAAAATCTTATGCTCAAAAGTTAAACTAATTATTTTCATTTCAGAAAATTTTTACTTCTACGACATTGAGTCTGGCATGCTGGCAGTTTTCTCAATTTGTTTTAACAACTCAACTCATTTGTTTACTCATTTTACATTGGATGAAAATAATTCCACGTGAATTATTATTAAAAATAACGGCAACTCATGGATTGTCTATTATTATTAATAGTTTATTCGGAAATCATTGTGCTTTTTCAATCTACGCTGCTTTAGCTGTAGGAATTTTTTGTAGTGACAACTTGAATACGCGATTGGAACATACCTTAAGTCCAAAATGGCTAATTTTGACAAATATAGCCAGTACAATTATTTTTACTTATTTCCAAAAGTTTACCTTAATCATGGCTTATGTGGACTACAATCATGTTTTTGATATTTTGAAAGCCAAGCTAACCAATTATAAAGACTTCCATACTTTGCTTTATACTTGCTCAGCAGAATTTGATTTTCTGCCTTACGAAAACTATGAAGTGATCATTAAAACTCTTCTGCTTCCAACAGCGATTCTTGCAGGATTTTTAGCAATGTATTTTTGGTATAGAAACTATAAAATCCTGGGATATCCAGATTGTATTGAACCTGGAATGGCTTACAATGGCCTACAAACAGGAGCTTTCATATTGATGGCTGTAATGATAATGAGATTGAAATTATTTATGAATCCTCATTTGTGTATAGTAGCTAGTTGTGTTATAAATAAGAAGTATTTGATGAAATTAGGAATTAAAACTGAGTCAATGAGAGTGGGACTACTGATAGCATTGATTATCAGTATGGGATATCATGGATTTGATAGAATTTCAAATGAAATCAAGTACTCAGCAGAATATAAAAATGTTGAACAAGAAGAATTATTCGAATGGGTTAAAGCATATACACCACCAAACGCAGTTTTTGCTGGAAAAATGTCAGTAATGGCTAATTTATTACTTTCTACTGGACGGCCTATTGTAAATAATCCTTTTTATGAAAGTAAAGAAATGAGGTAATGTTTCTTGTATCTAAAAAAATATTTTTCATCTAATAAGTTACTATTTTTTATAAACGTTAAAACCACTCATCTATTGTAATGAATAATCGATTTCTAGATAATTGATTGGTTTTTTTCTATTGACTTCAGGGATAGAACTCTCAAGGTCTATGAAGTGTACAGCAGAAAGGATGCAGCCTCGGTTTATGAAACCATCAGAAATATGCATGTTGATTATTTAGTCCTTGACGGAGGATTGTGTTATGGGCATGGAAATGTGTTAGTATAATTTGATACCATTACTTTATCAGGTATTTTGTTATTTTATTTGTAATTTAATTTTTCTCGTTCGATTCAGTAAACCTGGATGCCGTATGATAGACTTATGGGATGTCACGGATAATGGAGAAGCAAAAAGACTGGGTAAACGGTCTCTTTGTCGAATTTTGTACAGTGGAGATTCACACCCATTTAAAAGAGTATTTGCCAATGATTATTATGTGGTTTTAAGACTGGACTATTCGACTTATGTGGAGTTTAAACCCAAAGTTCCTCTTTTGCGATCTTAGTAGTGTAAGCCCCTTTCAAAAAATCATAAAAATTATTTTTTTAATGCTATTTTGAAATCAACGAGCTAATTAACCGTCTGACTAGACATAACTAATATTTACTTTACTTAATATTTACTTTTACAAAAAATCATATTACTTTGGATTTTTTGGAAAATTTAAATTAATTTTTATTAATTGATAGAATAATTTATTTATTAGTTTATCGAATTTTTTTTATAATAAATATAGAAATGTTCCAAAGAACCTTCTACTAATTTTAATAGATTATTCATTAGTTTATTTGATAATTATTTAATTAATTATTCATTCATTTATTCGTATTTTGATTTTGGTTCCTGTTTTTATAATTGTATAAAAACTAATTAATTATTAATTTATTTATTTATTAAAATTTTTATGTTCCTGTTTTTTTCTAAGACATAAGAAAGAAGGTATACATTCGGGCTGGTATAAGAGTTGAAGAGTGAAAGCGTAACAAAATTACTCACGAGTTTGTTATATATGATATCTTTGTTGAGAGACTGAACCTGATCGAGAAGTCGACTCTTTCGAGTTTTCTTCTATCGACAACATGGAAGCCTGTAAGATTTCCGGGTAAGAAATTGAATTAAATGACTTTTTAGCACGACTACATTGCTGATAATTTCTTCCAATGCGGAAACACACACCTTAATTCTAAAAAAGAATTATAATTAATAACAAAAAATTATGCTAAGAAAAGTTAATGATTATAGAATCTTATAAATGAATGGAATCTAAAAAAGAGGTGTGAAGAATGATATAATAAAATGGAAAAATACTTTCTTTTTTATAATGTCATTACAAATAAATATCAATTTAAACTGTTTTAATGTACACAGAATTTAAAAAAATTGTTCAAGTAAAAAACATTGGATAATAACCGATGTATCTCTTATATTCTAAATAAAATATGTAAACAATTTGAAAATTACGGAAATACTATTGAATAATCGTGAGACATTTATTTTTGGATTTAGTGAAATTAATATGATAAAAATTAGTCTATTTTGATATTAGAAAACAGGTCCAGTCTAGTTAGGAAAATGTCCAATAAGTATCATGTAGCTGGGAATGAAGAAACTTGAGCCTAAGACATGAAAGGTGATAGTTAGAATAAGTTTAAGATGCCTGGAATAGTTTAAGTAAAGACCAAAGACTACGAGAGAGACCTGAGGCAAAGCCCTATCATGACTGTCTACACCTTCACTTCGGTACTACTTCAACATTACGTTCGACTCTAGCTTGATATTAATAAATGTGTTGGTAAAGCTAAAACACGTTGAAGGGGACTGTGAGAGAGCTATACGCCGTTGTACTCTGCTGACCCAAATGAATCCTACAACCAGTCAGTCCTCGTCCGGACTTCTTCGTGGTCTGTTCGTTACTTAATGGCCACTGTTATCATTACATAGCTTTTTAATAATTGTTTAAACATTCTACACTTTCATTTTTTGTGAAATAAGTGATTTTTTGAGACCGATAAATATTTATTTTTATCACAATTGTTATGTTAGTATAAATTAATTTGAGAATGATTTCAATTGTGGATTCTTTAAAATATTAAAGAAAAAATATTTACTCAGTTTCTTAATACTAAACTAGTTTTTATAATTGTTAATTAAATTCATAGTAATTTCTATTAATTATAGTATGTTGTATGTTGTAGATATTAAATAGAAACTCGTTTAAATATTTATTCTTTAATTGCATATTAACTCTTTAAAGTGAATTATATTATCAGAATAATATTGAGTGATTTATTTGGTTGAATATTTTCAAAAAAATTTAATTTATTCTCACAGGAATAAGGCTGGTTCCCAGGTGGAAAAACGTGTTTTTAAAGTAAAGTGAAGTGAAAGAAACAACGTGGAGCAATAGAAAGGCATTAAAAAATGTTATAAAAGTTTTTTGACTTGAAATTTACGCGGGAATAGACAGAATGTAGATTTTATGCTATCAGTTGGAACGAAAGCTCACAGAAGAACAGTTAAAAATACTGAAAAAGATTTCTTTCAACTATTCTAATTTAAATAATTGGCTAGAAAAATGGATTTTTATTATTAATTAGAGCACGTGTGATTTTATGTGCGATTCAACGCAATGTCGCTGCTCTTTACGGTGTTAATCAGCTCAAGACATTGACAACAGCAGTGAGTATACTAATTTAATACCGTATTTGTCCTATTTATTCTCAAAAGAAATCAGTTTATGAGAGTCATAATTAAAGAAGAGAATTTTATAAAATTAATAAATTGCATAAACTGAAGTATAAAAGACACAAATTATAAAACTAATAGTTAAAAGACAATAAAGAATCCGCTAGACTCGTTACTGAATTTATAAAATGAAAAAATAAATAAAAAGTCTCGTTAGAGTTTCACATGACCGAGTTAAAAGACCAGAGTAAAGAGAATGTCGGATGGGAGTTATTATAAATAAAAGTTATGACATGGCACATCATTTGCACTTACAATAGATCCTAACAATCAAATTTAAATGGCTCGAAAGCCTTCAAACGTTCTAATTCTTTAAAGGTCATAATAATAACTGTAATATCTACTACAGCTTCCATTGAAAATATTACATTTACACTCCCATTCGTTGACATAATTTCATTTTTGTGATTGTGAAATTTTTTTTCATTTATTTTTACTCTACATAGAAACTATTCATTGTCGTATTACCTAATTATTTGTTTTTTAAATTATTTTTATCCATTTAAAATCTCTTTTTATTATTTGGAAGGTATAAACAACACTTAAATATCATAAATTAATTGATATGCATTGTCATTCTTTATTTATTTCTAATTAGCTGTCGTATCATTTCATAACTTTTAATTTAATAATTTATTCAAAAAACCAAATTAAAAGTCATTTATTTCTTAGAAATCATTTGATAAATGAAAAAAATTTAAAGAATCAGGAAAAAATAAATATAGAACAGAAAGTCAACATTCGTGGGAATAAAAGATATTTTGATGCTCAATGATGATCAATCAAATACTGAAAACACATTTTATGACACGTTTACCTACATTCACTAGAGATTGCAATTTTCTCGTGAAGGTGCAGTTAACGATCGGCTGTTGTGTTCCCACGCAAGACCAACTTAGCCGATCCTTTATCAGGATTCCTATGAAGATGACATGCCTACGCAAGACCTTCATTTTTTCCTAGACATTTTTTTTTTCTTTTCTCTTAAAACGAGTCTTCTTGATGATAGTGATGAATCTCGATATACTTGGCGAGGAAGACTTAGCGGTAAACGATGGCTTACAAGAGTTAGAATGAAGAGAGGCGTGTCGCTCGATTAGCTTGGAATTTCTGGAGATGGAGAGGCTGATCAAGGTCAGAAAAAATGAAAAACATACTTCTTGTTTGATTTTTTATCGATTCAATTATTATTTAATTTTTTTTGTTCAATTTTAAATCAGTACTTTAATCGAATTTCAGCCATTTTAGATTTCTTCTGTAATTTCAAGAATTACTCAATTTCAATTTTTGTTCTATCGGTTATAAATAAGACACGAGATGTTGCTGAACAAGGTCAGAAAAATGTAAAAAAACATTATTAATACACTCTTAAGCTTCTTTGAAAATATTATGGTGATATTCGAGCGTGATAGGCATACTTTGATGAGATTGATAACATTAAATGCTTCATTTGAACGTATTTTCATTTAGGTAAATTTAGATTGACTTAAACGATAGGTAAGCAGTAATAGTATTGATGATGATAAATATGGATTAGCAAATATGGATTTTTATTTTTACATAATGAATACTTATATCAACTCATAGAAGCTAGAGGTTTATGCTTGGATGAGTCCAATAACGGAGAACCAGTTGTTGTTGTTGTATCTATTCCCAAGTGACCCACTTTGACCCAGGTCATTACTGCGTAAGTAAATTCATGCGTTGGATACTTTCTAGGACAACAATTGGTCCTTAATCATAAGTTTTGGACTTTTACTAATTTTCACAAATAATTAAATCATCTGTTTTTATTACACTTCTATATTATAAATCATATTCCCAAACCAGAAAGAGCTAATTAATTGTAATTCTTATGATAAGTATTATTACCTTTGACTTTTACTTGTCATATATTCAGCAACTTTTACTCCAGTACTAATAATTTTTTCGTTTCTAAAACTCTCTGAACTTGGTGTTAATGAAAAGAAAGTGAATTAGGATATGTTTCTTATTATAAAAACTCGATTTAATTACTCTTACTCATCGTACTCGACGATTTTCATTTTTCATCACATCACTTTTTTTTTTCTTAGTATTTAAAAAAAAATAAATTAAGTTTTGATGGAAGTGAAAGGTACAATTAGCGGTAACGCTGATTATAAAACTATAACTTCTGACGCTTGTTTGTCAGTATCAAAGAAAAAAAGAACGAAAATGTTTTTTTTTGCCTCGGAAATAGATAAGTCAAACTTTAATAGAAAAGAAAGTTAATTGGCTGAATTTGTAACAATAAAAAATAACAATTGAATTTTTTGCAACTTCTTTGTTTTTCAAAGGATATTTTGTCTAAAGCAAGGTCAGAGCAATAAAATATCCTGACTTAACGCTCGAGCAGGATTGAAAGTTGCACAATAACGATACAAACAAGGAACTTACTTTTGTATGTTGCTGGGTAGGCCATTGATCTTTCTAAATAGCTCTTACCTACTTAGCCTGCTGTGTTTTATGCTTTATATTCTAAGAAAAGTCATCGAGTCACTTACATATAAGTAGGTATTCATATAAATCCAATTGTTCAAGAGAACATGAGATGAACCTAAAGAACCTGGAGTCTCTCGACAAGTTGTCTGGAATGTCGAGTGCGTGATCGTAACGAGAAAGTATGAGATAGAAAAAAAAGAGAAGGTTAAAGACTACAACTTTCCAGTTGTCTTTAATGAATACTCATATTCCCATCAATTTGTGTGAAATCATGCTAATTTTTGGCATTTTAGAGCTAAAATTATGAAGATTTCCTCTGGGAGTATTTAAAATCTTGTAAATTAGATCATAGTACGTCTAAAGTAGAAAGTTGTAGCTCGAGTTGTAGAGCAAAAATAAAGGGAAAGAGATATATAATTGTGAAAGAAATGCTGAGAAAAAATAATTTTCCAAAGAATACAATATTCTTTACTTCATGATACTTATTTTTAAGTAAAATATTCCATATACTTGATTCAAAAACTGTTTCAAAAGTAAAACAACTTTACAGTTATCCATGGCATAAAGTTTTTCATGGTTTTGAAAACTTTTTTTAGTGCTCACATTACCATAAAATTATAATTAATATAATAAAATATATTAAATTAATAATACAAACAACTCGAATATTATTCTAAATATTTATAATTAACTTAAATGATCTTTTAACATTTTCCTACCCACCTCTATTATGCAAATTCATCACCATCCATCCAAGTAGGACGCAAGCAGACCTTTGTAATAAAAAAATAAAAATTCCAACATTTATTTGTTCCAGAGATGCGAAGTGAAGTAGGGGAATGGTTAGCAACGTGTGTCGGTTCTCCAATCTGTATTCTCTTGTTGTCCTGGTCGCTACTCATCTACCAGAACCAGCCGTCGTCCTTGAAAAGAAGGATCGATGTCCTTACTGTAGCTGTTATCACGCAAAGCCTTGCTCACCAGCTTGGTCTTCTGCTTTATGCCATCCTGACACTCATCCACCCTTCTAATCATTTCGGAGGTTAGTTTAATTTTGTGAAATCATTACATCACCAACATTATCTTCATGCTTGTTAGCATCATAGATTATAGCCAATTGAATCTAATTTGAAACAATTTAAAGTGAAACTGAGCTAAAAAATTTGGATATAAATTAGCCAACATCACAACAGAATTTTATTTTTAGAACAAAAGCATAATTATGAATTATTAATCAAGTTTAATGTAATTATAAATGATTTAATTATACTGATATTAAGGATAAAATAATTCCACTGTTCTTTCATTTTTATGCAATTATTCCAGTAATAATTGCATGTCCGGGTGTTGGTAATGTATTTGAATCAAGTTTTAGTTCTAAAAAAGTATTACATACATTTTTTTTTTCTTTCAATGACAGAAATTTGTTCAACTTTGGTTTGGCTTCTAAACTCTTCAAGCATACTTCAACAATTAACATTAACATCAATAGCAATCTTCGCTGCAATCAATAAAGAAGATTTAAATGTAACAAAAAATCACCTGAAGTATCATTTGGTGTCATTAAGCGTTGTGAGTGCATGCATAGGCTTCACAGGAGTGTTAAATTTCGAGCCAGAAACCTGTGTATTTCTTGCTCAAGAGGTATCAGTAAAGTATGGGCTCTTCATCAATGCACTGAGGACTCTTTTATTGCTAGCAACAATTACTGGAGTTTGTGTTGCAATTTGTAAGGATGCCTTTCGTAGTCCTAAATCAGAATTGTTGCAGTCTGTATCAGATTTATCAGACACCAGTTCAAAAAATTCATCCGGAGCCTTCGATTGCCACAACCATCATTGGGATCCATCTAGTGGATCTTGCACAAGTGGATCAACCAATTCAAGAGCTTGCTTAAAAAAAAGAAAAACTCATATTGATGAAACAGGAAGCAAATCAACTGTTTTTAGCATTCTCTTTGTTTGTTATATGTTTGATCATCTTCCAGTTTTGGTAAGTTACTTTTTTTTATTCAAATCATTTTAAAAGTGACTGGAATATTGATGAAGGGAGAGTGTATAGTAATAATTTAATTCAATTGTCCTCGTGAGCTAAAAACATAACAGACGCCCAATTAGAAAATAGTACAAAGCTACGAAGTGAATTGCATTGCAAGCGAATACTAATGTTCTTTGAAGTTGTTCAAGTGTTGTAAGCAATATAAACATGTTTTCTATGTCGATCTTGTTGATGTATTGATTCCGTTCGTGATGGTTATAAGATTAGGTCACAGTTTCTCCAGCGATTTCGAACGAATGTTGAACGTGCGTCGAATCACGATGTAATTAATCAACTTTTGCAAGTGCATTCACTTCCTATGCCACAGATAATCGATTAAATAGTGATTTATGACTAAATAGTATGTTGCCAAGATAATTTTTGATTAAAGTTATTGTTCTAATAAGATATACTTTTTTCTATTACAATATATAACTTAATTGATTACAATAATTATTTTTGTACAATTTCATTTAATAATTTCATTTTCTTTTGAGGTTTACTAATCGAGTTTCATAATTAGACAGTTTTAATATTTCAATTGATGTTACAAAAGCTCAGTTATCATACTAATGAAGTATAACTGTAAGACTACCATTTGATTTATTTAAGTACTTTTTAATTTGTGTATTAATATTATTCGAAATAGGACTTATGTGTAATAATCTTGACAGCTTTCCCTAACAATCCCTCAAGCGCAAACAAAAAATTTCAATTGAGTGATCAAATCTGCAGTAATTAGATGTAGATAAAAAAAAACCAACTTTAAAGAGTTAATAGTGTGTCATTATTAATTAGAAATTTTGTCGAATACGTTCACTTTTATATAAATAAAAAATAATTATTTTTATAGTATCATTTCCTTTTTCATTTTTTTTTCGTATCTTCAATGGATGTACGTATAAATCATTATTATAAAAATGTTTACCAATGTAATTACGCTTTATTTTGCTTCCGTGAGTCGCGCCCAGAGTTCAACTAACTTAACTTCCTGCACTCATTCACTCGTAAATCCTCAGCAACTTGCAAACGCTTGACAATTATGTATTTTTAATTTAAATATTTTTCTTATTATAGATGATTAAGTTAAAAAACTGATTATTTATTGGATAATAACTATTTATGTTTGATATTTTCTTAAGAAACTCTTCTATACATATGTATCGGTTGTTTAAAAAGTAGGTGAATATTTTCACCCTACGTAATTTCACCTTTTCAAAGTAATCGACACTTTAAACCAACTATGAAGATTTATGATCAAAAGAATGCAAATGGAAATTTTTATTAGAGAGTTTCGAATATAAACAATAAACATCATCATGTTAACAAACAATTTAATCGATTTATGAAAATACTTATACAAATTGAGAATAATGTTTTATCATATTCTTTTATTACTTTCCCTAATAATGGTGATTTTAAAAAAAAAGGTAATTTCTATTACTCTAAATAAAATGTAAATATGTGCAAGGAAGCATGAATTAAAATAACGAAATATTCCTTATTTCACTCAGACATTAGAAATAATTATAGTGATAATAACTCACGCGCTGAATTATAATTATTTATGGTTATTGTTATTATATTGTTATTTACTATCAGCTTATAATTTTTAGTGTAACTGTTACTGTTATTGAAATAGTATAAGTAAGGTAGAGTACACGTGAAGCAAATAAATTAGATTTTCGAGCTACTACATATTGCGTCCGCACAAGGGAGAAGCATTAAACGATAGGTAAAGTCCTGAAAGCGCGACGGTTTTGCCCGTTTTCATTGGAGGCATCACGTAAAATCGAAAGTTTCACGACGTAAGACTTCATTTTCTGAGCATATCGCACTCTACATTCGGTATAAATAATAATTAATTACATTCCTACAGCATAAAAATCTATTTACGATTTGTAATTAAAATTAAACATTGAATTAGAAAAGTGATTTCCAGAAACTTAAAAGAAATTTTCCTATTAATAATACTCCTACATTTATACTTTCATTTATAAAGAAATGTTTCTTTCATTTGTTTTTATATAATCATTAAATTTACAGTTGATCAGTAGATATATGTTTAAGACTTTTTTTTTAAATTATGAATGACGTTTTTCGATAATAATTATTTATTAAATATAGACATTATTTATAAATATAGAAATGATATGAAGTAACTTTGACAACAAAGCAATCATTAAATGACATTTTCAACAACATATTATTTTCTTTAAATGTTGTGAATTTTTCTGGCGTAAGCCATGAAGAAACTCCATGATTATATTTCTTTTATTTAGTTATCTAATACTTTATTATTCATCATGAAGATGAGAAACTAATTTATTAAATTTGTTTTCAGATTATATCAATTCGACCTGAATTACTACAAGGATTCTGTACTGCTCAAAATGTTGCAATTTGGCTTCCTTTAATTAAGGATACTCTGCTACCAGTGTTTTTGGCAATTTTCGATAAAATGTTTTGCCGATATGTTGCTAAAGTTTATACCAAACAGGATAACTTGAGGAAATTAGCTCATTGTGAGTTTAAAATTTATTAATTTTAAATATATCTTGTAATGAGAATTAATTAAATTATTAGAAATGATTTCATATATTTTGTACTAAGGTGGAATAGATGGAAAATTCAGACATTTTGAACAAGATACAGAATATAAACTTCAGTTGAATTTAAATCATGGACTAAAATTTCCTTTAACAAATGGGAGTCTGTATGGAAGAATGCATAATCATCAAAATCGTAGTAAGGATACAATAATTAATTCAAAATGTAAATTTAATTTAATTGACTAAGTTATTTATATTTAAGCAATGAAAAAATATTTTGATGATACCTGTTGAATATTAATTTAGGATTAGCATGAATCTTTAATTTGTTTACAGCACGAACAGGAACAATAACAATGGGCATTCAACATTACCCAAGAACCCAATCATTAAATGATGAAAATAATTATGGGTCGTTACCAGCAGAGCTGACATCATTCACAAGCTCAACATTTGAACCTCGTATTCAGAAAGATTCCAAAGTTAACAGCAATGATGCCCACGCAACCCAACGTATAATAAAATTAAATGAAAATTTTGAGTTTGGCACAAGACGTAAGATTGGAAGTACTGATGTTTTTGGACAAAATATGGAGAATTTAGTTCAACTGGATGAACCGAGAAGAAAGTTTGCAAAAAGTTTAGACGAGATAAGAGAGGAAGGTCCAAAAAAAAGTGAAAAAGAGAAATTTGAGAGTTCAACGAGACAAAAAGAGCAAGAATTTATGAGAAATTTAGTTAGAAGAAATCAAAGTTTTGATAGTACGAAATATCCAAGATTACATTGTGATTCAAGAACCTATGATGTCAAAGATTTGCTAAGAAAAGATAAAAATATGGATTTAAAAAGAGAGTACGATCAAGAAGCAGGATATGAAACATCGGACGATGAGAGTTGCGATTCTAATGGGGATTTCGACGATACTTTGAGTTCTTGTAAAAGTAGAAGTCGAAGCTGCTGTTCTGTTACAACTGTTGCTAATGATGACTTTGAATTTTACCAACGGAAAGGAACCAAGGTAACAACAGCATTTGTTTTATAAACTTCTTGTAATGTTGTGAAATATTGGGATCTGACGTTGAGACAAAGTTCAGCTTACAATAATGTAAGAGTTTCAGAAGCCTTAATTTCATTTTTCATCTTTATCAACATTAGTAACTTATCAATTTATGATAATGATTCGAAATATATTATAATTTATTATTCACATATTTTAGATAATTAACTTTTGTAATTTAATTATTTTCTTATTACCTTCTTTGTATACTAAATAATAATTATTTTTCAATAACCCATACTCAAATGTATAAAGCATTGATAATATTTTTGTCAGATCCCAAATAAATACAATGAAGTTTATTATTTCAGGCTGAAATTTTTCCACCAAAGAAATCGGCTGAGATCAAGATTAATATGCGTTCCTTCACGCCAAAAATCATTGATGATCGGATTGATGGTACAGATAACGACACAAAAAATTCTAATGGGCAACGTGCAAGTGCAAAGCCAATTATCCAGTCATATCAACTGAAAAAAATTACTCCAGGATTTTCAATGAATGACTTGGACAAAATTTACCCCAAGAGAACAAGTGATGTATACTTAACTAGTCTAAAGAAAGATTTTTTTGATAATGGAGACACTTATAGACATAACAACATTGGGGGATCAGCTCCAGATTTAAAAAAAATTTTTATTTCAGAATTTGTTTAATACTGTTAAAATTTTTGTAATATATATTTTCTACATGTAAAATATAAAATAATTAATATAAAAATTAATATTAATATTAAAATGTATATAATGATTGTAAATTTTTATTCTAATATTTATAAATAAATATTAGTCATTTAATAGAATAAAATAATATATTCCAAATTACTTACCTTCCATTTGTTTTGTATTGATGTATAGGATATATAAAACACTTGTGATTATTTTTATATATAAATTTTTATTTTACGTAGTAATTAAAGTATTTTATACAACTATGTCATTTTGGAGTTTGAACAGTTTGAATTTACTTGTGATAATCGACTTGTTAGTAAATACACTTCCGAAAAATAACAGGAACAGTCATATAGATAAAATTATACGACGACAAAAAGTCTTTTAAAATTACTGAAGTGATTGATGTAAAAAGAGTTCCCCATCTTGAGGTTTTAGGTGTGTATCTGCTGATGTTGTAATAATTCATGAATTATCCTGATTTCGTTTGATTCCTAATTATAAGTTATCATCAAGAACATAAGGAAATATTTTTATGGAAGTTTTAAAGTAAATTGAGGTTCATTTCAAAGACTAAAAATATTAGAAATAAGAGTTTAGAACAAATAATATTTAGATTTGATTCAAAAGAATTTATTTAAAGGATTTCAATTGGTATTAACATAAAATTTTGAATGTTTGATATAATGAGGAAAAACAATCTAAAGAATTTTCAATTTATCATGTATTTGATACAAGGAGATTAAATTGTCAAAGACTGTCGTTATCAAAAATGCATGCCGGAACATGTTTTCCAGCATTGACTATCGTATTACAGGTTGTACCTTCATCACAATTGCAATCGTCGCAGTTATTACAATCAGTAGGAAGATATCCATTAACATTATTTGTATCTGCATCGATTGTGAGTGCCAGGAAGCAGATAATACCAACAATTATAAGCATGCTCTTCATTTTGAAAATTTTTCTAAAATTGTATTAAACATTAAAAGATTTGTAATAAAACTTAAAGATAGATGTACACTATTGATACTCAAATCTTCATAGATTTTTATAGATATATAGTAATCATAAAAAATATATTTTACTTACAGTTAGAATAGTAGCGATGATCACTCTGATGATGCTTTTCAAAAACTATGATTATGGAATACTCATCGAAGCTCTTTTATATTTGATCTTATCTGGTGGTATCTGATTGTAACAATAATTGTCGTAAATATCTCAAGGAATGCGATTATTCAACTCTACTTTATTATTCAATAAAGATATCTATTTAATGGTATGAACACGTGTGTATATGTGTACTCGGAATTATTTTTCGTCTCAATTATTTCTTACAATAATCATTAATTTTAAGTTATCAGTATGTAGATGTGACACACTTGTAACACAATAAATTCTTTTGAATCAAATCTAAATATTATTTGTTCTAAACTCTTATTTCTAATATTTTTAGTCTTTGAAATGAACCTCAATTTACTTTAAAACTTCCATAAAAATATTTCCTTATGTTCTTGATAATAATTTATAATTAGGAATCAAACGAAATCAGGATAATTCATGAATTATTACAACATCAGCAGATACACACCTAAAACCTCAAGATGGGGAAAAAATTGAAAAGTATCCAGTTTTCAAAATAATACATATTTTAAAAATTTAGTTTTTTAATTTAATTTAATTTTATTTTATGAATTAAAAAATATTTTCATAAATTCAAATCTTGATTTGTTTATGATTTGAACAATTTATTCATCTTTCGGATAGTGTTTATTTATTGACCTGTTTATCTTACTTGATCTGAATAACATTCAATTTGAAATTACCGTTAATCAGTTTTATGTAGAAAACAGAAATTTTTTTTGTAGTTTCTTTTTAATTTTCGAATATACACTCATTAATATCTAATTGTAGTTCATATAAATTTTTAAACTTTTTGTTAATTTGAACTGAAAGTAATATTTGAAAGATGCTTACTCAATTGAACAGAATTAAATATGGGCGAACTGAATAAAAGAACCGACTGTAAATACAGCTGTGTCGATAATGATGAAAATCCTTGAGCATGGTATTTCAATTATTCACAATTGTAGTTTTCTAAAGATGGCTGAAGGTTCAGAGTTGTCATTTTTTGATCTCCACATTGTTCACGATAATTTTGATCGTGCACTTGTTGAAGGTGATGATGTCGACATCAAAGCTTATCTCGAGGCTTATAATGAACTCTATAAGTAAGTGTATTGATATATTTTTTTGTTATCAAGTATTATTGATGTTTTTGCGTAAACAATTGCCATGTTCTCCAAGAAACTACTGTCAAAAATTCAACTTTATCAGATGACCATACACAACTAAAATTCTCTGAGTTAACAATGTTGAACCATAAAACTATTACAATTATAATGATAAATAAATTTATTTTTTACAGATTCTTTCAACTTATGGGCACGGTTTTTAGCTTTGTTTCCTCAGACTTAAAACAAAAAATTGATATTTTGAATGAATTATTAAAGGAAAATAAATATCAAACTATAAAATCAATGATTGATCATGAAAAAGAAAATAAATTGCTTGAAAAAGGAGATTATACGAATGGATCTAGAACTCTGTTGCGTCTTCATCGAGGACTTGGTTTGTATTTATTCAGTTTCATTATACAAATTTATTGATTATTCTGTTATCATTAAAACTAACAATAATACATTCAAATATAATAAAACGCTTGCGATTACGAAATTATCAATAACTGACTGATCTGTTATTAATGCACAATTAATCACAAGTTAAGTGTTAGGTCTAACGAAAACTTATTGTCATTTCAGATTTTATTAGAGAATTTTTGAGACAACTGGGAGATTTGAAAGATTCTGAAAAAACATCGAGTTGTTGCCAGGATGCGTACAATAAAACTTTAGCTAAACATCATCCTTGGGTAATAAAGAAAGCAGCTATTGTGGCCATGTATACCATGCCAACTAGAGAAGTATTATTCAAAAAAGTATGTACATATTATGTTTATAATTGATAGTTATATTGAATTAATTATAATCATAAATTGAATCTTATGATGGTAATAAATTTAAACAGGTTTGTGGAGATGAAGTTCAACGTAATATAGATATACTGCCGAAAATGTTGGAAGTAACTGCCGATATATTTAATCGAACACACAATCTTTACGAATTACACGGACTTCACAGTTTACCATAGGAAAAAATTTATTAGTTTAAAATTTAATTTCTCAAGTCTTTATTATGAAAATGCTACTTGATATTTGTGCAATACTTTTATAAAAAATTTTTTTCTTACATTTATAAATGGAATCATTCCAATTTTAATGAAGTATTTGTAATAATGAATTTAGAAAAAACTATGCGTATCATTTTTTTCTACAAGAAAAGTGTACATATTTATTATTATATTGTGATAAGAATGAATTGCAGTAATTATGTTGAAGTACGCAATCAAAAGAATATTTTGCATAGAACAGCACATTTATTGTTTTTAATACTTTTTAATATTTAAGTACTATTTGTTCTTTATAATTGGAGTAATATTTAAATGCTTGATATTGTAGTAGAATTAAGAGAAACTGAAGTATAAGTATCGTCAGTCATTAAAATTCCTGAAAAATTTTACAAATATTTATGAGTGCAATTCAATCAAATGTTTAAAACTTTTGTAAACAATAATTTTTATAACTAGTATATTTTATCAAAAAATAACTTACCAGCAATGGCAGCCGTCAAAAAACAAACAGCAGATCCAGCTATAAAAGCACGAATAGTAACTTGCGCTATCTGTTCTCTTTTATCAGGAGCCATAGAACCAAGTCCTCCCATCATTATACCAATGGAACCAGGATTCGAAAAACCACAAATCGCATAAGTTGCAATTCCTTCTACCCTAGCAGTTAATCGACCAGCTTTTTTAAATTCTCCAAGCTTTTGGTAAGCCACAAATTCATTCACAACAGTTTTCAAACCAATTAACGTTCCAACATCTTCACACTGGTCCCAAGGAATGCCGATAATCCAGCTGAGAGGCATAAAGGCTTTTGAAAGAATGTACTCGAATGTCAATTCAGGAAAACCAACCAATCCACCAAGCCATGACAAAACTGCATTGAGAAATGATACACAAGATACAAAAGCTACAATATTAGCGACAATTCCTAGAACTAGAGGAATTCCTGCTAAAGCTCCTTTTGTAGCTGCATCCATGACACTAGTATCATCTGATTTTTGAAGGGGAATATTTTTAAAGGTTGTTTGACTCTTCTCAGTTTCTGGATAGAACAATTTCGAGTAACAAAGAGCTGCTGGTGCTGACATTACAGAAGCTGTTAGTAAATGAGCAGGATCTGCACCAAAACTTATGTAGGCAGCTAACACTGTCCCTATAATTAATAAATATTTTAATAAATCTTTTGAATAAACAAACATTGAAACATAAATTTTTTTATTATGATTTTTTAGATTACCTGACACTGTAGCAAATCCAGAGCACATTACTGAATGAATTTCAGACGTCGTTAATTTACTTATATAAGGTCTTATCAACAAAGGAGATTCTGTCTAAAAGAAATTTTAAAAATTTCAAGTAATTAAAGGTAAGTTTAATTAATTTAATGCAATACAGTTTCAATTTTAATATTATCGTAATGCAGAAAACATAAATATATTACCATTCCAAGAAATGTATTAGCAGCTGAATTAAGAGACTCACAAACTGTGGTGCCCATTACTACATGTAATAGCCATCCCAGTTTTAAAATAATCCATTGCATTGCACCTAAATAGTAGAGAATCTGTATCATAAAACTAAAGAAAAATATCACTGGCAAAACCTAAAAATATTTATAAATTAAAATTTTCAGTAGATGAATTTTCATAAAAAAAAAAAATTCAAATACAGACTGAAAATGCAAATATGCCACTGAGTTGTTCGGAGAAAACAAAAGATGACCCATCTTTAGCAAAAGCAAGAAAAGTAGCAACTTTTTCAGCCATACATTGAAAAATAGCTCGTCCAGCAGGCCAACGGATTGTAATTAATCCAAAGCCAAATTGGAGTATCAAACCCCATATTACTGGTCTCCAGTTCACCTGTAGAAAAAATAAACTGTCTTTAATGCAATGAAAATAGAATCTTAATAAAAGGAAATATATATTATGTAGATAAGTAGATAGAAACTGGGAAGATATGAAGAATCTGGTTTCACCTATGATCTTTAAAAATTGAATAGTTTCTTGAATGCGCATTACACGAAACATTATTTATACTACAGAATGGATATGTGTCTTCTAGCTTACATAATATTTTTAATTCTAACGAGTACAATACCTGACGAGGATATTTTGAAAAAACAAATCCAAATGTCATCAAAACTACAACTCCAATTCCGCTGATTAGTCGTTCTCTTGATTCGATAGTATCAAAAATTAAAAATACTATAAATCCAATTGCAACAGCTGTATAAAATATTGTTTTGAAAACACAACATGCGTATCTAAAAAATATAGATTTGCAGATTAGTTACTGATACAGAAAAAATATCTGAGTCAACTAGAATATGTACTAATCGATTGATCGGTTATGAAATTTTTTCACTATCAGAAGAATGTTATTGATAAGTAGATGCATAAGTAAATTAGAATAATTAATCTTAGTGACCTTTTTTTACTAATTGAGTCCAAAGATAAGCTAATAGGACGAGTAAGTCGTTTTATGGATGATGAAAAGTATCTCTTAACGATATAGTAGTAGCAAAGGCCTAAATAGGTGAGTCCTACTAATAATAGAAGCATTCCATAGCCATCACACCATTCAAAAACGCAATTATTGTCTGCAAAAAATTATTTCAATAAATATTCCATCTTTTTTTATTGATAAATAATCTTAGCTATGAATTTTCAAAACTTACTGTGCTTAGACCAATGTAAACTGGCAAAAATAAAATAAATTAACACCAAAATATGTAAAATTAAAATTGCAATGTATTTTCCTAGTCCTCGATTCCTCGAAAACCATGACCCATTTAATGATGTCGTTTTCGATAGATTTTCTCCTTTCTATAAAATATAGGTTTGTTATCGTTAAAAAATTCTAATGCACATTTTAAAAAACGATAAAAAAGTGTTAATAATTTTCGTTAGATAACATACCTCGAGGTAATGACTATCGCGATAATACTTTTTTTCTTCACTCATGTCGGCGTCATTTTGCTAATAAAGTATGACAAAAATACACAGATTATTTTTTCGTTCTTTAAAAAATTAAAATTGAATTATTTCATAGTGTAAATGAATAATATTTATAAAAATATAAATACCTCTACACTAAGATCAACAGAGAGTCTCAAACTATTACTGCTAATTCTCCTCTCAACCTGTAAAAAGAAAATAAAATTCAATTGAAAAAAAAATAACTCAGCAATCAATTAAATTGTTAGTTTATATCTGAATAAATTACAGTAATTACCTCATTAAATGCTGGACTTGCTATTCCTGCCATTGTCACTGTTTTTAATTATTAATAAAGTTTAAACTGATTAGATAGATAAGTGTTTCAAATGGAATTAATTGAATAATTATCATTAATGATTGCTCATCATCACGAATGAATTGCTCATTTATGAAGTGAAAATATTCATTCAATTAATAATCGATATTGATATCTAAAGTCAAAGTAATTAGATAATTAATTATTATTTTAATTTTTTATAAACTTTTATAAAAAAATAATTGAACAAAAAAACCTATCCACTAAGAAGCTAAAAGTACTTATAAGTTTAAGTCGTGAGAAAGATAGCCGAAGACTGAGAATTAAAACGACGATATCAGCATCGAGATGTCGTTAGACGTTTTCATAATCAGTCAACTGGAATACAAATATGGATGAATTATCTTCAATTATTTACACGGATAACAAAATCATAAAACCATAATAATTGTCACTAATTGTTTACCTCTCAATATTCACTCATTAACTGATAATATATTACTATTAAATATAAAAGAAAATGGTATCATTTACTTTTATCAAGTAAAGAATATTTATATTATGAAATGGCGTTCGATTCAACGAATTAACTTGAATGAATTGAGTTAAAATATTATCAAGGACAGTTCTATTAATTTTTCTATCAGATATATAGAGGTTTTGATAATTCTATAGTAATGTCAGATTAATGACGAGAAATTAAAAAATATTTTTTTATCTTTCAACATCTTAAGTACAGATTTATCAATCTTTCAAATAAATACAATTTTTTTTTATTATTTCATTACCGCTGATTTTAAAGACTAAAATCACTGGTTTAAATTAAATATTTTTTATTGTTTACAATAGAGTTAAAGTTTTTTAATCTATTAATCATATTTTTCACTTTAATTCATTATTAGAGAATGAATAGTTAAATTTAGATGGATATATGTATACTTGTATGTTGCACTAGGTTGTAAATTGCAGTGTAGTATAATATTCATCATTTTTTATCACATTACATCGTATAAGACAAAAAAGAAGTTTCGTGTAATAATGATGCAGAAAGACTGAATTTCGCTGACAAAAAATAAGATTGGTATACGTTGACATTTTTAACCAGTTTACCAGTTACGATGTTGCTGCTACTACTATGCATATTATTTATTAATGAATCTAAAGTCCTTGACCGAAGTTTGTTTACTACAACGAAAGAATAATAATCCTTACTTCCTTTTATAGAATGAAGATAACGAATTAAATGAAAAACATTTTATTTCAACGATCATTTCACGTAACTAAATATTACAAAGTATCAAAAACCTAGCACGCGACACCGATCCCCGGAAATGCATCAGGTTTTTACTGCTTATTATCAGATTAATCTACATGTAATTCACTAATATTAATGTCAGTATTATCGGACTTCTACTCCAGTTTAGTAACGAGAATAATTAATATTAACAGAAAATGGTTTATTCAATTGATATTCTTTTAGATATTTATTTTTACGATTTATTAGTAAAATTTTTATCACAATACCTTAGAATTTTTATATTTATATATAAACTTCAAATTTATTTGGAATAAAAAGATGAAATATTTTTTATTCTAAATTTCAACTTGAAATTTCAGGGTTAAGTGTATTCTTTGATCTTTCTAGAGGTGTAGAATACGAAAATTTCGATTTCTAATGTGCTCCAAATCGAAAACAATGTTTAATCTCGACTCGACATCTTCGACTCATGTAGGAGGCTTTAATGTTTAAGCAATGACCATTTGAAAAATACAAGACAAATATTTGAAAAAATATCAAAATCAATCGCAAGATTGACACAGACTTGTTGATTGTTATCTCCAGACCCAGATTTTCAGTAGCAAAATAGTTTCATAATATAAAGATTTAATGTAAAATTAAATTTCCATATTTTGGAGTTGTTTCTATTTTTTTAGATTTAAATAACATGTGGGTGGTCTATTTATCCCTGAACTTTTGATTTAATTTAACATTTCTCACTACGTACCTGATCTATTCACGTCAATTTTACTTTTTTTCAAATAATGAAAAAAATGAAGTAAACAAAATTCCTGCTATTGGATGGATAAATAAATCTTCATTTTTTTAAATAGACAATTATTATCATATATTTATATTCAATAAATCTAATGAATCTTTAGAAAGTTATCTTATTCGTAAGCATGTTAAAAAAAAATGGCTAAAATGTTCCATCAATCTCAATAGTATTTATTCCATGGAATTGAATGATTTATTTTTTCTTTCATTTATCGTTTATGTACGAATTCGCGTGAAATGCATGCAGAAAGACGAGCACGCATGCTACGTCATTATTTTGGTACGTCTAGACGCCAGATTGTCTGTTCAACTGAGAGACAACACGTCTTCTTCTTTTACAACTTTTTCATCATCATCGACATCATCATTATTATCAATTTTCAACGTCAGGATATTTTTTCAAATGTCTTAATAATTTAATAAGTGATACTAATTTACTATTTTATCGAAACAATTACCATTCATTAGTACTGAAAATCATTATTTGAAAGAAATTCTAGTCTAAATAAACTTTTGTTGAAGACTTCTATTATTGTGCTAAGAATAATTAAAGTTATTAAATTATAAGGAGGGAAAAAATCGTCATTTAAGTTAGCTGTGAGAACATGAAGAATTTGCAGACTTGGCAAAGTACACATTCCGTTAGATACCGTTGGCAGAAGTGAAACCTGGCATGCAATTTTATTTAATTTAACTTTAACTATTGCCAAGTAAATGTTGAAACGTGGGAAAACAAAAAATTTTTTTTTTGCTATTTTTATCTTTTAATATATTTCTTTTCATTTTCAGTTAATTATAAAAAAATTTCACACCTCGTTTGTGATTTTTTTTTCAATTTATTTGCTTTTAAATTATTTATCAATTGTTTTCATTTAATTTTTTAGGAGTTGGAAACTTTTGATACAAGAATCGTATTTAGGTCGACTTACTTTTGGAGTATTTTTTTTCGCACTATCTGAGGGAGAGAAACAAACAAATTTGTTTGGTCATTGACGTGATATTTATTGAATGAATTATTTTTACCTTTTTTTCAATTGAGTATGGAATAATATTTTAAAATATAATCAACTCAATGGATAATTAAATTAATTAACTTTTAATGACTGTTTACATTAAAAAAATAAAATAATTACGAGAATAAATGAAATCGAAAGTTATTTATATAAATGAATGCCAAATACAAAATGCATTTTTTTAGTATTTTTCGACTATTCAGACTCACATGTTATCAAGTATTTTTGAGCAGTGTATTTTGCGCGGGAAAATATAAATAAAGTGAAAAAACGGGAAGGAATAAAGGGAGGAAAAAAAAGATTGCAAAGATGACAGACAGAAAAAAGACAGAAAGCTCAAATGGACTTACACGTGTGTCCATTTCTCTCTGTCTCCTCTTTCCCCTTTTGCTCACTTTGTCTCCTCAATATCTCGCCGCTGGTTAGTGCGTACGCGCGGAGGCTGTTTTATTGGAACGATACATTATGATTCAAAGATCATATCTTTCGAATCGTCTAGACAGCGGGGAAGGGAGACACCTCTATAAAGCCGTATGGGAGACTCGTGCAGGGGCAAATCCCAAGTGACAGTCAACGAAATCTTCCTTAAGCGATTTTTAACTTTTATTAAAAATAAATCATCTATTTTTATAAATATCTTCGCGAAGAATACCTTTTTTTTTGCCAATAGCAACTACTAAATCTCAAGTAGATCATCATCGAATGAAAATAATCATTATAATAATTCAGGTAGAGATTATATTTTTTGCATCATCTAATGAATGAAAGTTGTGAAAAAAATCATAATTAAAAGGAAAATAATTAAAATAATTTTTTTTTACTTTTTGAATTAAGAAAATATAAGTACAATTTGAAAGAAGAAAAATCAAAGGGGTTCTCCAAAACAAAAAGTTAAAATTAACATAAGCAGAAGTGTGAGAAAAAATTTTTTTTTTTTGGTAAAAAGTGGGATCTAATCTTAAAGTGACTCCTCTTTCACTTACCTTCATATTTTTCTTACTTTCCTGCGCTCTCTTCTCGCGTTAGAGTCGCGTTGTCTCTCGGAATTATGCTTTCGTGCCGCACCGGTCGACTCAGTTGAGACTTACAGCTCGTGCCGTCAAGACACCGTCCGCTTAATCAATTTAAAAAAAAAAACAAACACTTTCAATTAAATCCCCAAGATAATAAGTTTAAAATCAAAGTAGAAGATAAAGGAGAGTAATTAAAAAATTAATTGACACTTAAAAAGTGATTTTTGTGAAAATAATTTAACTTTTTCGTGAAAATGATGTTTAAGATAATATAATTATTTATGTAAAGAATAGAATTAGTTTAATAATTGAATAAATAGTGAGTGAATAAATTTTAAGAAAAATGAGCTATAAGAAATTAATAATTAGTCTGTTGATGCTGAGCATCATCACCACGTGCGTCTCGAGTCGTAGCCAGGGATATTCGAAGAATGATATTGAGTCATTGAAGAAAGTAAAAGAACGGTTACGAAGAAGTTTTCATGATGCAGAAGAAGAAAAAACAGTGCCATTTAGCCCGAAGACATTAGAAACCATGCTGGAGAAAGCAATTCTAAAGATTATCACTGGAGACTTGAGTACTGGTGACATGTTACTTTTAAGAAGTTTAAATTATAGCCTGGAAGAAGTTTTAACGATTCGCGAGAGAGAATTGGCTAAAAAAAATGATAGAGAGTCGAAAAATCGTAAGAAAAATAAACACAATTCTCAAGAGAATGAGGATAAAATAACAAAAAACTTTGGAGAACCTGAAGAAGAATTTGAAGAAGACTCAGAGGAAGATGAAGATGTTATTGATGTTGATGCTTACAATAGACAGGCTGTTTTGGATTATGAAAATTTGGCTAATAAAATGGAAGCAGAACTAAAAGAATCTAGAGAAAAAAATTCTGGCATTGAAGATAAAAATAAAGATATTCAAACTGATAAACATGTGGCATTTGATGACGCTTTAGAGCCTCGAGTAATTTTTAAAATTCGCTACAATGATTCAGATATGAATTCTGTAATTGAAAACAATGAACAAATTGTTAAAAAAAATACTATTGATACAAATGTGGAAAAAAATATTGGATCTTCAGCATCAAGTGATTTTTATTCTAGTATGTGGAATCCCTTTCATTCTTCTGAGTTGTCTACACTTCCTATTCCTTATCAATTAAGTGTTTCTGAAGAATCATCAAAAGAGAAACAAAGTAATTCAACTAAAAATGTTGAAAAAGAGAATTTGGACTTGAAGAATGAGAACGTGAATGCAACAAGAAGAATTCAGGAGTATGAAGGATTGGAGTGGGTGGAAGATGATGTTTATAGGGTTGTACCGGAGGCATTGAATGATGAAATGGAGAATGAAGAAGTAATAGAAGAGTTTCATTCGTTGAATTCTTCGAATGAAGAAATGGCTAATGATGATCTTGGATACCAAGCAAATTCAAATTTACCTCAAGAAGATGGAGCCTCTTCTTGGAATGATAATGGAGTTGGGAATTTGTCGACTTATCAGCAGCTCGCTTTAGCACATCGTCGAGAGTAAGTCAAGTTGAATAACATTTTCAGATTCATTTTAGTAGTTAGTTTCAAATTTTTATCATCTTTGTATTATTTAAATACTACTTTTTCACTTGGGTACTTCATGATTCTCTAATTTCTCTCTCTCTATCATTCCAGTGGGAATCAGTCGAGCTTCGACAGGTAAGTCTGAAGCTCATGGGTTGATGGCTTTTATTAAGTATTTTTTAATGATTTCCTGATTTTGTTGAAATTAATTGTATTCATATGAAAATTTCATCCTTAATTTTTGTTTCAAATATTTAATTTTTTTTAAATATTTAAATAGATTAATCTAGCTAGTAATGAATGTATTGGTTTTATAATTAAAGTTACATTTTTTAATCACGATTGAAATATAACATTTGTAATTTTCCTGCATATTTAACTGCATATCTAACCGACATGATGCTGAATGTATTTTTACACTCGAAGCTTTGCCAAAATAATTTGAAACCTTGGCACAATCAGAGATATAGTTACGAGAAAATATTAATCAAATCTCTCTGCAGTCTTGAATTAGATAATCGTTTTTTCCTTCACTTTCTCGTTATCATTTATATTGTTTTGAGAATAAAATAACATATAATTAATTCTATTTTAACAACTGGTAACAAAAATGTTGTTATTACCGGTTTGAAAAATAAAGACAAAAAATAAATAACTAACGTTCCCGTAAAATCGTTGAACCTCAACCGTAAAAATATCTCGGGGCGTCTCGCGCCCTCGCGTGAGCAATATTTTCGTCCGGACCCCACGAGAATCTGCATTTTCAACTCGTTAAACCGTCGAAGCTCTTAAGGAGAGAAAAAAAAACTGAAACAAATATATTTAACAGTTTACTAAATTTTTTTAATATTGCCCCCAACGGTGCCCCTTTACTGTCTCCCTTCCATAACATATATACATACGTGTAGTTTCCCCCAGTCATCTTCCCATACCTCCCCATGTCTCCTCTTGTTGTTGCCCCTCACGACTCCTAACCAGCTCGTTGGCATTTCTTTTATTTTATTAAGTCTAGACGCGAAAATGCATTCGTGTCCGACACTGGCGTAGTTACCTCTCCCTCTCGCACTCTCCCCCTTTTACTTCTGCTCATCAACGAAAATTTTCCACATGTTCCCCTCACCAACCCATCATCACTCGATTCCGTTGATTCATTTACAAGAGCTCCAAAATATCACTTTCTTTTTATTACATTTTTTGTAACTGATTAAATGAAATTACTTTGCAATCAAAAAAATGCCTTTTAATTAAGTTGATTATTTGCGATCTCTTGCTGGTGATAAAGTAACGTAAATGACAGAAAAAAATGTAAGGAAACGACAAACGAGAGTGAAATGATACGAAAAACGACATAGAGTAGAAGAAATGGACTGTGTAATGGCAAAAAGGATATTAATTTCAGTCAGACGTCTAGGAAATATTTCTAAAATAATTCTCAAGCATTAGATATGAGAATCTAGGTCACTTCCTCCTCCTAGGGTCCATGCTGTTTTTTATCCCTTTTTTTATGAGTCTCTCTCGACACCCAGACTTACTATGACTAGGAACACATTCATTTATATACGTATAAGTCGTGAGTCTTCGCCCCCAGACTGGGACCAGACGGGTCACGTACGAGACGCGATGCTGTAGAATGCCCGACGCGACTAGATTGACACGCGCATGCTTGGAATCAAGTGTCTACATTATTTTTTGACTTATGCATGCTCCAAAATAATAACCTATTATTTAATCAAAATAAAAAAAAAGATTGCTCAATGTTTTTATCAATGAAAATATACAACAGCACTACAATCATCCATTTCTGGATGTTTTATAATCCACCAAGGGTGACTAACCTTCTGATGAATCACAGAGGAGAATTTTATTAAATACATAGACCAAAAATTATTAATATTTTAAAATGCTAATCAATTTTCATGAAATAAATATTTGCAATTTTATCCAAATAAATTGACGGAATAGTTATTGGGTGAAGTCGGTAGGGATACCGCGAGAATGAAGTCGATTTTAGTAACAAAGTTAAATGGAAAAATTGAAAGAATAAAAATCAAGACATCAGCCTTGTAAATGAACAGGAGCAGGGAAAGGATAAAAGATTGAAGGCTTTAAGACCTCGAAAGATGAAAGGAGAGAAAGGGAGTAAGAGCAAACAGAGACAGTCCGATGGACAGACAGTCAAGGGAATCGGGTGCTGACGTTTCTCCCTGTCTAGCCGGTGTCTAGATCGTAATAACGAATGCCTCTGGCCACGCGGCCTGTCTGGGTCACTGACCATACCACTCACCATTCCACTCTTGCTGTAGCTGTGCCTCATTCCAACTAGTTTACCCACTTTTAGCTCTAGCCTACGTCCAAGTGTTTTTCTTACCAGCCCCCAAGTGTTGTTGAAACATATCGCATGTTACGTCTACTAGATATGATCATTCAAAACTAGGTCTTATTTTTTTCTCCAGCCAGGGACAAAAAGCCATCGAGGACATTAAGCTCAGAGTTCTTGCAATGACTGGAAGATTCAACCTTACCTCCAACAGCAATCAGATTCAACGAGAAAGGCTCACCATGTTTTCACCAATATGTGAGTATTTGAATTTTATGATTATGTTTAAGAAGTCTATCATTTCCTTCATAAATATATAACATGTTTTGGTATAAAAATGTTATGTCACTTTGAATTTTTTCTGAAATAAATGATTTAAATGTAGTGTAGCTAAAAAAATTTAATCTTTAAACTCTCTAAATTGTCTAAGCAAATCTTTTTTATCAGATTTTTATTAGTTTAAATAACACTTTTATAAAAAATAATTTTTTTTCTAGAGCTTTGAAATGTTATTAAATATTTTCTTAATTATTTTCAATGAATGATTTAGGTCAAATTCCAAGGAATACTGATTTAGATGTATGGTCTGATCAACTTCTAATGAATATGTACTTTCAATTAAACCTTACGTCAGAAGACCACGTGGTAGCAGCTAGACTAAGGATTTATAAGCTGCCTCAAAATAATACAACACCTTCCAGCACTACCAATCCCTTCGAAGAAGATGAGGAAGAAGAGAAAAAAATCAGGATATCAATTTACTATTACACAAGATCATTAAAAAAACATCGATGTATGTTTAGTATTTTACTGAGTGTTGAAAATATTTCGATAAAAAATAGTAATTATATTAAATTAAAAATTATATTTTCAGCTAAAAAACGATTGATGGACAGTGTGGTAACACCATTGACATCAGAAGGAAGTCATTTAGCTCTAGATGTGAGACAAGCATTAAGATTTTGGAGACAAACACCACGAATTCACGGAAGTAGTACTAATCATGGATTGGTGATTCAGGTTGAGGATCAAGATGGAAGACCATTGAAACCATCGCTTTATATTCAACAGGACTCTTGTCACTCCAGTGGAAAAAATACAGATAACAAGGCATGTGAGTGTGTGCGCTAACAGGACTAACTGCTGCTTTGTTTCACAATGTTGTTGATGCATTTTTGAGCGTTCGATAACATATTTTTTTTAACAATTTTTCAAATAATTACAAGCATGATTGAATGACGATACAAGATTTTTTGAGAAAAAGGATACAATAGATATAAATATAACATGAAATCGAGCACGAACATGTAATAAAATATTCGCAATTGCACAAATGAGAAACTATTTAATCAATTTCTTTTTTAAAAGAAACATTGATTTTAATTTTTTTTTTCTTTACAGACCAACGCGTCCCTGCACTCTTCCTTCGAGCCTGTTCTCGTTACGTTCGCGTCGTAAAAGGAGAAGCAATAACTTATGTAAATTGCAAACACATTACACGTAACAGGCATCGATCGTGAAGATGAAAAAAACGTCGTAAATAGTTTTAGATAATTAATTAATGAAATATTATAATAAAAATAGATTTATTTAAAAATAATAATAGAGAGAAGAAAAAATTTTAAAAATCTTAGTAATACAATTAATTAAAGAGAGTAGTATTTATAAAGAAATGTAGAGAAGATTTAATTTTATAATAATTTCTTCATATCTTTTCCCTTTATTTTTGTATGTAAATAGTGAAAAATAATTAAGAAATTATTATTATTATTTACTTAGGAGTTTTTGTAATAAGTTGCTTTTACCGTAATGACTGAAGTAATATTTTTAATAATATAAATGTAAATTTACTCTGTTTTTTAAGAAAATGACAAATAATGAATAATTATAATAAGTTGTGTATATAATGTATATTTTTGTTCTTCAGTAAAAAAATAAAAAATTTAATCGAAAGTTGATAATCTTGTAATGAATTTTTTATCTATTTCAATAATTTTATTATAATGATCTTTGAATTAATTACAGAAATTGTTCATTTGTCGTTAATAATAAATGTTAAAAACAGATTATTCAAAAGGATATAAATTTTAAAAATAAGGAAAGTTGTATTTAAAAGAAATGCATAAATTAATGCACTTGCAAGAATCACGATTATTAAGGAAATTGAATTACTGATGATAAATTAATCATTAATGACGACAAATTGTCTGTAAGATTCAATTTTTTTGTAAATCCTATACTTTATTAATGAATGATAAATTCGAAATTATGCATATCGAAAATCAACATCGCAATTTAAACAATGATTAACTGTAAATAAAGTAGAAAGTTGCACAAATAACTCACTTGATAATATTAAAAATTTTACACATACAGCTGTAAAGATTCCTCCTACTCCAACGACCTATTTGATGATTCCTATGACGCAAACTCAAGATCACGTTTACCAATCAGCTGATTTTACCTATACTTTTGCTTTTCCCATCAGTTGAAGTTTACAAAGTAACATCCGATGAGTTTATGTATTTGAATACAACACATTAGAAAAAAAAAAAGAAAACAAGTAACGTCATATTTGCGTTGTACAGTTTATCGAAGTGATTAAAATAAAAAAAAAACTTGTGCATTTTTTGCAATCAAAATTAATATAAAATTTTTATTCAAATTAGTCTATTTTCAATTGTGATGATTTAATTTTCATACCGGCGAAAAGAGAAAGTGCATTTGTTTTTAGTGTTTAGAATGTTTTGAATTAACTATAAATAGTTTGATAAGTGTATTTTTATGATTTTTAAATTCTGTCTAATCATTGAGTTACATAGACAAACAGAAAAAAACACACAATGGATGAAAAAGACCTTCATCTTGCTCAAGCCATGGTTGGTCTTGAGATGAATGATAAAAAAGCTAAATCTGTCGTTAGTAGAATGCAAGACAAACAACAAACTTTTAGGTAAGTAAAATTTTTAATAAAAAAATTACTATATGTTTTTTTTCACATGTTTAATTTATGCATAATAAACAACAGTAATTAACTTAATAAGATAGTAAATAACTGTTTATCCAGATGATAAGTTGTTAATTAATAAAATAAATTTAAAGTGTAAATTATATAGAGTTCAAGATTAAAAGGAGCAATCTCTATCAATGCGATGGTGGTGTAATGGTCAGCATAGTTGCCTTCCAAGCAGTTGATCCGGGTTCGATTCCCGGCCATCGCATATTTTTTTTTACTTTTTGAAATTTAAATTTCACATGTTTTATGTGAACAAAAAGTAAATTGTCAAATTTAACATTGTTATTGTTTATAAACAATAAGTTCAGTTCCGATAATAATAAAGTTATGTAATGAAATATACTACACGGGAAAAAAATATGAAGAAATCGTTTCACTTGTTTTTATGACAAATTCCTTTCACTTGAGCTCTTAAAAAGTTTATCATCAGGCCTTGATATTTAATTATTACGAAAGTATATTCTATGTAAGTTATCTAACATATATAACTATATTTTTCTGTCTCTTTTTAAAGCCAATCGGAGTTAAGTGTTGAGCAGACTGAGCCTCGGAGGTAAAATTTGAATTTAAATTTTATGTGTTGTAAATATTACCAGATGGCTCTGTAGGCATGTTTTTGATGATAAAATAAAAGTCTTTATTATCGACTGAAATTTTTATTCAGTTGGTATAAATTTATTTTGCACTAATTGTCAGCATTGTTGTGTATTGAAGCTTTTCACGTTGTTATTATGTGTTTGTATCGCTTTTAGCTTGCAAAATTTGTTGTCCAATAGCTCTTATAACATGAAAAATATTTAACAATTAATTAATTGAATGTCTAATTTCATAAATATGTCAAGTATCAATGTATGTTTATTTTGTACATGATGTTTGCATTGCGTGATAGTTTTTATTTTCTTCACTCTCTCTTGTAAGTGTATTTCAGTTTCGCACGCGTCGACAGTCGACACGTTTGACGACACACTTTCTTCATAGATTACACATAAGAACACTTGTAGAAGAGTCACTGTAATTTGTTTATGAGTGGATAGTTGAGAAATTGTGAATATTAATAGATGAAAATTGTAATATATCATAAAATTTTCTTTGGATTATTCTTAGTGATTCATTGTTTATTTTTATTTATTGGCTCGCAAAAAATTCAAGAAATCATTTAATATAAAAAGTGTTCTTTAAAACGTCTATCATGTCATTATCGCCATCTGGTAGCAGTGGATTTCATTCTATGGAAGATTTGTCTACATGGTAAGATTTATAAAATTTTATAAATATTGTGTAACGCATGAATTATTTGTTGGAATGCATCAAGATCAAGTGGGAGAAAGATTCAACAACTTTATAAATATATCTTGCATCTACACTACATTGTAATCTGAAATTATTATTTTATTATTTTTACATTCGATCATTGTAAGGGGAATAATTTTTTTATTTACTATTGAAAATTTATTAATTCACTACGCATTTTATTTTGAACTAATTACTTTAATGAGAGAACGTACTCGAAATTAAATAAATTACTTATTAATTTAACTTTTAAATTCTTTATATACACATGCATGCTCGATTATACTAAAAGTTAAACTTATACAATATTATGCGTAATAATACATTATGTCAATTAACCATCATTCATTCTTCAAAATTCTAGAATATTTATAACTTTGCGAATTGATCATATTCTAGAAAATGTAAAAATTATTCTCAATAATTTTCAACACAGTAGTTTTATTTTATTTTTTTGATGTCACAATTTCCTATGACGAATATGAACTTTCAATTCAGTCATTTACAAGGGCATATATCAGATTAAAAATCCAGTAAAATAAGTTATTTAATACAACTTACAAATTTACTAATTGTCCTTCGGTATTTAATACACTTAGGTTATCATCAGATTAAATTTATCAGTATCATTATTTTTCTCCAATAATAATCTCATGAAGTTAAATTAATAAATGTGTATTGATGAAAAAGATTCAGTTAAGTTGCATGATGCGTTTCGTAAGGAGATTTATTGGTAGTAGATTTAAACTTTCTCGATGTTTAATAGTCAACCACAATAATAACAGGTACTTGAGGATATTGACCCCTTACACGTGTAATAGGGGGGAAATTTAATCAAATTTTCAAAGGATGTTAATAGTTTTAATTAACATCTGTGTGAGGCTTTAAATATTTTCAGAAATTATATTCTGACTTATTTACACAATTTTTTACTTATTTTAATGAGAATTAAAAACACTCTCAGAAAATTTCATCAAAACTCTTCTGTGATACATGTAAAGAGTCCCCTTTGCTAGAACGAAGATAAATTGATAGTTTTATTGATCTCTGTAAGTAAGTAATAAATACTTGTATATTATTGTTGCTATTTTATTGATTGGTTATTATAAACTATGCAAAAAACACTGCACTGCCCGGGAATCGAACCCGGATCGCAAGGATGGGAGTCTTGCATGATACCACTACACCAGCAGTGCTCCTCGCGAACATTTAGCATCTATTTAGCTAAAAAATAGTATCATAACAATCTATTAATAGTCCAGCACAGTATTTTGTAATTCACTCTTGTATTTGCGTCAAAAAAGAATTTTACTCCAAAAAAGAATCTGTTAATTGAAATGATATTTAATAAAACATAATTAATGAGTAAGTCAGTCTTTTGTTTAATTATGTGATTAGCTTAATGTCAAAGTCTCATGAAACTCTCTCGTATTAAAAAAAGAAAAAAAATGAAAAAATGAAGAATCTCGTGAAAGAATTTCTTCAAATAATTTTATGGCACAGAATTGAAAAGCCTTTTAGATATTTTATAAAATTGAACTATTAGTGACGATTGTTGTTTAGAAAATAATAAAAAAAGTGAAGTTTGCAATTATTCTTCTGTCAATTGTCAAAAGAATTGGCAATTCGTTGCGCTTTCCTGTTTTATATTTGTTACATTATAACATACATTGAGTATGAGAAAGTATCTCAAGAATGGTAAAAAATTGAGATTCGAGAAAAGAAATTTCCCTTCTTTTGTTTATTTGTGTAGAAAGTGCAGAGTCATTCATATTTTATTGATAATTCCATAATTAACTGAAAATTCGTTAAAACTGTTTTTTAAGTAATCAACAGCAAGGAATTTTATTACACCATAAGACAAGAATTTTTTTTTCTTTCTACATTTTCTCATATAAGAAATAATGTCTCTCTGGTTTTAAAAGCCAAGCCCCAGATCTGCTTTAAGTCTGCCAGGTAATTTTGTAATATCTACACTTACTACAGCACTAAATGTCGATCATTTCCATACCGCAATCACACATAACATTGCAGACAACTGGTTTGTCCGAGTTTATATGCATTACGCATGTGACGATACCTACTACTGCTTATACGTCTGTTCCTTACATAATTCTCGAACTCTCCCGGGCTTTTTTCATCTCCAACTTGAGACTTTAATCCTTGGAAAGTCTGAAAAATTTAGCATCTTAAATTACTCAGATAAAATTTTTTATTCATTTCCAGAAATTAAAACAACAAAATAGTTATTGAATGAAAAAATACTATTATCTCCTCTTAATTATATTTTGCATTATTAGCTAGTAATTTTTCATTTCAATTTTTTTTCCTTCTCACGGATCTAATCACTCTATAAAAATCAGGAAAAAACTTAATAAAGCCCAATCAACGAAATTAATAGTAAACAATTTAATAGCTTATTACCAATTATTTCCTTTTTTTTCTTAATTTGAATACAATTTAATCATTGTGACGTATCGACTTTAGCAAGGTTAAACTGACGTCAATTTTATTTTATATGAAAATTGAAATATAAAATTAAAATGACATTCACTTCAATAGAAAAACTCCATGTAAAAAATAAATTACATATGTATAATATGATTTCTTGTGTAATAAAATGTATTTTTCATCTATTCGATTTAAATAGTGAATTAATTACATGCCATGTGAGGTATTGTATTCTGTTGAATTATATATCAATGTAATGTTTTCATGCCGGACAATGACCTAAATATTCATCGTTCTTTTCTGCGAATTTAACGCACATCCGCAGAATTAATTTTTTATATAGATTAATCAGTATACGAATCTACGACGGAGGGGAAATAAATTGTTGACATTTTTTGTAATGACGCTTGTTTTCTAGGCGTCTAAAAATGCGACCTTGACCTCTTTGAAAATGCTAATGATGTCAGGAGAGAAAGTAAAATCAAGGAATTTTTATTAGACCCCATTAATAAAAAAAATTACAAAATCACATTTTTAACATATTCCTTAAACAAGTTAAATTCAGAATATTGTCTAGATTTTTTCTACTGCGTTTAATTAATAAAAAACATAATAAAGACTTTTATTGATCAGGCCTCCCTCCTGAGAAAAGTTGTACTCAGTAACCTAGTTAGAAAATAATAGAAGCTAGTTTTGACCAAAAAGAGCACTCAAATTTTTTCATCATTATTTTTCTTTGTTATTATAATTAATTACGTTGTCGAAACATTATTGATTTTTACTCCTAAACAACTTATCAACTTACTCGAAAATAAAATTATCGCCAGAATTCAGAATGTTATTAAGTATCATTAATTGAATAATTTCTTAATGATAGTAAATAAATAAAATATCGATTGAATAAGCTTCGTTGGAGATTTTTTTCACACTGTTTATACGACCTAGTTTTTTGGACGATAATTTTTCATTTACAATCATTAGTTCGTATTATCGATTAGAAATTACTTTGATGGTTGTAACAACATTATTAAGTTTTTTACGAGCAACATTGTTATAAAAAGTGGAGTATAAAATAATTAAGACTATGAACGTGTTTTATAATTGTTAATATTTTATGAAGTGGAAAGGAAAAGAAGAAGTACAGAATATATTGCCCCACATATTACTGTCTATAGTTGCTTGGAAAATTTGTCTTTCAGTTCAGTTGTAGCTACCGTTCTCGGCCGATCACTACGCATTTTTATCACTTGTTAGTTTGGCGCTCTTTCGTTTACGCAGATTTTATTTCCATATTTTTTCTAAATAGTTTGCTAAAATTTTTTTTAATTGATTACAAAAATTGAATGTAAAATTTATTTTATTGAAAAATTCTTCAATACAAAAACATCAAGAGTTAAAATTATTATACGTAGCATCTGAGTATACAAAGGTCAATGAAATTGATACAATTTACTCAAGACAAGATAAAACAACAACAATTAAATTGTGGAGTAAAAAATGTTGTATAGTGCAGTTCGATAAACGAGATAAAAATAATGAGGGAATTAAAGTTAAGAAGACGAAGTGTTGATGAAGTAAAAGAATGGAAATACATTCCTGAGAATATTGAGTGTTATAATTATAAGGAGCAAGAAGGACGTAGAAGAAAACGATCTGGTACTTGGCCGTAAGTGTTCATCATTATTTTTATTTTGGAGTAGATAATTGGCGATCTATTCCAGACATCAATAGAATAGAAGAGAATATGAAATTAAATAATTCTTATTAAGAATCAGTAGTATTTATTTTTATATTAATGTTCAAACATTCCGTTTATAAGAAACATACTTTTTTACCATTTTAAATCTAATGAATATATGTGGGTTTGTTTTTATCTAGTGTACACATTGTTAAATACAAAGTAAATCTTACGATGTTGATTGAAGTTTGAACTGCACTATACTACTACTTTATCAATTTCCATGGAAAAAAAACTTATATTTATATATTATAAATCAATTGAATTATAATATTTTTCAAATTAAATAATACATTTTAACTGAGAGAGAAATGGATAACGTTTTAGTAGTGCAGAAAAGTTAATCTCGAGTTGATAAGAACAACATAGGTGTGGATATGCGCATTAACGAATTTTATCATACTATGCAAAATAATTTGCAACTTCATCGTTTCTTAGTAAAGAATAAAATTAAATTTTACATAAAGATCGCACAAAAAGGTTTTATATTTACAATAAATTGCGTCTATTCTTTACTTACGTATTTTTCTACTCTGAGCCGTTTATATTCAACTTAAGAACACTACTTGTCATCGAATCCGGTATGGTCTAGTGGCTAGGATACCTGGCTTTCACCCAGGAGGCTCGGGTTCGATTCCCGGTACCGGAAATTTTCTCAAGTTAGTTGCATTTTGTTTACTATGAATTATTTCTATTTTATTTTAAATGACTCTATTTGTCGATATTTTTTTATTGAATTAATAAAAAACATAATATGAACAAAAATGAAAACGATATAACGGAAATAAACGTAGTAATGTATTTTGTCTAGGAAACAAAGTTTGAAGTTGAATATTGCTCTCTCTAAATTGAGTAATAATGTTGTATTTAATTATTAAAAAAAAATTGAAAAACTTGTAATTATTGTTTTTTCAATGTCTTAATTAGAGCTTAGTGAGAAGTTGAAAGACTTTACAGTTGATGTAGATCTTCCAATGTTATATCATTGTAATGTTTATCCATGATTATTCTCTAATTTTTTTGATGTTCTGAATAATAGTATTTGCTATTTAATGTTCATGATATAACCCGATTTTTCGCAAACTAATTAAGTGCACGGGGCGGGACCTTCTAGTGTGGGAGGTCACGTGGTCGATGAGAGGAATCAAATCGTGGAAAAATTCGAAAATATTCAATGATAAGTATAAAACGATTATAAAATACACCAAATAGATTAAACCGCACGAGAAACGTGTCCGAAATGCGTTTTTGTTTAATATAAAAATGTTAACAATAGACTGGAAAATTTAAAAAAATATGAAAAAGCTTTTCATAATTATCAATTAGTAATGGTAAAAATTTTCATAATATATAAATCAGTGATAGATGCTTTGAAATGATGATGGAGTAACTGGAAAAAAATATAAAAAGCTAGAAATATTAACGATACAAAAATAGTTTAAAAAATGATTAAAAAAATATTATAATTTTTTTAATTATGTCATTAGCAGGAGCGTTTTTAATTATTAAAAAGTCAATTTTCAAAAAACTATTATTTTTGTGGACAGCTATCAGATTATACTGGAAATTCTTATATCTTTGAATTTACTCATTGTACGCAGTTTTCATTATTTAATTATTTTTAGCTTTAAAATACGGTGGTGTAGTCTATGACTACCATATTCAATCATTAGGACCAATCTATGACCAAATCGTATGAAACATATTGGTTATTTTCTAAATGTTCTACAATTGAATCTTTGTATACAACATCAGAACATTGCTCGTCATCGAATCCGGTATGGTCTAGTGGCTAGGATACCTGGCTCTCACCCAGGAGGCTCGGGTTCGATTCCCGGTACCGGAAATTTTTTTTTCTTTTTTTTTAAATTAAATAACATTCAAGAGAATACTTATAAACAAGTATTTCGAACTTTTCTTTTATACAAAATTCTTCAGCAGTTTTTCTACATGAAAGAATGGTTATTTTATGTCATTTAAATATTGTATAACATACTCTGCGCACGATCAAAATAACTAAACGTCAGTCAGCTGTGTATCACGTCGCCATTATCTTTAGCATTCAGTTGTAAACTCTGCTCACTAGTTAAAATCTCGTTATAATTTTTTTTTTCTATTTAAAATCCTAATTTTTCAATTAACTTATCGTATTTTATAAACGAGTTATGGAATTATCAGCAGGAAACGCTGAACTTGAAGCTGATGGAGACTCATATTTAAGGTATTTATCAATCTAATGATAAAAACAAGATGATAAATAATAAAAAAACTAATTATGCATAGTCATTATTTCAAAAAAAAAACATATATATGAATTAGTTAATCATTAGAATTGTACGAGCTTCTATATGGCACTTATTTATCAGCAAATAATGATTGAACATTTTTTTTTTTAAATTACTAACAATTATAAGTAATTTATTATCTCAATTATAAACATTATATCATCGTCTAATGATAAGATCATTACTGAAAAAGATTAAGAAATGAATATTTTCTGTAATAGAAGCATTGTTTTAAATAGTCATAATCTTCATTATTAATTATCTTTTTTTTCTATAATATTTATGATTCTATTTTATTCTTTCTTTTTAATAATATTATGTAGAGGAGATAAAAACATTTTTTAAATTTGTGGTAAACATCATCTCATGACCTAAAAGAATATATCTACATAATAAGTTTATTACAAATTTTTTTTAACATATCATTAATAACTCTATCGATAAGATACAATTTAAACAAAAACATCACTATTCACATCCAATTAAAAAAAATTATTGTTATCATTTCTTAATGAAAAAAGTTGCTTCAGTGACACGTTAGATAAATATTAAGTAGATTAAATAGATGAATCAATAATTATAAATTTACTTATGTTGGCTAACGTTGATTGAATGGATAATCAGTCAAGGTCAATATTTTGGCAGCTTTCTTACTTCTAGCCGTTGTTATTACGTTTAAAGATGACATCATATTGTAACGCTTGTTTTTACCTTTCAAAACTATCTTATTCTCATTATCGTACTCAATCTGATGCTGTTTTACCGTCTGAGAGCAGGGAATTTCTTTCTACTGTCTGGTTCAGTTCGGATCATATCTCTTCGTCATTCGCTGTAAGACTTTACCTGTGTTCATTTCGATCTATCTAGAATTATAGCTTTTATAGAACGCCCATATCATTATTAACAGAAACACAAAAACTACAGTAAAATCAATTTTGTTTGAAACTTTTTGTGTGATTTGTTGATCATTAAAACAAACAAAATAATTAGTTTACTCTGATTTGAAGTAAAAAAACGAAGTGATTAAATAACTCAAGTTGAAAGTGATTGTTTAGTGATAAAAAAGGAGTAAAATCTTACTCAAACCTGATTTCTAATTTTTTTTTACAATTCTTATTGACACTTGATTCCATGTAAATGATTTTTGTATAAAATTAATCTGGGAATTGGATTTCTTTAATAATTATGTTATAGTTATATCATATATCAAAGATTCCATGATCATATCATGCAATCAGTAGAAAGTTTTAATAAAAAATGATCTAATTCTGGAAAAACTAGGTTTTACTTCAGCTCTACTTTATTTTTAATGAATTTCCACTGATCATATTTTTTAATTAAATAGTTTGATAATTTATTCGCTTACTCAAATTCTTCCTTTTGCTCAGTTAAAGAATATAAAATATTGTTATTTAGAGCATAAATAGTAATAAATTAGTGTGATCTTTACCTTCTTGACGTCATCAGATCGAAAGTGTCTGAATTGGTATTGCTGGCGTCCCTTTCACTTTTATTTTCTCATCTTGAGGGCTCCTTGATGCTCCTTGGCTATAAAAATTATTCATCAAGTCATTAACTATGAAAAACAACTAAAATCATTTAAATTCAGACAAACAACTTTTTTACCAGACATCCTGGTAACTTTTATTGCTATCTTCATTTCAGATTTTTATCCAAAAAAAATTTTCTTATCGCTTCTGTGTTCTTTTTTCGTCTCTAAAACAGCTTCAAGTAGCAATCGAACTGTTTCAAGCTGACTCACTTCAGGAATTTGCAACGTCACGTGTTCACTCGTGCATTCCTGTCTAGGTGCTTGCTCCAATACGGCTCTTCACATACTATATACTAGTTTAACTTCTACTGTCACGTGATTAATTAATTTGATTAAAGTTGCATTCTTTGCAAGTATATTTGTTGTAAAATGGCATTAAGTAATCACTGAAAAATAAATAAGACATTAAGTGTTACATAGTAAACAAAAGTATGGATCAAGTGTCACCACTAAGGGATGGGTCGTTGATTGGTTTTATCGATGGAAATTTTGAATTCGACCAAATTGATAATGATAGTAATAAAATAAATACTGACAATGGACAGAGAAATCGTGTTCTAAGGTACTATATCTATTCTCGAAAAATATTTTCCCAATTATTTACTTAAAATACATTATCATTAAGTTTAAAAAATAATAAACAGCATGATAAATATTATTAATAGTTAAAATTATTTAGTCAAAAAGTACTGTGTTTACGATGGATTCAATTTATTTTGTAAAAATATATTCAAAGGAAAGAGTAGATATATGATTTATTGATTTTCTATTGAGCTATAAATTGTACATATCATAAATGACAAGAATTTTATTTTAATTTCTTAATCGTATTCCATATTTAACGAGAATATCGAAGACAGTATTCAGTATTCTCGTTCGAAAAATTGTATTCACAATCTCGTCATAAATGAGTTATTATTTATAACTTTATATCATCTATTTCAATATTTGATGTATTCAACTTTTGTTCATTATTATTCATAAGTGTATAATTTCCTTTATTTACTCACGTTGAAGTCAGATAAAAACTTTTAAGTAGAATAATAATTTATAGCACAGAATATTGTTTCACTTAAGTACTTAGTATAGTGACTGATACAATGAATAATTGTAATGAAGTTATTTGAATAATAAACGACAAAAAAATTGATCAACTTTTAAATATTCGCGTGCATGAAATATCCACGTGGTTATGGAGAAAAGTTTTGTATTGAAATAGTACGATTACTCATGATTTATGATAAATATCTCTATTGAATCTATTCAATCACTTTTGTCATGTATGATGTCAAAGACATAATTAAAACACTATAATTACCATAAATATTATGTGATAATAACTATTAATTAAATTTCTAATAGGATTAGTGCGTAATCAATGGTAGAGATGTTTTTATTAGTATTTCAAATGAAACAACTATGATAAAAACAATATAAATCACTGTAATTAGTGATTGTGATGTTTTTTCTATTTTTCATGATGAAAAATTCATTAAGAAAATTGCATGAATAATAAGTTAGATGCATTGAATTAATGAATTGTTTATTTACAGGAGAACCAGAAGTCTTAATGCTCCGAGCCCTATTCAACAGTTTGGGCCATGCGGTCGAATAATGAAAAATTCAGCCATGGTTATGTAAGTAAAATATTGTTTACTATTAAACTATTTATTTATTAGTTAATGTCGTTGAACTTGCTCAATTGTTAGTATTAATTATTTTCAACTTCTAAATTAACTTTTGAAGAAGAAAAGACCGGAAAAGAGGTCGTGAGTACAGTAAAACATAGGAAAACGAAAAAAAATATGTACTTACTTACGTACAATAGTAATGTGATGAGACGGCAATTAGAATGCGAGTTAATTCAACGAGACGCGGGAACGAGCGGTGGTAATGACGCATGCGCGAATCCAAATTGTTTCTTTGTGTTATAAACGAGTTGCGGACAAACACTTGGCAGTATGCGCGCGACCCTCGACCTGAGATCATCGCAGCATGCTCCCATGTTAATTTTTATTCATCATTGTAACATATTATTATCTATTCGTTATAATAATTATTTATACTATTATTTTAACTTAATTTTTAAATAAGTTATTCGGTAATTTAGTGTGTTATTTATTTATTTTTATCTCAGTTTATAATCATGGTCGGTTTCATCAGGTAAGTCATCAATTTTCATATTGAACAATCTTCACAGATTTTGAAATGATCAATGATCAAGTGCGTATGATTAATTAGAATAAACGCTCATTTTATAAATTATTTTTTTTTAGTAAAATTTTTAATTCAGATAATTTTATTTAATGTTATTTAAGATAATTGTCATTTTTATTTAATGTATTGCATTGGAGTATATATTTTAATCAATATATTGATCGTTAATAAATAAATTTAGTATTATTATCAATCAAAGTTTCTCGCCTCGACCCATTTGCATTAACTGACTACCGATCTAGTCGGTTCTTTGACTTGTGTGCGACCTACATGACCTACATGATTGATTCGAACCGTTTGAACTGATATTAAATGAGTCATGGTGTCAATTTATGCCTAAAAAGTCACAAAACAATTTCGACTTTAAATGCTAAAGTATTCGAGGAAAATCTCATAATTATCTACCTCATATCCCTAATGATTACGTAAAGTTAACAAAAAAATTTTGTTGTTACAGGACTATCCAGGATCCAGCTTCCCAGCGATTAACATGGTACAAGCCACCATTAACAGTTTTAGTCATTAAAAAAGTTCGAGATTCTTCAGTTCTACCTCCGTTTGTTCAATTAGTTACATGGCTAATAGAGGTAGGAAAAAGGTTTTAAATTATAGTCACAGAAAAAATATTTTTACTAATGGATTTTTTTAATTTATTGAAATACACTTTGTATTTTTTAGGAAAAACGAATGGTAGTATTCGTAGAAGCTTCAGTTCTTGAGGATCCAGCATTAGCACGGGATCCGAGGTTTCAAGGAGTCAGAGATCGTTTACAAACATTTAGAGATGGAACAGATGATCTTCAGGATCGAATTGATTTTATTGTATGCCTTGGAGGCGATGGAACTCTTCTTTATGCCAGTCTTCTATTTCAACAGTCAGTTCCTCCTGTGATGGCATTTCATCTTGGTTCTTTAGGTTTCTTAACACCTTTCGAGTTTGATAACTTCCAGGAACAAGTTACAAATGTCTTAGAAGGTAGATAAATAATATTTTATCAAATAACAAAGATTTTTAACTGAGTCTAGATGTTCAGTAATTTTTCATGGTAATGCTTAGTCAGTAACTATTGATCATAAAGTTTTCTAGACCTTCGATAAAAGACCAAATGACGCGTTAATAATTATCGTCCTTGCTATAAGTGTCATCCTTGATTTTAATATCCAATTACATATGTGTCCTTTATCTGTAGGAAAATCTTATAATTTTTTCTTTTCTTTTTTCAAGCAACTGAAAAAATATCAAACAATACTTTGACTCGTGTTTGAAGGTTCTTGTTGACTAAAAAGAATTTTTAACTTTCAGGGCATGCCGCACTTACGTTAAGAAGCAGATTAAGATGTATAATAATGAGGAAAGGCGAAGATGGCCAGCCAACAAAACCGCCAACAAATTTATTAGTCTTAAATGAAGTAGTGGTTGATCGTGGACCATCACCATATTTATCAAATATTGATCTCTATATCGATGGCAAACATGTAACAAGTGTCCAAGGTGATGGGTTGATAGTTAGCACACCTACAGGATCAACAGCTTATGCAGTAGCTGCTGGTGCTAGCATGATTCACCCATCTGTACCAGCAATTATGATCACACCAATTTGTCCGCATTCTTTGTCCTTCAGACCGATTGTTGTTCCTGCTGGTGTTGAGTTAAAAGTAAGTACTATACGCATACTTTGAACTATTCAGAATCATACATGATATAATCATGATACAATAGAAAATGAGTGAGCAACAATAAAAAAATAGAATTGAAAAACAAGTCAATTATTCAAATGAATGATTATTCCGGGAAGTATTTTTCGTTGTAAGATTTAAAAAATGAAACGCAGTAGATGATTCGCGATATTAGATTGTAGAATATTGAGTGAATAAATTTAATAATAGGTCAATAACAATAGATTTCAGTTTCACCTGACAGCAGAAACACTTCTTGGGTATCTTTTGATGGCCGTAATCGTCAAGAATTACTTCATGGAGATAGGTAAGATATATAGTCTTGTTAATATTAACAGTCTTCTTTTTTTTTTTACAGATTAAGGCTAATAGTAATGCAAGGAATACAGCCTATGTCTCGTTTGATGGTCGAAACCAACAAGAACTCCATGTTGGGGACAGGTTGGTCCGCAATTAGTTGATAAAATCAAAAAATAAAATATTAAAAAATTTTTTTCATAAAATATCATCGCTTGGTAATTATACGGAGGTTATCTGTGGGATCTGGGCTTATTAATGGTTTTTGTATCCAAAAATCATCTCTTTACATATTGTACCGACTTGGAAGAGACGTAGGCTGTCATTTGTCAAACTAAAAATGAGCTTTTTTCAATTTTCTGCTTTCATGAATATTAATTAACTATTCATTTTTCATGTTTAACATTATCTGAAAAAATATTTATATGTTATAATTTTTTTTTGTTGTAGCTTGAGGGTAACAACATCAATCTATCCAGTACCCAGCATTTGTGCAACAGATCAAATTACTGACTGGTTTGATTCTTTGGCTGAATGTCTTCATTGGAATGTTCGCAAGAGGCAGAAACATTTAGATGAACTAAGTGATCTTACACATTCATCCAGCAATGATACATTAGATTCGCTCGATCGCGATAGCTAGGGTTTACAAATAAATTTAAATTGATAGATCAACATAAGATAAATGTTAAGATTGATGCAAAAATGTTTAAAGATCAGTACAATTACCATAAAACCTTAACGTTTTTGACAGAAAAACATTATTATTAAATATAAGAATTCTGTTAAGGTAAATTCTTTTTTTAATTTTTTTTAACATAATAATTTTTGATTTTATAGATAAAAATACTTTTTGAACTAAATGAATTTTTCAAAAGCACTTGAACACTTGTTTACAGTATTTAAAAGAATTTAACTAGTTCAAAATAATGACTGTACTTAATTCTTAAATTTTTTTTAAATTTCTAATATTTGCATCAATTTAATGGGCAATGATATAAGTTAATATAAGTCATCCGTATCATCATACCTGAAAATATTCAATTTAACAAATTGTAATTACTATAAAAATGATAATTAAGATTAATAGATTTTTAAATAAGTGTACAATAACAATATCCGTGAATCGTCGAACGTCTAATATGGATTATTTTTAATATATAACAAGTGTTATGTTTGTTAAAGAATAAACTAAAAAGCCATAATCACTGTCAAAACAATATATTATTGCTCAAATATCTATCAAAATAAAAAGAAAAAGAGTTAGAGGCTGAAAAGGCAAAAGATTCTTAAGTAATTTTGATTATTTTTTATATAAAGATTAAATTGATTAATATTTATTAATCAATAATTCATTAGTCATAATATTTGTTAATAATCATGACTTTTATAATTATTTGTCAATCTCATGAAAATAACCAATGTAAAAAGAACATTTATAAAATTTTATGATAATTATCAGTTGTAAAATTAGTTCAGATAGTTTTTTATAGGGAAATTTGGGTAAATTCTAAGTTTGTTATATTATAAGATTCGTAGGATTATGCCCATCGTCATTATTATAAAATAAAAAATATATATATATATTTATCTTATAAGAAAGAAAATAGCATATTTGGCCCATACTAAATTTTAATAATTGTTTATCTATTCGAATAATATAATCAAATCTGTTTATTAAATAAAAATATTTTTTTATGGAAATATTGCCTCAGTTTATCAATTATTGATGAGTATTTTCAATTATTGTACTACAATCAATTAATCAAAAAGACTCGATAAAAATTTTTTTCCAGTTTATGTTTAAATACTAAAGATATAAATCTTTTACTCATCGTCAAACAAAAAAACATAAAATTTTTTTTTCATTTATTATTTATGATAAAGTTTTTGTATGGTTTAAAAAATAATTTTTAGCGTCATTGATATATTATAATTTGACTGAGGATGTATGGTAGTAAATTTAATAAAAAAAATTCAAAATATATGTTTTAACAAAAATTTGACTGTATAACAGCTTAAGACAAGCTATTACTTGTCATTTTTTATTATTTCATAATCATTTTCATTATTATAATTTATAATAAACATTATAATACAAAATTGTTTACAATTAAATGCAATCGAGAACAAAACTCGAGCGTAAATTATAACAAGTAAAAAAGTAAGAAAATAGAAAGCCATTAAATTTTATTAATGTTCCTAGTAATAAGTATATAATTGTTATTAACATTAATCAGAATTTTTTATCATCGATCATCAAGTAATGACTTCTTCGAGACTAGAGGACCTCTTTGGCGAGGGACCAATTACTTCATTAACTCATTAATTAATTAATTAATCGATTAATCAAGTAATTAATTAGTTAACATATTGTGTAAGGCTATACATTTTTTTCATTTTTATCTATTTTCACATATATAAACACAACTCTACTACAATTACGTACATTGGTGTTGAAATTAATTAATAATAGATTCAATCAATCATTAATTAACTATTTTGTCAAAATTAATCAATCATGCTTACTACAATAATAATAGCATACAAAAACAATAATAAATTAATTTGTTTTTTACCTATAATAATAACAAGTACTTTTTATATTTTATAATTAAGAGATAATGATAGTGGATTATAACTTTGTACAATTTATTTTATTTCGAACCTGTTCGAAATCATAATTCTCTATTATTCATCTTATTAATTATAATTTTTCATTTAAATTTAATTATCAACGATATATATTCGTTTTCCATTTATTATTATTTGGAGTATTTACAATTTTTCTTTTTTCCTTGATTTTTTTTTATTATCTTCTTTTTCTTCTCATTAACGATCATATCTTATGGCAGTTAAAAGACAAGTCAATGTATTTTTTTTTTTTATTTATAGTTTTTTTCGTTTTATTCACTTTTTTTACTTTAATAATAATTATCTTGAGTAGATAGGCTTGAATATAATATTTTTTATTCATTTTTGTCTTTCTTTAAATGATTCACAATCTTGCTTCAACTTCATCCTAACGGGTTTTGCTGGTAAATTTTTTCTTTATTATTATTTTAATGATTTATCTTTACATTTTCATTTTTATTCTTATTTATAAACTCATGTAATTATTCTGCAATCATTTATATATTTATTATTTGATTTATTTAGGTTTTGCCACTCTTAGTCAAAAAAAAACTATTCACTAACTTTTGAAAAATACAAGAAAGACACGAATGAATAAACGAAGTATGCAAAAATGATTATAGACTTCGATGGTAGACGTTGAATCGTTATTTCGTTTTTTATTAAATATTATTAACATTTATATTCAATTTCAAACACCATAACAGTAGCAATAAATGCGCACCATAACATTTAAGCCTCATTGTACAAATATTTTCATGGCAGCACCTTTAATTTTATCTCAATCATTTTTACAATTCAAATAAGCTAATAAAAAAAAGAACAACTTGTACAGGTGTTCAACATCTCATTCCCTGAAGAAAGAAGTACCGGAGAATGTAAATGACTGGTTTCTCTATCATATTCCCCTTCTCTTTTCATTTCACTCGAGTGTTACGAAATAATCTTACGTTCCAGTGATTCTAGAATCTCTCTTATATGAATGAACCGAAAATTAACGATAAAAATAATAATTTAATCAGACAAACAATAACAATGTAGCAAACAGACAATTTTATGTAAAACAAAGAGTTTACAAAAATACAAAAAATGAACACAAAACTGGGAAAATTTATTTTTTTATATCTTTGGTTATTTTGGATATTGTCTTCGTCTTGTAGAGGCTCTAACACACGGTGGATCTAAATTTCTCGACTGCTCTCTAGTATGATGCTGATTATTATGATAATTGTTATGATTGTTTGTATTATAATTGTTCATTTCATTTTTTTCTCCTTCAAATAACCTACACATTTCACGAACTGGAACAGTTTTAACACCTCTATTAAGGTCATGAAGAGATCTTGCTCTTTGTTTACCCTTAGGACTTGGTTGAGATGATGTTCTTCCAAGATCTTCGGTACTTCTTGCCAATCTTCCACCCAATCTCGACAGTGACTCGAATAATGTAAGTTTCTCTCTTACTGGAACATAATGATCGACTCTCTGACACCTTTCCAGCAATTTAGCAACGTCTTCTTCACAAGGAGAATCAAGAGAAATCGAGATAACATTTGTACCAGTTGTCGAAGATTTTTTTTCCATCGTATTTAAATTTTCTTTAGATTCTTTTAATTTTGTTGACACATGATCACTAATCTGGGGCGACGAAGCAGTTCTTGTTTGTCTACAGATCGGAATTTTTGATACTGATGGATTTAACCGATCTTGAAGTGCTCGGTCGATTTTAGTATCTAACTTGAAAGTCCTTCGTTCTCTCGTCCTACTTCTACGTTCACCTAAATCGATTTTCGCTAGAATATTTGAATTTTCTTGATGATAATTACTTAAATTTCTACTTAAATTATTATTATTCCGGGTGTCTTCGAGATTTCTCTGGAAACGAGGCTCAGGTTTAATCGGTGGCAGCCTTAAACTAACACTATCAACACAGTCGACTGACTTATTTTTAAAAGTATCATCTTGTTGCTCTCTGGAAGCCCTACTTCTTAATTTCAATATAGAATAACGGGAAACATCATTGTTGTTTTCTTCAGCACGTGCTTTCCGTCTTCTAGCATCTTCTTCGAGTACTCTTTTAGTCCTAGCTTCATTCTCTCGTCTTCGTGCTTCTTTGTATCTTTGAATTCTCTGTTCTCTTGTTGGAGCTTCTGGTAGTGTTATTGCCGATAAGGAAGAATTACCACCCCAAGGAAGGCTATCATCACTTCCTTCGCTACTTTCACTACAGCCCCAGGCTCGTGTTATGGGTTGCATTTTTGGAAGAATTTGAGGAATTGATCGAAATTCACCTGCAAATATTATTTTTTAATTTATTCAAAAATTCAATAATATATTTAACAAGAAGAAGAAAGTTAACTGATAACATTAATAGATTCCTACCAACAATATCTTCATCACTAGAATTACTGCTTGACCAGCAACGTAGTTCACTTCTTGCTCGTCTCCTTGTATCGTCTAAAATCGTAGGAGAAATGATATCTTTCTCTGAAGATGAATCACCTAACCAGCATCGAAGTTCACTCCTAGAGCGTCTTCTAGAGTCCAAGGGACTTTCAGGAAGTGGAAGTGGCCCTCGTGGACAGATCATAAGTATTTCAAGAAAATTGAGACACCGTTGGGCACGAAATGGTGTCTGTCGAACCAACTCTGCTGCTATTGCTCTGACCCATGACCAGTAAATTGGCTCAGTGTCCGCCTGTCCGGCAACAAAAATAATAAAAATAGAAAAATGCCGAAGTGGAGAGTTAAAAAATTACAAAATCTTGAGGACACTATTTTTTCATTAAAGCAAATGATGTTGTTGTCCAGAAAACATTGCTAAGAATTTCGAAAGTTGGTGTGCGAAAAAATTCTTAAGCAAAGAATCATTAGTTTTATGTCTTTAAATGATGATAATTATTATTTACAGCGGAAGTGAAACTAGTTGTAATAATTCTTAGGTGATAATAATTTTACTATGCCATTTGACCTTCGACTTTAAAAATGTTTGGGAGTCTTAGTAAAAATGATTAACTTAGAAAATGACAGTCATCAAATTATTCTTATTTAAAAACTAATTTTTAACCGCATTGAGCAAGACTTTAATCATTTTAATTAAGATATTAAACTTTAGAAAAACACAATGCGTTGCAAAATAAAAAATTATCTAATTGTCACAGTAAAAATAACTTATTTTATAATTCAATAATAAATGTTTTTCAACCAATGATCATTTACAGATCATTTAGAACAATATGATAAAAAGCAGTAAAGTTATTGATAAAAAATGAAAATTTTGCATGGAAATGTGTCAAAGGCATAAATGGTAATTATAAAAGGAAAAAATGATAATTTAATGCGAAACCTCGGCCGACATTAATCACTAGGTATTGTATAAGAGTTAGAAATCGAACGGAAGGTTTAATTAAGATTCGCTTGTTGCATTAGTCATGATATGTATGCGTGTATATACATATCATGACTAGTATAGAATAAAACCAGACATAGAGTAGAGAGACTGATCGCGAGAAAGTGTTTACTGCAAAGAAAACGGATCGTGATGAAGATAAAAGCCATTTACATGTAATTACGTTGCGTGGTGTTGAATTATCTGTATTTTTTTGCTTCTTATATTATGCTTTAGTCAGACTAAGTTTCTGATTACACTTCTTCTCACTTTCAATGACCAAGATCAGGGTTTTAAATTAATTCTTACATTTTTTATTTTAATACACTAGTATCATTCTAGATACTTGATTAACTATAAAAACATCCTTACTTTAATTTCAAATAGTCCTTTATTCTTCTATTATTGAATAATTTATTAATCTACTCTATTACATAAGACTTTAAATGTGAAAATATTGAGAAAAATTATCAATGTTTCTTTCATAAGTTTTTTTGCTTGTTATTATACTGCTTAGACATATTAAGGTTCTAGTTACAGTCTTCTCACTTTCAACAATGAAGATCATGTATTAAAAACCTGCTGAAGTCATCATCAAATGACTTTTAATAATTTTGAGTTCAGACAAAGGATTTTTTTTAGAATATAAAAGTAAAAGAAATTAGTAATAGAGAAAGGTCGTGGACAAAATGACTTTTCTAAATGCCTTATGACGAAATAATTCAATCAAATTTCTTAAGTGGCCAAGTTATTTAACAATTTAACAAACAAAAAAGTTTCTAACTAGGTAATAGAGTCATTAAAGAAATTAATCTTACCCAAAATGTTGCCAAATGATCGCCTTTAGAATTACTAAGAGTAAATCCTAGTGCTAGTGCATGAGGTTGACATATTCCTGGTGATGCCTGGCGAAGGTTCAGTGCCCTTAGTGCAAGTCTCATTGGTGTTCCCTCGACCCACAGCCAACCCATCCTGATCGATACCATTCTCCTTTCACCTAAGTCCTCCACGTAAAGCTCACCTGTAAAATACCACATATCCTCTATTTAATCTTTTTAAAATGTATTTTTTAAAAATTACTTTACTGCTCGAATAATACATTAATAGATGCATTGCAAGACCCAATTCTATCAATGCAGAATGGTAATAGAAAGTAGAAAAATATCAAAATAATGATGCCAATCTTTTCGATGTCTTCGATAATAACTGAAATGAGGAAAGTCAGTGAATAAATGAAAAAGGGAGAATAAATTGAAAAGTGATTATTCAATTATCCGAATAAGGTATAAATATGAGATAAGAAAAATAAATGAAGGTGTGAGAGTTTGACTATGAAACTGAATGTACCGTTTCTATTGTTCAAATTGTTGCACATAATTGATGAGAACCTTGGTTGGATTATACACACACTAATCTTAGGTATTTTGTAAGACATTGAGAATATGCTTTGTATGTATTTTATTATTTTTTTTATTTCACTTCGTTAACTTGCTAAATAATGAATAATTCTCTTCTCCTTTCATTTCTTCAACAGTGCAGCTGCTATTATCGCTGCAAAATAACTTTAATATTTTTATTATATAAAAATGATTACTACAATAATTATCTTTAATTTTCAAGATACTTGATAAAATATTATTTGATTTAATCGATTAATAAAACAATGTGAAAAGTATTTATCCATTAATAAGTTTAATGGTTGCAATAAATGTCTCTCATGTTCATATGACTACGTAATTTATAAATATCTCTTCTATTACCAAAGATAACCTACTAGTGATAAATTAATTAATATTTCAACGTGCATTATCGTACACATATTTAATGTTTATATTTTTATATATTGTTGATAAGACTTTATCAGTTCAACTTTAATCTTTACACTAATTCTACCATTAATATCATAACGTTATCAATTTATTTAGCCTTCACAGTTGCAAAATCTGCTAAACTGTATTTTTGCTCAATAACTTGAGACTATAATTATGTACATATCAAGTGAAAGAGGCAAAAAAGAGGAAATGACAATCTCAATTGGCGACAGTTTATATCTTATCATGCTTCCTATAGACTCTCAGAACATTTTTAATAACAAAATTAACAATTATTTTTTTTTTCCTTCTATTTTTGACGCGATTACAATTTTTACACTTCCATGCATCCTGTCACTTCTTGTCACGTCATGTTGTGAAAAGGTTTTCAACCCTTTTTCCAATTCCCAGCATCTTACCCTTTATGTATACATAGGCTCTTACTATTATGTAAAACTTAACGTATTATTTTATTTAACTTTGTAATTATTTATAGGTGAATTAATTTTAAAATTATGCTGATTAATGTGATGTAACAGATAAATATTTAAAATGACCGTGTAATTTTGAACATCTCTTTACACAGTCTAGTCTGGTTTTCAGGGTAATAATTTATTCTAAATAGAAACGTTCAGTGTCTACTTTTCTTTTTTATAGAATGAATTCATGTAAGGGTGTATTTTAAGTTAATTTACAAAATTAATCAATCTAAAAAATTTTTTTAGGTGACTACTAACATTTTTGCATTTTACAACCCCATGAATAACTTATCCACCTAAAAGTAGTTGTCATGAATCGACCTCGATTTTTCACGCTTTTTTTTTAATTTCAATTCACAAATGATTTTTTATAATTTTACTTTCCCTTTGACACTGATTGTTTGGACATGTCAAGTTGACAGGCAATTCATAGATGTCAACTCCGTGACGAAGCATGTCAAGGACCAGTTCTTCCTTCACGTTTTATGCATATTTTACTTATGCAACAATTTTTTTTTTAACATGAACATTATGAGATTGATGACTCGACATTTGTCTTCGCTTTTGTTAGAATTAATTCATTATAATTTTTATTGTCATTCTAAAATTTCGTAAAATAAATTACCGTATACTTACAACTATGTAGAGACATGATGTTTATTTATAAATCCATTTACGATAATGGATATTTATTTTCTATACAAATGCGGAAGGAACTGGCGCTTGTGGTAGAAGTGAAATGCGATAGACAAACCGACGTGAAAGTGACAGAAATGAGTGAACTAACTGGGTAGAATGGATTGTAGTGAGACAAAATAAACGACTCTGTGGACCGATGTCGATTGTCACGAAACCGGAAGTGAGATATAACGGACACAAAAATAACCAGAAATTAAAAATAAAAACGGAAATATTTTTTTTTGTCCTCTCAAATTATACTAATTAACAGAACTTGACTGAGGAAGATGTATTTCAAAGTATTCAGAAATGAAATTTCACAATTGTTTTCAATGATATATTATGTGGACATTTAAATATTTATTATCTAATTTTTTATTTGATGAGTTATGAACACAACGGAAAGATGGACTAACGGTTAGAAAATACCATCGACACTTCCTTGTATGTAATATACAATTTGATTTGCATGATAACATATTCTGGAATCTGATCGTAATGTCGGTTACGAGTTCGCTCATTCTCCGTTGCCGATTTGCTCGGCTAATTTTTATTTATTTCCATTAGTTTATTTTATTTTCTGATAATCTACATGTAATAATCAACCGAAGATAATGATAAAAAAAATTATAATATAGATGATTGCAAAAAATATTTAAAAAAAAAAACAAACGAGTGGTTATACACACGTGTAGTAATTGAACTTAGAGGTCCGTTATATGTAACGATAAACTAGTGCAGCATTTTTTGTTAAAATCCAAGCTCCGTTGCACTGCATTAATGTTAAATTTCTAAGAATATAATTAAGACAAAACCAGGTAGCCAGCGAAAAATAATTCATATAATTATGTATTAATTAATCAATTTTTTCATTAGGTAAAAAAACTATGAAAAAATTTTTTTCTTCAAATGTACGGTTTTTGTAATTTATATCATTATCTAATTTGTAATTATTCAATCGCAATATGTGTAATTTATTAACTAAGCATAGGAAAATATTTTCTTCAAATCATAATTATTGATTTTATTTGTTCTGAAAAGGATTAATAGTTCTCAGAAGGATCTATACTATTCATTTATAAACTCATTAATATCAACAGTAATTAAGAAATCGTGATCAATTGTATGTAATAAACAATAAAGTGCTTTCAATTATCATTAATAAAATCAATTAAGTTATACATTGAAAATAGAAAAAAGTTATGCAAGAAATAAATTCTTGACTGAAATTTACTTTTCTACACAAAATAACATTCTTCTTAGTTCATTGCATCTTTCAGTCGACCAACATTAACAGACTTTCAACTTGACAAATAGATCTTTTGATAATTTTTTAGATTTGGGAAAATACATAAAATCAATTGGTTATGCCTCAATATAATAAAAAATTACTAAAAATAGTTTGGAGCTTTAGGCAAGAATGAAATTTTCATGGATTTTTTTCAGATGCTTAGAAAACTGTAGGCTAAATCCCAGATCTATATCATCTTCCGGTAATTTTAAGAATTGTGTAATAATAATAAAGTGAGTTCAAGTAATTCAGGTTCATAATAATTGTTACGTTTTTATTTTTACTGCATAATATACTTATTATCATTTATTATTTATTATAATTGTTTGGAAAATTTTTTTACAGTTCGAAAGTTATTATTTATTAAGTGAAAGAATAAATTATAGATAATAATTATTCGAGCGAAAACAAATATAAGTTGACTAGCGTGTCGATCAGGTCTGATGCTCGATTTAAACGAGAGAAACTCGCTATATAATAAACTAAACGATGCAACGCCTGATTTAATAACATAAATTTTAGCGACCTCTCATATATACAAGAATGTAAACATAAATCTTTTTCCTTTATAATTTTAAATTATCTGCTTATCATTATTTTATTATATTGTTTTTCACATATTTATCTAGTTTTTTTTTATTATTTTTTAATAAAATAATGAAATGTTCTATCAATGTTTTGTTGAATAATAAACAGAAAAAATTAAAAATATTTCTAATAGTATTCATTCTTCGTCTAATCCAAACAAAACAAAATTTATTTCACAAAGTCTATTGTTAGTAAATTTCCTAAGTGTTGAAGCGAGTACATACGTGTATTTCTACATACTGGAACCATAAATTTCAGCCTGAAGTGAACAAGTATTGCAATAGAAAAGGGTTAGTGAGAGAGCAAAAATTAAAGATGAGCCTGCATCAACGTTTTCAAGACACTTTCAACCCTATCCCGCCTTGTTTTACATTGTTCCAACCACAAACTCTCTCAAGACTTGTCTTTCACAAAGCTCTTCTGCTTAAACACCTCTTAACAAAGCAACTAACGAGTTGAAGAACCCGAAAAAAAATAAATAAAAAATGTAAATAGAAATAATAAAAAAATTGAAAAAACCCTAAAAGAAGTATAAGAAAAATAAAAACCTGTTTGCAGGTTTGTGGAAAGACCTGCTAATTTTTTTAGTATTTTACATAAACCAAGAATAGATGGAAAAAATAAAATGTTAAGAAAATAAATGCACAAGAAGATATTAGTATCCACTTTTAGGAACCAGATTGTCGAAATTATTACTGCTTAAAAGTTTCCCATGTTTTTACTCTAAAAAGGTCCATTTACTTAATCAATTTCATGGTAAATTTTCTTGGTTTTTTTTTCTGTAATACCTATTATTCATAACATTTAAATGTATAAGTTCCATAGAATCCATTATAAATCCTATCAATCAAAAATACTTACTATTATTTTAAAAACCTTTTTAAAAATTATTTAAATGAAATACTTATCATTCTCTTTAACTACCTAGTATGGGTCAAGATTTGATTTAAAAAAAACGGTAACATTACAATAATTATTATTCTGATTCTAGATAATGATAACTACTAATTATAATCCTTGAAAAAAAGATAAATATAGCAGTTATAACACATTATTTTTACCCGGAAAAGCAAGTGTGTAAAACTTTTGTGCAGTAGTGTATAATGATTCTGCAGGTATTTTTTCTCTTTTGAACTGACCGACGAGAATCCGCCCCTTGGCCGCAGAACAGGGGGCTAGTGGCTAAATAAACATACGCCGAGGCTTAATGGAAATCAAATTGCATAGCTACTGAAAAAGCATCTGTAAGGGAAAAAGTGTAAACAGGACAAAGACCGGTTCTTTTTTCTCTTCACACTGAGAAAAATCCAGTCTCCCATCATGTTTCATTTAGGGATAACATTTTTATGAAATTTTTCTTAATTTCTCGTCTTACTACCAGTAGGGTCTTGTGTAATATAAGTAAAGTTCCAACGGTCCCTCTGGCATAATTCCAGGGATAGAAGACATCTCAATCGTCAGTCATGTCCCGTAGGGAGATCAAGATAACATTCCCGCACGACTTTTCTTCCACGACTATTATGCAACAGCTGGTTCAGGAGTTATATATCATTAAAAGACTTCTGAAAGCTAACCCCATCATTTAATTTATACCGAGTTACCCTTTAGCTTTAATATAAATCCTCAACAATCATGTCTTATGTCTGTTAATATTTTACTTTTTTCACTATATACTACACACCAGATATACATTCACCATTTTTAATTCAAATCCTTTAATTGGCTCCAAAATTCAAGTCTCTACCAACAAAAAAAACTCCCTGACTATTTGAATAATTACATCACAACTAAAATACTCTCTTTCGAACAACCTTCTATTAAGTCTTCAAATATAATGAACACAACCAAGCTTCATCTCATGTCTCTAATTCTCTCCAGTATCTTATTATGTTTCAAGTCTTCTTAATTACTCTAAAACAATTGAGTCATCTTCAAAATGAAATAAATAACATTGGAAATAACAGACTTTGCTCACTAACTATGTTACCTGGATACAACAAATTCAACGAATGTACAGATTAATTGAAAACATTCTAGATTCACTGGAGAGATAAGAAATTTATTGCCAAATCATTACAGAAATCTAAGCAAATAAAAAACTAGTAATAGCTTCACTATAAGCCCTGAGACTCATTTCAGAAAATAAATGAAATTCTCTATATCTATTTTGGTGATTACTTTAAAGTGAAAGCACAAATCGCTTTGATTGAATGAAAAAATTAATGTTTACTTATTTACTCCAACTGCTTATCTACAATATATTTCATTATATCTTAATGACAATCTTCCAGCAAAATCAGTCATTATAATCATTAGACTGAACCGCATTGCTCATATTATCTATTTTTTTTTATAATAAATTACTGCGTAATTATAACATGTTTGATGAGCATCCTAGATGATGCCCAACCCTTTCATTATGATAGGAGCTACTGGTCTCGGTTGGTTGGACCAACAGTCCCTCAGAGCGTGTCCTCCCAACATGAACATTAATTCAATCGATTGACGTGACAAACACGTGCTGGTATCCTGATTATTATGCTTAAGAGACCCGTTCGGATGTTTTATTAAATCTAGGTCAATCTTGTCAGACTTTAATCTACTTTTAGATCCTTGAAAACTTTTTCATTCATTTATTTCATGATATTCATCACTTTCTCGCTTATTTTATACCAAACAAAATGATTAAGATAATTATTTATCATACCCAATTATTATCCATTAATAAAATTACTTATTTTCATCAGTTTGATTAATTTTAAGATAACTGGAAAAAAATTTAATCCATTCACTTTATGAATTTAATTAGTCTATTGGGAAAAAATTTATGAAGTATTTTTTTAAATTTGATCATAAATATCAGAAGAAGCTTAATTAATATGGTGATATTTTGTTTCTTTTTTATTTCTACTCAATTTCTAAACGGTAAATTCTTTTTTTTTGTCATTTACTTTTTGATTACTGTTTTTTTTTTGTTTTAAAAAAAAACTTTATATGACTTTATTTGTGCTTTTTTTAAATAGTTGAAAAGACTCATAACTAGATGCTGGTAAGAAATATTTTAAATATGAAAGAAAAGGAATCAAATTAAAACATCCAAAAGGTCTTCAACACACTTCAACTAATGTCCATATACCAATATCATACTAAACTCAGACATCCAAGACGTTCTACTTATCTCCGAACATAGCGGAATGCGTCTGGTTAACCCAGATCGACGAAAAAAATGACTCAAAGTAAAGCACTAGAGAGAATCGTTAGCAAGTAATAATAATAATTATTATTATTACAATCATAAATTATCTTCTCTGCTATCCATTTAATATGCTCCTTTTTTTTTTGACTATTTTTTCATTTTCTAGATTAAATATTTTAAATGATGGACAATTTTGTATTTTGGAATTTAATTTTTTCCATAAAAAGAGAAAGGACAGAAAATAATAATAGCAATAAAACAAGAAGAACTGTTATTACGTATTCAATCATAGATAAAATTAATTATTTTTCCTTTTATTTCTTTCCTCGGTGGCTTTAAAATTTTTCGAAAGTAGATTAATGGATAGATGCATTGGATCTTACAGCTATTCATTGAAAAAGAGCCTCAGATGAGTAAAAGACTAAAGAGAAAGAGAAGGCGAGAGGAAAAGAGTGAGAGGTACAAGAAATAAACAGTCAGTGGGGAACACTGGGTCACAGCAAACGGTGCAACGCCCTGACCTCCCTCTCTTCATCTTCTCTTCGAGGCTTCCCCTCATATATTCAACATCGAAGAAAGAATAAGAAAAAAGCCCATCCGCTCGCATTAAACTTCACATGATCTTTCCCTTTCTCACTGTCCCCCGAAGTTTGTTGCATTCACGCATCAACACACATGTTACCCCTTCAACCATTCATGATTTTTTATTCTGAAAATTCCGTTAGGTTTATTTTTATTTACATTGTTTTTATCTTTATCGATAACATTTTCTTTTCACTTCATTTTTCGGTTATTTAGTAATAAAACGTTAATGGACTTTCTAATTTAAAGGAGACTTTTAGAAGCTCAATAGAGTTATAACTAAATTTAAAACTCAGCTATTTAATATTTCTTTTTTTCTCTTTAAATCTATAGTAGATAGGCCGTAAATAAAATATCTGTAATCGATAAAACATTTTAATAAATTTTTTTTTTGTTAATCTTCAGTATTGGAGTTATTTTATTATTAGTAAATATTCTATTGTAAAATATTCTACTTCTCTGAAGTATTTAAAAATATTTTGACACTAGGGTTAATTTGATTCCCCCATGTCTATACATGAATACAATCGATACGATACATGAAACCAATTGTATAATAGCTCGTATGTAAGTATGTACATGGTGTAGTATTGGTAAGACTTCTGAAGGAGTTTTGGTTTTGTATGAATGAGAAATCTGATGCCATCAACTGCCAGGAGTGTCAGACTTTTCATACTCAATAATGTCACGTGACAATCAGTTTCTCACGATACAAAAAAAAATTGATGACGATTTTCTTTTTTTACAACATCGATGCAATTAATAATAATTATAAAAATAATTATTATTAATGTTTTAAAGTATTTGTATTTTTTTAAATACAATAACTGTTAATGTATATCCTGATAAATTAAATCATGAAGAAATTATTTAATTGATTAGCAGCTTAAAATTTTTTATAGCAAAACAAAAAAGAAAAATCTATTAGTCTCCCATGATTTCTCTCTTTACTTCGTAAGGACAAGTTTTACAGGAGATGTCAAACATTTTCACAACCGCTTTTCCCCTGGAAACTAGTATACCGGAATAACCAGAATCTCTTAGTATTTCTCTTTTAGTAGCAATACACCGCAGTAGTCGACATCAGTAGAAAAGAAGCTTACGAATCTATAGAAATCCGGCTTAAGGGGTCGCTAAGTAGAAGAAGAGTTGAGAAACTTTTACATATATGAACCTTTAAGCTTTTACTTTAATTTTTTTTTCCAAGTCTCATCGACGCATCTGTAATGTGATATGTACATGGGGAGACACTGAAAATGATCCTATTAAGGGCTAGAATTAAGTACTAATTCTTTTGACTCTATTAGACTCATCTATTCGATGCTCCCTTTCTTGTATGCTTGATCAATAACATGAATGATATTTTGGATGATCTTCTGAGCATTAAAATTATTTATCAATTTGATGAAATTATTAATCAATATGACAGCTTGCACAAGTATGTGAGGGTTACAGAGATGAGTGATTGAGATGAGTTACGGTCAATTTGAACGCGCAACATGTCGACAAGCTAGCAGACAAATTAGAACGACTTTATTGCGTCAATAGCAGATTAAATGACCAGAAGAATTTTTTCATTCATCAATTCAACACTATTTCAATTATTTTACAATAAAACAACATTTTTAAAATACTTTTTATATTCAATAAAATCAATCTATCAAAAAAAAAAAGTAGAATTCTTTTGTACACAGAAGATAAATGGATTGAGAGATTAAAAATAAGTGAAAAAGAACATTTTTTCATTGAAATCATAGAAAATTGATTTGTGAGTATTTTTAACGCTTGAAATATACTTTATGATGCTTCAACTTTGTACTAAAAAAACCTATAAAACGTTCTTTCTCATCTCCCCAATTTTATTATTCCCGTTTCAAGGATCTAAACTCAACTCCACTTCTTCGCATGCTATTCTCGATCATGCATGCACATATATATATATACATATGTATACATGCTTTTCTGTAAATATATATATATGTATTCATGGCAACGCTCTTTTAGACTTTTTATGTATTTATAAAACCCGTGTCACACTCCATAAGAGCACTACTTGTGGTCTGATATTGAAAGAAAGACAGGAGAGAAGAGGACGCCTGCAAATTTCTTTTCTTTTTCATCAAGGGGGGCAAAAAATAATGGCAGACTAAGTATGGTGACTTGAGGGTACTTGAGGTCATGTACGTGAATTTTATAAAAGATTTTGAGAGGAAATCTTGACAATTAATTGAAAAATGATTGAGAAAAAAATGCAATGGAGCAAAGAAAAATGAGTAATCGTATGAATGGAGCTTTTAAAGACGTAGAATAAGCGAATGTAAAGGAAACTGGTACTTTCCCTTGACTTTTAACAAGCAAGGATGATCTCAAAGGACAGAGAATGGATTACAGTAAAAAAATATAGACTGTAACATAGAGAGCGTTGGAGGTTAACAAACAAGGGATTGGCAAAGTGTTGAATGTATCTCTTAGTAAAGTTCTGACTCGATTTTCTTTGTTTTTATCAATTACAGATTACAGATGATATTACTCAGCTAATATTGCACCTGAAACATCACTGACCTTTGAATGAATCGCATAAGAATGAAATAAAAGGTGAATTGGTGGTGGCTGTTGTCGACAAATTGTAGGTCAAGTACTGGCGAGGCCATGTAACCTCGAAATCGGTACCGATAAGTTCAACGTGACTTGCTGCTATCTCTTTTTTTTTGTTTTCTTTCAGCATATATCTAACTTCAACAGCCTAAAGAGACTCTTTCTCTTTCTCTTTTAAGTCACAGCAACTAAACGTAAAACCACATATAAGACTATCCCGTTACCACGGTAGCCCAGATACCAAGATTACGAGCGTGAATTTTTAATCGTTATCCCCCAAGGAATTAAATTTATACACAAATTGTATTGATCGGAAATAACTGTTTTTTTATCCATGTTTTACTTTAAAAATAGCCTTTGATTATTCTACTTAACGAGTGATTGTTAAAAATATTTCTCAAGACATATATTGAATGTTTAAACAGTTTTATTGAGATGAAAAAAAATTCAAGATACATAAATAAGAGATTTAAGATCAACTTGTTAATTAGTATTTTTGATTGGAATTTTTTTATTTAGCAATTTTATATATATATATTTATAAATTTATGTGCGTTGTAAATAAATTCTTTGTCTCACGATTCTTCCGTAAGATTCATTTTATTATTAATTACACTCACGACTATCATATTTCACAAGTTTTAATAGTCGTTATTTGTAATCAGACGTTGAGATAATGGCTCTAACATTAATTCCCTATTAAACGCAGTATCCAATGAAAAGCATTGGAATTATTGATGTCTGACTAAAAATAGAAGAAAGTGGGAGATAAATTGTTTAACTTTCAAGTAAACAATTGATGAAAGCTTAAAAATAATTTTTTGCGATAATAAACACTTTTCAGACAAAAAATTGAAAAAATAATTATTTAAATAAAATAATCAAAATTAGATGAATTTAAAGAAATGAAGAAAAAAAATACATAAATTACTGTTAAAATTTATTTTACATGATCGAATGGATGACGAAAAAATGTTTAGAAAACTGAATAAAAATATTGTGTATTTAATTAAATCGAGTATCATAAATTGATTATTTTAATCGTAGCAGTTTTAGTGTTAAAATAGAATTTATTTTTGTCTGGAGTTTTGAAAATTAATTTAAATATATGCTTATTTTTTTTGTAGTCATTTGAATAAAATAAAAATTCTACCTCGTATTTTAGTGTCTGGAGGAGCTAAAGATGGTAATGGAGCACATGGATGATTTTGTTGACCAGGCTTCTTCAATAAAACACCCACGACCTGTGGTGCCATCATCATCTTGATGTTTTATTCCATCTAAATGCACTCTAAACACACTCTCTACACTTTAACCAAAATAATTTTATACCACTCAATTCCACGCATTATATTAATCGATCTTCTTTTTCTTCATAACATTATAATCATTCACCATCGTGCAATCAAAACAAAATTCTTTTCTCTCCATCAACGTTCCCTGTGTTTACAACTGCAAATAACGCCAAGGATTTGGCTGTTTCTCGTCTTATGTGCTTGGATATTAATATGATTTATTATTGCCAATTCTAGGAGTTGATAAACATACTTGAATAAATCAAAAAGAATAGAATATCCAAGAATTGTTAGTACAGTTTGTCTTAACTTACAGCATCATCGATTAATTCCGAGTGGAATCGATAAATAATAATTGAATCTATTGCTTGAAGCAAAAACACTTTTACTCAATGACCTCGGATCCGTTTTATTGCAGTCGCATTTTCAACAACCTGCACGCTTCATCGCACATAATAACACAAGAATAACTTGTCTGTTACCCACTCTTATTTAATTTTAATCTCAATCAAACATTTATTCATTAATTAATGTATTATTTCACTCGTTGTCATTCTTCTTTTAAATTTCTTATCCACTATCATTAACTTGTCATACACAACGCCATTTCTTTTAATTAATTCATTACGATTGACATCTAAGTCATTTTTATCCGGTTGAATATTTGACTCGAATATAGAACAATTTCCTTGGACTCCTGGAATTTTCAAGTTTACCTTTTATGGATAAATCAATACAGTTAATTAATATTCATTGTTTATTGATACAATTGTTTTGGTGTAAGTGTCACTTGAGTTATGTTTGCAACAAAATTATTGACGTAACTTGCATGTATCTTATTTATTGATTGATGAATGAATTTTTGACCAATTAACTGAATTATTTAATGAATTAATTAATTTTTGATGTCTATTTTTGTAATGTTTATTTATACACAAAAACACTCAGCGAAACACCCGCTCATGACAATTACCGGCGTTAGACTGATCCACAAGCGGAAGAGTCGCCCTCTTTCCTTTCCCCCCCATTCCGAACAAACTATTGTCATCTCTCTCGCACAATATCACTCTCTCGTTTTCGCCATCTGTGGTCTCTGTTGGCATCTCTCTTACACATTTATATTATCACATTTACATTCTTCGTCAGTACTGTTAGATTTATTATGAGTTTGACTCTTTCTAACTTACAAACTCTCTTGTGTCGTTCTTATATTTTGTGCGGGTATGCAAGTACAAACGGCCACGTCTATCTTTACTTTGAAACGCGTGCTCAGCGAGAGTCAAAGACCGTTCTGCAACTGTTGCTGAATTTTTAATAATCATTTGCATAAGTATTTCGATGAATTTGTTTGTTTATCATATTTTATTGGCTTTATTTCTTTGATTTTTTTTTATCTGAATTTCCTCTTAATTTTTTTTTTTGATTAAAAATCTTTTATCTTTATTATTATTATTATTATTTTTTGTCATAAATACATATGTATTATTTGATTAATGTTTACTGAAATAATTTTTTTGAAAATCAGCATATTCTTATTTTTAAAAAATTTTATTTTAGTTTTCAAAAGGATTTCGTAGATTGTTTTGGAAAGATTAATAACGATTTCAAAACTATTAGAAGAAAAGATTTTTTCCCGTAGTTTTTTCCACAGATCAGAAGAATAAAAATAAAAGGTTTAGACATTGAAAACAATTAAAAAAACCAAGTGAATGTTTGACGGAGAGAAAAGACGAAAATACATCGTCTGCATGGTTTTAAAAATTCATTTAGACATTAAAAAAACAAGAGTAGCAGCAGAATTTTCTGTTTCATGATGCATGAAATATGTTTCCGGTACATATAAATTACCAACAAAAATGAAAAATCAATTTATTTATAAATTTTAGACTCTAAAGGAAGCTAAGAAGAACAATGAATATACATATTTCAAGTACAACCATGATATGTCAGTCAACTGACCCTTGAAGGCCAAAACTAAGACTTTTTGCCTTCAATGTTTACTTCGGTTACTCCGAAATAAATCATGGTGTGATTCATTTAATCTTGTTATGCGTTGCAAAATAAATTATTTCACACTTTTAAAGACATATATCATAATTTTTTACAACATTTAAAAATAAATAAACAAATTTACATTGAATTCAAACTCATTGAAATGTTTTTTTTATTTTTTAATATTATAAAAAAGAGAAAATTGGAAAAACTAATGAATACAATTGTTCGTTTATACTAAAAGAAGCTTAAAAAGTTGAGAAAAATAAAATAAATGGTGGAGTATGAATTTTAAAACTCACTGGGAGGATGTTTGAGTCATCGTCTGCGATTCATACGCTACATTAGACCATCAAGCTCCAAACCTAAGTATACAAGCAGACTCACAAGATCATTAATTACGCCAATAAATTAATTTAAAAAAAGATTTCAAAAAGCAATTGATAATAAAAGAAACAAATATCACCTAAATAGAAGATAATTAATTAAAAAAACAGTTGATGAGAACAATTGACCGAGAATAATCCCATGTGAATATCAATTAATTGGAATTTAAAAAAAAGGGGGATATAAATGATAAGAAATTAATTTTTATAAATAAACGAAGAGTAAATTCATCATATAAAAAACAAATGAATTGTTTTCTCACAGAATTAGTATCTTTAACATACGTCAGTCTTTCGATAACGATAATAAATCAATTTTAATCTAAAAAATGAAAGACAAACGACGTATTTAATTGGCACATATTTTTTTCAAGTTACACTCCGCTAGTTTTGATTTAACTTTCGATTAAGATTAGTCATAACTGGAAATTAAAATGGAAAAACGAAAAAGTATGAGAAACCAGGTAATATCCGTTATTCTGTATTTAATTTAATAGTTACAATACATTTATAAATTGGATTTCCAGTAAATGTAGATCATTATCGATTTTCTTAAAGTGCAAACCAATAAATGGCAAAGATCCTGTAGAAAAGGAATGAATTTTTTTTTTGTTTTATAATGCATGATACTCTCATATAGCTATCATACACATATACTTGTTTGTAAATTAGATATATGGATACTTGTACATGGTATGGAGGTACTTATAAGAAAATGTTGCACACTGAGACATGAGAGTCAAGTGGACTTTTACTTTCACTATTAAAGGAAACATGGCAAACCGTTATGCCACGGTAACTTTATAGATTAATTATCCTGCAATTATTTATTTTGAAACTTACATTTTTTCTCATAAAAAAATATCCTACTGTTTTCATTAACAACCATTCTTGCGACTTTGTTAAGTAATTTTTTTTTTCTTAATTCAACTTTAAAAAATTTCTCTTTCTTCTCTAATATGATTTAAATAATACTAATTTGTATTTTCTGCTTCCGTTGATTTGTATTCATGAATCACTTATTTAATCAGTTAATTAACCAAAAAAGTGAAATTTGTATACCTTTCTATTGATGTCTCACATTTTGAAAATGATTAAGTCTAAATTTTATTTTCTAGGTTTTGTCAAAAATTCTAGAATATTTTGTGGATATACGGGATAATGTGAAACTCTTGTCAAGTTTTATCTAAAGGTATGTGTACATTTAAAAATCGTCAATCAACAGCACAAGTTGAAAAGAATTCGGACAAATTTCCTGCAGTGAATGAGTCATAGAAAATCATTTTCCTCTAAAGAGTTTTGAGTGACACGAGTTGAACAAAGAATTTTCAATGCGTCATGAGGAATTAGATATGATATAATTATATCAGAAAAGACCATTTCTATGTAGTAATTTATATGAAATACATTTATAGATAACGAACAATAAACTACGCCTTGTTTTCGCTTTATTAGATATCACGAATTCTAGCAAGAAATAAACTTGAAATTGATACAAAAACAGGATAATGAACTTGAAAGTACGCCCTTTAATGAAGCTTAATTGAATGCGTTCACTGGCACCACGTTGACATTAATTAGTAATGTTGTCAAATAAAATATTTTACGTTGTATTTACATCAATTAACTCATTGATTGAGCTAATTAAAAATATTTAAGTGAAGTATATATTCTGAATTTTTGTAAAACATTATCTTCTGAATGTGTAATCAATGATTTCAGTATCAAGTCATGGAGTAATGAAAAAGTAGTATTATTTTTGTTTCATTTAATTATTCAAAAATAATCATAGTGGGAATTTGATACGACATGTGGTATATTATCACGTACGATATGATACCGTTAGATATAGTATTTTACAGCTTGCAGCATTTCCTACTAATGATAATGTTCTACACAGCGTATGAGTACGTATAAAATTGTAAATGTTGCATGAATACGTATAAAATAATCAAATAATAAGATATTATATTATTAACAAAATACCTCTGATTCTAAAATTTGAAGTTTTATTATGTATTTTAGAAAATTAATTAAAGGATGTTAATTATGAGAAAGGAGGGTATGACGCATATTCCCCAGTATGTAAATTCCCCAATAGAAATTTTTATTGAGAATCCTCAAGTAAGTTAGGCGTAGGTAATAGAACTATTAGATAGAAATTGCACTTAGGCAATATACCAATCGTCATCTAATGGCTAAATTTATAATCAATCTCGAGTACGGAGAATTTGCCCGTTTTATCTATCGAAATGTATAATCGAAATAAAATGATTTAGAACTAAAAAAGCTTACAAGGATTGAACCCGACAAATTTTTCAGAGACTTGATTAATTTTATATTAAAGACTAAAAGTGATTTTCTAAGTTTGTTTTCGATAAGATCAGATGGAAACATTGAAATTTTTTCAATATCGATGAGATGATAAGCTTGAGTTGTGTTTAACATCTTTATAACATTCCTCATATCTATCTAAAAGAAAAGTTAAATTGCACATAGATACTGGACTTCTTGTTAATAATATTATTTTATAAACCTTGAATCCTCTATCATTGACTTTAAGTACAATGCCAGCATCATTTTTACTCTCAAATTAGTTGAAGTGAAGATCAATTTCACCAAATTCTCTGAAATTTTTGCAACTTGAGTCGCTTGATTAATCGTAATCTCTTTTGTTACTTAGTTGTAGCTGCTATTCATTAGCAATATCTTGTCCATCAATTTGGTATATGTTGTGCTTGGAAAATGATGTAAATAACATATAATGGATCCTAAAAACATGGTCATGTTTAAACAAACAGTCGTAAGGTTTTTGCATTGACCAATCATGAATTCCGTCGATGACATCGTTAGTGATTCGTTGTTAGTAATGAACTTCAAGTAATCATTAAAGCTTTAGATCTACCATTGATGTTCCTCTACAAATTTATAGATTAATAATTCAAAGCAAGTATTGTTTTCTGTACAAGTATTAGTGGTCTGTCTTTCTTGAGGACACTATGTTTTGATGTCAACAAATATTACAAAAGTAATGTCAAATCTGAATTTTTAACCATTTTTGAATACTCACAATAAGGTAATAGAAGAGTATAAAGCAAATGAATGCTCAGTTTAATAATAGAAAATATGTTAATAATATGTTAATGAATATAATATAATATAATATTTAATATAATATAATTAAATATGTTAATAATAAAATAATATATGGCAGAAAATTCCAAGCCCATAAGTTAATATTATTAGCACGAAGTCCAGTGTTTGCAGCAATGTTTACGCATGACATGGTATAGTCGGACTGAGAAGAGAATACCTCAGATGTTCTTTATGTGTTCTTGTACGCTTACGCAGTAGTAAAAAACATGGTAGAAGGGGTAGAAAATCAGTGGTGGGGAGCCCGAAAGCATTGAAGCAACTGATATGAGGAACTCTTTTCTTAGTGAATATGAGGAACTCTTTTCTTAGTTCGACTATATAGTCGAACTGACGAGAGAATCGTCTTGAGACCACTTTTAGGCTGGCAATAAAGAGAATTTTCTAGTAGGCTATCTATGAAAATAAGAGTAGGGGTCGCCAGCCTAAGAGTGGTTTCAAGACGATTCTCTCGTCAGTTCGACTATATAAAATAATACAAATAAAGTAAAAATAGAGGATATTTCTGCGTCAACCTTCGAATTTTTACTAAATTTTATTAATACCGACAAAATTGAAACATTCCTAACAAAAAGACATAGAAGAGACATTACCATATTTTTTACCACCAAGCTGAGAATTTATTTGCTTTATACTTTTTTATTACCAAGTAACAATATTAAATTACATTACTTTGTAATATTTGTTGACATCAAAACATAGTGTCCTCAAGAAAGACAGACCACTAATACTTGTACAGAAAACAATACTTGCTTTGAATTATTAATCTATAAATTTGTAGAGGAACATCAATGGTAGATCTAAAGCTTTAATGATTACTTGAAGTTCATTACTAACAACGAATCACTAACGATGTCATCGACGGAATTCATGATTGGTCAATGCAAAAACCTTACTACTGTTTGTTTAAACATGACCATATTTTTAAGATCCATTATATGTTATTTACATCGTTTTCCAAGCACAACATATACCAACTACCTGAAAAAACATAATCTTAAAAAATGGCAAGTGATCGTGTTTACGCTTAGATCAGAAAATTATAGATCTCGTTGGGAAGATCTTGATGAGACGATTCCGAAACGGTTGCTATTGACTTTGGTTAGTTAGAAAAATCACGAGATATTTGTGAAAAACTGTAATACATGAAAACATGCATAACTTCTATGCTAATAGTGCTACGGGGTTGATCGATGGCTCATATCAAAGATTTGGACCGAAGAAAAAATATCGGCACCCCCCTTTCTTAAAACCTGGTCAAAAACACAGTATCTCGCATAGTTTCCGAGTTATGAGCGTTTAAAGGTTTTTTTATGCTTCATTGCAGCATAAATTTGTTTTTCGTTAATAACTTACGATTTATAAGACGTACATAGACTATAAACATATTAATCGATTCGTAAGAGCTAGTGCTTTCCATTGCAATAGTCAAAATTATGATTCAAGCATAATTTATGCTGCAATTATAGCAATTTCCGATGTTACCTTATTTCAAAAATTCGGCTTCATGAATACCTGGTGCATCCTTGGAGAGCAATTACCGACCGCGGGTATGATTTTTTTTTCATTGAGTTTCCAATCTAGAATTTTTCTTAACTTTGGCTAAACTGAAAAAACTATAAAATGTAAGATAACATAAAAAATATGATGTTTCAGTACATAATATACTTTTTTTTCGTATTAGTAGGGTACGAAGTTCTGTCGTAATTAACAACAATTAGCAGAAATTCCTTAAAAAGAGTGTAGTTAGTTATTTATTTTGCATGTCTCGGAATTAAGATAGTCGTGCAAACATGACAATAGAAATTTATAATTTATTAATTTCTTAAGAAATTTTTATTGATTATTATTATTTACAGCTGACCTTTCGACCGTTCTAATGATAAAAAACATTTTTTTTTCATACTAAAGCATTATATTTGGAATGTAATCACGAATTTTATAGCTTTTTGAGTTCAGCCAAAGCTTAAAGAATTTTAGATTAGAAACTCAATATAAATAAAAATCATACCTGCGGTCGGTAATTGTTCTCCAAGGATACACTAGGCATTAACGAAGCCGAGTCTATGTACGATATGATACCGTCAGATGTAATATTTTATAGCTTGCAGCATGTCCTACTGATGATAATATTCTACACAGCGTATATTGTTGTATTAATTCGGATAAGATGTTCGAATCATAATGTATTATTTTACTTTTGGAATATAACCAATTATTTCTAACAAAATTTGGAGTAATTTAATGATAACTTTTTAACACTTTGTATTTGTGAAAACTAATTAAATCACTTCGTTAAATACTAAAAAGATAGCTCTGATCCTAAAATTTGTAATTTTATTACGTAATTTAGAAAATTAATCAAAGGATGTTAACTAAGAGAAATGAAATCCTAAATTCATTATACCAACTCACTAATTAAATTTTTTTTCAAAAGTCCAAGTGTATGGATTCAAAAGAAATTAAATAGATTTTTCTACCAATACACAATATTAACAAAAGAACCCGTAGTTTTGAAGTAAGCTTACCTCAAGAACAGTTTTTTGCACAGTTATATCGCGGTCAAGTGGTCATCCATCCAATTAGCAATACAACCATGCTCATTCTTGATTGACTTGGTGGATAGTCGAAGCCGCACTGGGACAACAACCACTGTTGGCTTTTTTTTTCTGCTGAAACATCGAAATAGTTTTTACTGCAAAGCTCTCTTGCTATTGACTCGAATAGTTTCGATATTATAGTATACTATTATACCAACTTGGCAGAAATTAGCCAATGAAGTAGTAAGTACATAATGAAGAATTTTTAATTAAGAATATCCTTCAAATATCGAGCTTTACTACTTATTTTCTTTTTATCTAGATCATTAATTCATTATTTCAGTAATTAGAAATAAGGAACATTGAATTACTAAAAGTAGATCAATTAATTCATTAAAATTATCGAGACGTGAAAATCCATTTGAATTTGATCCTCATCTTCAAGATGTTTTTCACATTACAAAGAATCCCATCATGATATCAGTTCTATGATATAATGTAATATTGAACGAAAACCAGAGGTTCTGGAAATGACGTCAAATGTAATTTAACATTCTCACTTATAGCACGATGACCTCTATCTTTTTCTCTTTCTCTAGTTTTGTCTGGCGTTGCTAATTTTCAAAGTTTCACTACACCTTTGCGAAGTGTTCTGCATCTACTCGCTCCGATGACATTCAATGAACCATAATAAACTCTAGCAAACTCTAGACTCTAGAGATAATGAACCCAGTCTATCTCTAGCTTGTCGTTTTCTCTCCTGTAATAAAAAATTTTGTTATAACATTCGATTGACTTTTATTATCATGATTCTGCGTCCCACGACACAAGTTTTAACGTCAAAGTAACGAAGAAACATTGAAAAAATGAGATAAAATGGCGAAAAAAGTTTTTTTCTTTTCTTTGTTTTCTGTTACCACCTTCTTGCACTCGGCGTTGTATCGAACGGTTCGTGACGTCACGGGAGACTCAAATGACGTCACGATGCTGGTGGTACTCATCCCCCAACTATGTAATCCAGGCTGCAGTTTCACCACGCTTAAATTTGCTTCGTAGACTATTTTGTTGTATTATGTTGCGTGTTTTCTCTGCTTTATTTTGCAGTATGATCTGTTAAGACCTGAATAGTAAGTAGAAAAATAAATATACTTTTAATAAAGTTTGAATATAATTTTTTCATATTCAATGAATTAATCTTAAAATATTAATAGTAATTTAAATTTTTAATTTCAACCAATATTTGCATAAACAGTTGCTTCGTCATTAATATAAAAATCTGTTGAGGTACAGACTTTTTTTCTGAAGTTTATTATAATTTCGATGAAATTGAAGCAAAGCTTATTGTCCGGAATAAAATGTCTTTATGTCATCAAAATTTCTGCAAATACTCAATTGACAGGAAAAAATATCATCAATTTAGATGGAAGGCATCTATACATCTTTAGATAAAAGTAACGTTCTCCTAAAGTTTGGTCTCTTGGTTATTGAATTTCATTTCCCTCAGCACGATCTGTTCTCGTATATCAATATATCAAACGGTACACATTCCCCTATATATATCAATCCCTATGGGTTTATCGTGTAGCCAAACAGTTTCTTGCATCAACAAACAGAGTAGATTAATAAATCTTCAATCATTTCAACATTTTACTGGTGATAATTTAAAAGAAGTTATCCGGCTGAAGCTCATTAAGAAGTGATCAAAAGGCCTGTATTTCTCTCTCTCTTAGAGAACAATAAATTACTTGTAGAACAGTTAACAAGTTTCCTAGACATAAATTATACGAAACGTTTAATAAACGAATAGTTTTTAAATAGTTTCAAGTAGTAATTGTTTACATGTAAATATGTATTTCTCTCGTTTAATTGATTAAAGTTTCAGCAAATCACAAAAGTAAAGTGTTAAATAAAATAGTAAACGAAAAAGAGTGATGATTTTATCTGATTGTCCATAACCTTTGAAGACATTAATAAAGTTCATTGACCTAGGGAAAATGGAAGATAAAAATAGGTTGATACATTTCCCTTGAAAGAGGTTGAAAACAATATTGAAGGTTGAGCCGAATCAGGGCTCCTAAATCTTGTGATTCGGACTTGGCCACTTGGAGAAGGTCTCTTTATTGGTATTGGTTGTCGCTCTTTGCCAAACCTGCTCTTTTACCCCTAACTCAACAGCTATCTCACTCTTGAGCTCATCTACAGGTCGTCTGTCCTCCTTTTATCGATCCTCCACCACCGTGGGTTGGATTGCAGCCTAGAGTACGGCGCCTGGTAGACTCTCAGTGGCTGCCCGGCCACCACGCCGGCACAACTACTTCGATTTTCATCTTTTTGCATTATAAACGCACATATCTTGATCATTTTCACTTAAAAAGTCTCATTTTTTGTTCAGTCTTCTTGTGAACTCGTTTTCAGGTAAATTCATGTGCAATTAACTGCTAAAGTTGACTTAAAAGTGTCATCAATGTGATCTTAGAGATAAAAAAAAAATTGATGAGCAAGATTTTTAATTTTTAGACTCAGGTGGGTATATTATTGAGTTTAAAAATTTTGTTGCGTACTTGAATGAATAATTGTTGTGCTTTTCCATCACCTTGTCCTTACTGACAGTCAACAACATGTCAAGGCTCAGGGTTTTATTGTACTCGAGGCCTCTCTGAACTGATAAGAATCATTTTAGCAGCATTAATTTCACAGATTATCTTATAGAATAATTGCCAATATTTCCATTCATTAATTTCCATCAAGACCTATTTTAGATTAGCAAGATTATATCAAGGAATCCCTTATTTAAATTTAACCATTTAAATAAATTATTTCACTACTAATTGCTCAATAATTAAACCACTGAGTTTCATTCATAAACACATTAAATGATGAAACTGATTTTTAAATAAATGAATGTGTTATTTTAATTGAATAATAAATATTAAAAATATTTAAAATTCATTTTCAATTACTGTTTTTATGAATTTTGAAATTTAATTATGCATTTTCCATTAATAAAAAATAACGTGCTCTAATAGACTCTGAATAAGCATGAAAAATATAAATCTCACTCACTTATTCTCGAAGAAACAGCTTACATATATGCATAATGACTTCTTGAACAGGTATAATTTAGATATAAAAAAAGGAAAGGAATAGGCAATGATGGTTGATTGGGTGGAAAATTGCAGGATTTACGTTGGCTTCTTTGGTTTTAATGCAGTGTTATAGTAGTGTAGTACAGTGACCTAGATGCTAGGTAGCATGAGTTGGCAATCAAAAATGATTCTAGACTTGGATAAATTAGTAAAGAAAATGAAGTTAATTTTGCAATACTATACCCAGGTTGTTGGCATATTGCAAAGCGCCACGCGCGAAACCGGAAGACAAGAGATTGCATGGTACACACTACACATTGTCCCCCGAGTGCCAACCACTAAGAGGATAGGGAGTAGGTATTTCTAGAGCAGTCAGAGTTAAAAATAGACAACCGAGTCGACGCTCGAATTAAATATAGTCGGTTAACGAACTTGGATTTGTTATTAAAAAATGTCAATGAAAGTGACTTTTTATCATTAATTATTCCAAGATTTCATTGTCATTTCGGTCTTGTCGATGATAGATTTCCATTGATAGAACATAAGAATGGAATGAAATTAAGAAAAAAAAGTGAAGGATAAATTGTTTAATTCACAGTGGAATCGAAGAGAATCAAATGAAATTGATGAGAAACCAATAACCAATAAATGTTCATAAACGATGAAAAACTCATCACATAGGCCTGGAAAATATTAGTTAAATTAGAGTTCTATTTATTTTATTCAATTAAAATATTTTGAAAAATATATATAAGTTATATTTTATCACTTGAAAGTCATTAAAAATAGAGCAAACTTGTGAAAGCTCATTTTTTAAAATGAAATTTATTCATTAAATAAAATTTAATTGTTGATTTTTTCAACACACAAAACTCAATGAATAATTCATTTAAAATATTAAACGTGCTTTCTGCATCAATTTTCAAAGCTAAATGTCAGCTTCAATGCAATACAATTGAAGATTTTTAATTGTTTCACAGCCTCTCAAGCTCTTTGTCTGCTATACACTATTTTCCCCCTTCTGTACTTTTTTCTAACTATTAATTCAATTACTCAATCATTTCTTTCAATTAATTTTAACCTACTTTATCGGTTTTCCAATCAAAATATAACGTTTTTTATTTCTATTCTCTATAATGAAAAGAGAAATAAACTTTTATTTATAGAAAAACAAAATCAAAATGCCAACCGCAGAAGCACCAGAGCCTGCATTAGATGAGGACGTAGGTCATTTGGAAGACTTAGATGAGCCACCTGAAGGTCGTGCAGCCCGAGAAGGTGCTCAAGGAGGTGGACAAGGAGGCAGAGCAGGATTAATGAAGCCTTTAGTTGTTCTAGCTCTTCCTGGCATGTATCTTTTCTACAAATACAGCCAGTATCGACGTGAACAGCGTGAATTGTCACGAAGACGAATAACAGAAAGAGAGCTTCAACATCTTCACCATAAAATCGTAAGTTAAAAATACCATAAATAATTCGTAAGCATTGTCCTTGTCAAGTGTTTAATTAATCTGGGAAAAGCGTTGTCAGGAATAATTGGATAGCTTTTGTATCTATTCTAAAAGCTAGTTTATAACCGAAAGACGTGGTTTATCGAATTTTAAGGTAGGCGTGACTGTAGGAGTCAAGTCTTAATGCTTGAGACAGAGAGAGAAAGAAAGTGAGATGAAGGGTAACGATGGAGGTATAGTAGAAGCAAGATGAGTTCAATTACCTGGAGGTAACACGATCATTATTACTCTCTAGCTCAAGTAAAAGCTTATATTTTGTACTCTTGTACCTCCAAGTCTTTCTCAGCCTTTTGTTTGTTAAGATTTTTTTTATATAATATATCCTCTTCAATTAATGTTTTAATGATATTAATTCCTTATTTATCTTGCTTCATTTATGTTAATTCGAGTTCATGAACTCATAATAAATCTTTCCTGTTATTATACAGAGATCCTTTTTCTAGTATACTTTATTTTAATAGGTAATTTTCGACTGATAGAAATTTTCAAATAATTCCAAGCATTTTTCTTAATATCCTACAGATTAAACTCATAAGTACTCCCTCGAGCTATTCGTTTTCTTTTCATTCAACTTCTCCCATTCTCATTTGAATTTACTCTTCCGGATACTCATTCGTTTTTCTATATTCCAACATTCCTCTTTGAAACTTTCAGCAAATCAACTCAATCGTTCAACTTTTCCGGAAGGGAAATCTGATCGTTATCAATTTATAATGCAAAAAAAAACATTGGGAAACTTTTTTCATGCCTTGTTCACTTGTCCCATAGTTACTTCCTTGACTAACTCTACTTTATCTCCAAGGGTCATCGGCCAGACAGTTTTACCTATTCGTGCTGATCTTGATAGTGATTTCGTTCCATTTCTTTGCTTTGGTTGAAGACAAAAATTATGTTAAAATGTTCGTATAATTAATTTTTTGATTAGTTAAATACTCTGAAAAAACAGGAATAGTTTAACTAAGATAGTTTTAATCATTTCAATACTTGAAAAAAATGTTTATTAAAATATTGAATGAGTGAGGGAAGTTTCCGTGTGTGGTGGTTGATCATAGATTTAATCTTAACGCGAGAGTAGCGTGAGTCTTATGCTTATCACATCCAATTGTGTCGTGTAGCTAACCTTTCTCTTTATTTTTTTTATGATGTATACTTTTTTACTCGCTAGTATAACCAGAAAGAAGTTACTCGTCAACAAGACTGCCAAGGTTGAGGCCTTATTCATAATGCAAGGTCTCAAAAACTTCCCTTTACATTTTTTTTATCCTTTTTTTTTTATATTCTTATTATATCACGCTACACAGTTGATTAAATACTAAATTACACGAATCACTAGCTTTTCGTTAAGTACCTACCATAATACTTAAATGTTCGCTTCCTTAACTCTAAATAATTCCAACTAAACTACAAAATCATTGCTTCGTATCAATAATTCATCTATTTTACATTACTGTTATATTATACACCAATTCCATTAAATGGAATAAAATTGAAGCTTCTAACATGAAAAATAGATTTATTTATTATTACTACGATTATATTTGAATCTTCAAATTGAATAAAATTATTACTCACAATATTGAACCATGTTCTTTCCTTTTTTTTTTACATAAAAATAAATGAAGGGGAAGTTATTATAGTATTGTTTCAAATATAATTTTCTGCAGATAAAAATAAAAATAATGAGCATATGATTCTAATTCATGTTAATGAGAGAAAAAAGCCTTAGGGTATCATCCCTTTTTACTGAGAAATAATAATGTGACGTCATGCTCAAGATATTGATTTATTCTATTTATTTTTTTTATTTCACTTAGCAAAAAATAAATAATAATGAGACTAATAAGAATAATGCAATCTTAATAAGTTAAAAAAAATAATTTGTCAATATAATTTACGCTTGAAAAGCCATCACATATACTAGAGTACTACTAATGCCCATGACTCACTGGTCGATAGATGGAAGGTAAAAATATAGTATATTGCAAGCGTCATAATTTTTTATTTATACATTAACAGTCATTGTTATCATATAAATATCCTGAAAATTATTAGCTATTTATAAATGAGAATAAAATTATTAAGGGAAACTTTCTGTGAATTGTTCGTTATTTATAGTACTGAAAAAAATGCAAAAATCAAGATATGGACTGGTTGTAAAATAGTTTTTTAAAAAAAAAGAAATGAAAATCTATTTTAAAGTCAACGTAAATTTTTACACTCGAGAACAAAAAAGTGTATAAAAAGTTTGTGTTGGTTTAAAGTTAAATTATGTGGTAGATCGATTTTTATTCACAGAACTGTTGGAGAGTTGAGACAAGTAATTATCTGAAAAAATGTATGCATGGATATAAAAAAAGAATTTTTCAACTTATTTTATATAGATAAGTTTAAGGGTCGATTTTTCTTGTCAGTTTTCATGTATAAAGTTACGGTTTCCGTTTCAAAGTTTGCAAATATCTCAAGCAGTGAAGTAAAGCACTGAAGGGAACATAGCAATAAGACTCTGGTGATGGAGTTATGACATTAATAGTTAGGTATAGAGTAAGAACAGATCGGATATAAGTACGTGCTTTCCTGAAGCTATAGACCAACGATTGTTATCGACGTGTCCACCTGAATATTTCACGCGATGAAGAGGTCTCATGCGGTTATTGAACTGATTGTGAAAAGAACTGAATCGTGCAAATGGTGTTGATTTTATTTAGAAAAGAATAAATTATAGGGAAGTAGATAAAACAACAGTTTATTTCAAAGGAAATTATTTAATTCAGTCATCATGATATCTTTTTTTCCAGAACTTTGTTTCAATCAATTCACAAATGAATTTTTCATATTCTAAAAAATATGGAGAAAGACCTTGGAATAAAACATTTTTATTATCTTTTCAATATTTAAAATTCAAAATAACATTTGTAAAAAATTTGATCTTGTATTGACATTTTTTCATGTAAAAAAATGTTACTTCAAAATATGAAAAGTTTTATAAAATGTCAGCAGCTTAAAAAATTTACTCCAAATATTTTCTTTTCAAAGTAAAATCGATTTTGATCTGAAACTTTTTTAATTTAGATAGTGAAAGAAGACGCAAAAATTTTTTGAAAATAGTGAAAGCATTCTGACAATGTGAAAAGAAATGATAAAGATATTAGATAACTATTTATTAAAGTTTCAACGTGTTCGGAAATGAAGTACCATGTCAGAACTTGAGTTAGAGTTTACTACGAAATGTCAAATGATCTCGATTGGAGTAGGATAAGAGAATCTCAATTTTACTTCCAATTATCGTAAGCCCGTCATCACATTTTCATATCATCAATTCAATTATTTTCTTGAAAATCAATTGTCATTTAATAATTATTCCAATTAATGATTATGAAACGGTAATTGGTTACGAATCGAAAACGATAAAAATCTAATTTATAATTAAATGTCAATTTACTTATGTTTAAACATATTATATACATAAGACTTTTGACATTTCCAGTGCGTGTCAAAAGTTTATTAAAAAAGAAATTTTAATTGGCTCGTAAAAATTCATCTGACCTAAAAATAAAAAAAATCAATGAACTTAAAAATGATAATGAATATGTACTTATATTTGCTCCAATGGATTTCGTTTAGAATAATTTAATTGAAAACCTTGAATGCTCTGAGTTTCTGAATGCTTAAGTAAAATAGTGAAAATTATATGAATAAAAATCAGTAGAAAAATAAAATCATCCATTTTATTGGAAATACTCCAAAAAAGTTAGTCTTCCTATTTCTTTAGGTAATATTTTACCAACAACAGTATAAATATTCAATGATTATTCTTCTCTCATTTATGAAAGAATATCCCAACAGTGATTTACAATAATGATTATTAGTTAGTTCAGAATAAAAATGAAGAGATAAGTTTAATAAAAAAAACAAAGAGACTAACTTTTTTGAACTTTTGACTAAAATCAGACTATCAGACTAAAAAAATATCTAATGGCAAAAATCAAGATTAAAGAAAAAAGTAATTACTCATGATAAAACCATTAGCCTAAATTAAAAAATCAGTAAAATTCCTTGCAAAAGGTGATTTAGAATTGGTTCGAAGATAAAAAATGCCTCGATTTTTAGGATTAGTTGCAAATCCCATAAGTGCATCTGGTCTCCAAGTGCAACTACGTAGATTTGGTCGCCATTTCCTACATTTCGTTGCTGGAAATCCCTGTGGATTCGAAACGGACTCAGCATAGAATCGCCAGGCACGATTGTGACTGCACACAACTGCACAATTTATTCGAATAAAATCTCTTCATCTTATTCATTAACATTTTTCATTCAATTCATACTCACTATAATGTCGAAAGAGGCGGAACATTCCTCGTGAGAAAAGATTATCAGCTTTACATCCAGGCTGAAGTGGTCTTCCACCATTAGGATAAAAATCTACATGGCCTATAGGCGATGGAAATCCAAATATTCCACCGTCAGTATGGATTACATCAACAAAGGTTGCATCTGATGCTGTCAAATGTCCATCCATACCCGTATTCATGTAGAGTGGATAAGCCGCGTCCAACCCAGTTATCCTGCCAACCTATTCATCCCTTGTGAACGTTTTCTAGAGAAAATGATCAATAAATTGTGATCATTAGATCATATTCCATCATTTAGCGTAAAACCTTTTGTGGTGCTAAAGATTTTCCCATAAAACCTGCAACCTCAGCACCCAAACTAAATCCAATCACATGAAGTCTTGATAGAGATATAGCATTTTCCAACGCCAACCATTTTATCATCCTTCCCACATGTGGTCCGACTATCTTTGTATTTTTCACTGCAGTAATGTACCAAGGCATCGCTGATAATTTCCCCCAATCCACTAGAATGACGTTGTAATTTCCACGATTAAGATACGCTGTAACGAATGAGGAAGTATTTATTCGAGTCAATCAATCATCTCTGTTACTTATTTCGTCTTGATTCAGGATTATTAGGGATTAATGAATGATAGGCTATTTATGAAATTCTAATCCGATTTTTTTTACAGGAAAACAGTCATTTTTTTACCAAAAACTCATTTATCTTTCACGTTTTTATTCGATAAGAAAAAAAACATGAAGAATTGAATGCAGGAGTTTTTTTTACTCATTTTCGTTAGTAGGAAAGTTTACCATTTTTTTGATGTATACGACTTTTTGAGATTTTAACTTGGATGATGTACTTGGACAAATTATGTATAAAAAGAGTGTCACAACTTCTTTATGATAATATTCGTGCTTGAAAAAACATGAAACATGACATTTTTACTAACTTTCTATTGGGAGGAATTAGACTGTGAGAAACAGCGTAGTTCAAAATTTAAAGAGTATTTCCATCATGGCATCAAGACGAAAAAGCAATTTCCATATTTCATAGTCAAAAGAAAAAGATTTACTTACCATCTAAAATTGTTCTGGCACTGTCTCCACTTGCTTGTTCAGCGTATCCATGAATGTAAAAAATTGTTGGATTTTTTGGATCAAAACTACTACTTTGAAGACTTGATTGACTTGGAAACTTTAGGATTTCACTTTTAATTGGATTTTCTCTTAAATAAACAGTCCATTTTCTGGTTAAAATTTTTACTCATCTTTTTAAGTAAAAAGCTTTATTGATTTTTACCTTGTATGGAGATGATATTGAACATCACGGTCCAGGTCAATAGAACAACAAAAAAGACAACTTCCACTTGGAAATGGAGAAATATTGATACTGGTTTCACCTATGATACAATATCGTATAACCACCATTAATCATTGTGTAGTCTGGTGGGATAAAAATTTTTTATAGCATATTTGATTTAAAATAAAAATAGGTAAAGTAAAATTGAAAAAAAATACAAGTTCAATAATTAAATGCGTGTTTATTGGAAAAGCAGGAGATTGTTTTTTCATACGATAAATAAGATTTTTATTGTAAAGCGAAAGCGTGAATAAACGAGAAAATGTTTGAACTCATAAGATCGCTTGTTTGTGATATAAAATTTGAAAAGGTCTCGACACTTGAGCAGAAGTTGATAAATAAAAAAAGGTGTACAACAAAAACTACTATTTCATGGTTTGTTGCACTATAAATCCGTGAATATTTTCTAACTACTAAGGAACTTTGGTTTCTCTCAATTTCCATTAAATTTGCACTCGGAATCCTTTCTGAAAGTTTTTCTATATAAATATCAATAAAAATGGAATTTGTCTTCATTATATATAAGGTTAAATGGATAAATTACCTCGTGATATCACTAAAAGTCGGCAAAATACTGATGTAAAATAAGCAGATAACATGTTAGACTCTCATAAACTTAAAAAATATCACAGAATTTCCTGATTGCGAACTGATCGGTGTTTCATAGTCGACTGAAAGTTGACAATAGAGCTGAGTGAGTTTCGCTGATCTCTCATCCAAAGTATTCTACTATTTTTTGTCGATTTTCTAGATTTAGCAATCTTTGTTGACATAGTTTTTTTCCCCGAAAAAAACGTTTAAGAACTACATCATTAAGTAATTAATAGTCCATTGTGATGCTTTTAACACTTGGCAAACTTTTTTTTCGAAACAAAACTCTAAACTATAAAAAATTAATTACTTGATGTAACGTCCCAGAGCAGTAATTTTTATTTTGAATCAAATCATTGGATTTTATATAAGTGTAGAGATTTCACATTTATTTTAGATGATGAAGCCTGGATTAGATTTGGTTAACTCTCATAATTTAATAATAACTGAAACAATGAATGGTTGAATCAATGTTAAAAATTACTGATTTGTTTTTTTTTATTCTGATCAGTGTTTATTCTGATTTTTTTAATCATTTTAGTCACATGACTTTATCAATTTTGAGATAAATATCCCTCTACGATGTCTAGGATTTCTTGTATTTTTAAAATTATTGTTATTGATTTAAAAGTGAATTTATTCAGGAAAGTTTCAATCACTTGAACAGCGTTGAGTGGAGTAATCAAATTATAAATATTTTAAAACAAAACTCTGAGTGTTACACTTGAAAATAATATTATAAATTCAATATAGAATTTTTTTTTAACTTTTAAATCAATAATATAGATGAAATACTATACAACAAGCTAATGTTATCCAAATAAAATAGATACGAAAATAAACTCTAATATCTCTATTGTTATCGAATATGAAGCATGAAACATATTTTTATTCATTCTATTATTTTAAGACAAAAAGCAATCGAGTCTCTTGGGTTCTCCATCACGAACCAGTTGCTAAAATGTACTTTCGAAATCGATTATTCTTCAGCCATTGAATTGCCATATTTGTAAAAAATATAGATTGTCTGAAATTCCTAATAAGACTTCTATGAAATACAGCAGTTATTTTTATCAAACATAAATAGTAATTCTCCTGACAGACAACAAGATGATTACCTCCGACAATACTAAGAGATTAATAATTCAAGCTATTGAGGCAATAAAAAAAACATCAAGTTTCTTATGTAACTCAAGGGAGAAATGTTTTCTTCAAAGATAGAAAAATATTAATTTGTCACAGACCTTAAAGATTAGCCATATCAAAGAAGTTCATTGTTTTCTATCAAAATTTTCATATAAAATGATCGAGAAAGCCGCAAAGTATAAAAATAATACAAAAAATAAAAGGATGAATGAGAATAAATGAGAAAGCAACGATCTAGGGCACTTGAATGATTAAAACCCGCAGGAATGAATGACGAAGAAGACACCAGAAAAATTGTGATTGAAAGAGTTCTGGTCTAACAGTAAAATAGAGAGGAGCTCGTAAAACAGAGGGGAAGAGGTAAAAGAGAAGAGAAATTCATCTCAGTTGGAAGCAGCATCACAGCATCAGTGGTAGTGGGGATATTTTGCGCATCATCCACCTAATATCTGAAACCACCCCTGACCCAGATACGCTTTCGCCATCTCCATGTTTCTATTTCCCACCCTCTCACGTTGTACTGCAGTCCACATACAAATCCACCTATTCTTCGTGTCATAACATCTGTCAGAGTATTTACATCATCCATAGATGAACAACTAGACAACATAGCCCTTGTCTTGAAAAAAAAAAGACTTGGAATACAGTAGTTTTATGAAAAGACTTAAAGTCCTTTTATATCATTCTGAATCATAAAAAACTGACTTTTTATGTATCTTCAAAAAGTAATTCGTGTTTTAAATTGATATCTGATAATTTTTTGTATATGATTTGGGAATTGGCCAAAGTTTATCTGGGTCATTTTTTCCAGTTAAAAACATGAAACAAACTAAAAGATTCTAGAGATTAAAAATTTTGAGTGCTATATGCATAATGTATATTTAACAATCAAACTATTGATATTTATGAAAAGACCATAACAATAACCCTATCTTGCATTTGTACACAAAACCAGCTTGTTTTTGGCTTTGATTTGACATGCATTACGTTCCACTGCACTTACACTGAGTTCATTCGACCTCGATATCGAAACCTTTGCAAAACGACCCTTTGTCCTCAGAGCTTTAACTAACTGACGAATCACAGACTCCAGCAGTGTTACATACACTTTTGTCAACAGATTTTCTAAAAATAGCTTTGTCGTAATTGTTGGAATTGATAAAATGGCTCTTGTGTTTAGCCTTTATTTAAAAAAATATATATACAGAAGATATATTGGACAGTTTTATTGCTGAAGAAATAGAACGATTGCCTATTTAATTAGTGGATGTTGACTTCTATAAATTATTATCTAAAATAACCCACTCCAAGTTTAAGGAGAATTCCAAAATTATCGATAATGACTCCTATGGGAAAATATTTGCAAAGTTTAAACAAAGGCACTTGATGTAAATTTATTAGACAGTTGTTGGCTAAAATTATAAACTTTAATCATTAAACTAATTTAAAATTCAAAAAAAAGAGATGAAGGAAGCTGATAAGAAATGGTTATTTTATGGAGTTAAAAAATTAAGATAAACACTCGACAAAATTAAAGTGTTGGAAATAGTTGAATTTATTGTCATATTCTCAGTATAAAATAAAACTGGTCCCTTCTTGGTCTATCATTAAATCAGGCCAACTACCCCAGTGTCAGACAAGTCTCGCTTTCTACTAGGGGTGTTGAAATTTTTTTTAACATATTGTAGTTGAGTCTTTTTGAACAATGAAGGACTCTACTATGAAATGTTGAATGAGATATTAATAGAAAATAGTGAATTGGACCTTTTTGGTTTTTAAAGATAGAAACAAAGTTTGTGAATGTTGAACACAGATGTTAGAACATATGGAGGAGAAAATGACGAGGGTGTAAAAACTTTAATGACATGAATATGAAAATGTGAGGGGGTGTGATAATTTCCTATGAACAATTGCATGACCACTCTCTGTTTCATGGGTGAGTGTCATTGATGCCGAATGAAACAGACATTATCAATATCGATTACTTGTTGCGAGGGACCAGGAAACAATCTATTTATATACCACAATTAATCCTGCTACAATTAAATGTCTCCGCAATTCACTGAATTATTTATAATCATCATTTGATAATCAATAACTTTTTATATAATTTTAATTTAAATTTTTTAATGGATTTTCAAAAACTTTCTTTCTTATTTCAGGATAAACTTTTAACTAAACTCGAAGAAAATGAACCTGAATTAGCTTCTTCACAAGAAGATGAAGTAAGTATTTAAAAAAATTACTTTTATTTTTACATTATTAATTCAATTAAAAATACGATGTTCTGTTATAACGTGAATTCCAACAATTAAATGTATTCAATTGATTAAATGAATCACAGTGATACCAGAAATCTCATTTTTTCATAATAATTACATAAAAAAATAGTCCAATTTAATCTATATTTATAGAAAATAATTTACCAAGCCAGTTTTCCGACGTTTCCTCTTTTGATTACTCTTATATGATCCAATAATGACATTTCCGCAAAAAACAATACGGATGAATTACTAATAATTACTTGCAGCTTATAATTAACAGATGCAAGCTTGAATTTCAAGGATTTTATTTAATTATAAATATTTCTATATTTTTGTAATTGCACAATTCTGAACAATTAGGTGTGAAAATATGTTACATATTGTGCTGATTTTATACAGTGCAATTAACGTTAATTATTAAGTGTTATTTTTTTCATATTCGTGACAGGAAAATTATAGATTTTCCAAAGTAATCGGTTAAACCGTTATAACAAAATAAGTATATAAAGCGTGAAAAAAATGAAGTGGCAGAATCAGTACGATTTGTATAGCAATCATGAGAACTTTTACTCTTGCATTCCTCTTCGCAGTTGTTGCAGTCGCTTTTGTGGTAAGTCTTTTTTTACAGTTATCATTATTGCCATCTAAAAATTTTATCACTCTGAAAATCAATTCTTATCAAAAAATAAGGTTGATCAATTTCAACTTTTATTATGAGAAAAAAGAAAAAAAATTGTCAAAAACATGACACATGCCATTACATGTTGCTGATAAAATTTTCTATATTAAAAAAATATTTTTAGTCTGCTCAACTTCCACTTCCTGGCATGGCAGAAGGACAAAAAATGATGGAAACCGGAGTTAACACTGTACAAAAAATGGCCGAAGCCGCAATGAGCGGTGTTAAGTCCATGACTGACGCAGCAACTAACATGATGAGTGGTATGTCCAAATTGGGTGGTGGTATGCCAGGTTTGGGCAGGAAGAGGAGGGAAGTTAGTACGTATTTTTTTTCATTTTTATTTTTTTATTCTATGAACTACTTATCATTATTATTCATAAATTTTCCAGACATTGAAGACCTCTTCAATTACGAAAACGCAGACTACTAATTTTATTATTAACTAGACTCAGGATTGAAATGTATTATATAATTAAGAAGTTTTTGAGACATTGAGTAATGTAGTTGAAATTTAGTTGTGCAAAATAAACTGATCAGTGAAAAAACTTTGTTATACTATTTATTTATTTTTACCTAATTCATTCTTTAATCTTTCTCGCCTGTTCCTGATATGGTATTTAGTTATCATTCTAATCTAGTCTTACGATTGGACCATTATTGACGTAGCAACTAATGCTAGTTTAGTCGTAAGGATGATAACGCGATATCAGGAAGATTCTATGTGAACTGTCTATTTTCAAAAAAGAATTAATTTAAACAATTAGTCGATAATAACATTGATTGGTTGTGGTCATGTATGAACTTATCTTTTTTGTAATATTTGCAGTGTGTTATTTGCGTAAATGCGAGAGCGACGATGCAAACAGCACCATGTGAACATCGAGTGGTTTGCAGGTGAGCAGAAGAATAAATATTTCATACTTTTCTATTCAACTAACACCATTAATTGATGTATATTATTTGTAACTGTTTGATTGAAAACAGACGCTGCTTCGTTAAGACTATACAGATGGCTGTTTCTCAAAGACTGTTGCCCCTCAGATGTGTTATTTGTCGTGCAAAAATTTTGCGACTTAAGCAAACTCTCAATCCTAGAGATGTAAGTTGAAATTGATCAATTAAATTTTTTTTCATATTTTCTACTTAATATAAAATTTAATATTCTAAAAATAAAATTATTCATACAAGCTAAATATTCGATACTTAGACACTTGAATAAATTTCGCTAAGAGCATGAATTTAATATTTAATATTACCTCGTTCATTTGAAGCCTTGGGTCCTGCCTCAAAGTGCATCAGAGTACAATATGGGTGCCGGAGTAGGAACAAGTAATGGACCAGGTGGAAGATGGGGAACGGGTAATGTTCCAGCGTCAGCATCACTTTATTCAATGGCCAGTGGATCATCTTCCATATCTGGTGTGTCTTCCGTGTCTTCGGCAACCTCATCATCAGCAAGTAGTACTAACAGTGCACCTATTAAGTCTACTAGAGTAAGGCAACCAACTGGAGCTACTTTAAGACGTACTCAGACACAATCAATGAAAATGCGGATACAAAAATATCAAGATCCCATTCCACAAGTTGCTGAAAATGAGGATGTTATTAGAGCGAATAGAGAAAGACGACTGCCGCCAATTAAAGAGTTCCAGAGCGATTATCGGGCTGGAAAAGCTTCCACGAGGCTGAGGTAAAGAAATCGATGATAAAAAAACTAACATTATTTTCTTTCTAATCGAACAAACCAATTGTATTAATAATCAATAAGTTAATTATCGAATAAAATTATTTTTAGATGCGCACAGAAGATAGTCACACAACTGGAAATATCACCAAATCACCGAGTATCATCATGCAGTTCTGAAAATTCTTCAAAACCCTTAGCAAAGTCCACTTCATCAAGGTCTTTTTCATCTTCTTCAAATAATAAAAGACCAATGAGTGTTCCAAGGACGCCAATGACAGTAGCCCAAGAGGTACAAAAGACAAAGAAAGAAAAAGAAAAGGAAAAAGAACGTGAAAAAGCTGAAAAGGCTCGACAAAAAGAAGAAGAAAAAGCTGAAAAAGCACGACAAAAAGAAGCTAAAAAATTAGCAAAAGAAGAAAAAAAACGTGCAAAAAAAGAAGCTAAAGCTCGCCGAAAGGAAGCTGAAGAAGCACTTTTAAGGGATGATAAATAAATTTCATTCTTTCCTGCCAATTAATTCAAAATAAAATCCGAACAATAATAAATGGATTTGAATGAATACTCAAGTTAAAAGCGGCTTAAAACAGTAATCAATATAATAACAATAAATAGATAAGCAAGACCGATTCTGTAGTAAAGTTGAAACGAATAGAGACGCAATAGCACTTAGAAAAAGAGGCGGGAAAATAAAAATAAAGTCAAAAAGAGCTTGAAGAATCGTTTTTGTCTAACTATTTCAATAAAAAATAGGCGATAAAGTCTAGAAGTGGCCAAAAAACAATTACATAATGATAATTACTAGTAATTAATAATAATAATTAATATTAACTCCTCTAGGGAATCTTGAATTTGAGATAAATCTTATCGATAAATGAGGTTGACAATTCTAGAAAATACTCTTTACATTTAGATCGACTAGGATTCTACTGTAGAAAATGATGACAAGTGAATATTTAAAAAATAAACTAATGATTGAGACGATGGAAACTATGTCAATTGATGGAAGAATGTTTAGCCTAAAAAATCAATTAATTGCAAACAAACGATTGAATTATTAATAAGTAGTGTCTTTTTTGTTGAGAATCATTTTTTTATGTATTTTTCAAAGACTTAGTCTTTCGTCTCCGATCCAGAGATACAAATCAAAATTTTGTAATCATCCAATGGTTATAGAAATGTCAGAATATCAAAATAATTGCAGTTTAAGAAATATTTATTTAGCAAAAATAAAGAAGACAAAAGAGGGTTTCCAAATATCGATTACTAAGTTATTTATTTTTATTTCAATTTATTCAAAATTAGTCAGTTTATATTAATTATTTTTACGTTTATTGGTTGCAATAATTTGCACACTTTTATCGATTCTACTGAGAATAACAATAATATAAAAATTAGTGGATTGTTTAAGGACGATAAATGGAATAAAAATAAATGATCTTAACGCACATATCAAACAAATATTACCATTAATTAGTTAATTAATTAAATTATATTGGCTTTAGTCGGTGGGCTGCAACCCTAGAATGTCAATTATAATTGTTATTAAATATTTATCAACTGTTGACAAAAAGATTATACAAAAAATGAAAAAAAAATTTTAATTAAATTTTAACGTAGAGTCAATTCAAGTATCATCGCTAATCTTACGCTTTTTAAATTAAATTGTATTAAGAAAATGGTTGTGAAAAAATAAAGTCTAAGAGGCATAAATTGTTAAGCTTGTCTTTGAACATTTCGGAATGAAATTTCGATTGATTATTTGAATAAATTTTTAAAAATATTGTCATTCTCAGTGGAAAATTTATTTTATCGTTTAAATACATAAATGGAATAATTGACAAATACATTTAACATTAATATAATGTATTTGTCCTTGTTATTTGAAGTTAAAGAACGACCTTCACGGCATTAATCGATCATTCGATCTCTCAACGTCACCGCGAGGTTACTTAAGGAAACCCAGATATAAGTAAGACAAAGTTATTTGGAAGTAAAACTGTAACATCAAGTGGTATAAAATGATTCTTTTAAGAAAATATGGATAATAAATAAATTATATAATATTTATTATATTGTATTACTCCGTATACACTTTAAAATATCATCATTGAATTAATTAATAATTAACTTATCTATTTATTAATTAATTAATGAAGTAAGTAAAATTGTTGGCAATAATATCTAGTCTAATTATTCATTTCCAAGTTCATGTTAAATTAGAGACAATTTATTCAAATCTGTTGGATATGTTTTATTAAAAAATGAAACAAATCTAATGTGATTTTTTTTTATGAGAGACGTAAATCGATGGGATCAATTTTTTTATTCAACTAATTTTTTTTTCCTATAACCAACTACATACAATTTTTATTATTGATTAAGAATTTAGGAGGACTCCTTCGTTTTGCGTCTCTTTATTTATATGAGAATGTAATTATTTCAATTGAAAATAATTACGATCATCGATTTAAAAAATTTATACATCACAGTATGTGATAGAATAGATGATAAAAAATAGCTTTTTTTATTTTATATGCGCGCTTGTATTCTTAGGGATACTTTCGAAGAAATTAGATGAGAAAAATGTCAATAAAATTCTTAAAACTATATAAATACATCCTATGAAGCATTCATTATATAATGTGTTATAAAAATTATCAATATTGTCAGATGAAAATTTTCAATAAAACATCTTCGAAATAGTTGAAATGTCCCGCACTTTGTAATAGCTTTGAATTGTAGATTTGGAAAATCTATTTTTAGTAGTTTTATTCATCGACTGTCAAAAAAAAATATCGAAAAAAATTATATATATATATATATATATGTATAAATATATATATAATATAATATATTATTCTATATTATACCGTGTTTTATCAACTGTAATAACACAGTGAACAGAGAATCAAATAAACAGTAATAGTAAAATATTAACTTTTTCATATCTTTTAAATTATCGCTAATATAGTAACCCGAAAATCAAAGAACATAAAACTTTCGCATAATTATTGTTTATATAAGAATTAATGTATCATGTAGGCGATAATGAAATAGTTTTTATAAAAATAAAATAATTAATTGTTCTGTACTTACACAACGTTTTTGAGCAATTTATAATTAATTACCATTATTATATTGCATTATTATTATTGAGAAATAATTAAATATCAAAAGTATATAAACGAAAAGAAAAACCCAGATATTATGCAATTTTCAAATTGTAACCATGAGGAAAATTACTTTGTTTCTTTTGATGGCAGTCTGTGTAGTCGTTTTATTGGTAAAATATTTTTTCAATTATTTACGAGAGTATAAAAATCTTATTCGCATGAATTTATTTATTTATTAAATTAAATAATTATTACAATAAAATTCTCCATAATTAATTCGTTTTTGAAGATTTCATTTTTTTTTAACTTTTCATTCCTAGACTACAGAACCTTGTGAAGGAAAAAAGAACAATGATGTAGTTGAAGGAGAGCAAGTTGAAGAATCTGATGGTAATAAATCTGTGGGACGCGGAAAACATAATCGTGACAGAAGACCTGGTCTTGATGATGAACAACCTGGAAAAGGAGGTGAACAAGGAAATGGTAAAGGACATGGTCGTCGCAACCGTCAAAATGGCAAGGGCAAAAATAAGAACAAACCAAATGGAAGTTCAGAGTCTTCTGGATCAGAAGAATGATTCTGACGATAATAGCTGTTTCAAATAAAATAATTAATTTTGGACAACATTTAACATTTTGTGATAAAAAAATTAGTTCCATTAACTTACAATGTAAATTTAAAATGAAATTACTACAACAATAAAAATGAACGATTAACAATAACTCTATATATATTATTGTCTTTTTATTCACGAACAAATAAAGAGCTTGTAGATTTTTTATTTTAAACATTGAAATCTATAAAAATAGAAAAATTATCTCCAAGCAATGTTTATGCTATAAACAGAATTGAAAATCCCCAGTTACGTGATGGAGTTTCTATCATAATTGTTAAGAAATAAATATTAGTTGAACGATTAATTTTTATTAGCGTGTTATAAAAATGTCGTACATATGAAGGTAGTTTACAATTAAATAAATTATATACAATTAATAATAAGAGATACAATCATACGTGAAACTGGGACTGAGAAGATGAACTTCATGTTCAAAACTATAAATATAATATTTTATTATTTCAGTGTTAAAATATTGTAAAAATAATAATTGACTGAAAGTTTGAAGATTAAATAACATATGGCGTAAAAAAAGTAATAACTTCGATATTGGTGAAGAAAGTATCGGAGAAGCTGGTTATAGAGTATAGTGAGGTGAGTCTAAACATATTTATACTTACTGCAAATCCAAGATTTTTAAAGTATATTAAAATAACTCACATGAAGTGTGTTCAATATTTAATTTCCATACACAAATTGTAGAATTTTACACTCTAAAATGTGTAAAAAGTGACTACAAAATGCAATAGTTTGTATATAGAATTGTATCATTAAATACACTTAATGTGCATTCTTTTAATTCACTGAAATTTGCAGTGCTGATACGAATATATATTATAAAAATATGTAATTCGAATGATTATAATCGGTTTGAAATGTTATTATAAAAATAGCATCATTGGAAATTCTATGAAATTAAAGTTGTCTGCTCGAATTATCATCATTAATTACTCACATCGATTATAGACTACAACTAATGAAAACGAAATAAGCGTGCGGAAGCTGAAAATGTATATATATCACTATTAAAAGAAATAAATGAAATAGTTTGATAAAAATTTTATCGGTATGAAGTCGATCACGTTCTTACACGTAATTTTCATCGTTACTTTGGTGGTAAATATCAAATATCATAAAGTAATATGAATTAAATGGAATTGAAAAGTCAAAGTAAAAAATAAAAGATTAATCTAAAAAAAGACCTACAAAAAATTGATAAGTAATTGTGTATCAAAAGTCATTAAGATGTTTCTTATTGTTATCATTTGGTAGAATGGTGCATATTATGGAGGTGGACGTGGAGGAGGTGGATATGGTGGTGGTGGTAGTAGATACGGTGGCGGATACGGTGGAGGATATAGATCTGGTGGTTATGGATACAGAGGAGGAGGATCATCTTACGGCTTAGGATCTGCAGGTTTATTATTAGGTTCAGTTTATGGTGGAGGTTACGGAGGAGGTTATGGAGGAGGTTACATGGGTGGACCAGGCTATGTTGCTGCACCAGCCTATCCGGCAGGATATATGTTTGGATCAATGTACGGACCTCCGATGGGTTACGTAGGAGGACCAGCATATGGACCAAGTTATGGTTACGCAGGAACGGGAGGTATTTTAAAACCTCTAATAACTAATTACTTATCTTAAAGATATTATGATCATAAAAGAAGAGAAAATTCTTAATTGTATTGTAAATTCTTGTGTGTTATATTCATTCTGATGGATATAACTACACCCTATTTGATTCCAATTGTAGTCATTTAATTTATTGAAAAGAGGTGAAAAAGTTAATTAAATATAGTAACGTCATATTTAAAATGTTTGGCCAAAATGAAATAACACACTTGTATTTGCAGTGTATTGATAGATAGTTAATAAATTGAATATACTTTAAGGTGGCATGAATAGCGGTTATTATGGGGGTCAAACACGTAGTGGTGGTGGTGGTGGAAACTACGGAGGAGGTAATAGAGGATCATATGGCAATGAAGGATATGGGGGTCAAACACGTAGTGGTAGTGGTGGAACCTACGGAGGAGGTAATGGAGGATCATATGACCATGAAGGATACGGAGGTGGTACACGTAGTATGAGTGGAGGATACGGAGGTAGCAGTGGCATGGGTGGAGGACACGGAAGTGGCAGTGGTATAAGCGGTGACGGGCTTCATGGAGGTGGTATGAGCGGCAGTGGTCTCAGTGGAGGGCACGGAGGTGGTTCTGGTATGAGTGGCAGTGGTCTCAGTGGAGGAGGAACTGGCATGAGCGGGAGTGGTCTCAGTGGAGGGCACGGAGGTGGTTCTGGTATGAGCGGTAGTGGTCTCAGTGGAGGGCACGGAGGTGGTTCTGGTATGAGCGGTAGCGGGCTCAGTGGAGGGCACGGAGGTGGTTCTGGTATGAGTGGCAGTGGTCTCAGTGGAGGAGGAACTGGCATGAGCGGGAGTGGTCTCAGTGGAGGGCACGGAGGTGGTTCTGGTATGAGCGGTAGCGGGCTCAGTGGAGGGCACGGAGGTGGTTCTGGTATGAGCGGCAGTGGTCTTAGTGGAGGAGGAACTGGCATGAGCGGTAGTGGTCTCAGTGGAGGGCACGGAGGTGGTTCTGGTATGAGCGGTAGTGGTCTCAGTGGAGGGCACGGAGGTGGTTCTGGTATGAGCGGTAGCGGGCTCAGTGGAGGGCACGGAGGTGGTTCTGGTATGAGCGGCAGTGGTCTTAGTGGAGGAGGAACTGGCATGAGCGGGTAGTGGTCTCAGTGGAGGGCACGGAGGTGGTTCTGGTATGAGCGGTAGCGGGCTCAGTGGAGGGCACGGAGGTGGTTCTGGTATGAGCGGCAGTGGTCTTAGTGGAGGAGGAACTGGCATGAGCGGTAGTGGTCTCAGTGGAGGGCACGGAGGTGGTTCTGGCATGAGCGGCAGTGGTCTTAGTGGAGGAGGAACTGGCATGAGCGGTGACGGGCTTCATGGAGGTGGCACTGGTAGTGGTCTTAGTGGAGGTAATATTTTACTTCAGATTAGAAAATAACTTTATTGTCTTGATGGAAGTGGCCTCGGTGGCGGTCATTAAACATAGAATATATTTAAGCACGAAAAATATTATATTTTAGTGAACAAAAAAAATGAAATGACTTACTTTTTCAGGTAGTGGAAGTGGCCTAAGTGGAGGTAGTGGAGGTAGCGGACTGAGTGGAGGTAAAATTTTATAAATTAGCACTACTGAAGCATAAGAATATTCTAAGTAAAACATGATTAACTATTCAATACCAACAGCAGTGGTAGCAACTGTAGTATGACTGGAAGTGATTGCTTGAATTTAATGGCACCATGAATATTTTTATGTGCTCTAAACTTTATAAAAATAAAATTTAAAAAAAAATATTAATTTGAATATTTTACAGGTAATGGAAGCGGTATGGGTATCGGAGGTAAGAAGAATTAATGACTACCAATTACCAAACACAATCTCGCATTAAGTTTATATTAATTTATTCATCTTAATACTTACTTTTTTTTAGGTAGTGGAAGTGACTTGAGCGGAGGTAAATTTAAGAAATTATAAATGCTATTTAGTATAATAGAAACATTATGAACAGTAGCTTTGCTTAAAATAAATTTCCAATTTGATTTATTTTTTATAGAGTTTAATTTGAATAATCAACAAAGTTCTACGGAAATTATGCAGATTTGTTTGCTCGTTAATTGACATTTTCTATTTTCAGGAACCCCTTCTCATCATATGGGACGTTAACGATATCAAGAAGCTGAAAAAATAAAACATTTAAATTGATTATAAATAGAAAAATCACTAAAAATTCATATTTCATTAAAAATTCTTCTACCAATGGGACAACTACTGGTTATGATCAGTAAACAATTCGAAATACTTTGTTTCATTCAAGAATTCGTTAGTAATTGTAATTTCGGCACATGTGTTTATACAATTTATAATAAATATTATTCAAAAAAGGTACTATTTGTCATTCGACCCAAATGTAACATTTTAAAATAGTCGTTGTAACGTAAAATTCCAAAAAATAGGCTCCTATAATAACTGTATTTTGAAAAATGGATTTCTCAGAATAACTAATGCAAAAAAATTACTGCAAAAATTCTAAGAAACTATAATTCAAGATCTCTGAAGTAGAATTTTAGTTACTAATTAGAGTAAAACGTAATTATAAAAATAATAACTCTGACTTAGATAAAATTACTTTGTTGTTTCTTTATTGTTAATTATATACATTGACAAAAGATATTGAAAAGAAAAATATAGCATTTAAGTTAAAATCATATGTATATATAACAAAAAGTGATGATATAAAAAATAGTCTCTTTTCTATGATGAAACAAATAATTTTGGTTCTATTATTTGTAGTTTGTATAGTCACTATAGTGGTAAATATTATCAAAAATATTTTATTTTATCATTATTGTTAGAACAATATTTAACGAATTTTGATCAAATATCAATAATTACCTATCGGTAGACTGGTGTTCCATGCCATGGGGGCAGATATAGGGGATATGGAGGAGGATATGGGGGAGGGTATGGAGGAGGATATGGTTATGGCTATGGCGTTGCACCTCCCGTTTATTTGGTTTATGGGCCTCCTGTAAATTGGGGATATGGAGGTAAGATAATTATGTATGATGATTAACACCCAATTCCCTGTATCAAAACTTTGCTAATGTTGTTACAAATCATTTAATATTTTACAAAGTCCAAAAATGCTCTCAATATAGTCGTTGAGGTATTTAGCTTATTAATTACATTATATATTATTATTCTTTCTGTAATTAATAGAAGTATATATCATTTTCAAGATGCATAACATGTACGTTGATTACTATTGTAAAATGCATGACTCAAGGCTGAAATGTAATTATCAGATTGCACTAAATTATTTGAAATGATCTTAAATGCTGTTAATAGATGATTAAATATAAATAAATGGTTAATTATTTAGTTGAAACTTGTATATAAGTCAATCAACACATGAAATTGATCTCTTTTAAAATCATGAAAATGAAAACTGTATCTCTGTTTTTGATAATCTGTACAGCTGCTTTAGTGGTAAATATCTTAAAATAGTTACCTGTGATAAATATTTAGATTATTGTTAAATTCTTAGAATGGAACTCCATGCTTGACATTTGGACCATTATTGGAAATGATGATCAATAGAGCTCTAGGGTTTAGAAGATTTGGACCAGAACCTGGTGTGTGGTATGGTGGAGCTCCAATGATTCCTACCTATGGTAGTAAAATTAATTAATTCATGCGTTGTTTTTTTTCTGAATATTGAAATTAACAACAGATTATAATGAATTTATTTAAAATTTTTTGAAGGAGTAAATAGAGGATTTATTCCAGTAGGCAATGGTAATTGAAATTTTTTTCAAAACATTTTTGGGCTTTGTGTAAATTTAATTTATATGTGTTTTTTTTTTATTAAGTTCATGTTATTAATGTAATGATTTATTTATATTTCTAGGTGGTGGTGTTGAATATGGAGGTGAGTAAGATGTTTATTGAGAAAATTTTAAGCACCATGATAATATTGAGAGATAATTATTCTTCAATTGTCGTTGAGTGCATAATGTTATCATTGAAACATTTTTTCTAGTTTCAAGATAAATAAAAAGATTATTTCTTATATAACGTTTTTATCAAGATAATGATAAATACAAACTTGATCGTTTTCTCATAACGTTAAATAATTTAAAAAGATGTTTATTTAGCAAGGCAATCATATCAAAGGAGCTGTTTGTGGATTCGATAATAACTTATATCAATTTAAATTTATCATATTGTATATTTTATTATATTACATCATCTCGAAAAAACTCAGGTGTACATTAACTTATTTTTATAGGTGGTGGAGGTGGTGGTCCTGTATACCAAAATGGTACTTATTTTTTTATCTTAATAATAAAGAAAGATTAGAAGTTTACAACAATCATTTTACTATTAATGTTTATATGATATATTTCTTTCAGGGAATGGAGGCTATGGAACTGGTAACTATCAATATTTAATTTCAATTAATTCCATTAATGATTATAAGTAACTAATCAATTGAAATTTTAGGATATGGCCAGCCTAGCGGTGGAGGTGAAATAACTTGAATCAAATTAATTGTATTGTTCATTAAAATTATTTTTTCTAATTCTATTCTCTTATAAATATTTTTAACTTACATTTGAAGGTGGTACTGTCGAGAATGTTGAATATGGACGATTACGAAGAGTATAAACTGGAAATTAAAAAAAACGAATATTGAATGTTGAATTGAGTAAAACATTTAATTTACTTACAATTTAAATGCTACTACAAGTTATTTATAAAATTGAAATTCATTGTATTACATATAATCTACTGAAAAAATGGTTAATAATTAAAAATGAAAGTATTCACTTGTTATAGTGTTGAATTTTTTTTAAAGTAAAATGGCAGTATTAATTTTACTGTCGTAACACCTTATGTAACCCACTTTCCGAGTTCCATAAAATCACAGTTTAAAAAAATCTTATCATTAATTATATTCGCCAGGTAGAATTGTTATAAAAAAAAACATTGCTCAGAAGCCAGTGTATAAATGAGTGGAATAAAATAATAGAAAAGCCAGTAAATTTTTTTCTTTAACATGAAAACGAAAACGTTAATATTATCTCTCATAATTTGCGCATTCTTTTTCGTGGTAAGTAACACTGATGAAATTTCATTCCACTTTATTTTCAAAAATAATTCATCTTGTTATCCTAGTATACCCTAGTATGATACCCTAGTAGCTAGTCCTGACGTAAGAATTTCTATCAGAATTACGTACATCTGTTACATTCAATTTCTTGACAAAAATCTTATGACTGTCTACTTTAGAAAAACGGTAGATACATACGTAAATAACAATCTAAGGCTATCATACGTTAGTTTACCATCAGTCCTACGTTGATTTGGCTACTAGGGTACTGTTAAAGTAGTATGTATAAATGACTAGCATTGTACTTAAAATTATTCAACAGGCTGATGGATCTCGTTATATGAAAGATGAATATAGTGATGGATTGGAAAGAGAATCTGATAATGGAAACAGATTCGCGGTAAATCAAACACGAGATTTTAACAAAAGTCGTGCTGGCAAAATAAATGAGTCTGACAATGATGAAATAGATCTTCCTGAAAGTGACCCCCCTGAAAGAGATTTGAACGAAGATGATGATGATGGTCCTCCTGAACGGGGCCCTCCAGGAAGAGGTCCTCCAAGACGAGGTCCATCAGGAAGAGGTCCTCCAAGACGGGGTCCACCAGGCAGAGGTCCTCCTGGATTGGGTCCTCATAGACGAAGTCCTCCAAGAAGAGGACCACCTAGTTTTGACGAAGATGATTATGTCGATGATGATGAAGGCAGATTTGGTAATTATGGAAGAGGTCCACCAAACCGAGGTTCTCTCAGAAGAGGACGACCTAGTTTTGATGACAATGATGATAATAATAGAAATAAAAATTATGGAAATGGTCTTCCTAGAAGAGATCATTCTGGTTATGATAATTCTGAAAATGGTATAGACTTGAAATGATCATATCAATTTATAAAATTGAACTGAATGGTTATTTTTACAGATGGAAGAAACAATGGAGACGAAAATGAACAAATACGGAGGGGATCAATTGGACGTAATAATTAAAAAAAATATTTTTAAAATCAACGATAATAAAGAGAACAATTCACAACAATAAAATTTAGTATTTCTAAATAAATATTCATATTATTTTATTAACATTGTTCACGATAAGAATAAATTGTATAAAGAAAAAGTATATAAAATACTTTAAGAATATGGCAAATATAATATAAAATGGCATAAAATTATTTTTAATTTTTCCTGCGTGACAAGAGCGAAATTATAAGATACAAATAGTATTTTTTAAACTGTCACGTGGACTTAATCGTACATATAAAGCAGAATGAAGAAAAAATTAGTTATTCTAACTCGATACTGTTGATTATTCAACAACTATGAGAAGAATTACATTGACACTCTTAGTTGTCATTTGTGTGACTACTTTTGCGGTAAATAAAAAAATTATTTTCAATCAATTGACAAATATAAATCGAGAAGATCAATTTTTTTTGATAAATTATTTTTATGTATTATTGTAATAAAATTTTTTAATTATAATTATTAGATTGGTCTACCTTGTCATGGAACATATGGAGGAGGTGGTGGAACTGCTCCGGGTTATTATTCTGCCCCATCAGGAGGTGGAGGATATTCTGGGGGGAGTGGATATCCAAGTGGTGGTGCTCCATCAGGAGGTGGTGGTGGTGGAGGATTCATGGGCACAATGACAGGGATGGCTGAAAATTTGATGCAATATACTAAAAAAATGAAGGGATAAAAATAAAAAGATGCATTGATATTATGAATCATATTTGTAATTCCTTAATTTGTTAATATACTTTATAAATAGTTAAAAATTGAATATTATATTGAAGCTAAAGCTGATTTTGATTATTCGGTAAAAAAATATTATATAATGTATTTTAGAAAATAATTATGTTGTTTGAAATATATGAGCTTGATAAAAATTATTTTTTAATAACTCTTTTCATTATTCCAATTCCTTGAAATTATTTTTATATAATGTGTTATTTAAAATCTAAGTGAAGTTCGTCAGGACGTAACATAATGTATACTTCTAATCTATTCATATAATTAATAAGAATCTCTGAGATCAGATAAAAAAATTTTTTGAATCAATTTTGAAAAATTGAGGAAGTCATTAAAAATAATTTCTTAACATAATAATTCAGATTAATTATTTAAAATTAAAAATATTTATATGAATCCGTCATAAGAAAATGAAATAACTCAATTAACATTCAATTTTCTGAAAAATGTTTGACGTATTTTTAGTTTAATTGCAGATATGATGACTATTACTAAGATTTATCGCTTTTTTCTGAGAATTAAATGCAAACACATAATTTCTAATTTATCACGAAAATAATTTAATTAATTATTACGTGATAATATACTACGACGAGATAAGATATTATCAATTCAATAAGAATTAACAAATTCAAAAAATTACCCGATAGTATAAATTATGTTATAGAATTGCTATATAAAGCATTGTAAAACTAAAAAAAGTATATTTCATAAACATGAAAGGATTCGTTATTGCCTTGTTAGTTGCAGCTTGTGCTGTCACCTTGGTGGTAAATATAATACATTTTATTGTTTTTGTTCTCATTTACTTGATTCATAATTATTTCTTACTTACATACAATGATTCAACTGAAATAAACATTTAAGGCTGGCCAAGATCCAATGTCTTCAATACCTGAACCTGCTAAAGATATGCCAAACATGGCTGCATCAGGTGCATCTATGGATCCAGGAGTAGGTATGGACCAAGCTAAGTCAATACCAGGAGGTGATATGGCAACTGGAATGGCTGGTCAAGCTTCATCTATGTCTGGAAAGAAGAGAAGAAGCGTGGATACAATGTTTGAAGGTAATTTTGATGAAAACGCCGATTATATTTCTGCATGCAAAGGAAAAAAGGGGTAGACATGGATGTAAAAATGTAAGATAATAATTTTGTTACATATATATGTATATATTATTTATCTGTACATAGATATTACTTTTTTTCTACTAATTAATCTTTTTTAATATTTTTGAAAATTTTTCAGATGGTTCAATTTTTTAATTCAAAGGAAAGGAAAAACACTATGATGATTATAACTTAAACTTTCAATGTAAAGTTAATATATTCTTATTTTTACTTTGGTGTATGGTAAATTAGTATTATTATCATGTATCAAAGAAATAAAAGTGTAAAATGCAAATTAATAGATACGTCTCATTTTAACCTTATTACAGTGTGTAAGTTTCTGAAAAAAATCAACACGAATAATAATATTTAAAAAAATTAAAAAAACTTCAGTGTTTATTTCACTGAATTCCAATATATTTTTTCAAATGTATCCTATTATATATATTTATTCTTGTAGTCTGTTCATGGATATTTTTTAGTATTTTAGCAAGTCGTTCTTTTCATCATATCAGTTATATTTATTCTTTCTGATTAATTTTTTTATGTTATACATAAACCAACGACTTAAGTATATACAAGTTTTATTTCTTTTAAATGGGCCTATGTATTTAGGAGGTTCGAACGTTTCTATAATTAAATTGGGAATCAAATTCATTCAATGAAATTTTGAAAAAATATTCATTAGTATGATTGAAAATAGTTTGGTAATTTTGAAAATAATTTTACAGCACAGTTTTTTAATTAACAATTGAAGTAAGCCAGGCACATAGAAGTTTGGCACAGTTGGGCCGATCTAGAATAATTTTTAAACAAAACACAGTATTTACTGTAATTGAATTTCTAAACACGTTTGTTTTCTCTGGTGACATACAATTTTTGCAAAACAGCCATTTTGTGTTGTCAAAACAAGTGCCTCTGGTATTGATAGGAATAATTATTTGTGATTGACAGTCAAATAAAATGGGAACTATTTTATCGACTCACTCAACGACGACCATTGCCATCGTGTATGGGAGTGACGTTTAACGTGAACGTTAAATGTGGTGTAACAGTTTGATTGCAACCTCTAAATTTTCAAGAATAATGTAAATGAATAATATAAAGTAAGAAAAAATCATCAAGATGGCAAAAAACATCTGTCCAAGAAGAGGCCTGTTCGTCATCGAGGGCGAGGTCAGCCTCTTGATGACAGCAATGCGTCGTGGTGTCCGATGGTCTTCTCATTCACACCAGGTTTATTTATCAAGCAACTCATTAACCATATTTACCATTATTTTTTAAAATTATGTTGGAAAATAAAATCTAATTTTTGTTGCTGTATTTTGAATTCTGAATATTATTTATTTATATTGTGGAAATTTAGGTTATAATGTTTATCATCAACAACCCTCAAATATTTATCCTAAAGACTGTACCGAATGACACATAATTAATGAAGACATAATTTAATTATTTATTATGCTCTCTTTTCGTTATTATTTTACATTATTGTTAGTATTTGAGAATTATATTTTATTAATTATTGAAATTAGGTCGAAACACAAATTTCTTTTAAAATTAGTTGTAAATTATTTTAATGATTTGTATTTATTCGAATTATACTAGATAGCTTTATCATGATTATATTGCTAGGATGAGGACCAGGACATCCTAATGAAAGGCCTTTCAACATTGAAAGAAACACTGAGTGATGCACAGAGTCTTTCACAACTGGAACCTGGTGTATTTCTCGCTCCATTTTTAGAAATAATTCGTTCAGAAGAAACCACAGGTCCTGTCACAAGTTTGGCTTTAGTTGCTGTGAATAAAATGATTTCTTATGGTTTAATAGGTAAATTAATTATTACTTGCTATTTTCAAGAGTATTTTTAAAAGAGTTGTCAACATTTTTTAATTCCTACTGCAATAAATATATAATAATGAATTAATTAATTCATTTATTAACAACTTTTAGATGCAGAACATCCTACAATCGGATCATGTGTCGAAGCTATAGCAGATGCAGTAACTCATGCAAGATTTGTCGGGACAGACGCTTCTGGTGATGGTGTAGTTTTAATGAGAATTATCCAAGTTCTACGAGCATTAGTGTTATCTCATGTTGGAGACCATCTTTCTGATGAAAGTATATGTGAAATTATGCTCAGTTGTTTTCGAATCTGCTTTGAAACTAGACTCAGCGAACTGTTGAGAAGGAATGCTGAACATTGTCTTCGAGATATGGTCCATCATCTCTTTGTAAAGCTCCCGCAATTTGCTGATGACACCCGAGTGCTACCAAATATGAAGAAAATGCGTGCAAATGGTATTGAAAATAATTCCCGACCTAAAAGTAAAAAGTTAAAAAATTATTCAAAGCAAAAAATCAAACCGAATAATGATGACCTGGATGAAAATGAGACCAAAGAACTTCTTAGTCCAATAGAACGTGTTCGAGGTAATCATTTATCAACAACTCCTATCACTCCAGCTGGGAATATTGTAGATATGCAAGGATCTTTAGATCAAGGAACACCAGATAAAATTGAAGAATCTGAAAAATCCGAAGAGAAAAGTAAAAATGATCAAGGAGGTGAATCAGGAAAAGAAGAGAAGTTATCAGAAAAAATTACAGAACAGGAAAATGAATCTACAGTTGAAGGAAATTCAATACATAGCTCTCTCAAAGAAGGAGAAGAGTCTAAAAGTGAACAACAAAAAGATGATTCACAAAATTTTCCGGAAAGCAATATTAATAATGTAAATATAGAAAAAAAATCAGAAGATTCTAATACAGCTAAAGAAAATAATTTACAAGATGAAGGAAAGTCTGAAAGTGTTGAAAAAGTTATGGATGAGAAATCTGGTGAAGCTGTAGAAATTAAAGTATCCATCACTCAAGAAAAGAAAAATGACGGTGAAAAGAATCTTGATCAGATACAATCTCCTACAGGAAGTGTTGAAGATTTATCTGTTGACGAAACCTCAGGCGTCAATCAAAAAACGCCAAAAATTACAATAGACCCTGAGCAAGTAGAAGAATATGTAAATCAGCAAGGAGTTCGATTTACTCCACTTACCCAGCTATCTCCTTATGGTGCTCTTTGTATTAGAGAAGTATTCCGTTTTCTTGTGTCTCTTTGTAATCCATATGATAAACAGAGTACTGAAGTAATCATCCATCTAGGATTGAGCCTTCTACAAGTAGTTTTGGAAATCGCTGCTGATGTTTTAGCTAACTTTCCATCACTTTTATCTCTTGTTAAAGATGAGTTGTCAAGAAATTTAATTATTTTATTAAGTACTGAAAGACTTTCTATTCTTGCTGCAGATCTTCAAGTTGCTTTTTTACTTTTTGAATCACAACGAGAACATCTCAAATTTCAATTAGAACATTACATTCTTAAATTAATAGAAATAATTGATTCAGAATCCAATAAAATTTCTTATGAACAACGAGAATTAGCTTTAGAAGCAATCACAAGACTTTGGAAAATTCCTGGATTACCTGCAGAGTTGTACATCAATTATGATTGTGGTCTTTATTCATCGAATTTATATGAAGAACTGATGAAGTTGCTGTCAAAAAATGCTTCTGCTCTAATGGGAAGCATGTACAGCATTCAATTTATCTCTTTAGATGCCATAATTATATTAGTTGCAGAAATTGAAGCCAGATGTAAAGGTTACGCTAATTACTGTAAGCCTTCAAGACATTCTGCATCACCAGTTTTGCCTACAGTTCAAGAATTAAAACTTGCCAAAACCAATAAACGATGGCTGGCAATGGGTGCTGAAAAATTTAATGAACATCCAAGACAAGGTATTGCAAAATTAGCGGAACATGGTCTTATTGGAAAACCCGGCGAACAAGATCCAGAAAAAATAGCTAAATTGCTGCGAGAGAATCCTATGCTAGATAAATTAGCGATTGCTGAATACATAAGTCGAAAAGAAAATACAAATATTCTAAATTGTTTTGTTAAGAGTTTAGAATTACATAATATGAGAGTGGATCAAGCTTTAAGGTTCTATTTAGAGTCGTTCAGACTTCCTGGTGAAGCTCCATTAATTTCTCACTTGTTGGAAAAATTTGCAGAACATTGGCATGATAGTAATGGAAGGCCTTTTGCTTCAGCCGATGCAGCATTTACATTAGCTTATGCTGTGATTTTGTTGAATGTTGATCAACATAATAGAGAAGCAAAACGTCAAAATAATCCGATGACTGCAGAACAATTTAAGAAAAATCTAAAAGCTTGCAACGGAGGAGCAGATTTTGATCAGGATATGTTGGATGAAATTTATAATTCAATAAAGAATGAAGAGATTGTCATGCCTGCAGAGCAAACGGGTTTAGTAAAAGAAAATTATTTGTGGAAAGTTCTATTAAGAAGAGGAGCAAGTCAAGAAAGTATTTATGTTAAAGTAGGGGATGCCGGTAAATTTATTGACAAAGAACTTGCAGAAAAAGCTTGGGCACCAATCATTAGTGCTCTATGTAGAGCTTATGATAAAGCTCCTAACCGAGCTCTTCAACGACGCATTGCTAATACTTTTCTTAACTGTGCAGCAATAAGTGTTCATTATGGGATGTACAGTGATTTAGATACCTTGATCGTCTCTTTGTGTAAATTTACGGGTTTAGCAACTGGTGGAGAACCAGATCAAGTAGTACTTCATTTTGGCGGAAGTGGTAGATGTCAATTAGCAACACGAACGCTTTTTAAGATTATTCATCTTCATGGGGATGGGATTAGAGGATCGTGGAAGAATATCATTGATTGTATGCAAACTTTATTTAAGGCTAGATTACTTCCAAAAGATGTCACTGATGGAGAAGATTTTTTGGATCCATCTGGAAAAGTCTCATTAATAAAAGAACCAACAACTCCCAAACAGCCTGTTCAAAATCAAGGTATATTATTGAGTCTATATTCTTACATTGCCTTGGAACCGAGAATTCCTCATCCTGCTGAAGCCACGGCTAAAAAACGTGCAATAGATTGCATTGTAAGCTGTTGTCTTAAACAGATTACGGAAGAGAGCAAGTTCTTTCAAGAAGATTCATTAAGATGTTTGGTAAATGCTTTAGTCTCTGTAAAACCTGTCGATGAAGAAATTTCAGTCTTTCTTTTAGAATTGCTCTTAGAGATAACCATTCATAATAGAGATCGAGTTATGTGTATTTGGCAATTGGTTTTAGCTCACATGGATGTGTTGTTAACTATAGCAGCAAGAGAAAACCATCCTTATCTTTTAGAGCGTGTTGCTGTCGGTATGTTGAGACTTGCAATTCGTTTACTTCGAGGTGAAGAATTTGCCGGAGCTGTATTACTTCCATTGACACCATTAACTCATTTGCCTTCAGCAACGACAGCACCTCTAGCACGTCAAATTGGTTTTGGTCTCGTTGAACTTTTAAAGACTGGAGCAGCAAATATTCACAGCTCTGAAGATTGGAAAGTAGTTTTTAATCTATTGGAATGTGCTGGAGCAGGTGCATTAATTCCAAAACAGCAAAACAATGTAGTTCTTGAGGAATCATCTCCAAGATCATCAGTTTTAGACCAAAGACCAATTTCACCAGTTCCTGAATGGGTTTTAGTATCTCCAACTGGTACTGAAGCACCACTTCCAGTTGCTGCCGATACAATTGTATTAGATAAAGATCTATTACCCCATGATCCGGTGGCTTTAGTTAAATGTTGTGAAAGTTTAACATTTTTAGTGAGAGATGTTGCTCATATCACACCATTTAATTTTGAACTTTGTATCCAGTGTATTAAAACTTTTGCTGAAGCAGTTCTTCAAACGCCTACAAAGAGAATAAAGCTGAGTCCAAATGCTCTAGAAACTCCTGGATATCAACAGTGTCCTATTCAGTTATTAAAACTCATGCATACTTTGCATTCAAGAACTGCACAGATTTTTCGATGGTGGGCTGAAGAAGGTGGTACCACAGAATCTGTCAGTTTATGGCCACATGCATGGAGACCACTTCTTCAAGGTATTGCACGCCTGTGTTGTGATTCTCGCAGAGCAGTTCGTACTACAGCAATTACTTATTTACAAAGTACGCTTCTTGCTCATGATTTAAGTCAATTATCAGCTGTAGAGTGGTCTCAATGTTTGGAACAGGTGCTTTTTCCTCTTCTAGCACAACTTTTGGGCCCAATTGCAGTTCACGATTCAGTTGGCGTTGAAGAAACGCGAGTGAGAGCAGCCATGTTACTTTCTAAAGTGTTTCTCCATCATCTGACACCATTATTAACTCTACCAGGATTTTTACCTCTCTGGTTAACTGTCCTTGATCTTCTACGAGCTTACATGCATGCAGATAATAGTGAATTATTATTCGAAGCAATTCCTGAATCTTTAAAAAATATGCTATTGGTAATGTCATCAACCGGAGTTTTAACGCCTACCTCAAATCTCTGGGAACCAACTTGGAGGACGATAAACAATTTCTTACCAAATTTGAAGAATGAATTGTTTCCAGAACCAGCTCCTGAGACTCTCAAAACACCTCCAATTGCTCCAGTTATTTCCTTAGCTGAACAAGAGCAACCTTCATTTGATGGGTCTATTAAAATTCAGCCGGATATGGTTAAGAAAGTACATGAAGATATTGCTCAATTGCCTTTAGATACTTCTGCCAACATTCCTATACTTCTTCCGGCAATGAATGTTGTTGAACAAGAACAAAAAATTGAATACCTCAGAAATCAATCGCCTCCTACAATTTTATCAATGAATGAAGATCAATGTACATTCTCTAAGCCTGTTGTCATTCAACCTGAAAACCGTGTTATTTCCACACACATTAGTGATATCAAAGAACAACAGCAAATGATAAATTTATTAAGTCAACCTCCTCCAAGTGTTTCTAATCCGGTTGCTGTTCAGCCCTCAGCTCAATCTTTCGATTTTTATCGACCAGAAAACATAGTTAATAATGTAGAAGATGAAAAAATAGTTAAACGGCCTGAAACTGGATCTAGTGATGTAAACAATGGAAATGAGGCACAGAAAAGTTTTTTGGAAGCTCAATTTAGCCCGAGTAAACATCAAGTACAGGTGAATATATTTTCAGATTAATTAAATTATATTTATTAAATATGAATCGTAGATAATAATTTTGATTGATAAAATTTAGGCGACAGATAAATCCTCATCGATTGTTACTACAACTATTTTTAATTCTGCCGCGTATTTTACTGAAGATCCTGCGACAGACCGATTATTCATCGTCACTAATCCTTGACGACTGTACATTTCATATAAAAGTGTATATTAGATATTAAATATATTGTATAATATAAATAACAATTGATCATTCGATCATTTAATATACTAATTGTGTTACCACACTGGGAAAATTCTGAGTGAGAAAAGTAATTATAAATTTATTATGTAGAATAAATAATATCATTATCATTTTTATTGTTATTATTGTAGAATTTTTGGCTTGTATATTTTGCGTATGATATACATTATCAGTGTATAACATTATTATTATTAAAATTCTATAAAATTATATAAATATTTTTTTAAATTGTTTCCAATGCCTTTGCTATGAAAAATAGTTTACAGCAGTTAATGCTAAACTACAATATAAATAGCTAAATGAGAAATGTTAGTTAAACATCATTGAATAATTCTTTGGCATATATTTTCTGTAAGTAATTATTACATAAATATTACATTATATAATACGTTCAAGTAGATCATATATTCTTATCTTAGTTCATGATAAGTATTTTATGGTAATCAATTCATTCTAAATTTTATTTACGTTCCTTACATTAAAGAATGAATTTAAAAAATATGCAAAATTTATACAGAATTTACCAGCGGGTTGAACCAAAATTTATACATATCAAATATTCCCGCGGAGAGTATAAAATACATTTCAAACAATACCAGTTTCAGTATTTCATCATTATTGTCCTTAATCAGTCTACAAAGTAGATATTTTTCATTGCATATTTTTTCTTTATCTTTACAGAATTATTAAAATACTTTTTCAGCTATACCAAGTGATAATTATCATTTTGAATATAATTCCAAAACTATGTATAAACTGTTCAAATCCTTCATAGAGTTAAAAAGCCGATTATGACAAGTACAAAAATATCCTTTGAACATTACATGATACAATTGAAATAATTATTTGTTGATTATTAATTAAATATTTGCTTAATGTTGAAATTTTCATGTACTTAAATAGCACAGACATAGCAGACATTCTACCACAAGAGTTGCCGCGTTTCTCTAAACATAGCAACTCTTTAAATAGAAGCTGGTAGACTAACGAGCTAAACTTTTAGTTTAACTCCCCCTATTTTTCACCCTTTTCTAAATCTTACATATTCAACCGTGAACATCAAGTATTTTTTTCTCAATCATAATAACAAAGATTAATAACATTTATAAGAATAATGATGATAAAACGATACATTTGAAAATTTGTTTTTATTTTTTGAATTAGTTAAAGTTATTTAAAATTACTGATCACGTCGACAATAATACCCAAGAGTTTTACACTTTTCGCAAAGATGTTGTGGATGAACTTTGCTTTGATCCGATACATCAAGACCATCAGGTTTCTCTAAAGGTCTCTAAAAAAAATCAACAAAATTATTTAAGTAAATTTTTATTAAGATTCTTATTTATTTGTTTTAATTAATAATGAGTGGTATTAATGATGCAAAACATGCATGAAATAAACTCGGCTGGAATTGTCACTTACGTAACGGAGTAAGGAGTTGAACGCGTGAGACGGGGATGTCGATGTTGATGACCCCAGACTCACCTGTTTGTGAGGATAAACATTAATATGGCACTTAATGCATTCTTGGCCCATGTTGGCCCAACTGTTGCCGGACATCCACTTCCGTTTACACTTTGAACATTTGTACTCTCCAAAACATCGCTTTTTTCCTTGATAAGGAGTTAATCCTTCTCCTTTTGGTCTAGCCTAAAATTATTTATGATGTTTGATAAATTATACATGTATAACCTCAAAAATTCCAAAAGACATTATTATTTTTAATTACAGTGGAAACTCGACTAACCGGACGTTTACGCTTTGACATTTCTAAATATGTAGACGTGACATGTATATCAGAGCAGAATTAACAATTGTTAATTAACTACAATCGAACTCCTCTAATTTTTACGTTTTGAGGCAACTTTTTTTATGAATAAAAATGATGGGGTTAAAAATTAGAGGATTTCGACTGTAAAACAATAACGAAACGCGTGGGGCAGCGACCCCGCGGGGTCCAAGCGGGGTAATTCCAGTTTCGACATGTGCATGTTTGAATAAATTCTGTAAAGAGTTAATTTTTGACTAACATAAATAAATTATATTTACGAATTTTAATAATTATTAAAACTTATCATATTCAGAGTATTCGTCATTCTATACTTGTGATAAAAGATACAGACAATGTTTGTTGTTTCAATTAACGCTTAATTGAGCAGTCGTAGTCGGACGTTGATGACAGTTGATAAACGCAAACATTCCAAAGCACGCGTATCATTCGCCTGATGCAAAGTAGATGTGAAAGATAGAATAAGCGAAAGCGAGTAACTCAATGAGCAGAGGCACTCAAAACCCCAAGACCCCAACATGTGTGATACATTTTACTTAGCTAAAACTTGCGCACGTTCTTCAGGACCTACGTCATTCCTACGCGAACAGTTCTCCTAACTAATCGACAAGCCAGATCATTTACAGGCGGGTGGTCAAGCTATTTTTATTGTAAAAATTGAAGTTCTTCATCAGATCACTTTTTAAAAACTTCATAGTACTAATTGTTTTTTTTTGTTTTCTTATAAATTATTTTAATATATTTTTTTTTTCTCTTCGTAAATAAACGATTCATATAATTTCCGAGAAAACTAACATGATTATTATTCTTGTAAAAACCAATTTTTAATTCAATTTCAATAAAATCTATCAACCAAAAGAATGATCTGGGATGAATTTCACAATCTAAAATTATTTAAGGTAGTCAGATGATTCTGAAAATAACAAGCGATTCAGGGGCATTCAGACAAAATATATACGTAGTTTTATCAACGTCATACCAAGGTCAACGTACCTGTGGACAATCTTTGATATAGTGACCCTTTTTAAAACACAAATGACAGAGATACGTTGACGGTGGTCTTTTGGTAGGTTTTCTGTCAAGTAATCCAAGCTCATTAAAATGTTCTGCAAGGTCACCAATGCTGTCGACTAAACTGCTTCCCAATGGAATGGATCCAGGACTCAGTGAATTTTTTTGCATGTAAGTTTGATGCGTTGAAGCAGTAGGAAAGTTACCCCATATTGTTGGTAATAATTTACTCTGCAACAATTGTTCATAATTCTATTAATATTTGTGATATTTTTGTTTTTTAAATAAATCTATTTTTAAAATTATACATAAAACTGTTATTGTGGATTGATATATTGGTTTTTTAGGCATCATAACTTCTTCCAATTGGAAAGATGATCAAAGCCACTATTAAAATCTTCAAAATGATGAAAATCTCAATCTAAAGTACCTGATCAGAGTGCTGAGTTGGATTTTGATCAGCAATTGCAAGATAAACCCAATTAAGAAGACGAGGAGGATAATGCTGTTGTTGAAGTGTATTTTGGTGGTTGCCAATGTTGAGTGAATTATCTTGAATCTGTAGATGCTGGAGAGGACGTGGATGACAAGCTGCCATGTTTTTTTTTAAACACAAAAATACTAAGCACAAACTTTACTCCTAGTTTTTAACTAAATTTTTTAGGATGAAGAAAAATTGATGAGACATTGAAGAGAGCATGATCTCGATGTTTAAATGAGAATTAACACTCTTATGATGAAAATAAATGCTCTCTCCCCAACTCGGCTCACTTGTAGAGCCGAGTATTAGTCTCTATAACTCACAGGGTTTCTGTTAACACGCTGTTCGTCTGCTGAGATCAACTGTGCCCACTGTGGTACACTGGTACACACGTGCCTGCCATCCTGCCCTCCACTGCACTCTTCGTATATTCTCGGATATGTTCTTGTATACATAGTAAAATAAGTGCGGGAGAATAAACTCAGCTGAAAATGATTACTTCTTGGATCAAGCAACATACTAACGTCTTTGAATATTTTCACTCATAAATTAATTATTTTATTGTTGAAAAGTTTCTATGTATTATTTGAGATTGTTGGTATTCTCAAGATAGTATTTCTTATAAAAAATCATACTGGTTTTAGGTTTAATTATACTAATTAATTATTTAATATTAATATTTTCAAATAAGGAAATATCTTTTTCATTTCAACGTAGTACATTTAAGTGAAATAGTATGAAAAATACCGATTTTTTGTCGCTCATATATAAGTTTCTTTGACACTCCTACACTCTTAGAATATTCTAAGTTGATAAGAGTGCTTTTCTGTTGCCCATTAAAGTCTTAAGTGGGGATGAAACATATGTTCTTCGTCTTTGCATGTTTTCAATGAATAAAAAAACATGTGAAAAAAATAGAGCAAATTAATTGACATTTACTCGCCAATAATATAAAATGTTAATACAATATTAAGATGGTTTAATAAATCATTGATTTTATGTGGAAAAATTTGAATGACTTTTCAAGATAATTTTTCTAAAACAAAATAAATATTCTACAAGTTAATGACAATTGAATCAATATTTTGATTAAAGATAATCTTTTGGAATGTAAAATAACTAAGATTTAGGATTATTTCAAAGAAGAAATACGAGGGAAAAGTTAAATTCATAAACAGGAAATTGTTTGCTTTTTCTATAAATATAATTCAATGAATCGATATCTCTATTCTAAAAAAATTAAGTATTTAACAAACAAAATTTCATAGATTAAAAATATCTCAAAAAAATTATAAATACTTTGTTTTCACCAAGACTTGCGTTGAGTCATTTATCAGAATATCTGGTTGGATAACTTAGAAGAGTATTCAGAACTGTACTTAATTCATTAAATATTTTTTGAAGACGAAATTTCTCTGAAGTAGTTAACATCTAGTATTATGAAATAGAATCCAATAAATTTTTCATCAGCATTATAATATAATAAAAAGGTTTAGTAACAATTTGCAATATCATAATTAAAATTTAACATACTTAAAATATGATATATGTTGATGTATTCTTTTTAATTTAATTTTCATTTGATTCATTTTTTTTCCTTCATTGATTGAAGTTCGATAAATTAATTAATCATTCAGATCCATTTATATAAATGAATGGAAAGCTTTTCAAGTCAGTAAGGCAGTGAAGTATAATAAGCACATGATAGTATCGTGAATATGCTGAAGATGACGCCAATGCCTGATACATTTCTGTGATGCATAAAGTAGAATTGGAATACTATATTTTGCATGGTTTATTATGTGTTATTTTAGTCTGAAAAATCGAATAGGCTAAAAGCTTATCAGTATAAAAACTCGCAACAACTACAGCGAAGTTCTGCATTATGTGCCAATGCCTGCGATAATGTATCAAAAAACAAGATACAAGTTTAAATGTAGAAAGCCATTGAAAGTTATCCAGCAAACCTGTTTTATATTTTCTCTTCTAATATTCTGATCAATACGAAGTGTTGTTTAGAAACATTCAGGGTTGCCATCGGTCATATACCAAGATATTTACATTTCTTGGATTAATAAATTGTAAAAGAAACTTTTGTTGTACGTTAATTCAAAACTTAGATAGAAAATTATTGCTTTCGAAATATTAATACAGTTAATTTATAATATATAATCTAGAATATGACAACTGTCAAATTCTTAAAAGTTTTTTTTAATTTACCTTCTCGTCAGATTCATTCATCAAACATTCGGTAAATAACGTAATTATTGTATTTCAGAATTATAATTATGAAATTTTAATAATTTTTTTTTTTGCAAGGAATGAAGCTGTTATTATCAGTGGAAAACAAATTGCACAGGAAATAAAGAATGATTTGAAAGGCGTCGTAGATTCATGGATAGCATCAGGTAAAAAAAGACCAAGATTAGTAGCTATTTTAGTTGGAAATGATCCTGCAAGTGAAGTTTACGTTGGTAGAAAAGTTAAAGCTGCTACATCTGTTGGTATTCATGCTGAGACCATTTATCTAAATGAAAATATTAAACAGGAAGATTTAATTCAAAGGATTCAAAATCTTAATAAAGATCCAGATGTCGATGGAATTTTGGTTCAGTTGCCATTACCCAAAGGATTCAACGAAAAGGAAGCTTGTCATACAGTGTTACCGCATAAAGATGTGGATGGATTCCATTCAGAAAATTTAGGCAAACTTAGTACTGATAGTGAAGGTTTCGTTCCAGCAACTGCTTTGGCAGTTAGAGAATTGATACTGAGATCTGGAGTCAAAACTATGGGTCGAAATGCTGTTGTTATTGGTAGATCTAAACATGTAGGTCTTCCAACTGCTTTACTGCTTCATGCCAATGGGAAAGGTAATTTTTGTAAATATTTACTTGTTGAAATCTACCTAGCGACGAAATGTATATAATATTTATTATTTTGAATTATAGGTGATACGAGAGCTTTAGATATGACTACAACTATTTGCCATATTCATACGCCTCGAGAGGAGTTGATTAAATTTTCCAGGCTCGCTGATGTTTTAGTTTCTGCGACTGGAGTTCCTGGACTTGTAACTAAAGACATGATTAAGCCAGGAGCTTGTGTAATTGATGTTGGAATTACCCGAGTTGATACTCCTGATGGTAAAACCAAGATTGTTGGAGATGTTGATTATGAGCAGGTTAAACAAGTTGCAGGATTTATTACTCCTGTTCCTGGAGGTGTTGGTCCTATGACTGTTGCAATGTTAATGAAAAATACCTTTTGGGCTGCTGAGAAAAATTATCAAATGAAAAACAGTTTATAAATATGAAAGATATCTAACTTTATAATTTTATACAAAAACGTTTATTACCTACCATATATACTTAAAGTACACAAACTTTATAATTTTTTTGTCAAGTTTTATCAAGTGAATGTACACGTAAATATATTCCAGTATCCATGAGTTCTGTATAACAGAATTTTGAATGTAAAACAAGCATAGATTTATATATTGCGTAGAAAAGATTTAATGTAAGTAAGAATGATTAATAAAATATTTTTTAATTGAAAATAAACATAATATTCTTTGTAGAAAATAGTTGATATCTTTTGATTTCTTTCACTCAAAAGGTTATGAACTTGTGAGAGGTTATGTGTTAAAATTACAGTATATAAAATAGTTTTGATTTCGATATGATTTTACATAAAATTACAGGAGTGCCTTTAAGAGCATCATCTTTTATATTAAATAACATTAAATTTACATTTCAATATAATTATAATTTCAGACAAATAACTCGTAAAATGTCACGTCCAAAGGTTCTCATCACTCGAGGAGATATTCCAGCTTCAGGATACTCTTTATTAAACGAAAAGTATAATGAATATTACTTACTAATTTAATTGATATAATGTAAATTATTAAATTAAATTATTATTATTTCAAATTTTTAGGTGTGACTTGGTAGTATGGAAAAACACATCACCCATTCCTAGAAATGAACTTATTTCCATGATCAAAGGAGTTGATGGTGTTTTTTGTCTTTTGACTGACAAAATAGATGAAGAAGTAATTAATTCAGCTGGTCCTAATTTAAAAGTAGTTGCAACAATGTCAGTTGGATTGGATCATCTTGATTTGAAAACTTTAAAAAATAAAAATATCCATGTTGGATATACTCCGGACGTTTTAACAGATGCAACAGCAGAACTGACTGTAGCATTACTTTTAGCAACATCTCGGAGAATAATTGAAGCTGAAAAAGCTCTTAGAGCGTTAGTATTAATTTATATAAAATTTTTCTACAACAAAAAAAATATATTCGTTTATTTTTGTTAAATACAAATCTTTTTTTGTATAATAGAGGAGAATGGAAAGCTTGGTCACCAATTTGGATGTGTGGACCAGGTCTAGCAGGGTCCACAATTGGAATTGTTGGATTAGGTCGTATTGGAGCTAGAATAGGTGAATATTTAAAACCTTTCCGTACTTCAAGGATTCTATATTCCAGTAGATCTGAGAAATTAGAAGCTGAAAAATTTGGTGGAGAAAAAATGTCATTAGATAAATTGTTAGAAGAAAGTGACTTTGTGATTGTAACTATTGCTTTAACTCCTGAGACAAAAGGAATGTTCAATGCTGAAAAGTTTAAAAAAATGAAGAAAAATGCAATATTTATTAATGTAAGTCGAGGAGAGATAGTCAATCAACCAGATTTAATTGAAGCACTAAAAAACAAGGAAATTAAAGCTGCCGGACTTGATGTTATGACTCCTGAACCTATTCCATTAGATCATGAGTTATTAAAACTTGAAAACTGTGGTAACTTTTTTTCTATTATAATATTAAATAACTCGTAATCAGACTTTCCATTTTAATTTTTCCTTTTCAGTTCTTCTTCCACATATTGGCAGTGCCTCCATTGAAGTTCGAGAACAAATGTCAATAATAACAGCAAATAATATTTTAGCTGTCATCAACGGTAAACCTGATACAATGCCAGCTCCACTAAGATTATAAGCATTATATATTCATCAATGAATTCAATAAATAATAAACTATCTTTTAATTATTTGTATTAAAATAATAATATTGTGTGAATTTTAAATTAATTTGAAAAACGCACTCCCAGCATAATTGACATACCGCGACATCTAACGCGGAGAAAATTATTTATCAAAACGTAATTGCATTTGGGTTGAGAACAGTCGTCTTCAATTCATAATGTTCTGGTTTTAACAAAACATACTGCGCAGTCTTGAATTTCAAATTCGAACATCAAAAAAATGAACAAATTAACACTTTTAAAGTGAGTGTTTTCTAATCTAGTTTACTCAGGAAAGAAAAAAAGAAATGAAATATATGAAATCATGGTTTTTATTCTATTTTTGGTTATATAAATTATTGTACATGTACTTAATTCTCAATCAGATGATAACAAATATTTTAACAACATTAAGTTGATTGTACTTAACCCAAATTCTCGAGTAAGACGTCTAAAAGGTCTCCATTTCATTGGAAATACTTTTCATTGAATCGATAATATCAATGTTTTGTACATTTTTGGTAAGTATTTTGTATTTTCGACAAATTTTTCTTTATTTATTAGTGTTCCAAGGCAACTTAATAGTTTCTACCTAATTATTAACAATCAATTTTTAGAACAGCTTCAACAAAGATTTTTTAATGAATTTCATCAGTTTCATGATATTTAACTTTTATTCCAGTATTGAAATTACAAATAAAGTAAATAGTCATTTCAGACTTCATTATCAAAAATGGAGGTCAAGTTTCATAAATTATTTTGTACTTTATCAAAATCCTGAATACAAAAAAACATTCAACACAATGAAATTCTTACAAAATTATTCACAACACAGTTTTATTTTTTAAGTTATCCAGTGTAGTTGTTTGTCTTGATGAATGGCATTTTTGTAACTGTTGCTTTGTAAGTCTTGCCTCTAACTTCAACCAAAACACCACTACCATTTTTGGAGCATTCCACTGGCACGTATCCCATTGCAATTGGCTTCCCTAAAGTAGGACTTGGTCCACCAGAAGTCACAACTCCAACTTTCTCTCCTGCCAAAGTTAAAATTGGTGCTTTTTCTCGAGCTGGTGGATTTCCAGCATTCAATGTTAATCCAACTCGCTTTCTCTTCACCCCTGATTCTATTTGAGCTAAAATAGTTGCTGCACCTGGAAAATTTCCTTCTTCTCTTCTACGCTTTGCTAAAAAAAAAAGTAATACCGCATGTAAAAAATGTAATTTCAACATTATTTGAAAGAAAATAATCAATGAATTTAACTTTACCAATTAACCAAGTTAGGCCAGCTTCTACTGGAGTTGTATTTTCATCAATATCATGTCCATAAAGACATAGTCCAGCTTCCAATCTACAAAAATGAAATTTTTTCCTGAAATAACATTTATTCTTCTCCATTAACAATAGGCCATAATCATCGATTATTTATCCACCTTAAAGTATCTCTAGCACCTAACCCAGCTAGTTTAACCTCAGGATTTTGTAGTATGCTTTCTACTATGCTTCTAGCATACTTGCTTTTGAATGATATCTCAAATCCATCCTCTCCAGTATATCCACATCTTGAAATTCTGACATTCATCTTGGCAATTTGTGTCTCCAGAGAATTCATAAACTTTAACTTGCTAAGATCAATTTTCACTAAATTTTGGAGAACTTTAGCTGCTGAAGGTCCTTGAAGTGCAACTAGACCTTGTTCCATTGGATCTAAATACTCTAAATGAATTCTTTTTCCTCTTTTTTCAAATTCATCCTGTAAAAATAATTGAAAATGTCATTCTATTGATAACAAATAAACAATAGATGATGTTAATACGATTAAATGTTAAGATATCTTACTTTACGTGCATTAAAAATTTCAATATCTTCATCCCTTCTTCCAGCATTTGATACAACAAAATATCTGTCCTCTCCATCTTTTGTAATAATTAAATCATCTAAAATTCCACCTTCTTCATTAGTGAAAACAGTTAAATGAGATTTACCACAGGGTGATCCTTTCAAATCACATGGGGTAAGGCTTTCGAGAAAATCTCTCGAATCTTTGCCCCATACTATGGTTTGTAGCATGTGTCCTACGTCGAATAATGATGCAAATGTTCTGGTATGGACATGAGATACTGCTATGGCTTCTTTGTACTGCACTGGTAGGAGCCAACCGGCAAAATCTATCATCTTTCCTATCGATTTGATTGAGTAAGCATTAAAATATATTAATAGCTGTATGTGATTCACTCACTTATCTATTAAATAATAACTGACCTTGATGTTCTACATGAAAATCATAAAGGCAAGTTTTTTTGGTTTCAGGTTTAGTTGAAAACAGACATTTTCTGTTTCCTAAAAAAAGATTGAATAGAGTTGATAAAGAATTAATTATTTTTAATATAAAACTAGTAATTCTAGAATGTTCATTATAAAAAAAGATCATAATAATAATGAATTATTTAACTGACCTTGATTTTTCATTTGATTACCATATAGAAAAGTATTTGATGCTCCAAAATACATCGAAAATCCATATTTCGTGTATCTGAATTTTTTTTCCGTGTTATTAGTAAGAATCCTCTGAAGTTGATAAACTTTTGGTGTGTTTGTTTCCGCATTCAGTCGTAATAGATTAGTTCCAAGCCGTAGCATCATCGTTAATAGAATAATAAATGTCAGCTGACTCTAAATTGATTTGTAATGAGGCTCTAGATGATGAGTTTAACATCTAGACTTGTATACTTTCATTTGTAAACTAGAGAGCTGCTTCGTTCGTTTCAACATGTAGCTTAACTCACTCAATACAATCTCAGAATTTACATGCATTCAGATGAGATAACAAAGTCAGTGCTCGATAAACCCAAGTATCTTTTTTTATATCATTTTATGTATATCTTTAATAGGTCGATTTGAATGTATCATGAATTTGATGCCTATGTTTTGTATTAAAAGATCTAATAAGAAAATTATTATTGAAACAAAAATATCACATATTCATTTTTATTGACATTGATGTTTGATTGAGCAATAGAAATTGGCTAATTCTTATACTGGAATATTACTTTTAATTTTCTATTTGGAAAGTGATTTAATGCTGTAATTATTGTTGATAAATTGTAATCATGAAATTAATTACCAATGTATTAAATTATTTTTATAGAGAAAATTCGATTAAATTCGAAATTTGAACAAACACAAATATTCATTGATGGAATGAGTTATGATAATGAATTGTTTTTAGTAGTAATACTTATCTGTAAAATAATAATAATATAGAAAAGAGATTTTTGAGTGAAATGTTTTCTTTGTTTATTAATAATCATTAGTATTATTATTATTATAAGTAAAGTTTTTAGGCACCTAATTCAAAGAATTTTGTTTACACAGGAGGGATGTGGACATGATTCACTGTAACTTCGAATGCTTATTCAATTTTTATTGTACCACGTAATAATAATGATTCGTAATATTTGATCGCAATAGTCATTATCATTTTATTTTATAATAATGACAATCGTGATAATAATGACAATAATAAATGTTAATAATAATGACAATAGTAATAGTTTTTTTGTTATTTTTTTCTTTTAATGATAATCAATAAAATTTGTGAGGCAAAAACGCTGTTTTGATAAAAAAAATTTTTTTGTTATTTTGTTAATAATTTTTGTCTTTTTTTTGCTAAATATTTTTTTCTAGTTTAATAGCAGCGTCGTTGTCTCCACAAATGTGGGGGAAAAATAAAAAAATAGTTGAAAAGTAGAACGATAGAAAACATTTAGAATTGTAAAACTGAAACAATTCGGAACGAAGTTAGTATTTTTGTTATTTTTTATCATTTCAAATGAATTTGTTCGTACATTTTTGTTTTCGCTTTTTTTATTGCCGCGTTTCTAAAGATTTTGTTATTTATCATTTACCACGTGTTTATTTTGTTTAATGCAATTTTTGCCGTTTTTTATTTTTTAAATACCTTTTTTCCCTTTTAGTATCATAAAGGATCTTGTGTTTATATAATTAATGCAAAATATTCCTACAGTCCGACGAATATGTGCTTTAGTCGTTCTTTAAAACTCGATGCTTTTCTTTTTACATTTTTTTCATCAGCCATTCACACTTGAAAAAATGAAAATTAATGTTTTTTTTTCTTTAATTTAACGAATACTGCTAAAGAAAATGATTAAATATTAATATTTTATTGTTAAAAACAAAACTGATAAAGGATGAAGGAACAAGGATTAGCGTCCGTAGGTCGGCAGTTGCTATGTAGTCACAGTGGTATAAATTTACATAAATCATTTGATTATTTATTATTCATTATGCATTGCCTCAAGTTTTTATAAGACTTTATAGAAGAAAGGACCTACGGACGCCAGTAGTTAGCGAATGTGTGAAAGAGAAATGTCATCGGGTTATTTTTTTAAATTTCCAATCGTTAGATTAATTTTGTTTTGGATTTTTGTATTTTTTTTTTTTTTTGCATGAAAGTACACTTGGATTTGATAAAAATCATTTTGTTTAATAATTTTCTGTCTTATTTTATTCAAATTTGTACGTAATAAAAAATGTCTACAATAATCTTCTTTTTGAAAGATTTCTTGAACTTCTTTGTTCTTCAGAAAATTAAAAATAAAAAAGATTTTTATCACAGCCGGAGTGACTAAAGCGAAAACGTACATTTTCTTCAATTTTTTCATTTTTATTTTTCCATTGTTGAAATGTATTTTTTCTAAATATTCAGTTATTAAAAAGAATAAGAAGAAACATATTTTATCACGGTTTATCGTCTCATTATACAGTAGTCATTACAAAAACAAAAAAAATGTTAAAACTATTTTTATTCCTCACAAAATTTCACCGATATTTTGTTTAAATTTCCTTTTTCACCCATTTGTTCCTACAATTCTCGATCGGGTTTATTTTTATATTTGTTTTTTTTTTTGAGAAAAGTTTATAGGGAACGCTCCTGTCAACATACAATGTACAATGATTACACCGGAAGTGAAAGCTTCCGTTAAATATTTATCGATAATTCATAATTTTTTTTTTGCCTAAAATTGTCATTTCCATTCTTATTAATTAAAGCCTTAACTATACATAATCACGACTCGAATACATTATATCATCACTTCCGTATATAGATACAATTTTTTTCACTCGTTTTGCTTTACAGTTAATTATTACAACTCACAAGTAATTATTTTTTAATTTACTTTTAATAAATCGTTAGGTCGTCGTCATCGTCACATAAATATTAACGTGTAATAATTTATAAAATGAAAATAGGTACAATTTTGGACGCTCTTTTTTTAAAGATTGTTTCATGTTTTTAAATATTTCATCATTATTCAAAAAGATGCTCCGAAATTTTAATTTTTCACCCTAATAATGCCCATCGATTGCGGTTCTAGTCCACTTGGTAGTAAAATTTTGTTTCTTTCGCTCATACATTCATACACTCTCAAAATTGTATTTTTTTCTTAAATCTTCCATACATTCTTATATCAACAAATTACTAGTCATGAATAAACATTCTTTTAATTTCTAAGATTCTAAATTTAATTTAACCCCATTTATTCTACAGAAACGTTATCTCCTCTACTTGAAATGCATCGTTAAATCTTAATTTCTACAAAAATTTTTATTCCAATATTTTTATGTACAAAGAATTACTTTTGTTTATTCATTTTAGCATTTCAAGTGATCCTAGGTTTTTTTTCCATTTTTTTTATTTACATTAATTTCTCACATTCACTATCGCAAAATACAAAACGCGATAGGAACTATGAAGAAAATTAGAATTTATTATAATTTTTAATTGTTTTCCTTATTTTTTCCTGAACCAAATCATAAATACTTTAATGTATTATAAGAATTACAATTTTATGATTCAGTTTTAAACAAAGAAATCAATTAAAAAATTATTCAAGAAGAAAACGTTCCTTTGTAGAAATAAAGAGGTTAAAATTTTTTTGTCAGCATTAAAAATCTCACATCATTAGTTATTTCTAATTCTACGCAATGACAGTCGCTTGGGTTATTTTTTATTTTTGTTTCATCATTCTTTCTTACTCTCATTCCATCATTATTTGTCATTATTTTTAACCAAATGATTGATTCATTAGCCTAAACATTGCCTAGTAGTTTTCATTAACGTCCTTATTTTTTTATTTGCCTTCAACCTTTAATTTTCAGGAGTACCTATTTACAAATTTAACATACATATATACGGTCCTGGGAACTGTCCGAATTTCGAATAGTCCATTTTTTACTTATTTATTTATTCCAAAGATATTTTTAAGAGGAAAATATAAATATTTAAATATTCCTCCTACCGAAATTCTCATTCAGTATCCATAAATGGATCGTGATAATATGGTTTTCATTTTTTTTTTTTGGAGAAAATTTTCCACTTTAATTAATTGTAGAATTGCAAAAATAATTTAATTATAAAAATTTATTAACTTTAAAAGAATGGAAAATTTTTTCTTTTTTTTATTATAAATTAATTATAAATTAATCAATAAAAAATCTAATTTTTGCAATCAACTGTTTCGAAATTGCACATATTTATGACTCTTCTTTTTACATATTTATTCATTTAATTACAACAATATTATTGTTTAATTCAATGTATAATGAGACGCTGTTTCGAAACACTTGATAACATTTGTTTAGAAAAAACCATTTACAAACAAATTATTACAAAAATCCATACCTGCAACTATTTAATAGGCAATAATAGCGTTTAATAATATCAACTAATAGTAATTAATTATAAGTCGTCAATTATCGGGAGTTGGAGCATATTTTTTGTATAAGTTTTTCACATTATTACTTTTAAGATAATAATTTTTTTATTCATAAATATTTAAGTTGTCTTTTTTTATTTACTATCTAAAAGGAATTTTTATTTTCATCAAAATGCGATGTGAAATCTACCCGATAATTCAAAATAAAAACATAAAATAATGGGATTAACAGTATTTTATTTATTTAAATGCACGTGGTTCCTAAATTCCGTGTGACAATCTCCAGCGTATTTTAGAGATGTTTTTTTTAAATAAATCATTTCATTTCTTTATCTTCTATTAATTTATTTTAATAATTATTCATTTTATTAATTTATCATACTTTTTAATCTTTCAGCATATTCCTTTCAACGAAATAAATTTATTTTGTCTTTGTAAAGACACACGAAACTAGACATATCACATCTAGTAACAAAAATACATGCAAACAAAGATGAAGAACAACACGGTAAGTTTTTTGTCTACAAATGTAATAAAGACAATAAAAATAATGTAGAATACCAATAAACGTAATAATAATAACTATAATAATAGAAATAATTAATAATAATAATAATAGTAATTAATTAATAATAATAATAATCATTATAATAAAAACTAAGGTACTTAGTTATAAAATTAGCGTTTCAATAGTGGTAATTGCTAATATACTCGTAGTCGTAGCAGTAGTGGCAGCAGACTGCGTATTATTATTAAATAATAAAAATTTTTTAATTCATTTAATCATCTTCCAAACATAAGATTTGCAAAAAATAGAAAAATTTATTATTTTATTTTACATCATTTATAATTAATCATTGAACGCAATAAGTTTAAATAACATTTTTCGCGTGATAATTTAATATTAAAATTTCTTCAATTAAAACATTAGTTTCTGTTGTTATTACTAGCTTGCTTTATCATTTTTTTAAACCAATTCTGACTAGCAAACATAATTCGATGAATTTGTACACCGATAATCTCACGTTTAAGGACTTTAATATTTAATATTTAATGGCAAACTTTTACTAATTCTACTAGTACGTTTTTCCTCGTTTTAAATTGATTTGATTGTAAAAATTAAATTACACATACGCTAAAGTCTAAAAAAGTTTTATTAATTGTGTTTTACTTAACTTATTAAAATAAAAATAGAGTATTAATTTTAAAAAATTAATAATTAATGACAAGTTTCTCCTTCTGCTCCAACTTCAACTTCAACTACACAGTAACAAACTATTTTATTTTTCCCATTTAAACTAGTTACTCAAGCTTTTAAATTCAACTATTATATAAATAAAGAAAATGAAAAATATATTTTATTCAAACATTCAGTCATTGTTTTCGCGAAAACGCGTTTTTTAGTTTATTTTATTAAATATTATTTTATTATTTTTTTTTTTTTATTAAAAAACACGTTTCGTAAAAATCTTAAACGTCAACAATATACGTATTAAAAATTATTCTACTTGAGGGAGTGAAAAAATTACGCCGCAGTTGGTAAGGCTTAAAAACTAGTATAATAAAAATAACGGAGGCGAGTAGGAAAAAATTTATGTTCCTTTTACGTTTTCGTCATTACGTATAGATTATTTTTCACGTGAAATTGAAATAATTATATCTAACTCATTAAAATAAACAAATAATATTAATAACCATAATATTTACGATAACATAATGATAAAAATAATAATGAAATAAAGGGATTATCAAGAGTTAGAACACTGAACATTTTGAAATGTATTTTTTCTAGTGAATTTTAATTAAAATAAACAAAAATTTATTATTATCTAGAAAATACGCTTTCAATTGTCATAATTTAGTATAATCATTGTATATCGCAAGTCAACCCCGGTATCGAGTCAGCGAAAAAATGAAAGTCCATTGGTTGCACTGTTCCGTAATTTTTTATTATTTTTTCGATGTAATTTTGAATGATTTTCAAATTGTAATATTTATTACGGAAGTAAGATAAAAAATCGGTGATAATGAGCAGACCATAAGGACTACATTCGCGCCTGGAAGCGTGGGACGACGTACAAAAGAACAACCGAAGCTTCAAAGATTCATTCGCACCGTATACATCCATTTGAAGAGTGTTATGCTTTTTTTTACACTTTTATTATTATTATTTTTTTGCTTATTACAAGGATCGACTTGTCGAGTTCGACCGCCGATTTTTTCATTCAACGGCTCGAGAACGACGTAACGAAAAGAGGCTGTTTTGTCAACGCGGATTTTCATATTTTATTCTTCATCCCGTAAGCTGATAATTATGAAAAACCAAGCTTTACCATTTTTGTACATTACATCGATTAATTATTTTTTTAATTTATTCACTTTATCAGCATAATAAATAAGTACCGATTTCGCCTTTTATGGCTTTGTACCGTTTTTGACTAGAATTAAATTCGAATTGTATTCTTTTTATTAAACTAATTATCTTCATATATTTTCGATTTATTGATTGGTAAAGGTTGTTTGTTTATTTATTTATAGCTTGCGGGATCGAAAAGTGCGTCGGTGTAATTTGCCCAAAAGGGGACTTCGACCAAACTTAATCGATACCATTAATTATCATATCTAATATTTTGCAACATATCTTCCAATTATCTTTGAATCAGGATATGGATATCATATGTAGCAAAAAAGATATGATGAAAAATTAACAATAACCTGCGCTGTGTTAATGGTAAATATAACTGTACGTAAAAGTCTGAAGATCAGAAACTTAACGTTCGCAATTCGGAGTTTATAATTATAAATTATCTGTCATAAGTTATTTATAATGTTTTATTGTATTCATTTTTATTATTTGATTCATCTAAATTTCATTCGAAAATAGAATAACAATTTATTAGAAATTTATGTAAGATTTTATGATTGCCCAACAATTTCAATTTTGATTAAATATGACAGATAATTTCGCTTATTAACTCTCAACAAAAAAAAAGATTAAAAACTTCGCGAACGAACTTGAACAACGCGTATGTGAAACTTGATTATGGGGAATTTCTTGAGCTTTTTTTTTTTTATTAAATACAATTTAATTTTTTTACTGTTTTCTGAGGGGATAATTATTTAGTAACCTGTATTTATTTTTCACCTGTGGGAAAGATGTCTGGTGGATATTTTGTGATAGGGAAGTTTGTATTGTGTTAAAGCAAATGCCATAAGTGAAGTTAACTTAAGGTTGCACTCGAAATACTAATGAAAAATTTTCTTAGGGGAATACCTGAGTGCTTGACGGGCCATTTTGTCCTTTTTATGACTAAAACTTGAAATACAAATAAATCATCATAACGCTGTTATTAACAATAAATTCGAGTGAATTTATTGGACAGTTGCTAAGGAGATTTTTTGTAATATCAGCTAGTCAATGTCAGAATGTCGTCAAGCAATCAAGGTGTCTTTCGATTCGTATCCGAGTCCCAAATCATAATTTATACCCTAGTGAATGCCTCTGCGATTAATGACACGATGTTAATGACCATCGTGTTTTTGCTTACAATCTAAACCGGATAACGATAATTAATTATATGTGGCTGCATTATGCATTCTGTAAGGATTATTATGTAGTTTACGTCAAAAATTGACAATGTGAACTGTTGGTTTAAGATGGGGGTGGGCATACGGTTATATATTTTTATGTTTAAATATGGTTGCTTTTTTCTCACTTTACCATACAATCGCATCATCGTCTTCATTATTATCATCATCTATTGTTTAATTCGATTATACAATTGCATTTACTTGTCATTTTCAGCTAAACTACAAACACTTAATACATTTAGTTTTATTTAAAGAATTTGCTCGATATTTTATATGCTGACCCAAGAATTATATAATTTTTTTTTCTTTTAAATATATTATATATTATCATATTCAGAATAGGAAGACTTTTTAAAAGGTAAGACATTATTTTATTGTCTAAAAAAATTTATCTTACTTTTAAATGGATTTTTAATTATTAGCCAAAATTTATTTGAAAAAAAATAGGAAATTTATTTATTAAAATTTGTATATTTATTAAATAAATTGCAGCATACAACGAGCAATAATGGAAAAAGACGACTTGCGTACTTTTTTTTTATATCTTGTTGTTTATTCCTTACTTACTTGTAACTGTTTAATTGCGGTACACCTGTAATTACTGTACTACTATTGTATGCATTCTACTATTTGCTGAGTTATACTTGAGAAATTGTATTTCACTGTAACAAAAAGTAATAACCCTGACAGAGACATCCACTTAGCGGTTATAATATTGTTTTCAACTATTTTTATTTTTATTTAAAAAGTATTCCAGAACGATTTTATTTATCATATCAGAAGATAGATATTTTAATTATTATTGTAAGAAATTTCTTTTTTTATCTTATTGTTGTTTGAAGAATACCAAAATGATGAAATATTTTTGATAGTGATCCGGTCTTACACCTCGGATACGCATACGTAAGACTAATTTAGGGACTTGGAGGGACATAAAATCAACATATTCCCGTGAACAAAAGCTCGGAGAATATTTCGAAAAATCAGTGGCCTGTAATGAAGCGACTTTTATTGATGACAATAGCAGTTGCTTCATTTGCAGGCCGCGCGATGAGATTGAGCGTTGAATGTCAAAATTGTCACTGTTAATTTTTAACAATCAATTGATGTTTTAAAATATTGATCATTAATAGAGATATTCAATCAAACCATTCAGTGGATGAACATTGAGGACAATTCGCTCGCACTCATCGCCTTAACAACTATGACTCTCGATTATATAGTGGACATTTAAACAACTTATTCCGGTTTATAATCACGGAGGCTCGGTCGAGATCGAATCGTGAAAACGTATTCGCTGCCGAGGCGCTCGCACTGCTATAGACTGTCGGTTTTCATATGCTGCGCACTTACGGTTTAAAAACACACGGCATACAATTTCGGTTATACCTCAGATCACCATTGAAATAATCCAAGATGCCCCTATTTGTATAGCCATATATTCAGATAGTAAGATTATTTCATTAAAAAATTAAAACCCGTTGGAAAAACAAACATACATTGTTCATATTTTTTTTTATCTTATTGTTTCTTTCGTTCGCTTTTAGCCTAAAACAATGGCTCTCTAAGCCGTTGCTCTTAAGTCCAGTTTAGATAGAAAATGGCAATGTTTTAGTCAGATTTTACAAACTCGTTTAACTAGTTAATGAATAACTTCTTTCAATAGTTAATATATCATTTGCCATTGGTTATTTTGTCATATCCGGGTTTAATATTATCATAAATCGGTAACGAGCGCATGGTTACAACTCGAGTACATCCAATATGTCCTCGGTACTGCATCCAAACGTATGCCAAAGGCCGCGAATTCCCGATTATTTTACTAAATCGTAAGTTTATTTTTCTCTAAATAAACTTTCGCAGACACTTGACTTAAAATTGATACAATCGTAACGTTATTATTATAATAACATTTTGGAAATGAAATATTGTTCAAATATAAATTGGAAAATAAAGACGAGAATGTTTCCGAATTTTACGTTTTTTTTTCTTTGTTAAAATGTGTGTAATTTTGAATAATTTTCCCTCGTGTTTCCGTAATTTATCGAAAGGTATTTCGGCAATTTACAAAATCAATTGGCTTTACATATCCGTAGTGTGTATTTGTGTACATTTGAGTAATAAGTGTAATTGTAATTATTTTTTTCCAAGTGTAAAATGATGTGTGTGTAATATTTGTGAGGCTCACACAACTTTAGTGATTTATTTCAATAAGAAATAAATACGAAAAATGTGTGTCCCCGTGTATGAGAAGTGTGTTTCCGAACGCGCACGGGAGGGCACGCTCCGAGAACCAGGGCATAATAGAGTCCATTCATGAAGTGGGCAACAAACACGAATGGAAACTACTTTTAACTGTGTCTTTCTGTATCAATTATGAATTGTCACTTAAGATGTCTGTATCATTGTGAATATATTTTAGATATTTCAATTATTTATCTATATTTGTTGTCTTAGTTTTGTTGGACCAATTTACCGCATCAACAATTGCGGATTTGCATTTTAATCAAGATCGAGTCGTATTTGTGAATGTGTATGCACTGGGAGTATACACCAGCGCATCCGGGCTATGGCATTTTTTTAGTTATAAACATTTAGCAATTTACATGAAGAGATTAAGATTATGATTGGCGGGGTTAACTCAACAACCTTTTAGACTTCATACAGATTTCAACGAGACTTGATCATATTTAACGCAGAAAATAATTCATCAATATTTTTGTATCAATTCTCTGCGTTCACGCGTTACCACCTGAAATCAGGGGTTCTAAACTTTTTGTGGTTTTTATTTTTCAAGAGACTTACATATTGGATTGTATTTAAATAAACCTTCATTACATTCTTTCTGTCTCTCTTATCAGTCTGTGAATCTTGAAGAGGCCGCGCTATCAACCCCCTTATGAGTTACGGGCATATGTAAATCAATATATTTGTAAATTATTTTTTTTTGTTTTTTTTTTAACGTGGCGTAACCGTCACGTCATTTTTTTTTATCTTTCTTCGATTACAGAACATACACTACAAGCTATTGTACCTGTGGGATTTTTTTGAATTAATAATTTTTATATTCTCATTTTTTTTTTTTTACTTTTAATTAAATTGAAATATTTTACATTTTCGCGGGGCACGCGTCGGCGCCTTGGGATATTTTTTTCTGGGGTTCATTTTATTGATTTTTGTATGATTACATATTTTTTTTTATTAATCTTATAAAGATGATTTTATTTGAAATATCAAAGAAATCTTAAGATTTACTACGAAACCTCAGAAAATCGACCCTCGGCGCACGGCAGGATGCACCGGGCTAACTTCTGTCAACTGTCAATCGTTCCATGGCTTTGTGTGGTCATGAAGGATTTACGGCGTGCAGGTGTTTTTTAATTGTTTATTGTTTTGATGTTGTTTTAAATCTTTTAGGTATTTGTGGTTGATGTTTTGTTTGTTAACACGTTTTAAAATTTTTGATATTTCTAACTGCTCTCTGGGACCGATAAAACGTAATTTTAATCAATTCAGAGTGCTAAAAAATTAATTATTTTCTATTTCCCTTCCTCATAGAACATGACTAATCATTTTCACTATTCAAACTCTCATTCCAAAGCTCGAAAAAAAACTAAAAATTAATTTAATTTATCACAATCAATCATTTTTTATTAACTTTTCGTTTTTATTTGTCTTGATGGAAATATTGGAAGGGTTTTGGATGATTCGTGTATGAAAAAATCAAAATTAAATAAAAATTCACAATAATTGAAAATAAAAAGAATCTGATGCAGAAAAAGAAAGAATTGATTATGAAATAAAAATATTGGTCCCTATCCTGATAAAAAAAAGGCCAGTCGTGCCACATTAGTGCGTATTAAGGTGTGTGAATGTGTAAAATTCATTTGAAGGCTTAAATCTATCCTATTCTGTACAATTCATCGCAATGCCGTATTAATTTGTATTTTTTTTCAATTAGTGTGCGTGTGTGTTTGTGTCTTCCGAAAAAGAAAGAGGAAAACTTGTCTGTCGGTACATATATGTGCGCCGATTGACGAACATAAAGCTCGAATTCCATGAAAAAGTATTATGTTGGTTGCGTGAATGGGGGTATGCACCCATTCTAACGCTTTAGGTATTTACACTGATAAACTAACCCTATTTTGCATTATGCTTTATGCATTACTCGTTCAACTGCTCGTTCTGCGGTTTATCCTGAGGTGTATTTACATCAATAACGGAAATTCGGATGAAAAACACTCTGTAACGAAAAATTCTTGGGAAGAGAACTGGAGAATCATCTAGGTTGTTAGAAATCGATCAAACTTAGCATTTAAAATTCATTCTTTCCAAAACGTTTGAAAATTTATCATTGTATTTTTTTATAAAACTTCTATCGAAATTTTATTATTTTCAATTTATCAAATTGTTGCTAATTTTTTGATGAAATGATTTATTTGAATTTAATAAGCCAAGTTTGAGAGACCCAACGATCTAGATGTAAACTGTAGCTTTGACGATGAATCCTCGGCATTTCTTATCTCATTCGGATAGTGAGAAGCCTTAGGTGTTCTCATATGTTTCAACAAAGATGATGTTACTTTTTTTGTAGTATAAATTTCGTTTTTCAACGATTTTTGTCCATAGTAAGGCTACACGATTGAAAACATGAGAGGAACATAAACAGCAAAAAATTCATTTGAAAAAGTCTCTTTCTCTCGATGTATTTTTTTTTACGTACCTACGTAGGAAGGAGTAAAGTGATACGTTTTAATTCTGGCCAAGATGCGATATGATATTTTATAAAAATAATCAATATGAAAAAATAATAATATTTGTTAAAATACATTAAAGATTTAAGAACGGGTAGAAGAAGGAATTTTTTGTATTTTTTTCGGCAGAACGAAATTAGCTTCCATTCATTCCACACTCTTCAGTCTGCGATTGATTTTTTTTATCGATTCAATTAATTACATTAAAAGAAAGTAAAAAGAAGATAAGAATATCAGAAAAAAAATATTTTTAATAAATATTGTCATAGATTTAATGTTACGCTTTCGTTAAAGCCACTTCTTTATTACTTTTTTTTTTTTGATAATTTTTCAACAAGTCTGCGGTCATTAAGTCGTAAAAAGAGTTAACGTCAAATAAAAAAGTATATAAAACAATTTTGCATTAATATTTCATCAATTTTTGTTCCCCATATTGAGAGCACGAATGACCAATCACCATTATAATAATAATGTAACGCGCCATTTAATCACACCGCGGCAATATTTAAAATATTACTTCGTCTTCATCATATTATACTTTATTTTTTATTTTTCTCCCACTCGATTCTTCCCTTTTTTTATTTTACTTTATCTTTTTGCTTAATATTGCGAGAACGTAACGATATTTATATTGCAAAGTTTAAAAGATTCGAAACGACGCAAAAATTGTTACGTGTTTACCCACTTCGGAAATAAAAAAATATTTCGCTTATTAACGATCACAGGACCTCAGATTACCTCAAGCACACAAGATTCTAAATTTCAGTCTCTCCTTCATACTTTATTTTTTTGCACTCATAAAAAATGTACACGAATATTTATGCAAAAATAATGAATTTGATTCAAAAATAATGCATTCAAGCAATCGCACTCATACATTTATGCAATCACACATTCAAAATTGTCGCATGGATATTCGTGTACACTCACATACATACTCTGACCTATCTTTAATCCTAAATTTCATAAACCCTATATTCAATTATTTATAATATTTATATATAATATATATTTATAATATTTAGCATTTAGTTTTTTTATCTCTCTGATTTTTTACGAAAAAAAACTGTCACTTGCATTGCGCATTGTGTTTAGTTTTTTTTTCGTTTTCCTCATATTGTATTGTATATATAATATATATAATATAACTGTTTGTAATAATTATATTTTGTTTGTTCGTCTTACGTACTAATAGTTTTTGTGCCACGCCAAGCACACATTTATTTGTTATTAATTATCAATGTATTACACATTATAATTAATGTGTATAATCCGCGCGCGTATAATAATTGTGTTATGTATTGTGTATGTGTACTATTTATAAAGTGTAAACAAGTGTATATTGATTATAATTCAGTCGATACGTCTGTCAGAGCAATCTGTCCGTTAATTGCATATTTTCTTGCGTTATTCATTTTTTTTAAAATCCTTGTAACTAATCATTTACATTAAAGTCTTTATGCAAGACAAGTTTAAAAATTATTCTTTCATTATTAATTATTTATATTTATATTTAAGAAATCTTAAGTTTTTAATTTTTTATTTTCAGTCATCACCAAGAGTCAGAGGATTCGCCCGTTACATCCCCTTGATCTTGGTGTAGACTCTTGTACTAAAACCATAGTACCTTGCAAGTGTGAGTTAGCATTTATGGCACGTTTTCCGGCGTCAAGTGTTTCTCTATTGGTGAGTACTTTAAGAAAATTTATCTTTCGATTGGTATCTTTTTTTTTTTGTCAAAATAGGAAAACACTGCACCGTACAACGACAATATAGAAAATTTGCGAACTTATAGGCTAAATTCCTAAGCCGGAAGACAAGCCAATTCGCGATGAGTTTTTGCTAATTTATATAACATTAGATATTGTCCAATTGTTTAAAAAATGACTCTTACTGCTGAGACAGCGAGTGATTGTGATGCTGACCGCACTTGGGTGTGAGAATTAGAAGTATGAAGAAGTTTTTACGTGCTCTCACCGGCCGTCATGTCGTCGGCCTTCCTCTTCATACCTCTGTCCTCAAGATGCACCGATGTTCCTTGATCGTTCATTGGTGTAGAGCGCTGATGGTGTTGCAGCTGATGATGGAGTAGCTGTTGCTGTTGCTGTTGTTGATGCATGTGATCGCGCTCTGCTTGTAAGGACGTCTCGTTAGCCCAAGGGGTCCACTCGTCTCAGTAGTAACTGAACTTTCATGGTTGTTGATTGTTCTGCTGGTTAACAACGTGCTGGAAGGTTAACCCCAACGCACGAGGATCGGTGTGTAGTCTCAGCGCTTGCTCTAACCGCTGTTCCTGCAGTCGCAACGCCTCCCCTGATGATGGAATCAGGCTAGCGGTTAGTCGAACGCGCTTGTTGGATTGCAAGTCGTCGCCGAGGCTCCTCATCATCTGCGTCGACTTACCTATGTCTGGTGATATACTCTCAGGTTGGGACAGCTGCTGATTCGCGTGGTGGCCAGGCATCCCGGACGCACCACCTCCATTGTGCTGTCCCAAGTGATGTCTCATGTCACCTCCTACCGCAGAACTCGCTGCCGCTGCTGCGGCTTGTGATACCTAAAAAGATTATACATTATCAACAATAGTACGTTACGATTTCAATTGAATTTTTAGTAGTTGTTTAACGCAAGTTACCGCGAGTCTTAGTGCAGCTTCTGCTTGAGATCGTAGTAATGCTTCAGCTTGATGCATCCTTAGCGCTTGTTCAGAATTACCAGTTTGAACACCTTGTTGTTGAGGACCTGTCGATCCTTGAGCACTTCCACTCATGTCACCATTATTGCCCATTCTCATCGCTGCTGCTAATGACGCTACATCTACTGGAGATAGATTTGGAGATACTGAATTTTGAAGACCTTTCAAAGTATACAATATTGAATTAGACAATTTTATTTTTTTTAATTATTCAACGGAATAACTTTTATCCTGCAACTCACCTGCTTGAACGGCTGCTGCCATCACAGCCATTCTTTGTTGTTGCGACTGCATTTCATCGTGATACTGTTGAGCAGTAGGTTGACTTCCTGCTCTAAGCATTTCACTAAGTTTGTTGCCGCTTGGTCCCGGCGATGCCATATTGTTGTTGTTGTTATTGTTGTTATTATTCAGTAAACCGGTGCCTGCACAAAAATCTGCTCTCGTGAGTTAGGTCTTGAAAATTACTGAGCTCTTAAAGCTAATATACATATAAATATATATTGATCATAATTGAGTGATGTTGAAATCGTAGAAAAATGTTGAAGATATTCATAAAAATATGGAGTATAATTCTACAATTGTATGAGTTATAATGTCCCACCCTCTGGTCCCCATGTTCTGGATGTTTGGAGTATCATCATATAAGGGATGATTGTGTGATGGAGGATATAGAATTTTAACTGAGATAGGAAGCGTACCAGGTTCACTACCGGCCGAAGACAGTCTTCCATTGCCACTACTGCTGTCCGAATGAGCTGACGGCGAGGGGCACATTGGTGGCTGCTGTAAGTTCTGCGGTCCTCCCGACTGACTCGTCAACACACCCAAGCCCGCTCCTGAACAGCCGAGAGAACGTCAGTCAGACCGTTGTGTAAATTAATGATTGATCAGGAGTTAGGATTCGTCAATAAGAGGGGAGATTTTCATCTATCTAGGGGATCCAAGAAGGAAGGACCTTAGGATAACCTTACCTAAACTCGAACCAGCCAGAAGCTCTCTTTCACGTCTTTCAGCAGCAGCTCGACTTAGAACATACTGCGCTGCAAATTGATGTTTTGGATCCATCCTCATGTGTTCCATATGACTCAGAAGACCTTAAGAAACATAAAAAATTTACATGTCATTGATTGAAAACTAGCTTTGATATAATTTAGTCTTTTTTCGTCGAAATCATTGAACTTACCGCTTTCGTGGGTGTAAACCGCTTGACAAACGGAACACGGCCACATCCTGAGGTTCGTGCTGAGTTGACTAGTTTCAGGATGACAGGCAAGATGCTTTCTGAGGCTGCCTTCATTGACGTAGTGCTTCCCGCAGACTGGACATGGATGGTTGGCGGTCCTTCGCTTCGCTAGGTAAACCCCGGCAACGGAGGTGGGGCAGTCAGCGGGGGGAACAATAGTACGACACAATGTCGAGGTCAATGCCAAGCAGGATAAAGCACCCCAAAGAGTACAAAGAAGCTTATCTTATACATACTCTCCCTTCTCAATCATTCCCACAAATTTCCTTTGACTTATTATCATTCATTTGATTATAATTACTGATTGTCTTATAATGTTAACCACATTCATTCATGACACACAACGTGATAATCCTGAAGCACCAAGTCAAGGATTAGTGGCTTGAGTTAGTCTCCAAAAGTATCGATGCCAAAGAGTAAGACACGTATGCCCGCGCCAAAGCGAGTCGGGAATATGTGAGTTACTTTACTCTTCCCTTTATATAATTTCCATCTCCCTTTGTCTCAAAATAGTGTTAATAATTTAAAAAATGGAATACCAATGAGACAAAGTGAGACTTGTACGATTCATTGATACTTACTGGCAACTCCAGAAGCATTCGGGTCCTTGTGGGTGATCTTCATATGCTCCATTAGTGCTTCACCGCCTAGGAAGAGCTTGTGACAGATGGGACAGCTCGTTGCATTGGGCCCGCCGATGAGGCCGGCGTGTTGCTGGAACACAACACGCTGTTGCAACTCCTTTTTTTGTGACGGTGACCAGAAGAAGACGGCCAAGAAGCAGCCGAGGAATTCGCGGACACCGGAAGAGCCACCGCGATATAAACGAGCCCAGGAGTGTGTGTTTTGGTACCAGAAGCAGCAGGACAGGCGCGCACAGAACAGAACGATACCAAAGTGTGAAAGATAAGGCATTTTACCCATTTCTTTTCCTGTTTTTGCCGCCACCAGTTCACTACGCTTTGCATGGGATTAAGGATAGTGTTATTCACCGAGAGAAAAGATAGCTAAATTTTTTCTCTTGATGTCGTTATTGTTTAGGGACTGCTATTGATGAATTTTATTTTGAAGGGTAATGAGGTATTGATGGGAATCCGCGGGAGCTAATTCGGAATGGAAAATGGATTAAGCGAAGCCAGTGTAAATAGCAAGACCAGAGCAAAAAGATCGGTAATGAACCTTTAGGACCTGTGTAAGTCTTGTGAGTGGGTGGTCTGAAGCTTGGACATCACAGCGTTGCCAGATATCTACGGTCTCGAGGTCTTATCAAAGAAACAACATTCAGATGAGCAGATAAAATCCATCGAGTAGCTAAACAGCTGAATACTATCATTGATCAGTTTTTTAACGATTAATTTTTTGTGAGTTGAATTTTTTAAAATGTCATTTGATGTATTTAAATTACTGCATATCCAAGCCTACATTGAACTTTCAAGGTCTAAATATACTGATCTGTCTTGTTCTGGTTCTTGTTATACTATTTGAGATTGGTAAAGGGTTTTTGTCAGTCTATAATAGAGTGGATTCTTTATGAGAGATAGAAAGATGATAGTTAATGCAATGCATAGATCCAATGATCGGCTGCAAAAGTGGTTATTAACCAACTATATAATTATAACCATTACTTATAAAACCAACAATCAAATCAGACGTCCTTATTGTCATTATCATCATCAATCATCAACCTCTCTCTCGCGATTATTGACGCACGCTTTAGAGGCTACCGTGAGAGAATTATCAAAGAGTTGAATCGTGGAATGAAAAATAAAAACGGGAGCCTAAAGTTAAAATATCTCGTAACTTAAAGGATGATGTTTGATGAGTCAAAAAGAAAAAGGGAGATAATGAGAGTCGGGTGTGGAGAAACAGCTAAAACCAGACTTGATGGCAATGACCCCCAACTTTTGAGGGTCTCGATGTTACCGTTTCTTTTCTTGCCAATCCCCACATCTCCTTTAAACTTCAACACGTCTTTTTTCGCATACCAGAACTCCTTTTGGGATGTTTCTTTTTTTCTCACTCCAATCCCGGACCTAGCTCACCTAAGACTTGGTTGAGAGATGTTTCAACGTGTATACATGACTTCACTCTGAAGAAGTAGAAGAAGAAGCGGCGGAGGAGTACAAGTGAGACGGAAGAAAGAGACTTGCCGCATGCAAGTTATTCTCGGAGGGAGGCTGCGGTCCGAAGGTTCGACGCCCCGACCTGGCACAACTGGAAAAAACCGGTTTCTTCTTGTGCTTTTCCTTTTTTTACTGCATCCACGCTTTTTGTGCTGAACATTGAGCTCTTATACCAAGCCTATCCTCTTTCTTTGCTATGCCATGCTTGCTTTTCTCGCTAGAAACCATCTCCCAGCATGTGGGACTGCGTGGGTGTGATTCCTGGGGAACTTTATGATTATCCGTGACCGGATTCATCACTGTAAACGTTGTTAAGATGTTTTACCTGTAAATAATCTATGAAATTTCTCTATAAAGCTTTTCATTTATTTCCTTTTTTTTTTCATTGTACTGTTTGATGACATGTCGAGGGCTACCAAGTCGTCATTAACACTACGATCAATACTCAACTAACGAGCATCAACGAACGGTTAATTGTTTCCCTTGGTACGTTGAGTGTGCGTGTTAACTTCATCTAAACCCCTCTTTGTATTCCACCCAACTTCTTCACTAGTTTTCCTTCCTTTTATATGCTCATGTGATCGCTTTAGTTTTACTTCTACAGTTTTACTATATGCTGTTCACAACTCTTCAAAGTCCGGACCCCAGGGTGTGGCGTAAAAAGGAAGTGGGTGTGATCGAAATGCGTTACGATGCGTGACGCTCTGGCTCTTTACATATATTTTCACCTTATCAGTTATATGTTTTTTTTTTAAATGAAGTAAATTTCTTTTTCCTCTTTATTATTTTTTTTCCAAATTTTCGATTCCAGAAGTCAATCTGTTGAAAGGGAAAGTCACCCGTGATTTTTGAAGGTAAACCACTCTCGATTGGTTCTCTGGAGAACTCTTCCGAGGGACAACGAGTCTTCGTCACGCCCTCGTTCCAATCCGCCGGAAATTAAGGTCAACCAAAGACCCAAAGCCCAAAGCATACACTCTCGCTCTCTGTTCATACTAAAGTGCCATGTATTCATTCAATTCAAGGCCACAACTGAATTTATTTTTTACTTTATTCATTTTATTTTTTCACCATTTTATCTTTCTCTGTACACAGTGTAGTTACTTTTTTTTTCTCTCTATCGTACTTTTTCTTTACTGTCATCTCTTTTCTTTCCTCAGGCCCATACACGAGGCCACAAAGAGTCAGACAACCTTCGTAAAGATATTTCTCTTTATATTTTCTCTCTCTACTTGCAGTTACCTTGCAATCATGTCATGTTTATTTTTTTAACATATACTAAGATCTTTGTTCAAAACTTCTTTTTTTCATCAAGAAATCCCATGGTATTTCTTCGTAATAATAAACTAATTATTACGATACATTTTTTGACATTTTATTTTGCTCGATGGAGTGTTATATTTAAATTGTATAGTAAAATTTTTTGTCATCGTTACTTTTTTTTTATTTCATTTTTAAATTACTCATCACTTTAATTTGTCACGTCACAATTTTTTGCCATACTTTTAATAGACTTTAATCCTAAATACTACGCCTATTAATCTATATTGTAAAGAAGAACGTGTTGGATAATCGTTCAAGCAAGATGAATAAAAAAGACGTGTAATAAAGAAACGTGTGTATCCTGTAGGGATGAATGGGTGATCAGGAATAAGAATATAGTAAGCAAATTCTCCCCTCTGTCAACTTGTACCAATAGAAGAGAACCGAAATGAAAAACTCCCTTTAGTTGGTCTATAAAAAACGTGGGGGTAAACTATTGAGGGTAGTTTTGAATAGAAAAATCCCACCCCTCATGAATTGACGCGTGAATGATTTCATTATTACTCTGTCAGATCATAGGGGTGGTTTGGAAAAAATATCATTGGAAAAAGTATGAGAAGGTGGAGCTAAGAAAAAAACTAACCAAAATGGTTGCTTTTTTCGGTTTTATTGCTGAGGGATGATTTTTTTTTTACCTTGGGGAAATTGTGGACATACTTTTGTAGAGGAATGAAGTTCCATTAAATGTGGTTTTAAAGTGATGAGTGAGATTGAGAATAGAGCTCTTGCTCGTTTCTCCAAGATTCGTATCTCAGAAGGTATATACGTTCCACTGCGACTCTGCCACGAAAGGGTCGTCCCACTTTTCTATTTTAACGCTGCAAAAGAGACAAAGAGTGGCCCTACTTTTGGATATTTGCCAAATGTCGATGTTTTTACCCATGAATTTAAGCCTAAGAATTTTTCAAAGCTCTAATACCACTCAATGGGAAAAAAATGTCCAAGTAAATATAAGTAATAGTTATTCAGTGAATTATTTTGTCGATAAAAAATTGGAATCAAGTGCAAAAATATCCTGAGGATGAAGGATGAGTTGAGGAAGACGAAGAAGAGGATAGAAATAAATCCGGTGTCTAACGAGTTTTTACCAAGCGTTCTCGGTGGGGCAATTAACAATAAGAGGGGGTTTTCTAAGTAGAACAAGACAGCTAGAGGGTTGTAAGATATAGAGAAAAGGTGAAAGAGAAAGGGAGAAGAGGATGTCGTGGACGTGGAAAGAAAGCCGGAAAGCAACGGAAAGGGTTACTTGTATCGTGTTGCACGGCATTTAAGCCTCTATACTTTTCGCTAGACCTGCAAGTAACGATAAATATAACCGTTTGGGATCTAATTCATCCCCTAAGACTTGTCTTTCCTACTTATACATGGCCTTACACTCTGAAAATATCATTTCGAGCCACTATCTATTACGATTTCGTTTTAATATTTACTTAATTCATCCAATTTATTATAATTCTCCATTTAAAAATGATCTTCCTTAATTACAATTTTAATTATTTTAAAGCAACACAATATTCAAATCATCTTACATATTTTTCATCATAAAAGAAATGATTTTTTCTGTCACAGAAGTAATTTTTTTTCCTCAAGTCAAGGGTTGGATCTTGTTGAAAATATATAAGAAAAACAATTTCAAGAAATCTGCCGAGCGAAAATTCGATTAGCCACGAGCAAGATGGCTTTACTGTATCCACTAGTTTTGTTTTATTTCTTATTACTCCCTTAAGAGAGACGACTTTTTTTTTCTCTTGATCTTTCCAGCTTTTTCTCCGTCTTTTTCTGCTTGCACCAAGCGTTTTAATTACACCTACAGCTCCGGACGGACCAGTTACCAGCTCGTGAGTGGCGCAATACTTTATTCCCCTGGCTATGCTAACGGACAGATTTATTTTTCTACCCTTCCGCTTGAGGGTTGTTACGAAAATATTTACAGAAAAAAATTAACTCGTTTACACGACATTTTATTTCATTCTCACGCCTTCAACTGAAAAACCTCACTAAGCGAAGCAATTATCATTCGAAGAATTGAAATAGGACACTTTTTTTTCGAATCCTTCACTTGAAAGACACTTATTGGAAATTGGCGTAAAATCTTATCGAGAGTAAGATAAATGAGAAAGACTGTAGAGATGCTTGGCAGATGCCTTCCCACGTTTTTTTATCTGGACATGTGCCAAGCGTGTTAAAGGGTTGAGGAATGATAGAGTCTCAGTGCCACAACCTTATGAATGAGTGTGAGAAGAAGAAAATTCAGTTACCAACTGAATTTAGAGCAAAAAAATACCCCATAAGGACGAAAGGAGGGTGAATTCGATTAAAGACCCCGAAGGCATCTTTCTTAAATCTTTCTTTTCTCTTATTTATTTTTTTTTGTTTTATATATAGATTCCTTGTACGTCTCCTTCGGCTTGAAACATCCCCTTCTAGCATCAGACTTAAAACCCTTTATGTTTCTCACCCCACGTGGCATCTAATGACAATGCGCGAGACCTAACGAGCTTGTTTTATTCGTCACAGATTATCCCACGGTCAGCAGCCTTAATAAATATTTTTTATTAATTTTATGACTTTTGATATTACGTCAAAAGTTAATGTCTGTTATTCTTAATCAATTTTTTGGTCATTTTAAATTATCATCTTGTCTCTTTTTAGGGGTGGTTTAAGAAGAAGTTTCGTGTGAAAATTATTTGTCTGCAGTTTGGAAATAAGTGGCAGGATGTTCAACAAAAAAAAAATGTGGGTGAGTGTAATAATTTTACAAATTGATTTTCTTGGAATGTTCGAGGGTAGTTATTACGATTATATCTATCGTGGGGGATGAGGATTATTTTCGATTGTCGGGACGATTCTGTTCCCTAAGCCTTTTCTCTACCCCGAAATGAAAGATTTCGCGTTTTGATTGAATACATAAAAATGTCTATCTTTACACGAAAATGTAGAAAGTGTGTTTTGTACATTGAGTATTATGAAAAAGAAAAACACAAATAGCCTAAATAATATATTTTAGCAAAAAAGAAATAGACGTATGATAATATTATGAACAAATAAAGAAAGAAATTGCAAAGCGTGACCCAACCACCTCAAACTAAATGTAAATGTAATTTTTTTTAGCAAAGAAATAAATTAGTAACGTATACCGAAGATGCATGGAAACAATCTCGAGCTCGTTTAAAGCCAATTAATTAAAAAAATTTATTAAATTAAATGAACCAATAATTAATTGACAATAATATAAAAACTTAAATTTACAAATGATAAAAAATTTTGTGATATATAAATTTTTTTTTTTAATTTGGTAAGTCATTTCTTTGGCCCGGTGTTCGCGTATTTATAAAGAATTTTTGTATGAAAGTACGGACGTCGGATTTTTTTTTGGTACATACATGACTGACCTTCGACGTATGGGTTCTGAGGCTGGATTCAGTCGCAAATCCTTTTCCACAAATATTACAATGAAATGGACGGTTTTTCGCTCGTTCCACTTGAGCATCATGATTCCTCAAATGTTGTTGAAGATTCGATAATTGAATAAATGCTCGTCCACAATCTGGTAGATGACATTTATATGGTCTTTCACCTGCAAAAAGCCAAAAGGCTATTTTAACTTTTTTTAAAATTTAATTTGCCGATTTTTTAAGTTTGTCAGAAAAAAGATAGCAAATAACAATAACTCCAAAATAATATTCACTTGCTATTAAAATAATTAGAACAATAATATTTCAAGAATTTTATAAATAAATAATTAAAAAATTCCACAAAGTCACTTTTTACTATAAAATACATCACTGGCTTCATCTTTTATTCAATCGCCGATTAATCGAACAATCTCAGCGCCCTCGAATGCAATAAAAGTCGTAGTAGGAAGGCAAGAACATAAATAAAAATAAAATGAAAAAAAAATCCGTAAGATTGACCGGAGGGATATCGGATATCCTGATCTTTTTCTTTCCCATTCCTTCCTTCCTTCTCGTTTGTATATTCACTTTTATTACACAAGAAAAATTTTAGAAGGATGAGGGCAAAAGTATAGAGGGATGAGGGTTGTTTTTAAAGTCTGTTATTAGATATCGACTGGCATGAAGATTTGATTCAGAGCAAACTTTCATCATTTTTTTATACTAATTCAACACCATTTTTCTTATCATAGAAATATTTGTACAGTAAGAGAAATAAATAGTTGCTTTTATTATTAATAGTTCGAAAAAAACTCAAATATTTTCTGTCAAATGATAAATTACCACAGGATTGTAAATCCAACTATAAATTTTTTAGAGTGTGAATAACAAATTTAATCATTATACAATCAAATGAAGTAGTAAGCATTAAATCGCTGCAAGTAACAAATATTTTTTTAATGTTCTGCAGATCATAAAAGTTTAATTTAAAACAATCATTTTGAAATGATTTTTTAATAGAGTTCTTCTACGTATCCGAATATTTCAATATTTTCAGAATCTGGTGCATAACAACAATAGGTATATAAGTAGTTCATTAATAAATTTATTCTCTGAAGGCAATTAATTAATATTCAAAATAATTTCAATAGATAAATAGAGCAGTTCATTTTCATAAACTTTGATCAACTTGAGCATTTTCCTTACAATACTTAAAACCTCTTCAATTATTTCCACCCAACTTGGAAATGTTATTACACTATCAAGTTGACCCAACACTTTCCAATAATGCCTAAATTCTAACAGATATTGATATCTCTAACTGTTCCCCTTCTTCAGCTTGAAAGAAACCTTCAGATTCATCTGCCTACACCTTTGCCATTGGTCTTAAATATCAAAAGAATTATCTAGCAATAACTAGAGTCATCCAGTACCTTCTGAATGTTTAAAAATTTCTATGTATTAATAATTCCATGAATTTAAGCTCATATTTTTATATTTCTAGAGACTAGAAAGCTTGTACTCATCCTTTTTTCTCTTTCTTGATGAATCATCATTCCGAACAGGAAATAATTGAATGAATTAAATAAATTTTTTGTAACATATTGATATTCGCTTTAGAATAAGGAAAAGAATTAATGATGAATTGAAATAAAGAGGTAGTAAAGGGTATACTAAGAAAAACAGATGTGCAAGTAGGAGTAAGAAAGCACTTGATAATTATTCTCATGATGTAAAGTACCTTCGTCGCAGTAAATGTTTTAGAGGTTGCAATTAAAGTGTATCTTACAATAAGAATAAGCGTTACGCATCAAGTCTACGATATTTGAAATAAAACTACCATGTTACTGCGTATATAAAAACATATATAGTAAAACGTTTTACTTGTTAATCGATGTGTGTATATATGTTTCTTAAATTCATTTATAATTGCTGCTAGAAAGGAAAACATACGGTTTATTGGAATATAAGAATAAACGAGACGGAAGTTCATCAACAGTCATCTGGGTAAAGAATGAAACAAATAGAATATCATATTCTACAAGTATTTTATGAAGAATTAAGAAACAATTATAGAACTTTATAAAAAGTAAGTATACTCTATGAGTTTCCTGTATACAAAAGAAAAAAATGTTGAATTATATTCCATGTTGGATGTTTCAACTGATGCAGCAACATACATGGAGAGAATGTTTAGAGGAAATATTTTGTTGATGCACAAGAATTATCTTCATTTCATTTTATTGTATGGGATTATTATCAAAATAATTTTATCAAGCGTAAAATGTATTGTTTATGGTGCAAAATAATCATAAAGTTAAAGTGATAATTTGAAAATGATGGGCAAAAATTTGTGTTGCTAAAAAATTTTAATGTTGAACAGTAAAAATAATAAAAAATAACATTATTGCCGATCCGGTCATCAAAATCTCCAGAAAAAAGTTGTGAAATTGGGGATAGAGGAAAAAACGCACGTGGATGGCCGTTGCATATTCGAGAGTAGGAAATAGGGAGGTCGAGGGAAGAAGGGAGATGACGGTATGAAAATAGAGAAAGAGTGTAGAGGTTGGTGGAGGGTGGTTGCAAGTACTCCTGCGCACGGGACACTGGTCTACCTTTCACCTCTGTACATAGTTTGCCACCCCTACGTTATAATTCTGTCTCACTTTAGAGGTTCAACCCTCTATTGCCACTACCCCATAGAGTCCAACGCTTCCCACTATACGTCCGCGCCAGAAAATTAATGTCCCCTGCAATCCATGTATAAAGCATTCGCGTTTCGTTCGTACGAACAAATGAACGCACTAGAAAATTTACGTCTCCGTCTCTCTCCCTGCTCCACCTCCGCTGGTGCACATGACCCCATCGTCATCGAAATTCCGGCCGAAAATCATTAAATTGCACGCACTCACATATACAACACAGTCATCCGAATCTACACTTCCAACACTTTACCCTCTTTTACGTCGCCTCCGAATGCACTATCACCATTTCTCCAACCCCTTTCCGAACTCTCATGCAGTATATATGCATTCCTATATTTATGTACTAGAAACAACCCTGTGATTTCTGGAATTTCTCCTGTTTTTTAAATGTTGCAAACTGCATGTATTCATACAGTTCAACTTTATCAATTATTTCTGGTTGACAAAGTCTCGTTAAAAATTGTTTCTTTACAATTATTACAAATAATCCCTCTTGTTTATTCAAACTGTCTACAGTTATTGTTTCACCATTCTATTATTTTTAAAATTATTATCATTATTAAATTTTTTTTTTGGATTAAAATAAACAAAAAATAAGACTTTTTTTTTTACTAGAGATTGAAAAACATATAACCTGCTTTTCTAGTGGCTTGAATAAAGTAAAGGGGTTGTGCAACGAGTTTAAACTTCATGTAAACCAGTTTTGAAGTTGCATTCAAACGAGTTATACAATAGAGGCTGTAGGGTTGAAAAATCAGAAGAGTAACAGAGTTGAAATAATCGAATTTTTGTGAGCGAAAAGCTTCATCAGTTACGCACTTAAAAATATCAATATGCATTATGTTTTACCCAAAAACACTATCTCCATTTAACGCCAAACTAAAATAACGAAAATTGTTTTAACACAGTAAAATTAATAAAAAAAAAAATATACACAAAAATGTATATTAAATTTTGGAATATATTTATATTTAATTATTGATGAATTAAAATAAAAAAAAAGAATACTTTGAATATACTGATATTGAAAGATAAACTGTCAAATGAAAATAGGAAACTAATTTCTCGTGAAGAAATAATATCATTATAAACTGATGAAAATAGAAAAAGTTCATTGAACTGTTTGAAATAAATCAAGAATCAGTTTAAAATTTGATATAAGTTAAAAATATCAAATTTAATAATAAAAATATTTAAAGTAAGTTATTTTGTCATAACAGCAATAATAATCAGTGATATAGTTTATCAATAATTCATTACGTATAACGTATAGTTTAAAGAAGATAAGCTTATTAATTAGCCATCACTTGATTAAGACTAGATCATCGAATTTGAAAATTACCATTCAGCTTTGGCATTGTTGGAAATAATTTATGGATAATAAAATATTCGCAGGGGCTTTTGGAAAATAGCAAAGGATAAGCTAGTATATATGTATATGGAATAGAGCATGAATGTTGAAATATATGTATAGTAGTAACACATTAAATTTACCATCTCGCTCATGCATTCTTGAATTTATCGAGTCTTTCTCACTCGTTTTAGAAGAACGATGCGGCAAAGTGTTTCACGCATGCATGGAAATCATTAAAATAAAATGGCTGATAACAAATGACTGTTGCAAAGAGGGGAATATATGTAGTGCTTTTCGGCCATCTTGGTTCACGTGACCGTCATCCGGGTAACCACGGGCACGCCACGCCCCTTTAATGATTTCTACCCCCTGGTGAACACGTACGCGCGAAATTTCGTGGCTTGTGTGTGGTGCTTTGGACGCTGGACAAGGCTGTGGTCTCTACTACGTCGTGGTTGCTATGTGTATGAGGGTACAGTCATCATCAACGATCTCCATGCATTCTGAAACTCCAAATGCAAGCTCTTGTACAGACGCTCCAAAATCATTGTCTGCTTTAACTGCTCAGTTTTATCACTGTTTTAATCAATGATTCGATAATAATTTATTCTTATTTGGTTAAAAATTTTAATGACTTTTTAATGATTCGCGTAATTGGTGTGTAAATGACTTGATAATTTAATAATTTGAATGGTCAGTATGTCGTAAAATAATCTTAAATGACCTCAAGGGTTGAATGATTCAATTTCGGACGTTGAACCCCATGTGTGCTTGACTAAAGCTGTTAATGATGCTTTAAAATGATTTATAGATCACTTTTTTCTAGAATAACATTTAACTTTAAAAAATTTTTTTTTAATTAAAATGTAAAAAATAATTGATGCATTAATTTAAACAAGCTTAGTAAGGAGAATATGATATAAATGATTAAAATTACTTTATATAAGTGAAAAATAAATTGGAAATCGTTTGAAATTTTATTAATTTAGCTATTATTCTATATTAATCAGTCATTTTTAATAGAGATCAAATTAACTTCAACTATTATTATGTGGCACTGAAAAATTTTAGAGATGTAAAACTATTTTCAGTATTTTCAAATTAAGAATTGAAATTTGATACAAAAAGAGATTATTAATAATAAAGATTATATTTTAAACTCTTTCATTTTGATTTGAAAGTTTCTAATAGTGATGATGTATTTTTATTTTATGATATATTGAAATAAATGTCAATATCAAAAATGGCTCTTTATATAATATTAAAACAACTATCATTGTCAATAAAAGATATAAAAAAACCTGTGTATGTATGTGCTTCATTTTAATGATTTTTGGGCGTTTGTTTGCGAATCAATGACTGCGGAAATTGCAGTTGGATATTTGTTTAGTGTTTTTATATTCGAAGAATGACCTCAGATGACCTGAACAAGCCGATGATTTAATTTTTGGCCAACGAACCCAAAAGTTCGAGAGAGGCGATTGAACCTGAGGGGATGAATAAAAACGGTTAGTGTGGATAAACGTTACGCAGGCATATGGTATGATCCCTCTTCCTACAATTCGACCTCTCTTCCACCTGTCTGATATGCTGGGGATTTTTTTTTCAACGCCTTAACTCTTTTTCCCTTCCACCCACACACGAGGCCCAAGTCAGCAGGTCATCGAACCTAACAGGGTTCTCATACTATTTTTTTAATCATTTTTTTCTTCATTTCTCATACATCTTAAAAGCAAAAAATACTTTTTTTATGAACCCTAACAAGTTAACTGACTTTCTATCGGATTATTTTCCCTCGGAAGTAATTTATTCTCAATCCCTGATGAGTTTTATTGTAAAGAAAGAAGGACACACGAGAGATGAAAAGGGTTGATGATAAAATATTATAAAAAAAAGTTACGGTGGAAAGATTTTCTCAATTGTGAAGGATTCCTTATTAAATAGAAGCCAAAGACAACGGTTGATATTGAGGTGGTTGAAATTTTATTTTTCATGAAAATTTACGCATCTTTTATTTTATTCCACTGTTTAAAAAGCGTATCATCATTATAGTAGACTTTTTGTGTGAAAGGGAAAATAATTCACGTATTAATAATCATCACTTTTCTAAAGGGTTTTAAATACTCGTAAAGTTACTCGACAGTTTCTCCGTAACTAGCCACATTCACTCAAGATAATTTCAGTCATGGCTGTAATAATAATAGCTGTGTCCACAAAAAAATTGACAACATCATAAACACGAAGAAAACTTGGCCGTAACAAAAGTTGCTAACCCTAAAATTGGCATTTTTGGGGGGATGCGTGACGCGCCAGTAACGATGTCATCAACTTTTAGTTCATCGAAACACCCTCTTCTGTTTCGAGACACAACTCTTACCACTTAACGTTCGCATTTCGTAGCGTTTTTTTTATTCTCGTAAAGAAAGTACACGACCATCCAAAGCTTGGGTCATTAGGCAGGATAGGGGTAGTTCTCAGACCACTCAGTTACTCGTTCTGCTCTACTCTTCATGAAAGGGGTAAAAATTAATGTTTTAGAATGAATGGCTAGACACGAATTTTTATGCTTTTTCCACGTGTCGTTTGTTTCTCTTACGAGTTCGTTTTAAGACAAGACATTTTATTTACTCAAGGATTGGTCACATCAAGCACAATCTTAATAGCTCATGTTCTTTTATCAAAAAATAAATTTCATTTTAAATCCAAGTAATATGACTGAAATATTTAACATGAATTTGCATTTTTTGTCGATGAAATGAATCAAAAAAAAATGTTGTTTGCAAACAGAAAGATTGATTATACGAGATTTTTAGTTTAATGTCGCTTGGGATGATTTAACGCAGGGGGGTCTTTTATCAGACTAAGCCAAGCATAACGTGTGTCCGTCTAGCGAACTGAGTGCAACTCACACATTGTGGAGCCCATAAAATAAGATATAGATTTCCATCTAGTAACTTTCTACAACGGTCCGCAGATCGTCGGTCTGTCTTAGAAACCATAGCGATGAGTTGGAAAGGATAAACAAAGACAAAACATTGTGTGGGTGTTCAGGACGCCATACGGCACATGGAGGTACGATGTAAGAGTCCAAGTACCTTTACATATCAAGTAATACACCTCATTTCCTACTTATTATTTTTATTTCGAAATTTAATCAATTATTTTTATTTATCTTTATTTTTTATTTAATTAAAAACCTACTTTTCGAACTAAGTTATTATTTGCATATTAGATTGAAAGGAACAAGTTCGATATTTCTAACCTACTGACCAGTTGTCAGTAGCTAAAATAAGGACACCAGAGGTCTAGATCTGACTGGAAAATATTTCATAAAAATATTTCTCGTGTGAAAGATTAGAAAGTTACTTTGATGATAGTCAGATCTAGTTATTAAACATCTATTTTGAAAGTAAATTAATGGAATTATTTGAAAATATTGATCTTAACATTTTGCTACTTTTTCATTCTTATCTTACTGAAGTGCACCATTTTATTTATTAATAGAATTAAATTAAAAAGATGAAAGAAAATTTGTTCAATTAAGAAATGATTAAGGTTTAAGAAAAATTAAAATAAGAAGAGATAAAAGTAATGAAAATGAAAGAAAAAAAAAATAAAACGATCAAATCTGAGATTAGTTAAATTTTAAAGAAAGTTTATCGACATTTGAAAGAAATTTTTTTATTTGTTTGAAGGATTAAAGAAAAAGGGTGACAGAAAGGGTTGAAAGTGAGTCAGTAATGCTTAGGGGAATAAAAGAGTATTAGCAAGACAGTAAAGTTTGCTTTAAGGTGTCTTGTGTTATCTTAAAGATGCTACAGTTACTCTTTAGCCTTGACTTATTATCAATATTTTTAAAATATTTTTATTTTACCAATAATGATAATCATTACGTATAAGCGGTGATGTTTTCAAAATTATCAACATTTGTAAATGTTGTAGAAAAAAAAAAAATAATTGAAATATTAAATATTAGTATTTATGATTAATAATAATGTTTTCTCAGTCTATAATTTATGCAAAAGAATCAATGTTGAATTAAAGAATTAAAGACTTCTTTGTTCTTAGAGACTTGGATATTAGAGCCTCGTAAAGAGAGGAATAAATTGCAGGTGTCGGAGAAATAATGACAGACCTCCGCGAGAGATTAATATCATGCAAGAGAGGCTTAAAGTTTCCTTACTATACTTACGTTTATGTATTCTTATATATGCTTTTGCTGTCTTCAATCAACCGCTGAAGGAATTCCGGATATATATAAATTCTTACAAAATATGTTTGAATACATAAGCTCTTATAACCGTGACCTAATAACCTTTTATTTCGTATAAAAAGTTTTATTTTTTGTGCATTTATTTATATTCTTCGCAACTCATTTAATTTAAAGATAAAAATTTATATGAACCATAGTAGAATATTCGTGCAGTAAAATGTACAACTTTTAGCGATGCATTTCTGCGGTATATCAGTCGATAGATAAGATAAGACACTCGTCGTGGATGTTAAAAAATATAGAAAAAAACAGAGAAAAATAGATATTACTCGAGAAGCAAATAATCAGAATAGGGAAATCGTTTTACGAGTGATGCAAAAAGTCAATAAGATTATATATTGTAAATTCTTGTAATCTTTATGATTTTATTTCCATGAATTGTCTTTTATTCTTTCAGATTATTTTTTACAGTTCATATTTGAACGAATGTATCATATTTAAAAATATTTAGGAAAAAATAATTAAAATTAGGGTAAAATCCCTCATAAATGACCATTATCTACACCCATTAAATAACCGGTACATAAAATATTATTGATTATAAATTTCTAAGATGATTAATTATTATTTAGTATTGTCTACAATTAGAAAAATTCAAATATTGTAATTATAAAATATAAAAAACTTTGTAAGTTTTCAATGAATAATATATTATGTATTACTTATTAGTTTGACAATTTTGATTATTTTCCTCGGTATTTTGTCCTAAGTGAGATTAAAAATGAGTAAAATCATAATCACACATAGTGAAGTATGAATATTTAAGAAAATACACTCAGATTAAAACTTTTTTTATTTGGAAAAAAGCTTTTAACTCTTGTGGTTTATCATACTGTTTTCCACTAGCTTTTGGTTCACCATTAAAATTTAATTATCAAAGAAAAAGCAGACATGCTCAAAGAATATTAGAGAGTTGTTTCTTTCCTCATACACATATACTTTTTGCCCTTAACTTTATATATTACGGTAGTACTAGTTTATATGTGAGTATAATTGACTTTATAGATCACTTCCGGGTTTCAGGGATATGAATTCATACTTTAGACCATTAATTAAAAATAAATAATCGAAAAAAATAATTTTTATACGTATGTTATTTTATATGAGGAGTAGTAATTAAGGGATACTTTATTCTTTAATATTCAATTTATTATGTAAAAAGTGAGCTATAGAAAGTAATAATTATTTTTTTTTCTATCCACCTACTAGTTAAAGAAACAATCGAGCCCTATAATCAACAGCTAATTTCTCGTTTCATTATTTTTTTATTTCTAACCAAGAGGGAGGAAGTTGAAGAAGGGCTGATCTGAAAGCCTAGAAATGTGGTATAGTAATCAGACTCTTTGGTATGTAGAAAAAAAAAGTTAAATAAGTGAAAAAAGGTAAGCGATGAAGAGTATTTTATATAGAATTGAACGCAAGAAAGAAAGTGTAGGCGTGGACTAGTGTTGTATTAACGACTTTCTATTCAAATTAACCCTTATGGAACGAAAAAAAAATTAAGGAAGGGTTAAAAAAAAAGAGAGAAAGAGAAGGAAACAATTAGAATAGTATTCAAATCCATATGGAACAAGTGACTGATTCATTTCTCTTGACCATAAGGCATGATAAAAATAATCATTGAAATAAATAAAGAATTTTTCAAACGACATACTAATTAATATTGCAGTGATGTCACAACGTTTTTTTTATTACGAGAAAAAAATATAATTTTATTTTTTCTAAGAGAGACAGTTTTTCTAGAGGTTTTTCACTTTGTTAAATCTTTAATTCCACGCCATTTGTGATGAAAAAGCATAAAAAAATAATAAGAGAAAAAAAGAGCATCAAACAGGCCCAGTAGTTAGCATTTTGCTTTGATTTTTCTTGAGACGTCTGAGTATTCCGTCGCATGAATTTGTAAACGGGTGAAATTAGCGAATTAAAAGTGGAATGAGGGATGAAGGTGGTCATAGCAAAGGATGAGAAATGAAAGGGGTGGTGGAGGTAGTTAAAATGAAAGTAGAAAAACGTTAAGATGACGCTCTACTGAGGACAAAATGTCACAAGGCCAAGTCACTAAGACGTATAATATCTTCTTTCAGACAAACTACCACCCCCAATTTCTTCCTTTCAGACTACTTTTTGCTAATTCATCCAAATTCATTAGATTTTTTACATCAAATCATCGAATTTGTACATTTCATGCCATTTTATTCTAAAACAACTAAGTATGACTTTACAGTTCTCCAACATATATGTTGGAAGAATTTTTAGATGAAATTTTTTAATTGTGCATGAAAATGTAACGAAGAAAGTCGGAAATTACCCTTAATTTTTATTCATGTACCAACGAAATAGCAATTTTTCTCAGTATTAATGGGTAAGGCTTTAAAATTGTCCGGTCAATTTCGTCGGTAGTACGTGACGACTTTTTCAAGTGTCCTACGAGTAAAAGGGTTGACGATGAAGATCGAGAGGGTGCAGTTTACAACGGGAGTTTGTCATCAATTTTTTTGATGTTATTACAACATTACGTATTCTCTTCTCAATTCAATATTAATGGTCATTTCATGTCTCCTTTCTCTATAAACCCTATGACAAATAAAAAAGCTCCGTCGTATTTTACTGTACAATGAATTTTTTGTAAAACAAATTAATTGATCGAATAATGAATTTTCAAATGAATATCGGCCAGAAGAAATCTATCAGATGATGTGAATGTTGGTAAAACTGATTAGAGAACCACTGATTAGATTTTGGTTTGAAAATCGAATTTTGGGGAATGGCAGGATAATCTTCGGTTGCTTCAGGCAACGGGTATATCTCACTTGTAGCCGACTTCCCTCGTGTATTATGCGTTAGAGTAACACACGCATAGGGAGAAAATAGCTTATACGATATGCAGATAGAACATGTCCGATAATGGAAACCAGCTATAAGAGTAACAGAGAAAGATACATTGACACAGCTCTGCGCACATTAGAGAGTGCGTGTGCGCACAGAGCACAACTTCACTATTATTGAGCGATACGGGCTTTCAATCGTAAAAATTCCCGCGCTTTTTTGGCGCCAACAAGCCAAGAGTGGGGATATACGAAAGGGGATTGGTTCTTTGTGTTCCCCCACTGCGAAAATGCACCGATCCAAATCGAGGGTTCAGGAAGGGAAGGGATTTTGCATCCCTAACTTATTTGTCTACGGCCTCTATTGACCAGCTATCGATAGTGTCCACTCATATTATATTCCTGTCCTATCTCCAATTCTCTTTTAGTCTTCAGTTCCAATGTTCTCCCTTCTCTCTCGCTCGTTCTCATTATCAATGAATTATATATTCCCTATAATTACCCAATGTTTGTTGGCTTTAAATTTTAAAAATCGCGGCAAATTCAAACTAGTCATTACACGAAAATTCCAATTCACAGCCAACAGGACATGTCGCATTTTCCGTTTAACCAATTTCAGTGTTTCTGACGGGAATCTCAATTATTTCTACCAATATTTAATTGTATCTATATTAACTACAACTATATCAAAGCAGCTACAATACCTTTAATGCAAGTCAATGAATTTTTTAGAGTTCCACGCATATATATTTCTTGTTAAATGATATTGAATTTCAGTTATTTGACCATTTGAGGTGGCTTGATAATTAGTTAAAGTTTTAGAAACCCTTTTAAAAATTTTTAACATGATAAGAACAATGACAAGTAATCAAAGAATAATTAAACAGTAATTTATAATTTATTAATTGATATGTCTATTGGGCTTTGACATGATGACTTTGAGTCTCGTTAAGACAAGGTCAAATGAGTACATTTATAGAATGTATAGACTCTATAGAACAGACTCGTGTTACAAACTAAACTAAACCTTCATCGATCGTATCTAGAGCTGGCAAATCTAATCAGAGATTCTACCACGTGATTGTCATATAACTAACTGTACGTATTCTCTTTAGTTTTACTACTCATCTAAGAATACATTTTGTCTCGACAAACAATTAGTTTAAGGTCAACAAAAAAGATATTTAGACTTAAAAGACTACAATTCAATTGCTCACGTGCCACGATTTTTTTTTTATTCGAATCTCTTACGAGCTTTTTATGCATCGAGGGTTACTGTATGAGTACGATTGACCGTTTTCCCTTGCTAATCTCTTCCAAGTGACTACTTTTATTTGCTAATTAAATTCTTTCTGCTTTTACTATTCATCAATCAATTTAAATGAAAATATACTCCGTACAAAAATTACTTTAACAATTATAGTTTATCAATATTTACTCAAATATTTATTTTTTGTTTCTAAAATTCAGTTTTGATTAATGAATAGTAAACATAGAAAAACATAAATGTTGTTGAAACAAGCAATTGTTTTTGTAAAGAAAAAAAAATGCTAAATAACAAATAAAAAGTATTAGTAAAAGAAGCAATAGTTAAAATAAAATATTGATAAACGAAAAGAAAAATTCAGCTTACCAGTATGTAGCCTAGTATGTTGTTGTACATGACTCAGTTGTTTGAACCTTCTATCACAATAGCTGCACTTGTAAGGCTTTTCTCCAGTATGCACCCTGATGTGTTGAACAAGTTGATGATTGCTGGAGAAGGATTTGAGACATTGCTGGCACTGATGTGGTTTTACTTCATTCCCGGTGATCATTCCACCTGGTCCAACGCCGACCCCAACTCCTACACCAAGACCAGCAAGACCGCCGGGTACTCCACCCGGTCTTCCACCCAGGCCACCTGAACCCAGATCTCTCGCATGCATTGCACTCTGCATTGCGCTCTTGTGCATGAAGATCTGCGAGAAGAACTGTTAGGGTTAGTTGGTACGCTGTACTTTTTGCTGAACCATTGGGCTGTGATTTTAAATCACTGACGGATACCCTCATTAAAACATAAATATTTCTAAATGATTTTATCAATTATGACAAGAAAAAAATATTGAAAAATAATTCATATTGATGATCTATAATAAATTTTACAATTCTTTTTGTGTCAATTGGTGATGGCTCAAATAATTTTTATTAACTCATTTGTAGAAATAACAGAACAGGTGTTGGATTTGTCGAAAAAAATTCGAATAAAAGGTGGGGGATATCTAAATGAAAAGGGTTAAAATGTTTTAAGAAAAAAAAGATAAAGTAGGAGAGAACAAGAAATGGTGTGGGGAAAGAACAAACGGCAGACGGAATTAAAAGAAAGGGTATGAAAGGACTAGAAGAATTTTATTAAAATATGTTAAAACTGTAATTAAAATCGAAAAATCTCGTGAGAACTTTTAAGAATCTTATGCTTTATCGTGAGCTAGGGTATGAGTCAAATGGTCAAAAGGAAAGTGAAAAAAGTTTCTTTTTTTTAGAATTGTTAAAAAAATAAACGAAATTGAAACAAAAGTAAGAATTAAAATTGTCACTTAAGATTCTTCCAACTTTCTTCGCATTATTCTCTATCATTTAATTTCATTCGTTTCTTTTTTCTCAGCATATCAATTTTTTTTTTTTATAAAAAATCGTGATGAGAATTAAAAAAGGGTTGAACCAACTGTGGCTGTACTTTTTAATCCTCGTGAGATTTCTGGAATCTGTTTTAAGAATTCTTGGATTTTCTCCAAAGTCTATGATAATGAATAGAAAAAATTGTCCTCCACTAAAAATGAATAAAATTAAAATGTTGAAAATATTTCATTAAACAATTGAAGTGTAAAAAATGAATAATTTTCATGATAATTATTAAGCGAAATAATTGAAGAAATTTATAGAAAAGAAAAAGAATAAAAATTATTCGTATTTTTTTGGACGAAACCACTGAAGGGGTTGTAATTTTGGATGTTTTTTTTTCTTCAGAATCTCGTTCTGACCATTAATCATATTTTTATCTCATGGAAAATACCCTCTTTCTAGGATCTTTTTCTTGATTTATCACCGGAAACGAAAGTAAAAAAAAATTTGCATTAAGAAGCAGTACCACTTGATTTGGTGTTTCATTATTATAAATATAATAATACTAGAAGAAGCAGCAAGGAAATAGACGATGGAGAGACAGGAGAATCGTTACGTCGTTAGTAATTAAATTTTTTTGGTCATTTTTTGCAGGACTCTCTATTCTCTCTAACTTTCTTTATGTCTTCACCCCTTTTTTCTTTATTATCTTAGAGTCGTAATTCATGAACTGCTCGAAGTAGGCTACTTTACAGGCAATGCTAAACAAAGCTGCCTCGTCTCACCTGCTTGCCATATGCCCTAAGGGAAGTTAGAAAGGAAGGAAGGAAGGTAGGAACGTGTGTACGCACTATCCCGAACTGACTCATGAACATGGACACACGTGACACACTGTATCCACCCACGCTGAGAGCCAGCACCTCACATATGTTCTGATATGTAGGTGTACCACGTGAATAAAATGAGAAAGTACTTGGTACAAGCTTTCAGTTGATGTTTCAACTTGAATTCTAATTTTAATGTTTATAATTATTTTGTCAGAAATTTTCTTTCAAAAGAACATCTATATTATTTTCATTATAATAAAAATACCTGCGAGAAGTTTTTCTTTTTATAAAATTATAATAAAAAATAAGCTACCAGATCTACCTTAAAGAATAAGTAGTTTTTATATTGAAACAGAATTTAGTTGAACAGGAAAGAAATGAAAAAAAGAAATACGTTATTCAAGTGAACTATTCTTCCACCTAACTTATCCTACAAACTTAACGTGGAATTTAAATGTAAACTGAATGAAACGAGTTTTTATTAAATTTAACATGTAAAAATACTTTCAAAGATATTATTTATCATGATTTTTATTATCAAAACCTGAATTTAAAGCAAGAAAAATATATATATATATTTCTTAGAAAGTGTAATTATTAAGGTTCTCATTTGTTAATTTGGATGGTTAGAGAAAGAAATGGTAATTCCACCAAGTAGTATTACCTGAGAAGGTAGTCGTGGATGCTGATAAAGTGGTGGCATATACGGTGGGTGACTAGGTGGATGATCATGGGCATATGGACCATTTGGGCGAACATGAATCTGGTGTTGACTTTGCGGTGGAGGTGGTGCTAGTGGTGTTGGTGGTAACGCACCCGATACTGGTGGAGTCCATCGCGAGTCTAAACTACCATGACTCTCGCCACCACTAAACATCTTCACGTTGCTTTGAAATTATTATTATTCTTTACTGATACGATAAATCCGAGCATTATGCAACAAAAATGGGAGAAACGTTGCGTAACTGACACGGTGGTTAAACACTCAGGAACAAAGTCCTCAATAAAAATAATGTTAATAATAATATCCATGTTTTTCCATCATTTTTTTTAACACTTGATTGAACTTCAAAATTTAATATAAAAAAAAAACTATGTCGGTCACTTGTGCACAACAATGGAATTGTTTTTGTAAATACAATGACATTAATCAAACAAATAAAAATAAAAACTATCAGAGGAAATATTTATATTTTTCCACTACACTAAAAGAACGCCATCTCACTGTCTTATCAAGATATAAGATAATATTTCAATAAAAAATTCAAATAACTGTTAAACAAGTTTACTGAAAAAAAAAATTATTAATCCTTTTAAACAATATGAATGAAAAAAAAAAGATATTTCTTCTTAATCATGATAAATTTACTTGTAGAAAGCTAAACTGTACTGATAATCAACTGAGAAAAAGTATGAATAGATTTTTAAGTAATGTTTAAAAAATTAGAAATGAAAAAAAAAGAAAAAAGCAACAGATTGCGGCGGCGCCGTGCGCCCAGCAAGCAGCGTTGCAAACTAAAAGAGGGGGACAATTTCTTGTCTAGTTGAGGAGGGCAATCATTGGAAAAAGCGGGAAAAATAGCAGGAATGAGGGGAGAAGAGGGAAGAGAAAGGGGAGGGAAAGAGATCCCGCAGTTCAGTCGTGTTGATAAGGATTTGAAAAAAAATCGCATTGAAGATATCGATTAAAATAGCACGATTCTCTTGTATTCAACCAATCGATAGTTAACCTATTGATGCGACTGTAAGAAATATCCAATGAGAATAATTCGCGCCTACTCTTAGCCTTATGCAGAATCTTCTTCTTCCTCTTCTTTATCTTTATTTCATCTTTTTCTCTTTCGCTCTTTCTTACTCTTTTCTCACTGCAATATCTGTATGTTTCTTCATGTCGAGAGTTCCGCTATTCAGGAAGTTATTCACGCGAGCTGACTGGCTCTGTAGTCATCGTCAATTTTTCCAGCAACGAATTGACTTGCTCAGACTCCAGCCAGACGGAGTTGCGAGGTGTTAGACATCAGTTGAGAGTGGGGCGTAAAGGTCGTCTGGATCCTTTCAACTGGACTTATGTATAACCAGCCGGATTATTTCTAGTCCATTGATTTCACGTTAACATCAATTTATGTCGATTAATTAATTAAATTTTATTTAATGATCGACTAAAAAAATTTATTTTAATTACTCAACTCATTAAGATTAATAATTATACATTTATTGAAAGATAAGAGAATCATTTTTTTTTCTCGAAATTAACCGATTTTTGTACCGTGTTGGAAAAAAAAACAAAATGAAAACTATGGAACTTTTAATTAATGGAAAAGTTGAAAGTTGGTGATAAAAAACTGGGTGGAGTCTTTAAAACGAAAATAGACTCTTCTATCCGTGATGGCGGCTTTATCAGCGACGTCACGATAAGCTAGATCTCATGAGCAGTCGCGTGGCTTTATTCTCGCCCCTCTGTCAACTCGATGACACTACCAAGTACTTGTCTATACTTATTATGCGATAATACTAGAATCGTCATTGAAATAATGTAGAAAAATAAGTTATATAATATTTTTCATACATTTTTTATGATCTTTCAATTAAATTTAATATCATCATAATCTATCAATAAATGTTATTAACAGATTAATTAAATATTTAAAAGAACATTAATTTCAATTACTGTTTCTTTATAATGAAAATAATTTCTAGAAAATGAGTGATTGTAAGAAGTACATTTTCTCTTTGTTATTAGAATTTTAATCATAAAGGGAAAGAAAATGACTGACCATAGTTAATACCCAATGCAGAAGGAAAAAAAACAACGTGAGTGTAAAAATAAACTTGAAGGGCGGAAAGCGATCGTCTTTGATGGGGGATTATAGCATCGGTGAACCAAGGGGGTGAGTTAAAGAATAAAAATAGAGAATTAAGGCAAGGAAAGGAAGAATAAGAATAAAAAAATAAAGCTTTGGTCGTGAAAAATAAGTGAATACTGAAATAAGAAACAAATAAGAGCTGTGTGGTGTTCACTGTGTATAGTTGAACGTTAAGTTAGGAGTAAGAGTATAAAGAGTTGAGAGTAAATATAAAAAGGGAGGAAAGCGGGGGAGAGAAAAAGAGCGAGTGCAAAACTGCAATGAGAGGGCACACTAGTGAGGCTGGAAAAGGTGCGGGAGGGGACCACAAGTGTAAGAGAGGCCACGAGAAAAAGAGAAGAAGAAAAATAAAAGTCTAACAGGCCTTGGCTGCTGCTGCAGTTGTCAGGCCGCGTTGCCAAGTCTCATTTGTTTATTATATCGCGAAGATGTTGGGAGCGGGTGTAAGAAGAATCTTAATCAAATTTTTCAAGCATACCTCTTTTGAGAAGAAATTGAAAAATTTTATTAATCATTCTTTTTGGTTTACTTTCCGAGCTACAGCGGAGCCAATTGTTACATGAGATAGAAGAACCTGTTCAACATGAAATGAGCTTTCTATAATAGTTTTTTTTTAAATGAAATATAAAATTCTTTAAGACTGAGTAAATTAAAAAAATTTCTTTTATAATGAAATTTTTCAAGCTTCGACTGTATGTGAAGTTATATTCAGATTATTTTCTCCAGTTTATTAGAAGAAAAAAAATTTGAATAATCACTTATTTTATTTTTTTAATCATGATGATAATAACAATAATAATTAATTTCTTAATGAATTATTATTGATAAGTAATATTGAACGTTTTTTTAAAAATTGTTTATGAATAATTTTAATTGGAAAGAAAGTAGTAATTTAGTAAATAAAAGTATGGATACACTTAATGGAGGATCGCAAAAATAGCGCATCGGCAATCCGGATCTTTCGTGACTAAAAGACATTAGGGCTCAGAACTCTCGGGAGTCGTTCGACTTTCGTTATAAGCCAATATTCATATTTATGTGCATACGTACATGTTCTTCATACGTCTACAATACACGAGAGCACATGTGCGTGCACTTAAAGCCTTCCTTTATCTTTCTCTCGATACTTTCTTGCTTAGGAAAAGTAAAGGTATAGAATGATAGTTGGTAACCTATATCAAATGGTAGATTATAATATAATGTATATATACATTACATATACACACTGTAGTGTCTTGTATCTCAGCTTTTAGAATCTCTTCCTATCTCTTTCTCTTTCTTCTTCTTACTCCCTCTCATCTCTTTACCTCCTGTTGATACACGCAATGCAATTTCCGCGTTCTTTAGAGAAGACAACACAACGGGACCAACGACTTTTGGATCTAGGATATATACAGATGCGATTTACATTTGCGTGTCGCGTGAGAGCGTGTCCGTTCACGTGCTACTCTCACGTATCTTCTTGTATTTCTCTTCATCACGACATTTCTTCATCAACAAAGAAACTTTGATTAATTTCAAGGTAAATCAAATATTTTTCAATATTTCCTTTTCGTTTCTATTTTTTTCTTTCTCATAATTATTATTTTCATTTTTATCCATATTAGTTTCATTTCATAATTGAGATAAAAAAAAAACGATTGCAATAGATATGACACTTATATTTAGTAAGATCATACACTTGGAATTCTATATCAATATTATTTGAATTATTTTTGAATCGAATTAAACAGAAATATCTATTTAAGTATCTAAAAAAATCTCACGTTATTTTATTTCAGGTGATTCATCAATCTATTATTTAATTTCATATGAATCACAATCTAAATTACACTCTTTTCAATTTACTGAAAAGATTCATCCATGAAATCCCATAAATTTCTAATTGATTCTAAATATTTAATTCAATCATTTCGAGCTGATGACTGGATTAAAATAGTCTCAGACACGACTACTGTACCGCTTATATCAATTTAAATATAGATATAGAACATTAAACTCATAATAACCTTGAGTTATTTTTTCCAATGCATTTTTTAATGCACTCCCGAAATGAACAAAAAAAAAATGTATATCATTGTAAAAAAGTAGGACACATAATGTTCAATTGATTTTATTAATAATATGATATCGGTTGACTTTTTGCATTGCAGTTGTGTTAAACGGATGAATTAAATATAAATAATTTTTTTCGAACAAAGAAAATGAATTTGAATATTTTTTTGCATGATTTACTTGGGTCAATCCTTCATACTGAGGTCGTAAGAGAGAGGTATTGAGAGAAAGAGAGTGAGAAACTTGAATAAGGCAAGGGTCTATTGCCTCGTGGCAGTAACCTTGTGGGTCTCTCGCGTCACACACACACATTTTTTTCCTTTTATCATATCAAACGTATGCTAACAGCCCGGACAACGCTCTCTATACCATACACTATCTCTTTCTTCTGATGTTTACTTTGTTTCTCGTATTATATACGCACTTATATTGTGTTTATATATATATATGTATATATCGAAGAGGTAAGACAATATCAATGATCTTGTCTGTGGTCAGTCCACATTCGAGACAACAGAGACATACAATTCTTGTGTTAAATCATCTCACGTTCGTCCCCCTTTTTTCTCTCCATCTGCGACGTGATTCAATCTCTTTTATATGCCAACATACAGCGCAATAATTTTGATAAACATATTTTCTACAACAATGAACATTTTCTGCTATTAAAATATTCATTAAGAGTCCATATGAGGTTCAATATTATGATGAATTTTTTTTTTCCGCTTAATTTTCCTGCTTCTCAATTAATGCATTTATTCTGATGATTATTCAATGCATCTTCAATGACAAACATTCTTCACATATTATAAGATGCAGATTAATTTTTTTATACCGTTAGCATTTCTTATTCATGAATATTTGTTATTTTTTATTTATTTTTTAAATCACTTTTTATTGATTTCCTTGGGAAAAAATTATAATCAGATATTTTTTTTTTTTGCATTTATGATTCTATGACAGATTTATTGAAGATTAATAAATCTTCGAATTAATTAATTATCTGTCAATGATATAAATTGATAATAATTATTTCTCATCAGAGATTCATTGGAATCAAAATGGACTTTTTCGGATTGAAGATGATTTTTTTTTTATTTTGTGCAAATACCCGCATGCATATTTCTTCTCATGGTGGAGAGCAACGTGCGGCTGGTGAACCTGACCTCCGACAACACGCGGCGGCGGCGACGCCGGCATTCCCCCGGAGCTCTCCGCGCTTGTACCACGGCGAGTCACGCCTCGGCGTCATTAAAATAAATTAAAGATTATCAGGCCAGCAACGGCCTTCTTTTTTCGTTCTTTTTTTATCATTTTTTTTCCCCTATCATTCGATTCGTTCTCCCCCATAATGCAGTCTCGCGGATACATTTTCCAACTAACAATAGCCTCGGTCATTGATCCTTTTTTATTTATTATTCATTATTGAAAAAATAATCAATTGGTCAAGGTCATCAATTATGAAAAATATCATTCAGTTATTTTTATCGGTAAAAAAATTGGAATAAATTTCTTTTTTTATATCAAATAATTTACTTTTTTTTACGTCGAATAATATACGTTTTTATTTGTATGAAATAAAGTGATTATTTTTAAGGACTTTAAAAAATTCATCTCAAAAGAAGAAGAAGAAGAAGAATGGTAATATAAATTTTCGATGAAATGAAGCAAGAGTTATCTTTTAGATTAAAAAATAGATTAAAAATGTTACGATGATGAATTAGTTATGTAAGGAAATTGGCAATTAATAAATAATTAAAGAAATGTTCATATTTTAATGCACACTGTGGAATATCAGTGGAATAGAATCGATTTGAGTTAGAGGGAAAAAAATAATTTTTGAATGAATCGGTTACAGACATTATAAGCAAGTGGAAAGTGACTTTTAAGATCAGCCGAGGGCGGCTTCACGGTCGCGAAAGGTTCGCCAGAGGCTCATGTTCACGACAACGATGAGTGAGAGAGATGGAAAATGTATAAGGAAAGAACGTTGGATGCTGCATCTTGCATATATGTAAGTTTTATGTCAGCGTGCATTCTGCATTTGCGTTGTTGCCACGTTCTGTACCCGCTTTCTCTCTTTTTCTTCATCTCTTCCTACACTTGTTCTTTCTTTCTTCATTCTTTTTTTATTATTTCTCCATTCTTGCCTTGGATTTGCTTGCCTCCCTCTCTCTCCACATCTTTTTCTTCATCTTCTCCCTGTTACTTATGTCCATCTTTCTCTTTATTCTTTTTTTCCACTCTTTCTTACTCTCTCTCTTCTTCTCTGCACCCTGCCTACACTCTTGACATCTCTCAAACCTGCGCTGCGTCGGGGATATAGAGTCATTGAACTCGAAAAAAAGATGGCCGTGTTGGAGAAAAAAGAAGGAAGGCCATACTCAAGTAACGCGTCATCTTAAAAAACTCGTTGCAATTTTTTTCCTTTGTCGTAAAACCCTCTTTAAAAAATTCGAGAAGCTCTTTTTTTGTAACGATGCTGAGACTATTATTCATTGAGATCAACGTTCTTTTCACTTTCTCATGGTTAAAAAAATTTTTTTTTATTCGAAATTTGAAAAAAAAGAAAACATTGTCCTAGTCAAGTTAATTAATTCAATCACCGCGAAGAATTTTCGTCAATTATAATAACAACAATAATTAAAATGATAATCACGATTGCTGGAGAAGTAAATATCTTGCAATTTTTTTCATCAATGATAAAAGTTAATCGAAAGCTAATATTATAAATAATAATTATCTCAGTATAATTGAAGTGATAGGACAGATAATAAAAATAGATGGAGAAATTTTTTTTAAACAAAATGGGATCCTTTTAAAGTGTAGAAGAAAAAAGAAGAATGTAGATTTTGAATGTTATGACAGTAATGAATAGTTGAAAGGTTCATTTATTGTATTTTTGAAAGAATAAGGAAAGCAAGGATTAAAGAGAATACATATATTGAATCAAAGTATGATTAAGTAAACTTTTAGTGAGTTACATAGCATAGGGATCATTAAGAATCCATTAATAGAAAAGTAACTTTTTGGAGAAAAATAAAGGTAAAAGGTTGAATGACGTTTGTATGATGCCTCGACGCGTCAGACTGAGAGCACGAGGCCGTACGTGCCACGGTGATTCAGCCGGCAAGTTTAGTTGGAGTAGGTCGTGACTCTCCGTCATGATTCGCTCGCGCCGCCGCAATTGTAATTTATAAATAATAAATATTTCAAAAACAAATGCGTTATTCTTATTGAATTATACGAAATCTTGAATATTCAATATTGATAAAATTGGAGTCATTAATTGCATGTCATTTCATTTAAAATGTAGTTAAAAAATAAGAAATTGTATGAATAATGTTGATACATGTAGGGCTTTTAGAAGCAATTAAATCGAAATTCAAATTCAAATGTGATAAAAAAAAAGACCGGGGTCAGATCTGGATTTTCAAGTTTTTCGTTTGCGCTCGAAGGAGCACGTCGTCCTCGTTCCGGAATGTCCCACGAGCGGAACACCTTAGGAAGGACGAAATTCGAGTCCATAACCTTGTGTAACTTCAGCATCACTTTCCCCCATGGGAGATAATTTAAGTGATTAAATAAAAATTTTTTTTTATTCTCGGAGCAGACTCAATTATTTGAGAAAGTGATTGAATTGAGTAATAATACAATTTGAAGAAATTCTGATGAGTTTATTTTTTATGTAAATTATTCTTTTTTTTTTTTTTGTGAATTAGAAAAAAAGAAATGGGTCTTTGAGTCAATAGTTTTTTATGAAATTTCTCACCTCTTGAAAATCGGTGGGTGTATTCCTACTCGACGATAGTTTAATCAGCAGTAGCAGGAGATAAGATCACAAAATATGGCACACTGTTAGAGTTCATCGTTCACTCAAATCAATTCCGGATGTCCATAAATTTGTCGAGAAAAATAAAAAATTAATCTTAAGAGTAAAAATAAAAAACTTGTAACTAATTTGAAGAATTTTATGTATAAGTAATCCAATGAATGAATATTTTATAAAATAATTATCACTGATGATTAAGTCTCTTCTTGACGCCTGCGAGCGTCATGACGCCCGGCGGCGTCCGTCATGGAACTGTCAACAAATATCAAAAGCAGCCGTTGATCAATCCTTGATAAGAGAAAAGTCACTCACAATATAAAAAAGTTATTTCCCAAAAAAATAAATAATAAAATTTTGGCGAATAAAATATTGCAGTTGAATAGTTGATAATGACTATGAACTGATGCGATAAAAAATGATATATAAGTTGAAAGGGAGAAAAAGTGACTTGAATTTCGTATCCCGCGCCGTAAGTTAGAAAAGTTTCGGACGTTTTTACGAATTGCACTAGACTCTTTTCCCTCCCGCGTTTATCGTGATAGAGCGCGCGCGCACTTACAATTTCGCCCTCTCTTAGTAAGAGGAAAAGAAGAAAAAGCGTAACAGTGCAGTGAAATAAAAGAAGCGCGCGAATAGAAGAGGAGTTAGGGGCCAATGCGTGCGCACCTTACTTCGTTAAAGAGTCTTTCCCGTATAAAATGTTGGGACGCCCGAGCGGCGCGCTCGAGAGGAACCGCTCGAGCGTCCTCGCGAATCATTGGATGCTGAGGAGGAAGTGGGGAACGGCGCGAAGGTTGAAGGAAGTGTAGAGAGAGAGAGAGAGAGAAATAATCTAATGTGTGAGTGGGAGGAGAAGGGGCTGTTCTACATTGAAGAAGGTCCTGTTCTGGGGTACATTATTTATTCAGCATGAATTTAAGGTACTTTCTTATGACTATGATCCTAGAGAAATGTTAATTACTATAGGGTTGTTGTAGAAATGAAGTAAGGAGTGAGATTAGAGGCCAATAGAGAACTTGGTGTTTTTAATTAAGTCAAAGGAGGGGCCTTAGGATAGTCCTGAGAGGGGATATAGAGGAATAGGAGTTTCTTTTCTCTTTCTAACTTCCTGATTTGTCTGAACCCCAGGTGGTCTTGCTGTTCACCCGCGCGACAAGATGCCTAGATGATTAAATCTTATGTTTTTTAAATAAAATCTTTCTTTTTTTATTCTATCGAGAAATTAATTTGATAAGGGATGAAAAAGAATTCTTATTAATTATATATAGTTATATAAAAATCTTCTTAAATATTACTTTATACACAAGGCTTTTAGCTTTTGGTTTAATGATTTATTTTTCTGGTTTAATAATGAACACAATTGTGAGACAATATTTAATTGAATATTTTTTAAAAGTACTTTGCGAGATTTGAATTAAAACTTTATTAATACTTAGCTTTATTAAAAGAGAGAAAATTCAAAAGGAAATTCATTTATTTTATTTTTATTAACTTGATTGGCAGGTTAAATTTTCATATTAATGAATGATAAGTTTTTATTTTAATTAACCATTCCGTTATTTTTATGAACAAAGTTAACTGCGATGCAGTTGAAACAAATAGATGTACATCAAAAAAAAATTCCAAACAAAAACATTAGTTTCCCTCTTGTGACCTAAATTCCAAATCAGTGCTATTTTTTCTCTGGCATCTTTTTATTATTTTTTTAAAGCTTCGATCTCTCTTTTTCTTCCTATCTCACTCCCTCCTTGGCCAAGTCTTCCCCACTATTTCACCATTCTCTGCAGTTTCTTACATGGATTTCTATATCCCCACTACATCAACATTTACTCCCTCGCGTTTACTTCTTCTGCTTCTTCATTCTGTCTCCCTTTTTTTCTCTCGTTTCCTTCTCTCCTTTCTTATGTATTCAATCGTGAATCCTGACCTACGACTACGTTCTTAAAGGCCCACAAAATTTTTTTTTGACTTTTTACATAGTATCTTTATCGTAAAAATTCTTAGAAAATTTTCATGGAGAAATTTAATTTATTCAGCTCATTACTTTTATTTATTTATATAAAAAATCTATAAATATTTTCTTTTTTTCTTTACTAATAAGAATTTAATACTTTACTAATTTAAATCAGTTCTATAAAATAATTAAATTAATATGCAAACAGATAAGACTCGTTAAACGATAAATAATTATCACAAAAACTATTTCAAGTACCATTTGAAATCATCAAATGTGGTCTTTAAGATCATTACCTTTCTAAATTGTTTCTATTTCTACTGTATATTATTTATTAAAAAAAAAAAAATTGAAATATTTAATTTTAAAATATTCACTAATATATAATTATATCTTAATATTTAAACTTATGTATTTTTTTTGATGAAAAGTTTTAATAATACTTATTATTAAAAGATCACCCTTCTGATGATTCTATAAAATACTTGAAAGGGGTCTTTGTCCTCTGTAACTATTCCTTAAGTTACCAAGACTCCTTAAATATGACGATAATTTTTTTTTAAATTTCATACAATAAAAATATAAAGGATCTTGGATAAAAATGTATAACGATCATTTTTTTTTTTTTTTATCATTAAGTAGTGAATTTACTGTAGAAAAGATGAATAAAGAATAGAAAAAAAAGGAATTAAGAGTCAAAAAGAAGTGGAGATGTAATAATAGCTTGGCAACGTTACACTTTGAATTATCTCTTTGCATCTGTCTCGACTATTTCTTTCTCACTTTGCGGCTTCTTTTGCTCTTTCTGCGGGTGTTGGGTAGAGGGGAGGTAAGGGGGGTATTTTAAGGAGGGAGAACAGAGGATGTTGAGGGAGGGATCCAAGCAATATATACAGAGGGGGGCCCCCAAGTGCCGCGGAGCAAAACTCTGCAGTTTTGTTGTTCGATTTTACAAACTTATATTTAGAAGGGCAACGATCTTTTGCTGGCATCAGGAGGGGGAGGCTACTACTGATGCTGTAGCTGCTGCAAAAGAGTCTGTATATCCACAAGAGAGAGATTTCTGCAAGTTTCAATGTACCAGAGTCGAGTGTCCGACACACGTAACGCACGCGATTCGAGTTATTTACTTCGTTCGGAATACGATGCTGGCAATATCACTATTTTTAGCTCTTCAAATGGATACTTTGTAGCCAATATTTACTGTCAATATAATCCTTGTTACAGCTAATCATTCCTTCTATAATCATTACTACCCTTCAGCTTCAATAACTCTTTGAAATTAATTCTTTTTACCATACCATTCCACACAGTTTACTCAAATGAAATTTTCAATTATAGACTGATTACATTTCATGGATACTGTACTACTTTTTAATACAAAACAGTACATAAATTAATCATTGGTGATAAGTAATTATGATCTGTGTGAAATACATCATTAACATAATTACATCTTTCTGTTACAAGTATTGGAATGATTTTCAAACTTATTATTAAACATTTTTCACTTTACTTATTGAAGATGAATCGATTGAATAAAATATTAATTTAAAAATAGTCTTTTCAGAATGAAGTAATTCAAAAAATAGAAACCACTTGAATATTTAGAAAAAATTTTACTTCAAGAATTTTCAATTTATCGATGTTAGAATGATACAAAAAAAAACTTATTATGAATTTAATATGGTTTTTAATTTAAAAGGAAAAAAAAAATTGTTAAAAAAAATAGGAAAATTGGGCACTTAATCGATTAAATAGAATATTAAATTTAATGATAGTGTGTATATAAGTGTTGGGTTAATGATTGGAAGCAAAACGCGAAGCATCGAGCGGCCGCAAAGTATCCAAAGTAACCGGTCTACACGGGCACCATAGAAACGGTATACACGATTTGTTATCTCTGTCTTTCTCATGCTGAATAATCCAGTGAGGGCCTTGCTTGAGCGCGTGGTTTTGCCGTGACCTACCCCAGGAAGACCGCGAGCATGTACACTCGCCCACACGCTCGCGTTTTGCAACGCACTTAGAAGAAGAAGACCAGAAGAAGAAGTGGAGGAGGAGAGAGGTGATAGAGGAGAGTTTATTCTTTGTGTTGTGCGTGCGGCTGTACTGTCCTTTTTTTTTATCGTTCGTTGACTCCAGAGAGTGCGATCGTCGCCCCGACATTTGCCTCCATGATAAGATAAATGTTGGCGAGGTTATGGTTAAAATTCACCAATCATTTTTAATGACGGAATTGAAAAATTACGCTAAAATAAATACGCATTTTATAATAATTCATTTTCTTATCGACACTTTCATTAGGTATTCAATTACTAAAATTTTCTAAATATTTCAAAGATTATGTTTTACTACTATTTTATTTGTTTACTTATTTCAATTTATTAAATAATTTTAAATATAATTATTGACAATGATTAATTCATTTTTTATTTCAATCTGTAAAATGAGTTAATCACGATAGTTAATAATAGAGAAGAAGAAATTTTATGTGAGTTCAGAAACGTATTTTTCATTGGTGAGTTTTAGCAACACAATTGCAAAACTTGACTCTTAAAAAAACTTGATTTAATTAGTTTCGAAAAGTATCTAATTGAAGAAAATTGAGAAAATTTATTTTTATGGCATTTTAGGTAATTATGTAGATTAAAATTGAAGTCGATCATGCGATCTAAGAATCATAGAAAATAACTGAAAATTCAAAGAAACGTTAGATTAGTTAGGGGGGTATATAGTAAAAGAGGAATAAAGACGAAGGACTCATAAGACGTTATTATTTTATTTCCGTATGTAACGGCTATAAGACACGAATTCATAAGCTTCGATTTTTAATCGAAAAGTTTATTTTGAATTAAGACTGTCAATTTTTTAATAAATAACAAATTTTTGTGGAAATAAACTAATCGAAGTAAAAAAATTGTTCTGATAAAGACATTAAAGATAATTTCTACCTCGAGCTAATATCATAATATCATCAGTGTAAAAGGTGTGTGTATGATTGTTTAAATTAAAATGATTTAACCGTTATTTCAAATGGAATCTTCCCGAAGGATTGTCTAGAGAAAAAAAACTAAAGGGTTACGTGAGAAATTCATTCTTAATCTTTTCTTTTTTTTTGCATTCTCTATGTTTCTTAACACATATTCATAGAGGGTTCTGAGACAATGAGTAGAACCTATCCAATTTACATTGTTCTCACCCCTTTTCATCCTCATTTGATATTTATTAAAAAAATTTTTTTTTGATATAAATTCCGGTTTACGTTCTTTCAAATGATCGTGCAGCTGTTACTGATCTTTTCTGCAAAGGGTTGGTCTTGATAGCATGCTATGAAAGTCTAGAAAAGCATCATCACCATTTCTGGCTTGTCAGTGTATATAGTTAGAGCAAGTATAAGAGTTTATGAGAGAAAAAATTCATTTGAATCCCATAAAAACAACCGATCTGGAAATGCTAAAGGGTTGGAGGTGATGATATAATTGGATTTTAATTTACGCCAGAGTATAACTGTGGTATCTAGAGGGTGTGAATGCGGGGGTTGAAAAAAGCCCCTTTTTGTTACAATCGTTACAGTTATTATTATTTTTTTTACATACAAAACTCATTGACATTTAGTATTTTGATAACATTTTTTTTGTTACAATTCCTATAGGGGTTCAGCTCAAGAGATGTCAATGAATATTATTAAAAAGAAATCCTTTAAATACACTATAATTCATGGATGATAAGAAAAAAACTGTTTATCTAAAATTAACCAAATCAATTAATTCTATAGAGTTGAAATAAATTGTTTAAAAACACAAAACTTTTTATTTTTTTGAATGAGTACATGAAGAGATTTTTTTTACTAAATGTAAGTTCCAAAATGACAAGTGGACGTTTCGAAATTCAGAAGTAAAAATATTTCTGTTCAACAGTGAATTTTGGGTTGCCATAAATAAATTTTTGAGTTATCCTAAGTAATTACTTTACTAAGACATATCTTAAGTATCAAGTTTACTTACAAGAACTTGAAAGTTACTATCAATTAGAAATATTTTTACTTCTAAATTTCGAAACGTGGACTTTGCACTTTTTGCAACTACATTTAGTAAAAAAATTTGTTCCGTGTATTATTTATGAAATAATTGAGTCCCATTGTGTATTCAAAATGTAAGTGAATACACATGTCTATAATAATATATAGATTGCACATCTTAAAAAATAGGTGATTCGTAAGGGAGGGTGTTGAATATTAGTTCCACCCTTTAGCTTTTATTTCCAGTCGAAGTAAACGAGAAATAAAGATGGGAATATAAGAAATGAATGATTCTTAGGTCCTACCATTTCTTCCATCAGAATTCTAACAGATATATTCAAAATACTTATCCAAGAGTAAACCCCCTACTGTATAATTGAAGGAAAAATTATATTTCAAATTTATTATATGAATTTACTTTTATTTCCCTTTTAAAGATAATTATTCGTTAAAGTTAATGTTCAATTTTTTTTTTTTTAGATGTTGATTTTTTAGTTGTTTGTTATTTTGGTCGTTAAATAATGCAGAAATTAAATATTCAGACGCAAAAAATAATTATTTAGTTGAAGAAAAACAGAGCAAAAATTTAATAAAAATTGTTGAAAAAAATACTGTGAGTGAAAAGAAGTGAATGTTTTAATTAAATCTCCGCGGAAACGTAGAAACTTTGCCACTGGCTTTCAGTGCCGTGCGTTTTTGCGATTTTCCAAAAGTTTCTTCTCGAGCTCGCGACGGCTTTTAACAGAGCTGAGTGAAATAGAAAAGAAGAAAAAGATAAAGAATTGCTAGTTTTCACCCTCTTTCTATTATTTTATTTTTTTTTATATTTTATTTCCCTTTCAACCTCTCACTCCCTACATGAAACAATTAAAAAAAGTACAACCGCGAAAACAAAAGAGTAGGCTACTTAACGAAACAAATTGTTGCTTCGTTGCCGAGAAGAGAATTTAAAAGTTTTCTATGAGTTTTCTTGTCTTCTCTTTTCTTTTCTACCTTGTAACCACCACAACTACTTCAATACCCCCCTTTTGCCTCTCCTTCTTCATTCTTACACAGTCGTTTTTACCATCTCCTTTCTCTCCGGACATCCGTGAGAGGGATGTCCTGGTACCATCTAACACAATTCAGCGCTCGTTAGTAACGCTTTCTTTCGAATACATTTTCCAACGGCCACTTGGAAAATTTTCATAAGAGCCGACGGTAGAACACTCTTGGTCAATTCCTCCAGACTCATCTTTCCAGATTCTTACAAGATTTCCAATTTTCCTTACTTCATTTTTTTTTCTACTACTTTAATTAGAATAATTCTCCAAAAAATTAATTAGTCTATTTTTCTACTCATTTATTTGTTCTTTCACCCTCGAACAATCTCCAAGAATTAATTGTTATCGATTACTATTTTGGAATGTCTGCATATTAAATTAAGAAAGAGCCTGAGAATGAAAAAATCTTTCATCCTTTCTCTTCAGTCTATCATTGATTATAAACATTATGTGAAAATTATTTGAGCCATTTGTATTAATAATTATAATATTACTTAGAGTAGTATTTGATAAAAAATTTATAGTGATAAGTCTTTAATCATTAAATAAGATGTATTGATCTTTTTCCTTTCATGAAAAAGTCAATAAATTAATATGTACTTAAAATTAACATCGAATCACATAACACGAGCGTAATGCATGCTAGGATATTGGATAATACGTAAATAAAAAATTCTAAAAAAATATTTATTACGAGTTAAATTGAATTACGTATACAATGAAGTTTGCTTCGTGCAAATATATATATATATATTTTTTATCCATATACATACATATTTATCAGCAACGATGATAAGTATATGAGTAGATATCATTTGATAATCATAAATAATAGTGGAGAAAAAATAAAATGTCGCTAATTATTAATGATTGAAAAAATGGCAGTCTCAACTGAAAAATGAATGTGCGAAAAAAAATCAAGAGGTTGACGGTGGGTGTGTATTTCGGAGGAAAAGAAATTGCGGGTTGAGTATTCAACTCACTCGCTGCAAGGTGGACCAGCATTCCTCGAGGGTGCGTTCGTTGATGTTGGCCATTCCTCCACCCCCGCCAGGTCCTCCGAGACCAGCTGCCGTAGCACGAGCTTGCTTCGTTTGGACAAGCAAGAGAAGGAAATCACGTATTAGGCTCGTAGATAGATATCAAGCTAACTATATTCGTCTTTGATCCGGACTTAGACACTGTGTTTGGTTTATAACATTACTCCAAAGCCGGACTTACATTTGCGTTGCTTTGAGACACTTATTTACGATTGTAGACTAATAATTATCCTTCTGAACTAGTCTCTATACTTTATATTTCCGTATGAATTAAGCTACGCATCACAAATGTCTTTTGTTTTTACTGAGAAATACATTTGTCAATAATGGAAAATTTTTTATCTTTATAAATTGATATTTTTATTGTCTCAATGAGAATTGAATCATCTATATTTTTTAGAAACTTTGTTTTTTCAATAAATTAGTAATTCATTGTTAATGTTAAATACTAGATAATAGAAATATTTCAAGAATAATTAATTGTAAGATTGAATAAGACTATTGATAATCAAGTTGCAATATATAGAAAATACTGTTACTGAGAAAGTATCTGTTTAGTTACTTCTGCTAAAGATTAATACTTTCACGGACTTCTGAATAAGTTAGTCAGTAGTAGTGAAATATAAGTAACTCACCTGAAGCTCGTTGACTAGTTTTTCAGCGAGTGTAGCATCATGAGAATCTTGACTACCAGTGCCAGGACTCAACATGGAATTTTGTGAGTTTTGTTGCTGATTAGGAACATTCATACCAGCTAATCCATTTTGAGTCATACTTCCTGCCATATTTAATGCTTGTTGTTGAAGATTTTGCGCTTGTTGTTGGAGATTTTGACTCAAATTTTGAGCTTGTTGTTGAAGCGTTTGTTGATTTAATGACTGGCCTAAATTTTGCGATAAATTTTGCGCTTGTTGTTGAAGTGTTTGACTCAGATTCTGAGCTTGATTTTGAATGTTTTGTTGAAGACTTTGACTGGCTTGACTCAAGTTTTGTGGTTGATTAAGTAATTGTTGTTGTTGTTGTGGTGACAAGTTTGGTGTAAGACTTTGAGCAAGATTATGCTGAAGAGTTTGTCCAAGATTTTGTTGCATATTTTGTGTTAAGGCTTGACTTAATGCCTGTCCAAGATTTTGGTTAAGAGCTTGAGCTGCTTGGACTGCTTGAACAGTTAATGATGGACTTGAGGCCTGAGACATAGTTTGTTGGGCTTGAGCAAGATTATGTAAGCTTTGAGCCATAGAAGAGGTGATAGCACCTTGATGATCTCCGTGGGGAGATGGTGTCGTAGGTGCTGACGATGCTTGATGTTGAGCACCTTGAGAATTTTGTTGACTCATGGCCATGGCATGTTGTTGTTGGATCTGATTGGTATTCGGTCCTAAATTGGCGTTTGGAATAGTACCGTTATTAGGCTGCGATTGTTGCTGCTGTCCAAGTGGACTATGCATGGTAGACTGATTATGCTGTTGGGCTTGTTGTTGCTGCTGCTGTTGTTGGTGCTGAGAATTTTGCAGAGGACTTGGTTGGAGTCCTGGTGATGGCTGTGGTGGTCCTCTTTGCGGCTGTTGCCAATAATCAGACATTTTAAATACATGCTGTCTGAGAGCATGAAGATTGGCTGCTGCAGCGCACACAGCTGAAGTTTGGACTTCCATTGGCCCGGGATCCGGCTCAAGGTCCGGTTCGGGCGAGCTTGGATCTTCGTCGTCTTCGTCGTCCTCTCTTTCTGTAATATCTTCGTCTTCTTCTTGTTGCAATCTTCTAGCCTCTTCGGCTGCTGCAACTGCAACAGCAGTTTGTACTCCGTTATTTTCTCCACTTCCAACAGCACCAACAACACCTCCTGGTTCACCGCCGCCTAGCCCACCCCCCGAATCGCCAGAGTGATGGTGATTCGACAGATGGTGATGATGATGCTGATGAAGCGGATGACGTGGCTGTTGTTCCGGACTTGTTTGGACCTGGTGCTGCTGCTGATGGTGGTGCTGCTGCTCCAGGCCAACAAACTCCGGCTGGGCTTGCGTCTGAGCGCGCAGGTCCAGGGCCGCCGTCGCGTCCGAAATCTTGAGGCCTTCTCGCGAAGCCCGAGCTACCCCCTTCCGGCGCAGCTTGCCCGCTTTTTGGCACACCTGGTAAGCAGCACCAGCTCGACGGCTTGCTCGTCTCTGTGTTACTTAATCCTGGGCAGCTTACCAGCCACCCTCGGATCACTATTCACCACTTGAATACTGCTCCACCTTTGCTCCTTCAGATTCTCGTCTTCAGACGAAGTCACGGGTGCGACGTCACTTGTTCGCCACCCGTTTTAACTTCTTTCTTAACTCTCCCGGGTCTTCCTGGCTCATCAAAGCAAGCGTTTTTAAGCACAACCTCACACTTTTTTCACTATTTTCGGTACTATGTCTTTTCTATTTTTCTTCACAGATTGTCCTATTTTATGTATCGACGTGTATTATTTTTTGTGTAAATGTGCAACGCGCGTGTCCTTGGCGTAAGGACAGCCTATTTCTTTCTATCTACTTAAAGTCTATTGTACACTTAAGTTCAAGTTAAATTCAGGATTGCCCAGCCCGGACGGTGTGAACGAGAGTAAGAAGTCTACGGACACGACTTTTTATGGCAAAAGTCACCTCCAAGAGTGCACTGTTGATGTCACACTTTGCCCACGTCCAGTTTTGCCCTGAGTTTTGCCCCGTTTTTTGTGTTGTGTCTGTTGTGTGTGATAAAGAATAAACGTTATGATTTTTACATACGTTTACCCTGTGTAAACTTATCGAGTAATCAGGACGAGAGCTTTATGTTTTTTTACGACACTCTTGTTGTAAAATCTTTTGCAAAGATTATTAAGTTGTTTTATATTCATACAGTCATAAACTAAGGTCCGTCGACGACTTCTTCTCGAATGAGAAATGCGACTCTATGCGTTTTTAAGAGGATATATTTCCTTTTATAATCTTCTTCACCTTCACTATCAAATCTTTAGCTTGAAATTCTAAACCGCATATTCTTTAGCCGATTGTTTTTAATGATCTTGATGCTTTTCTTTACTAGCGTTTAAAGAGTAATATTGCACTTAGGTACACTCGTTTTTGAACACACTGAAATATATATTGTATATGCGGCTCTCTCGCTTTTTTGGGGGCCGAGATTTAATCCAAAAAATATTCACTAGAAATTTTATTTATTCAATTTTCTTCCTTCACACGCGATTTCTTCCACTTCTTTACACTTTCTCTCAATTCTCGCGCTCTTCCTTTCACTCTTTGCACCTATTCTCGCGCCCCCGACAATAAAAATCTTTTCAATCTTTTTCTTTTCACTTTTTTTTTTACTCAAAAACCTTCTTCACTCTTCTTCTTCACTGAGCTAAATATTTCTTTCTTCCTCTTACTCCACTCCTTTTCTTCACTTCTTTCAATTTATTCTGCTTCTTCCGCTTTGTCCAGTCTTCCTCTCCTGCGCGGGAATCTCTCGCTGCAATGCGTCTCCCGCTCGAAGCTGAAAAATAAATTGAATGATATTTTAAAATTTTGTCAACAATCTATCTCAAATCATATATACCTACATACACTTGTATACATATCAAAATCATTCACAACAAAAATCACTATTTATGATAAATAAATTCTTTTTTCATACTATTTAATAAGTTTTGAATGTTAATTTTATTTTTAAATTAAAAAATAATAATCATGCAATCACTTGTGATGTTTTCAAGATACTAGAATAATTTCCTGAGTGAGAAATCAAGAGTAACTTGTGCCGTCGCACCGCGTCAATCAAAAGGGTACGTGATATAAAAAAAAAGAATGAGAATAGGAAGACTACAAAAAAAAGGGGGAAATCACGCAAAGAATTACTTGCGACAGGGTAACATAGCTTTCACTCTTCCCTTTCTCAACCTGTTACGAACCACATGAGAGGGAGAATAAACGTGAAGGAATAAAGGAAAAAAAGTTGAGAATTGGCTCATGCCAGCTATGTTATTTTAACCGTCTATCCAACAACGTATCGAGGCTTGATCTTGGAAAAACGCTCACTTCTTGTCATCGTCGGGACGACGTTGACGGAAATGAAAAACAAACTCTTGCACTTTTATTTCTTTTTCTTTTTTTTTTTAAAATGATGTTAAAAGTTATTACATGTACTGTCAGTGTTTTATTTCAAGTTTAATGAAAATTAAAAGAATGTTTTGTTTTTTTTTAAACAAAAAATAAAAAAAGAAAAATAGTAGTAGTTTAAATTTGAATTAAAATATAATAATATATATGACATTCTTTTCACTGGAATACAATTGTTTTGTAGACAACAGTAACTTTCACTTCCCGCTTCCTGAGACCGGTTTAAGATGTTGTCAACCCTAATTGTCATTCAGAATGTCATGAGGACATGTGGGTCGGTGAGCTGGTGAATCTTGGTTGACGTGATTCGGGCGCTTGAGTACTGACAACCACATGACGGCTCTCACCGGCATGTGAAGCTTTGAGTAATGGTGGGGATAAAGAAAATAAATCAAAAGTGAATTGATCAAGAAGCTGATATCCTTAAAAGACATCCCAGCTTTGATTTAGTGATGAAGTGTTACATCAATAAGAAGTTGAAGGAAGTTATCTGATGAAAATATAAATAAGGGTTGATTGTGACACAGTACACAGTTCCAAGTTGTTTCTTCATGAATTTCTTAGCTCATGAATAAGTAGTAAGAGTGTAGAAAATTCCAAGTTCCCATATGGCAATGTGAAGAATAAAAGTAGTTGAATTAAGAAAACCACAGATTTGGAAAAACACCTCACGATGTCTTAAGATTAAGATGAAGGTAATATAGAATGTATAGCATAATTAACTTGAGGCACGTACGAAAGGATTCAGATAAAGCCTTGATGGTGATCACTGATGCACTGAGTTCAAGAGTGCGAATAGAAACTAGGCGCGAAAAAATAATAAGGGAGAAGACGCGTCTTCCTCTTCCGTGTACGAGTCCTTGACGGAGGAGGAACCAAACTGACTCGAGTCTGCGGCTCGTGAGAAATGCTAAGTCCTTCTCCGTGGCCGGTGGTGGCGCGCGTCTCAGACCGCGTGCGTCTGACTAAAAGCCACCCCCCGTGCCTTAAAGAACGCGAGCGAGGTAGGGGCGTTGTCTTAGGTGGTGCGCGGTCGCGAAATTTCTGACTCGACTTCGTACTTCCTTAGAACCTTTTCTTGACGATTCTAAGGTATCAACTTGACATCGAAACGTCGTTCTTAACACCCGGGTCCTGAAGATGGACCCGAGGATGACCGCGGATAAGTCACGGTTCCTCCTCCGTCGAAAATTCGAGGCTCTACGTACGAAAAACTGACGTCCAGCCGGCGGACAGGAGTTTTCACGTCACCCCTCTTTTCCTTTGCCCCCACTACGTACGCGCGCGCTTCTCAACGGCGTCGTCGAAAGCTTGAGTCGTCTCCCTCTCTTATTCCTTTCACCCTATGCGTAGGTGGGGGGATAAGGGAGAGCAGAAAAGCTCTAGCAGTCTCGTAAGCAGGGGAAATATCTAAGGGGATGATGAGGAAAGTGTAGTGGGGTCTTTTAGGAGAATCTAACTACCCCTATAATAAGAGAGATGAAGAATTTTACTTCTCTACTTATCACTTATACTAATCTTGCTATCTTTCAAAAATTAACTATACATCGATCTACTGGTCACCATTCACCCTCATATCATCTCTCTACTATACTGAACGTATTACTCAACTGTTACTTTCTTTAGATAGTTACTCTGCATATATAAGTCATTTATTGATTTTAAAAGTCTTTAATGTTTTTGTTTACGTTTCACTTGAAACAATTTTTTTCTCAGATTTTGATTCTTAAAAAGATCAAAATCACTTTCTTTTTTTTTACTCACATATAAGTATCTATGAAATCAACCACAAAACACTACACTTTCTTTTTACTCAAAAATAAATGCGTGTGCTCATGGTCAATGGTTATTTCCAACTGGAAAAAGTTCGGGCCCTTCTGTTTCACAAAAGGGGGTGGCATAGCAAGAGGTATAATAAAAAGAAGGAGGGAGTCATGACAAAGGGAACACCATTTTTATGCCGCGTGCCCCGTATGCCAACACATGCGTGACTAACTGCTGTGAAGGAGGACTAAAAAGACTGAAAAAGGACGGAGTCGTACTTTTTTAACCCTCCTACTATCACGCCTATTTTTTCTTTCACTTGTATTTATATCTCAATAATTCACCCTCTAAGCAAACATGAATCAAATTTTTACGAAAAAAATTGATTGATAACCAATCGATGTTCAAATTGGAGTATTCGAGGTTTTGGAGTAGTTAATTGTTGATGGTCATCTTGTTGTCTTACGCATTCAAGAGAAGTTCTGAGGATATTCTCCCTCCATCAACTCAATATCATCCCTTCGTCTAATACTCCCACCACGCTGTTAGTCATTTATCTCTGTGTTTTGCCAATAAACGACTATCAAATATTGCTCTATTCTGCTTGCAAATATTTTTCTTATTTTAATCATCATAGTCTATATTAGATTTTTATCTCTATGAGATACAGAGTTTTAAAAATTCTTTTTTCTTCCACGTGCCAGCCACGTGTGATACTAAAGGATTTCTTTTGCTCTTCTCTTCTTAAACTTTCTTTGTACTTTTTAGCCTTTTCCAGGTGTACAAATAGGTTGACTATAAAAAGACGCAAAAAAGGGATGGTCGGGTCAAGCGCGAAGTGACTCAGTGGGAGGGTGCGACTCTTTAGAGCGTAAAAAAATTAACCAATGAGCCAGCGAGAAAAAAAAATCCCACCTCCATTCTTCTCTAACGAGACGGCGCGTTAAAGCATAGTTTTTTTCATTACTTGACTTCCGCCAATGACCACCCAAGCTTTCATTGATCAAAGTAGTCTTTTCTCAGAGAAGATGGACTTTGAAAAATATTTAATACACAAACAAGTGTAAAAAAAAATATATGTATAATAAACAAACCTTCAAGACTTTTTTGTATGATACAATAAGCACGAGTAATTGTACATCCGGCCAGGATTCCTGCAGAGAGGAAGGATACGTAGGTGTATGTTTAAAATAAGTACACAGGGCCCTTTTTAAATTACAAATGAGCAGCTCTGTATAGTAGTAGTAAAGACACATAGAGTCATGGGGCCCAAGAAAAACAGGTGAGAATCGAGTCAGCCGGATAGTGGGTGGCTTTTACAAGATCCCAATCCACCAATTCTCTACCACCTGATCACTGATCACGATCGGCAGCTGGACTTGGTGCGCAACAAACCCTATCAAGTACATTCAAATATAAGTACACTTACTTCTAACTTTAGCAAGTGTAAGGTGCACGTAAAGAAAGGCCAGTTGGGCCAGAGTCTGCCAGATCGTACCGATATTCAAGCGACTGGCCGCTACGAGGAAGACATTTATCTTCAGGCCCTTCTTTTTCCCATTTCAAAGCGGCCCTTTTGATTGTCCTCCTTTTGCTGGCTGGTGTATTGCGAATTACAAAGCCAAAGGGTTAAAATTTCTACTTATTTGCATTAAAACTAGGCCTGTTGATTTTTAGATAAACATTTTAAGAGCGTTTAATTGTTCCTTTTCTGAACATGTGAAGTTGCCTCATGGTTATTCAACCCTGCATCAAACAACCCCCGTATCAAGCTGACGTCTAGCGGACATTGTCGGAACTGCTTCAAAAGGGTAAGATAGAGCGTAATAAGGGTGCTTGTCCAAGCTAAATTTATCCATCACGTTAGTTACACAATTACTTCCGGTGCTTTATTTATCAATAGAATCAGACAAATTTTTTCATCAGATTTATCATCGAGAGAGACCTTAAACAACCTTCCAACCGGATAGTAGGATGAAATGACCGACGCGTCCGGTATATTACGCAATGAAAGAAATAAATGAAGCTTAATAGAAAAACTGCTCGAGCTAGAAAAAGCCTTAACGTACAGCCAGATCGAAAAGCAAAACCTGTGTTCAATTCGTTTGAATTATTCAACTTTATTAATAATGAAGAAGTCATTGAGTTATCAGAACGTCAATTAAAGTCTCCCCGACACTCACTGTCACATCATTACAGGTGTGGGAAAAGTGTTTAATAATTCATCGTCGATGATTACGTCCATAAGTGGTGGCAAAGTCATCACGGTACTTAATTGACGAATAGAAAATGTGATGAAAATTTGCCTCAAGCTCTGTGCAATCTCTTACAAGTATTTCTTGTTGAGTTTACTGTGGTTGTGATGAAGGGGGTATCGATCGTGATGGTATCGATGACTCCCTATGAACATCAGACCTAGTCTAACCCTTTCTCTACGGTCATCGCTTTCTGTCTCTATAACAATGTGGCCAGCTTCTCCTATTCTCCAATCATTCCTGTCCTCTATCAAAAATTCATTTCTCTTCCCAGTTTTTTAAATATCTCCAATTGTTGGATTATTGTTTTTTTTTTTTTTTAATTTACTGATGATTGTAGCAAAAAAAATTCATTGGAGCAGAAATATTTGAATGAAAATGTTATTTTTTTTCTAGCATTTATCGATGCTGAATCATTTTTCTTGACTGTACTATCTGCATGCTGTGTCAATAAGAGCCAATCTAAGTATATATGCACACAGATGTAATGTACGAGAAGCGCGTAGAGCAGACACTACATGGTGTGATGCAATAGTGAGCCGCGTATTCGTAGTTTCGACATTCTCTTTACTCTCACAGAGTCCAGGCAAAGAGACTAAACGAAGTGATCTGTATTCCGCTTGGGCGCTGAGATGAAGACAAGTTGAAAGGGTCGAGGACAAGAGGCCAGACGGCCTGGACTCTCTTTATTTAATCAGAGAGACATTTCTTTTAATTATTGATGGCAAAATTTATTTCTCAGTCTACAAACAATAAGATGACATAATCTTGCTCATGTGCTTTATCAATGGTCTACTAAAGAAGAAAGAATTATAATTTTTTATTGTTCCCATTTTTATTTCTAGTTTGATAAGATAAGCTCATGATCAAGGTAAAGATGATGACGATGATAATAAGAGAGTGGAAATCATTGATGATTGAATTGATGTTAAAAATTTAATTCACGTGTAGATTTTATGAATACCATTGAAGTCATTGAGAGAATCTGTTAGGATGGCTTCAAGCCAAGTAGTCTACTAGAGACGTTGATGTGAGTGTACGCTTGGGTGTAGTTATGAAAATAGATTTGTGAGTACATGCAAGGCCAATGAGAAATGATTTAACTCATATATAGGAAGGCAGATGATCTTCAGTATAAAAGCAGGGTTCCATCAAAGCCACGTAATGTGGCGTTAATGTGATGGAATATATGTATAAATATTAATTATTATGTTATAAATTAAATGTAAATTGAATAATATGTTGATAATAAAAAAAAGTAAATGATTTTGTTGAGTTTTTATCCAATTAATAGAGGAATTTAATTTTCCATTGAAAATTTATTACTGAAATTGAGTTAAATTCCAATGACTATCGAGCTTGGATACAGGAATTTTTGCTTTAGTCATCGATTGCGTCGAGTTCTCCCGGGATTCGGGATGCAAAAGCGAGAGAGGGATGGGGAGAGAGTCATGAATTCTCTCTCAAACACAGGGCAGAAAGCAGAGAGTTGATGAAGAGCCGGCGCCAGAGACGGAAGCAGAGGGTAACTTTAAAAATTTTTTTTCGATTCTTCTATGCTAAAATGATTCTCGCCAGGTCATCGACGCACTTGTCCCCCACTGTAGTTGAACACCAATTGCAAGGGGGTGGAGCGTGTACCCGTGTTAGCCCACATACGTGTGTATGTGAATGAGAATGTATATGTGAATACGTCCCCACACGTGCGTGTGCTCAACACGTGGGCAAGTAAAGGCTTTGAAGCCTAGAGAATCTTAACTGTGGTAGTTGTACAGAGAGAGCATAGTGTGGTGTTGGAGGCGTCCTATTGGCCTCTCCATTGGCTAGTCCGGGGGTGGCTCGCTGCAGTCATCGATTCAGACAGTCATTGGCTGACTCGGCTTCGTCGCCATTTTGAATGACTCTGGGATCAATACGCGGGGTGTGGAAAAAAAATTTCAACGTACACAAGCGCCCCCCGCAACCTTCCCTTGTCTACATTTTGGACCGTCATTCCCTTTCGAAACACCATCATGCACTCGAATCCACCCCTTCTACCTACACATGTGCAACGAGCCTGGGAGCTCTGGAAGTCATCAAAAAAATTCTCCTCTCGCTCCCGCACCTCCCTGGAACTCACATCATCCTCTGCCCCCCTACAATCCAACCCCTTTATCATCGTATCTTCCCGGGCTATGCAGCTCTACGTTGCGTGGCTGCATGTTTTCCCTGTGTATTCCTCTTTGCGTGTAATTCCACGCGCGAGTTTCGTTGAGTTTCTGTCTGCATATATGTGTACGAGAAACGCAACCCTCAATCGTCAAATCCCCTCTTGCTTTTGTCAGGAAATAGGAAATTCGAAATTTACCAAGAGTTATATGCAACGAATACGTTTATGTTGGACGTCGTGTCATGAAAACTCTACTGTTCAATTCACGTTGACAGTTGATTAAATTCCCATTTTAATTTAATTTTATGTCGACACTTTGTTTTATGTCTTTTTTAATTAAGAAATCTATTGACTTTTATTATCATTGATTGAATTTTCAATAAATGATTGATATTATTTTTTTTATCTATTTTATCTATTTATTTGTTGCTATTGTCTATTGTTATTTTTTTTCATTGTAAATAATAAATTACTATTGTCTACAGTTATTTAAATTTTATAGGAGATTATACTCGATAACAATGAAACGAAAAATTCTGATCGATAAAAATACATTCATAAATCTGACAATAATTTCATATCTCCACAAATTCACTGTAGAGTCATTTTAATCGATTTTTATTTTTCGTTCGATTGCATCGTCAAATGATTTTCGTATTGAATATATATACATACAATTTCCATACATTTCATGAAAAATATTTTTTCAATAACGAAAAAAAAATTCCACTCTCAGATCATGCCATGCAATTTTAAAATGAAATGATAATATGAAAATCAGGATACAATTTTGGAATTATAAATGACGTGATACTTACGTTTTAAACCGAACTAATTGAAACAAGGACATAAGGCTCTTTTGGTAGCAACGACTTTTAGATCACATTTTTAGTTATAAAGAATCTTAAGGGTTTTTTTTTATTATTATTTCTTGAGTTTCTTTTTTTTTAAATTTACTTTTAAAATCTAAAGATTTGTCAAAACTTGTTAAAAATATATTTTAATCATATCTTTACAATTTATTTTGTCTAAAGTGTTATTTTTTTTTGTTAAACTTTATTTTTATCCTCCCTTTTGAATAATTCTTTGATGTTATATTTTTTTTTCTTCTAAGGCAATGCTTCAATTTCGTTTCGTTTGTTTCTCTTTTTTTTTGTATTTTTCTAATTTTTTTTTGTAATTTTTCTCGTAACTTTTTTTTTGTTTTTTTGTATTTTTAAATATCACTTCGTCGTTAAAAAATTTAGAAAATTATAATGGATATCCAGAATTAGAAAATAGGATGTATCTTTTGTTAATAACAAATTGTTTCAGCAAAAATTTGAATTAATTAATGTGAGTTGGTTCAGACTTTGTTTATTGTTCTTGGCTATTTTTTTTTATTGACACAAGACATAAATCGATGCAGATGTGTTTTACGAACGGTGAAATTAATTTTTCAATGAAATAATTACTATTACAACACATAACAACACAGTGCGACGCGTCTGAAAAAAGATATAAAAAACCGGTTAGGATATTAATAATTATTTCATAATTGACGCTTAATTACTACTTAGAGGATCTTAGTAAAAGTTGATTCAATTTAATCTGTGCCATCTATGCCATCCTACTTGTCATATAACATAATTGAAAAAAAAAATTCCCAGAAAACGGATGAAATTTGGCCGCGCCTAAAAATCGATGCTGAAAGCGCCGAGTCATCAAGTCATCGTCCATGACGGTGGGCGTCGTCCACCATTTTCATGAACAAAAAGGGTTGCAAATATTCAAAGGCAGTTGAAATTGAAAAATTTTCGCGCGACAAAGTTGAAAAAAAAAGATATAAAAATAAGCGGGTATCACGTGCTCCTGTAGTGAGAACGAATGAGCGTCTTTGAATCTCCCACCCTCCACCCTTTCCTTCTCACATCCGCCCCTAGAGTGTGCGTCGTACACCCCTCCTTAAGCCATAGTATAATTCGATCTCGCTCGCTCCTTCGAGCTTGTCCGCAAGCTCTCCTTGGCGCGCTAAGACGCGACGTTGCCGTGTGTTCACCCTCTTCGCGTGGTTGCATTCCTAGCTTTCCCGACTTTTCTCAACCACGTGGTGGTAAGTTAACTTGAAGATCGCGACGCATTTCTCGAGCACTTTTATTTGAAAAGACCAAGACACTATTCAGGCTACTTTTAAGCACAATTCTAAGATCCTCTGATGTCATTAAGACGTCATATTATGAAATAAATCACGAAAACACGTTTAGTAAATATTATAATTAATTTAAAAATGATTTAAAATCACAAAACTTTCGCGTAATTTAACCTTTGATAGAGGCATTGCGAGCATCCCCGTGTCTGAGTAGCAACTGCGCCGTGGCCCCGTGTCGGGCGCCCCCACCTCACCTCTCACCTCACCTAAACCATCCGAATCTCGTACACCAACCCTCTCTCTCTCTCGCAAGAGCTCAGGAGTAAGAGCGATTCATTGGAATGATAGCATGTGGAAGAGAGTTGGCCTGTTGGTCTGTCCACATACACATGAAAGCTTCCCCCTTGTCCACAACCCCACGATCTGAGTGGACGCGGCTTTTAGAGAGAGGCGGAGCGGGGGGTTGGTACAGTCGTTGCATGCAGGCTTTAACACGCTGCACCACCACGTCCTGCATGCTGTTGTTGATGGGTGTGAGTTTAGTGCGCAAGCCGTGTCCAGTGCTTGATGCTTATATATTACTCAAATACACATGGTCAGTGCATTGGTCTTTGTACTGAACCAAATCTGTGTGCACTGTCGCGATCGTAGCAATCCTAACTCTGACCGCATCTCAGCAAGGGTAGGATTCCTTTAACCTCGGGAAATTCATGGATTCCTTCCTGCAATCCTTTCCCTTGCTTTCGAGAGCTTGAAACACTTTATTGTCCAGACAAATGCCTGCCATTGGACACACCTGAACCCTGACCCTAAAATTATCTAAATTACTCCGAATAGCTTATATTTAATTTTCCATCATATACACTACTATTACTATTTATCAACTAAATCGTTTCATCCAAGCTAACATATAGACGTAGTCATTAAAAAAAAATATTGTACCATAGATAAACTTTTTTGTAGAGATTCAACTATGAATAGGTAATGAAGGTTTTAAAGCCCTAGGTATTGTGCAAAGCGTGTCCTATTAGTACTAAGTTTGTGGGTTAGTGTTGAATTTTAGCACACCACCAATTTTAGAAATTTTCGACTAGACAAATTAGGCTGGATCTTATTGTCACGTTTCTATTTTTCTCTTTGAGCCATTTCCTGTTCAGCTCGTATGTCTAGTCTTTCTATGACTCTTTTCAAAACATAGCACAAAAAGCCGCTTCGATGTCACTCAAACCACAAGCGGTTTCTCTCAGTAATTGTATCGATTGTCTTAGAGCCAAACTCCAACCCTAACCGTTACATTTTTACTTTTATATTCAATAGAATTCTTTCTAGGCCCTCCCAAAAGACCCTTTGATCGTCATAACTATACATCAACATCATCATCATCTTCTTGAAAGAGCAACCCTCTTTGTTGTTTCACCGATCCAAAAATATTCCCAACCGGATAACGACGTTTGACCTGGATTTTTTTTGCGGTTAGGCGTATACCTGAAGGATACAAGACATGACAATTGCGATTTACATATATAGATCGTCCGGTATGGAGAAAAAATTGGATTTCGACGCTTGAATCTTCTTTTAGGTTTTCCAAATACTTTCATTCACTAGGCCCGGAAGAGTAGAGAGAAGTGATCTAGGTATGAAGGAGGGGTTGATTACCCTTTTTCTCGAGGGGATGATCACAGGACCAGGTTGACCATCGGGTTTATACTCGAAGGGGACACGTATAAAACAATTAAATTCATTTTTTGCTCCAGCAGCTGCATCCAGGTGATGCTGACGGTCCAACGGCGATGGACAGTGGGGAATCGCAACTTAGACCTTTCTTTTGTTCTCCTCTGGACGCAGTGTAAGTACTTTTCTTCATATATACACTGGAGAGTTTAAATTCTTTAGTTGAATTTTTCATGTGTTTTACTGAATCATATTAATGATGCATTTCTATTCTTCTTAATGCTTAATACATTAAGGCTATTTGAAATTGGTGAGCGCGATCTAATCTGGTCATTGTGTTGCGAATCATATTCACAAACTGAAGAAAATGGCATGAAGAATTTAGTTCTAGTGAAAGGCATCATCATCCCTATCTTGGCTAGTCGCCTAATGATCAACAAGAGCTCTGGGCTACCCGGTAATTAGTAAAAACAAAGGGTTTCTTCTCTTATGCGAGTAAGAAAATGACACGAGAAAGTGAGGCCATGATAAAATCTAAATGGAAATGTAATCCTTCTTCTTAAATAACTGTCTCTAATTTTTTATTCTGTGCAATTTTTCATTTTTTTATTTTACTAAAACCATACTTTTTAACTTATATCTCAAAAAATATGCATAATTAGATTGTTTTTATTAATATTAAGATGAAAACTTTTTTTAAAAATATTTTAATTGAAAGAAAACTACGAATAATTTTTCGGTGTTTTTTCTGGCAACCTGCTGGAAATTACAAGATCTATTGGAGAATAGTGTACAACAAACCATGAAGATGGTCCTTACAACAACCCTACTAGTGTACGTGGTATCGCTCGATTCCAACGTGTCACGGATCCAACCTTACCCGACTAACCCAATCACCCGACTGTGCTCGGACATCCCTCCATCATATCGATTTTCATACAACAGAAAACATATTGCACAATAAAACAACGATAGACACAATCAAAGATAAAGACAATACCTAAGAAATAATTCCCCTAAAGTTTTCTTTACTCGTTTTTAATAATTTTGAAAGAGAAAGTTACTAAATCGAATAAAAACAAGAATTTTCTTTCGCTCTTCACTGGCAAAACTTTTGTACTTTTTCAAGTACAATTGTGGTTGATTTAAGACTTATTACTCTTTTCAATTACGATTAAACTTAATAAATGAAACTTGAAGCATATACAATTGATAAATTTTTCCATTCAATATTCAAATGCACCGGAAAATATTAAAATTTCTAAGAAATCATTTGACTATGCATGATTTAAGTGAATAAGTAAAAATATGAATAAAAGAGAAAGTGACACAGATCCCACGGCAGAGTTTCAGATTTGGTATTGTGAGGGATTTAATGTCAAGAATATATAGATGTAGAGTATTGCGTGATGATATTGGGGGGTGGTAGGAGATAATGTGTAGGTTGGGATATCATACAGTCTTAGCAGTACTCCTTGATAGCTCCTTACTTCACTAACACTGAGTCAAAGGGTCTACAGATGTCTGAAGGGATCTCTCGTCGATTCTGGGGCATCCGCAGCGGCATATGGGGGATTCAACTGTGCACACAGCTGTGCAACGATGCAAACCACCGCGGTGTGATTATCTTAAGACTGCATTGCATCAAGAGAATTCACATGCTTTGATTTTATTTGATTTTTTTTTATTCTCTTCTTCTTTAAAACTTATCATCATTTATAATTTTTTATTTTTATTTATCTTTCATCGCCGTTTAACTTCAAAGATGCGGTATTTTATCTGAATATATATGAGGTAAGTGACGATTTGTTGGGAATTGCAAAAAGAGAAATTTAAAAAAAATTTGGCAGATTAGCCAGGTGATATTTTAGACTAGCAAAGGCTGTCTTATCTGCTACGGAAATAATGAAATTTTCTCGCGCGGACGAAGAAACTTTTAAGAGTATAAAAGTAAGGACAAAGAAGTTGGCATGAGATTTAGTAGGATAATAAATCGAGTCTACCAACGAAGTCTTAAAAAAGCCACAAAAAATCTGTCTTAAACTACTAAAGATGAATAAATCCAATCCTCAAACTTTTTTCAAAAGATAATAGAAGTTGAAAAAAATAGATCATGTCGTATTTAAATACAAATTTATTTAATAAACTATTTTTTGTTTTCTATAATCTGAACTTCAAAAAATGGAAAAAATTTTATTTAATTTACATTTTTATTTCTGCGTTAAATAATTGAGTACAAAGTGATTAAAAATTTCTCCGGGTTTAATAACTAGTATAATTAAAAGTAAAGTCTGCATTTTTAATTAAGAAAATTCAAGAATGAACGTTTCTCGATACTCTGATCTACTGCGTTATAGGTATATAACTATATACAATATCAAATTTTCTTGTTATGTTTTTAGCGTTTCGTGTCTATGTTAGTCCATTGGTCCATCATCTATCGAGTACTAGCACCCACTTGAATATAAGGCTCTCCTCAAACAGTTTTATAATTGATTTCATTTTCATTTATTTTAGTCCTCTTTCCTCTCAAATACTCTTCCCTCAACGAATAGAAGACACTGCCCTTCCTTTCTCATGCCTTCACAATTCTCTTCATCCCCACCCTTTTGCCCTCCTTCTCAAACCTCGCAATTAATTTAATGTTTTAATTAAGAGAGTATCCGTGAAAAATTAAATTTTAATCGGATCGTCGACTCTCGATTTGTTTTCTAACGAATTAAATTATTTGCTGAATTTTTTCCTATCGTCTGACAAATTCGAGTGATGGAGTAAAAAATTTAATCAAGAATACACTTTGATCAGTGGAAAAAAAAATATTCAATCGATAACCATAATAAATATTTACAAAAAGGAAACATTCAATATTTAACCAAAAATTTTCTCCAATTTTATTGGAATTTTTTCGTAACTAACTGATAAAAATAATTGGAGTATGTAAATAAAGTTGGATGAAGTATGTTAAAAATATGAGTCTTGTCTATAAAGTTTTTCTTGGATTAACAACAGACACGGGTAGGGAGTTGAAATGACATTAAAATAGAAAATGATATGTCAGAAAATAATTTTGTAGTGTTTTATCTTTAGTTTATAAATTGGCGAACTAAAGCAATTGCCTCTGCTTTTATTTAATGTCCGACAAACCGATCCAAAAAATCCACCATTTTGAAAGTTATTCTAGAGCGTTACGCAATAACATGTGCGATTTATATTTGGCGTACCTCTTCTCCCTCTGCCTCTTTTCTCACTCAACTCACTTGGGCGGGACGTGAGCATAAAAATCTCGATGCTCACGCCATTTTTTTCTGCCTCTATAAACTATTTTTCAATAGAATTACATCATTGGATCATCGAATTAATGGATATATAAATGATAACAACAATGAAACAAAAACCATTTTGATACAAATTGACCCTTTTTCAATCATCGTAACGCATACAATTTTTTTGTAGTTTTTTTAGTTCACCCTACATGAATCTATTCTCGAATCTTATGCAACGTCTATGCATTTGGCTAGAGCCTGTTTTAAAGACGTAAAATATAGAGGAAAAGAGAAGGAAAGAAACTAAAAGCGCAAAGTGTGTAATCGAACTAGGAGTGGCAAAAATGTTTGTTTTAAATTGGTCATCTGCATTGAGCAGTTTTCGTTCTATTAGAGTCTGATGAAACATTTTTACAACTCTGAATACCCAATACTTTCAAAAATGTTTATTCAAAACTTTATAAATAAAATCTTAATTATTTTCTTGCACTTTTTATTATTTAAAAAAATAAATAGAAAAATTAACCATCAACTAACTAATTTTGAGAATTTTTTTTTCTAATTTAACATAACAAGTATTCAACTATAATCACAAAAGAACTTTTTTTTTTCTATTTCCAAAACCTTCAAACAATACACGTACAACATGTATTAATTTTTTAAAATAAATTATCATCGAAATCATGATAATATGTTGAAAATATTTACATTGATTTTCATGTTAGTTATGTACCGGAAGAGAGATTTATTTATCGTTAATAAGTTTTATTAATTATAAAAATATTCAATATTTTAATACGATAAAATAGCATATTTTCATTAATAATCACTACTTTATTGCTATCATTGATAAAAATTATAGTTAACATTTGGATATTTAATTATAATAATGTTACGAAAAAAAGAGAATATCAATCTATATACTGTATTAATATTTATATAATATTTTTAAAGTATTGAACGATATCAAAGTATTAAAAAAATAATAAAACAATGTACTCACGATAAATTTAAATTAAATTTAAAAAAACCGCTGTTGTCAAAAAAGTATAGTGATTGCTATTATTCTGATGTAATTCTGTCTTCAGTGTACAAACATTTTCATTATATTGTCATATTTAAACATCATTCAAATTTTGTACAATATGACGAAAAACGAAAGAAAGTGTAATTTAATTATAATCAAAGATCACTTTGATGTCAATATCAAAACATCATTTTATTAAATTTAGTCTAGATTTTGCATTACGTCATTTACAGATTTTTTTTCGAAAATATTTCATCTTGTTTCAGTTATAAAATTTATTATTTATAAAAATCTGTTTCTTTCAAAGGTCAATTGAATTAAAATATTAAGAATAAATAAATTCTTCTGCCAATGGTGTAATTTTTTTGTAAACTGGAAAGTCAGAATCACTTATTAATTTTAAAGTGATAGTACCTTTTAAAAAATAGTGAATGATTTCAGTAAAATTTTGAAAAACCAACTGACTTCATCAATGAAACTCTATTCAAAATGACATTCAAATTAGTAATTTTCACCTCCCAGTGCGAACAAGTGTTATAAACATGTTATTGTATTCCAACGTCATTGAAATCTTTGATACAATAAAAGTTGTTTAAATAATGAAAAGTGACGGGACGTCAGTTGTAACATTTTCCATGTTTATAAACATAAAAATGAAATAAAACTTGTTTTAAATAAGTCAAACATTTCAAGGATATTAGATGTTCATCAATAATTGAACTGCTCTTTTACACAGAATAAATTCATCAAAAAATATGTTTCACAATGAAACAAAAAATATAGAATTGTAATTTTTTTTTTCAATTTTTATTAAATTATAAATGTAAAATAATGATGAAAATATTAATTATTTTCCACTCAAAACAGTGATCACGGTAATGGAAAACTTTCAACTCTTCATTTACTTGCAAATCTTCGAATATGTTGATCTATACGTTTTAATGGACTCATAGAGGGTTAAAGAGACGCCTTAGGGGCTAAAGGGGGGGGGTGGAAGAGCGTATAAAATTTGGAAATATCGCAAGTACTCAAGTTTCACTACTGAGTTTTAAGGCTTTCTCCCTGGAGAAAAATGAAGGAGACAAACAAAGATGGAGTGAAAAGAATATATACCAGAATGAGTAGGAGGTGGGGAAAATAAAGGGTAGAAAAAAGGGGTTGCGCCCCCACAAGCTTCGGCAACGCCACATTTTTCACCCTCCATTTTTACGCCGATCCACCCTCTTATATTTCCCTTATTTTTTTCCCTCTCTCTTCAACTCTGATCTACTTCTTAATTTTTTCTCACTCTTTTTCCATCCCCAAGTATCTTCTTTTTTCTTGTAATCAATAATATACATGTTCTCCATTTTAAAATTTGACGAGTCTTGTTCATTTTTTTTTATTTACTCTGCAATATTTTATAATAAGTAATTCCATTTGTGGTACTTTTAGATTGGTAAATATTTAAGAATAAATTAGCAGATCATATAAATAAAACGTGATCGTGGAATTCAAAAAAGTAAACACTTTTAATGAAGGGGAATTTTTTACGCAAATCAATGGTTGAGTTGATACGTTCATATGAAATAAATTCAGTAATTCGAATAAATTGGTTGATACTCTTATTCACTTATCATGAGAGAGAAATAAATTACTTGAATTTTGAAATTAGCTGCAGAACCTTTGTAATTTATTTAATAATTCATTCCATCAGATTACGAATTTAATCATTCTATTTAGTCTTCAATAAAATTTCAATAATATTGCAGAGAAGTTTAAGGCTAGCAATAATTACAAGAATATTAATAACAATGGAGATAAAAAAAGTCAAAATTTCAATTTTTAGGAGTCATTATTACTGAATCAATTATCACAATCAAAGAAATTAAAAAAAAAACGTTTCAGTAAAAGTGTAAAATTGATTAACGATTGAATATTTTTTATTAATTGAAGCTAAATGTGTTTTATCAATTAAAATGATTGGAAAAATTCCTTTAATCAGTTAAAAATATTTCATATTCAATTTTTTTGGTGTAATTAATAAAAAAATGTGTTGATTGTTTTAATTATTACAAAAAACAGATCAATTACTCTTTTATGGAAAACAACAGATAATTATTTCCTTAAATAAGAAAGGAAAATTTTTATTTACTTTTCATCTTTCTGCCTCCATCGGTGGTCTTTCGCGTAATTATTTTTCTTAGCTCCCTCGTAGAATTCACGATCGATCTCACCCCCCTAGGAGGGTTTAAAAAGAAAGAAGAGAGTGAGAAATTTTTAAAGCTCAATCCTGAAGATATTCACCCTTTGAATCCCATCATATTTTTACCCTCAAGAAAAGAAATAGAAAGAGTAATAAGGGAAGAAAGTTAGAGAGCGACAGGAAGCAAGTGAGACAATACGAGAAAAAGAGTCGAGTCGAGAAAGACTAAAGAAGTGCTGAGATGGATTGAATGTAAGAGCAAGGGTTGGATTTTTTTTAACCCTCTTGTTTGATATAAAATACAACAAGAGCTGTGCAAATACCATGAAAATAAAAGAAATTAGCGAAATTAGAACGTTTGCACAGTGTCCCCACTCTCGTGTGCTTTTGACCAACCGGCAGCCGACGCCTGTTTGCGATTAATTATTCTGAAGCGGGGGTGTTGGGAGGGTGAATTGAGAGAGAAAGAGAGTGCGAGAGTGAGAGAGAGAGTGATTCGAAGTGGTTGATGGTGAACACGTCGAGGGTCGAGATCGAATCTCGGTGCAACCAATCCTGCCCACGTCAAACATTGATCAAAGTATGTACATTCATAAACATTGAATAAAACTACCCTGTTATCGACAAATGAAATATTTAAATGTCCATTTCAGTGAATTTATCAGATATATATTGTTTAATTATTTTATAAGTAATCTCGAATGCATAAAATTTACAAAAAAATATCCAGTTTATTTTTTTTTTTAATTCCAATTACTGAAATTTCTGTAATTTATTGTTAATAATTTTCAAAATATTCTAAATACTTTTGATCAATTTTAATCAGTTCATTATATATTCCACGTTATAATCAAAAATATAATTTATTATTTAGAATGAATATTAATATTAGTAACGATAATAATAATAGTAGTAATTATTATTATTATAATTATTTTAGCTGAGTACGTGTCTATAGATGTGATAAATAATTAAATATTTTAATCGCTCGCTTACCATTCACTAATATATAATCCATTACATCAACATTTTTTTTAATTGTCACCAAGAACAAAAATTTTTAATCGTTCACAGAATTAAGAAAATAACAACAGCAAGAAAAAACATAACTTTGAATTTAGAAAATAATAAATCACTATTATAAAAATAGTAAAATCAACCGAATTTAATGCGTAGCATCTTTGTACACCGCGATCCCGTCAAAAACTGACCCTCAGTATTTGCAGACCTACGATCAAGGGCCTCAAAAGGTGCCAAGGCCTGTTAGCGCACAATGAAGAGCAAAGAAAAGGGGAAAGGTCTGGTACAAAAATAGATAAATAAAATTTTTCTCGATTTTTACATTTTTTCCTAATTGTTTGAAATATCAGGTCATTTACCTGTAGTGAAGTAGTAGGGGTCGTTGAGGATGTTGAGGGTCCAAAGAGGGGAATCAATCTGATGAATATACAAGAAGGGTTCGAGAACTTGAAGGGTCAGTCTTTTTTTTTTCTTGAATGTTTAAGTTTAAACATCAGAGTATTCCTTTTATTTCATGTCTCCTTGTGTAACACTAACGGTATGTATTATAAGAATACATTCAAGTGGAGAGAGAGAAGAGATTCAGGACTGTGAGTGTCACGTTTCGATAGCTCGAAGAATTTTTTTAGTCTTCATTTCGGTTACTGACGAGGTCATAAGTTTCAAGGGAATAAGATTGAGATGCAACACGCGTTCCCAGGGAGTAACAGAGACCCTTTTGGCAGATGTTAGCAGTCGTCATGTAATGTCTATCACAAGTTTCCGTACTAATTTCAAGTCGTTAAATATTTTTGATTCATAGTTTACGCTTTGTTACTTTAGATAATTATTTTGATGATAAATTATTTTATATTTCTAATTATTAATTAATATAATTTTTGAATATTATCATTTTATTATATATAATAATGAAATTATAATATACTACCTGCATAGAATTATAATATGGTATCTATAGATATCTACCTACCGTTCACGAATGTTCGAACAAAGACAAGCATCGAAAGAAGCTGAAAAAAGCAGCATAGGATAGGAATGAAAGAAAGGTAAAAAATTAAAAACAATTTTTTTGGTATTTTTTTATTAATTAAATGATTGAGTCTGTATTGACGATTAGGCAGTTATCTGCAAAGCATTGAGATATTAAAAATCTAGAGGTATTTGCAGCACAATAAGTAAGAGAAAATCTTAGTAAGAAAGATTATTGTTAAATATTGAAAATAAATTAAAAATATTATTGATCAATTATCTATTTTATTACCTCTCGATCGTAATCTTCTATTATTATTTCCAAGGGACTAAATCCACTTCACTTTGTTTATATTTTAATCTTCGTTGTCAATAAAAATTGATCAAATTCGTAAAAAGAAAGTTTGAATTAATTTGACAAAACTTTTAATCAACAAATTTAAATGACAAGGTGGTGGACGCCAGCGTCTCACAATCGCTTTACCTTCAGCCCTCATTGATTATTTATTTATTCATAAATTGATCGTACACTCTTCAAATTTGGTTATCAATGAATCGATCACATAGTTATAAAAAGTAAAATAAAGCATTCACTTTTTTCTTTAAAAATATTATATTCACATAAAAAATGATTTTCACACAATTTTCACGGTGGTATTTATCACATGCGTCGGTTTAATTGTCTCCATGTGCACATGTATATGTATATATCGTTAATTATTATTAACGTCAATTTTGTCGTTCGTTACTATTAATATTAATATTATTATTATGCCGGAATAGGAAACGTCAAATGTCCCAGCATCCTTTTTCCTCCCTCTCTCTTTCGTTTTTCCTCCCTCTTGTGCTCCCTCTTGTTCTCGCTCTACTTCGAATTAACTTCCTGTCCTTTTCGATAGACAGAGGAACTATCTATCGATTTGTTATTAAATCGCAATCTGAGAATTGTCGTTCAAAACAAATCCAAAATACACTAAAAATAAATGAAAAAAAATTTTCTCCGTTATTATTTCTCAACATCAATATCATGAATAATTTTTTTTATAAATTTATTCATTTATGAATTGATTATTTATTTTAGAAATGAAAAGGGTATATTGTAAATCTATAGAAAAATTTAATCTCAAAGAAGTCATGAAAACAATTACTTTCACTCGTAATTCCTAATCGTTGAATTAATGAGAATATTCCTGTGATCAATCATTCATTACGAATGGAGAATGACAATAACAATAAATAAAACAAGTCTCTCTCTCACTCTCTTGAGCGAGTATCGTCCACGCGCGCGCACTCAAGCGATCCTCCACAAACAGTTGCGCCTGCAACCACGAAGGATTCCTTTATTTTCATTCGAATCCTTCCTGTAGCACACTTTTCACGCCTTTTGCTTCGCTTTTTTTTCTCCGATAATCAGTGTAAAAAAATAGTTCTTCACGTTGCACTGTTTTCTGTAAATTCCATAAAATGTTGCCAAATTTTTAAAATGGGAATCAATGGAAAAATATGAATATTATTTTGAAAAAAATGGCAACTGAAATTTGTGGGTTTTCGCGTTGGAGATATTTATGCGATTTATTACGGCGCGACTTAGAAATGCATCTAATGCAGTGCACGCCGCATAGAATGCATGCACCTTGGCGAAGAGGTGAAGGAGGAGGAGGAGGTCGAAAAGGAGGAAGGGGTGGGCTGAGATCAGAAGGGTGAGGACAGAGGCCAGGAGCAAAGTAGGTGGATGTGATTGTATTCATGTAAGAAAGACAGAGATGAAAATAAATGCATCAAGCGAATAGTCTACGCGCATGCGCCATTCCAAACAGTCTGTGTAAAGTCTTTACTGTGTCTATATCTACTTTCCTGCTCTTGCTTTTGCTCTTTCGTGCCCGTACGTCATATCATTGGCGTGGAAATGGTCTACTACAATAGAAACGTTGGCGCGAAAGTGAAATTTCCTTGTATTATCTCTTATCACAATCCTTTCATTTTTTTTCTCCACGATCAAACGTATTTCGCCGAGTGTCTCTTTTTCAAAATAGTCTCAGCCGATTGTCTAGAATAAAAAATTTATAAATCCATAGATTAACTCGCTACAAGTCAATTTCATTTTAATGATCGTTTAGAAAGAAGAAAAAAAAATAGAGGATTAATGATGATCGTTCTAATGGCCTATTTAAAGAGTAACTCTTGAAGAAAAGTAAATAGAGTTGATCGCTTGATTTATTTCAATTTCATTACCATTATTTCATAATCACTTTTATAAAATGGTAGGCATTTTTCAAAGATGACCCCGACTCATCGCAGCTTGGTAAGTGATTAAAGTGAAAAATCATTTGGCAGTATTTGACTGTGAGATTCGTATACAAGTGACCGTCACTCTGTTAGGCTCTCTGGAGCTGATAGATGCTCGTGTATTATGTTGAAGAGTATTACAGTCATACGCACAACAGTCTCATAGAAGTGAAGCCGCGCGGTATCAAGAGGAGTGCCAGACTATGCTCACATGCTAGACAAGCGTGGACTATATGCATGCGAGAATGCACACGCTCGTGGCTAGAGGCAGTCAGGAGTGATGAGGCTTCTCATGTACGTGTAGTACCAGAGCAACATGCAGCGAACTAAAGAAAGAGTTACTTTACGAGGGAAGGGATAGAAACATATGCCTCCCTATTTTCTCACTTTGTACCATGCGATTCTTTCCCGCCTCATGAAAGTTACGTTCTATTTTAAACTTCGTTTAAACTCAGTCGCTAAATCTTTTTCTTCAATTTCTTTTTCTATCATTTTGTTTCGATTCATCTGCAAATATACTCCAAAGAGAGAAAACATTTATTTACTCATGAGCCCTTTTGAATACACTGCACATGCAATCCTGAGTCAACAGTCATCATAAAAATTTTATCCAAATGAAACAATTTTTAAAAATAAGCTTAATTTCATTTGATCTTCTTTGTAATTTGTTGAGTTCATACTTTTATAAATATATATTAAAAAGATAAAGTACATCGAATAAAAAATTCTTTTAATCAATAAAATATATTATTCATTCTGTCTTACATGAATATTTATTAGGATTAAAAAAAATTAATTCGACTTTATAGACTAAATTTTTTAAATTTATTTAAAATTCATGCAGGGATTATTTGTCTATTATTGAATTATTCTGATGGAATGAATAGTACACTCAACAATAACTTTTTCCACTTAGTGTGTATCAATATAAATTTAAAAAACTTCATTTATTGTTATATTTTATGTATGGTTGAGCCTATTGAAATAAGAAATTAATCCATCAGATGAATTTTACAAATAGTATTCCATAAAATATCAACTCTGTTTTTGATAAATCATTGGAATTTTATTCTATTAGACATTCCGTAATTATTTTTCATTAAAAAGTAGACCATGCTGCTTGAAATAAATAAGCAATTAGTAAAAAAACTCGTGAATAAATTAAAAAAGTAATGAGTTAGATAAATAGCTTCATCACGCAATGATCAAGTCAATTAAAAATAATTTTTTTTAAAGTTAATTTGCATGTGTAATGAAAAAATTAGTTATTTAATATTGGTTAGTATCTCAATGACACAGGTGTACCACCAACACTAATGGATTCCCTGAACGGGATAAACGCGAGTCGAAAAGCGACTATCATCCCCTATAGCGTGTATTTTCACCCTCTCTTCTTCCTTCTTTCTCTCTCGCTTTCACACTCTCTATCCACATCCACATATATCCATAGCTAATTCAACCCCGAGGTCCCGCGATGCCTTTTACTTTTTTTTATTTCCCACAGGAGCATAAGAGAAAGATAGAAAATGACTCGTTAGCTATGAGTGGAATGAAAATAGCGATAAAGGGAGGGGGTGGAATGAGGATATCAAAGCTTTAGGGGATGAGGTCGTAGCAGCATTTTCCCGCTTTTGTTTTCCTCTATTTTCTGGTTTTTCCGGGATGAGAGCCAAATGCAACAAGTAGCAGATTATAAAAATCACTCGAGAGGGATGAGGAAAAAAAAGTTAACATCATGGAGTGGGTAACGTTTAGTTGCTCAATTCAAATTAGACAGTATGTAACGTTTTAAAATATTTTTTTATATTCAACGAGTTTCATGTTTTTTTTTACTCCTAATAATTATTTGGAATTTTTCCAATAATAAAAAATCATTCGATTTTTAGGATTGTTTATTAAATAACAGTTGTTGCAATAAATATCTGATATTTTTTTTTCTTTCAAAGTTGTGGAATAGAATGGAAAAAAACATATATATGAATGTATTTTTATTGAAAAGCACATTCAGCTGCATCCAAAAGTTATCCAGTTTTATACAATGAATTTTTCATCAATTCTGTCAATTTTGCATTCCCCTCACAGCATATTTCATCCCTTCACATGCATCGCTGTGTATCAGATATATATTCAGACTGGTGTTCTTGGACTGAGCATGCGTGCTATTTACACGAAACGATCATTTTGTTGATGTATATGTGAACGTATTATTTCCTGGCATTTAGGAGGCTATAGAGGGATGAAGAGATACAATGTGTAACGGCCCTCAGAGATTGAAAATCATTGGAAATCCTGGAATTCCGTTTAATTTTGCCATTTTTTTCATCGATTTATTAATTTTTTAAAATATATTTTTTATCAAAAATGTATCAATTTTATTTTGGTTCATCATTTTCGTTCAATATCCCACATTCATTTGTATGATAATGGAATTTCGATGAAATTCCGTTATAGCCCGATGATGCTGTAGGAATTTCCGGAGATACTCATGATGATTAAATTCTACATGGAAACATTTGTTTAATTTAATTATAATCATATTCACTACAATTCAATAAATTTTTCAAATTTCATTTATACTATACTTGATTGAAAATAACTTTTGGAAATTAATTTGTTTTCATTTTTTCTGTTCTCAAAATTTCAATGATTTCGTGCAGAAAAAAGTATGATTTCCATACAATACTGATTCTTATCTATAGATGAAATCTTTTTTATGTTGTAATTTAACTAACAGTTGATGGTAAAATTTTATTTTTGAAATGTTGCATGATAATTTATGATGCATACGAAATAAATGAGTAAATTAGAAAAAAGGTACTGAGATAAATTGGAGAATTTAGTAAAGGAAAAACTTTTTTGGCACGACCTACCACAAAATTCTACGAAAAAAAAATAAAAACTATAAAACACCGAACGTTTGCTCTCAACAAGAGTCACGGAAGAGGGTTTTGTGGTTTGCGATTTCTAGAACGCCTAAAAATAAGACGCAAATGCTTGTGTGTAATGCACTGTATGTCGACGTCCACGTCGAGGAAATAAAATGGCAGCGTCCGTTGCAAGAAACTATGAAGGAGAAGAAAAACGAAGAAAAGCATCTAAAATTGGCGGGGACACCCTTCCTTAAAACCAATACTGGCTATGATGCCTGTACGGCTGTTGCCAGAAAATCAAAACAAATTTAAATCTTTTTTTTGTTGCCATTTTTTGGCTTTCATAACATAATTGAAATAATTGAAAAACTTTGCCAAAAGTATAAACTCTAATTAATCTATTTCACCATAATGGAATCTAGTTGATAAATAATATAAACATGGTTGATATTATTTTTGCCTTGCGAATATTTGGGAAAAGTAGGATATTTAATTATAAAAAATTCAAAAATAATTGATGATTCATAGTGAAGTAGAAAAGAGTTAAGTGTGTATAAATGTGCGTACGGAAAATGAATCGGCTGCCAGAATATACTTTTTCATCAGTTTGCTGATTTCGTTCATGTGTGAATGTGGTATTGATGAAGGGAATTGCAACGAGAGGGGGTGAGAGACACTAAGAGGGTCGATCGTACGATTAACGACACGAACAGAGAAGAGAAACTGCAAGTATGGCCTTGATGAGAATAACTTCTTTAGCTGACCATACTTTTGCTTATTTATTCGCTTATTTTTTTCGCAATTGATGTATTCAAAAAAAAAAACAATTTGCTCACTTACAATAATAAACAAAAAAATTAACGTGAATAATTACTATTTTGATACTGATTAAAATATTCAATTAACTTTATACGCATTTTAATACTTTAATATAAATAAGAGTAAATAGATAAATGCCTGGATAGTGTGTAAAGAGGAAAAAAATTATGATTTAGCTTGCTTTAATGCGGAAGTTATTGCGAGAAGAATTTATGAATGTTGTCGTCAAAGTGGGTGGCCAATGATAGTAAGACACAAAAAATCATCGTAGAATACAGTTGAAAAATAAGTTATTTGGATGCTTTTAGTTTGATGGTTATAAACAATATGATTATTGAGTTATGTATCATAACATTAAAACAAAAATGTAAAAGATTTAATTTTTTGTTTACTGTGTACAATTATTTGATCTCATCACATGGTTCAAGTGAAAAAATTTTAAAAACAATGTGGAGTCATTTTTCAAAATTAAATGTTGTTATTTTTATTATTATTGTTATTGCTATTTGGAAAAGGTTTCGTACTTGCCGACATTATCGAGGTGGCCAAAGACCGACAGCGAGCGGAATTATCCTGCCAGCAGATGACAGCATCAGGCCGTAACTTCTGGTAGTGCGATTCCTGTTTTATCACGCGTTACTTGCAAACATTATTACTAATTTACGATATCATAAAAATTAACAGCATTCATTCCACAAGGTTCTTAACAGTGGAATGAAAAAAATCGGAATTACACCACAAAGAATTTTAAATATTTATTCTAAACTTGTTCCACTTGTTGATGTACCTGTTGACCTTTTCATTGTTTAGCTTTGAAGGAGCCTCTGAATTCACCCCTAAAAAGCAAGTGCTACCCTATGAAAGAAAAGGTATCCAATAAAAAAACGTCATGTGGGTAACCCTCGAGGGGATTTTTTTATTGAGCAACTCGACACTCGAAAAAAAAGACATAGGTACTCGTTCGGAAGGGGTGGATTGGATTGATGCAAAAAATTTAGGGGTGCACTTTTTAACAGGGTAAATAGAAACAAGTGATGAAGTGTTGTCATAAGAAATATTAGAGGGTAAGCAGATTTTTTTTTATTTAGGGTGTTTATTCTCGATACATTTTTTTTTGACATCGATTTGCAACAAGTAAATACAATTAATTTATAATAACGTTTACAAATCGTTTATTTACTCTTTTAAAATTCAATGGAGTTCATTGATATTGTGACTGTACAAATTAAATTAGCGGAGTGATTATGAAAATATAAAAAAGTGACGACAAAATATTCTTAATTTATTTTAAATTACTGATAAGAATTGACAAAACCTATTTGTGAAGCAATAAACTTATTTTTATGCCAATAAATTATGTTGTTCATAAATGTATAACATTATTTAATTGTGATTAAATAATAACAAAAAAAATATTTTGTGATAAAATAACAAAATGAATAAATTGATCCTAATAAAAGAAAACACTAATGAATATGAAGAATAAGAGGCGGTGACTGTTTAAATCTTTTGCACGTTTACCAAGTCAGGCAGCATGTTTATTTTTTAATTAAACTCTACCGTATACCATCCGGAGGATTAAAAAAGGTCTCAGGGAGTTATTAAGCTAATAATGTGTCCCGTCCTGGTCACCGGACGCGTGCTACCATGAACGAGAAAAAAAAAGGATCACGAGCTGGTAGAAAGAAAAAAGCGTGTGCATGCCTCCATGGCAGGTATGAGGAAAAGGGAAGTAGAAAGAGACATCCACAAAAAAGTGGTCGGACACGCGACTTTTATACCTGTAAAGGCTTTATCTAATCGTTTCAATTTACATTTAATGTGCGTTTTTAAGATTTTTTTTTATTGAATTTAAATTGAATTATTTACAAACTCGTGTTAATATTGAAATTAAGAGTGAAGAAGAAAATTAATCTTTTTTTATTGAGTAGAAAATAATTTAATCGCCCACCTTTAAAAATAATACAATTGCGTTTATTTTCATGTAAAATTAATATGTAAAATACAGAAGAAGTATAAAATTATTACTCTTAACTTAAATTGTTTGTTTTTATTAATCGTTTTAATCTAATTCATCAAGACTAGGATTTGTTCACCCGGCATTTATTTAAAAAAAATATAGTTGACTCTATAGAAATTTGTATGCATTCACCAAAATTATTGTTAAATATGCATTTCCTTTTATTGATTTAAAAGAAAATATTTTAAATATTCTCTATTTTTATAATAATTGAGGATTTTGTCATTTTTATTGTTTTAAGTAATTACTTCGTGAAGTGCAATTGGAACCAGCCAAGTTTTTTTTATTCTCTTTTTATCATCATAAATTAATCGACATTGATGAGAAAATTTATTTTTAATAAACAAAATTTATTAATGGATAATCATGAATATATGATTATAAAAAAATTGAATGAATCAAATAAATACTCTCTAATTATCAAAAATTATTTATTTCAATAAACTTATTTGAATTCCATAAATAATTCATTAATACTAAATTCATGAAAAAACCAAATGCAGATGATAAATTTGAATTGATGATCAGAATATTAAGTTCTGTTATCTTCACTCTCATACAGTAAAGAAAGAATTAACAAAGGGCCATTAATATTATATAATCAACGCATAATTAATGATCAATTATTTGTTAAAATGAATGCTTGATAGGAAGTAACATCACATTCGTTTGATGTAGTTTGGATTCTGATCAAATAACGACAATTTTTGAAATTCATTAATACATTTATGTTTGAAATTATCAAATAAACATTTTAAACAAAGTAAATTTATCAGGTGCTTGATATTATCAAGTACTAGTATTATATTTGACTATACAAATATTCTTTTGATTAAATAGGAATATGTATTCATATTAAATTAAATAGACATCGAATAAAATTTCTGATAAATATAGTCAAAATATTTGAATAAATTATTTTTTAGTAGTAGTGTATTGTCAATTCTTGGCATTTGTTGAACGTCTTATCATTCAATAATTAAACGAAAATCAATAAAAAAAATTAAACAGCTTGAAATAAATTTTTTTTATTGATAAGAGTATTGTATGAGGGTATTTGACGTTCGATGATAAGAACGACACAGTATAAAATGAAAGAAAGAACAGATAGGAGAAAGAATAGCAGAGGAGATTGGTTGAAAGGTAGAAGGAATGTATCCATGTGTTTTCTATCATGTTTCTACCTTCTCCTCATTCAATTTTACCATCTTCCTTCTTCCGTTTCTTTCTCTAGGCTTTTGACTCTCTTTGCGTCTCCTTCACCCTCTGTGGCCTGTTACTGCCCCTCTCCTAACTCGCTTCTCGGCCGTCATCTCCGGGGCGATTTTCCGCGGCACCTAAGAGAAGGGGCCAATGAGACGCTGGGCGTCGGTATTGATCCGAGTCGTCGTCCAGGAGACGCTCCCGCTCCAAGACGCCGGGCTTTGGTGCTTGATAAAAGCCTTGGAAAGGTGACTGGATAAAAAGACGCTACTTGATATCCATGGGCATGAAAAATTTCCTTCAAGTCCTTGTATCTCTGTAAATAATAACGACAATCAATCTTTTCTATTCCATTTTATATTTCTTATTTATTTTTTAAAGATTTTTCTGTTTTTTAAACAAAATTCACAAGAAAAAGAATTTTATTGAGATAAAAAATTATTAAAAAGTAAAATCATTCATATTTATTGAACAAAACTATTTTATTATTACACCATCTGAATCGTCTGCTTATTAATAGCCGTTTGATAAAAAAAAACAGTTAAAAATTATGGTGCCATCCTTTAACAGCTCAGGAACAAAGAATTTTCTATGCAATATATTTTTTTTTATCTCATTATTTCAAGTATATTAGTGAAGAATGCAAGAGAATATATAAATTAAGATGACAAAAATGCGTTAAATGCAAGGATCCATGAAGGAAAGAACGAAAAATGAAGAACAAAAGAGAAGTCTGAGCCAACGTAGCAGAATAGAAGGAAGAAAAAGAGTGTGAGATGGGAGAAAGAAGTGGTATAGATGCCTTAGTGTAATGTCAGCATATTTTGAAGGAATTCCTAACGGCGCAGGCGCAAAGAAAGGGGCATTGAGATGAAGAAGGAAGAGGTAGAGGGTTGGTGGTGCAAAGTAAAGGTGGGAGGACGCTCCTTTTATTTTCCTTCAATTTCCTTCCTTTCAGATTCCCCATCAGCCTTTCCATTAATATTAAAACGGGCGCCTGGCCTCGTGAGAGCTGTTTCAAAGAGCGAGAGAGTCGAGAAGGTTGGACTTAGCTCTCGACAAACTATACAGTAAGATTTGAATTTTGTTTCATTTATTTCCATTTTCTTCTATAATTATATTTATTTTAATATTATCAAAACTTTTGCGTATATTTTAATTTAAAAAATTTTGTTCATGCAACTTCGAAATTTATTTATACTTGGAAGCAATAAAAATACATTAAATGAATGAAAAAATTCACACTAAATTTTATAAGCGAAAAAGAGATCAGCATTGAGGATGAAAATGAATGTAAAGACTTGCTTCTTTATTCTCAAAAATATTTTCAGCAAAATCTGTAGATAATGAATTTTTATACTTGATGGAAATGTTAACAAAATGTTACACAAATTATGAGATACATTTTTACCGGAGAAACCCGTGGGAAATGTTAACTCTCGAGTTAACAATCTACGTTAACTTCTCGTCTATTCTTATGACCCTCATGGCGCCCTTCTTCGCGTAAAATAACCCCTGAGGGTCGGCCAACGGTCAGCAAAACCCCTCTTTGCTGCGTCTATATAAGTTCTGGGATCATATAGAAGGTACTGTGTCCTATATGTCTGTATATACGAAATATATAATGCGTATTGCCAGGCTTTGAAGAACCGGTTTTTCGTAATACATGGCCTGATTTTTCTCTCGTAATTTTTATCAAGTCAAAGGTCTGACCAAGAAACCCGTTCGACCGGTCAGCCAGTTATCCAGGTGGTCACTTCCTGATGGCCACCCCAGTTTGGGTCACTTCTCACCCCCTTTCTACATTTACGAACGTTTTCATGCACTCGAATATCAGATTAAACTTACTACTCTGTTCCATCCTATTTATTATTTTACTATTGTTGAATGAAAAATACTCTCAGGATGTTACATCATAAAAGTAATCTTTACTTTTGTTTTGAATATAAAAAAATCATTTTACTGATTTCTTTTGTCATTTATAATAAAGAATAGTTATCAGTTTGTTTTAATAATTTACTTATTTCTGAATTTACTGGTTCAAATTGTTGGAAAAAAAAGATGATTCAATTTTATAAATGATAGACTTTTATTGAATTCATTTCTTAAATTTAATTTATGAAGCATCAGGGAGTCGAAATTCTGAGCGTAGTTTTGTAGAATACACTTTCTAAGATTTGCTGAAGGAACATTCGTCTTTGTATCTACCCTGTAAGACTGTGAAATATAAGCTGGATCTACTCGAAAGATAGATGAATCCATTTCTGCATACAACGTCTAAGAAAATCATCCTCTTCGTTTTCTTCCTTACCTCTGAAATCCATGAATATATATTTTATTTTTTTTCCTCCATCTTATCTTGAATTTTTATTTTTTCCTCAATTTTAAAAATTCAACTGCGTCATTATCAAACAAAAAATACTTAATTATGAATAAATTATTCAAATAATTGAAGTAACTTTAATTAAGAAAGTAATTGGCAAGCATAAATAATTGCCTTTTTTATAAAATTTTTTAAAATATTAATTAAAATTAGCAAGTCCACCGAGTGTTCAAGACTTTGCCAATAAGGGGGTGAGAAATTTCAACCCCTAAGGCTGCGAGAGTCTGAGAAGGCGTTGGCGGGGCAATTTTCCAGCAAGAAAATTCTGATTCTAATTTCATGCAAATGGCCGCGAGACGAAGTACAAGGGTTATGTATACAGTTATACTGACTGAAGTATAGTGGGAGGTCGAAGGGGGAACGGGGGGAATTAAGGGGACCGAAAGGGAACAAATGTCGGGGGTGAGCGAAGGACGTAACGAAGCACAGCAAAAGTAGAGGGGAACGGACGAGAAAGTAAAAGGGTTCTAGATGTTATAGGGGGTGGAGCATAAGAAGAGCGACAAAACAATGGAACGAAATTTAAATTATGCCTCCGCAAAATGGCGATCGTATGCAAAACGATGCTTATCGGTGGGTGGAATGCAAGCAGCTAAACTCAAGATCAAAGGACACAAGGATGTAAGGAAACATAAAGAAAGTCTAACAAGTGTATAAATAAATATACCTCGATTTTTAACGATATTCGGTGAATGTTGAATGTTTTATTCAGTCAATCAAATGCTTAATATAATTCTTGAGATACCGTTGAATATATTTTACCAGTGAGAGTAAAACTATTCAGTACACAAGGTGGTAGTTTATATTGACTGATCAAACAATTATCTTTCCATCAATGAATTCACTTTCACCTGATAAATTCTTTGAAAAATCGTCAGCATCTCCTACACTTCTCAGCAAGAACATAAATTACATTTTCTCTCAAATGGATAAAATTTTTTTGTTTTAATTTTTTAAATTTTAGAATAGAAGAGAATGAGCTTTGTATAATGACGATGATGATGATATATTATGCGATCATGTTGAAAAAAATGTAATAATGAGAATGAAACAAGACGAAGTACAAGGGAGTAGGAGGAAGACCGCACCCGGTCGTAAACAGCGACGGAGTCTCTTGTTTTCTTATCTCCGTTCGGTAACAATAGAGCCAAGAAACAAAAGACAAAAGACGGGCTATTTATTTCGTTCCATTGTCTTTCACTCTCGCAAAAGAGTAAGAGAGAAAGTCAGGGAAGAGTAAGTAGTATAGCTCGCATCTAGTGGCTCTTTCGTTGTGATGGCTATGGAACGCCATAAACACTAAAACTCTAAACGCTACCACATTTTCTCTTTTGTTTTACATTTATTTTTCTTTTCTTCCATTTTTCCTTACATTACATTAGATTTACACTTTCTCCAGAAAAATTTTACATTCATTTATTGCTCTATATTGATACCATTTTAGCGAATCAATTCAATGAAAAAAGTAAATATTTATTTATGATAGAATCGTTTTATAAAGCAAATTGTTTGTTAAAAAAAATTTACAAAAATACATACATAAAATAAAGTAGGTTTGAATTCCCTTTTGGGACCCTTCTTTGGCAACTGGACATCGGACAGCCGGACCTAAAGGGACACCAGGTTAATTTCAAAAACGGTAAACTGGTTTGTCCAGTTCGCGTTCTTTTATTCTTACTTCTTACTTTGGTTCACTTTGTATACATAACACAACGGATTGCCGTTATACGACTAAGCCCACGTGCCAATGGAGGGGAGGACGATCGCCCAAGTCGATTCGATGCATGAAATAAGGCCCTTATATTACGATCCAGAGGGGGAGGTCCTGGCCAGCGGTCATTTTTCGCAAACAGTCAGTGTCTCGTGGTCCCACGGATGTTAGCTCAACTCTTTCACTCCTGAAGCAGAGAAAAAATCATGTTTTACACAACATCAAAACCTAGTTACTGTAAAGTTGTTTTTTGACCTAATAATTAAAAAGTGATTACTTGTGAAGTTGAAGGTAATGAAAATATTTCACAAAGTCCTGGTTAATCATTTGCGAAAAGTTGAAAAATATATGTGGTCGTTAATTTGATCTCAATGAGTGTCAATTATATATAATTAGTTCATTACTTCAAACTTTGAGAAAAAGTTGCCAAAGTTTATTAGAACCCTTTTGATTGGAATGTGGTGTTATAAATTTTATAGAAGCATATCAAGTGCAATTGACAGCAATGATTGGAAAAATCTTTATTCGTGGTTTCTTTTAGATAATTATTATATATAAAAAATAGTTTAAGTCAAGCAGTCATAACGCATTTTAAAAATAAAAGTAAATACCTTGGTATAATATTAAAATACTAGTTCTTCAAAAAAAAATTGTAGAAAAAAATTACCAACTTCAGTGATTTAAAAATAAGTTGAGAGTTGAGATAGTTTTTTTCATAGCTCTTGACTTGTTTTCAGCCAACTTAAGCTACTATGGTGCTTTTTACTTAAAAATTTCTTCGGTGTTCTTTTTTCGCAAACAATTTATTGTTTTAATTAAAATAATGTTTTTTTATAATCCAAATCTTCTCGTCAAACTTAAATTATTTTTTTCAAGGATTGAATTAATATTTAAATTAAATCCTTTTTTTATAACTAGATAAATTGGGTATCAGTATTTCAAAAGACTATCATTCATATTTGTTTTTTTGAAAAAGTTTCAACAATGACAAACAAGACGAGGCCAGGATTAAAATGAAAATAGAATAGTAGATAACAGTGATTTTTCAAAGTTTCATTATAGCTTGATAAGGGGGTAGAAATAAGGAACTCGAAAGATAGGAACGAGAAGAAGATCCTGAGGCGAGTGAAGTATGGCCCCATACTTTACTTTGTGGTTTGAAGGCGTCTTAGAAGTAAAGGCAGAGTAGAAGCGCGAGTAGGAATTCTCCTTGGCAGCCCTGAGGCTCGCGAGAGTGCGGGAAAGCTTGGCTTGGAGTATCGGGACTGGTTTTACCTCCAACCCCTTCTTCTCTTACTCTTCTCCACAAGATAGGGGTGGCAATTGAAGGTTAAGGTATAGGTATACAGTATTAGATACGAGAACATCTGAAATTGAAGCTACCTCGATTTAGATTAGACGAATTTATATTACTCAAGTGGAAAATGGTCTGCATGCATTGGAGACGTTAAAATCACATTCATCCCCAACACGCTTCAACCCCTTCGTAAACTTTTGCCTCGTGTCACATTCCCAAGAGTCTTCTACCTATTGCTACCAATATTGTGACTATTCTTTTCTTCGAATTTTAATTTTTTTCCACCTTCTTCCAAATAAATCATTCACCCCTTCAATCAACCTATCATTCATTTTAATTCGTACCCTATCAAATTAAGTAAAATATTTATGAGGCTATAATGATATTTAATTCCCTTTCAGTAACATCCGTTTCTCATTTATTTTTACAGACATCTTTCCTTTAAAGTGTTATAATGTAGGCTTCATAATTTCACACAGTATTTTGTAAGAAAAAAAGATATTTTTTCTAGATGGCAATTAATTCAATTGAATTTTTCACCTTTGATGACAAAGAAATAAAAATATCTTAGATTACTATCAATTAAGAGCCTTTGAATACCGCTTTAATAACAACTTTAAACTCTGTTATTTTACCTCAAATTATTCTCGCAATCGTCTTTGTGAAAGGGCGGGTTTTGATTCTTAATGCCTCTTCGATTTCTCTCCGTCGGTAGTTAATGATGGTGAGCAAATCGGAAAAGGGAGGTTTTCACCATTGTCACTATAATAGTACAGTTAACATCAAGAAATAAAATATAAAAAGGATACATTTATTCACAATTTCCATCAGCGTCTTGCGTGACCACATGGCGCAGCATATGCAGGATTCTCTGAAGGTTGAGATTTTTTTTCTCTTCATTCTCATTAATTTTACAATGTTTTAAGATTTTTCACATCTGAGCTCTTATATTTCCGTTACGTATCAGAGATAGTAACGATACACGAGGGAGGAACAAGTAGGCGGGTTTGTAAGAAATATATATAGGGGGTTTGGTGATACGAAGAAAGGGTGTAACTGCGAGGGAGAAAATTTACCCTTCTTGCCTTGGCATCACGTGACGCTTCTCCCACTGTAAATAAGTCAAGATAGAAATGGTCGACTATTTTCTTAGGGGCGTTTATACACTTATTTGTGGATATCGTCTTCAAAAGACTGTCTAACATAACACCTTTTCAATAAAACTGGTCATTAAGCCAACTTCATGTCTCCTCAGTACATCCATTACTCCTATCCACTACTCCTATTATCTTATTCAAGGTTTGACTTGATGGACGGAAATACTAGTGTATACTTATGATTTTTATTCCAATCAGTTTTATATCAATACAGTCTCTTGATTCATTCATGTTAGGCTTTTTGTTTTATTTCATTGTAAAAAAAAATTGATTATTATACGATCTTATAAAGTCGCTCTTAAGTGTCATATCCTAACATTTTTTTCTCAGCCTATTTTCGCGATGTGATTTTTAAAGAAATTTATAAAAAAAATTCAATTGAAACATTGTTTTATAGTGTCGAGCTCATTAAAAATATTGAAAAATGTTAAAACAAATTATTTTGACAACAATTGAGGTACAAATTGACAATATCATGATAGTAAATGCGTAAAATAAGGATGTTCATCATTATTATTTCATGTTTAAATAGAACATGAGATGATATCATATTGAAAAGCAGTAAAAATTGAAATAATTTGGTGCAATTTCGTTTCATTAATTACTTCATCAATTTTAATTTAATAGTTTATTTTATTAATTTACATAAAATATTGTTATTCAATTTAATATTTTAATAGATTCAATTAAAATTAAGCGTTAAAATAAATTAGATTTGTTAATATATTAAAAAATATTTTTTGATAAACATTTAAAATGAAAAATTTTTGACAAAAGAATTTCTGCTTTAAACTTAACAATAAGAAGAGCTGAAGGAAAATATGATATCAATTTTCCTGTGAATAATATATGTTCATGTCTACGTGAAGATATACCTCGAATAATCTTTTTAAACAATAAAAGGGTAAATGACTCGTAAGAGGGTGGTTTGAGGGGGTTAAGTAGTAGAAGAACCCTCCATTTTGCCGACCATCTTTCGTCCTCGACTTGAAGGGTGAAACCCTTCTTTACTCACTCCTACACTAAACCCTTCTGTTCTTTCTCTTGCCTCGTCCTTTTTCGCAAGAGGGTTATAGCTTGGATGGACGTGAGGAGATGAGCAGAGACCCGCGAGGGCTAAAAGTAAGGGCTTAAAAATTTCCATCCCCTTTCTACTCTTACTACATTGCGAAAACGAGAAAAGGGTTTCTCGCTTGTTCCTGGCAACCCCCCAAAAATCATTAAAACCATCCCTGTGAGAGAAGAGACGCGGTATCCTCACGGCTTCTACAGAAACTCACTCCCTTCATTTCTGTCTTTCGTATCTGAACAAGATCCATGCCATGATAGTAGCTCAGAATTTCATTAAATATTTCTCCAAGGCTGAAGAATTATTTCGAACGTTTTTGCACAAAAATTTTGACAATTTTCTCCTTCAATTTGATAAATGTATTTTGTTTAATAGAAATATTAAAGTTTCTTGTCAATATTTTTATCTAACGAACCTCATAAAATAAATAAAAAAATACTTGACTTGAATCATTTGGAACTCTAAAGTGAGGTGTAGTTAATTGAAAAATATTATAATCATTCAATAAAAATTTACAGTGTGATTATTATTTATCTCTTGTTTATTTTGTAGACTCAGCTGTCCACTCATTGGTATACTTATCTCACTAGTGAAACAGAAATGAAAGATTAGTGTATTTTCACCTTTTTGGGTTAATTTAATTAAAATTTGTTCTTAAAAATACAAAAAGTTTATTCTTTACAAATTTTCTTCATCATGAAAAATAATGAAGAAAAGTACACTTAATTTGAAAAGGTTGACATTCATTTAATTAACTTGACAGGTTCATTTGGAAATATATCTTACAAATAAATGACACAGTATTCTCTCATAAAAAATTGAACGAGTTAAAAATAATGAAATAAATAGTAAATATTTGTAAAAAAAAAGTTTTAATTAATTGAGTTGCAAGTTATAACGTGTAAATTTTTTCTAAAGGGAGTAGTTTATTATTATCAGTGGAGGATAATAAAGGAAAGGAAGGAAGACGAGAGATCGAGATAACCAGTAGGACGCGACATAGACATCATATATACTTTGCTATTCTGAAAAGCTGAAACTCATTCCCTCAGCCACCCAACGACGACGTTCAGAGTCGAGCGATTTTCTCTTCGCGCTTGGCACCAGTCGGGGGACGAGAGTCGCCTTCATTAGCAAACTTTCGTTTAAAATTTTCCGAGGTACGAGTCGGCACGGATGCCTCGTCACTGCTGACTCTCCTCCTCCCTCCTGTCCTTCTTTCCTACTCTGTTATATATACATATATATGCTGAGGGCAAAAACAAACGTTCCACCCTCAACTCGATTTCAACTTTTGAGATATAATTAATTTTTCGAGACCGCTCGACGCCGCTACTACCATCGTTTGTTACTATCTCTACATTACCCTCCTCTTTTACTCTTTAACCCTCTCCATATACGACCCTTATGCTTAAAAATCTCTCCCGAATCATTTTAAATACCCCCATCCTCTGTATTCCTCTTTTCTGATTTTTTCATCACTAAATCTGTCTTATCCTCTACTGAGAATTTTTCCCTACACATCGTCCCCTAACTCAATTATCAATATTCTTTATAACAGAATTAAAAAAATTTTTCAACTCAAAAATTATGTTATCAATAATTAACTCTAGAGCTTTTAATAAAATTTTAACACCCAATTATAAATCAAGTTTTTTCATTCTATTTTATTTTAAATAAAATTAATTTTTATAACGTAAGAATATTTTTTGCTCTAAAAATTCTTCTAGAGGGTAGATGATACCCTGAGGCATCTTCTAACTCTTATCTCAACCGGTTTACCTCCGGACGACCTTTGCGGGGTGAAACTATATGAAATAAATAGTAACGGAATCCTGGGGTGGTCTCGCGGGTTGTATCCCAAGATCCCATAAACTAGAAATAACGAGATGCTGAGAAAATGACAAGAGGTTGGGTGTTCTCTCACATTAATTTATCTTTCTACAAATTTTCTCTCAATTTTATTACTATTCTTTCTTCTTTTTTCCATTTAAAACTCACGAATTTATTTGTTTTTTTCTCAAATATTTTCTATTTTAATTATTAGTCACTGAAATTTTTATTGTTATTTGTTTATAATAATTGGTGTAAAATAATTCATTTTTTTTTCAAAGTGTCTGGAAAGTCACTTTCGAAGGTTAATAATTTAAGAAAATATTAATCTATCTCTTGGACCGACGCTTGAATATCTGATTTTCGACCGTGGAAATGACGACGCAATGTGCCTCTATACCAACGATATTAACGGGTTTTCCTAGAAAATCGAATTAGTCGACAGCCGGTCGATAGACGTTTAGAGAGTGAGGTGACACATCTAGAGGATAAGATAGGATAAGAAGTATTAAAAGAAAATATGAGATCATGGTGAGGATAGTGAGAGAAGGAGAGAGATATCGAAGAGAGAAAGACAGTAACAAAATGCACGTGTTACAAAGTCATGCCTCACTTTCTTTGGAATATCTATCCTTTATCTCGTAATCTTGCATTACTGATATGGAAAGCGACTAAAAGACGAAAGTGAAGAACGACGGTTATCCGAAAATGTTCGTATAATCATCCTTACTAGTTTTCCCTTCATTTACCCACATAGATTCTCGCTCACATTCTCTGAGTACCTGTTTAATATTTCAGAGACTGAAGAGTAATGCTAATCTACTTTTTTCCTGTGATCATTTTTTTTTTTTATAAAACTTTTAAATATTTTTGCAGAAATTATTTTGAAATAACAATAATTTGGAGATAATTGGAGATTATTTGAATCGAGGAGATTTTTTTGGCTTATTTCTTTAGAGAGAAGGAAATTTTTTTGCAAGAGTAGAATATTACTTAAATATAAGGGGTGAGTTTTGGACAGAAAGGGATAGAAAAGTAGCAGAAGTAAAGGAGTGAGTATGGTCGTATTAAAACGAGAGGCAAATTTGACTCGAGCAAAGTTTTAAATGATTTTCGTCGAAGTTACCTCGCGAGTTGGTTTATTAGGAAAAGTCAATTTGCCGAAAGAGCGAGAGAATATAAAAGAGAAAGATGAAAACAAAAAAAGAATATAAAAGAAAGACGTCACTGAAGATACTTGCAGGAACTATAAATTTACAAAAAAGTCAAATATAAGAGTAAGTAGTTGACAAAAAAAAATTTTGCATCACTGCAAATCTTAAATTCAAGAATGTTTTATTTTAATGCACTTAAAGTGTTGTAGTATTATGTCATCTATTTAATTAACATTGCAGTCACTTTTAAAAACTTTGTAGTGATGCTACAAATTCTCATGTCTTGAGAAAAATACTAGTGATCAAATAAAAATATATTTATACAGTTATGAAATTTTTTTATTTAAAGAAATCAAATTGGTTACACTAAATTTAATAAAACCAGAAGTAAACAAATATTACGAAAATGAAAAAAATCTTATGTAAACAATTTTCTTTATAACAAATTCAAGAGGCTTCTCAATTTTCATGCTCCAATGACTCGATCTCGAAGAGAAGCAGTGGAGCTTACGTAAATGCAGAAAGGCTTTGATAAGTAGAAAAAAAAGTTATGTAAGAAGCAAGGCCACGGAAGATAAATTAATTTTATAATAAAAGATTGACGAGAAACAATAAAAATTTTCGAAATGTTACTTCAAAAGAGAAAATATATTATCAAATTGAAAGAAGTGAAGACAGGAAATAAAAAAAAAAAAGTAATCCTCCGGGTAGGATGTCCAGAACGAAGCGAGTCCACGGGGACAGCTTGGTGCTTTTCCTTACAGAAGGGGTGGGCTTCTCTGAATCAATAAGAACTGTTTCCCCGTGACACCCTCCCTCAAGCGGCACCTTGCCTCACGCCCGCCTACTCAACTTCCAGTTCGCTCCTCAGTTTTCTCCCCTTTTTCCTTTTATTACCCCGGGTAGAATGAGACCGAGAGAGCTGGATAGAGATGCTGAGGATGCGAGGGGGTGGAACGCAAGAAGGGGTTGGTCTCCGGCCGGCTGCTGCTCTCCCGAGGTAGAAGCGGCCATCTTTATTTCTCTCCTCCCATCGTCCTCCTTTTGCCGCTCAGCTATCCTCCGAACTCCATCCGTCTTTCCTCGACGCTACCCCTCTGCCACCCCCCTCGTATCTCTAGACCTTTACTTTACTTTACTTCTTCTTATTCTTCCATCGGTTATCTACAACGACCAACCATTCTATGCTTTATTCATTTTCTCTCAAAGTTCCCACTATTCTCTTGGATCCTTTTCAAAAACTTCTTTCTTACTATAATTACATCCATTGAAGGATAATTTCTTACTTCCTGAAACTTATTAGAAGGTTTTTTTTTCTTTTGGTAATTAAAAAATTTTCGAAATGAAAGGAAAAGAAAAAATCCAAGTGTGTTTGTTCGCAGGAATGCTAACAAAAGCAAGTACCAGTGTCAATGGACCAAAGAAGAGGGTTCAGAAGAGGATCTGACGGGCATAAGAATAAGGGGATGAAATACAGAGTCGGAGAGTGCTGGAGACAGTTGCCGCGGTGTTGCCGGATCAATTTCGGTGGACCGCAGACACAAACTGTTTCAGTGGACTCAATCGAGCGGTTCTATCGCAGTTTCTCGCTTCCTCTGTCACCCCTCATTGATCAAAATACTCATTCCAACTCTATTTAAATCTTTATTTATACCAATTCTTATTCTTCCGGATACATTGGATATTTTTAGACGTCTCATTTTCCATCTATTTGCAAATTTTTCTTCTTTATTTTTGATAGATATTCTTTTTTTATTTCCTCAAATTCATCTCTTGCTGCAGCTGTAGCACTCAGCTTATACTATCATCTCACCCTCACTCGTTCTACTTGCATCTCTCACCCCTAACACTCATAACTCCAATTTCAAGTCGACTTAAATTTCGCATTAAAATTAGCGACGACGCCACGTTGGCAGAGAAAGATTTTACTCGTAAAAAGAAGAAATTAAAAAAATACGTTGGATTTTAGAAATTTTAAAATAATTCCAGGTATTTTTTATCATCAATAAAAATTTGAATATTTATAATTTATATTTTCATTTTATTTTTTCAAATTTTTAAGTACCAAAGTTTTTATTAAGAAAATTGTGATTAATATTATTTTTTAAAATTTTTATTATTTTTACATTTATTAACATTTAAAATAATAAATGAGAAAAAATATTAACAACTTTCAAATAAAAATTTTAAAAAATTCAATTATTTCTTATGTTTCTTTTTGTTAAAATAATTCAGATGATTGCGATTCTCACTGATACTATAAGAAGCTTAAATTACTGAAAAATAAGAGAAAATAGTATACTCAGATAATCAAATATTGGGTGTTTCGAAAGCAAACACCATGTGCTTGAGTCGTGCAAGCATGCCTTCAGAGTGATGCGCATTAGCTCGATTTTCTGTTCTTCAATAAAGAATGTTTCGTCTTTTGCATTTACACATTTTCTACATTTTTTATCGTTTTCTAGACACGATAGAATAGATGGTTGAAAACATAATTAAAATTTTTGCGAATGCGTAAATATAAAACACAAAATATGCTTTAATCTTCCATCATTTCAATCCTCTAATCTATTTGTCCTATCTCAAGGTTCATATCGGGCTGATTTTAACGAGCCGTTACTACTTTCCATCTGTTTGCTTGAATACTCTCATGTTGCTCATTTGTTTCACCTTTCCACTCTCCTTCAACACCGAACGACATCTTTTATACAACCTCCTCCAACCTCTCGGTGTGTCTCGACGGCTTCTATTGATTTTACAATTAGTAGTAAAACAATTTGAGTAGCCTGACAACAATTACATGAAGTAGAAGCTTCTTTGACATTTACAACCCTATTAAAAATATTCATTGCTACATCCATTAAAAAAAGCTCAACAAATCCTATCATTCCAAAAATAAATACAATTTTTTTTTAAATACATCAGAAAAAACATTCAAAAGAAAAAAAAACACTGGATAATAATCCAGGGGGGCGGGGGTTCTCATAGCCATTAAAATCTACCCTTATCCTTTAAAACCTAGAAACTCAGAGTCGCAAGAGGTTCAAGGAGTTTCGCGCCAGCGTCTCTGAATTCCAATTAAAATTTTCTTCTCTAAAAACAGAAGAGCCCTGGAGGATGAATGCATGAAACGAAGTGGGTGGAACCACCAGGGGGGTGTAAAGAAGGGTGAGCTCGGCTTTCCGGACTTTCGGAGAACATGAGGCTGAAGAAAGGAGTGAGAAAGAGAACGTAATTAAAGAAGGGGCGGAACACAACGTACCTACACTTATTCTACAAATACGGAAAATATAAGGGGTTACTACCCTTATCCTTGTTTTTGTGACCTTCTCTCTATACTTTCACAAATTCAATTAACCCCTTGATTAACAATTTTCTCCATTTATTCTTATTATCTTTCAATATTTTCATGGTGCTATTTTTACCCCGAAGAATAACTGTCATCTTATTAGAAAAGAAATTGTTTTAAAAATAGTGAAAACTTATTAGAAAATAAAAATCTTAGTAAAATTTAATGAACTGAAAAGAATATTCGTCATCACTATTCGAATGATATATCAGAATATTTTTAACTGAATTCTCTTCAATATTAATTCTACATCTATCTTTACATTCATTCAGGCCATTGATTTAATGTTAATACCATTTGATCATTCTTGGATGAGAAATTTTCTTATGAATGATCTATCGATCCTTTGAAAATATAAAAACTTAAGCTACCTATACGGATGATATGATTTATTAAATTTTTAATGCGAAGGTGAAAAGATGAATAATGGACGCATAAAGGCATGAATGAAAAAGATTTAGTAAATTTATAAATTTCAAAATGTGCAATAATTAAATTAGACATTATTTTGGAAAATAGTGAAAAACATTACTTTGCTACAGCTGGAAGACATAATAACAAAGGGTAGAAATTCTTCAGAGTCGACAAGAAGGTGGAAAGAGGGTGGAAAGTACGGAACGAGTCTAAGACGCCTTTTCTCTGGCCGGGGATCGATATCCTTGTGAAGGTGCTCGTCCGTATTCAGCTTGGAGATCCTAGCGTGGTGTGTGCGTTCAAGAGAGAAAGAAAGAGGATCTGAGAGAATGAAAGAGTGCGATGAAGAACGGACGGGTGAAAAGGGTGGTAATGCTAGAGAGAATGAGAGCGTGGTCCGCCCCTCGGAGGTTGATATTTAAATCTCCCCTTTTCTAATTTCACCGTCCACCCCGCATACGTCCTACCCTCGACGACGACGGCCCACTCCCCCTTTTTCCACCGTCATCCTCTTTCCTCACTCTTTCTCACTTACTCCACGCCAACGCTTCGCCGGCCGCCATCATGAAAATATTAAGAACTCGGGGAAAATGGCCGCCCCACTCGCGTTTCACCTTAGAAAGGCCTTTCTCCTTCTCACCAACTCCAAGCTTTGCTTTTCTTTCCTGTCTTATACACCCTCTTCGATATATTTTTCCACCTCTATGGACTATTCCTGTGTACTTCCATTTGCTCCAACATTCCTGCAAATATTTTTACACTTTTTAAAAATAAAATAAATATTTTTTACGTCAATTCAACTGTCTTTTTTTCAACACCTTCCTGTTATTAAGACTTTTTTTTTAAGTGAAAATTTTTTCTCCAACTTTGCATTAAGCAAAACAATCTAATTAAAATTTAATTGAATTCGTTCTGAAGGAATATATTAACGTTATTTGAACATTTAATTTCTAAAATTAATTTGAACTTAAAAATAAATCATGGTCAAAATAATGATTGAAAGTATGATCAATTTATGTATACAGATGGTAGACACGTGGATGAAAGTAAAAGTTGTCCCGAGACATTGCTTCTCGTACGCGGAATAGTGTGGCAAAGCTGTGAAGGGTGACGACATAAAGGGGATGAGATTGTCCCACATTTGGTGCGCCACTCTCCTCTTCATTACCTAACACGCGTGCGAATACTACTCAGAAGTGTAGGTCGTGTTGTACATGAGTTCGCGTGCCTATGGATTATATGTATTCACAAGGGGTGTGTCGGTAAAGAAGTAACCCTCATGACATTTACCACTTCAATTGAGAATTATAATGAATATATGGTCTACTCGAATAATATTGAATGTTACCAAATATGTTTGAACATCCATTTCACTCTAACAATCATCTCTATCAATCAAAACATATTTCTGATTAAAAAGAAATAAAAAAAAAACAAAGAAAAATTATTATTTTTTTTTTATAATAAACTTAACAATTAATTTCTATACACTGCAAGCCAACTTCTTCCTGGAGCATCCAAGAATCCAGGGTAATATGTCTTCGTCAGCAGCCGCCATCTTATAGTAGGTGAAAGGTGGTAGTTAGGGGATGGTGGGTTGCAAGAGAAGCTGGAGGGTGGGTATGGAGCGATTAAGAAAATGAAGATGGATACTATGGGATTAAGGGAAGTAGTGGTAGGGGGCGTCGATGTAACCGGAAGTGGTAGGGAGTGAAACAGACCAAAGTCAAAGAGGGTGGTAACGGGGTGATCAGCAAGAAATAGCTTAGAAGAGCGTTTGATCGGCTGGAAGATACTTGACACGTCGGTTTAATCATTTGGAATCATTCGCGAAACACCCTCATTAATTTTATCCCTTACCTATTCCTTTATCTCCCCTATAGACTTGAATTAACATTCGATGACATTTACCCTCAGAATTTCTCTCCAATCAACCTCAATTCTGTATCCTATTATTCTGCTAATTACATATTGAACCAACGAATAATTTAACATTCAATTTTTTTTTTCCATTTCACTCTCATTAAATCGAAATTAAGCTTATTTACTTTCTTACCAGAGGTATAATCGATTGCAGCATTTGTCGGAGATAAAGAAAAACGAGTTGTATATTAATAGAAAAAGGTAAGAGGAGATGAAAATATGGTAGTCATTAATCTTTTAATGAACACTTAAAAGAGGTAGTCATGGCAACCCTTGTTATACCAGCATATCTAAAGCAATCGTAAAATTAAGTAATGAGAAGATAAGAAAATATCATCTTGCAAGCCCACCTCATGAAATCTATAGTAACCTACAGAATTCCGCCCTTATTTTCTTACTCTGCCAACCATCTTACCTCTTGCACGTATTCGTTCACAGTCTTCGGCTGGTTACTCATGATGATAGTACCACTAGCAGACGAGCAAAGTGCTTCGTGGTTCGTAAAATGTGGAAGAAAGGGTTGGCTTTTCCAACTCCAAGGTGATACGAATGAGTGAGAAAAATGGCTAAAGTTCTTCTTCATTCTCAGACGACAACAAGAAAAGAAAAAGTTCTAAATAGTTTTAGTTAAAAGACTATTTTTTATCTCTTTCGTTACAACCCTTTTCAAGTCAACCCCTATTTCATTATTGGATCTTGAAATAAATTACGAGCATCAAAATTACTGAGTTTCTACTCTAATATAACTGAATTACTCTTATAAATAATACATTGAGTAATAAAATTTTTTATAATTCAAGAACTCATTTTCATTAAATTCAGAAAAAAGAAAAAAAAATCAACAAAATGGTCCTCTAAAATAGAAATAGAAAATATTATGAGTTTCTAAAAAAACAGAATTTTCGGAAATTTAATTTTATTTCAGCAATAAAAAATGAAAAACATATGAGGATGGTTTTAGTAACTTTTGTAAAGTTAAATTCTCGTATGTTCAGTCTGGCATTAGACTGGTATACTACAGCATCGCCTTTAACGTACGACATTAATGTTTTTGTCGGCGGTTTGCGGTGGGGTAGTAAACAAGTGATACACCCTCTTCTCTTGGGTGATAGTTACCCCAAACGCGTATCACCCACGAGTGCGCGTCGTTCACTCAGACCAGGAGATGCATTTAGGTACTCTCATTCTGCCTTGAACACTCGCTTTACTCTGTGTTCTCATGCAACCCTTTTGCAACTCCCAATTGTTACTTACTGAATTTCAGTCTTCTATATTCACCCATATCCTTCAATTTTTTTTCATTAAGATTCTCCACTTCAAAACACGAGTTATAACGAATTGAGATGATTAGCAAAATGTGTAAATATTTTATTTATAATTAAAAAAAATATATATATCATAGTAAAGGCATGAATGTCATTGAAATATTGCTAATTAAATTGGAGCAACCGGTTAAGTGTAAAATAAAAACGACGTTTATCGAGAAATAGAGAACGCTCGACCAGTCTCGTAACCCAAAAGTTTTATGGAGCAAATTTGTAAAGTTCTGAGATGCATGCAGGTGGAGAAGGGGATGAGGTTGTCGAGAAAAGGACGCATTAAAAGGCATAAGGGTGGGAGTGCTTGGTCCCGCGGAGTTTAAGGCGGTAGTTGGCGTAGCCGTAAATTTTCTCAGCGCAAGTTAAAGGCCGCGGGCAAGCTCTTTTGCCTCGACCAGTCTTCTTGCTCTTTCCAACCCCTTCCATTTACCCTTTTCGTCTTCTATCTTTCTACCCCATCTTCTATCAATAATTTCAGGTTTCAGAATGGCGGAGACCAGGTTTGTACGAAACTTAAGTGCAAAACTTGCGTTCGATCCAATGAGAGATTATTCTTACCTCAACTCAATTATAAGGGATGAAATGTTGAATGAATAAAAAGTTTATAAAACATAAAATTATGACTTTTCTATATGCTTTATAAATGATGAAATAATCAGATAAATTTACATGAGTATTTAAATTTATTATTTATATCCACTGTCTTCACAAGTTGATGTCTAGACAAGCTCTCTCCAAGGGGGAGGAAAACTACACCCTCTTGCAGAAAAGGAAGCTCGAGAGAACGGACGTAGTATGCAGATTCGTGAAATAAATGCCTGAAAGTTTCACTATAACTCTAGCGCGTGAAATCTCTAGCTCGTCCTCTCTCAACCCTCTGGACCCATCCCTACCCCCCGCTGCATACACCACCCAAGTCTCGTATTCTGTAGTCTCTTGGTCGTTTTGCGTTTCGTTTGTCCTCTCATACTCGCCAGGGAGTCATCGCATTATTTAGAGCTTTCACGTTAAGTCCAAGACTGCAGTTAAGGTGAATTTTTGGGATAATAAAAACAATGAATAAATTCCATTTTTCACTTTTCCAAAGTTCAAAAATGATTATTTAAATCAACACCCATCCGGTAGCACTTAAAATCAAACAACTCAAGATAAAATACATATGATTATACATAAAAATTTTTTATTCATTTGTAGTTTTATAAGTGGTGGAGGAGACGTCAAAAAGTGCAAGTTACCAACATAAAAATCCATCCTTTTTCATATTTATATTGACTATTTTTTACCCGATAAAAGTGGCCAATGAAAATAACAAGCGTGCCACCCTCACCTGCTGCAACCCTTCTCTACCTCCCTCACACACATGCTCTCTTCCTCTGCTCTGGGGGTTGATTATACGAAAACCACAAGCCACTGCTAACACACAAGAGTATCACTTTACATCCAACCATTTTATACATTCTTTTTACAAGCTTTTTAATCTCCCTAACGAATAAAAAATCTGGTAATCAATTTCACTCTTTATGATACAATTAAATACCTTCAAAGATAATTTGATTATTAAAAAGATTAGTTAATTTTTTTATGAAGTAAACGAAGTTGGAAACTTTGTATTAAAAAGGATTGAAAGAAAACATAAGACTTGCATACTCGCTGATGGTTGTATGTGCAAACGAGTTCTAGAAAAGCATATTTCGGCTGTGTTCGTACGTGTGAGCGCGTTCCAGATGGTTGAGAGGGTCTCACTAATCCACCGAGATTAAGATAACCCCTAAAAATGTTCTAGCTAAGTCGCCAACTTTGCCCAGAAGATGAGCATGAGAACCTGAGACTTTCTACCAACCCATGGATGTTGTTGGTAATAGCTTTACCTCTTTTAAATTTATTCTTAATTAACCAAAAAAAAAAAGAAATTCTAGATAATATAAAATTATTTCATTGCTAATAATAAATTGAAAATTAGTTTATTTATGAAGTAAAAAACAAAGAAGTTTCTGCGGTAACATTAAAGGTGGTTGAAGCCTTTCAGCCCTCTTGGAAATGACGCTGTAAGTATAGAAGAGAAGTACATGCATCGCGGTCGCTCGAGTGCAATGAAATTAGACGCTGCGTCTACCAGGCGCCTTGGTACTTCCCAGAATTGGTTGGTTACTTTCAAAAGCATCCTTGTACATGTATTATTGAACAAGAAATTGTCTTAAATTACATAATTAAATACAAAAGATTCATTCTACACACAAAAAAAAAATAATAACAATGTCAAATTGATTTTCTCAAAATACATTAAATAATTATTTAATTATTTTTGTCAACTTTAATCCAATAATTGATTTCCATACCATTTAAGAAAAATATTTTTTTCGTTATTTTATTGTGATTATTTTATTAAGAATTCGATATCAATAATGTAATGGAATTGATTTATCATAAATAACTGTTTAAAATCATTTTAAATGAAGCAATAAAAACTGAAACCCTCTTTTAATTTTTGGGCTTACAAAAAGTTCCATTCAAGGACTTTTAATAGTTAGGAAATGATGTACATTTTATGATAAACGTGGAAACTTTTTAAAGGGTTGCTTAGGACATATGTTGAGGCTACCAAGTAAAAAATTGCCCGTACCATCCCCACAACCGGACGAGTAATAAAGTAATTTTATGAAGTGGTCGCCAACGTCCGGTTATACATCGTAGAGTCCAGATAGAAGAGGGATGAGAGGTAAGGGAGCGTGAAGTTCCAAGTGAAAAATTGCTGGCCAGCCAGGGGCCGGCCCGGAATCGCGGCTAACCCGCCCTTGAGTAAAAACATACTGGTTGCATGCCACAAAAAAAAAGATTGACGAGATCTAAAAAGGGTAGGGTTTTGCTACATTTTTTCTTACATTCTTTACACTGAATATTTCTTAATTATGACATTATTATGCATTAATCCGAACCATTCGATAATTAATCAATCATTTTTAAGAATTTAAATAACTTTATGATGAAAAATAATTAAAGAATAAAAAGAAAAGGAGACTTATTTGATTTGAAACAGAGTAATCATGTTGAAAATCACGGAAAAAGATAAATGAGAGACTAACTTTTGTTGTTTGTAGAACAAATGTGACCGAGTTGAAAGGTGAATGCAGCAAAATAATAAATTAGAAAAAGCAAGGGTTGGTCGCAATAACTTTCTCCAATATTAGATTATAAGCATGAGCATCTGCAGAATCTCGGACGAACATCGTTAATTTTAGTTAAAAACCAAATAGCGTACGAATGCGTATATTTACATCCCTTATATTTCCTGTCTGACTATTTCTTTCCCATACCACTCGCTGTTCCCAGCCACAAGATAAGTAAGCACTGTTTTACATGCTTAGATGAACATTAACGCAGTCTTCCAGACTACCTTCAAGGATTTACTGGCCTAGCATTTATTTCTCTTAATTCATTTGTGTTTTGAAATATTTTTTAATATTTGTAACCCTTAGAAATAACTAAATATATTTTTTCCTCTATTTTTTCTCTCAAACTGAAAAGAATTATTATTGGTAAATTTATGTGACGCTGTTGTTTTTTTTAATAGAAGAAATTATTGTGATTCAAAAGAGATTATTTGAATAAGAGTAAAATTTTGCTGAACATTCGAAGTCGCCTCGAAGACGTAAGTTTAAGATTGTCCTGACAGATGGTGCCACAAGGTAACTCGTGAAAAAACTTCGGACGTATCATTCTTTTACGTGCCTTTTTTATTGACTGAGTAATAATTGTTTTATATCATCAATAAATAATTTATCAAAAAAATTTAACACATGAGAAACTCTTAGTGGAATTTAAATTTAATTACTGATTATCTTTTGTTAAACATAAAATTTATGTTAGAAAAAGCCGGGGTAAAGTGAAACACGAACAAAAGGGCTAAATTGATAAATTTATCAATATGTTAATGAATGTTAATAATTTTTAATGCATTGAAAACAAATAGCGCAATAAGGGTCTTCAAACTTATTTTAATAAATTAGTCAACGTTCTCGAGCAATTCACTTTACTCTCGTGTTCCACTTTACCTCCCCTTCCTCCACTTATTGTTGCACAAATACAACTTTGGATGAAGAAAATTATTTGTTATTTCATCAATTATTTTCTTTCATTGATAATAATAGAAAAAAAAATCTCTTATATGTTTTAAGATATTTAAATAAATTATTTTAGTTTATTCTAATCATTAATTATGATTTTTAAAAATTAATTCTACGTTTTTTGATTACTATAAATGCTTAGAAATTGACAAAAAAAACTTCCTTGATTCAGTGTATTTTTCCATTTTCTTCTCAATTTGCATTCAAAGCGGGTCAGTGAAGGTGAGATAAAAAAAAAAGGTAAAAAAGGTGCATCCTCAGAATTTTTTATTCTTTCATTCCGTTTGCACCAAGGGGTGACACATCCTCTAGGGGTAGCTGGTGTGAGAAAAAAAAAAGCGTGGCCCACTTGGCTGTGGTGCTCTCGACACTTGTCTCTGTAGCAAACGATCCGGACTCTAGGCACGCGCCACCGAGATTCCCCAAGGGTAAACTCACGCGCGCGCACGTTTTTTCATCCCTTCTACTTTCACCCCTCATCCTCTTTTTTCTAACAGGTGGCCACTGTCGCGGCTTTTTTTTTGCACCACGTTTTTTTCGTATTCACCACAGGTGAGTCCATTATCCCCTCGTTCTACCCCTAATTTTTTTTCCATACCCTATAAATTTCACCCTTTTAACCGCAGTATGTGTAAAAACAAGCTACTAATTGCGGCTTTGATTGGATACTTTTTTAAATAAAGAATTAACTTTATCTATTCTTGTTTTCATACAATTACATATGTTTGTTCACAAATAGATATATTTATTTCAAGGCCATAGAGAGTGCAGTTAAAATAACATTGTACAGTTGTGCGAGATGATTTTCTTCAGATTCTTTTAAGAATGTGTGAGTTAAAGGAAAAGCACGGCTGAAGGAGAGTCACAGTAGGGTGAATTTTTTGGTGGGGGAAAGAACAGTGGTTGGCGCCCCTTAACTACCCCTCACAAAGCAAATCAATAAAAATACGGAAGAGTCGCAGTGGGCAACAGACTTTGCAATTCTTTCATTGTTTTCAATGTCATCTAATCTGCTCCAACGTTTCTCTAAATTATTTTATCTCTCTATAAAACGATTTATCCCTACTTGTACTACTTCATGATAAGTGAAACCGATAAATAGATACAAATATTTATCAATAAATATTGGACATAAAATCGTGGAAATTTTTTTATTTTTTAATAATCAAAAAAAAAAAAAATTGAAAATAAACATGATACAGAGTATCAATGAATGGAGTATAAAATTTATATTGAGAAAACAAGCTTTTTATGATGGCTCTGCTAGATACAAAATACTAAGACCTTAAGCCGTTCATAAAAACTTTCTTCTTATTTTGCAATAAATAAATCTAGTTATTTTATACAAAAAAAGACGACTAAAAAAAATCGCGACAATATCTATCTATAGTCACGATGATTTATAGAGAGATAGTAAACTTTGATGAAAAGAGTAGTTTTTGGTAGACAAAGTGGTGAATTTTCAATCGCTCTTTTGCTTAGATTCTTCTACGTTGGGTAGTCGAGGTCCTTCATTACAGAAGGAAACAAAAGAGTGAAAGAAGAAGAAAGAGAATGAGCTGAGTATAAGGAATGAAGACGAAGAGGGTGGCGAGGTGGTGACGATGGTGAGGAAGAAGGTAAGGAAAAATCGCTTCTATTGTCTACGGGCGCCATTTTATCATTCCTTGCCGGCAGCCCCTTGGCATATTTCAAATGACAAAAACCAGCCACCACCATCACCACCCCTACTGTAAGAGAGAAAGACCAAGATCTTGCCATCGTCTCCTGTCGACCAAACCTCTCTCCTCCTCTCTCTTTCTCGCTTTCTCTCCTCCCCAATCGCTCTTTCTTCTTCTTACGTTTTACCCTCGAGCAAGTGAACGACGTCTTAAACTTTAATTGCCGTTATTTCGTAACGCGAAAAACTTCTCTAACGAATCGCCGTTCGAGACTCTCAGAAGAAACAAAACTTGCAATAATTACACCAAGAAAAAATTTGATAATTAATTTTTTATTTTTTCTGTTTTTATTTACTTTCATTCTAGAGTTCAATTATTTTTCAAATATTTACTTTAGTAGTTTAACAGTTTTCTATCAGAAAATTACCAGTAAATGATTGCCTAGTAAAAACAGGTAGAATTAGAAAAAAAGTTTGAGTAAATAACCATTACCAGAATAATATTATAATGAAATAAACTAAAAGCCGAATGAACAGTTTACAGATAATGCATATTGAAAGTCTATGTTTTATGGCATTAAATAATAATTAATTTTATATCCTATACGCATTTTCATCCCCTCAATGTCGATGCGGAAATCAGGTGCTAACGATATAATATAATATTAATCGTTATGATAAAATTTAATATAGAATATTATACTATTATTAAAGCTTAATCCAAGCACTCAAGTGAGTATAAAAATAAGTACAATTTCACCTATAGCATGTATAATTATAACTATAACTTATATTAATGTAACTTATAGTAACTTACTTTTTACTTTTCTTCTACGCTCAAATTCTCTACTTCAGTAACCTCTCATCCTTGCCCTCTTCTATGACTAGTTTTATTTACTTAGATTCAACTACTGAAAGTGCAACTTTATTTCTGAAGCCACAGCTAAATTTTCCATGTTTAAACTGCAATAAGAATAAAGAATAATAGATATTAAAAGAATTAAAAAATTGAATCAAAACGAAAACCGTATGGAAAGACTAATAAAGAAAAATTATTGCTTTTTTATATTAATAAAGTTCAGATAAATATTGTCAAAACTTTTAGAAAAAAATCTATAAAAATCTTTATATTCTAAAGTAAATGAATAATTTTTTATTCCTTTTAAAATTAAAAAAAGATTATTTATAATAGAAAAATGTTTTTTAACTAATTAATTAATTAAAAAAGAAGTATAGGAAAAGAATTATCTTTACTGCTAATCTAAAATTCTTTCACATATGTTTTAAATTTACGCATTTAATATTTAATTAATGCTATAAATGAACTACAGTAATTTTGTAAACACTTTTTATTATATACATAAAAGCGTGTAACTAATTTACAAGGATAACACAGTTTGATTGTGGTTTTATTCTCGTAACAAACATGAAATGAATGAATTTTACACTTATGTGAATCGTTTCAAATTTCCAGTTTAATTTTCAAATTTTATAATAAAAATCGTTCCGACGGTAAAAGTAAATGTATTGATGATTATTCTTCTACAGATCCTTTTATACGAAACTAAAAAATAAATTAATTGAAAAAAATATTCTATACGTTAAATTAAAATTTTAAAATCATTGTTTTCTCGTATTGATTATAAGTGATTAGATAGTAAGAAAATAGACAATTAAAATAGCAAGTTAATAATACTGAGAAAAAAATTTTAAGTGGCTAAGGACAGTATCTTAAAGCGTAAAAGGGTTGTTTCTATGGTGAGAAACACGAGTTTACGGATTCGATCGAGAGGGTCTTGAAATTTAGCCCCTTCGCAACCCTTAGCATTCTCTCTTAAGCAGTCCAATTTCTGGTGTGTATATTTTAGGCATTAGGCGAGAGCCATCGGCCATTTTATCTGTCTTTTATCCCGGGAATCGTCGGCGTAGAAAGGGGTGGTACAAGGGGGATAAAGCGAGATGAAAAACTGCAAGAGGGTGGATTTAAAGAAGAGAAAGCGACTGAGAGTGTACAAGTAGATAGTGAGGGGTGAGTTGACGTCAGAAAAACCGTTGAATTTCTCTCTTTTCTTCTTTCACCCTCACTCTATATCTTTTCTCTTACTTTTATACTCCCCTATTTTTCATCCTTTCCTTTATTCCAACCCACTTTAGCAGTGGGGAATGAAAAGTTCTTTGGAAAAGTCTACCTTAGCAAAATGGTTCGCCTTTCTTGATGATTTTTATCTAACTTTTCGTTATTATTTTCTGCAATTCTTGTTAAATAATTCCTGTGTTAATGTGCACCGTCGTTGCATCAAATCTTCTACATTCTTACATTTTCTAAATGAAAATTCTAAGCTGTAAAACTAATCAAACACATTATTACATTTATTTTTTATTATCAATTACTTTTATTTCTATTAAAAAAATATTATTTTACAGAAAAAGTTGGTTGAAAAAATATTAAAACTTGTTTTACATAAACAATAACAAATAATTAACATTGATAATCACATTTTGACAATGAGATAACAATTTACTCATAGTATTTTGTATTTTCAAAATAATTACAATTAATTTCTCTTAATAATATTGTCCAGACAAATTTTTTTAATAAATGAGTCCATTGTAATGATTTATAAATACAGATACACCATTTTTTCAATAAGTTTATTCTTACAATAATCGAATAATCTTGGAACCATTTCTAGCAGTGAAAGTGTACTGAAGGAAATTTAATAATAGGAAATCAAGATTAGCAACTCAAACTGTCCACTAATGATAAATCCACAGAAACGATAACACAGAGTTGGTAGATGTGGTATAGATTCCACAGAGATTCACGCCAAGTCTAGGAACCCTTCGGTACACTGGGTCAGCCACAACTAGGAATGTCTCGGGCTTACCAGGACGTCCGTCAACGGAATTCTGATGGTCATCCCCACTACAAATTGGTCCTGGTGTCCAGGAATAATGTAACTAAAGAGAAGGGTTAAATTCTTTTGATCAGTATAATAACGACAACAAACGAAGTAAAAAAAGAAAAAAATCTGAAAACTCGTTTCTAAAGTCTTGGTTGTAAAACTGAAAGGGGTAAGCACGTAAAAGGGTAGAGCAGGGACTTCATTAGCATACTCTCTCCTTCAGATTGTGCTAGATCTACGAAGCGGATGGTCCAGAGAACTGGTCAGGTTGGTTTTTTTTAACCCTTGTATTTAATTCTCGATGACCAGATGTCCGATGAAAGTATGTTAGCATTCACCAAAAGTATACCTACCTAAATGGGTTAGGGGATCGGTTTTCTTTCTTCGTTTTACTTCAAACTCATGCTTATTTTTTATTATTACTGTTCTGCAGTAGGTATGACCTCGATCAAATGACCTCCCCTTACTATTTCGGAGCCCAGAATGACCCGGAACTTTGCAAAACCGGTTTGGACAACGAATTTTAAGCGGTTTTACTATGGGGATCTAGCCCGTTGACAGTTGGTTTTCTATTGTCATTATGTAACTAAATTTATAGTTATTTCTACGTAGATATAAAAAGTAAATATATATTACCAATAAAATATAAACTATATTTATCTATATATTCTTGATAGACAATAGATAATGAAAATATTTCCCAAGTTTTAACTGAGTAGATTAAGTTGAATCCAAAACAATACAATCAAGTAGCTTTAACGAAATAAGTAGTTGTATAAATCTCAAGAAAATAACATCGGAATATTTCTTATTCAACAATATAATCTTTAAATGGAAAACTGTGAGCTTTAGATTAATATATCCATCGTCTTAAATCCTCGTAGGGAATATTCGTGTCATCAAGTCGTTGAACGATATTCGAACAGGACAACAATCATCAGTGAAACGTCAGGATATCCAAGAGCATCGTTTTCTCGTCCGGGGGATAATCCAACGAGAGTCTGCCTTGTAGTCATTATCCAAATTGCCCTGTAGAAGTAGTACTGCAACTGGACCGATGTGGGTGAAACTAGTGAACGTTTGGAGAAGTCGAGAAGAGCAAGAAGGAGAATTTAACTTCTGTATTTCCTATTATCCCATCCTACTTTGATTAAATCGATTTCGTTTTACGTTACGATAATAGGTCCGTTACCACTCTACCTGCAATAAACTGATGTCTTTGATGATTTTCGTTTTTTTTTCTTAATTTCAACTTGCTGAATCAATCACTAAATTAGTCAATTGTTATAACTTTATGCACGTTTTAGTGTTACATTAATTTTTTATTCGTCACATGATTAGATGATTAAATAATGATCTAATGAGAATCTTTTTTCAAATGTGTCATTCATTTTTTCAGGGTTTATTATGAGCAGGGTTATAAAATGAGCCTATCATTGGCCATAATAGCTCACATTAACCTAGTGATGGAAAATGGCTAGCCATGACTGGATGATAATACCAATTTAGCAATCTATGTTTAGGATATATTTTTTCAATAAAATTATTATGAATTAAAATGACATAGAATGTTAAAAATTTCTAGCAGCATCATCTTTAATATTTTACATTATAATTCGTTTTTGATGAAGGACTTTCAAACTATTTTTGATGTTTTAATTATTTGTGATGCTTCATATAACTCTTTTTCAAGTACATTCGCAGAAAAACAATTAATACGCTTACAGATTCTTCGAATGTTTATTTTTTCTAACATGAATAATAAAGTGAATGGTAGAAAAAATAATAAACTTTTGTTGATATTAAATTTTTGCTAAAGTCTACTTTATGAACTGTGAAATATATTAACAAATAATATTCAAAAAGAGACTTAAGGTCATTTAAATTCGATTTTTTTTGTTTTGATTTTGATAGAATGAAAATATTAAATCCAAAGCGATTCTAACTTTTATCCTTGAAGAACTGCTCAGGAGGTTGAGAAGTTGGTAAAAGGCGAGGGTGGACCAACCGGAGGACACTAAGGGTGGTCGGGTAGAGGGCGGCATTAATTACGGTCTTTTATTATAAAAACTGAACTCCCTCAGGCCAAGAGAACTAAGAGAGACAGATAAGAAGAGAAAAAGCTCTGAACGAACCTCTAGCCGTTCTCTTGCCCTTTCCATCCTCTTAACTACCTATCCTATCTCGCTCTGTTCAATTTAAAATACTTAATCTACCTTAATCTCACATTCAAAAATTTTTTTCTAATTTACTTGACTTGAGACGTAAATTTAAATTTTAATCATTTTAGATTCAATTCAGATGAGGGTGACCTTCTAAATACAAGACAATGATTTTAATCTGTGTGTGTTTAAATGAGAATTTTTTTTTCTTCGACCAAATTGATGATAGGGGGTTGTATTAAAGTCTATTGATTTTTTTATAGCTGAATTAAGAATGTGGGTGGTATAGAAACTGAGTTGAGAACCATCGGAGGAAATAAGAAACTGGGAAAATGGCGAGGATTTTAATTTGCATCCCCTTCCCCCAACAAGTCACCCTTTTCTTTAGTAGAAAGAGATGAAAGGTGAGTCTGGCCACTTTCTCCAGTGTAAAAGCAGCACAAGAACGAACCGAGGGTTGGAAATATCATAGCCGCGCGCGCAGAACGAAATTACCGATTTGCCGAGGGTGCGTCTTCGTTTTCTTTTTTTTTTATTATTAAAAATCACCCCTTTTTATCCTCTCACCGACAATCTTTTCATAAATCGCCAGTAGAGTAAACATTTTTTTTTTTTACTCAAAAACTTTCTTACCAAGTTTTCCATTTTTCATCGTCATATTAGCCTGGCTCAATGTCATTTAAGAAGTCGCGGTCGATCACTTCTTTAGATGTTCTTAGCCAATCAGCCGTTATGTTTTGCTTAAAAGCGTGGTCGTGTCCCTCATTGACGTCGAATCTTTCATCATTCCTTTGACTGGCGCTTAGGATATCTTCCTTCGGGTAGTTCCTTTCAACCTTTCCTTATCAAAGGAAACGCAATTTCTTCTAAGAATACTCTCACTACGTTGAAGAATTTTTTCTGACAGTTCCTGACAAAAAAGAACCATCATAGAAATTTATCACGTTTTTGAACGTCGTTGATAGACATTGGTATAATGATTAAAGTTAATCAAAACTCACTTGACAGTTATTTTTAATAAATACTCGTTAAATTGATGATCATAATTTTATTGGCTTTTGAATTTGAACATTTGAACATTTGACATATGGCTCAATTGGTCATTCCACATCAACGGAAGCATAGAAAATCCATACTGTGATATTCAACGTTTTTTTTACACATCCTTTCTTTCATATCCACTCATTATAAAAGGAATTCAAAGTAACTTGAACTACTTAAGAAGCATTATTTGTGAATTAATTACGACAAAGAATCATCTGATGGAAATAAAAAAGACGATGTTATTTCTTTATCAAAGACGATAGATCATAAGTTAAAATTAAAAGCAATACTATTAATGAAGCCAGAAATGTCAGTTTTCTTTATTTAGTCGACATAGTCGTGCCTTTCAGTACAGCAGTTCGTCGTCCATATAATACTCTAGTTCATTAATTTCTTACAAAGACAGTGTGCCAGAGTCAGGAGCCGCGAGGTCCAGAAAGAGTCGAGAGTCAAGTCAAGAGAAAATGCAGGTTTGAAAGGAAGAAGATCGAGTATATATTTGAATTCAAAAACCAAGTTAAACGGACTATAAAAGTGTCTTTGTCTTTCTTCTGAGCGTTCTCCAATGTTTTTTCTCATTTCACTCCCATCCTAAGTACCCCCTTTCTCCTCTCTCTTTATCCTTCCACCTAGACAGAAAGAACGAACAAGTAAAAGATAGTTAAAGAAAGAAGAAAGAAATACAAAAAAAAAAAAAGAAAGAAACGAACATCTAGACCCCTTCTCCGGCACCTTCATCCCCTCGGGAGCCTCCCACTCACCCCCGGAGTTTCGAGGCTCAGTCAATAAAGTATTCTAAAAAGCCCGCGCGAATAAGAGCCGTCTTACTCCCCCTTACCCGCGCCCCCGACTTCTGGCGCGGCATCCAACCCTCTTTTCCCGGCATTCAGGGATAGAAAGAGCAAGGGGGAGACACAGGGTGGAAAAATAGGGGTGGCAAAAAACGTCAATAATATCGGCAAGATGGAAGCTGCAAATGTTTTAAGGGATAGCACTCTTTTTATACCCCCTTCCACTCACTTAACGTCTTGACATCCCCTAGTCTTACTTTATTTCGAATTATTTCCTATTTTCTATTACTCTCCTTTTCCAACGCACAGCTCTTATGATGCAGAAACGTGTTGGAAATGTTTAATATTACATTAAAAATTTTTGGAAATATTTTAATCATTGTTACTTTTGGAAATAGAGTAAGTTAAGGGTATGTAACTGGATAAGAGTATGAGATGAATAAACATCAAACGTAATTCTAGAAGTCAACTGGCCATGCACTTTAATATGCTAGCTCATTTGATTCTGTTGGATTTTAAAAGTATTAGAATTTTTTAGTGAAAAAATAGATATAATGAAAAGACTGAATGGTTTAGTTTTTATTACTTAATGAATGTTTTTATTTTTGTTTATTAGCTGCTTCTCGTCACTATTGCACATTTGAAATATTGTCCCGCTTGGATAGTCGAGTTCAGAAATATTTATGTATCCCGGATGCGCACTCACTCTTAGAAACTTACCCACAAAGAGAGATTTCAAGGGAGAAAAGACGAATGCAATTCTGTTGTAACTTTCTTAGATGCCTTGGACTTTCTTACTCAACTGAAAATATTAAATTGTAAACATTTCTCTGATTTTGAGTCTCAAGCATCATATTGCATTCCCTTTTATTGTAATTTTTGTTGCTCATATTTATTATTATTTTTTTTCATTCAAAATTCTTTTTTTACCTTTGAACTTGTTATAAGTTTATTAACTATTGAATTTGCTTTTATTGTTTATTATTCAAAAGAACAACAGACAAGGCAAATAATAATTATAATTATAATGGATAAATTATTAAAAATTTATTCACTGATTATTATGTTTATTAATTTCGTTATTATTAATTTGAAAGATTATTTATATATATATATATATTGATTATGCGTTGTAGATACATGTAATGATAGATATTCTAGGAAAACTCAAGTCCTTGATTTTAGAGTTTCTCCTCTTACTCCTTTACCAGCTATCTTCCGCGTGGGAATATAATTACCGCACTCGTGTTTTCCGTTAATTGCCATTATCGATGGGAACTTCGTTACTCTTGAAGAGTTTCTATCGACTTGTGTATATGTTGAAGTAAATGAATAAAAGCATTCTAAATTTAACAAATATCTCTATTTTATTGAATTATTTTTCAAATTATTTATAATAATATTAAATAAACTATAAACATAAAACATTGTTTTTTTCGAGTGCAAGTCAATTAATTACGTCAAAGATAAAGTCTATTGAATCAAACAGTATTCATTTGCTCAAATAAAATAATGATGTTCAATCGAGCGAAATGTGTTTGTTTGATTTAACTGAATGAATAAACAATTGACAAAAAAATTATTAGTGGAATAAACATTTGAAGTAATATGACTTTTATTTAATTTAAAAAAGTATATGTATACATTATAGATGAGTTAAAAAGAAAAAGTTGAATCGTGCGATAGGAGAAATTTTGAACGTGAAACTTTTAGAATATAAAGCGTTCGTTCGTCCGTTCAAGGAGAAAAGCGAGAAAAAGGTAAGAGGGAGGTTTTCTCCCTCTTGGTAATCGCACCGACCGTTCTTGGGGTAGTGAAAAGTTTTTTTTTCCATTTTTTTTTATTTCTTTTTTAATTCTCCGTAGCCGGAAGAAAATATCTCGAAACTCGCTACCTTCCTTTTGCCCCGACGACGAGAGTCCGCCTTCTTTCTCGTGCCACCCCATCGCCTGACTACTAACCACCCCCTGAACACCACCACCTACATTTCTCTTTCCTCTCTTTTCTTCACCCCCTTAAAGCTACCATCCCTCTTCCGTTCCTTCCCGCGAGTACAATGGAACCCGAATCCATCTCGGACAGCCTTACCTCCGTTCCTCTTTTCTACATCCCCATCACCTCATTCCACCTCTTTTCATCCCGCTTCTTATTCTTCTTCTTCTGCTTCTTCTAGCGTCTCCCTCTTTTTCTTCGTATCTTGGTAGAACAGCGACGAGGAATAATTCCATTTTCTTGTGCGAGTACAATTTTGCTTTCAATTTATTTTCCTCCCTTTTTCCAACCCCCGTGAGACGGTCATCCTACCACTTTTCCGTCCTTCTATTTCTATCTCTTGTTCTCAGTTTTTTTTTCTTCATTTCGGCTTTACGCTGACTTTATACTATTGCTCTTTTTTAATCTCATCATTGAGTTCGAGGTTGTATGCAATATATTCTTTCCATTCTTTTCCACTTCAAAGTCATCAATATTTATATTCATATAATCAGAATACAATGCATGTAATTAACAATCGTATATTGTAAATTATTAATTAAATTATGCTGAGGAATTTTTAAAGCGAAAATTAGCGTTATTTTGTGGGTAAACTTGGAATGAAAATGGCTCTAAAACTTCATTAACCCTGAGTTATTGTTACTCAAAGTTCATTTTCCTACAGGAAATGACCAGGATCATTTTTTCCACACCTCCGATTAGTCTTTAATTTGCCATATAACATAAAACTCATTGCTACTCGAAAATATGACACGTGTGTGTTGAATATTCTATCAATTATTTTTCTACAAGTATGGATTGTTATCATGAAAAGTAATTATGAAAATAAATTGGAAAAAATCAAACTATTTCCTTATCACAACTGAAAATATGGAACTTGAAGTAATCTCCTATCTACATTCATATTTATTAGAGTTTTGAAAATAAATTGTTTCCCTCAATGAATGATAAAAATTAAAAAAAAAAAGTCCATATCTTAATAAGAAAATATTCTGATATGTTGATTGTCCTGTAATGAAATACAATCTGTAGTTAGAATTGAAATTACGATGTAATGTTACTTTAGTAGGTTTGATAGTCATAACGAGTTTTAACAAACAGAGTAGTGAGAGAAAACGAAAGACAACAACGAACAGACTCGTTATCTCTTACTTGGAAACCCTTTTCTCAACTGCATCTCAGTGGCCGCGAGAGAGCGAGTTAAAAGAAGGGAGGAGTGACGAATTAAAATCCGTACCACCCTTCGTAGAGTGAGACCGACTTCTATACGGGGTCGCAAGAAAATTCGCAAAGTAATCAGCGAGTGCTAGTCCCTGTTCGGGCATAATTAATCTTAACGTCGGGTCGAAATTTTCCGTAAGGGGATGTCAGATCTCTTCTTGATCCACTCGCTAAGAAATAAAAATTTTAACCAGGGGATGAGTTATACATTTTTTGAAAAAGAATAAACAAGGGATGAAGGGTATTACTAGCTAATTTAGCTTTCCATTTCTTCACTTCTGTTTCGTGCCCGAGAGCAGAATATTTTGGAGATCATCACATCTTATCTCTATTTTAATTCTGACTCTTAATAACTTGTTTAAGGGAGTCAGAAATTACTAAAATATCTAATATTACATTAAAGCTTAATTTAAAATGATTTTTATCGCTACGTTAAATAAATATATTCTCAGTTTAAAAAAAAATTCTTTTTTTCAACTCTCATCAATTTCAGTCCATCAAAGTCAAGGGTGAAGAAAATAAAAAAAGCATGGCAGTCATTTTGTGACCCTAAAGTTCATGGGGTGGGTACTTGACTCTGTTTGTACACAAAAAAAGGTAGATCACCCCTGAGCAAACTACCCTCGACTCAAAGAGCGATCATAGTGCCCCCATACGTAAGATTCGTTAAACTTCTCTCGAGATTTTTTGTTGACATTAAAGAAACTTTATGTGGCGCCATCGTAATGAGGGTTGAAGAAACTCAAATGAGAAACGACAAACTACCCTTATATTTTACTTAATTCTATCGAGAAGGAAGAAATCTTAAAAAGTTCTTGTGATAAGTATTTTTTCTTAATTTTTTCTAGTAAATTTTTCAATAGATACACTTTTAAACCATTAAAAATTCATTATATATTTATTTATCACGATTTAATTCACATTTTTCAAATCAAAATTGACCTTAATATTTGAATAATAATAAAAACTTGAAATCTTAGTCTGCACAAAATCAATGATTGCAACATTTAAAATCTCAAAATAGAACTACTCTTGAAAATTGTCAATAAGTAAAGAAACAATGTTACAATAATATGACGTTTATGTATTTTTAAAGGGTCAAGGGGATGCAAGATAAGACACTAATAATGATATATTAATGATGGCATAAGTATAACGAGGAAACTGGAGGTCGGGACTCATGGGGTGATAAGGATAGAGAGAGCAAGTGAAATGATGAGAAAGATAGAAAAGGGGATGGAAAAGAGATTGAGAAGGGGTGGGAATGAGCGCATGCGAGGAGTAGTCGCGAGCAAATAAGTAAAGTTTGTTTGCAACTTATAATAGGGACGCTTCGCGTTATATACACCTATGTATTGGTATGGAGAATATAGATGTGTTCTATCGTGAAAAGGATAAAGTATATAGCACATTGAAGGTTAGGTTACTATACTACTAAACCGAGTTGCATGGTAATAGACCATATAGATATAATCTACAACAAATTTCTAGACTAAAAGTCGACATTCTTCACTAATTCTTCTTTCTTATTTTAATACTTTAAAAACAAAAATCAAAATTAATTTTCTCTTCTGTCGTTTCATTTTCTTTTATTTTAATTATTTCTATGAAAGTGAATTATTTATGTTGAATAGAAAGATTTGAGAGTTATTTAAATTCGCCAATCAATAATCACAAATCATAATGCAGAGAAATTTAAAAATTATTACTAAAGAAAAAAAAATATCCATAGACCAAATTAAAATAAGAGAAATTAGTATGTTGAACGTACTTTTGTATCCTTCAGAAATACTTAGAAGCCAATAAGTAACTAATGCTATGTCAGAATGCATGTACATCATACGTTGAAAGGGTGTCTTACCTTTAAATACAAAGGCTGGAAATGGGTTGGCTGTGCTGTAGAGTCTGACTACTGCAAGTCATGAGGATGCATGTGTGGAAACTTGTACGGCGATGAAGCTCCTCCGGGCGCCATGATCAAAAGTTTAAATTGGAAATTTGGGAAACGCTGACGAGGCACTGAAATTTAAAAAAAAAACTTCAATATTTACTCCTTCCACTGAAATCATTATTATAACTTGATAAATTTTCATTTCCAAGTTTAATTTTCTTTCTATTTATTTTTCTTTTGATCTTAATTATCGCTTACTTCTTCATTTCAAATTTAAATAGAGGCTGCATTGTTTTAATCGGAAAGCTTAAAAAGAAAAGATTTAATGATGAATAATTCCAACCGCATTAAGTTATTCAAGAAATAGAAAAATTTTTAGTATCACATACATATGGACATTCTCTAATGCCATAATATCAATAGTATTTATGAACTAGGTAGTAACTAATATTCCAATCATTCCCAAATGCTCTAATATGTATACAAGTTTCACTCACATCTTGCTAAAATTGATCAGTACGCAGGATGATCGACGCAAACCGAGCGCGTGAATTCCAACCTCACTAACCCCTAAACCACCCTCGTGTATTCTCTAATAATTGCTCATACCAATCATCAATTTTGGAGCCAGAAATTCTTGGTGTTCTATCATCAGGGGATACATAACTATGACAATCATTATCCACCCATTATCAGTGGTTGAATTTTTGCATCTACTAATTAATAAATCTACACCTCGGTAAATTCTCACCACACATCTAATCCTTAAATGAACTTCAGAGACATATAAAATTTTCAAACATTAATTAATTATCATTTTCGATTTACAGTTATGGTGAATAGAAAAAAAAAATTTTACTAAACAAATATTCGTCATACTGAATGATATTTTTCTTTGCGGTTCATTGAATCAACTACGATAGAGTACAAAAGAAAAAAAATGTCATTTGTGTGTTAAATAGGCTGCCTGTGAATTTTTGAAAGAACTGAATACTCTAAGCTGACCACTGGTCAGTATTTGGGGGTTGAAGAGTCTCTAAGGGGTGCCAAGTTAGCTTTAGAAGTGATTTTGCGACTGTGAAGAATACTGAAAGGGATATATATGATGCCCCAAGCACGATTTTTAATTCTATAAAGAGAGAAGAATGTGAATGCAATCTTTTGTTCAATGAAATCTTATGCTTTCATTGATCTAATGAGGCGTCATATAATTGCTTATTAATGGTCAACTGACCGCACGCGAGACATTGTTATGAAGGTAAGTGTTAGTAGACTCTACAGGACATCAAAGAGAGAGTTATGTGATGGTATATTCTGCTATTATTTTTTAAAAAAGCTTTTTTGTAAAATAATGCAATTTTTTAATGTAAAAAAATATATTTTGGAAATTGGTAATTGTAATGTCTGAGAATAATAAACGATTCTCACTGAAGTTGGGTCAGAATATTTTTAAAAAGACATTTATTTGAAGAAGAATATAAAATATCAAAGGCAGAAGGTATCTATTGCAGGATAAATATATAAATTCTTTTCTTTTCTCGACATATGAATGCAAAAATAAATTAAAACCCGATCAAGTTTCTGTAGTTCTTTATGGTTCGCGATTGCATCTGCCGCGAACAGACGTCTTCCTACCCAATTTCCTCTCTCCCTCCCTCTTCATGTCCTGATTTCGACTCATTGTCCTGTCCCCGAAAACTTCGAAAACTGGTCTAACTGGACGTTACAACGCGGGCGTAACAGTCCGGTTCCCTTCAACTGCTACATTGTAAACTGGTTACAGTTACAAATAAAATTTTACCGAGCTCAAATATTTCCTCACACTTGGTTCAATTTTTTTTTCACTCACAGATTGAGGAAGAGGATCATTATGTACTTTCACTTCTTCACGCGTCCCAGATGAGATACATCCTTTGTATATAACAGTAAATAATTTCGATCAGGGTTGATTACTGTATTCTTTAAAGTCCATTTTTTCTGACTTGATTTTTGCTCATTTCGATTTTTTCAATTTTTATAGTTAAAATACATTTGCTTATAAAAATGACTATGGCAACATGCGGAATCAGTCAGAAACAAATATGAGTTGCAATAAAAACTTGAATAATGTTTTCAATAATTTTAAGAAACGTTTGTAATTTTTTATTGTTGAAGAATTAATTATAATCAGTTTGTTTAAAACCAATAAGAAGTTTTGCTGTCTTATAAATATGTTGGAATGAAATACTTTTAATTTATCGAGTAAGTTAAAAAAATTTAATTGTCATTCTAGGAATCCTGACTGATGTTTATGATTTGTTTTGGGTTTGCTCAAACTATTATTGCCATTTTTGCTTAGCAATTTTTTACCGCGTTCTATTCTACAGATAATTTCCATCTTCTGGCTAAAAAGATATACTTATTAATGTTTAAAAAAAATTATTGATGTAAGATACTATTTAAAAAAAAGTTAAAAAAAATTTTCAAAAATGGTTGTTCTTACTATTTTGTTTTTAAGTGTTCAGAGAAATGTTTTGGAGATGATGAGAATTGTTACGAGTTACTTTTTTCCGTTATTTATTTATCCAATCCAAGCAAAGGGACAGTAGTGTTCACTCGAAATCCTGATTATTGAATGGAAACCACATTCTATAACTTACCCATCTTCTTTTTACTAAAACTCACTTTCTTCCTGTTATATCGCGAACTGGTTTCCTTTCCCACATTCAAAAGTGGAAGTAGGCCCACCGGTCACTACTGGGGTATTACTTGGAGGGGGTACAGAGTAGTTTGAATTTTTTTTTATGTCCACCACTAGACTGACTACTGACCAGTTCAACTTCATCATAAGCATTTAGTTCGTGATTTTCTTTCGGCTCGTTTGGATCAGTCCTCGTCTCCAAATCTTAAATCAAAAAATGTCTAAATTCAACACATAAATCAGACTCACTAAAAAGAAACAGTTTTTCAAATTTTTACCACAATAATTAATCAACATGTGACTACAACCGAAACACTTTTTTTTCTTATTTCTCAGGTATGTAAAAAATTTCCATCAACTCTTTTATATCTAAAAACTTTAATGACTATAGAGAAATAAAATTAATAGTTACGTTTTATTTGAAAATTTTGAAAAAAATATAAACGACAAAGTTTTATTTTTTTAAATAAAAAATGAATATTATAGTGAATATATTAGTATGTATAAGGATTAGTTTTCCCAAGTTTTCTCCCTCTCGAGAGTCGTTCGAGGGCGGAGTCGGGTAAGCGGCCATACTGCCACCCCCGTCTTACTAGACACCCCCTCAATGAGTAAAGAAAAGGACGAAAAACACTAGGTGGTAGAAATTGTTTATCTTTATTTAAAATTTCAAAAGAAAAAAATTAAAATACTTGAAAAATAATTTTTTTTAAATATTTTATAAAATAAAGAAAAAAATTTAATTAATCCAAACTACAAAAAAAAAATATTTGTTAGAAATGAAATGCTGGAGGAACGAATTGATGAATTTTGAGTTCATTTCGCATCATTTCTACTTCCTCTTACTCTTCGCTATATCTCATTTCCATTTACTCTGTGTCACATGTAAAGTCTTATTCTGTAATTTCGTTTACAAATGAAAGGCCCGCAAGCTATGACTTTGTACACGACGCGCAATGTTATGTTGAGAAACCTCGCCCAGGTCGCCGGGACTTCTTCAAGGTACGGTTATTCCTCTTACATCATCTCAACATCATCTTCATTTCTAACAACATTGCGAGCTTCAAATTCTAACTCATTCGAGCGTTAATCACCGCAAGAGATGTTTCTTCACTGTAATTTTTCATTAAGATGCCAGTAATATAAATTGTAAAAATGATTTTAATTAAAATTACTTATTTATATTCCATTAGATGAGGTCAATATTTATTAACTTCAATTACTTCATTTCAACTAAAATTATACTCAAATATTTTCAATAGATAAAACTTTTTAATAAAAAATGAAATTTATTGTACTTTGAACATTTGTACAATTTTACTTTAAATATTAAATGCAAAATGATCATAAAAATTGAATGTCTTTAAAAGTTTAAATTAATTCAATAAAATAGTTTAAAAGTATGATTTAGCTTTTAAAAAATTTGGGACACCTTACACATTTATACTACGGTATTTTAATTCTCCTGGAATGCTGGCTGACCGCCAAACGTCCACAGAGATTTCTTAATACCCAGCCACAAAATGCCCACCCTCGTTTCACCTCTTTCCCTCTTTCTCTCGATTAGAGTTACCCTGGAGGGCGACAGAGTATCTCCAACTAGGGAATCTCGTGGGTTGAGGATTGCCACGGTCATCCTGCTATTTTTTCCTTTTTTTATCACTTTTTATCCCCTACACAGAATGAGACCATTTCCAATATCACTTTCCGGAAATATTCACCCTCATTCCTCACGTCCAATTATTCCTACTCAATTTTTTCCCTCTGTTTTTTTATCCGATTATATTCATTCGCTTTTATTGAAATTTTTATGCTCTATAACCTCGATTCAGTTGAATCAAAATAACAAATAAAATATAAATTGAAAAAAATTGTTAACTTTTCAATCGATTTAATTGATTGAAGGCATGTTCTAAATTGATTTAATCAGCTTATATTTATATTTAATCACTCTAGATTGTTCATAAATCGATGTCACTAGTCATTATGATTAAATTAACACCGATAAATAAAGTGAAATTTTCTATCAATTCTGTGTGAAGAAAATTTTATAATCAGACGTTCATACTCAAAAGTTATTCTGACATTCAAACTGAACCCAAAATGCATTCAATGATTGAGTTGTGTTTTTCATTGGATACAATGTTTTATTTTGTTAGTTTACTTTATTTAGAAAAATAAAAATAATTTTCTAAGTCTATATCATTTAACTTACTCTAAAGTTAAAAATAATTTAAAAAATCTTAATTCTTCCATACGCTACAATTTGAAACAACACAGTAACTTTATTACATTTAAGACTAGAGGGTTTCAGAGGACACGAAAATTTAAGAGCTGAAATCAGGGCTAACAGAATAGTCAAAAGGGTCTCCTTGGTATCCAAGAATGGGAATGAAATTCAGCGAGAGGATGTGGAATGAGTTGTATCTACATCTCAGGGAAAATTTTCAGTGAGCATTATCCAGTAGGAAAATACGACGGTACGGAATTCAAAGTTGAAAGCCCTCGGTCGCGGATACTTACGACACCCTCTTCCATATCTCACCGTCTCTCCATCCCTCTTGCTTTTGGTCTCATCTCCTTTTCAGAGAGCTTGAGACTCTCCCTTATATATTCTCATAGCTCAAAACAGACACGAGGACTACACTCACCCTCACTTATGTGTCTAACTCGCTCTAAAACTCTCCCCCTTTTCAACCTTCTAACACCCTCACTCCCCCCCTCCTCAACCCCCTTGTATATTCTCTATACCTCTTCGTGCCCGGTACTCGTCGCCAGCTTTTGTCTCCGCATTGATTTCCGAGGCCAACTTCGCTTCGTTGCTGGCGTCGTTAAATTATAATCGCGAAACACCCGCCTGAAGTTGCAGACAAAGCACAACCAACCCACACCAACTACGGCCGCGTACTCTTCATCCTCATCCTTGTCCTACGTATAAACTCTAGCTCTCTTAACTCCCCGCACCGAGCTTGCCTACCTCAGACTTTCTTCTCTAGAAATGACGACGAGTCGTTTGAACTAGACTACGGATCAGCAGGCACACTTGTCTTTTATGCAAAGCAATTGAAACTTTGCTAACTTTACTCTCAAACTTATTTATTATTTTTGCTTTCAAACTTTTCCTTTTCATTTATTATTATATATTCACATTTACTATCATAAGCTCATACGTTTAATCCTATTAACGTATACTTCTTAATCATGATTGCTAAATCCGTTTTATTTTATTTTATATACATTATACATATATATCTAAAATGAAAGAAAAAGTGGTAGAAATATTTTTCGAAAAGAAAACGAGATTCTTTCTATAATAATTCACAAAGAATGTAATGACCTAAATAATAATTATGAACTTGTAATTGAAATAAAAATTACTATTTGTGTAATTATTTAATGCAAAAAAGCATCATGTTTTCAACATTATTGAAGGTTAGAGGCTTTATCTTATTTCTTCTTAATTTAAAACAGTTTTAGAAAATTTTTAAAATAATTTTTTCTTCAAGTTCAGACCTTTTCTCTCTCAAACTAAACGACAGCAAGATAGAATAGCAGAAAATTCATTTTCCAGTACTAAAACAATTCCCTAAAGTCTCAGGGATGAAGAAGGGAAACACCGATAATCGCCACAAGAAGATCTCACCCCTGCAATCACAATTAAGCTAATAATTATTGTCGTCACTTTGTGCTGGCAGTTGGCAATCCAAAATCACAGTCCCCAGGTTCCTAAAGGAAAGTCGAAGGACGACCTTGGGAACTGAAGGAGAACAAGTGCCTTATGAGGGTGGGTTTTAGTAGAAAGCGAGGAATGGAGTTGCAAGAGAGGGTGTACGAGTGCCCTGGTGGTGTTTGAGTTCGAAATTACGAAGCGAGAGAATTTATATGCCAGTGCCGCCTGTTCTTGCACGAGAAGTTTCATTTATTTAAAGCATCTTGCTCGAAGGGTGCTGAATGGCTAGAAATCTTGTATTTTCCTCTTATTCTACATATAAAAGCCACCCCTTATTCTTTACGATAAATCTTAAGAGATAAAAAACATGTATTTTATTAATGGCAGTGGTAATCATGACGATGATGATTTTAATTCAATTATTCAATTATTAATTCGAAACTCGTATCTGCGGCTTCCCTTGCGGCTCTTCTATCATCTCTAGACCCTTAGACGTTATCGAATATTCTCTTACAATCTCTCGCAATTTTCTAATAACTGTACCCTCATTCCTCAAAGCGTCTTGATAAGCGATTTTATCAAGTCTATTTTTTTTCTCCATAAATTATAGTTTAAATTTAATAGATCTAATAAATTAATTTCCACAAATGAAACATGAAAAAAATATTTACATTTTAATGGAGTTACAATAAAGAAAAGTTCTTTTAGTTAACTATAGCTAACTATAGAGAAAAAAATAGTTAATAATCCTTACTAAGACAGTATTATTTATTATCAATTATTATGTTTTGAAAATTAGAATATAAATTTGATCTTTAACATAACTGCACTATAAATCCCAAGATTTTACAAACGTGTTAAAATAACATATATAAAGCATGTTCAATGTAAAATGTCTATAAACAAATTATACATGATTTGTAGACACTTTTTACACATTTCATAGTGTATTAAAATCTTGGATTTGCAATGTGATTTCAGATTGATTTAATTTCCAAGAATATTTGATATTGACAGTCGTTTTTTCCGATGGTCACCAGAGTCATTAGTGTTGGTTCAATATTGTTCTTGTATTTGTTGAACTAATCAAAATGTAAATATTTAGAATGGTCACTTTATGCAAACAATTTCATTGAAGCATTTCTATTACGAGCATTTGACTTGGAGACAATGATAAAAAGAAAAAGAATTAAATCAATTATAAAGTATACATCTAAAACATGGATTTAGTAATTTTAGATTTAGAGTTGACAGAAGCCCGTACCCTCATAGTATTGCGCCTAATCTTGTTGTAAAATCTAATTCTGCCAACAATTTCTAAGCCGGTCCATTAAAATTCTAAGCACAGAGGTTGGGTATAAGAGAAGCGAGAAAGTGCAGGGGTTGCCTTGGGCCAGAAAGAGCCTGAGGTTGTAGGATGAGAGAAAGATAAAGGGAAGCTTGGTAGAATATAAAGGGAAGAAGTAAAAGGGAGAAAGAGCTAGAAGACTGAGGTATACGCGCTAGGGTTTGTCGAGCTGAAACAATAAGAACGACGTTGGAGGTAGAGTCTTCCTTTCCTTTCTTCCCCTTCATCCTCCTCCACCTCTTTTGCTAGCTTCTCATCCTCTCTGTGTAACCTCCGGCAACTCTTGTGACGCGCGCGCTACACTATTCTCTTCATCCCCCGTCGGACTACGTCGCCTGTAAGAACGCCGTAAAAGCTCACCTCTCTCGCGCTTTCATTGGCTGAGCTGGCGCGCACTCACAGAGATATCTCGCAAATAGCGAAACGGAACGAGACGTATAAGCATTCACTGCCGCCAGTAAAGGACGTTTTCATTGAGCCGTCTTATTGTACCAGTGGGCAAAGTTCTGAAGGACGAAGAAAGAGAGGATGAGGTGGTATATTCTAGGGACGAGAAAACCAACCCAAGCTGCTAGAAATGAGAAACAACTAAACCAACAAATATTTTGCATTTCAGATATTCAAGTTTTCATTGTTTTATACTCTCCATCATATCATTCTATAAGTATTTACTACAATTATTGGAGTAAATAATTTCAAATGATGTGGAAGATATGTTGGATCTTGAATAGATTAAGACTTGGGTTAAGTTCAACATTAGATATGATGAGAAACATAAGTTTAGATCCTTGGATAACTTTTATTGTTTTATAGTAACTGCCAAGACAAGACTTTAGACTAGTTGAAATTGAGTCAATTCCAAGTGAACCTTGATCATTCATCAAATCCAAATGCCCACGATAGTGTTAATACTCTTAAACATTTCATTAAGTTTATCATTATTTATCAAATTTCAATAATTTATCAACTGTTTCATTTAAAATTTTAAACCAAGTAAGTAAGTAAAATATTATTTCATATTCAATTCCTATTTCATCAAAATACATCATTCTATCATAGTTTATATTTGAATTTGATCATTAAAAATATATTATTTATCATTCAGCTTATGAGTTGTTTTTAATTTGATAGCTTTTATCGGCATGTTATTCAATAATTATTATTCACTAGATATTGTTGAAGAAGCTCTTTCATTTTTATCAGACTGAATAAATATTCCAACAAGATTGACCTTATAATGTCTATGACTTGATGCTGTCCATTATAATTGACTTTAAAATCTACCTTTTTTCAAGAAAATGGTAGAACACTTGAAAGACTGAATATGAAAAATTGATTTTTGGTCTCTTTGTAACTACCTCGACCAAGTGCAGACACAAGGTTCCTTAGTAAGCACAATTACCAGGCCGAGAGCACGCGAGGGTGGTAAAAGGGTGTTGTAGGGAGGAAGGTAGAGAAATGAAATTTCGTCTTGTGCAATGCAGGAGCAAGCAAAGTGTATGCTTCTCCGTTCAGACTCGACCTGGGGAATTGAGTTTTGCCATGAGCAAGAGAGTAAGAGTAAAAGGACAACCTGTAGTCATGTATGAAGGGGTATAAGAGAATAGAAGTGTGAGTGGGAAATTGGGAGACTGGAGTTGGTGTGAGGATACGAGAGAATACAGGTAAAGGAAACGACGGCCGTAAGAGAGGCCTCTAGGGTCTCCAAGACTAAAGGGATGGGCTTGTGTAATATTGTTATTGCCAATAATAGCACCCCTTTACGTGCCTGTATACGCGATGTTATAGGGTGCGTTGACAAATTGATTTACAATATCCGTAAAAAAATAACACGCTTCTTTTATGTATTCTCTGCATCACTCCGATATTCCATCATAATGGAATTCATCAGAAAATAGCTATTAATGCAGCTTTGAAGTCAAAAGAGTAATTTTTAATAATATTCTATAAAAATTACTATCATTTTCATGAATAAAAATAATCATTTGATTGCATAAAAATTGTAACAAAAAAATCATCAGAGAATGATTGAGAAAAAATATAATAGAGAAATTATGCGCTACTAAAGTAAATAATTTATGTAGTTAAATGTTTTAGATGGCAGTTAGAAGAAAGAACAATTAATATTTCCAGTGTTTTTCTAACGTTAATTGTCCCCAGTAAGTTTCTTAAGGGAGTCGAAACCTTTAACGAACCAAGAGTGAATTCAGGGTGATAGACGTGGTCCTGCTCTTCTCTATCCAATCCACGAGCTGAAGTAAATCGAATGAAGTCTCGAATTAAATACAGCCCTCTCTAGTATTCCGTGCACAGAGTACACTGGGGGTGTACAAGAAGAACGAACTTGAGGGGTGAGTCTACGGGAGAGGAAGATTGAGAGGGTGACTGTGAGACAAGGCGAAGCAAGCTTCCTCGTATTTAATTACCAACTCTAAGTCTCTAACAGGCGACACGAAAACCTCTTTGTCTTCTAATTTATTTCCTTTTTAAAACCATTTACTAGGCAAATGCAAAATATAAATATTACTCTAATTATTAAATCAACAAAGTCGATTGAAATAGGCAAATAGAAAATACTCATATCACTACTCAGTTCATTTCTCAAGTGAAAAAACATAACTTTAGTCAGCCATCTTTAAAAGTATGAAAAAAGTTATGCCATTGAGAAGAAAGAGATTCAAGTGAACGAAGAGAAGTTTTGTTTTGATAGAATCACATGAAAAATTCTAACATGAGGTAGAAACAGTATAGTAAGTAAGAGAGGTGCCAAAGAAGCTTTCCACTCCTTTCATACTCTGAATTCCACCCCCAGTATTTGTTAGAGGCTGAAGCTGGGTCTTTCTACCCCTAACTTCCTTCAACGAACTTTTCCCCTCCATTTAAAGCACCTTCTGTCCCATTAGAAATCCGCGAGTCCTCCCTCTTTTCCTCAACTTACCCCTTACTCTCCTCTTAGCCCACCATTTTTGCAAGGGGTTGCGTTCGCGCAAATATCGCCTTTCATATTCCTTCGAAGGAGCAGAAAATCGTTACGACACCTTTTGCGCGCGCGCTAGTGAAATACCTATGAGCTTCTTCGTCTCACGCGTTAGGGGTTGAAATCGTGTCATCCCTTGTACTCACTCTCTGAGTGTCCGGGGGAGAAAAGAGGGTTGCAGCCGCGAGAAACGAACGACGAAGTGGAGAGAGATGAGGGTATAAGTAAGTAAAGTCTCTCAGCTATCCCTCCACCCCCTTGACGCACCCCCTTCACCACCCTGTTGAGTTTTCACCCTCTACGGGTAACTAGAGAAGCAGGAGACTTTTCTTCCTTCTCTTATGTACCACATCTACATATATATGTATATATACTTTCATCTGCTGCTAGAACCCAGCAACTCTGCTCGACTTGGGGACGACACCCACTCCCTTTTAAACCTATGCTATTACCCTCACTCTTCTATGGCCACTGAATGCTGCAAAGATGGCGGAAAAAATAGAAAAACTTTAATCTTACATATTACACATTCATTTTTTTTTTTTTAAATTCTTAAATACTCATTCGAATATTCTACTTTGAACATTTTCATAGATGCTGAAGAAAAATATTAATAAAAATATTTATAAGAAGTTGACAATTATTTATATACAAAAATTAAAACAAAGAATTATCGAAGGATTTGTTGGGAACAGTAAAATTGGAGTTTTTGTTTGAAATTTTAAGAAATATAGAAGAAAAAAATAAAGCAAAGAATAGGTAAATATGAACTGAGAAAAGGAAAGAGTGGAAAGAGATGATCAAGAGAGTGAGTTAGCGAAGGAAATTTCTAGAAACTTCAGGCTTAGCAATTAACGTCAGAAATTAACGACACCCGCCTGCCTGGAAGCCCGCGCGAGCCTGCAAAACGACGGAGAAATTAGTCTCGGAAATTCTCGTAAAATCGCGCGCTGCCGACGCGACCAAACTTCTTCCCCCTTTCGTTGCCTACCTCCTTCGAACAACCTCTGAGTTACCCTAAGCTTCGTCATTGGCTCCGACGAACGGTAACTTTCCGGAAATTTTCATTAAACTCGACAGTAATTACGCGATCATTCAGTTGTAACATATGGCCAGTTCCACAAAGAATTTCAGTTCCTGTCAATAAATTATTTTGGTTCTAATAAATCCTTATTTCGATATTCATAAACATCAATCATAACATCATTAACCTAGTTATGTACCATCATAAAATGATATATTAATTCTTACATCACTTATCACAAATTTTTTCTCTGATAAAAAGAACAATTTGCCTATTAAATTCTTGAGAAAAAGAAAAGTTTCAATCGTTATTGATAAGAAATTTTTCGCATAACTTGAGTTAATAATGATAGTTATGAAAATACTTTGAGTCTTGATCGCAGTGCAATTGGTCGAAAGCAACCCCTTTAGGTTGTAGTATCTTCTGTTGGTAGCTCCCTTGAGATGTAAGGTCTCGAGAAGTCTAGTCCTTTTCAAGTCCCGCTTGGCGAATTTATCAGGAAGCGAACGACATATCCGTTTTCCCAAGTAATCTCGCGTAGCTTGGGGCAATTCTCAAACAATTCTATAGGTACCTATCTCTAAAGGGAGGATGAGTAGGTGAAGATGAGCAAGAGGACGATAGTGAGAGAGGAACTGAGAAAGGAAAGAGTGGAAGGAGAGAAGAGAGGCAAGGTCGGCACAACAGACAATACACCTTCGTTGGTGGGTGGCTTATCTAAGAGTCCATAGCGTAGCCCCGGGGGTGTAGTAATAACCAGTCAGGGTGGCGATACCGGGACTAAGAAATGATAACGGCACTCGGCAAGCCAGCCACCATTTTCGAGTTATATTGCCTTGAGCAACACGCCGTTGCACGTTCAGGTTTCGTCTCTGGTACTTTTGCTTGCTTTCCATTCTCTTTATCTCTTTGCTATTCTCTCTTTCACTCATTTCGTACGAGTCAACAATCATCATGTCAATGACTTTGCTCCAAATTTATTAGAATACTACCATTTTATAAATAACAATGCACTTTAGATTTATTACAAAAACAACTATGTAATTTTTTCTTTCTTCAGAGAATAAAAAATCGATCAAGAGGTTAAAGGAATGATTGCAGTTAAATTAATTATGCAATAAAAAGTAGATTAAATGCCGAAAATAGTTGAAAATAAGTTCTATGGTGCACTGAAATGATTGATTCATGAGTGTTTGATTAAGATAAATGAAGATAGTAACAGTGTCAGTTGATTCGATTAATTGATGTGAAAATTTGTAATCGACTTATCCCGCGGGGGTGAATTTCACCCCGAAAACGATCACGTTGTGGTTACAATACCACAACCAGTGCGTTCAATCTCTCTAGGACACACACGTTTTATCATCAACAACTTTATGAGTATTTTGCATTTTAACCAGCAGGTTAATTTATGTGAGAGAATGCCACCCTTGTTTCACACCCTTTCAACCAGTTGGTCAACCGTTTTATTTTCACTTAACTACCCACAAAAGATTCTCAACGAATTTTTTTTTCCAAAATTTAATATAAAAATTTTTCAATAAAAAAGGATCTTTCATGTCATGACAAATAAAAGGATAATTTGGTGAAAGACAAAATATTAAATATGACAAGGGTCAGGAAATTTTCTGGTGGTAGTTCATGAGAAAATTAATGGAAAAAAAGTAAATTAAAATGAGATGCACTGACTGAAAGGGTTGTGAGGGGTATATTTAGCACAAAAAGCCTCTAATTTCCAACAAGGGTGTAAAAAGCAGTCGGGGGAGGTCCTGAGCGTACGCGCGACCGGATAAAACGGTATAGGACCAGTAGTGGCTGCTTGTTGGGTCCATAAAACACCGCTTAGCTTTTTTACTCCGGTCGCCGGTGGTTTTAACCCCGTTAAGCTGTTTCCCGTCTTTCCCATCTTTTTCACTCTTCACAACCATTTTACCCCCATCTACTTTTTGTCCCACATTCAACGGGATACCGTGGGAATAAAAAAACCTAAAAAGACAGCAAATTAAGTCAACTCGACACGTAAATTCTCTTTCAACCCTCTGTTTACTTTTAAATAATTAGCGTGATTTTACTTTTTATCTCTAAACAAATTAGTCTTGATTTTTTCTGATACTACACATTTCACATCAATTTATTTCTTTTCTTCAAGCTTTTACTTTTTATTGATGATAATGATGAGGATGATGATGATAAATTTAAAGATAAATTAAAATAAATAAATGAATCCTGTTTAAAATGAATTAAGTCACGTTACGGATATTTATTTTACAGAGGAAGATAAACTAAAACTTTAAGAAATAAGATTAACGGTCGAACGAATTAGGAGAAAGTTCTCCATCCCCTTATAGTCGGTACTAATCCGCGTGCATTAAAAGTTAAGCGGGCTTGGCGGAAGCCAATGCGCCAAAGCTATGTCCTCTCGACATTAGATTTCTGAGTTTCCACACACGAAGTCGAGTTAACCGAACACCAGATCTGCGTTTCAACCGGAAACTACGTTACCATTTCATCCCTTAGTCTCCAGTATACTACTAAAAGGTTCATCTAGGGTTCTTGTCTCTGCCTACACTCTCTTAACTTACATGACTCGCTTTTCCGCCACTAAACTGACCACTGACTTCTCCACACTTACCACTAAAGTAGAAAAAGAATCTGTTAATCAGCCAAAATCTGCTTATTTACTTTGTTTAGCAAAATAAATAATACTATTCAGTTAAAACATCTAGATATTAATGTGAAACTCTCTGTTGTTTTGATCAATTCTTTCTAACCTTCAAGTTTTGTTGGTAGTCAATAATTTTTGAGCTATGAGTTATGGTATTGGTAGTTGTAACTAAATACCAAAGAATCTAAAGGGATAGCAGAGGGTAAGAAGCCACCCTGACATTAATCCAAGCATCGTCTTTGCCCAGAACGTTCGATCGTGGTCCTCGACCTCAACCCACAGTCTGTTTTTCGCCTTTAACAATTTTGTCTTTGCCACAATCTACCCCATCTATGTGACCACAGCCTTTAAAATCTCTTTCAAGCCCATTTTTTGAAAGATAAATAAAAAATAACGAAAGTTGATAATAACTTGAATCTATCAAAGAAATAATCATTTTGATAAAATGGAAATTTAAAAAGTTTAAATAAAATAAATTATCACAAAGTTTTTAAGTCTTTATATAAAATCTAATACATGCTTTTTTGATTATACAAATGGAATAAATTTCAATAAATCTCATGAATTTTGCAAAAATATAAATTATTCCTTTAAAGCTCTTCAAAATGGTTTTAAATAGTTTTGAAAAACATTGTAACCCTCGTGAAGATAGGTGTCAGAATTTTCCACCCTCATCAAGTGTCGCAAATACCAAGGGTAGTTCTTGAGAGCTGTCCATACAAAGAAGAGGAAAGAGGATGAACGAGGAGCAGCAAAACTGAAAGACTGAGAAAATGTAAGAGAAAGCGTGTGATGGTGTTTGAGATGACATCAGAAGCAGACGTTCGACATATAAGTAAAGGAAGGATGTTCTGAATAATGACTTGGAGGTGCGGTAGTGCCAGGCAATGGCGCCGCCATCTTGTCTCGCCTCTCTACTTATAATTATTGATGTGGCCCGAACTTTATATAAACTCGAAACTCGTCTCCCTGGCACCGTCGGTTCGTTCGTCGTCGTGTCCTCCCTTGCGCTTCCTCCTCCTCAGCCCCACGACGCGTTTTCCACCCCTCAAACGTCTCCGAGGCCGAGTCCACCTCCCCTTACGACTCACCAACCACGCGGCAGGAGGAAATTGTTGGAGTTTTCAAAGTCTGACATGCAGGATATTATGAACGGCGGGGTCGAGAAGGGAAGCTTCAAGCAGAAGAGGACCAAAAAGGAAGCGGCATGAAGGGGGGAGGGAGTGGAAAAGCTAAGGGATGGGACGCGCGGCTTCGGTACCCAGGCAAAGCATAACCTCCGTGAAAACTACCCGACTCGCCTCCACTCTTCTCCTATACTACTCCACCTCAACCCCTTACAAGCTTCGTCCGCTTCTAACCATTCCTCTTGCTCCTTGCATCTACCATCCATTCGTCTAGCTTTAAACTATATTCTGTATACATGCCCTCTGGGCTACCTTACCTTGCATTTTATACTTCCCCACAACCACCCTCTTTCCCTTTATCAAATTTCTCTATTAAACGTATATTATATGCGATCACGTTTTATTATTTTTCTTAAAAAGAATCCTCAATTAATATTTGCAAAAATACAAGAAGTAGCAAGTAATATTCCAAAGATTTTTCTTATTTTATAAATTTCATCTTTCAGTAGAATAAAATTGATTGAGAAGATTAATGAATTTATTTATTAGAAAATAACTTCCAAATAATATTACTAACAAGAATAATTTTGAGAGACTAAGACGTAGAATGTGGAAGACTGAGGATAATTTATGAGTTAGAAATATACAGTTGCAGTCTGCGTGGATGAGTTTATCGTAAGGGGTAGTAGCTTGTAGGATAGTACAAGGCAGAAGTATGTATATATGTACATATAGTTGAGTAGAAGTATAAGCTTTCCTCTCGCAAATGAGGTAATATATATACAAAAGCTAATACGGCCAAAAGTTGCCAACTTGGATGAGTCTCACTCCCCCTTCCTCTTTCCTCACTGAGTTCTCTTGCAACCCCCTTTTTCAACCCACTCCCTATGGCAACTTTAAACATCTCCGTGGACTTTATCCTAAATATTTTAACCGTCACCTTTCGAGTCAGTATCTCCCAAAAGAAAAATGATTTCTTACACTAATTAAATTATTTGTATTTTTAATTTTATTATTTATTATAAATCAGGTTTGATATCCTTAGACATGATATATTTGATAACACTATCACTAGAAATAAAAAAAAAATACTTACTGAAAAACCAAAAAAATGAAAATTAATTTGTTTGTTTATTAATTAAAGATTAATTCATGAGTACTTAGAGTTGATTTATATTTTTCACGACTTATTTGAAAAAATTTCATTTTTAAATGAATTCTTTTATTTTTATATATAAATATTATTGTCAATTAATTAATTTAGAACTATTATACATTAATAATGAATTGATTAATGTTATGAGAGACAAAAAGCGTACCTATTTTTAAAACTCATTTAATTTTTTTTTTTCAGATCAAAAAGGAATGGAATCTACAACACTAAGGACTTAAATTATACCAAGGAGAATCCCTGTTTTATTGGCAACATTAACGGTTTCATAAATTAGTCTCAAATACTCTATTTCACAATTTAATGTCATGGGAACTGTAACTTACGAACAATTAAAGACTCAATTAGTGCTTGAAGAATCTAAAGACAATCTTGAAGACATACTGGAGAATGTGCTGAACTAAAAAAAATCATCAAAAAAATCAATTGAAGTACATCAAAAAAAATTCTTCGTATCCAAATAATTGAAATCTGACAGTAGATATTCTGGAAGTTGACTTAAACAAACAGGGGTTGGTTCTGCACTTCTGCACTTTCTCATGGAAATTTCTACCAACGTCCTTGCGATTCGCGGACTGCGTCTAGGACGAAATGGCAAGAGATAGAGAATATAATCTACTTTGTTTGAAGAGAAACTGGTACTGACTGCTAGTCAGAATAAACTCGGTGTGTACTCAGTGAAAGCGTCGTATCCATAATCCTTTATATGTGCCCATTCCTTCCAACATATTTCTACACATCCACTGATAATTTATTTCAAGACGAGGATTACATCAAAGATTAAATATCATTCAATATTTATTCCATAATTCATTTTTTATACCATAAAATTACTTCCAATCCTTCAACAATTCTGGATAATAATTATGATTATGAATGAAAAAACAAATTATTTCATTCTTTGATGGATCAAAAATCTCTACAAAACATTTCATTCGATTCAGAAATTTTTCATGAAAAAATTAATTAATAATATAAATCAAATAAAAATTGAACCATGATTTAATACAATATAAAAAATAATAGTTGAATCCCATAGTTGGATTTACAATCTTGTGTTAATTTCTCATTGGACAGAAAATAGTTGAGCCCCTTTTCGAACTGTTAATAGTAAATCCAACTATATTTTTCTCTCTGTGTATAAGTTAAAATTACGAACTAGCGATTTTTTCATTAAGCAAAAAAAAATCAAGAAGCTCAATGAAAAGATGTTTAAAAAATACATCAGACATAAATCCAAACAAAAATAAACTATTTAAAATTGTTAACAATAAGACACTCACACTAAAAAAACGTTCAAATTCAATTCTATTGTATCCTTTCAACATTATATTTTTTTGTAACATGATAATTTGTAATCACTCTCTCTATGTACAGGCATTTTTCATCTCGATAAAACCCTTTTTTGTACTGGAATTAAAATAAATAAATCCTGTAAGAAAAAAATTCATTTTTTGTATAATGAGGAGAATAAACATCTAACAGAATATAAATGTGTTTTCTTGAAACTTCCCAGAGATGATTTTTTACCAAGATGTAAGCTTAAGACTGCTGAATAAGGAAGACCACGGAGAGTTGAAGGGGTCGAGAAGGATTGGGTAAATGGTAGAAGCTCGAAGGCGGCAGCGTCGGCTCATGAATATTCATTTCTTGCTAGTTTCTTACGGGCCGTAGTCAAACGGAGAGTGAGCGAGAAGAAGTACTTGGGATGAGTGAGGAGAAGAGTAAAGAGAGCAAGTAAGAGCAAAAGGAAAAGAGTGAGTGAGGTAGAGAGAGAAAGATGTGTAATGAGAGAACGAACTTCACAGTCTGCAAGGGGATGTACTTTTAAGCATACAAGAGTGGGGAATTTGGATCAATGCCGAAACCACGCCCTCCACGTCTTACATCCTACCCTGAGGCCTTTCCTTTGCTTTTCCACCTCTTCCATCCTTCCTTCCTTCTTTCATCCTTCACCCTCGAAAACCATCTTTTATACTCCAAAATACCTTAACTCGACATAAAAAAAAATTTTTTTACATTTTTTTATTTTTTAAAATACATTTTTCTCCTGAATTATAATAAAATTTATTCATCAGCTTTGATAGGTTAATTTTTTTCAGTGGAAGTAAAGATTAAATAGTAGATTTAAAATTGTTAATGTTAAAAGAGAAAAAAGATTCTTTTTAAAGAAAGGGAATAATTTTTTAATGTAATGAATTGTAATCATTTTTTATGCAAATTAGTTGAAATTAATTTTTAAAAAAACTATTTTTCTTATACTCTATCAAGACATAAGATTTTGTCACATTATCACAACTTCTCCACGTCTCTCACTAACTCTTGTCATCTTGTCATCATCTTTAGTAAAACCCTGAGGCTGTATTTTCATTCAAATCTCTAAGAAACACTACATGAAGTCTCGCTAATTATCATTATGTAGAGAAGTGGATTGAAAAAGGTATTCCTTAGAGTTAAAATGTCTTGAATAAAATATATTTGACTAATGAAGATAAATCATTTGAATAACCGTTCTGTTTTCTCATAATTTTCGATGTATTTGTCTTTACTTTGTTACCTAGAAGTCCATCCAACCGAAAAATTGTAAAAATATCTAAGCTTTAAAGAAAGAATAATTATTTGATGAATGTGATTGTTAACTTTGATGTCAGCAGTGTCAATATTAATTCCAAACATTGTGAGAATGATAGGGCATTTGTTATGAATGACTGAAAGGGTCCTAACAGGTCAATTCTAACTCGGTCAATCGGTCGAGTATTAATTTGCTCAAATGGTCAATGCCTCGAGTTGTGAAGCAGTTCCAGTTGAAAGATCAATAGCAAAGGAGCACGTCGACCCTATCATCACCAAGGATACCGTATCAAGGTCATTGATAGTCTCGTGAGAGTTATTGAAATCAATATATTGATTATTATATTCATAATAGAAAAATCAAATCGATTTCCTACAATATTCAATCCGAATAAAAAGCTCATCTTCCTGAAAAAGATATTTCTTCGATGATTATAAATTTATTGATACATATTTTTTCTAGTTAAAAAAAATTTCTTCATTTTTATTTATCAACACCTATCATGATTACAATAAAAGTGTAACTCTTTGGACCTCGTAAATTTTTTTTTGGTCTTTTAAGTAATTTTGTTAAGACTCTTATTGAATTTTACATGCAAGTTTTAAAGAAATATTTTCTATAACTGTGATAAAGTACTTCAATTTGGTTCAAAAAATATAAAACAATAGAAAATTAATTTTATTTTCTTATCAATAAAGATACAAGAATACTTTTAGAAATGCAGTTTATAAATTGCTAATTTTTCAAGATTTTTAAAGTAGCATAAACAAGAAAATATTTGTATTATTTTAATTAATTTCCTAGTGAGAAGTTATTCCATAATTTTGAAAAAAAAATTTATTGATTAAAAGTGATGTGAAAAGTTTATAGATTGAAAAATGTGTTGGAGAAAATGCATTTGTTTTTTCCAAGGCAACAAATATCAATAACGAAATTCATTATTTCTTATTCATTGAATGTAAAAAGCACTTTTACTTGATACAAAGGTAATTCGTTTTCCCAATTTTGTCAATATTTCCACACACGATGCAAATAATTTAATTTTTCTGAATTTACAATTCAATTATTTTTACTCAATTAGTTTATTTAATTATTTTTTTATTTAGCGAGTCTATTGAATTAATATCTTTTTATTGCATTAATAACAACATCAAACGAAGTCAGAGTGAAATGGAATATCACGCACACTTATATAATTAATAGTTGAGGTAATTCTCACTTGGCGGCAGCATTTACCACTAGAGTTTACTACTGAAAGCTCTGTTTAAACAAGAGTAAAACCGGTCTATTACCTTCGGAAGATTTCAATTATCTTTCGATACTAACTCTGACGGTAAGCCAACACACATTAGCTCTTTACCATTTCTTAATATTTCTAATATTGACTGAGAAGAAAAACTTACTAAACGTCGGATCATATATGTAGTCATACTACTTCAAATTTATTACCTACAGATATTTAGAGAATTTTGCAAAAAAAATTTTTTTCTGAATAACAAAAATTGAAAGGTAAATACGTAATCCAATATCTATTTTAATTTTCTAATTTTTTTTGTAAAAAAATAAAAAAAAAAGTTTTTAGTTAATTAGTTTTTTGAACATTGTGGAAAAGTTTTTTCTTTCAACACTATTTATAATCCACTAGAATTTAATTGTTTACTTTGCAAACAATTAGTATAGAATGTTTATTGATATAACGAAAATGTGATTAAAAGTAAACATTAATTAAGAATGTTTATCAATTATTAATGTCATTTTTCTGTCTTTCTTGTAAAAGAATCAATAAAGAATGACATAAGTCTATATAGTGCAATAAACAATAACGTTAATAATCATAAATATAACAACAAGACATGGAAAGGAATAAATTAAGTGATTATATAGCATTTCCTTAGTATAAATAGTGAAAGCATTGGTTTAGTAGAATAAGTTATGTGCAGATGGTAGGTAGTTATATGAACATAGAACGTGTAGTAAGTATAAAACGGTCTCTAAGAGCCTAAGGCAACCCTTAGGAACGTAATTAATATTTATCCCACCCCCTTAGTAAGGGTGCTCCAATGCTAGGCTCCAACTCTTCTCATCCCTTCCCACTTTCCTGAAAATCCCAGTTCACTCCTTGTAAAATCTAATATCTGAGGAAACGGCTGGCTTCTCCTTGGCATCTCTTCCCCTTTTCCATCCTCTCTAAAGGTAGTTTCCGTCGTAACGAAGCAGCCCTGGAAGATGCAAGGCGGAGAAATAGAGAAAGAGGATGTGAATTTGGAGAGGTGGAAAATCCTAGCGCAGACTGCGGCTTTTCCGAGGGTGGAGAAATACAAGGGAGTGGTTTTAAGAGGGTGAGAAGTAGATGAAGGTGGGAAATGCCAACGAAACTCGCCCTGTTTTCCCAGCTTCTCTTTAGGGGCGGCGTCAAGACGCTGAAGGTACGCCAATCCCTGACGACCTCCACGACCCAACGATGCGCGGATTCGTCAGACTCTCTTTCTTAAAGCCTTGCCCCTTGAAAAAATACTCGAAAAAAATGTTTTAAAGGTAATACACCACCGCCATTGGCCCACGACGTTCTCTTCCACTTTCTCACAAGTCAAGATACTTTCTTCTCGTATTTCCCGATTTCGTGACCTCAAGTTTCAAATATTCCAGATACTCGTCTCTAATCAAATCTTTTTTGTCTACTCATCCATTAGTATACTTATCCATTTACTTCATCATTCTTTAAATTTTTTCTAATTAATACTATTTTATTTGCATCTTTTGATGTTCTGGCCTTAAATTCCAAAATAGTTCGTAAATGATCTTAATTAGAAGTGATAATCTTCCCATTCTACTTACTGAAGCCAAACTACATCGAATAGCCAGTTGAATATAAAATTTTTTTTCCAACGTGAGAAAAAAATACGTCAATCTTCCCAAGTAAAAATGATCAGTTTTTGGGCACACACAAAGAAGGCCCGATTCAAGTCTACCCAAATCATTTTTCAGGCTCACAGAAAATATTTTTAGGTTTGAATTGGGCGCGTTGTCGGGCTAGAAAATGATTATTGGGCTTGAATTGAGCTTCTTCAAAATTTAGGCCTGTAATGAGCTCGTTTTGGGTACTGGAAATTTCTCTAAGTCAAGATTGAGCTTTAATCGGGTCTGTTCTGGGCTTATTTTTCATTTTGAGCCTTTCTATTTTTACTCGGAATTCTATAAAAAAATTTATTAATAAACAAAAAGATAAATGTTTATCATAATTTATTATTTATAACTTCTAAAATAAGATTGACTTGATAATTTCCATGTACAAAATATTTTATACTCTTTATAGCTAGACTCTTCCTTAATCATATATTGATCTTTCTATGAATTTTGCGACCCCAAAGTTGAACGTACCTATAAAACAAAGAAATCAATAACATCTTTTTAAAGTATCTTAAAATAGAGAATGTATATAAAACGAAATAAATAAAAATCCTAAAGATCTGGGACCATAAAATAATTTAATAAATAATTCGAAGTAGAATATATTAAATGCTTTGAGAACAGTTCAAAGACGCCATCTAATTATTGTATACCATAGAATTACGTATTCGAATACCGGTAGTTGGAGTAGTAAGGTTCTTTCGAATGGTAATCGTGAGGGTGGTTCCTGAAGCTTAAATCGAAGGAGTATGCACGAGTAAAGGAACTTAGAAGCGTAGGCAAACGATATATAGTCCTGTAGAGAGTTGTTGGAGACAGAGACAGAAGCTTTCGTGATACATTAACGTCAATTTCCATCTCAGCTCTCCAGAAACTTACTTCCAGTTCAAGTTACGTAGCACCACCAACATTGGAGCCTCAGGAGACGCCTTCGTTCGCATTATTAATGTTATGAGACACGTGAACCAGATAGACCAACCAGCATAGTGAAGAGATGTGATGACGAGTACTCTCGGAGAAGTTTAGGAGTCATGCCAACCAGTATAGGAATATTGTCTTAGCTCGTTTATATACGTATGTATATACTTATGTTAAGAAGTATATTACTTGTGTGAACAAAAAAAAAAAATTATAAATCTTTATGCTGTTTCTAGTAAAGTAGCATCAAAGTATATTTTGTTAGACTCAATAAATATTTAGCATTCGATCAAATTATTTGCAAGGAATTCAATTCAATTATTGTGGAAAAAAACGATTAGTTTGATCATGAAGTAGAGTGAGCTTTGAGAAAAACGTAAAGGTGATGATAAATCATTTAAAGTGTTTAATAATTAAACACCTAAGTGTTTACAATGTAGAATATCATCAACAAATTACAGCATTTTGGTAAACGGCAAAAAGCGTTTAAAAGTCGACTATAAAATTGCCATAGTTCATTCATGACGTTTATTATTGCAAGCACTTTAAGTGTTTAGTTTCTAAACACTTGGGTTTGTAGTGATCAGGAGGAAAAAGGCGTATTAATTTGTGGCAATATGTAAAAAAATTTGCATTAATTAATACGTAGGTATAACACAAATTCATATGCAATAAGAAAAAAAAAGTTGTTTCAAGTAAAAAATATTTTTCTCTAATACTTCATAAATCATTCATCCGCTTGTCTCATAGTAAAATAATTCGAGCCAAGTATTTTTTCTTGGAATTAAATTTTTTTTTGCTTAATGCACTGAACAGATTTCGAAAGAGAAAATATTTTATATTTGTTGGAATAAAAACTGGTCATACTTTTTAAAAATAAATGAACTTTTGAGCAGTCAATATTTAATCAAATTACATTAATTGTCGTCGAAATGTAGCCAATGAAACTTTGATAAATTTGATTCGGATTGGGTATTAAGTATCAAGAAATTCATCAATGAGTAAAAATTACTCGAATTGTATAAAAAATTTAAAAAAAGTAGAGATGTCATTAGAATTACTTCAAATAAATTTAAAAATTTTATAAGATATTTTATCTTTAAACTAGATATTTTTCGTACACTTCTGACTTGTTCTTAGTTTTCCCACAACATATATATTATCAGATATAAATTTTAAAATTCATGATAAATAAAATGAGTATACTTGACATACATGATTATTATTTGTTATTGTAAAGATAAAAAATTAGTGTATATTATAACCTAAACTAAAAATTTTGAACAATAATGAACGTTTAACTATTCTTTAATAATTAAAAAACTTAAAATGTTTTTTTCAATATCAATTTTAAGAAACATCAGTGCACTTCAGTGGTCTGCGTGCGACCCAAAAGGTCTACACGATTAACTTCCCAGTGGAAAGAATGATAAAATTTAGCTAGTCGACCATTTCTTTCAATTTTTTGATTCTGTATGAAAAATGGCTGGACAGCTTTTGTCAAAAACCCAATCTATTCATTCTAAGTTGCATAATTATGTGTCGGATACAATTTGTCCCATCATTTTTTGTTCTCAAGATAATTGAGGTGAAAAATAATACCGAACGCACATACGAACATACATATATATACACACATAGACGTCCTCTCAAAAACTATTTTATTCGATTCTGGGGACCTTGAAAAGTAAAGATTTGTCAAAATTTGGAATTTGCAAAATCGGACTCATTACAATAACTTTCCACTGGGAAGTTAAAAAAATCATCAAAATTTTTTCTGTAATTACCCAGATAGACGTATTGAGTCGAAATTATGTTGCAGTTTCAAAGAAAAATTTACCCTGCAGGATAGAAAAATTCATTCTGTACCCGGGTTATCCTGAAATGCAAGGTAATTTTATATTCAATTCCGTTTTCTGTAAATAAAAATAGTTTAGAAGTTAAATCTTACCATTTAAAAATCCTCTTCATTTAATATCTATCTAGAGAAAGAACTAATCTAATTAATTATAAATATTACATTATTAAAATTCAGAAATAAGTAAAATATATTTAAATTAGAATCTCTCATTTATACTTAATTATCATCAACTGTCGGAAATGTCAATTTTAAAATATTTGTAGCTTTTAATCTGATAGTCTTTTACTGAGAACTGTGATGTCAAAAGAGACGTAAAATAAATATTTTATTACGATCGGTATCGTGAGATAAAAATCTTGATATACTTGTTTCAACTGGTTGGAAGTGACAAAATGTGATGTAAAAGTCTACTTTAGTACCTATCACCGTGTATACCTATGTACGAATATATATTTCTTCTGCAAAACAGAGAAGGTACAGGACTATCTCGTTTCGTTTTGAAATCAGACCAGACCGTTCGTAAACTGGCCCTCCCCGACCCTCACATTCTGGAGCTACACTACTGTAAAGTCGAGAGGGTAACTATGAAGGGGTGGACTTGGTATGGACAGTGGTCAGCGGTGGGAAATTCCTACAAACCGGACACTCGTTTCCCCCAAAAGATAATTGTGTTACTTTTAATCTTCCAACTAACGACAATACTTTATAGTAACATTTCTTTAACAATTAACTATGATTTCAACATATCTTACTATTGAAATCAATTCTTTTCTAATTATTTGCAATAAAAAAAATTTAAGTTAAAATTTTTTTCTTATTTTAATAATCAGGCATTTTGCATTAAATAAATATTTCGTTCAATGCATTGCAACAATTGTTAAGAAAAATGTTAATGTTTAAATGCTGGATAGAAATGTTCTGGTGGGAAAATAATGAAACACAACTTTCCCATCAGATCCTATCTCACCTGACATTTGAAATAAAAGTGGTTCTGAAAACTTGAAGAAAGTAAATACACAACAGCTACAAATAAACCAGCTAATCTACAAAACATGTTGCGATCAAATTCAAGAATATCTTTTCACATATCATAGTCTACTACGTTTCACCCTTGAAAGAAAGAACTAACAGGTTCCCGAGTCTGACCACTGGTCAGTGTCCCGTTGAGGGAAGATGTCAAAACCTGTATCCTGTGAAAGTATCAAGAAATTCCGGTTACATTTAACAAATATCTTAACACATTCTCTACATACTAACAATTAAAAACAAGTATTATTTAACCGATACTGTATTTTATGAACCAGTATAATCATATTAAAAAATCAATAGAATCCTGAAAAAAAAATTCTTTCATGAATACAATGCTTCTGTATTATCTTACATAGCATGGGTCACATTAGAACTCCAGAATATTTCATAAATCAATATATAAAGTCTGAAAACTTTTGTCCTATCTGAATTGCCACAAAGGACTCTTCTACTTTCATCAAGTTTTAGAACAATTTCAAATATTTTTCAAGTTTTTTCAAAACAACCTGAAAAAGAAAAAAAGTTTTGAAAAAAAGGTGGTAAAATAAATGATTAGTTTGAAAACAAATGGAATAAGGTGACATTAGAATCGCAGTTTCCTTAATAAAACGGATCTTATATAGAGAAGACGCCATTTTGAATAATACGGACCAATCGCAGCTAGCGTAGTGAGGCATCTTGGCGGGTCTAGAGGGTGGTAAGCAGTACGCCCGGGAGTTTCTAACACAAACTACCCTTATATTATACTACGCGCGCCTCAGCTTCCACCCTCGTTGTCCCCACGTTAACTCACCCCCTCACTGATTCTCTCAACCTTCTTTGCCTGCCTGCCTAGCTGCTACACTAACCCCTTCTCATACCCGAACGTCTCTCTTCTATATACGACCCTTTAGAACATCCTCTAAGAGATACGTGCCGAGAACGAGAGAGCCGCTAAAACATTTTCCATTAGCGTGTGCTACCAAGTCTCTGCTCGATCGTAAGGAAGGTAAATCGACGGTGGATTCTAACCCTCATCCCTCTCTTACATTCGCGACCTAACTATCCCCCATCTACTTCACAGCCTCGGGCAAATATTCCAAGGCGTTGGAACTTGGATTTTCAACCGAATAATTTGGATCTATTATACAAGTTTGATCTCAGGATGCAAGTGAAGGCTTCTCACCATGTAAAAAAAATTTTTCGATAATTTCTGATTTCTAAATTTGCAATTAAAATAACCAAAATTTTATTCAAATTATTTTCAAAAGATAAATTGTGAAGAAAAAATATACGAATTCATATAAACACATACAATAAATATGTATTTTAGGATTGATAATATCTTGGTAAATTTTATCCGAGGATAATTTCCTGATTAATAAATTACTCTTCAATGTTGGTTGCATGGTTGCCTCTATAAGAACCCAACCATGACTCAAGATTTCTAATATATATTGTTTTAATTTTAATGGACGAAAATCAGTAAAGATATATAGCGACTTGAATTTGATTTTGTAAAAATTCATTTTTTCATTACTAGCTGTTTAATACAATATACTTGCAAATTATAGAAAAAACTTTTTTTCAAGAAGGTTTAATTTATAACTAAGATATTTAATTTTACACTGTCAACAATTTAATAAATTTAATAATTAGGTAATTATAGACAAAGATACACTAAAAAGCCTATTGAGTTGGCAAGAAATTAGTTGAACACTTAGATAAGAGTTCAATTTCATTTTTTTATTCAATAGACTACAAACTTTAATCTATAATGGAGTCACTATGTGTATTAATAACTTGTGTCTACCTTAGAGGCAAACACATTGTGTGTATTATTTCAATATTGTCCTATACGTTTTAGAATATTTGCATTAGAAAAATGTTGCATTGTTTCTTTGTCAACTCAATTATTAAAGCAAAATATTCTTATGTCATAGGTTTACTGAGATTTGATCTATTCAATTGATTATTATTGTTAAAAGTTATTTTTTATCTAAAATAAGTAATTTTAGTTATTTCTTTGACGCATTTTTGATTTACCTACGACAAAAAAACAACAGAAAAATTTCTTAGTTTTTCTATTGTAAATATTAAATGAATATTTTTCTTATTAAATAAATTTATAACTGTTTTATACAATATTTATTAAAAAAAAAATTTTTAAGCCACATTATCTTCTAGCTACATGAAAGCATTTCCAAAATAATCCTCAAGCTCAGAATTTCCTAATTAATTTAATTCGACGCGACGTCATGAGAGTTTGCGTCTTGAAGGACTCCACCCCGAAGCAAACATATAACCTAAAAGGAATCACGGTGGTTATGTATAGTCTAAGTCTATAGATATATGTGGCAAGAATAAAGCGGACGGAAGGGTGAGAAGATTGCAGGGAAGGATTGGATTGATGTCTCGAAGGTTGCTTAGAGGCACAAGTCTTCCTTTCCTATATCGCTTCTCTCCGTTAGAAGATGTAGTGCTGCAGCCATTTTCAAGGAAATCCCTCGCGTCTTGAAGAGGATTGTAGGGTGTGTACAATGAGGGAAGAGAGCAAGCGAAGAGCAGAAACGTAGAGTTGGTGGTGTCTTAAGTCTCTACAGAGCAACGGTACGCCTGACAAGCAACGTTAATGTATGTATGAGATCCAGAAATGGGATAGAGGGAATAAGGGGTGAATGAAGAGGATGAGAGGCAAGAGAATAGACCACCCCCTTTTCTATTCGGTTTAGGTCGCGTGACTGCTGCATTTCCCTACATCGCGTATTACTCTGAGAATTCTAGAATTCATTCTAGACAACCCCAAAACCATCCACCAACCTCTAAACCACCCCTTACAACTGTGAATGCGCTCAGAATATAAGACAACCTTTTGGATGGGCACGTAAGCATCCCTGTCTTGAGTTTTCGAAGGATGGTTGAAGCCATCACTAAGATGAAATGAGAAACATGAGAGACTAAGAGTCGTGATAAGACGTCTAAAGAGCTAGAAAGACCTTTGAGAATTGCTTGCTGATGGAATCTATACATAAAAATCTAAAAATTCCTTTTATGTAATTGACTTTTATAGAAAGAAGCTTTCAATGCTGAATAGTTTTCGATTTTGCACGTAAAATATATTTAATACCTTTCCGACGGAACCATGTGATTAAAATTATTGTAATGAAACCATTTGGTAAGTTCGAAGTTTATCGACTTCTCTATTTACTTGGACGTCAATAAAAAATCTATATATTCAGTTCAATTATGAAATTAAATTAATAAAGAAAGTTTTAGAGCATAATAGAGCAGATATTTAATGACAGCTGTGTAAATTTTGAAGTAAAAGTCAATTGTTCGCACTAAAAACCAGAAAAATATTAAAAGAATTGAAAAAAAAATCGAAAGTGATGTCATAGCCCAATATTTATTAAAATATAACAAATCATCATTTTTAAAAAATCAAAATACTTGCGATTATTTATGAATATTTATTTTGTTAATATTTAAATATAATTTTTTAGAATTATAGTTTCATGAAAAAATAAATGTAACTAATGGAAATTATATTGCATAAATCAATTGTATACTAGAAAAGAATAATGGAAAACACCTTTTCTATGAGAACTATTTACTATTGAAGAAAAATTGAGTAATGGGCAAATATAATCTAGCAATTAAAAAAGAAATATAAATAGTACATCGTACAGATTTAAAAAAAAAGCCGAGAAAAAATCTCACCACACAGGCATCGATGTCCCCGTTTCAATAATATAATCGTAAAAGCAATCAAGAAAAATATGAAATAAAATTAGGACTAAAAATATCATAAATAATTAAATAAGAAGATGACAGAAATATTATTATATGCAATGAGGAAATGCATACGTAAATAGGCTTTGTCACATCAGTAACTTCGTCACCGTCGGTTAACATCGCAAGCTAGAAAGGAAGATAGTTGACGAGGGGGAAGGTGTATGGGGAATAAAGGAGAACGTTGGGTGGGAGAGAGTTATAAGGGGATGAGTTTGGTTTAGCGAGTTTGTTCGATTCGATATTCATCTCGAGATTAAATTCAATTTCTCTGTCAAGTTCGCTCGACAGTAAAACGGAACGTCGAGAATCGCGAGATGAAACCTAGCACCCCGTAAGTCTAAATCATCCCCTAGATTTTAGACCAACCCTGTCGCGTTCTCAGAGTCTTAGAGAGAGGGAAATTTTAAGATAAAACGAACAATTACGTCAGCTCTACATATCTTCTCCATTTTCAGTGGTTTGTGAAAACCATCCTCTTGAAGATGAAAACACCCCTTAAGACAAAATCGACATTCTAGAATATTGAGAGAACATTCTGAGAATTTATCAGGAACAAGAGAAAGATACGAAGGAGTACTGAAGCGATAGAAATGAGGGTTGGAATCAGTCCGTTTCATCTTTCTCTACCTCTCTCTTTTACACTATTATATATTACGTCTTGTTCTTACTCTAAAGTCTTGTAGAAACTCCGTTCCTAACGTCCTATATCATTAATTATCTAAATTGAACTACCATACCGAGATCTGCACTCCTCTTAGATCGAAATTGTCAAAGGAACTCACGAAGAGACTTGATTCCAGACACTACAGTCTTCTCAATGCCACGCGAAATTCTATCCTCTGTTCTTGCCACGCTCTCTGCAACCTTTTTTACTTTATTGTCACAATCATTGTCTTCTTCTCTATGCTATCAGCTTTCACCTTTTTTCTTTGAGTCATAAACGAATAAAATAATTCAGAAAGTAGTTTTAAGTAAATATTTGAGTGAGTGAAGCTTTAGTCTTGATAAATCTTCAACCAGTTCTAAATCTGAATCTTTATTTATAAGTATTTAAATATTAATTTTATAATTGAAGAAAAATTTTTCAGTAGTTACCAAATGAAAAAAAACTGTTTATGTTTTATGTATTATGTTTAGTTGATTGATAATTTTATCAGAATTATATTTGGGTAGAGTTCCGTTTAGGTGTCACCTCCGAATCAGCTGAAACTTGGGGCACTGGTTGACCTTGATGAGACATGAAAAACCCCCAAACTCGTAAAAAAATTTTGGCCCGAATCGGAGGTGACACCTAATCGGAACTTTATCCTTATATTCTAATTAAATATTTTATGACAAAATTTTTATTATAAAACAAAAAAAAATATTTTCAATATAAAAACCTATCGAAAAAAAACATGATTGTTCTCAATATCAAAACAATACATAGTAATAAGTTAGAAATTATACCAATTGTGAACCAAAACAATAGTGAGGGACATACGGAAGTGGTGGCTAACGACTTAATTGTGAGCTCGTCGCCTTTGAGATGACTTAGAGGTTCTCTCTAGCCTTGTTTGTGGTCCTGCACGTGGGTCCAGTGGCGTGCGCGATGCAACAATGTGTATTGTTTTCGTCCGGTAGCGGAAGTCAAAACAACAATACCAAAGATGCTTTACATAGTCTTTGATTCAGGAATCATATGGACATTTAAAAGAGAGAAAATCATAAATGATTCTGACCACGTGGCAATACCCTTTGAATTTCATATTAATTCATTCACAATGAGACTTATAATTTTATGATAATTATATTTTAATTTTATTGTTGGAAAATTAGTGAGATGAAAAAAAGAAAATGTTTCTTTATATCAAATCAACTTTCGGTTTTGTTATTATTACGTAAGATTGTATTAAATAATTAAATTCAAAGACCTTGACCACATGATTTGACAAAACAGGTTAAAAAACCTTGCCACTCGTTCTGTGGGAACATTCGAGTTGTATTTTACCTTCGACACACCATTTTCTCGTGTTCTTATTTATTCACACACTTCTCGATTGGATAAAAACATGATTCAAGACTGGTAGTTGGCCGACAGGTTTCTCACAATATTTCTTACCTCCAAGTATTCCGATCAAATGTTACTTGTCTTCAGTTTATATCAAGACATCATCTACTTCACTTTATTAACTCATCATAGTTTTTCTTGCTTCGGTCTATAATTTTTCTTTGCTGATTTTCAAAATTATTCTAAAAAATAAACACTTATAATTTAAAACTAAAAAATAAATAAAAAATAATAACATTTTAAAATGTTTATAAATATGATAAATAAATCTAATCATAGTCTCGTTGGATAAAAAATAATTTTAAAATGAAAGCAAAGCTATCGAAGACAATGGAGTTGGAACAAACAAAGTGTTTAAATTGGGTGATATTTTTAATATTTTTAATGACTTAATTCACACAAATCGTGTAGTGGACATTGGCGTGAAAGACCGGAATGACAAGAAGCGAGGGTAAAGAAAACGGAGGAGGAGAGATCAAGCTCGTGGTTGTGCTTGAGGGGTTTTGCAAGCTTTTAATTGTTTCGTGCTTAGCTGAAGTGCTACCAAGGGGTAGGATATAAATACAGAGAGCATTTAAAAAGCGCTCAAAGCAGTGTCCTTTTTCATACCTTTACTCATTTACCTCTTGTTTTGGATTTTGTAGAAAAACAACCTTTCGGAGGGATGGATTTCGCATAAAAAGCTGCGCTTGAAATTGAGTTCATTTGTGTAAAGTGAAGTTAATCCATTAATTACCTCACACTTTTCTCGTTATGAGTGTTTTCTACCCTAATTATTTCAACCTTGAATGTTACTTTTTGTCTCTTTTTCTAATAATATCTGATAAAATATTAGCTTCTGGTGTTATTTCATTAGGAATCGAGTAATTCAGAAAAATCGAAAAAAATATCATTGCAATTAATAATTAAAAACAAAAGATGATCAATAAAATAACAAATGATATTTAAAAAAAAAGTGGCACAAAATTCTACAAAATAAAACTTATAGATGTGAATATTTAAAAAATTAAAATAATGAAATATCAATATTCTTAAGATCAATATAATTGTATAAAATGTTTAAATTTAATTTTTTCTGAAATTGAATAATTAATATTAGTGTCCCGGACTACCTAACTGTAATAGCCATCACGACTCGACATTTTTCTCCGTGTAAGATCAATTTGAAAATAAATTTAAATCATTATTAATCAATTGTGTTCAACAATATTTTATTGCTATTACTTGAACAGAACATTATAATTTTATACTTTTTTCCTCAATAAATAACTAAATCATTTCAATATATAATATGTCATCGATTAAACTTTCAATGAATTATGTACGACTTTCTAAAATTCTACGACCTAATTATTTTTAATAATTACACAATAAGCTATTACAATCGAAGCCTTTATATTTTGTATATGTAAATGATGTTATAGAAACAATAAGACTACATTTTAGGAGTTGAAATTCAAACATCGAAGAAAATTAGTGGGTGGGATTTATGCGTCGCGCGTTCGTCGCGGCAGGCTCGGTTTCTCAGATATATGGAAATTTCCTGGGCACCCGGTGTTCGCACAAGAGAAGGTAAGAGAGAGGGTGTAGAGGGGTGTAGAGTAGATGTACGGGCGGCCAAGTAATATAAATTCAAATCAGACCCTGTTTTCACACACAACAAACTTGGAGGAACTCCGTGGTGCTTGGTTTCTGCTCGTAACTGCCTTCCGAAACCCACCCCTTGAGGTCACACCGTCTATAGCCCCCTTGCCTTTTCCCTTAGTCGCATGTCCTTCCTTCTTCGTTTTCATCTTCATCCCCTACTCTGCATCCGAACTAAGTACCCAACGCAAACCTAACGTCTTAATGAAGATATGTGATGCAAGCGTGTGAGATTCTTGAATTTCTACCCTTGTGCTCGGCTAATTTAACCTGCGAAACTTCGAAAGTTTACGAGCTACGTTAAATAATGCTCAAATTTGTCAAACTAAATCAACAAAACATTCCTTTAAGACGTTCGTTACATCTCTAATTCCTAAAAAAATAAGTAGAAAAGTCAAACAGATGTCAGACATAACCGTAGATTACAATTTCCTTAAAAAACAATTCAAAAAATCAAGTAAAATAATTAATTATCAACCAATTTACATTGAAATGACTATCTGATACTTGTATTTTTCAAACCGAAAATTTTATTTTCAAAGTCGGTCTGGACGTACTCAGTGCTCTGATGACAAACTCTCGATTGATTAAAATTCATAAAGTGTCATCTTTTGGTTTGTAACTAATTTCTATTCTTATAGAAAAATTCTACAATTTCTTAATCACATAAAGTTATTTATAAGAATATTTTTGTGGTAGTTATCGAATATAATCATAGTAATGATAATTCGATAAATGACAAATTAAATTGTTCACAGTCATGGTAAATCATGGACAAGTATATTGTATTAATATTGATCAATATTAATCATTCAATAAATAGAATCTATTTCAAATGTCTTTTAACTCAACTTCTTCTAGTCTTTTGGTTATAAAGAAAAAAAACGGCTGAACCGAATTTGTTCAAACTCCTTCTCGATCTTATATATTGATTTTTAAATCTCCTAACATGCTTTCAAATGTCTCAAAACGTAAAAATATCGAAAAATTGCGAATTTCGAAAATTGACTCCCTTACAATAATTTTCTGACGGAAAGTTAATAAAAATAAAGTATTTATAACAGTATTTCCTTTGTTAGAACGTTTCAATATATAAGTGGGAAGGTCTTAATGATTTATTCAAGTTAGAATGGAAACAATGGTTAATTACTAGTGATTAGTTGATTACTGATGACTTTACCCAATGTGTAATCGAGACGTTTTTGGATAAGGGTTGGAGACCATTTCGATTAAACATTATGTGAGTAAGAATAGAGGGTGGCAGACATATAAGATTCGTAAAAATTAAGGGAACATTCATGGAGCAGCCATTTTGTAAACAAAACTCTAACCATCTCAGTCACAAACTTTCAAGCATCTTTCCCTTAGTGGGCGCGAAATACGCCCTCAGAAACACCCGTCGACTGGTAGCTTCCCTTAGCATATATTATTATATTATGCGAGTGTGTAATACGTAGAAACCACCCTCTTAAGATTAATCCATTTAACATTGTCTGTCCGAAATATCTCAGAGTCTTAAAAGATTAGAATTACGTCAAAATAATTATAATTAGGATAAATAATTTTTTATAATTAAATTTGAATCGAAACAATTATTTTTAATCTCCATAAATATTCTTTTACTCTTGAGATTATGGCATTATAAAAAGATTCAATTTGTACTCGATATGTTTGTGTTCATAATTCAGAGTAAAGCAGCTACTAAATGAAAATCGCAACTGAAATAATACTCTTAAAACTAAATAAAGTATACTTTTGTGAAATTGAATTTTGTATGACTAATCAGATTCTATCCTTGACGAAACAGATTGCTTGAAAGAGTAGAGGTGGTAAAAGAGTATAACAAGGGATGTTCATCCTCTAGACAGAAACAAGCGCAGTTAAAAGTCAAAATTCAAGGAACCCTAGACAGAACGAATGCTTTAGAACATCGTATGTCGAGAGCATTACAGCAGTTTCTCATGGCTCCGACGTTAGAGTTTTCCTAGACGAGGGTGAGTGACAAGAGGGAGAACACGAGGGGATATAGATGATGGAGAAGAAGAAGAAGAAGAAGAAAGAGAAAGGAAGATAGAAAAGGATAGAAGAATAGTTAGAAAGAGGGGAAACGACATCCCCGCCAGTTCTAGGACCTCCGCAAGCTTCAACCCTCTTTCGCAACCCCCTTACTCTTCATCCTCTATACCTTGAGGGTAACATTCTAGAGTCTAAGGTAGATTATATTATTTCTCTGGCTTTCTGCCTCCTCTCACGACTTTCTCTCGACATGGTAGAAACCTGGCGGAGGCAACCCGCGCCATTTTGTGAATGTTAAATCATTTATTGATCCAAGAAGGTGGTGGCGCGCCCGTTTCCTACTCACCCCCTATGCTACTCGCGTTTCTCTTCGCTTCACCCGCACTCCCATGAGACTCCTCACGACTCCTCGAACCAACTCTACTGCCTGCCTTCAACTATTCCTCCCCAACGACTTTAAACTCATCCCCTTTTGTGACCCAGGAAACACGAAGACATTTTGAAAGGAATTGAACCAAGAAAAGTTTCAAAACTCATTCAAACGTTGACATATAATCACTCCCCTTCATCTTCAATGTACATTAATTTACTAATTAGATTCAATATAAAACAATTCTGTTTTCAATTCTCATTGTTCTGTGAAAATGAAAGTTTCCATTAATTTCATGTTTTCCTTTCAAATTCATCAAGTACAATATTGAACCCTCAACCTCTAAGACTTAATTTAAGCAAAACGTACGCAATAAAAGACATAGTCGAAGCGATTTGAAAGGTACAGAAGTAAAGCTAGAAGCCGTAGGAAGGTGGGTCCGCGAAATTCGAGGCCGAATGAAGAGGGAATTTATCGAGGGCGGTTTCTACGTGCAACCCTCTTTAGGTTTACCCTTACAAGTAAAGAGAATCCCTTTTCTGTAGATAGTAGAACTGAAAAGGGAAGACTAGTTTTAGAGGATCAGAATCACCCTCTTGGATCTTTCCAGGTTGCTTGGTCAAAAGGGTTGAGAAGATGGGAAGCCACCCCCTGGAGCGGCAAATACAGACTGGGGTAGTTTAGACGAGAAACGATTTTCGAGAATAAGAGAGACCAGGGAGAATGAAAGTGGAAAATGGAAACGAGAGAAATTGATGAGGATTTTCTCATTACTACTCCTTTTCAAAACAAATATCAATGTGTTATACGTAAATTTAAAAAAATTAAAAACATTTAATCTCTATATTAATACATCTCCATCCATTTACAATCCTTTTAAAACCAGTTACATCAACTACGAGATTACTTTTACAAAAAAATTTCAATATGATACCTATGATATTACTTACAACTGCTACTAGTAGATTCATTAATAACTCAATTATTAATTATTAAAAATATATGTAACTTAAAGTTAACTCTAATGTAAACAAGTGTCCAGTGATCCTATTACGACTTTCAACTCTCTGCCACCTTTACCTCAACCCCCGCAGTGTCGTTAATAGCGTTCTAATCGAGTTCGAGTCACTCGAGACTCCATGCTCGATTTTCAGGTGAAAGAGATTTAATAGAACACACGAACTAGTAGAAAATCTCGGAAATGTCATTATAAGGTTGTGAAACTTTTTACTTATAGAAAAAATAAGGAAAAAAGTAGGAAAAGTCATGACATTGCTAATCAAAGTATGATATTTTTTAATTTATTATAAATGTTAACGAGGATAATAAAACGAGTAACATCATAACAACACATTTTTAACAGATAAAAATTGTAAACTTTCGAGAATTAAGATGTGTAGTATAAAAAAATGATATCGGAATAAAATATAAATGTTTCGTAGTTATTGAAAAGAAAAAAAAGGCCATTTTCCGCGCAGAATCGTAAAAATCGTCGTGTATAGTGCGTAAAGGGGTAAAAAGGCAGGGCATAGGCTACGAATCGTAAGAGCCTAAAAATAAAAGTGAGATCAGTATGCTGAGAGCTACGGAAAAATCAACACTATTTTCATTTGTGTATCTAAGCTCGTAAGATTATTTAGTTGATTATAACAACTGATTTTTTAATAGAAAAAAAATATACAATAATTAATTGATAACGTTTTTATTCAACTAATTTTATTGATTACTTTTTACAAGCTGGATTAATTTAATTATTTTGAGAAAAACTTTTAATTCCACTAAGAATAATTATTGATTTTATATTAAAAGATGAATTAGAAATTATTTATTCAAAGAAGTTAAAAGAGGAAAAGAGCTTCAGTAAACCAATAATTCATTGCTACTCCAACAGTAAATTCAGTGCTTTAAAAAATGTATTTGAATAATTTTTTATACATCAAACAAATCAGTGATTATATTTTTATTTAAAGTGACATTTTTTTTCTTATTTATATATATAAAATGTTGGATTATAAATTGTAAGAATAAATAATGAAAAGATTGAGGTATAAGTATATTATAATTTAATAGAAAGTAATTAAAAGTGTGATATTAATTGTTTTTACATTTCAATATTCAATAACGTTTAATCTTTGTGATACTCATAGAATTCGAAACCTATTTTTACGATTATAGTAAGAGACGATAACATCTTAGATTAGATTTTCATATTTCTATCAAATTATTTCTTAAAATAAAATCACATTGTTTCTTAAATTTATACAATGTTTATTTTATTAGATGATTCTTTTTCTACAGCTAATTTGTTTAGAGTAATTATTTTAAATACCAACAAAAACAAATCCTCATTAAATTGTTATTAAAAAAAAAGTTTGTAATTAAAATAAAATGAATAATGAAGTAAGTTTAAATAATAAAACGATGGAAAATAATTCTACTCCGTTGGTTAGGAATTTATTTACAAGAACACGTAGGGTTTCAATTTAGAAGTTCTGAGATGAAGGGTGCACGCCATACTTTGTTAGGCCCCACCCCAATCTCGGAGGCCGTCTCTCCGTCTCGAAAGCGCCTCGAGGGGTTGTAGAGAGAATGATATAGGAACATATATCTATATACACATATAAGTACAGGGGTGGGTACCCGCCATTTTGAATTAGTCGTGCTTAGAGTTACTAAAGGGGTGAAATTTTTATGAGAGTCCTCTCGCTTATATACATTTACTCTCATACTCCTTTTACCCCCTTAAAATAACGTACATCGTAAATGCCAACGGTCGATGCTTTTCCGCCCCTAAGTTTCCGGCGAAAATTCTAAGCTCTCTATAAACCATATCAGATAGATACAAAATATTTACAAGTGTAATATTAAATGTCTCATAACTACTTTATAATAATAAAGTTATTTTAAAATATTCAAAAAAAAAAACAATGTGACAGCCAAAAGTCACAATTGAACAGACAAATAAGTACCTGTCATTTTATCAGAAAATTAAATGAACATTCGAAAGCATTAAGTAAAGGTGAATGTACGAATAACAGAAATGATTAAAGAGAAATGGAAATTATGAATTTCAAAATAGCAATCAAATATCAAATAAATTTAGTCTGAGCATTGAAAATACATTAAATTTATTTCATTTCAAATGTCACAACAAAATATATAGATATCGTTTTAATTTAATTACTAATCTAATTTATATTAGATTCTCGCATAAACATTTATAAATTTCTTGCATTATAATTACTAATATAATTTATTTGAAATTTATTAAACTCATGAATTAGTTGATATTAGCAAATAATTTATAAAATACACAATTGCTTTTATGTATACTAATTATAATGTTATTACATAAAATTATTTTGATGAATTAAAATAATTCAACAATGTTAAAAATATTTCATCATTTAATATTCAATATTATTGTAGAATTGAATATAAAAATACTCCAAAACTTTAAAAGAACATAAATAATGTGAAATCTCTTTCGTATCTCTTTAATTTATAACACTCTTAATAATTCGCAACTTTATTGTATTTTCTTTGTTTTAATTATTCATCCTCAGGATTAAATTTATAGACAGTTCGTAAGTTTTTATTTTTAAACGTCACTCTACTTTATACTTTAATCAAATTTTATTCTATAATATTTCAAAAAGTTTGTTGCAAACTTTCTTAACGTAAAAAAAAATTGGAAAAAATTAATATGTCACAATTTTATTATTAATTTAAATTATTAATAATAAGAATAAAATATTTTGTTTTAAAAATATGAATTATTTATATTTTATATACTGCGATAATTAATAAAAATATTTCAACAAAATATGTAGTACACTTTATTCAACTTCCTCATTGTTAACTCCCTTCTATTCTCAGTTTCTCATTTACTTGCTTCCGTCTTCCTTATATCGATTACCGTATCGGTATCCAAGCGGATTAACCCACGATCTTGATATAACAATTCATGAACATTATGCGATTATTTCGCTCCAATATTTTCATTTATTCTACTTGTCGAATGAATTGAATACATTTTTTTATAAATTAATTAACACTGTAAAGCATGAAAAAAATTTGATTTCGAATAATCGAGCAAAAATTCAATTAATTCATGAAAAATTAATTAAATTTATAAAATCATACAAAACTATTTATTAAAAATCTTCTGCAAGAAGTGAATGAATAATTATAAAAGTAATAATTACTCTCTTGAAAAAAATGAATAAAAATGTAAATCAATTCACTACTCACTGATTTTATAAAAAAAAATAAACAATAGTCTTTGATTTATTTTTTGACCTTTTTAACTGATCTTTTAATTATAATTTATGATTCCTTAATATTTTCTTTTAAAATTATTAAAAGAACTGATGATTTTTGATTGTGAATTGCTTTGCAAAAGTATTTGGTAATAATAAGTATTATGGGAAAAAAACAATTTCAAATATTTGCAAACGTGATAATTACTGCATTCTATAACACAAAGGAGAAACTAAAAGCCTGACTGTTACCTTCACTTAATATTTAAACAGTTATAAAACCTATTATCATCATTTGATAGCAAATTTCATTGAACGGAGTCACGTTATCACTTAAAATAAACGATACATACTGAATTATTTGCAATAGATAAAGCAAAAGTCCTTTACACTGTCGGTTAAGAGCTATTGATCCCCATGCAACCCTTACTCGCATCGACTGAATGGGGAGGAAGTTCGCGAAATAGATAAAACTCACGGATATGCACAAAAATAACATAAGGGTTGATAGTATCCGTCATATGGGGTCGAGGAAGGCGCCGTGTCGGTTCTTTTGAGCCAACACGGACGCCTTGAAGTCTATGTAAAATAAACAAAAACAAAATAATCAAGAAGTTTATAATAAGAAACGAAAAAAACAGTGATAAGAAGTTATTGTAAATTTTAGTGAAAAAATTACCATAATGTTTAAAATTATCCAAAGTGTTGTTAAATAAAAATTAACAGTAAAAAAGTATTGTATTAAAAAACGAATAATTTGACCTCGGGATTCGCGACGGTGGTAACAATTAAATGGGTCAGTTTAACCTAGCAACTACGGTAACCTTCAATTGGATTATGGAGAAACTCTTTCAGAGGTGATTAATTGATGATAGCCAATTAAAAATATCAAGCAACGAATCCGATAAAGTTATTAATAAAGTGAATCAACAAAAAACAAATCGTTAATAATTTTGGATTTTGTGCTTCAATAATAAACGATAAGAGTACCCCTTCCTCTATTTTCTCACATTTCCATGACACAATTTTCTCCTCATCGTCGTTCTCTTCGATCGGTGCGGTCGTTTTGCAGGAAACTATCGATTCTCTCAAAGGAGGGTCACCGGCTTGTGTTCTTTCTAATTGAGTAAATCAATTGAGAACTCTTTCTGCCAAGATTTACAAATAATTATTCATCATTTTTATTTATTTTATCTACTTATTATAAAACTTTTTTTAAAAAAATATTTAGATATATATCTACATCCGGATTAAAAGTATCCACTTATTCTCTTGTGAGTATAATAAAAGATTCTTTTATACTTTATAATAATTTTTTTTCTAACTCCAAAAAAATATAATTATTTTATTAATTATTTATTCACTTTTTTTTATCAATTATATTAATGAAAAAGGTACTTTTTTTATTTTAAGGATAAAAAATAAATAAATTTCGCAAAATGGCTGCGTGTAAACCACCAGAAATGACGTACACGTGCGAGATATGCGGACTCGAGGGATTTAACGATGAAGAAATGAGATCTCATATGGTCCTGTATCACCTTCAAGGTGCTGCAAGCTGTCCTTTTTGTGACCTAGGTGAAATCTCATCTGCTGAAATGCTTTTTCATGTGAACAGTGCACATTTAGATTATTTAACACCCAGGTAATTATGAACAAAAAAATTTTACATAAGGAATCTTATAAATTAGTTAATTAATAAAATATCAATTGCCTATATGCAGCATTTATCTAATAATCCAACAAATTAAAAAAAAAACTAAAAATACCTGACAAATAATTCAATTCAAAGATTAAGCGCGAAAAGGTGAATTTAAATTTTCATTCATCATCATAATCAAAGTACTGATTGAACACTAGATGTCGTTTACTCAAAATCGTGTATTTTGTTCATTTACTTGTGTAATATAATTTCCGCTCTTTAAAAATTTTAATTTTATAAAAAATAAAGTGTAATGACATGACATTTACTTTTGGTTTAATGAAAAGTACTATACGTACATAATTAATATTTAAAATATAAGTTAAGTGATGATCATTGACTAATTCTCTAACCTTCTCAGCACTCCAGAGAATGATATGATGGCATTTATTGATGATGATTCAATAATAGAAGATTCAGTGAAAGAACTAGAAACAGAAGATGTACCATCAAGAATATCAAATCGACCATCCAATGTTCAAAATGGTTGGAGTGAACCAGAGAAGCATAATAATGAATCACCATCAAGAAAAGGAGAATCTTCCAGTCATTCTCGTTCTAATATGAATCATAATTACAATAATAATATTAACACAGCTTCTAATAATGCCCCTAGTTGCAATGTGAACACAGGTATTTTAGTTAATTATTATATTTGTTCTTAAATCTTCGCTTTATCACTACTACTTTTTATCCATTTTTAGTACAAGAAGAATCAGCTGGACATGGATCTCCTCTTAGATCAAGCTTAAATCTTCAGCTACGTTCTTATGCTTCACCTAAACCTCGAGTTCTAGAATGTCCAATGTGTCCATATACTTCAGATAGTCCCTTAAGGCTGGAGGAACACATAAATCGTCAACATTTCGATTTAACTTCCCCTTCATTTCAACCAGAATCACCACCAACTCAAGATGGTGTTTTTAGTTGTCCTCTATGTGTAACATCTTTTCCCAATTCATCAGATCTTGAACTTCATGTCAATATTGAGCATAAAGATATTCTTAGTCCATCAAATGGGACTATTTCTCATTCAGATGTTGCATCTAGTGCAGGAAGTGATACTCCAGCATGCCCAGTTTGTTTAAGCACATCATTTAAAAATAATGATGAACTGACCGTCCACATCGAGGAACATTTTACTAAGAAAAGTACGCCATCGCCTATGACTCCAGATTTTTCAAGTGATCGGCTCTTAGCACGGAATATGGAAAAAAGAGAGAAGGAGGTGAGAAAACTAAGAGAACAGAGAGAGTTTGAGATGCTAAGAGCTCAATACGGAATGGATAACCAAGGAAATTTTAGAGAACAAAGCGTTACAAATATGCAGAGAGCAGTTTATGCTGGAGAGATGTCGGTCGCTGATTATTATGAACGACAAATTGAATTGAAAGCTGCTGAGCACAATGGAATTGATGACGGAAGTTCTTGCACGCGAGGGTTGGTCCCAAAAGTACGGGCAGTTAGCCAAGCATGTAGTAATGTCATCAATACCTGGATGTGCTCAACTGTAGACCATTACGGATCGACTTATGGTGATAAGGGATGGGGGTGTGGATATAGAAACATGCAAATGTTAATTTCTTCACTACTCCAACATACTGGATACAACGAATTGGTTTATCGAGCCTGGACTTCAGTTTCTTCAGCGGCTGGATCGCATGACAATCCTCTTAGATCATCAATGCCATCAATTTCACGGCTTCAAAGGATGATTGAATGGGCTTGGAGTCAAGGATTTGATGTCCAAGGTGCTGAGCAACTTGGAGGAAAACTTGTAAATACGAGAAAATGGATAGGAGCAACGGAAGTAGTAACTTTATTGTCTAGTTTAAGGATAAAATGTCAGCTAGTAGACTTTCATAAACCTACAGGCATTGATGGAAGCCATCCAGAAATGTTTAACTGGGTCCTTCAATATTTTCAAAGAAGTGATGATTTTAAACCACCACTTTATCTTCAACATCAAGGTCATAGCAGAACAATTATGGGGGTAGAACAGTTGAGAGATGGTTCTATAACAATGTTAGTACTAGATCCTAGTCATACTCCAGTCCAAATGGGACAATTCAATAGTACTAGCAGTGCTCCAGGTGCTATGAGACTTATAAGAAAATCTACAGCTGCTATGAAAGCTAGGCAATATCAAATAGTTGCTGTCATTGGAATAATGGAAACGGAATCCAGGTATCAAGTAAGTTAAAAGAGTTTTTATAACTCTCGAAAACACACAACATTTGTATTTAAACTTGATGTTTTAGTTGCTTATGATCCGTTAAAAAATTTTTTTTTTTTATATTTTCAGCTTAGCAAAGTTTTGAAGACAACTAGAATCCCTCAAGATAGGTGAAAATTGATAGAAAAATACGAAAAAATAATGAAAATGTCAAAAAAGCATTTCGTGATCATAGTGTATTTAATAGGTAAAATTAAACTATTTCAACAATAAATTACCTTAAATGAAATAAAGACAAATAAACAGATGCATAGATACATAAATCTTCTGTCCAATAATTTAAAAAAATGATAAATTAATGAGACAAATGTAAAATCTGCTCAATATTTTTCAAATTTATGTCTTATCTGTTTAAAAGTATTAATATTCAATATTTAATGTTTAAAACATTCCTTTGTTAATTCATGCTCAGTTCAATTGAGCTGATAAAATTACTTATTAAAATTTATTCAATTTAAAAAGAAAAATTGATTTTTCTTTTTACTTTAAGATCAACTAGTTGAATGAAGCTATCTATCTTAAAATTCTTATGAATGAAATTTGCTATAAAAAAATATACTAAATCATAGCGATACAATGGAGTATATATTTACTAACTTTTATTATTAATTTTTTTGCATCAGTATTTTATGATAAGTAAAAAAGTAGTCAATATATTTGTGTCAATCCAATATTATATCACTTTAGCTCAGGTTAATGGACGCTAAATATTTCCGAACAGTCACACTGAATATTCAATTACTTATTGTTATAATTATCATTATTAATAATAAATTAACGTAATTTTCATGAAAGAAAAACAAGTAAAGTTAATAATGCACATATTTACCTCACTAAAAGTTCACGAAATATTGAAACAGAATATGTATGAAAACACAATAAGAACACTTAAGAAGTAATAAAGTACAATTATACTTTCATACCTTAGAAAAAAAATATGAACAATATATTTAATTAAATACAAATAACAAATAAAAGATAAAAATTCAAAAAATTACGAACGAATTTTTTCAAACGTTCATTGATGAATAACCAATATTATAATGAAAAACTATCCAAATATTGTATTCATTGAGCTAAAATTAATTCAAAAATAATTATCATTACTCTGATCGTTAATCAAATGTTGCTGCTCGTGAAGATATCATTTCCATATTTATTTTAATAAAATATTTCTAGCTTTCATTATGCAATTAAAAAATAATAAAAGTAATATGTGATTGATTGTTTCATTGATTAATCTTAGAACAAAGATGAGTTAAAGCTAAGATGACGGAACAATCAAGCGGAATTCAACCACAAAGTCAATTTGTTAAGATATTATGTTAACCAATTATTAAATTTTTTTTTAATAAACTTTAGATAGGTATGTTTTATTAATGGTAACAAAAGTGACAAAAAAAAAATAAATGTGGTTGAACATTTACTAGTATTATTCTTATCAATTAACAATTCTGTTAAATCATTATGGAGTATTAAAAATCTTTCACTACAGTAGACTTATTAAAAGAAAACAAAATTTATCGTTATAACAACTTAATAAAAACCAAGGGCTCATTTATTATTGTTAAAGAATTAATTTTTTTATTTTATCGAAATAATCATGACTGTTATTTTAAATAAATTATTTACACTTAAGTTTAAGATACTGTTACGTTCCATTTAACTTTACTTTACATATCATTTTTGTTAAACATTAATTAAAAATCAAAGATTAAGTAAATAAATAAATTTTGTACTTATGTTGAAAACATGAAAAACTAATATAAGTAAAATTAAATTTTACTAATAATTAAGAGTAGCTGTTGTGTATTCTTCAATGCCATTTGTTATTTATCACTCCATTGGATTGATTGACAAAATTTATTTGGACTAAATTATATGTTGAAACCTAAATATCGCATACAAGCTTTATGCGCTTCAATCAGATGTCCACATTCTGATTCTCCTTTTTCAATAATACTAGAGATTGAGAAAAAAATATTACATCATTCTCAAATTGTATAATATCAAGTTCTGAAGTATAAACAACACTGAATTCACATAAATCAATATTTTAATATGTACTACATATTAATTACTGTTTATTATAATTCAATAAAAATAAAAATTTCTAAATAATGCAATTTTTTAACCTAAAAACCTTGAAATGTTAACCTTACCACGTGTCTCTAATTTTTTTTGTTTCTGGACAAGCACAACAAGGTTTCAATTTTTTTTCCTCTTTAGCCTCGACGGGCTTTGCTTCAGCCTTTGGTGCTGAATTGCCCATTTTTATTGTCAATTTATGAATAAATTTTGTTTTCTTTCACAAAGCTTCTATCTGACTCAAATCGAATAAATGTATGTAATTTTGCTGAAGCACTAACCTTGAAAATAATCTAGGTGGTGTTACGATCTGTTTCTCTGAACCACGATGACACAATTCCTAGAATTTGAAGCGAAACTTGAATCAGCAACAAAAAAAATGTCAAAATTTCTGAGCTAAATCTGTTACTTTGACCAACTTTAACACATTTCAAATTATTACACATTTAACACATTTAAAATTGTCCAAAATTGTAATAACTTGTCTTATAATAATAGTATTATTATTGATTTTGTTTCACGTAAAACAAATGTCAATCGACCTATTTGGAGTAATTTATCTTCATCTTAATTTACGTATTTTTAAAATTAATAAATACTTTGAAAAATAACCATTTTTATCCTTTTACGATTTTTGTATTTTAAATATTTGTTCGTTTTGTTGTTACGAATTTTAAATTCTTTTTTGTTCTTTATTTTCAAAAAACTTCGCACAAGATGAGCGGTTTTTTAGTTGCGTATCAACAATATTCTGTGACGTCAAAATGCTGGAAGTAGATCAGAACATTCAACGCAAATAGATGACGCCACTGTTATGTTACTGTGTGTGATGTTTTTGTTTACTCACACATCTATGTGAGTTTATTCCAATCTATTTTTTCTTAAAATCTTGTTATTATATTAGTTAATACAAAAATGGATGAAGATAAAGAAATATTATTAAAAAATGTAAATGAAATAATTCAATATGGATACGATATGATTGAAAAATTGAATACGTTGAAAAACAATATAAATAGTGTTGACAAATTATCACGAAAAATTCATAAAGAAATCAAGTTCTTAGACAAGGTATTATACATTAATTTATCTAAAATAATGAATGGCATATTAATTTTATACTGTAATGAAGGTACGATCTACAGGTAACTTGAAGAAAGAATATCTCCAAAGTACTAATTTAATTCAACTAAATGCAGTTGTTAAAAGGTTGTTAATGGAGTGGTCAAAATCCAATAATAAAAGTAATCACTCTATAAGTGTTATGAAACCATTCAAAATGGACAGTAATAATAGTCGCTTAATGGTGGATATTATTAGTGATGATGGAAATACTTGGATTAAAGTAATAGCACGAAATCCAAAAGCTCTATCATTGATATCTCTTGGAAATGGTGAATATGGTCAAAAGTCTATACTTGACCAAGCTAAATATTTTTTGACCTGTGCTTCGATGCATCTGCATTGTTACAAACCACCCAACATAATATTCTATTTTGCATGTGGCATTGAATCGTTTTTAGCAAACCAGCTAGAAGAATTAGGAATTTCAGTAGAAGGCAAACGAATAGCAGATATTACTGATACGTCTATTATTGAGTTTGAAAGTAAATTCGATTTAAATGAATTTATCTTAGGTAAGCCATCAAATGTTCTACGAATACAAAAAATCATTACTTTGATGAATTAATAAATTTTTAATAATTTCATGATAGATAATTTAAAGAACCATTCTATCAGTAGCTGTAATAAATCATTACTTATTTCTACAAATAAAGAAAAGACATCGTCATCAGTAACTACAACGAATATTTTATCGAAAAAATTAGAAACTTTTAATGTCTCGCCTCAAAAATTGTTGAGTATTGAAACTCTTAATATTGATGTGTCAAGTCTTTTGGCATATGTTAGTAATATGACTAATGGTCATGCAAATTTTATTTTTTTGGAACCTTTATTGAATTTACAAGCTGAATGGGAAAGGAGTAGTCCTGTGAAACCAATTTTAGATCAATGGTTCGAAGGAAAACGACTACTAGTTTGTAAAACAGCTTATGATAATTTTATGGATATTATTAAAACTATTGGAGGAGTCAATGAAAAATTGAGAGCCGAGGCATTCATGCGAAAAGTACAAATAATCGAAGATGCTGATGAGGGAAGAATCTTACAATTACCAATAGTAGGGAGAATAAAACATCGATCGAGAATAGTCTTTGGAACTGGTGAATTTACGAAAAGTATTACGATAACAGCAAATGAAGGATTTGTAAGGGCAGCTAAAATGCAGGTAGACAGTAGTTATTAAATGTTTATTAATGGTATATTTAAAAAATAGTACTAAAGATGTAATTACTATCTGTAAATCATTTTAATAGGAGATTGAATGTGCAGTAATGTTGCATGAACCAAGATCTCTTTCTGAAATCAAAGAAAAAAATGCCAAAAAGTTAAATGATCATACAGATAATAAATCAACTGAAACAAATTAAAGGCAGCAACAAAAATGAGCTAACTATACTCTTGAATAGGTATTTAATTTTAACTTACTTACTTAATATTTACCGAATTATTTACGAGTAACATCAGAAGAAATATTTTTCAGTTCATTCTCAAAATCTGAAAAGAATTGAACCATAATTCACTTCACAGACGATAAATATAAATAATTAATATTAAGCAGATATAATTATACCTGAAATGTACTTAAAATACTTTGGAAACTTGTCTTTAGCTAAAATGATAAACTCATCACATTTTTGTCGATTACCCAAAAGAGCATGACATTTCGCACTATTTAATAAGGCCTTTATATTTTTTGAATCATTAATACGTAATGCCCAGTTAAAATTATTAAGAGCTTTGTCATACAGTTCAAGTTTCATGTATGCAAGTGCACAATTATTCCAAATAAGAGCTGAGTCTTTTCGTTCTTCAAGTGCTTTTTCATAATAAGTAATGGCTTTTACATAATCACCTTCATTGAAAGCATTATTGCCAATCTTTTTAAAATTATCAGCTTTTGCATCTCTTATTTTTTTATCTTGTGCCCGTTGATTTGCATCTTTTTCAACCATTTTCATGAATATCTCTGAAAAATGCATTATAATTATAGTCATAAGTTTATTTTTCATGATCAACTCATCGATTACCAGGATTAGTCGAGTTATCTGAATCTTCATGAAGTGAATTTTTATTATTAATAATTGTTCTATTACATTTAACAATACATTGATCATCTTGAGTTAATAAATCATTATTTTTCTTACGTCCGTCAAGAATTGAATCAGCAATTTTCATTCCCTCATTCTGCTCTTCGATATCATTTGAAACTAATTTTTTTATTACCTTTTCTAAAATATAAGAAAGTATGTATTTCAATCACATATTATTCGTAATAAAACAACTCACCAACTTCTGTAGCTCGACACATGAAATTATTAAATTCCTCATCAATGTTATTTTGGAACGACATAAGTTTTTTTGCGATCAGTTATTGGAATTATTCAATAAATATTTTAATAATATTGAACTAACAGTATTTACTATGGAATTATCAACAATCACTTCGTTACCATAACAACCTCGTTATATAGTATTGAAGTAAATCCAAAGCATTGAAGAAATTATAAAAAATTATATCATTAATTTAAATATTTTCGAGATTATTGGAATTAAAACATTTCATAAATAATATTTTTTTTTGTTTCTAGAGAGAACCACTTACTTTCAATATGGAAAAATTACCAGTTTTTTCTATGAAAAAACAATAAATTCATCAGTTAAGGAAAAGTAGAAAAAAGAAATAAAATCGTAACAATTTTTTATACAAGATATTACTTACATGAACAATTTTACTAATGTAAAAAATGATTTTTACTTGTGCTGGTTAAGTAGGAGTAGTTAATTAATTAATTAGCTTCTTACCTTAAAATAATATTTGATTGCAGAAAATAACTTGAATGAAAATGATCGATTAAAAATAAATTGTTACAGTTTGAACGAAAATCCCATTTTTATTCCACAATTACCACATTTAAACTTTTCTTTTTTCATTATCTTCAATAAAAATAGAAGACGAAAATTAATGTACTATGAAAACATTTTACACGATTTGAATGAAAAAAGTACAGATTATGATTGATAAAAAACATTTATTAGCATTAATTAACAGTTATTATGCATTATTTTGGCTCTTACTTAGTTATACAAGGTTGTTTTGTTTATTAACTTTATAGTGTTAATTATTCCATCAACATTTATATACGTTTAAAGTATTATTATTAATAAACAAAATAAAAATCGAATTTTTTGAATTTGAATGATCATGAACATCTCGATAATCGATATATCGAATTTATATACAATACCATCCATTGGTAAAAATGAATTTTTGCTTTATAATGGAATTTTTATTTAAAAATTACATTAAAAAATTATATTGTAATTGCAATTTTACTTATTTTAATTAAAAATTTTTTTGTTTTATACTTGTAAATTACTTTCGAGATTCATAAAAAATAGATATACTTTTAGAATTGACTGTACACATGTACTTTCTATAGATGTACATACATGTAAACAGGCTTATTATCACACGAATCGATTTACTATAGATTGTGCTTCCAACGTTTTTCCTGACTGCTTCTCCCAGTGATCAAACAAGCACAACAGTAATATTTTGCACGACCACTCGTTGCACTTGTCGAATAAATTTGTCAGGTGCAAGTTATTCATTATCTCACGTGAAATATAACCATTTATTTATGTACATATACGTATAAATTCAAGTGGTGTATAAATAATTTTTGTTTAAAATCCTAATTTTGATTCAATTCGTTGGAAAAGAAAAGTAAAATATTTTTGGGGCATACGAAAAGTACTAATCAAACGATGGCGGACGACGGACATGAGAATGGTTCAAGTAACGGCCAAGTTCCTCAAATTGAATTAATAATCAAGGTATTTTCAGATTAATAGGTTACTTTTTTCCTATTCTGATTGCAAATCACGATAATAATGTAGATTTTGATACATATAACATTTATATAAAAAAATGCTGATACATATCTAAAACGGAGTACCAGCATAAGTGTGGTCATTTTTTAATTTTGACGAGATTATACATATCCTTTTTTTATTTTTCCTCAATCTATTTCATAAGTTTTTTTTATATTTCAACTTTTTGTTCATTATTACTATAAAATATCGTCTTAATCATATTAGAATCCCGTCATAATTAAAAAATTTTTTATCTAGATTGTGATAGACTTTGTATAGATTATATGTCATTATTACTTTATGTCATTTACTACTTTGATAGCTACTATTATAATTTTATATTCGATTTACTAATAACATTCAAAGAACTTAAAAACAATATTGATAAATCATGAAAGAACTTCATACAAAGTAGGTCATCTTTTATTGTTAATTTTATTATAAAAGACATTATTTTTATTGACTCAATGACTAATTTAGTGATGATACCACATACACTTTTCTAAAGATGTAAGCCACAAATGAATTTTTACATTCAGTGATGACTAAGCAACGTCTATCTTTTGCTCTCGCTTTTGCTCTTTCTTTGAGCAAACGAAATATTAATTACTAATAAAACAAATAACTTAAAATAAATATTAAGTAATAGCAAAAATAAGGTGTTACAAAAACATTTATTTTCATGACAACTTACGTACTAGAAATCAAAAAAAAAAATTCATCATAAACCAAATGAACTTTGATTATTATTCTATGATATAAAAACAAAGAATTTTTAATTATATGACATCCATGAATCGCAAATAATAATTAGCATGTTTGTAAAATCATTCACTAAACTATTTAAACATAATTACACCCTGTGTAATGGTAGGCTGTTGATATAATTATTAGCACACAGTGTGACTAAATTTTCAATCAAACCGTTAAAAATGAATGAGTAAATTAATTGTTTCAATGGAGTATTCAGTCAAGGAGATACATGCATACATACTGTAAGAGAGATGCGGAAGAATAAGAGAGAAAGAAAAAGACTGTAATTAAAAATCATAATCCTAAAAATTTAATATATGTATATTACGTAAACTTGACTAGGTCGAGGACTAGCGGCAGGTTGTTTCTAGATTATAATTTCTAGGTTACAAGGTCAAAATTGACCTTGGTTAAAAAATATTCCTTGAAGTTAACAGTTGTATTATCTTCTCTCGGTATGTGTGTCAAACATATAAGATGCAGGATGATAGGAAGGAGAATGGATTAAAGTTCAATGTGACGGGCCAGGATTATTTGATACTAAATATTTTTTACAGTTCATCAACTATCTTACAACGTATCATAGATTTTTGATGATACGATTGCAAAGTACCAGAATATAGAACTAAAATAATCAATTGCAAAAAAAACTTCTAGTATTACATTCTAGCATAACATTTTTCGTTCTGCAGATTATCATTATCTTATCATCTTTATGATTAATGTAATACAGTGACACTTTTATTGTCACTATAACAGACATCACAAGAAAAATTACCACGAAAATATAATTGTCAAGAGATATTGAATTAATTTATACGTCTGTATGTCATGCACATCGTCTACTTGTCAAGTTATTGTATAGGTTCTTTCAAAAAAACAGTTTTATTTCTGTTAATGAGTAAATTTATATGCCCATTCTTTATTTGTTAATTGTTGTTTAAATGATGTTTATTATTATCAAAACTAACATCAAGATAAATTTTTTAGGCCTCAACAATCGATGGAAGACGAAAAGGAGCTTGTTTGTTTTGTCAAGAATACTTTATGGACTTGTATCTACTTGCTGAATTAAAAACAATTTCTCTAAAAGTTACTACAGTGGATATGCAAAAACCCCCACCTGATTTTCGCACCAATTTCCAAGCCACGCCCCCACCTATTCTTATTGATAATGGAGATGCTATCTTAGAAAATGAAAAAATCGAAAGGCACATTATGAAAAATATCCCTGGTGGACATAATCTTTTTGTACAAGATAAGGAAGTGGCAACGCTTGTTGAAAATTTATTTAGCGTAAGTATAATTCACTCATGGATTAATTTATATTCATATTACTAAAAATAACAATTAACATTAAACATGTGTTTACAGAAATTAAAGTTACTTCTCTTAAATGCGAAAGAAAAAGATAAGGATCCAAAATCCTCATCATTAATGGCACATCTTCGCAAGATCGATGAACATTTGGGCCGGAAAGGCACACGCTTTTTAACTGGAGATACGATGTGTTGTTTTGATTGTGAATTAATGCCACGTTTACAACATATTAGAGTTGCAGGAAAATACTTTGCTGATTTTGAAATACCTGAGTCTTTAGTTCACTTGTGGCGATATATGCATCATATGTATAGGCTAGATGCTTTTCTACAAAGTTGTCCTGCAGATCAAGACATTATCAACCATTATAAACTTCAACAGGTAAAAATTCCACTTTATTATTCGTTTTTACCCTTAAACATTTTCATTTAAGTTTGATGATACTGATTACAATAATTTGAATATCCTTATAATTATCTATAAATGAAAAATTGTTTACAGAGCATGAAGATGAAAAAACACGAGGAACTTGAAACGCCGACTTTCACAACAAGTATCCCCATTGAGGTCAACGACGATGAATAAAAAAGTAAAGAATCTACTTGATGGAGTGTCACACATGTCCATAACTTTATAGCGGACACTCTGTTATGTACTACGTAAATAGTTAATAAAACTATTAAGCCAATTTAAAAATTTTTTTGATAAAGTTCAGAACATGAGAATAGATGCGATCGAAAGATGCTCTGCAGATCTGAAAATCATTAACATCTATTTATCGACAAAATACAAAGTCAATTAAACAGTATATGTATATTTATAACACTGACGTATTCATACATAACTAAATACTTAACATGAAATCATTTTTATACCGAAAGTTTGTATAAGATTTTCAGTATGACTTTTGAATCATTGCCTAAGATGCAATTAATATTTAGAAACGAAATGTATTAGTGCTAAATATTGCTAACACAGTTTAATGCTTTTTTCAAACTATCAAAATATGTATTTTTGATGATACATAATGATCATAGAATTAAGAATATAATGAGGCCTAAAAATGTTTCTATTTGTGATAATTGAAAATTTATTTTTACATGATACGTAATATTTTTCGCAAATATTATACAAAAATTTTTGTTTATTACAATAGTATATTTTTGTGCCAAATACACGATGAACAGTTGGTTTATAAATTTATTGAAAATTTTTTCTTATGAATTTAAAATATCAAATGTTTTTTTTATTTTAAATAGGCACATTCAAGTTCAGATACTTATGTTCTTTCCGCGTTGATAACAAAATTTAGTAGTTAAATGATTTTAATATTAATATAGAATAGAAATATGCTAAACTAAATAACATTATACTGCTATTTATGTTATTGATAATGATAATTTACATGTTAATATTGTCTGTAAACGATTTTGGTTTATAATATGTTGAAAAATTGAAATACATATAATTAACTGCGCTACTAAATCTGTCTCTTTATTTAAATTCCTGCAAGTTATGCAAGTTTTTTTCATATTTAATTAATACATATTCATCAGTAATTTTGATTGTTTCATGAGTTGACTTTGAAGTTTGTGTATAGCTGATTCTAAAAGTTCAACTGACTTATCAACTGACGTACTGCATGACATAAGACGATTTGTAGTTCTTCACCTCCTACTTAGATCAGATGGAGTGTTGATTAAATTTTCCAAAATTCTCTAAATTAGTTCTTGATTCCTTCTCTCTTTTATTTTTTTTTTGCATCTATATGAAGGAAAGAATGCAATAATTTTGTTCAACCAATAAAAAATAATTATTAATAAAGTGTTTCGTATAGCTTACTACGGCTACTACAGATATGTTTTTTTTATCAACGACGTTTTTATTTATCTGTAAAAAAACTCCAATTCATTTCAATTCGTTTTACTGATCAAAAAATAATATATCATAATTTAGTGACAGAAAAATATGAATATTTATTATGAAAATAAATAGCAAGAAAAAGATTACAAATACCAAAAAGAATACTTCAAAAATAAGTTTATGAAGAAATCAGTACTTCATTACGAAGTTTATTAAGCTACATTTGTTATAACTTAAATTACTACTAAATAATAGTGTTCAATATTAGTTTTTTCATTATTATAATCCAACATTACGTAAAAAATTTTTTGATGATTGTCCGGTAAGTGCATTTATTTAATTATAAACCAATATATGAATAGTTTATTTATATTTATCAAAATACGTACTTAACTAAAAATACAAATAACTTGGAAAATTTCAAATCAACTTCATCATATTTCGATTAAATGTGCTTGATTGTCATCATTTATGCATACTCTGATTATCGTAAGCTAATAAGAAATATTAAAAAATTCTATCTGTTGTTAATATGTAAATTGTTAATAAATATGTATATGACATACCCGTGTATATATTAGAAAATTCATGTAGTAGATGTAATACAATAAATCAAATGATATTGTATTTCGTCGTTGCTGATATAATTCTTTAAGTATATTAAATATTTAACACTATCATTATTACAACTATTATAAATACAATATAAAAAGCACGTCAATCTAGATAGGCTCTAGTAAAAGGATGGGGTCCTACAATGGGGGACTGCCACTGCTCTAACATCGCCATCATGCAGCTATTCCACGAGCTGAAGCAACAATTTCCAGCTCTTCCAGATCACGTTGTTTCTCAATGCATCGCCCAGGTATATCAAGACCTGCAAAAAATTGAAAGCAACATGTAACATACCAAAAAGGCAATTCCAGTTTGATTTCCAGCCTTGTTATTTATCCCAATAATATTTGACTAATTCGTCTTGACTCAACTGTTATTAGTTATTATATCAATATATGTTTTATATTGACATTTATATGTACTTCATTTTGTTTGTATCATACATAGTAGCGAAAAACATTTGAATCTTCATCTGAAGTTCATCTTCGTGGATTTTGAGCTGTTAAGCTAACACTGCACGAGTTTGAAAATAATAATTTATAATGAATTAGTATTTGTCAAATGTTGATTAATTTTTTCAACAATGTGTTTCAGAACAGTCACGATAAAGACGTTTGTGCAGCGAGTTTACGAGAAACTCAAAAATTGACACGTCCATTTTTTGGATCATTTCCACCTAATACAACAACTAGTCCCATAGTGGGCATTTCGTCAAATCCAATTGATTTGAATTCGTCCAAAGTACAACAACGGCCAGTTTCTTTAGATGTCAGTCCATTATCAGCATCATTGCCACCTCAGCAATGTCAGACTTATTTTCATAAACGACGATTTTTACCACCCCTACCACCACTCATATCTTCATTAGACACATCTCCATCAACATCTTCAGGGATTCGTGTACAAGCACCCTCTTCTGCACCTCCAATTTCTCACTTCACAAGAGATTTTTTTCCAAATACTCCATCAAGTAGAGGTGTATCAATATCTAGTCCAATTACACCTGAGAAACGAACTTGTAATGATGTTAAAAACAATATAAATGTTCTAACACCAACTTCTGGTTTTAAATTAAATGTGAATGTTGCTTGTAGTCCAGCTACAGATAATCGTGGTAAGACCAAAGCTGTTTAAAATGATTAAAGCAAATGAAAATGATCAATATAAATTTCTTTTCAGATTTTGTACAAACGGAAAATCCTTTTAAACACACTTCAATTAATAGCGATAAATTTTTAGGATCCAATAACATCAATGAGTCTTCTTATGTACCTATAGATCTGCATACTCGAAGTTATACTTCAGTTAGTTTGACTTTACGACCTCCTTCATCAGAACCTCAACCACCAATCGACATAAGATCAAAGGGTTCAAGTCTCACGTACTCGACCTCTTCTTCTGACCCTCGAGGCTTTCAAAGTCGGTTACAAATTAGCATTGGACCTACTTCTGAAAATCTTGGTAGTGTGTCGGCTGCAAGAATAAGGCCCTCAACAATGAGCCATTCAAAGCAGCCTAATAATGTCACTTCAATGGGATCTATTCCGCATAATAATCTTCAAAGGTCTTCAGGTACATTAATACAGTCATTAAATCAAACGAATATACCATTACTGAATGCTGACCCAGTTGTGCTAATTTTAGGTTTATCGAACTTTTCAGCTGGATTACAACATGAGAGTACAATTATGAATCCATCCCAGCATTCTTCTTCAGCTGCTACAAAAATAATTCCAACACAAAGTGATTGCAGTAGTAATGATCAAAATTTTCCAATCACTCCTTCAATAGCTCAACCAAAATTTTCTTTATCATTAAATACCTCTATTAACAAAGAACCTCCAATATCTTCACCTAGTAAACAACCTGTCATCGATGTGAATTTGTTAACATTAAATAATGGTAATATACATTGCATAGAAATATCTATTAATATTTATCATAGAAATTCTATTAATAGGCTGTATTTGTAATTCGATTATAGTACCGAAACACCAAAAACAGTTAGTAACGGAGCAGTACATAAGAAAAGAGAAATTAGCCAAAGAGCTTAAAATCGAAAAAGGAAAACTTGCAGCAATGAAAAAAGAACTTGAAACTCTATCAAAGCCTCGAGATCCTTTAGTTTCATTACAGGTGAGATAAATATTTTATATCAGTTCATAAAAAAATGTATTAAAATTTTTCATGGAACAATTTGATTAAATTTAAGGAACTTGGAAAAAGATTACGTAGTGAAATTTACCAACTTCGACTTGAGTGTAATCTTCTGGCAGATGAAGTAGATCAAAGATCAGATCCTACAGGTATTCATGCCTCCGTTAATGATAGTACAACAATGAGTTAAGAATGATAATAAAAATAACGGCAATTTCAGTACCGTTTGGAGAAACAAATGAAGAATTTTATCAAGGAATTTATACTGGACAGGTACTCAATTTACCAGCATTTACTACATCTTCAACATTACCTCCACCTTTACCAAGTGTACCACCTGCTTTGGAACCTGATAGGAATGATAATCATTACGTAGATAATGATAATAATAAAGATGGTCCTTCATGGATTTGTGAAATGTGTACATTCGATAACCATCCACTAATGGACACTTGTGAACAATGCGATATGCCACGATTTCCTTCTCTCGAAGCTCAAGGTAAGTATCCATAGCTTGGAGTTAATGTGAAGAAAACATTTTTCGTTTTTTTTTTCAGGAGAAACGCGAGATATTCATATACGTGTTACTCACCATCACAACTTTTCACCTAGAAGTAAGTTTAATGAGTGATGGACTTTTTTTCTTAATGAATAGTTATGGTATATCGAGCATAGATATCATAACATCTTAAATAAAAGTTAATTGAATATATTTTTAGGACCTCTTCACAGTTGGGTGGTGTAATTACAATAAAAGTTTGAATAGAAACAAGATTCTGATGAATCATTTGTACATACATTGATTAAATAATTTATTGAGTATCAGTAATTTGTTGTGAAAAATAATTGAAACCATTGACAATATGAAAATATTAAATAATATAATTACAACCAAATATAATCAAATGTATTTATTTTTTTATTTAATAATTGCCTGTTTCAAATATATTGCTTGAATAAATAAATACGTTAAACAGCAGTTCCTCGTTCTAAATTAAGCTTAGTTTCTTTTGTATATTCTCCATAAAATCGTTCAAGTTTGAGGTTAAATCTAGCATTCCTTTCATTAATATAATCAATATCTGCATCATCATTATGAGTCCTTCTCCTACTGTACTTCTCTCTTTTACTAATCCTGTAAATTAAATGATTACATTTTAGCTTCAAAATCAGAAACTTTACTCAAATGAAAAAAATAAATACATACTGCTTCTCTAAATCTTCGACCATTTTATCAACAGCTTCTTTTTTATCTTCTTGTAATCCATGAAGAATAGTATTTCGATCTCCATAAAAAGCAGGTCCAAGCTTTTCTTTAGCTGCTTCATAATTTTCCATGTTAGGCTTTATGCCTTTGACTAATCTGTTATATTGTCTGATTGTTGCTTGTTCATAACTTGAAAAACCTGTATCGGGATTCTTCTTCTTTAGTTTTCGAGCAATACGCTCAGCTTCAAGTGCATCAATGTTTAAAAGTTTTTGCCGCTCATAATTTAGACCCTTTAAAAACAAAAATAAACATTGAAAATATATTATTATTATTATTGTTATTATAAATTAATCGTTTAATAAATCAGTTTAATTAATAAATATACCTTTTCTTCAGCTTCCTTGCGTGCTTTTTCATCGTTAATAATCCACTCTGCTTGACGTTTCTTTGCTTCCCAATTAGATGGTAATTTCTTCCTTTTATCTTCTTCTACTACTTCTTTATGATTTCGAGTTCTAGCTTCATTCTATATTATTAAAATAAAAAATCATAAAATGAAAAATACTCCAAAATTGTATTTTGAGGTTATAAAGTTAACATTAATCAATTTTCTCACCCTTAAAGCATGTAACTTTCGCAATCGTTTCATACGTTCTGCATGTTTTTCAGCCTTTGACTTTTGATCTTGATTTATTTCATTTTCCATTTTAATAATTAAAAACAAATACGTATTTTTTCGATGATGTTACGTATAGACTTGTATGTATATCACGAATTTTTTAGCATTTATGAATTTATTTTAAATTATAATTATTATAGAACAACAATGCTTTATTACAATACAATTAATGTTTTTGTAAATTTTATTATTGAAAAATATTTAATTGAAAAACTACATACAACACAAAACACCAATATTATTGTTGCAGTTGTCACAAATGAACATCTACGGAGTTAATCGAATCGTTCCGATTATTACCGAAGTACGTACTATAATACTACGGTCTGTCACTTGAATCACATGGCTAAAGAATAGATTCTGAGTCAAAATTTCTGACCCGTTTTGTATTCTTTGGTTCTGCTTATTACAGAACAATTTTTCTTATAACAATTGATATTTTACGAAAAGTAGTATTCAATTTAATTATAATTCAAAAATGGAAAGGTGGATTAATGATAGCCTATCTCAACTATTAGATTTTCCTGTTCCAGATGATTTAACACAGTAATTCAAAATTCTTGCAATTAAACTGGTATAAAAATAATACAGAAATATATTATTATTATTATATTACAGATATATCCTTCAAATTCAAGATGAAAGAGATTTAGATGATTATTTGAAAACTCTATTAAATTTTGAAAATCATAAACATCGAAACTTTGTTACAGAACTTAAGAGAAGAAAAGGTTACTTTTATTAAGATATTTGTTTAAGTGTAATAGTAATTCTTAACTGATGTTTATTAATTATTTACCAGCATCCGAAAATGTTCTACTTGGATATAAAAAAGTCGATGATAATCAGCCTATTATCTCCAAACAAACTGACAAAAAGAAAAATAAAACAAGCAAAGATAAAGAAGATCATCAAGAGGCTTCCAAGGAAAAAGGGAAAAAAAAATCCAAATTTGTAAATATTTTCAGTGATGATGGAAAAGATAAACTCACTATTTTCTTAAAAAGTACTTACCTTATTGACACATTATTAATTTTTTAAATTAAGGACACATACAAAAATAATTGGTATGTATTTATTTTAAATTATGTACCATCAGGTAGAATGAAATGTGACTGTGAAGCTAAAACGCATTCTTTGATAAACAATTGTCTCAACTGTGGTAAAATCGTTTGTGCTCAAGAAGGATCAGGACCTTGTTTCTTTTGTGGTGAGCTAGTTTGTACTCCAGATCAACAATCAGTATTAGCCATGAATACTAAACAATCAGACAATTTATATAATAAATTAATGGATCTGAAAATAACTGGAGATCAACAAATCGCACTTTCTCAACGTGATAAACTTCTAGAATTTGATCGTAATAGGTTCGTATGGACAGAATTTTAAGATAACTCAATTATTTACAATGATTAATGAACTAATGAATAACTTCATTATTACAGCACTAAACGAACACAAGTCATTGATGATGAATGTGATTACTATCAATCATCTGATAGTATGTGGTTGTCGGCAAAAGAACGAGAAACTTTGAAGAAGCGTGAAGAAGAAATATGGAATAAAAAGCATGAATCTCGACTATCCAAAAAAGTTACTCTTGATTTTTATGGAAGACAAGTTATTGAAGAACCAGAAGACTTTTCTAGTTATTCTTTTGATGAAAATCAAGAAGATTCTTCAATTCCATATGACAATGATATGAGTTTAATTTGTCCCACTGTTGAATTTAAACGACCTCAAGTAAGTTTTGCAAAATACTGTAATATTTGACTTTTTCTTGTTATTTATTCACTATTTCACATAATATTTTAGTACATTGAAACGGAAAAGTCTACAATGTTAGAAACTCAAAATCTATTAAACTGTTCCATGAACAATTTTCGAGTTCAAGATAAACAACTTTTAGAAATGAGCGATGATGGATGTTGTCTAAGTATGCACCAACCATACGCTTCGCTTTTAGTCGCAGGAATCAAAAAGTGAGTTTAATTTTTAACATAATCCATCTTTGTATGTTTAATCTTGAATTATTTTACTTCAGACATGAAGGAAGAACTTGGTATTCTGCTCATCGAGGAAGACTTTGGATTCATGCAGCAGCAAAACAGCCATCTCCTGAAGAAATAACTACTATTCAAAGTTTTTACAAAAATTTACTTGGAGGTAAATTTTTTCAGCTTTTTATCATGGAAATACACATATGAAATAATTATTAACATATTATTCAGATGACATAAAGTTTCCAAAACAATATTCGACGGGATGCCTATTAGGATGCGTTACTGTAACAGATGTTATAGCTCAAGATGAATATAGGATAATGTATCCAGATGGAGAATCCGAAAGTCCTTATGTGTTTATATGTGAAGATTTTCGAGAGTTAAAAATAAAATTTCCCATGCAAGGAAAGCACAAAATTTGTAAGAATTTGTTTTTAATATATTTTTTATGAACTCAGACAATAATTTATAACAATTTTTAGTAATGTATTAATTTTTTTCAGATAAACTTGATAAAGCAATCCATAAAGCAGCACTTAAGTGCCTAAGATAATAATGTATTCGATTTAATAAAATAAATTATTAAATATTATATTCTAATATTTTTTGTTTATCAAATACTACTTCATGCTGTAGCAATAAAGATTTACTATAAAATTAGAATTCAATATTGATTATTTTCTTAATTAAAAAAAAATAATAACTAACTGTTTTATTCCACAGTACGGAAATATCAAAATTCTACTTAAAGAAATAAAATAAGATGCACAAGTTATTTATTTTGTTTAAAGAATATTTGTGCTTAATCTAATATATAAAACATATTTTTCTTTTATTATTTAATGTTAAAATTTAACAGATATCTAATATCAATATACCTTTTTTGTTTAATTAAAATCGTTAACAATTTTGTAAATAAAAAATAAAACAAATAACTAAATATAAGTTGGAGAATCTTTTAAACTAGAATTACATACAGCACACACTAGAGCGTCTTTCTCATTGACTAATGTACATTTTGGACACTCTTTTCCACCACTGGCAAGTGGTCGGTCTTCATTGCCCTTCCACCTTGATTTATTACACATCTCACAGATTTCTCGATCTGATGTATTGAGATATGTGCAAGTAGAGCAATTCCACTTATCATTTTTCTTGGATTCTTCATCCTTACTTCGAATTGACATATGGTTGACTAAATCTACTACTTTGTCATAATTTTTTGAACATCTTGTCGAAGCTTGATTGTGCTTATAATTTTTTTCTTCCGCATTACCTTGATTTTCTTCATTTTCATTTGATAAATATAAATCTATCAGTTGCAAAGACGATCTATTGTTATGAAAATCATTGCCATTACTCGAGGAATTATGGTTTTTCTTTTGTGATCGATGGCTTTCATATTTATCTTCATGTTCATTTATTGTTTTCGAAGATTTAGATTTAGAACTATTCTTTTTTCGTAACACATCTTCACGTTCTGCAATATCTTTTGAATATCCAAGATTATTTAAACTTCGGTAAACAAAATCCCATGACTCATTAGATGCTGAATCGAGACTTGTTGAAGTCTTGATTGGTTTTCGATCAATTTTGTTATAATTATCTTCTTCTAATCTACTTGAGAAATCTACCTGATCCATACTTCTATTTGCATATCGTCTATTGCGTGACTTTTCATAATTAATTACTGGAAGTGGTGGTTCCAACTCGATTAATTGCCCAGTTGGGATTTTTGCTCCATAATGTGGAGTACTATGCACATAATAATCACGATGAATACCATCATAAACTCTGTTATTCACAGGTGGAATACAACCATATACATTATGAAATCCATTTATCAAAGGCGACTGAAGTGATTGATAGTACCTAACATTTTCTGTAGGATATCGATAATCAGGCTCAGTCGGAATACTTGGTTTATAATTGCCTATTACATGATGGGGAGCTGTTGTTGCTGGTATTGTGTCAATAGCTGCTGGCTGAATAAAGTGTAAATCATGATAATTCTGGAGCTTAAGACGACTTTGATACATTCGTTCCCAAAACCGATGATTAAGAGCACGAACTGCTTGTTCTGGTGTACCAACATGACTCTCACGAAACTCTAAGACTTGCAACCATGAAATTGTGAAAGTTTGTGACACTTTTTCCCAGATTTCTTTGATGATTTGACATTCAACAAAGGCCACGATTGCATCTCTGCTTACATAAGATACTTTATCAGGATCTATTGGACCTTCTAGAGTCAACACTCCGAGCCCTGTATGTTTATAACCCATTAATTCAAACATCAACTCAGCTCCAATTAAATTAGCTTCAATTTCATGTTTGTAATATCCACTATATGTTCGTAATGTACGATATTCTTTTCTCCATGGTTGAGCTAACAGATTCGCTGCATATAAGGATATTGCAGTCCATGCTGAACAAGCTCGATATCCACTGAATTCGTTGACTGTTGCTGCTGATCGGTGGAGAATATGAGCAGTTTCAGGAAATATATATTTATTTTCATGAGGCACTAAATGAAGATACTCTTTTATAATTCCTTAAAAAAACGAATTGATCGATGAATAATTATGAGAGTTTATAAGTTATGATAGAAAATTGTAAATTTAATTTACCTTCGAGTTTGTGACGTTGCTCTAATTTTGAAGGACTTTCATCAATTTGCAAATAAGCAAGATGACTTTTTTCAAGATTAATACTCAGCTCTTCAAGCTGATCCATCATTATACCTCTTGACATTCCATTTAACAACATTTGTTCCAATTTGTGTACAGAATATTTTTATAAAATAACATAAAAACTTTGATTTAAAAATATTTAATTATTTACTACAAAATTTAAATTGTAATTTCTAGTCTCAATCTATAAATAAAATCTAAATTTAGAGGCTAGGACTCGTTCAATATAATTTTAAAAAATTAATAAACCACATTTAACATCTATCATGACAATTATTAATATCATTCTTAGAATAATTTTTGCTTAATAATTCACTAAAGAGCCACATGTTTCACTTTATTTTTTAATAATAATAAACTAAAGTAAAATATAAACAGATGACATAGATAAATTCAGAGATTCCTTAAGATATTAGTGGCATCTAGTGAAATTCTTGTGCTTCATTATAAATTTTTTATATAAAATAAATCATTCCATTATTGAGTCATGATCCTTGGATTATTGATTAAAATTGCAATATTAATAAATTATATCTATCGAAATAAGGATTTGCAAAGTTATTTTATGCAAAAAATTAACATTAATCATTTAAACATCATTTCAAACAATTGTTCTTTAAAATCCATTTACAACGCCACTTATACCATGTACCATTAGTCGATAATTTTTAAAATCAAAAAACACTTGTAATAAATTAAATTGTAATAAATAATTTTATTGTTACAATTAAAAAGTAAATTAATTTACATAGTTTTTTAATTTACATTGAAATTATTTACAAACAAAACATTTTATTATTTAACTAATGTACAATCAAATATTCTTGTCATGCATTCATTGCACACAAATGATTTTCAGCGTTATGATAATTATTTATACATTATTAGTCTATGTGATAATTCATTTATAATTCAATAAAAAAATTAATCAATAATAAAAGCACGAAAAAATAAAATTGATATAAATGAACCAAAAAATTATGTGATTTCTAGACGAAACAATGAAGTAGATAGATAAATGTGGAATGTTATACTGAAAATTTCACCACACAATAATTATGAATGAAATTAAAATTTTAAGCCACGCAGTAAAAAAACCTTATTATCGAAAAAACTCTTAAATTTATCTTATTAAAGATCGTTTAGTTCAAGTCGTGCCCTTTTACCACGTCGGACATTAGCTTCATCTGCTGAATCACTTGCAGATAATAATTCTCTTTTTCTTTCGACATCCTGAAAATTGTTCAAATGTAGAAAATATCAGTAATGTAAATTATTTGATGGCCTAAATCATTTCAGAATTTTATACATTCAATATGCTGTTCTATAAGTTTAATTTACAGCTATATAGAAAATTGAGAAAATTCAGTTTAATTGTCTAATAGTAGTTAAGAGTTGTTTACTAACATTTGTTACCTTCTTATCCCACTTTTGATGAAGATATCTTAAAAGAATGGTGGTTGTTTCCGAGACAATAACTGTAAGCAATTCTTATTTAATTTAATGAATGATGGTGTATTTCCAGACATATTCAGATTGTCATTACTACCTTGTTCAGAAGGATAGTCTTTGGTTGGTAAATAAACCGATGGCCTTTTTACACAAGTTCTATTACCATTATCTGTGTGAAAATTGGCAAAATTGTTTTCATTGTGTGATGGTAAACCTTTCAAAAACTCTGCAACAGACTTTAACGAAAAAATTGAAGAGTATGTAAGATAAATGCTCCAAAGAATTGATTGCAAAACAAGTCAAATAGTAATACTATAACCTCCATAGAAAATGTAATACATCTAATCTATAACTTATACATTAATTGTTTTTTTTTTCACTTACCATAATTATAAAAGCCTAAATATCAGTATCCAATATGTAATTGATAAATATCTTGTATCAGCAATGTTTAATTGCCAACTGATTTTAATAGCAAAAGTGACAAATGAACGAATGAATACAAAGATTATAAAGTAATGTATCTCCTTTATAAATACATGAATATTGTCCTGTAGATAGTACTATACAGTCAATCTTTAATTGGACCGACTTTTTACGATAGAATAGTACATATATGTAAGATTCGAGATATAAAAGAGAGAGATAGAAATAGTAGTTAGTTCTCATAACTGATTTAAGGAGGCGTTACTAGTATGTGTGTCAACGTTGAAAAAAACATTCGTTTATTCAATTCTTTTTTATTCTTTTTACATTAGGTATTTATCCAATTTTTAATTCTTTGATTTAAAATTATGATTAGAATTATTTTTTTTATAAATACTCATTTTTTTAAAATTTCTTCCATTGTCTTTCATAACAAATTTTAATTTAAAAGATATAATGAAAAATTTTTGTTCAACTCCAAGTATCCGAATCATCAGCATCAAATAATTATAAATATAAAACTAGCTACTTTTAATAATCTTATTAATTATTAAATTGCTACAATTAAATTTTATATTAATAATATAATGATATTTTTCACACATTGCAACATAACAGCCACCAGAATTTGAAAGTAATGTATGACGACACGAGTTCTCAATAACAATACAAATGGTATATTTTAAATAAAAGAAAACTCTTCTTTGTAGTAATCATATCAATTAAAATAAACATAAGAATCATTAAAATCACCTAAGCAATCTAAAAATTTATATGAATAATTTAGTTAATGAATTAAATATGTACAGGATATATTTTATGAAAAGAGCGAAAGACAAAGTTTTTAAAATTTCTTAAAATATTCAATATTAAAATAAAAAAATATCTAAAAGCTCTTATTATATCATCTACTCTTACTGGATGAAATATAATTTTTTGAAATAATTGTAGGAGTACGGACTAATTTTTTCATTAAATCTGGTCTAACGTTTTTATTTAATTTATTGATAACCAGTATAATCATGCCAAGAATTTCTTCCTGACTGTCTATTATATCCTGATCCAGCAATATGTACAACTTCAGGGGTTTTAAAATACTGAATAGATCCACTTCGTTCATCATTATTTGCAATTCTTGGTGATGGAAAAAAATGAGTGCTTGGCACAAAACTTTTTTGCTGCTGATGATGTTGCTGAGATGGATCTGATTGAGTATTATATGGCCTAGATATTCGGTAGTTATTTTCTGAAGGTTCTAGAACTGGTTCCCGATTAAGATGCCGATTGTGTTGATTATATGGTAACACGAAGCCGCTTGGTAAATTTGTATCTTGATTGAAAGCTGGTGTCAGAGCTTCATTTAAAGTCACATCGTATTCACTTTCAGGAATATCTTGAAGTCTATGAGGAACTTCATTAATTTTCTGTTTAGTTACGGGATTACTTGGGCCAGTAATTTCTTGGCGATTTGGTTTAGTCGTATAAGTTGCCTGGTAATTAGTATAACTGCTATTATCTACAGTAGAATATCGACTGCTTCCTCTATTAGGTAACACTTGAGAAGGTCTTCGACGTAATTCTTCACCATTCCAAGGTATTGATGGTTTGATTTCACTTTTCTCCTCATGTGTCTTCCACTTATCTAATCCTGATCCTGAATTTGCACGTAGATTGGTATCTAATTCTGCATTGGTATTAGACGATTCAGCAGGTCGGCGAAGTTGCTCATCAAAGTCTACTTTTTTATAATGTTTATCATTTTCAATCGCTTTGTATGCATCATATACTTTAGGTTCTTGAGATTTAGGAGTATAACTTTCAACCGCTTTAACAGAAGCACGAGAATATTCTTTATTTGAATTAGTTAGTTTTACTTCAGGCTTGACAGAAGCATTATGTTTTTTATTGTATTCTGGAGCTTTAATTCCAACAGTAGATAATCCACGAGGATTAGGATTACCTCCACGGGATGGAAGGAATGGTCTTTTGATAATTCTCACAGCTGTTTTTGGTGGAGCGGATGAAGATGGTGATGAAGGTGACGATGAATACTCAGGTTCATCATAGTACTCATCAGCTGAAGAATATTCTTCATCAGTTCCATGAGTTTCTTGCTCTTTTTTATTGTTTCTGACTTGTTTATCGTCATTAACTCTATCATAATCATCATCCTCATCATTATTATCATCTTGATTACTGTTATTTTGAACCATTTTACTTGTTGTTGTTTCTGAATCTTTATTTAAAGGATTTGTTGCTCTATTCGATGCATCTTCAGATTCTTCTGGAATGTCTCGTAAGGTTGGTAGTTGGACAAGTGGACGATCATTTTCTTTTTCTCGGTTTGATGGACGCCTAAGTGCTGGTCGTTGTTCTCTCTCACGCTCTGGGATAATTCTCTCTGATACTGAGTCTTTTTCGTGGTCTAATAGAGCACGATCTCGATTACGTTCATAGTAACGATCACGATCTCGTGGACGCTCTGGGTATTTTCTTGGTCTCATTTCCTCCTCATCTTCTCGAAAGCGAGGTCTTTAAAGTAAGATAATAAAATAAACACATAATCTCTTGGAAATATTTCCAAACAAATATCAAAACACTTTACCTATAGGGTCGATCTCTTTCTCTTATTTCTCGAGGATGATCGTACGCTAATCTTTCACGTTCTCGAAATGGTCGTCGTCTTAAAGGTCTCCTAGGTCGAATGTCTTCAAGCTGATCATCGTAATAGTCTTGTTCTCGAGAGAGCATTGTCTCTGTAGGGCGTCTATGAGATTCTTCTGCTGAGAAAAATTGTTTCTCATGATAATTATTCGGTAATTTTCACTAATGAATAATATTATGTAATAAGAATCAATAGTTACCAGCTATTGTTTGGGGAGTAGTGGCTTTATAAGCATACTTTTCTTGTTCTGAAAGAGGTACAGGTCTCCGGATTTTTGGAGGAGTTCTTGGTCTTGCATATACTGAAGAAATTGGAGCTGATGGTTTCACCAGTCCTTCATTACTGGGTGCTACAGATTCTTGATCATCATAATCATCTCTAACATATCTATTAAATTAATATTAAGTGTTAGTAAAATTTAATTAAATTTATATTTTAAACCTACAATACATATCTTAAAATATATGGTGCATTCATTGTTATCATTTCTAATTTAATGAAAAGTTACTCGTAATAAGTTAATTGTGTGTGGTGATAAATAAATAATGTGTAAATAAAGAGTACTAGTTTTGACTTCTAAGTTGCATTTTTATTTTATTTTGATCATAAATGATCGCATATACATTTTTTAATCAAATTTTTAAAAAATCATGCATTGTAGGATTAATAATAACAAATTTTTTGATTTTTATCACTCAATATTCTTGATAAAATTTAGGAAAAGTTTTATTTTCAATTACCCTCTATCATAGCGTTGATCTTGGTAATTTCTGCCATCATTTTCGCGTTCATTATCTCCCTGCTCCTGTCGTGAAGGATCTCTTCTGTTATTTCTACTAGGAAATCGATCTCGAGGTCTTATCACAGCATCTTGATCATCTTTAACTGCTGATCTTTCACTTGTATACTCTCTAGGCCTGGTTAGATCTTTGTCTCTGTAATCCCTGTCATGATCTCTAAAATGTTCGCGATAATGATCTCGATCTCGTTCACGATTATTTCGTCTAGTGTATTGTTGATCATCATAATCATACTCTTCCCGTCTGTCATAGCCAGATCCTCGACTTCTTGGACGCTCATAATCATCATCATAGTAATCTTCGTAATAATCGTACGCCGGCCGCCTTCTAAAAGGTCTCCTTCGCCTTGGAATTGATCGAGGACCTTGAGGAAACGGCTGAGGTGGTGCTTGACTTGTAGTAGTTCTAGCAGTAGTAGTTGTTGTTGTAGGAGGAGCTATAGTAGTTGTGGTAGTAGCTTGATAAAGTGCATCATTTCTATGCCAATATTTTTTGGAGTTAACACAGTCCACTTCTGATACAAAGTGACAAATGAAGGTTTTCTGATCGAATGCCGTAAAGTTGGCGCAGAGGAAATCATAACGAGTGCCAAAAAGACAATGATGATAGACCTAAAATAAAGAAAATGACAATGAATTAGAGAAGAAAGTAGTAACGTAGCACCTAGAAGTAAATTGGTGCTTTGATTCATTATATAGAACTATGTCATATCAAAAATTCCACTAAATTTATTATAGTTTTATAATGTATAATAACTAAGTTAAAATTATTAATATTTGATGTTGAAACTCTTATAGTTCTTTCACCTATCAATATTTTCATTCTAACACTGAAGTAACAAATTTCGTTCAAGTCCTAAAAACAGTTTGGGAGATTACAGTACCACTTTCTCTTTCAAAGAATAAAATTTTTTATCTAAATTTTAGACTACTAATTAATGATTAAAACACATAAGAATAAATTAGTTTGTACAAATAAATAAATAAGGTTGGTTCAGTTAAGTTAAAAAAATAAATTTAATCCTAAATTTTTTTTTCTTTTGCAGGAATACAGATGATGTCAAATATACATTTCTCAACAGTGGCTTTCACACTGCGTTAAAGTGAATGTTTGAGTGTGGTAATTCAGTGATTGTATTGAAAAGTATATGGAGTACATTCATTGTAGATCATGCGGTCACAGTCTCATACATGTATCTCCCACGAAGAAGACTAAACAAATCCCAGAAGTGCGTGCTATGTGGGATATGAAACGTCATACATGGAGATATGTTCTTGTAAATCACATGTAAGTTATCTAGAGTACACAGAGAAACATTCAGAGCGCATCGAGGACCCAATATGTCCTGGATTTCTAAAGTATATCTTTAAATGAAATTGAGAAAGTTTGTTTTCGACAGATTTGACACTATATAAGTTTTTAATGGTTAATAATCGAGTCAATCAAACAATAATTATAAAGAAAATTTCGTCGAGAATCTTTTCTAACTTTTTCTAGTTAAATAATGACATTACTGTACCTTATATGGTGTAATATGCTGTCGACAACTTTTCTAATGATTTGATTAGCTTCTACAATATTTTCATACACTTTATATTATAGAAGTAATACGATCCAACACCTGTTGGTATTAATTAACATTATTACTTCACATTTGATGTCAAGGAGATTTTATTACTTGAAAAAATATGAGCCATAAAAATGTGCTCAATATCAAATTCACTAGAATCGATGATATTAATGACCAATTTGGAATCGAAAATACGTAAGAACAGTTAAATAACGAAGAAAATCGTTCCATATGTGTGCTATAGACATACAAATAATATAAAATTAAGAAAAAAAGCAGATTTATTTAATATTAGTTGACAGACGTTTCCTTTCTTAAAATTCCATCAGTGCTATCAGGAAACAATTGTATCACCTGATATTTGCATGACAATAGGTTTCAAACGCTCCGTTGGTTTGACTTGAGATCGATAATAATAAATTGCGACATGACGGTTCCTCGACGATAATTGCTTTCACGATCTCAAAGCAAAGGTGAGTGGCCGATGCATAAATAGTTTACACAAATAGCTACAAATAGTAACAAGACAGCTAACAGATCTTCACCATACTCGACAATGACTTTTACCTAATTCTTCATGTCTGTGTTTTCTAAAGTATCCACGCGTGACTCAAAGTGCTTACCTACATGACAATTACCTGGCATTTATGAGGAACACTCGCATAAAATCCGTCATGTAGTCCATCGCATTTGAAGTCTATCTCTTCTGGTATGCTATTATAAAATGGATAATCACTTAGATTATAGCCGTTTAATTCTCGTGGCAAATTAGGATCCCAAATGTAATCTATTTGAGGTATTCCTGTTAGTGTATGGCCTGTTGTTGCATTCAAATCTCCAGCTACTGTCGTTGCCTAGAATATTTAAATCAGTTTTATTAATTCTTTCTTCCATTTTAAATTGATATTAATATGAAAGTTAAAGTTAGATTTATTTTGAACAAAGGAATTGATATAATGTAACTTATAATTACTTCAACTTTACTGCTATCATCATTTTCACTCTCCGTTTCATTTTCCGCTTGAGAACTAGACTTATCAGTAGTAGTACTAGGAGTAGTCCAAGTAGTTGCAATTTTAAATTTTGGTCGAGTATTTTTTAAAGCTGCTGATACAGCTGAAGCTAAGAACAAACCTAAAAAATAAATTTTCAACTGTTAAATTTATAGTATATAAATAAATGATGATGATAGTTTAGTTTACTTTTATGAGCATGGTCTATAAGATTCTAGAATGATGTACTGCATCTGCTTAGTAAGTATTCTATATAATCATTGCGAAAACCGCGAAGAAGCGCCTGGCATTGCAAAAGGCTTCTATAAGCACTAGAAGCTAGTGCGAACACGTGATGCAATTATTTGTGGGAGACGAAGAAAGAAGAAGGGGTGCAAGAGGTGGAGATTGAGTAATTTCTAAAAATCGGATCAAGGCTTTGATGTGTCAACAAACTTAAATTTTCCAATATTTAATCATTTTTTTCTTGGTTTTTTATATTTTATCTTGAATGAAAAGGTATTTTAATTGACGGAAGAAAATTTTTCATGAGAAATATAATCAGAAATACAAAAAAAAGTAAAATGGTATAAAAGTAGCACAGAATAAAATATTTTAGATCCTAGTAAGAGATACTTATTTAATATAGATATATGTTATACATTTTTCTTTCTCTTTGTTTCTCGTGAGAATTAAAACTTGTGCCTACGAAGTAAATTTTATGGGTGTGTCATTTGCAATTTAAAAATGTTACATGAACATTGAATAGAATAGATACTGCACTTGTTCTTTTTTTTTTCTTGACATTCAACAGAAAGGAAAACTGATTTTCTGATACACTACTTCCATAGTTCAATATGTTACTCGTGAGTATAATGTATTATTTGAAATCTTAATAAGAGATTGTTGCTGCGAGAGTTGAGATTAATTTTAAAAAAATTTTCAGGGTTATTGAATAGTGTAATAAATGACATGATGAAAATAGATAAAGATAATTACCATAGAGTGCGAGGAAAAGCCACGTCCTGTTGCGCATGATGCGATTTCTGCAAAAAAATTCATTAATTCTAAAAATAGTGAGCAATTGATATTTTTTAAGATATACTGACAGATTGATGAATTGATAAATAATTCGTTTATTTAAATATGATGAAATAAATTCATTATTTGTAATTAAATGATTTGGTTGGTTTACTCAAAAGTTGTTGGTATTTCATCAAAATAAAAATAAAGATTTACTATTAACTATTGTTCATAAAAATTTAAACCATGTTACAAATGACCCAGATCATTTAAAGTCAATGCTATTATATTAAATTAATATTATTAAGAGTTTATTGCTATAATATTAATACATGTGTTTGTTAAAATTGCTTTCTCAACCGTTGATATACATAGAAACCTGAACTTAGCACGTTAATGAATTTAATGATATTTCCAAAGTCGTGAAATAGTGAAATAAATACCATAACGTTAAAATAGCCAAAGGTATGATTAAACAAGAGACCTAAATACGATGACTAAGTACTCTAATTGGTCTTGGGCAGCCTAGGCCATGAGAATCTTCATGTATCGTCAAAGCTTGCCTACTATAGCATAGCCTACTGGGCATATGCAAGTAGATATAGGAACTTTCTCTGTGCTGTCACCACTGGCAACCATATAATACAAGGATAATGTGGGTGTTATATAAAACCTGTATCACGTAATAATATGCCAGGTATACTTTTGAAGCTACTTAACTATTGGGTCCTTTACAGGGATTCTTCATCAGTATCTCATTGACCTCACGGACAGAATTTTTAACTCAGGCAACTCGGCGGTATTCATATAGGTGAGCTACATGTTCATTCCTAACATCTTGTCGTGTTTCTACTAGTTAATGTGATGCTCCGTGCCTTCTACCATGTGATGGCAGTCAATGTGACTGTTCTACTCGATGGGAAAAAACCTAAAGACGAGTTTGAGTGGCCTTGTGCTTAGCTAAATTTGGATGAAGCTATTACGGAGATTTCTGGTTCAGGTATTCTATACTTCCGCGTTACGACAGTTGTACAACTTTTTTAAATCCAACACCTCGCAAACGGTGAAAGTAACCTTGCAACCGAGTTTCAATAGTTACTTTGCAATGGATTTGATCATTAAATCCGAAAGAATAAATAATCATGCCAGATATTTATAAAACTAGAATATAAAAATGTTGGAGTAGTGACTTGCTAACTGTTTTCTTCATCGTTCCTCCATCAATTCTACAATAAACATGATAAATAACTGACAAGTGACCATTAAAATTAACTGTAAAAGGGTAAGTCTTTTTATAGCTAATCAAATAACGAAACAACTTATGAATAATTTAATTTCAAAGCGGAAGCTATAGCCTGAATTGCTTTAAGACTTGCCAAAGCTGTTGACCAGTTACCTCAGCATTGATAGTATATTTTACATCATCCCTAAGTCGTTACAACGATCATGTGTTATTACATTGAATTATCCTTCAACGGTTTAATATACAAAGTAATAATAATAAATAAATAAATTGCCAATCCTGGATTATTTTATTTTCAATATTTATGGTATTTTGTTAAGACATCAGCAGGATTTCTACAACTGTTCCCTATCTTTTTTAAAACATTTGCAATTTATGCTAAGCGTGCTCAGTGTACCAAGCAACACTTCCTTCTTTTCTTTAATTCTATTGAAGCACAACTTTAAATAATAATCATAACACATCTTCCTTGTTAGAATTACCATTATAAAAAGTAATTCAAAACAAAAAATAATAACATCCGTTATATCGTATTGTTTGTATATATATGTATTTATCTTTAATAAGCGTTGAAATATGGTTGCATTTTCATGATTGCAAAATAATCATTTAATAAAATAACGAACGATTAGATAAGAGGGTGAATAAATTGTGTGAACAAATTATAATAGATAGGATTTACTTAAGTATCTAAATAGGGGCATAAAAAAATGTTGTTGACATTGAAAGTGAATCAATTAGATGATACCAACGTATATGAATATAAAATATCCATATCCTGATTGAAACAAGCTCTTTGATGATTGGGAGTTGTTGATTATTGAGCATAGAAGACATTAAGAATGATACCTGATGGGTTTGATAAATACTGGAAACAACATGTGAAGATTTTAATATATTAGATGGTCGTCTTACTTATCATTATCAGTTTCCAGATTGTATACGACTCTAGTATTCAGTATTTCTCAATATTTAATTTCTCCTCGTCAATCTCACACGTCTGTTTTATACGTGACTCTTATTCTCTGTCGACTTTCTCAATGAAATTCGTTGTCACTTTGATTTCGTTGGTCGATTATTTCATCTAATTAATCAACTTTATTTCAACTGAATTATACACAGTTTTCATGTTTCATGTTTTTATCAACAAAAAATTAATAAGCAATGAATAGAATAGAAAAAAACCAAACCTCTCACCACAAGTTTCTCTCTTTTCCTCGGTTTATTGAGCCGAAACTTGTTCAGTCTCTCTACGAAACTTTAGATTTACTTTGGAGCTCACATGAATCCTATTCTCCTGGTAATTCAACATAAATCCACTAAATTTGACACTCACGGATCCAAAAGATTTGCAAATGAGCGTTTAGATCAGACTAAGACACTTGATTATTCATGTAGGCAACGTGACAATAAAGAAAGTAAGAAGATAAGTGAGATTTAATAAATGATATCAACTTTTATTAGTGAGACTTGGATAATCGCGGTGTCCGGGCCGGTTGAATACTGGCGCAATGCAAGTGGAAAACACCAGGAGTTGAGGTGGGCTCCGACGGCTGCTTGAGCTTTCTACACTGAGAATAAATTCTTAAGTGGGGATAAGACATACATTGGCGTATATCATGGGATTGTTGGATACCACCTTTCTTTTCATCCAACAGATCCATACAGATTTTAACATTAACAAAGGCGTAGACATTTTCATCAGGTGGTGGTAGTAAACTTTAACACGATACAACATTTTGATAGCATTCTATTCATCATGTAGGCGTTAAGCTATTAAGTCTTGTTCAAACTATTATTTTTATGACTTGAAAAATCATAGAAAATCAATCATTAACTTTGATTTTCTATGATTTTTCAAGTCACAAAAAAAAAAACAAAGTTATCATTAACTTAACCATTTTTTCATCTATTATTTACTTCATCCTGCGTAAGCGATTAGCTGACATTTGAACGCATTAATGTTATTCAGAAAAAAATTTTTCAAGCAATCATTATGTTATTATTTATTTTTACTCGAAAAAAAAATTATTTATCAATTGATGTTTTATTCATTTATAATTTATGAATACTTAAGATAATGTAATAGAGAAAAACCTTTTATTGAATTGAAAAGTAATTAATAATTGTTTCTTCAGATGAAATAGTTAATTGGAGAAGGATAACTTTTCAATATAAATCATTTTTCATCAATTAGTGTAGCTTTTCTGTATATTGTAATTTATTATCGATCAAGTGAAAGTAATTCAGGTAAATCAATATGATTGATGACACCAGCTAATATGCAACAATGTATGTAATCATGGATCGACAAGTTCCGCAATTCAAAACAATTCAATTGTTATTGAAACCTATATTAATACTTAGTTATAAATACACATATACTTAATAACAATGCAAATTCTTTCCTGATATTCTCATATGTTTTTGAAAAAAACCTTATGATCACACTTATAAATGTCGTAGAACAGCCTTTGAATCATAAATGAATTTGACGAAAGAGAAAGGAGTCGGATGATTTTTAATGTCAAGTTATTTTATGCTAAAACATTCGACAGTGACCATTACGACATTCTTTGGATTTCATTAATTGATCAACAAATATTTTCCATCATTAATTCTATTCTATTGGTCAATTGTAAAATTGACTAGGTAAGTAGCAACAACAGGTTTAAATCACGTTATAAACTATTTTCATTAATTTTATTTTTTTCTTACAAAGGACAACGAGTCCTTTTTCTTTTCCCACTACTTTCCAGCTACTTGTGGAGATATTCCTTTTATCCCCAAGGCTGAACTTTATTTTTTTTGCTGTGGAGACTTGTTTCCAAATTCACTCACACTTTGACTCTAAGCTTTATTTAAATTCCTTGATAAACATGGCGATTCGTTGCCAATGGCAGACGCATCTTCTTTCATGACGTGACTTGCAACTCAAAAGAGCATAAAATATTGGGACTTATGGCTTTCCTGCTGCTGCCTTCTTAATATAAATATTAAGGCTTATTGTTCAGCACCAAGATGCTCGTAAGAAGCTTCTTTGATTTATTATTACCATTAATCAACAAGTAAAAATTTATCTTGTTGGTGATTTAAAATAATTTTAGAAAAAGAAGAAAGGCAATAAATAATACGAAGACTGATTGGAGTAAAATTATCTTGAATTCTGATAAGTAAGGATAAGACATTGATGAACTAGCGATTGAACAAACAAATAGTGCATGTAAAATGTGGCTGAGGAAAGTGTATATTATAGGAACGGCATTGGAAGTTCGGAGCCGGGCGAGGCGACCGATCACCAAGTCCAGCCACTCACTTTCTATTGCCCAATCATGCCAAGAAATCGCCAACATTCAGTTCTGACTACCGACCTCGATCGACATTCATATAACAGAGCTATACACTGTACATTATATTGACTAATCATTCTTTCTTTATTTATATTTTTCATTCTCATGTCACGAAAAAATCTTTTCTCATCAATTCCCATGCCCCTATACTATCACGAAAATGCTTTTAATTAACTTCCACTCTTCTAATTGAGTAATTATGTTGTTGGTACAATTTTTTCGATCAAGCAAATGATTACTGATGCTAATTTCGATTTTTCTGCAATCTTAGAAGATTATTGATCGATTAAATTAATAATCATGACGACACAAATGAGATTTATTGATGGTAATTGATGATAATGTGATACTTAATGAGCTTTATTTAATTAAAAATTTATTAAATACAATAGAATATTATATTATAATTAATGGGATTGTTTTAAATTTTGTTTCCTTTGGCATCTCTATACAAATCATCATTATTTCCGTAGAGTCTTGGAGAATCGTTGCAATCAACCTAAAGATTGATAAGATATACAGTAAAGTAATTGATGAGTTATGACATAATATTCATTTCCAAATAATATTGACATTTTAGATAATCTGAAATATACTGAACCTTGAACCACCAATCACAGACTCGAGTTGTTTGACTAAAGACTGTTCCATTCGGACAGAGAAAACTGAACATCCTACCACCTGGAAGACACCAGTGCCACACTTGACATCTCGCTTCTGGATCTGCGTAATATCCGGGTAATTTACCTCCACAATTGAAAGTTAATCCGAAAGGTACTGAATTATAGATTGGATAATCGACTCCTGGTCTGTAGCCATCTACCTGCTGGATATTTTTATTTTTATAAGTTTTTGTCTGTTTCATAACCGATTATTTCATTATTTACTACCTTTTACATTAGAAAAAACATCAAAAACATATGTTATGTTTTTAAGATTAAGATTTTTATTTATTCTTAGAAAAAATATTTCAGATGAAGATACATTTGATTTATTTATCTATTATTTATTATATGATGATGAAAAAATTGATTAGATTTTGAAATTGTGATATTCATAATTAATTTTATCAAATTTTTTAATAATATTCAGATCGTTATCTTAATTACAACAGTATTCAATTTCTATCACAATTTTTTACAACAAAAAAAATTTTTTTTTTTTCTTTCGAATTAAACAAGTTAATTAATGAAGAAATGTTTTTAATTATGAATCCAAAATAGTTTACTCTTCTTGAATTGTTTTTTAATAGTTTTTTTTTTTTTTTATCTTGATATAATAACTTCATTGAAGTTTTTTATTTTACAAAAAAAAGTCCTTTCACTTCCAAAAACATTATTTTAAATTTCGCGAATCAAAAAAAAAATTATATAATTATTGACACAAATTAGCCAAGAGCATTGTTCTTTACAATTTAATTATCTCACAAGTTATTACATGCTTATACAGCTAATCCAAAAGCTCACTATTTATCTCACTTCGATTGGAGCAACATATTATTGTCTTATATATCTCTGGCCAACAGTTTCCGGTGAAAATGAATGGGATTGCGCATCCTTCATAGTTGACTGCATGTTCCTCTGGTTTTATTCTTTTTATTTTTTATTTTTTTTTTTTTATGATCGATTGTCCCCACCAAACACACATGTGGTGTGAAAAAAAGTGTACTTTGCGGAAAGCGAAACTCTCTTTTCTCATTACGAATGAGAACATATTCTCATGTGTTGGCGTAATAATTAATGAATTAGGTGATGCGAGAGACGAGTTGATATGAGCAAGATACCGGAAACAAGCGTGTGACTATTGCGTTATAAACCACTGAGGACAGTAATTTTTTGCACGCAAAATCATTTATTATTCATTATTCATAATTTATTGTGTTCCATTTTTTTTTTTCAATTTCATTCGCTTTTTATTTATTTATTATTTTAACAATACTTTTTTTTCTTTAACAAACAAAATAATTTATTTTATGAACGAACTCACCGCTAAAGTTGATTGATAAAGAAGGGCACCAGTGAAGAGAATCAAACTACAAATCAATTTGAAGATCATCTAAAAATAACAATTAATTCACAACAATTTTTTTACTTTGAATATTAAACTTTAATTACAAAAACCAACCTTCTAATTTGTTAACAAAATGACAATCATAAATAATACTATATTGAACTATTACGAATTATAACAAAAAAAGAAACACTAATAAATTTTTGAAGTACAAACAATTGGCAAAGAAAGGAAAAAATAAATATAGTTGGAGTGAGCGAGGTGGGTTTAAGAATTGTCTTGAAGATGCTCCTGATGATGGGGTATATATATGGGCTGAAGAATCGCACAAGAGGGGCATCTGAGAGCCCCTCTTTCACGAGAATCTCACAGAAAACAATCACCCCTCCACCCACAACTCCTAAATATCCTTGTACAGCAAGGAAATGGATCTCCTTCTCTTGGCGTGATTCTCGCCATATACATAAGATGCACATCGAGTGAGGAAGAAGAAGATGGCCGTTGCACCAATGGAACCCTTGTGAAACCGGTGCTCTTACACCCGTGAAAACATTTGTAATGTCTAGATTAATCTATGGTCACCATTATCTTATCTTCTCGGTTTAAACAATTAAATTTACTGTCATAAAATCACTTTTCTTTGTATCGTCAATATTTATATCCAGGAAGAGTCGAGATCATAAACTGCCAAAGAAGTATAAATAAAATTTTTCGTGAAACTATCATGAATATTTATTTATTACTTATCTATCTCTATTACAGAGGAACGGGAAATTCTCTTGAGATGATGAATCTTGTCCGAAATTACAGGCCGTGATATCTTACTTGATCCAAGGTTAGCTTAAAGCAATAATTGACAATTACCAAGTAACTATTCATTCGTATTGTTTATGTGAACATAATCAACGAGCCGTTACATTCATTTTACGCTTAATTTGTAATTATTTGTTTAAAAAATTGTTCAGCAATAATAGCTTTATTACTCAGTACAGAATTTTTAATTCAAGTCTTTGTTCAAAAGATAATTTTTTTCTTTCTTCGAAATCAATTTAAACCAATTGACTCAAACAATACTTTATTTATTTTTCTAATAAATTTTAATTTTATAACATAAATAATTTATCATTTTTTTTTCTTGAATAAGAAGAGTTGTTTAATAATTAGTGCAGAGAATAAATTTTCTTTGAAATTTTAAACAGATGTAATACATCTCGTACTAGATTACGTCTGACATATTATTCAATAGTTTATAAATTATTTAATAGGCTGATTTCCGAGTTCACAGAGTAAAGTTTCGTATAGATGAGGTGTCACACATGAAAACTGAAAATCTTCTCACGTCTGTAAGACTTCTGAATTCTTGCTATTAAATAATTAATTGTGAATTGCACTGAAGCTACAGTGAGCTACAATATTCTGTACTCTTACGAAACGCATACTCTAGTTACAACTAATGCAACGCATTGAAAGAAAAAGTGCAAAGACTACACTTCTTCTTTTCTACACATCTTTGTTTCAATTCCCGATTATACAATTACAAGATAATTATATCTTTTTTATGTCAATATATTTTTTTCCCTAAATATGAACAGTAAAAATATGACTTGTTTGACAATTATTGTAAAATGGAAGAAAAAAATTTATATCTAAAAAAAAAATAATGAGGAGTTTTATTGATGGTGACAACCAACAGCAAACACTTGATCAATGACACGGTGACAGTCAGAGCTGGAACAACAGCATGAACGTCAAAGTGTCTCATTCATTTCACAGGTAGTGTACGTGCTGTATCATTTGTGTGACATTAGTGGGTTAGTCTGAATCATCCTCTAGAATCTTGATCGAGATTTTAACACAGTTGTAAGATGAATAATTATTCAAAGTAGGTATTGTTAAATAAATTATTTTATTTTAATTAATTCTTTTTTTTTTACTGTTTTTTGTTAATTTTGGTTACAAAAGTAATCTCATTAATTCACACAATGGAATGTAGAATGACGATAAGATAGCGAAATATTGAGTAATAATATTTTTATAATGAAAATTTACAGTTGTAAAGGAAAATTATCTTCAGCACGATATATAAACAAAGAATATATTATTTTCATCGATGTAAATATAAAAAAAAATGGGGTAAAAAATTATTCAAAAATTTAATTCTATTTAATAATAAATAGTTATTATAATAATTTTTTCACAATTAATTAATTTTTTTTCATAATTTTAATACATTTTGAAAAAAATCAAAGAATTAATAAATAATATTTTATGAAATAATTTGTAAAAATTAATCAAATAGTTTTTGTTTGAATATTCAATTCTCAATGTGTAAATGAGTGAATAGAAGAAAGAAATGTCTTCCAATGTTATAAATAAATAGAGAATTGTAAATAAAAATTTTCGGCAACGCACGAGCGAGCGTCCTGTGTGGACGTTATTTTAGATGAGTCGCGGCCGAGTGCACTTCCGGTGACCGTTTGCCATCGCGTCACTTCCTGCATCCCGTAATTGTCTCGTGCTTACGGTCGAAATGAAAAGGGAATCACATACATACACACTTTCGCATCGGAAATAGTCACGGATATAAATTAGCAGACTTGACAATAGTAAAGCTATAACTAGTTTTTTTTTACTCTTTCTCTTTAGCTTAACATAACTTTTGTCTTTCATTCTCTCTTCTCATCATCACAATTTGCAAAAAAAAAAAAATTCAAAAACATTCTAGGAAGAAAAACGAACGTTCGTAATGATATGGTTAAAATTACGCAATTTTAATAGCCGGTTAGCTGTGCAAAAATGTTGAATATGAATTTGCTAAGATAGAATCAGGATCATGAGTCTAACGATAATATAAAAGGTAGTTATTTACCATGAGAATCAAAATAGCCTCGAATATAGTAGGCGTGAAAAGATGACCTGTAACGAACAGGGCATACTAATGAGTATCCTAACTGAACAACTGACTATTCAACTCACCTGACTCACTTCCGGCTCGTCGGTGTACGTATTCCAACCCTAACCCTCAGTTATATATGTTTCATATTATTCAACAATCTTGTTCAATGCGTACGTGCTTGAATTTTAATTAGATATCAACCATCGAAGCTTGGATAAATATTTATTTTAACGGTTGATACCCTTTTCCCATACCCCAAAAAAATAATAACAGTATAGGAATGATTCAGAATAAACAAAAAAGGAACAGTTGAACTTACTTGACAAGAAATTTTTAATCATTATTACTTTTCATCTGTTACATAACAGCAGTGAAAAAAATTTTTTTTAGAAAGGACTAAAGATAAATATCATGTTTTTGATAATGACAAGTGGTGTTTAAGATTAGATAATTTCCTAAAAGTCATATAAAATATATTAAAAGACTTTTTAAACTAATATCCGGCTTAGAAATAATCAACCTGCAGCGGAAGGTCAGGTGCAAGGTGCAGCACGTGCTTTCACGAGTTCACCAGCTGTTTTTAGGTATTCAATCCCTTCTACTATTTTTAACGTCCTTCCAGTTGTTGTATAAAACCAAGACATAATAATTGCAGAATGCTGAATAAACATTTCATCAAATTGGATTGAATATAAATGATTGATAAATATAAATAAATTGTAAAGATAAGAGATATATGAGATTATTTTTCTGGCAGTAGTTTCTGATAAGCTGATAACTCTGACGTCAATTTTATTAATAAGAACGTAGCAATTCACTGATAGTATCATATTCTCTCTTAATTTATTTGCAAAATTTAAATTTTATACGTAAAGTTAAATTAATTTTGTTTAGAATGGAAAAAGACGACTTTGGATTTACTCAAAGAGATCCATGGATCTTACAACGAGTAACAACAGCCGGAGAAAAAACGATGGATTATGAAAGGGGATTGAGACAAGCGACTTTTAGTCCCAAATTGAACTACCCTAAAGGTGAAGTCTGTAGATCAGGAATAACAACAGAAGGCGTGGCAAAAGAAGGCTCGACGTCACAGGAAACAGGAAGCAGTCAAGTCAACACGCACCAGAGACCGGAGACCTCAGTCATTCGTGACCCACCGAACATACCGAACGTTGTGGAGTATCACTTGAAGTATCCTAGTTTACAGCAGCAGAAAAGTCTTGTTACCAATGTGAGTGAGTTACAATATCCTTCAAAAATAATCACAAGTTGCTTTGAATACTCCAGACAGTCTTGATAACATCATAGTTACTTTCATTTGAGTCTTCAACTGATGTAAGAGGTCAGATTCTGATGACAGTGACGTTTACTCATTTCTTTTTTTTAATTTAATTTTTAAATATTTAAATTTTTCCAATGGGTAAGCTCTAGGCTGAATTATTTTTATTTTAAAAGGTATCTTAAAATTTGTGAAAGTTGTTAAAAGGTTTTATAATGATTAGGTCACTTATCATACGTGTTTCAAGTCATAAAGATTCTTTTTTTACTCTGGTTGTATTACATTTTTTATTTATGTTTATATTTATTGCTTTCATTATTCAATTATTGTGAAAGTCGACAATAATTATCGATATTTTTAAATTGTAGAGATTGAACGAAAACACCAGGGAGATGAGAACTGAAGAATCAACTCCACTGTCGTCTCGAGATGATAAAAAGAGTCTTATCTCACGTTTATCAAACTTGTCGATTGATAACAACGTATTCGAAGGATCGGATGAGTTGCCACAGGTGTTTCAAGTAAAATACTTGGGCTCACACGATGCAAGAGGTCTCTGGGGAATCAAGCACACGAGAAAGCCAGTTGATAGTATGGTAGCTACAGCTAAATCCTTACCGACTGACACAATGCTACCTCTGATGAAATTGGTTGTCTCTTGTGAAGGTGTGACTTTACTTCCTTTTACTAAACGAAAGTTAGAATTATCTACTGGGAAAAATTATCCGATCGAAATAATTTCTTATGGAGTTCAGGACTTAGTTTACACAAGAGTTTTCTCAATGATTGCCGTTCGTGATACTTCTAATTTTAGGAAAGTCTCACCCTTTGAGTGTCATGCATTTGTTTGTGAATCTAAACATCATGCGAGACAATTAACTTATGCACTTGCAACAGCATTTCAAATTTATTCACAAACAGTTAAAGGACTAGAAAAAATTCAAAAAAATACAAGTGATGTGAAAAAAAAATTTGCTATTGACTTACGAACACCTGAAGAAATAGAATCTGATTTAACTAGAGATTCAGAAGCTTAAGAATTTTTTTTTAATTTTCATAATCAATTAAGGTAACTAATTATAAGGCTCAATTAAGTAAGAATAACTGGGACAAAGTATACTCTCTAAAATCTTCATATAACTCTAATTAAAAGAAAAGTATAAATGAAAAGTTGTTTGAAATTAATACCTCTGTAAAATATTAAGTTTTTTGATTAATTAATTCTTTTATTTTATACAGTTTGCTTTGTCTCAAGTGTTAGTTATAGTGTAAGTTATTTCGTTCATTTGCTCGATGGTAATAATTGCTCTTTGAATACTAAATAGCAGCAAGACTTGAATTTGTCTTTGAATACAAGGCTAGTTATCCAAAGATCAAAAACGAAAAAAATGCTGTAGACTTTCAGCTCGGTTTCACAATCATTTTATATTCAAATATGTTCAATTCTATATTAAGTATTATTTAAATAATATGTAAGATAACTATATTTTTAAGCTGAAAACCAATATCAATACATATCAGCTATTGTACATAGTAGATGAGTAATTCTGTCAATTTAACTTGTGCTATCAAATTATTATATAAAATGTAAATATTTAAAGGCTTGGGACATTTGTGGAAATTATGCTTTGCGTCTGTTTAAGTTACAATTATATTCACATAGTCGTGTTGAAATATTAATTTTATAGATAATTTAGAATGAGACTAATTCTAAACAAGATTTCAGAGCTATCAATAAATTAAAAATTGTTATTCATTGTATATATTTTTAAAATTGTTCTAATTATTCCTGTATTATGAGAAATACAATATTAATATTCCTATTCACATATTTAATGATTTGTTTCTCTTACGCTACTTTTTTTAACTCCTATATAAATTATATTCTCAATCTCTGACGCAACGAAGTAGATCTCAGTGTCGTGGCTGAGTTTTCAGGTCTTGAACTTTCAGTCATGTTATTCGACTTATTTTTATCGTCATTACTTATTCCTCGACGGTCAGATTTCCCTCTTCTTCGTAAATTTCTTGTAAATGGTGTCACTGGTAATTCATTGTCAAAATCCAATGGATAATATGTTGCATTTTCTTCAGGTTTTTCTTTCTCTTCTTCTTCTTTTTCATCTTTTCCAAGTTCTTCATTCAAAACATAATACTGTTCAGACTCTTCACAAGGGATTGAATCATTGATCCTTGTACAAACAAAAGTTTCCTAGATAATCAAAGAAAAATATGAGTAGATGTTACATTGAAATAATTTTATAAATCACTAATAAATGAATAGCAATAATTTTACCTGATTAAAAACTGTTTCGATGGGGCAAATGAAACTCCATCTTATCGATCCTCTTTGTTGCGGCAAGCAGACATGAAATATTTGGCATTCATTATCTACATCCGCGTAATATCCATAAATTCGATTTTCACACGAAAATGTATCAACAATATTCTCTCTTATAGCTGTTGCATTATTTGGTAACAATAACGTTGGCATGTTATCCTAAAAAACAAAGAATATATGGATTAATGGATCTTCTTAATCATAATTTTTTTCAATTGATTACAAACATGCATATCGTGTTTTACAACTAATATTTTAACAAAAATAAGACAAACACTTTAAGTTAAAAGTCAAGTCTATCAATTCTCATTAAATATAATGGATATTTTTTATTAGCTAATTTCTTATCGAAGTAAGACATGTAGGATGAGATGTACTGAACTAGCAGATAAAGATTGAATCAAGTAGGGTAAAAACTGGTAAACTTACTTTGAAAACTGGAATAGGTCTCTTCGACTGGCGCTGAGATAACACTGTATAGTTAATAGATATTACGCTTATGATAACTATGATAAAAACAGTCGATCTCATTTTAAATAATTTTTGGTTTAGATGAAGCAAGTCTTAAGTTTGTTAATAAAATCCTGAGTTAGATGTGATCGTTGGTAAATCTCTAAGAGACTGATACTTAGATCTTGAAGAAGAGGGTGTTATATAGGTAACTCACGCAAGATCTTGAATATTGTATGAATGGTAAACTGAGTACAAAGAGAATTAACAACATCATCACGTCTAGTTTCTGCCAATGACCATCCAGACATCCACATCATCCGCGAAGGTCCCGATGCAAATTATCTACGTCCTGGACGTTGAACGCACCAGCTTTCCAAATTAATAATAATAATAATAAGTCTGCAAGTTATTCTATGAGTGTTCATCAAGAGGGCTGGTTCTTTCGTCAAGGTCATAAGGCTAATTCATAAAAAGAAATCTATGATGATCATCTTGGTTTGACGCATGAAAGATGGATTGTTATACCAGTTTGTGAATCAGTCAGTTTGAAGAAGAATGTGTTGACAAAAAAATCTCTGGTCACGGTGCATATGGAGGTCAGTTGTCTCCTTGAATAACTAAACTTGCTTGCCAAATCAACAAACCCTGGTCATTGACCATGAAAGGTTTATGTCAAGTAATATGCTTTACACGAAGTTGCGATAAGCATCTTTTTCTTTAAATGATGAAAATTTAATTCAGCATTTGTGCTAATTTTCATAATTTGAAAAATATTAGTCTGGAGTGATGGTGATAAAGTATATAAATTTTTCAGTTTTTTTATCAGTTTATTTTTAACAATATAACAAAGTTGAATTTTTTATTAAATAAATAATTAAATTTATGAATGAATAAATAAATAAATAATTAAAAAATACGATTAGTCTTAGTGATATACTCATCTAGAAAATTGTACATTTTCTATAAAAGTGGGCAAGTTAAATAGAAAATAACTTGTTAATGAGAAAATTTTTCTTTTGACAAGAAAAATTCTTTCAGTCAAGACTGTTAATGATAGAAGCTAACTCAAAAAGAAAAGTGCCTTTATTATATTTAAAAAATTATTTTTCTCTAAAAATATTTTTTTAGACAGAAAATAATTTTTTATCATTTGTGAAATTTTATTTTCTACGAACATAGATTTTTATACGTCATTAACTTTGGTATAACGGTAATTTAAAATCATTGACGCTGCATTGAGAATTTAAATTTCGAATTATAGTGGAACAATCCAAAAATGGGCTCGGCACATTCCACGAGAAAGTATACTTAACAAGTTGTGGAACGATGGGCTTATATTTATTCGGCATTTGGCCAGTTAAATAGCCAAAAATAAAACTTTAAAAATTTGAAAGCTTTTTTAGATTCAGTTTGATTATCAGTTTTATTGCCGTTCTTTTGGCATCCAAGCACGATAAGCCAATTGTGTAGAAGTTTCATCATCATCATTTGATCGTCTCTTCCAATAACTATGCTCATCATCAGTATCATAATGATGTTGATGCTGTGCATGCTCGTAATAAATGACTTTAGCTGGTGTGTGAGACCTTTTTATTTCCAACCATAGACGAATAAAGTTAATTATGAGACTGACAACGGCAATAGCGAAAAATTTTAACTGGAAATGCGTCGAGATAAACTGGAGAATTAAACTAATTTTAGCTTTTATAGCCATAAAAAGTGGTATCAACTTAAGTAAAAGTTTCTTTTTCTTTCCAAATTTCTTTTTTCTCGATTCACCTGAAAAAAAAACAAATAAAGAACTGTGAATATGCTAATTTATCAATCGTAATGGCATACATGTAAGAAAGTAAGTTAAAACCGTTAACTATATGCTATACACTAATTTCTATTGTTCTTGTCTTTAATGTTCGACTTGTTTGATGAGTATAGATTGCAAAACTCTAACTTTTAACCGTTTGTGGTGATTTTATTGAAATGTAACTACTCAACAATCCTAATTCTCGCGTTATATTACTTTTCTTTACATGGAAACTGGAACACTATAATTTACGTTTGACATACTGACTAAAAAGAGTTGAAATAATTTTGTTAATAAAAGGAAATAATTATATACAATAAAATTAAGACTTGTGACATTTTAAGTCATTCTCAGAAACATGTGATGACCTATATTTATTTATGAATAAATTATTGATGTTGAAAAAAGAAATGAGTTAATTTGTTAAAACAATGAAGTTTAATTACTTACGTGCATGAGTATCATTTAGAATCTCAGTAGCATTGTGCTCATGATTGAAGACAGCATTAACACCATCGATCATCAAGCTTCCGGCCTTCTCAATAACCTTGCTGAAGGCAACGGGATTTTTTTTACCAGTGATCTCAGATTCAATTTTTTGAAGTGCTTCATCTGTGGTTTTTTTGGCACACTCAAGACTATCATTGTTATAAAAGCAATCAAATAATTCAGACACTTCTTGAGCCTTCACTGATATTGCTGAATATAATAAAAGGCCCGCAGCAATTAGCAAAACTAACCGGGCCATGGTAATAAATTTTATGACTTTTAAATGTCAAACAAACAAAATAAAACAATCAAAAGGGTGTCCTCGACAATGACACTAGACGCCTGATCACGATGGACAAAAGTTTTTTTCTCCCTCACGAACCTTCTTATTTATTCCACGGGTTCCCCGTTGATAGACACCATTGGAAACCAGCAGTTGTGGGCCACGTGCGAACGAAGATAGATATACATTAAAGAAATCCCTCATTGGTTCTTAACCAATCACAAGATAGTCAAGATTCTCCCTCCTTCGATTCATTCCTTCTTATTGGATTTATAATCTAGGACTTATTCCTCAAATTTATTTAAGTCCCGCTTTTCTTGCTATCACGCACTTAATACTAACATATTTTCGCTTTCAAAGTCTCAGATTTGCTTTTTTTCTATCAGCACTTAACTACTTAGCTGCACGCTCGCAACAGATGCTGGATGATTTGATAAAACTTTTGTTAGCTAATTATTATTCTTGAATATACTTTCTCAGGTGAAAATCAATGTGCCAATTCTTCTCATCACTAATTAGCATTGTTTGAGCTATTTTTAACTGATTTATATGACAGTTGATACAGCTCGCGTTCTCAATACAGTATCAATGTTATTTATTCCTAGATAAATTATAACAGTCAACAAGAAACAAAAATGCAGTCAAGTACCTGCATGTAGTTAGACGAATAATTGAAATAAATCAATTAACCAAAAATACTACACTTTTGCCAAATATATATATATTATTTTTTCTATCAAAAAATTGTTACTTAAAAGTTGAAACATGTAGTTTTTATGGTTGTAAATTCTTTTTTATTTCAATTATTCATTAATTATTTAAACTATTTATTAGTCTCCATCACAATCGTCATAAAAAAATTTAAATTATTAATTTATATTTGAATGACAGAAAATTGAATTTATTATTCATTTTTGTTGTCTCTTGACCTATCATTATATTTGAAAAAAATAATGACATTTGAAAATACCTTATTAACCATTTTCTCCAGTGTCATAATCATAATAACCAGCTGAATGATAATATAAAATAAAACTTTTATCTGTATAATTAGTAACGTTTATAATGTTATACTTTTTTTATAAATTGATCAATCATTGATTGTTGCTCGTGAACAATTTCATTTTCAATATCGTTTTAATGAGAGAGAAATTGGTTAGACTGAATGACATGGTTATATTGGAGCCTTCGAACAATCTGGACCAATATGCCGTTATTTCATGATGAAAAGTAGGACATTTGGCTTCTTGGACGTCAGCTGCGGGATTTCTTGTTGTTTATAGGTATGGCCAAGCACTTAAAAAGGTATATAAAGCTGTGTTCCGTCTTTTGAGAAAGTTTTTATAATAAATAGATCACAAGTTTATTCGCTATTAACCGAACCATCCTTCGTCATCATCGAATGAAGAATAATAATGATCATAATGTTGTGGTGGTGGTGGTTTATGAACTACAACCACGTTCGATGAAGATCGTAAATGTTGAACCAAACAATACAACATTATAATAAACGACATTTTTCCCATTATGAGACTCTTAAGTAATGACATTTTTATTGAAGCTAATGCTCCTGGTAATGCTAGTATCTACAATCATAATGAGTTACATAATATGTTAATTTATTTATTCCAACTATTGTTCGAAAGTAATCGTTATTATTTAAATTGCCTCACTTGCATCATCAATGGAACCATCATCAATAAACCCACAATACGCTGTAACACTTTTGGCTTTTTGTTTTCACCACTGTTATTATTACCACTTCCAGTATCTTCCTTGCTTGTTAATGACCTTCCTAAACACTCATACCAATAATCATTTTTTATTTCAAAAAATTATTTAATCAAATCTAAAAAAAAACATACCTGTAAAGAGCTCTTGTATATTGAATTTTATTTTAACTGCATCATCATCAACATCAATAAAAAATCCCGGAAAAATACTTACAAAGTTTTCGACTTTTTTGTCAACTAGTTCTCGACACTCACCATTGAACACAAAAGAACTTAACAGTAGGATTGAAAAGGTAGTCGAGATATTAATCAACGTGATTTTTAAAATCATGATAGAAAGAATTATTTAGATTAATTATTAGACTGAAGAGAAGCTTAGATAGCAACTTTGTACTATGGTTGGTAAAATTGCAGTCGTTGGTTTGGTATTATGATCATCTAAGACAACTTAGTACGGTGCAACCAGTTTTTCATTTTTATTCTCAATTACCCCACCATGATTAAGAACTAGATCTTATAGAAGGAGAATACATACCTCTGCGTAGAGTTGCTGCAAAGATTAGTCTGCCTGATGCGTCGGATTGCAACCGTGGCAAGCGGGATTTCCTGTTCATCGGTCAACCTTGAAAGAAATCTCCATATTCTTTTCAGATATTTAAGTTCATAATAATTTACCGTAATTTTTAATTAATTTAAGCTTCATGTCATATCGAAATAAGAAGTAGCTTTCTTTCGAAAAAACAATCTCTCGTTTTCATAAGTAGTTTATTTTATGAAGTTTTATTATTTTATTATTTAGTTACAAATAAATAAATAACTTATTACATATAAATAAGAGAATAAATTAACAAGTTATAACATATTATTAAATAATTATTTAAAGTAAAAAAAGTATGTTACGAGGTATATGAAATTCTCTAAAAATTAGAGTAATACAAAAAAATCCTTTGGTCCCTTTTAAAGTTGAAGATAATTCATGTTAATCATCTTCAGCAGTCAACAATGAATTTCAACTAGTGTAAAATTTTGTTTGAAATATGGCCCCAATAATGATCACATTGTTGTAGTACTTTTGTTAGTATCAATTAAAAATTTTTAATATATTTAATTCATATGAAGTACGGTGGTTCCGAATGGATTCTTTGTGATCCTCTGTGATAGAAATGATGGTCATGATTCTCCATACTACTTGGACCATCATATCCACTAAACGGATGATGGTGATACCCGTCATTATGGAAATGAACATTAACTGGTTGCACTGGAGGAGTCCAAGGAATTTGATTCTGAGATTTATTTAGCGCAGAATAAACCTTTGCGAATATTGTGCTTAATTTTAATATCAATAAAATGACACCTGCAAAAAGAATTCATTAAAATTAGTTTTTATCAATAAAATAAATTAATTATGTTTTTATTGATGTTTCATTGATCAAGTTGACTGATTTCTGTTTGTAATTTAATTCAAAATGCATGACCAAGTTTTTATAATTAATTAACATAAGAATTTAAGATCTATGTCAGGGGGATATCATTAACATTCGAATATCGTGCAAAGAGACCATTTCTTTTCGAATCGGATCCTTACGTGCACCAGGTCACTGTACGAGGATACCGGAAATTTCTATTGGTCACAGTTATTTTACTGTATATTTTTAACAGCAAATAGTAATTATATCAATATAAATATAAGCTTGAAAACCTTTGCTTATATAAAGGAAATTTGAAAATAAAGAAGAATGTTAGTACGTGCTCAGATAGATGATCCGTTAGAACATTCTTCAAAGTGCAAACCACAAACCCATTACTTTCCACCAACGTACATACCAATAGTCAATCCTTTCAACGAAATCACTGTTAGGACGATGAGCAATGTCATCATTACTCCCATTTTGAATATCATTGGCATCATCATAAACTGTATTCTCTTAATACCAAAAGTTCTTCCTAGAAGAAAAAAATTAATTAATATTAAAATTAATCCAATAAAAAACAACATTTTACTTTCATTTAACTTACTCACCTTCAGTTTGCGAATTAAAATTGAATATATAATCAACTAAATCTGTGATACTACGATCAATTGCAAGATCATTCGAATCAGTTCTATTGTTATTCAAATAAATTGATTCTTCAACATCAGCCACAATTGTTTGACAAATAGTCAGTAAAAAACACCACAAAAAACACCAATAAATGAATTTGTTCTTCATTGTTAAATGTATAAATTGAATTTTTATTTAGTTAAAATTTAATTGATGGTTTCACGAGCATTAGAAAAACTCAAGTGAAGACGTTCTTCGGTAGGCAGACCAATTTGGACTCGAAGTGAAACGTTGAAGAAAACGAAAGAAGAATGAAGTGGACTGTAATAGACTGTGAGCGAACCTCGTACAATTCGTGTGGTCTGAGAAGGTACACAACTACGTCTTTACTTGTTTCTTGTCTCTGTTTGAATGTCCAAGTATTCGCGCCAAGATTCACTTGAACGAACTTGCGATGTGCGCACCTTCTATCTAGATATTGAGGAAGTGAAACGAGAATGTAATGAATTCGTTCAATTGGAACTGACCATCAAATTCTTAAGATGAATTATTTTTCATTTATCATGCAAAAACTATTGGTATTAATAAAATTTATCATCAACATTTATTTTTCAGAGGAAAATCATTAATTAAATGAATAAACTGCAGGATACCACTCAGCACTCTGGCATCTAAATTGAAATTTTTTTATTTGAGTCTTAAGATAAGATTTATTTAAGGATAAAATAAAATGCAAAATTTTTTGTGGCTTTAGATGTTCCTGAGAACGAGGAATCGATTGATAGCATAAAAAGGAAAAAAAATAGTAATACAGGTTTACTGGATGGATGGAGAAGGGAAAAGGGATGAGTACAAGGCCTTCCAAGTTCTTCACGTCGTACTAAATAAGTCAAAGTAATAAAAAAAAGGTACTCGCTGTACTTGCTTGTTCTCACATAAGTGGAGGGCAAAGATCTTTCAAAGTATTCTTACAACCTTCAAGGACTTAAAAATCCAACAACCCCTTTTGGTTTGCCATAATTCTATACGATTACCAATACTTTCCCGTCTCTTCAGCTTTTTTCATTTTCCTTTTTTTTCTAATAAAGCATCGAAGATTGAAAGGTTCATAGAGATTAATAGCGTGTATATGACGATGGGTCGATAAAAAAGCTTTAAAAATAAAAATATCAATTCTCTACTTGGCTTCTTGTGTATAGATCATCATGGCATTATGGCATGAACCTGCTCCGACAACCCTGAAGAGCTGAAGTGAAACAAAAATGGAAATGCCGATGGTCTGACCGTTTACGTACACACAAACGCTTCTACGAATACATGGTCCAGCCTTGTAGGTATGGCTCGTCCGCCGAGCAGCTTCTTGATCATAGCAGAGGGTTGCTGGGATGTTCCGCAGAGTTCTTGAGACATTCGCATCGCGACCGCGACCATGAGAACACTTAACTCTCGAAGTCGTCTGCTAATATCACATATCTTCATACCTATCATAGTCTTCCTTACACTTACTGGCTGTCATGGTGTTAAATCAAGTGTAATCTCGGATGACCAAGTGATTGACAAGTTCCAAGTCAATGATGAAGCCATCCAACAAACTCACGACATCAAAGACCAGCCTGAAGTACATCAACCTGATGGTAAGTCTTCTGATTCTGAAGAACATATTGACATTATTCAGTTAACTAAAGAAGAGGGAATTAGGAGGTTCGATGCTGAGGTTGAACCTGACGTTGATAGTATTAAATATGATGATAAAATAATTCGTGATCAAGATCATCCGGAATATTCCAAAGATCCTGACTTATACAATCAAAAAAGATCAGTAAAAAGGAAGTTAGAACCTTCCATTGTTGAAGAAGAAAAAATAGATGATCCTATAGTTGATGTTGAAAAAAATGAAGAAAAAGAAATTCAAGAAAATGTTGATGACAAAAAATTATTAAAGTCTGTTGATGTAATTCCTGATCATAATACACCAGAATTAATACCAGTTAAAGTCGATCAAATTAGTGATAACATTTTTTTAACAAACAATGAAGCTGCTCGTAAATCATTAATAATTGATAATGAAGATGAGGATAAAGAAAATGAAGATGAAGAAATAAGAAATGAACGAAGTAGTGATAAAGAAGATGATAAAAAAATTTTAGATTCACAGAATTCAGTTCAATATTGGAAAGAACAAGCTTTGAATCTTCAAAAAAAATTAAAAAATCAAACTTATCTCCAACATCTTCGGGAGCAAGCTGAGATTCTTCCAGGAGTTCCAAATTATACTGAAAATGAGTACTTGGATCTTTTCAAAAAAATTTCTCCTAAAAAATCATTAGAGAAGTTTTATGTGGATTCTCTAGATACATCATTATTAAATAAAAAACAAATAGAAGTTTTGAGATGTGCTGAAGGGTTATTAGCTGAACAACAACGTCAAAGCTTTGCTGAAAATATTTTTGAATGTATTCGTGGATTTAATATATTTAATTGTATGAGAATTTTTATTTGGCCAATTATTGTAGAAAATCTTCCAGAAAGAATTACTCAGAATCTACCGTCACTTCCAATCGAAGTTACATTATCTGACTGGTTACCTGGAGGCCAAGAAACACAAAAAAATACCAGAGCTACTTCAGTTCATCAGCAACGATTGATCAGTCCCGAACTTGTTATCTCTAATATTTTAAAAGAGGCTTTAGAAAGTAATTTAAATGACAATAATTTACCTAGTTATATCAATGCTCACAATGAAACTTTATTGAAATTATTAAATTCTAATCAGTTTGAAATTTTAGAAATGGCAGAAAAATTTTTACCCGAGTCAGCAAGACAAGATTATTCAAGTAAAATGACATCATGTATTAAACGATTTGAATATTTTAGTTGTGTAAAATATTTTGCATGGCCAATGATTAAACAACACTTTCCAGCACTTCCTGAATTTCCCGACTATCAAAGCTGGTATCCTGCTACAATAAGTGTTTACCCTGGCTATCCTATTATACCTTTTCCTGAATTTTCCGAGGAAAATGGAAAATTACCTGAAATTATAGAAGCTGATATCTATAGAAATAGAAGTCCACGTCCAGAAACACTTTTTGCTCATATTTTGAAGAATACTTTAGATCAACAACCAAGGCAACCATTTTTGTCTTCAGCTACTCGACTACAAGATGACATGGAATATATTACACCAGAGCAACTATCATCTATTCAAATGGCTGAACAACTTTTGCCAGCTGATCAAAGACCAGAATTCGTTAAAAGTACAGTAAAGTGTATGAAACAATATGATTATTTGACATGTATGAAATATTCTACATGGCCTGCGGTTCGAAAATGGAAACCACAGCTTCCAAATTTGTCAGATTTCGAGAGCTTTTTTAGTACTTTTACACTACCAACTATACCAACCTTCAGTCCACCACATCTTCCGTCGTGGTTCCCGGGGGCAGGAATAATTGGAGGCTCGGGAAGTGAAAGTGGATCTGGGTCAGTAACCATCGGAGGTGGAAGCGGGGGAGGAACTCCCTCTGGGGGTTCTGGAAGTGTAGGTGGATCTGGTTCTGGAGCAGGAGCAGGAGCAGGAGGTGGAGCGGGATCTGGAAGTGGTGGCGGTTGTAAGTACATTAAAACTTTTGTTTTCGTTTTTTATGACATATAAGCTTATAAAGAAAATTATGTACAGCTGGCATTCAAGTAATTGGAGGAGGGAGTCCCGGAGGACAAGGAGGAGTTCAAGGAGGCACTCAAGGAAGTGGTTCAGGTGCAGGTACAGGTGGTGGTAGTAATAATGGTGGTATTACAATTATAATTCCACCACCTCAAAGCAGCGGTGGAGGACAAACTGGATCAGGTGGTATGTAAAACATTTTGTGAATTTATGTTGTTGATTTTTATAATGAAAATAAAATTATTCATAAAGGAAGCGGTCAATGGAGTGGATCAGGATCAGGCTCGGGAACAGGAGGAAACCAAGGCGGAAGCCAGGGAGGAATCCAATGGGGTGGATCAGGAGGAAGTCAAGGGGGATCACAAGGAGGAAACCAAGGAGGCAATCAAGGCGGAATTCAATGGGGAGGTTCTGGAACAGGTGGATCACAAGGAAGTAGTCCAGGAGGAGGTCAGGGAAGTAATCAAGGCGGAATTCAATGGGGTGGATCAGGATCTGGCGGTCCACAAGGTGGTAGCCAAGGAGGAAGCCAAGGAGGCAATCAAGGCGGAATTCAATGGGGTGGATCTGGTGGGAGTCAAGGTGGAAATCAAGGTGGTGGACAAGGAGGAATACTAGGAGGCATTGGCGGGGGAATTCCAGGAGCCATTGGTGGAGGAATTCATTGGGGCGGAACAGGTGGACAAAATGGAAATCAAGAAGGCATTGGTGGAGGAATTCAATGGGGAGGTTCGGGATCAGGTGGATCACAGGGTGGTAGCCAAGGAGGCAATCAAGGTGGAATTCAATGGGGTGGATCTGGTGGTCCTCAAGGAGGAAATCAAGGTGGATCACAAGGAGGAAGTCAAGGTGGAATTCAATGGGGTGGATCTGGTGGTCCACAAGGAGGAAATCAAGGTGGATCACAAGGAGGAAGTCAAGGTGGAATTCAATGGGGTGGATCTGGTGGTCCTCAAGGTGGTCAAGGTGGATCACAAGGAGGAAGTCAAGGTGGAATTCAATGGGGTGGATCTGGTGGTCCTCAAGGTGGTCAAGGTGGATCACAAGGAGGAAGTCAAGGTGGAATTCAATGGGGTGGATCTGGTGGTCCACAAGGAGGAAATCAAGGTGGTTCGCAAGGAGGAAGTCAAGGTGGAATTCAATGGGGTGGATCAGGATCTGGTGGTCCACAAGGAGGTAACCAAGGTGGTTCGCAAGGAGGAAGTCAAGGTGGAATTCAATGGGGTGGATCAGGATCTGGTGGTCCACAAGGAGGTAACCAAGGTGGTTCGCAAGGAGGAAGTCAAGGTGGTATCCAATGGGGTGGATCTGGTAGTCCACAAGGCGGTCAAGGAGGATCACAAGGAGGAAGTCAAGGTGGAATCCAATGGGGTGGATCTGGTGGTCCACAAGGAGGTAACCAAGGAGGATCACAAGGAGGAAGCCAAGGTGGAATTCAGTGGGGAGGATCAGGCAGTAATCAAGGAAGTTCAGGTGTCACCCAAAAACCTACTACAGGTATGACTAGATATTCAATAATTTTTGTAAAAAATTTTAATTAAATTTAGTTATTCTGTTTTTATCATGTCACTAAAGGTTCCAGTACTGGTCAAGGATCCGGCAGTAATGGAAATGGCGGAAGCAGTATTACTATTATAATTCATCCAGGTAATAGCAAAACAAACAATACAAGTGATCTTGAAGATCACCTTCATAATTTATAGTTATTCTTAAGTTATTTTTACGATATATCTTTATTACGCCTATTCCAATTTATAGGTGGATCAACTCAAGTTAGTGGTGACGGTACTGGACAAAGTACAGGATCTTCAGGAGGCAATCTAGGAGGTTCTAGTAACAACCAAGGATCTGCTGGCAGTGGTCTTCATGACAGCATTGGAACTTCTGGTCACGGCGGAAGTAAGATTATATCATGATATTCTCATGATAAGATGAAAATAATCTTAATTACTATAATTTTTCATAGCTGGAGGAATTCAAATTGGTAGCGGTGGTGGTACCTCCGGTGGTCAGGGAAGTAATATCGGAAGCACTGGCAATAACCAGGGATCTGGAAGCGGTGGTATTAGCGGCAGTCAAGGAGGTTCTTGTAATAATGATATAATAAATGATAAATTGATCCAATCTTTTTTTTCAAATAATAACCGGTTTTCCATGTTTTATATAGCTGGAGGAATTCAAATAGGAGGAGGAGGTAGTGGCACGGGAGGTCAAGGAAGTAATATTGGTGGCTCAGGTACTAATCAAGGATTAGGAGGTGGATCTACTGGTGGAGGGCAAGGATCAAGTAATACCCAAGGAGGCTGTATGTTATTATTTCCTATATCTTTACACTAATGATATAGCGAATAATTTAATATATTTTTTCAGCTGGAGGTATTCACATAGATGGTAATCAAACAGGTAATACTGGAAGCTCAAGTGGTAGTCAAGGACCTTCCGGAGGATCTATTGGTGGCATAATTGGAGGTGGTAAACCAGGAGGAAGTACTGATGGAGGATTAGGTGGTATTACTGGTGGAAGTTCAAGTGGCTCTAACAACTCTGGAGGAACCGGTGATTATTTATATCAAAATTCAATAGTAATCACGCAAAAAACTGATTTCAATATTAATTATTTTGAAGGTGGAATTCAAATAGGTGGCGGTGATTCTGGTAGTATTGGAGGATCTGGAGGTAATCAAGGTTCTATTGGAGGATCCGGAAGTGATCAAGGATCAATTGGAGGAACCACTAGTGGTAATCAAGGAAGCTCTGGGACTGGAGGAAGTGGTATGATAATATCATTTTTTTCAAAGAAATATTTACATGTTATAGAATAATAACAATTATCTAAATTTTTGATAGGAGGTATTGGTATAATCAGTGGAGGAGGTCCAAGTGGAAGCATTGGAGGCTCATCAGACACTTCTTCACAATGTACTTGCTGTCCAAAATCAGTTGCAGTAACAAGAGAATCTATTGCTAATCTCAAACAGCTTGAACCCTACATTGTTAACCTTCTACATAATTTACGATTTTCACTTATAAATACTCCAATTCAACGACCACTTTTAAGTGACAAACAGTCATTGTTTCAATCTCGTTTAAACAATGATGAATTAGCAATTTTAGGATTAGCTGAAAGCCTCACTCCATTGACAGCACGACGAGATTTGGTTTCTCGAGCTCTAGGTTGTGTTCAAGGTGGAGCTGAGTTTATGGTTTGCACTAAAAACGTCATCTGGCCATTCTTGAAACTTTATATTACAAACTTCCCAGAGTTTCCTAACGAGCAAACTGTTTTAGCATCATCGCAAGGAAGATATAGAGTATCTAATCGTCAACCAATTTTTAATCATCCATTTACTTCGACCAGTGCTAGTTTCAATAATCTTTATAGATATCCTAACATTCAAATTTCTGGAAGAACCCCAATACACTCTGGAATATCTGCTAAAGCTGATGATGAACCAGTTATTTCTGTAACAGGCAATCGATTTGTTCCAATTTTTTCAGATCATCCAGAAGGTCTTATTTTAAATATACTGAGCACCATTTCAAAGACAATGAAACCATCAGATGGTTCAGAATTCAATAGCAAACTTTCTGAATTTATTTCTCGCTTCAATTCAACATTGAATGAACAGCAAGAAAATATATTAAAAATCGCTGAAAGTCTTTTGCCTGCATCAAACCGTCAAAGTTTATATGAATCAATGTTTGAATGCTTAGGAAACAATGACTTCATTACTTGCTCTCGTGATGTACTTTGGCCAAAATTATCAGAGTTTTTCTCACGATTGCCAAACTTCCCAACGTTCCAAAGAATAGAGAATTTTAATTCTGAATACATTCAGCCAATTTCAGACAATATAACACCGATTTCTGAGACTGATGTTAAAACTGATCAACATGGAAATGCTATGGTAACAATTACAGATACAAGATTCGTTCCAATTTTAAGTGACCATCCAGAAGAATTAATTTTAAAAGTTCTTAAAAGTGTTGACCCATTACAACAAAATTCATCACCATATTCTGCAATAGCCAAGTCGCCACAGTTTATGTCTTTCACTAACCAGCAAGCGGACGTTATTCTTGTGGCAGAAAATTTACTACCTTCACCTCTGAGAGAAAATTTTGTAACACAAATGAATAGTTGTGCACGCGACAGTAATTTTGTGGATTGTATGAGAGATGTTGCTTGGCCAACAATAGGCCAATTTGTTACAAAGCTTCCTAGTTTTCCAAACGTTGGAAGTCTTCCAAGTCTTCCAATGAGCAAACTTCAACCATCGCCATTACTTCCACCTCATTTAGAGCCAACTTATACCGAACATCCAGCAGGACAGTTTAGTTTCTTACCAGTAGGACAATATCAAGTACCACAGTATTTCCAGCCTTATCATAGGAATCAACAATTTTCTGGAGCTCATCAACATGACAATCTTCAAACAGGAATACCTTCGTCAGTAGGTGAACACACTGTAGCATTCGCCCAGGCTTGATATGTTTCTTTATTGTTAATTACTGACGTATGACTTTTTTTTAGAATCAGTATCAACGGTACCCGAGTTTGCTGGTCAACCAACTGAAATCTTACTAGACATTTCACAAGAAAAAGTCATTTTATCAAAATCTTCACAAAGTGATAGACATAAAAGAAGTACATACGAATCTCTATTTGATGATTATCCCGAGTCTGTCAATGCTAAAAATATAACAGATAATTTACATTTAAACTTGTCAGAATCTGACATTTATAGATATCTCGCTAATATATCTGATATTATTTCTGAAGAGTCCTTGAATGATACTGAATATTCATCAGTAAAATTTGAAGAATCTATGCTCGATTCTCTGGATTCATCAGTAAAGGAATCCTTAACTAATGAACAGATAGAAATATTAAAGATGGTTGAAAGAATAGGTATTCAGAGTACTAGAGGAGTGATTGATAACGTGATTCGCTGTATAACAAGTCTCAGTTTTATTCGATGTTTGGGCATTTTTATATTTCCTCTAATAACTAGCGCTCTACCATCACTTCCAGGCTTACCAAGTCTTCCAGGACTTCCCTTTGGACGATCATATGAAGATGAAGTTCAAGATATTTTTAACATGAATCCACTAGATGTGGAAAAAGAGCTGTTGAGACGAAAAGAATCGGTGCAACAGGTAATGGAAGAATGGTATGAGTCTTTAATAAAGGATAAATTTAAAACAAACTATGGTTTTTTAAACTTTGAAGGATACGGAAACGGAGTAATTGGAATTAAATTGATGAATCCTCGTAAATCTCGTGGAGTCAGGATAAAAGACAACAAAAATTTACCTAGCATTTTAACAATCATAAGCGACATCATGGAAGATGTTTTGGATTCTAGACCTGATCATGATAAATCGAAGAAGAATAAAAAAGAAAAAAGCATCAGGTTCCCATCACAAGATCTTGAGAAATATCGAGATGTTCAGAATGCTCATCATATTCATAGTCATGATGATGAAATAATAAATATGTTTCTTGATAAGTTGAAAACAAATGAGACTCATGAAGATGATATTGATGACGATGACGAGCAAAGATATCTAACACTTGATGATGCTTATAAAGCTTTTCAAGTTCTTTTTGGAGCGGAAATGGAGAGTGAAGTGCTGAAAAATGATGAAAGTAACAATCAAGATAATACAAGAAGTGTAAAAGATGATATTCAAAAAATTAATAAGAGAAAAAAAAATACATCGGCACTAATTATCCAACTTCCAAGTCTTCATGATAATGTAGAATTAGCTAGGAAAATATCAAATTCTCTAGTTAGTTTATCGCGTGGTACGAAAAATAATATGCAAATGATGCCTGGAATTGGACTTGGTCTTACTTTTCTTTTGCAAATGGCATTATCTCATGCACGTATTGCTGCATCTGTAGCTAATGTTATCAGTAATATGGCAATGGGAGCAGCAATGTTTACGATGATGCGTCAAACATTATTCAACTCTAACTCTCAACCAAAAGTTCAACACATTTATGAAACTGAAACTGGATCAGCTGGTCCATGGGCTTAGGGATAATAAGATTTATTAAATAATAATTGGGAAACAATATTAATATTAAGCAATAACTATAATAATAGTAGTAATAAATACTCAAGACTGCATTTTGACAGACTATCGTTTGGGATTTTTTCATCAACTCACACAACTGGTGATTACTTTTTTTCATGGGATATAGGTGTTGGGTAATTCTCAAAATAACGTGATTTTTGAACAACCTTTCTGATTCAATAAATGCGATTTACTGTTAATTATTAATATACAAATTGACATCTACTGTGCTGTAAAAAGCAATAAATAAATACATTCCTTAAATACATTTTTTTTTGTTATTATTCAATTCAATAGTTCCTAATTACTATTATTACTATTATATACATGGAATATGCATCATAAAAAAATGGAAAAGTTAATATAAAGGAAATTAATTTTAATTGAATGTTAGAGAGAAATATGATTATGATAATTTTTATGGCATTTATGTTAGATATAGAAATTTTTAATTAAATTTCTAATAATGGCTTTGAAAAATTTATTTGGAAATTTTCACTTAATTAAAAGATGTTTATATGAAACTCTAAATTCACATCATTAGTTTTAACAATTCAATTAGTCATTAAATATGACACTGATTTTACTTGAAATTCGTACGCTCTTTAAACAGTTGATGTTTCTGTTTTTAATGAATATTACAATTTTCAATTCATTCCGACTCTATCAAAAGACTATAATCAGTCCAAAGAGAAGAATAATATGTTATTTATGATTGGTAAGTTAGAAATGTTTTATAAAAATGTTAATATCAAGTTTTGTTATGAGAGATAAAAATAAATTGCCATAAAATAGAAGTTAGAATCTTTGTATAAGATCTAGAGTCTTGCAGCGTTCCAGTCCATTCTTAATTATGAAGAAACATTCTTCACTGAAGGATAAAATTATCGGATGTCAATTTTCGTTTCTATAAAATGATATGCTATGCAGGCATGATGACAATCAGATAGACACATGTGATAATGTCGTGTACAATTGAATTGTTGTATGTACGTCTAGTTTTATTTAAAATAATAACCAGGTAATTTTTGAAATCTAATAATCGATAACGTGAAAGTTTCTCAGACAAGAGGTGGACTCGAATAGGTGGGTACATTGGCCGGTTCGATCGTTTCATGAACTAAGAGCCTTTCTCTTTACTTCAGACTTTCGACCTGGAGTTTAGTTCTCTTATAAACTTCACTCAGGAACAATCATAATGAATCAATTACAGTTATAGAGATAAACAAAATAAAAACAACATCTTTTTTAGTCAACTAGTTTTAATGATGAACTAGTTTTGTATTTGCAAAGTAGCTTCTTTTTTCAAAGCCTTGAGATTTGATCAAGTTTTATTTACTTGTTACTTTTTTTTTCGATAAACAAATTGTTATAAATGGAGACTAAGAATTTAAATATACTAAATTAATTCTATAAACCAGTGCAAATGTGTTTTGTAAATAAATAAACAATTTCTTTGTGATCTGTTGTAAATATAACAAAAGAATAGAAATATCATTTTCAATCGTCAGTGAATGTAAGTGAGAAAAAATTGGTGAATGTACGTTCAAGAATCCTACTATGCTTGCAAGTTGACAAATGTCCCTGGCACGGAAAAAAGGTGACTTCAATGCTTGAAGCAGTTGCATTATATTTCCACCCACCAAAATTATTCTTATCCAATTAAAAATATCTAGCATTTCACAATTTACCGGATAAATAAAATAACAATCTAAGATAAAAAAAAATACAATTAAAATAATAAATAAAAATAATTTAGAGAGCCATGATATATCAAGGTCGACTGGTAGTAATAAAAAGAATTTCTTGTATCCAGAAAGTAGAAATGAATAGAAAAAAATTTTCTCAAATCTAGATCCCTTAAGATAATTTTGGAACGTGCTAGAATCTATTGTACTCCTTGAATTTGTCATGACATTAATTACATGTGTTCTCATTTCCTGGTAATTATTTCACAATGATCGTAGTCGGAAGTAGAACAGTTAAGATATACACATTGTCTTTTTTTTTTATTCCTTACAATTAATTTATTTATTACCCTACTTTTCGAGTCGTTAATTTAAGCATTACGTATATTACTATTCATTTTTTTCATTAACTTAGATAGCGTTAGTAAATGAAAGGTAAACGCCATGACCGCATATATTTATTCAGCCAAGCATATCAAAGTTATTTTCATATACATATTGTGGGCACATAAGCTCTATGCGTTAGTAGATACATTCGCCAATGATCAATAACTAGTATGGAATTGCGCAAACAGCTAATCTACATTTAATAGAGAAAATGAAAGATAAATGAATTAAAAATCGTCATCCTATTGGCTGAACTCAGATGAAAATGATTATTAAAACCAGAACTTGGTCTTTTCTTCTTTTGTTTGGCTTGAGAAATTTTTCTTATTCACATCACCTCAATATTTATTCTTTGTGAAATGTGAATCATCGCGTGGGGTTCAGATTTATATCTAAGATAATCTACTAGAATATAATAATACTTAATACAATGAAAAAATAAGCTTTACAGAAATCCAAGAAACTAACAGAAGTTGTTTTATTTTAATGGTTTATTTAGAATGATCATCTATACCTCACTGGTTATTTTGGGAGTTGTTTCATCCGTGATCGGAGGATACATTCCACCCGGACCACGCTATGTATGCCCAAAGGAGGCAATCTACATTTATCCTTGTACCTGTCTAAAAGGAAGTGACGAAGGACTTTATATTAAATGTGAAAATACAAATCTAGCAAGTTTAAGTGTAGCTTTTATTAATTTGGGAAACGATGGAGTTCCTATTGAGGAGTTGACAATAAATAAATGTGACATAGGTAAGTATCTTTCTCCAGCTATCATACAAAAAAAATTAATCCAAGTTGATTTAATTAATAATTTTTTTATTAATTTTCTAGCGAGATTATATGGACCCGCACTTTATCCTTTGGATGTTCGTGTCCTGAAGTTTATTGATACTCCACTGAAATTTATTGAAGAACATAGTTTTCTTGGTGTAAATAGAACTCTTCAAGAGTTGTATATTAAAAATAGTCAGTTAGAAAAATTCCCTCGAGATGCATTGAAAATATTGGGAAATTTATCTGTGATGATAATATCAGGACATAAATTAACTACATTGGCAGTTAATAGTTTTAGTGCTAGTATGTTAGCCGATAAACTTCAAAAATTAGAAATTAGTAATGGAACTCTTTTTTCATTGCCTGCTGATGCTTTAACGCCATTAAGAAAATTGAAATCATTAGATTTACATGGAAATCAAATAACAGAATTAAAACGTAATCAATTTAAAGGCCTAAGGGATACAGAGTACTTGGATTTATCTCATAATTTAATTAACAAATTGGATCCATCACATTTGGCTGATTTAACGAAGATGGGATGGTGTAATTTATCACATAATGCTATTGGTGAACTCAAGAGAGGAACTTTTGCAAGAAATACTGTTCTGAAAGTGCTCAATCTAAGTCATAATAAATTAAAAAAGCTCGATTCTAATACATTTCGAGGAATGAGATTTTTAAGGAGGCTATTTTTGAGTGACAATGAAATTAATGATGTTGGTAGAGGTACTTTCGGATCAATTACACGAATTGGAACGATTGACTTGGCTCGAAATGCTCTGAAAAAAATTGATTTTCAAATGTTCAATCAGCTACAATTAATTGAATCGATAGATGTATCTGAAAATGCAGTAACAGTAATTGAAAAGTTGGCTTTCAAAGAGCTACAGCTAACTAAAATTAACATATCTCATAATGTTATATCGAAAATTGAAGCTGGAGCTTTTGAAAATTGTGTTAATATAACAGTTCTTGATTTAAGTCATAATAGGCTTGATAATATCACTAAATATGCTTTTGATAGCAATACTTATGCAACTGAATTTCTGCTAAGCTATAATTTTCTCACAGCGTTAAATCAGGTTTGTTGAAGTTTTTCATTTTCATTAATTATTGCTTGTATACTTATAATTAATAATTAATTCTACTTCCAGGTTCCACTTCATAACATGACTGGAATTAAAGTACTGAATGTTTCTCATAATTATCTTAACTCAGTACCAAAAAATACTTTTCCAAAATTATATGAGTTACATACAATTGATTTATCATATAATAATATATCAGATATCTATAATTCTATCTTTCAAACGCTTTTTAGTTTAAGATACTTAAATCTTTCTCACAACTCATTGGAAAAAATAAAGCCGTCAACATTTGGGCCTTTACCAACCTTATTAGAGCTAGATATGAGTTATAACAAGTTAAATGAAATAGCTCGAGCAAGTCTAACAAGACTGGCCAGCTGTCGAGTGTTGACAGTCAAAAATAATAATTTGAAAAAATTTTTCCAACTACCAATTTCCTTAGGTCATCTGGACTTTTCAGAGAATGACTTGGAAGAAATCCCTACTACTGACGTATGGCCTACAATGAATTCTCTCTTGTCTCTAGACATCTCAAAAAATCGTCTGGGCGATAATCTTCAACACGGTAGTTTTCAAGGTTTGTTGACCTTGAGGAGTTTGAACCTACAGGCGAATAATATGACGGTGCCTCCGTGGGCAGCGTTGAGTACATTGACCAGCCTCCAATACCTTTACATGCAGGATAATCAACTCACCCGATTGGATAAAGCAGCCTTCGGACTGTTACCTATCGTTTTCGAGCTTAATTTGGCTAACAATAAGATACAAACGATTAATGCTCGGGCATTCGAGGGTCTATTACAATTATTAACGCTCAATTTGACAAACAATAACATTAGTTACATTCCTAACGGAGCATTCAAAAGCTTAGTGTCCTTAAGAACATTGGATCTTTCATATAATCGACTTGAAAAATTGGATAACAAGACTCATGGACTGCTGGATGATTGTTTGTCTTTAGAGAAGATTAATCTTAGTCATAATAAAATATCTTTCATCACTCGGAAGACTTTACCAAATGATCCTTGGATACCTTACAAGCTTAAAGACGTAGATTTATCCTATAATACTATGCCTGTTGTTACTTTTGAACTTACTGCTGGTTCCAAAAAAGTTGTGAACTTAAATCTAAGTCACAACAATATTAATGAAATACGAAGATGTAAGTTTGGAATAATTTTTTAAAATATTGTATTACTAGAAATTCGATTTAATAATTTATTAAAATCTTTTTCAGATGTTATTGGTAATTTAACATCTCTTCAAACACTAGATTTGTCTCACAATGATCTCAACGATCTTTCTGGTGTGGATATTTTTAATCCACCTGAAAATTTATCCACATTATATTTGAGCAATAATCATTTTTCTCACTTGCCTACTAATAAAATACTCCAAATGCCAAAGTTAAAAATATTAAATGTAGAAAATAATGAATTGGGTTCATTCGACGATAACCTTATTGACATAATCCAAAAAAATGGAACAACTGTACGTTTCTCTGGAAATCCTTTACACTGTGACTGCTATGTGAGACCACTGAGAAGGTGGTTATCAACTCTAACAGAAAGTCCAACTGAATGGACCAACGTAATTTGTGCAAGTCCTGATTATTTATCCGATAAACGTTTGTTAAATGTTACTGAAGAACTGATGACTTGTGGTGAACGGGAGATTCAAGATAATCCTAAATTTGAGATCACTCCTGATATACGATTCCGAAGTATTGAATTGTAAGTATCAGAAACCTCCATCTCTAATCAATAAGCAATTAAAAAGCATTTTTGAGTGATTAATAAAAAAATAAATAATCATGATTTTTCAGAGATGAAGAGGAGAATTCGTGGAAAGTAACGTGGTATGTTACATCACGAGGAGACGTAGCTGATTTTTATATAGTAGTAAGAGAGGTAGGAGGTAATAAGCCTTTGCTAGAAAAGGATGTGGTGTACAGAGAAAGATCCTTCAAGATCCAAGATTTACCTGAATCAACAGTCAAATACGAACTCTGTGTATTGGCAAGAGATTCAATCGGAAATGTCAAGCACTTCAGGAGTTCACAGTGTCAAGTATTAAACAAACGACCTCTTGTTTATTCAAAGTCATTTGCAATAAATTCTAGTGTGAGTCTGATGTTTGTTACCATAATTTTAACCTCTGTGATGTAAATTTAAATTTTACTCATTATTTATATTACTGTTAAATATAATAATTAAATGAATTTTTCTAAGCCAATCAATTAAATGTGCAACGGAACTACTTTTTTGTTCATTCCAAGCAATACAAAGGCCTTACATGACTAATTTGACCATACTCCCTGTCCTCGACACTTGATTACTCTGTTTGCAGTATAAAAAATTCTCAAGGAAGTATTCCAACATTATTTCATTATTCTTCAACCTGATAATTAAGAAGTACATAGTTGTATGTCTGAGAGAACATCACCAAGGGAGGTCTGAGTGAGAAAATTATCACGTAAAGCGTAGTTGAATAAGCAATCAATACCTACATATAAACTATTTCTTCCATTGGCTCATCTATACGTCAGTGACAAATTAAATAAATATATACCTTTGCTGCGGAGTTGTCTAGAGTTATTAATGCTTATGACTCTTACAGACCTCCGTAAAAGGATTTCCAACGCCCACCTGTACTTCATCACGACGTCAAAGAAAATGGAAAGTATCAGTTAGTCGTAAAATCGTTAGGAATCATTCTAAATAGTTAATTCAATTATTTATCAAATTTGAAACCAATTACACCTGTTGGCAAATACTTATTAACTCTTGTGAAAATAATTTAATATATCATTAAATATATAACAGGAACACATGATTCGAAAAATTTCTCACAACAATAGAGTTAAAAAATGTTGAAAAACAGTAAAATAACTATAAAATTGAAGAGAATTTATCAAATAATTAATTTAATTAAATACCCTACTTAAAACTGAGTTCATTTAATGAACTTCAATTATCGACTATAATAAATATAATTACAATATAATTAATTAAAACTAGTTAGCTAACAAGATAAAATATTCTCCGATAGATAATTGAGATACTTGATCATTTTCCCAGATCCACCAGAAGAATGTTGTTAGATTTAATAAAAAAAATTCTAACAAATGGTATAAAGTGAGAAATAAGACATCTGTGTAAATATACTCCATAGTTTGCAGTCTCTGAGTTAACTATATGGAAGTATACTTTCCCATATCTCACAGGTTTATTTCTGTTCCCTGCAATTCACCCAGTGAAGGCCCCATTGCTGCTTCAGCTCACGCAGTGAGCAGTCAGTATCTCTCGTGGTTTCAAAGAGCAAGCACCAAGAATCGTAGCACTCTTGACTTGCTCGCGTGACTCTTGCCGTCTTCGCTTTTCCTCTGTCTTTCTTTTTTCCTGCGAGTTACCACACTCCAATCAAACACAAAAGGAAAAGTCTTGCGCGCGCACTTTTAACAAGTCACGGGGCCTTACGTCCCTCAAGTAGTGTCCAAGAGTGTGTGTACTTTAGCATAAATGAAATAATTATTATTTAATTAATCCTATTTATTTTTGGAATTTCAATATCATCCAAAAATGAGTGCTAAGTGGTTTTGGAAAATCACAGTACTTATATTTTTTTCAAGTACTGTTACTGCTAATGGTGAGTAGTAGTTCATAGCACTTTCACTCAATTTTTTTTCGAACCTTATATGTATTTATAGCCTTCAAGGTCTTATTGATTCTTTTCTATCTAATTACATTTTTTTTTAAATAAACAAATAATTAAATTACTTGATCAATTAGAATTGTAAAAATTTCAATGTTTTGTGCGGACTGTAATTATCTTTATATCTGTCTACTACATCAAGTAAAAACAAAAGTCGTCTTACTCTGTAGCTGTGGAAAGGAAACGTGAAGAAGTGGAGTGGGATGTGCAATTTTCCGTGCTCCCGATTACAGACAACAATCATTGGAATTTGAGGCACTTGAATTATCTTAGCATAGTCCAATTGATTATTGAAAATTGCGTGGAAGAATATAGTAATATACTGTTAAAGAGCACGCGTCACTGATGAACAAAAACTGTAATAACTCACCAGTCTTAATAATAATCCAATTCGAACTCTATTATCAAAGTAATTTTAAAAGATTAAATAAAAAAATATTAATAGATTCCACACTGTAGTAGCTTACATTCAAGTTTATTTTCCTCTTGATAGAAAAGATTTTCAAATCTGTTTTGAATTATTATCTGCACATGATGCATCCATAGTTTATTGCGTGCGTATTACGTGGTAAACCACACGATATTCTACGTGAAAGCGAAATCCATGGCCTCTGCAATACTCTGTAGGCTTTAAAACAGTCAGAAGTGTGTTCTAAGGTCTTCCAAGTGTGTTGAGGGGTAAGGAACAGTGATGAGGAGAAGAACCGGTTGCCGATCGACCGTCCCGGACATTGGACAGCCGAGGAAAACAAAAGAGGCAAAAGACTTCAAGTTGCTAGTTTTCTCCATAAAACAATCGAATTGATTCACATCACATGAATCCTTGATAAATTTATAGGCCTTCCTTCAACAAAAAATGTTTTGTTTGATCTTTAAATTGAAAATTATCATTTATCTTAAAGGAAAATGAGCGATAGATTATAAATTGTAGTTTTCAATTCAAGCTTCTGAATAACAAATGAATTACTTTTTTTTTCTAAAAATGTAATCTTACTTGTTCGAACTTAATGACAGAAATCGTCAATGTTTTATTCATTGCAAATAAATTTATATTTTTTACAAAAAAACATTAAAATTAATATTTCATGAAATTACATGCTTTTCATTGGTCATGAGCATGATAAATTATTGTTATATCATTTTTTAAATGGCTAAAAATTTTATTCGATCATTAAACTCATTGATTTCTTTTTTGATAGTAAATTTACTATTTGTTATTAGAATTAATTATACAATCGATTAAATAAATTGATCATAATTTAAGTAATGTTAAAAATGTTAATAATCAAAAAATTATTAATTATGTAAATAGTTAATACTGACGTTAATTTATTATAATCGATTTCTAGTTAATAATTATTAAAAATTAAAATAAATGATATTCTAAGGTACATGAAAAATAATTAAAATAGTTATAAAAATAAATACAAATTGAAGAATATTTTAATAATTGAATGAACCGTTGGGTTTAGCCAAATTACTTGCTAATATTTTTTCACCGGTACATTGGCCATTAATTTTTTTCCCCGCATTATTATCCGGAGGTTCTCGTAGTTAAGCTTGTTCAAGCACAACGATTAAGTAAATTCCACAAGTATATAATGTTTGTAAGTGTAGCTATTCCTATATGCGTATAACCACAGGGTGGGTTATATGGAGAACGTTTTGCAGATGAGCTGCTGCTGCTGCATGAAGTTACTTTGATGAAGCAAAAAATTATATGGAGGTTACTGTAAAATGTGTAATTCTAGTTCATAAATTTTCGTCTACTAGTTATTATCAATTATCGGAGTATCCTTATTACATGTTTGACTTCCGGTTAATTTCACCTATTCACATGATTAACGAAACAAAAAATACCACGTGACAGATTTAAAGTCACTTAAGTATTGCCGCAATGTAATAAGAGGCGTGATTTTTGGTACTAACTAGATGATTTTTTCAAGACAATTTGTATTGAAGCGTGAGTTGCTTACATCAACAATCATCAAAGGGATTGAGAAAGAAATGGGCGTGTAATGTGGACACTGGAAGCAAGCTAAATATGGAAAACAAGTCTCTGGAAAGCATATCTTGATTTTATTTCACTGTTTTGCACTTTTGCACGTCATCTTTTTTTAATAACTGTAAAAAGTTTTTAACTGGTTGATTAGTAAGGTATAATTATCACATTTAATGTGGATTTGCAAACAAAATTATTTAAATTAACTGTTTTATCTTTCAGAAATCTTATTCTTAACTAATAACAATAAGTTATTCATCAAAGAAACGTTATCTTGCATTAAAATTTATTTAACATTGATAAATATTCACCGATACTGAGAAAGTTTTTAATTATTTATAATTCCTATTTTTTCCATTTAAAAGTCATTCAAACGTTTGTTTTCCTTGCAGAGTAGAGGATGATGTACTTCTACGGTAAATAATTTTTTTCCTTTTTTTTGGAAACAATTGGATGCCTTTTAAAATTGACTTATCAAACATTTTAACAACGGTATATTTTATTTGTCAAGCATTTAACATGCTTGAATGCTACGACAAGACCAAAAGTCTTTTGTCTGTATGGCTACGCGACTTCCGGTTACCTCGTCTCGGTCTTGAGTTATCCCATCTTAAGTAACGAATATATTTTCCAGAGAATACTTACGATACTATCTGATTTGCGATTTAATTGTTTCCTTGAGCCTAGTCTGCCTCGTAGACGAACACTTATTTACATTATATGATGTAAAATAAAGAAAATAAGTAAGTGAACCATCATTAACATTATACCATAAGTCAAGAATAATTCTAGCATCATTCCCAAGTGTCTTTCTAATCATCTACAAGCTCATAAATTTAAATAAATTAATTATACATCTTCACCACCTCCAAGTCACTCATAAAAACACCTCCTTCAGTGATAAAGATTACTTTAACGGTCTTTTATCCTTGTCTAATAAATTATCTATTTATATTTTTTATTCCCTCGACATAATCCACTCAGGTATTTTGCTAATGAAATTTGATAGGTGTGGGATTGGAGAAATTTTAATGAACATTTCATAACAGTTTTCTAATATGAAATACATTCAGAGTCCTATTTATTAAAATTCTTCTTAAACATTTCAAAAAAATCTCAATTAAAAAAAAAATATTTATTCATCGTCAATAAAGTCTTGTTGAAAGTATCTTATTTATGTTTGCTATAAATTCAAACATAACTCTATTTAACAAGTCATCGGAATTAATATAACTAGAAATTAATTGTCAGGATAAATGCTCATGTAGTCTTTTTTAGCAAAAGAAAAAAAAAATTCTCATTCAATAAATTCAATCAATTAGTCTAAAAAATGTTATTTTAATATTGCATGAATATTTTACTTAAACTGTCATTGATTTAATAGTTGTTGGACTAAAGGTAATTTGTCAAATAAATCGCCAAAAGCTTTAAAGATTAATTTCGCTAGCTGTAGTATCCATAATAGAAGGTTCTTTTCTTCCAGGCCCTTTAAGTTGTTGCTTATCCTGAGCTATGCAACTCACGCTTCCGTGTCATAGATTACTATGTCCAAGGAGAATAGATAAACGATTCACGTTCCGAATTCCTATACATGTTAAAGCTCTAGTCTATCGAGCCACGTGTGGAAGGCGAAAAATGGCGAAGAATAAAATTGAGCTGCGAAAATTCTAAAGCTAAATCCGATCACTGGTGATTTACTGATCACTCGTCGTACTGATCACTATGTAAACGTTTTTATTTTTTCCTTGTTAAAATAAACTAACCGGAATGAAAATCACCGTTACAATATAGCCAGAGCTTCCTGCTTTTCTCTTATCTTTGACGCAACTTGTCTTGCATCGATTAAGAACTTTCGATCCTGTTATACATGCCTTGTAATCTCTCTTATTTTCTTTCGGTACCATTTCTTGTAACACACCTCCTCCTCCTCCCTCTCTATCATCACCTCCCAACTTAATATATTCACTTTGCGTGACAACAGAGCATAACCGCCCTCTACATAAAATATCACCTAACGATTACCACCTGATTATTAAAATGCTTGCGGTGGTATACATCCAAATGCTTATCATACCTGATAACTGTGGTTACCCTACTGATACCGCCTCTTTTTGTACAAAAAAAAATAATCTCATGAGAGTAAAAAAATTTATTACTGCAACGGTGATCATCAAAAAAGTTAAGTTCAATTTCAACTAACAGGACACCTAAAAAAAAATTAATTGAAACATTTTTAAAATGAAAAATTATAAACGACTTTGAATGAAGTATTAATTATGTCGATGCTAGGACTGGTAAATAAAACTGAGTTAACCGTAACTATTATCGATTGATCCATAATTAAATGGTGAAATGTAATATAAGTTTTGTTGTAAATAGAGCAATAAGAAATTTAGTACCTGAATGAATTATTTAAAGAACTTCACTGGTTTACACCATTATATTTGTTAGCTTTTAATTTGTTCTCAAAGACATTTTAGTATCAAGGAATAAATTAATTCCAAAAATTAAATTATTTCTTTAAATAGTTTTAGCAAATTATTTTATGATGCTTGTTATTAATGATTTCAATGAATAACTGATACATTGAAAGTAACGTCACAATTGATTGAACCTGAGAACACTCATTCATAATCAATAATCAATGGCAGTCAAGTATTTTCTTAAGGATGTCAGAAAATGTGGTATAGGTATAATAATTTTCTGCTTTAAATGGATATAAGTTATGATCAGTAAACTGTTATTAGCACAAATTGTTTTTCTATTGAATGGTAGTCTTCATCATCGATGTAACTACATGTATCTAAAGAAGTTGTCGGTGAATGAAAACATTGTCACATTAATCTCTGAAAATAAGTATATTTATCTAATAATATAATTGGCAGTGATTGTAATTCACTCAGTACAGCTTGATTTTTTAATAAAAAGATAAAAATTTTTCGTAATAATAAGTATAATTATATTTTTTTAAAGTTGTAAAAATGTTTTTATGATGGCAAGAATTTTTTACACTTGTTATGTCATTTTGTAAAATCATTAGAAGGCTGTTTCGTGACAAAGTAAGAACAACTGTCAGAATAAAAAGATATTTTCATGTGCATGCACTCAGACCAACAGTGATTACCTTGGCGTCATCAAGTACATACAAGCTGACAGTAGCTAGTGGTGAAAGTATACCTATCCCGTCAAGCAGTAGATAAAAAGCAACAGTATTTCTATATGGTGTAAGACGCTCTCAAGGTCGACATCATCGTCCACCATCACTTTACATGATTCTCATTTGTAGCGATGAAATAACAGATAATAATTCCAACTCATTTTGTTGCTTTTCTTTGTTGCAGTTCAAAGTAAAGTACGATGCTCCAAAGACTTGATGGAAGTTGATATTGCACGAATCAGTCCGCAGGCCAAGATTTATCTTCAACAGCTTAAAAATTATCCAGGTAATTAAACTAATAAATTGCATTTATAATGGAGTATCTTCTATCTACTCTAAGGTCTAGACTTTGAAAATTAACAACAAGATTTACTCGATGACTAAAATAATTTCTATAATTAATATAATTTACTATTTCCTGTCGTCAAACTCTTGAATACAGAAGAGTATTTATAAACTTGTAATGGAGTTTACTACTTATTTTACATGTTCTACATAATTTACAGGTTACCAAGTCGATAAAAGTTTCACTAAAAAAGTTTTTTTCTTTTTATTCAATCAACTTTCCCTTGGAAATGTTTTCCCTCTCATCTAATAATTTTCTGGTATTTCTTTTGCAGATGAAGCATGCAGACCTGTTTTCAACAATGGAGTAGCTACTTTCAAACTATCGCTAGTTGAACAAAATATGTCTCGTTGTGGAATGGCTCGAGTTGTTAATAAAATGACGGTAAGATCATCATTTTTTTTTATTCGAACAAAAAAAAAAAGAAACAGTATCAAAAATGATTTATATGTCTTTTTTTGAATACTTGAGAATACTATAATGTGAGTCAAATATAAAAGAATGAAAAAAGAGGGCGTGGAAAGAAGTTTAGTGACTCACTTGATGTCTTAAAAGTTAACTTTCCTTAAAAGTAAAGCATGATATCATGCATAAAATTAGATTAACATATGAATTCTATTTTTTTTTTCAGGGTCAAAAAGTCTATTATCATCGAATTATAGTAGAAGAGCCTGTGGATTCCAGTAAACATACCTTTACTGTAAAATGCATCGTTACAGAGGTTACTGTACAGCCAATGATCTCGAGATTTAACCACACACTTGAAAGAAGAAGTATTTTACCTGCTGACTTCAAAGAAGACGAGTAAGCATCCAAGTTTAATTTATCAGCAATAAAATGTAGTAAGATTGAATACTTTATAGCAAATCTTTATCTCTATGAAATTGTGGATGAAGAGCATAAATAATCCATTTACTTCTACATCACTAGGAAGAAAACGTCACGCGCGAAAAGACACTTTAATGAATCTGCACTATTTTCCAGCTGGACAAGTAGTCACGTTAGAGCATTTACAGTTATCAGAGCGTAATATAATTTTTTCAAATCTAAGATGAATCGCATAATTTTTTTTTTGAGTCTATGACCTCAATTTACGGTGACTAATCAATCAGTGTAAATACTGAATCAGTTTAATTCTGATAATAATTATTAGATGAAACGAAGAAGAAAAATTATTCAAGTTTTTTAACATAAACATAAACAGAAAAAAAAACATTCTTCACATTACTTCTGACAGCGCGAACTGGATTGAAATAAATCACTAGGATAGACTCAGAGTTTTCGTCATGCTCTCTGGACACGCGACTCCTCGTGTGATTTATTCTCAAGTTCAAGTCCAACATTTAAAATCCGGAAGAACATTGCCGAAGCAATTTATCGCTTATGTTCATGTTAAAATTTTGTCTATTTACTTTTAGCACTATAGACATCAGAGGCGAGATTGCAGGGTCAGCTCCAATCCCCATGTTAAGTGTTGTCGTTCGACAAGGAGGAAATCCAGTCACTGGAGAATTGAATGTTAGTCCTGGCACGCCTTTGGAAATGGAAATATTTCTTGATCGTGAATCAGCACCTGTTTATGGGCTCCTTGTTACCTACATGCAAGTTACAGACACCAAATCGGCAGAGGAAACAATTATTTTTAATGGGTATGAATTATTTGTTACTTGTTGCTAAAATATTACATTGAAAATATTTTTAATTGATTATTAAATTTATTTTAGATGCTCTGTTGATCCTTACGTATTTGAAAACTTTAATACAGTAAATGGAGACTATTTAACTGCTAAATTCCGTGCTTTTAAGTTTCCTGAAAGTACTTTTGTCCAATTCAACGGAACAGTTAATGTATGTTTGGATAAATGTCAAGGAGTGGAATGCAGTAATGGTCAAATGGGATTCGGGAGAAAGAAACGAGCAATCCCAAGTTCAAGAAATAAAAATGAAGTATTTGAAGTGACCATGTTCACTTTAATCAGGGTAGATAGTAATAGCGATACTGTGCCAGAGGAAGGTAATTATTATCCCTTCATGATTTAAACTAATTCAATGAATTGAAATTAATTAAAAATTATTCTTCTCAGAACTTTCACAATTCATTAGACCAGGAAAAAAGCGAACAATTGGAGACTCTATTACTGGTGAAGAAGTGCAAGAAAAAATTATGTACAGATTTACTGAAATCGATTCAAATGCTGGCGAGAAACATAGTTGGGGAATTTTTTCAATTTTAATGTGTTATTTTCTTCGAATGCTTCTTTAAAATGTAACTAATTAAGGCAACATAGCTTGGCGACGTTTAGAAGAATGGTTTACTTATAAAACGTTCGCGAAACATTAAAAAGAAATTATTGAACTCTCTAAAAATTAAAACCACGTATGTGATACTAAAATAACGTTATGTCAATTATTAGAAAAAACATATGATTGCGATACAGTTTTTTTTTATAAGTGTGACAAAAATAGATCAACAACGCAGTAACAATTACTCAAAGATTTCTCTACTCTGCGACCGCTAATTTTTGAACTTTTTAGTATGACATGCTGTGAAAATTGGCTTTTGCGAGTAGAGAAAGCTGATGCCCTAGTCGTACGACGACGTACAATAATATTAAATGCATTAAATGCTATTTTTTATAACCAATTTTGTAATGAATTAATGTACTCGTGTTGAGTTGTGCGAAATGAAGGGTAACATCTAGATGATGAGTATGTTGCACTGGTAATTTGCCAATAAAAATAATAATTATAACTAAAATATCAAAATTTTTTATGACTTACCGACTGATGAACATCAACCACCAATTCTGGCCATAGATGATCTAAAAATTAGATGCTCATGAAATATAAGAACGTAGTTTAATTCTTTCAGAATATTAATAGGTTTACCTTTACATTCGAAATACACCAAAATTACTTTCAGGAATAGGATTGTTTAAACATGCAGCTAGACTCAGAGCAAGAACTGTTCGTGTATCTGCAGGATCAATTACACCATCATCCCATAATCTTGCACTTGAAAAGTATGGACTTCCTTCATTATCAAATTTATCAGTAATAGTCTTTCTCATTTTATTTTCTTCATCTTCTGTCAATTGTTTTCCTTCTCTTTCGCGTTGTTCTCTTGTTATTTGAACTAATACTCCGGCTGCTTGTTCTCCACCCATTACAGATATTTTTGTGTTAGGCCAACTATATACAAATCTCGGCGAATAAGCTCTTCCACACATACCTAAATATAAAGTAAGATTTAAAAAAGTATTAAAATATTATAAGAACTTGGAATTACCGTAATTTCCAGCACCATAAGAACCACCGATAATAACAGTAATTTTAGGTACTTTTGAACAAGCTACAGCAGTTACCATTTTCGCACCGTTTTTAGCGATTCCACCAGCTTCTGCGTCTTTTCCAACTATGAATCCTAAACAATTATTTTCAGTTATTAGTTTTAATGTTGTATCGAATGTAGTAAAGATAAAAGCATATTAAAGTAAACAAGCAAACCTGTTATATTCTGAAGGAAAATTAGAGGAATTTTACGTTGAGAGCAAAGTTGAACAAAGTGTGCACCTTTAAGAGCACTTTCTGAGAACAGAACTCCATTATTAGCAACTATTCCAACAGGATATCCATGGATCCGAGCAAAACCAGTTACCAATGTCTCTCCATATTGAGTTTTAAATTCATGAAAACGTGACCCGTCTACAATCCTGGCTATTACTTCCTTGACATCGAACGACTTCTTTAAATTTGCTCCAACAATACCATAAATCTCATCGACATTGTGCACTGGAAGTTCGATGTTCTGACTGACATTTACATTTATCGACTTCTTAAGATTTAGATTTCTTATTATACTTCTTGCAAGGTAAAGAGCATGAACATCATCAACAGCAAAGTGATCTGTCACACCAGATGTTCTGCAATAAATATTTATGCTTAGATTATAATTCAACGTCCATGATATTGTATCTAGAATTAATTTTACTGGCAATGAAGACTTGCTCCTCCTAATTCTTGAGCTGAAACGACTTCACCAGTTGAGGCCTTAACAAGCGGCGGACCAGCTAAAAAAATCGTACCATATTTATTTACAATTATGTTCTCATCAGCCATAGCCGGCACATATGCTCCTCCTGCAGTACAGCTTCCCATAACTACGGCGATTTGTGAAATACCCTCAGCACTCATTACAGCTTGATTATAAAAAATTCTTCCAAAATTATTTTTATCGGGAAAGGACTCAGCTTGATACATCAAGTTTGCTCCACCACTATCAACCAGATAGATACATGGCAAACGATTTTCCATGGCTATTTCTTGAGCTCGCAAATGCTTTTTAACAGTTATAGGGTAATAAGTACCACCTTTGACTGTTGCATCGTTAGCAATAATTAAACATTCTTGTCTGAAAAATGAATAAATGAACAATGTACTAAAATATTAGACTTAATTATTTTAATATATGTCTTAATTATTACCCTTCAACTCTCCCGATACCAGTAATTATTCCTCCAGCTGGTACTTGATCTTGCCCATACATTTCAAAACCAGCTAACTGTGAAAATTCTAGAAAAGGCGCTTCTGGATCGAGTAAAGTATTTATTCTATCACGTGGAAGGAGTTTTCCTTTCCTTACATGATTTTCCCTAGCTTTTTCATTTCCTCCTTCTACTATTTTGCTAACTACTGAACGATAATTGTTTATCAGCTGCTTCATCTCATAATAATTTTGCTAGAAAAAATTTTTTAATCAATTAGTTTATATTTGAGATTAATGTTTACATTTAAGAATATTACATCATATTCCATGAGTAAAAATTTTTTATCACTCGAGTCGTTGATATCTTTTTAATACATTAAAATATTTCTACATGTATATATCAAAGGTTAAAGAAGATAACATAGAAAAGGTATTTTTTTAATATTTACTTATATTGAGATAAAATGTATCTTTCTCATTATTTAATGACGAATAAATCATAACTAAAATTTTAGTTTAATAATTAAAATGACATTTTGGTATGTTACCTATAATTTATTCTGACTAACATCTGCTTACATTCAAGTTTTGAAGTAAAAGCAATTTCGAAATCAAATCCTGCATTTAGTACTAAACAAATATTATTAAAAAATTCCCCAAAACAGTTATTTGAAATTTTTCATCTACTTATTTCAACATTTGTCATTCAGCTGTTTATTTTTTCTATTATAAAAAAGGAATTAAATAAAATTCCCCTGGGATTTTCCGATCTTTATAGTTTTAATCCTTCGCATGTGCTTTTCATATTTTTATGATCTTTTCTTCGTTTTTTTTTTCTATAAGTCTCGTATTACATGCTATGTAATGACACGTGCAACACTGTTCATCTTGACACCTGGGGTACTCAGGCTGAGTGCCACTCTGTGCACTCTATACTCATCTATCCCCACATTTCCGCTTCTAGTCATCCCCTCCAACCACTACTACTTTTAAATATTTACCAATCGTAACTATTTTTTAAATATTCATTCAACATTTGAATATGCAGTTTTCGACGGACCTTAGTGAATGAAGTATTAGTGTCCAAAAATGAAAAGTGTCTTCTGTGTTCTTTTATTGAAATTTAAATTGTCTTTACTTGTGTTAAACTTTAATAGTTAAAGTGATCAAGTATAAGTGAAAGAGCAAAATTGAATAAAAATTAAATAAAGCCGTAGGCGAACAAAATTAAAACATTGTAAGTATTTTTAACATCTCTTATCAATTCAAACTATCAATGATTGCTTACACATCAAAAATTTTTGCGAATAGGACGTGTTATTCAACATACTTAATCATAATCATTGACCCTCACCTTATCACATTTCATTTATTCTACTTAACATTTCTGAATTTATTATTCCAATAATAAGTGCAATTTGAACAATTGATAGTATAACTTGTATTGATGCTTTTTTATTTTTTTTTCAGAAAATGATGAATTGCATATTTATCGTCAATAAGTTACAATTTTATATAACAGTTCCATTTGCATCAACTGATTAAATGAATATTTATTTTTTTATTTTTACTTTACGGAAAAACTAGTAACTAACAATAAAGATACGTACCTGATAAGCCGGGGATTGAATATCAGGGGTGGATCCGATAACACAGGTATCATTATGATACTTCCTAAACCAAAATTTTACTTGATTTGATATTAATCTGGTTCTTTGTAACATATTTAATAATATTGAATACCAATTAGTTTTAATTAACTCTCTATTTCATTAAGAAGCAAATAAATAAACAACAAAAATTTTTCACAGCCTTATACTTGGATACTACGTGCTAAAAACGCGGGAAGACAACGATTATTGACATCAAGTTGGCTATAGGTCTCCTCTTTCATGCCCCCTGTTGGTCAATGCCACGTGTATTCAAAATGGCCGCATGCCGTTGATAGTTTGTAATCTATTGAGAAAGAAATATAAGACGAAAGATATTTTGGATAATTAATATAAGTAGAGCAAAAAAAAACAATGAGACAGACTGAATTATCAGAATTCTTCAGAGTGACTTGTGCTAAATCTCCGAAGAAAAGAAAAATCGACAAAATCAAAAATATCTCCCGTAAAGGTTTGTTTACATACATATGTGTAATTGCGTTGTTGGTATAAAAGTGTGAATGTGTAGTTGCCGGTTATTAAACGTTTATTAAAATTAATCATTTAAATCATTATTATTTCAGGCATTAATTCTAGAAAAAATGAAGAGATTTTCACAAAGTCAACCTCCTCCGCCTGAGGAGGCTGGTTGCTCTCCAATGAAAAAGTGTAAAATTGAAGATGTAGACAAAGAAGACGAATCTTTTCTTAGTCAAATAGTTTTCAAAGAAGAACCAATAGATGATAACGAGGATGTTGAACCCAAGGAATTTGATTTAGAGACTATTTTTGCGGAAAAAATTTTTGATGTCAAATATGGTTCTTTGATTAATTCTATGATTGAAGACGTAAAAATTATGGAGTGTGGAAAGAATAAGCATGTTGAAAGGTTATTTGCTGCTATTGTTGATGTTTTTTCAATGCCTATGAATTGTGTTTACTTTAATAAATCAGAGCTTAACTTCGTACGAAGATTTTTAACTATTTCTGAAAAAGCACAAATAGTTCTAGCGCGACTTTTGAAATGGAAACCGGGCTGGTACCGCGTATCTAAAGTTTCATTGCAGCTAGAAATGCCAGTTTATGAACAGATTGTCAAGGAACTTACTGAAAATGGCTTTTTTGACTGTGGTAATTATGATATATTTTAATCCATTTTAATGTTTCTTTTTTTGAATTATTCCATTAAAATAATTAATTACTATTTTACAGATTACAGTACTGAAGATACCTCAGTTTTAATTGATATGATGTTAGTTGATGAGCTCAAAGAAGTGGCGAAAAGAATGAAGGTTCCTCACACAACTGCCAAACCAAAGCTAAAAGAAGAATTATTAAAAATTGATGCTAAAAAGAAAGCGATGTTTATAGGGGTTAAAACTCCTAGTCAAGCATTAAGAAAACTGTTAGAAGATATAATCGGTCCATCTATTAAAATATCGGAGAATTGTTGGAGCCTTATTAAGCGGATCATGACTCTTCTATACCCAATTCAAAACTACAATGAATCCTTTAGTGATATTTTTCGTATTTTGAATGAAGTTTTCTATGAAACTAGAGTCTATCCTTCAACTCCAAAGGAGAGATTTCCAATATTCCGTAATCGCCAACATCTTATAGATTTCACTGAAGCTAAAGAAATATATTACGAAATATCAAATGCAGTAGTTAACAAAAATTGGGAATTAGTAAAAAATCTAGGAACTCGTGCTTCTGAACGCTTAACAGATATTCTGGACAAAAAAATGGATGACGTTATCGATAAGCCGCCTCTTCCATCTCATGTTCGCAGATTTGAACCTTCTTATGTTTGGGCAAAAATAATATGGACCAGTATTGATGGATTTAAAAAGAATCCAGAAGATGTTCAAACAGCAACCAAGTATTTGAGGACATTAATAAGTTATAAAGATGTAATTCAAGGCAGGCGTGGACGTTGGTTTGCTGAATTAGCTCTTATTGAAATGAGTCATAATAAAAATTTGGAAGCGAGTGTGAATGTTACTTTGAGAGCGTTGACAGGAGAAAAATTATCTGCAGCTGACATCGCTGAAATGTTAGAGAGAGCTAGAAAACTCGCATCAAGGAAATCTGGTATTAGCACTGAGAGCCGAGAGCTTATGCAGCAACTAATAGATGAACATAAATCTCCTGTAGAAAACATTGCATTTAACGAAGTCACCGTTGAAGCAAACATGATGCAATATGGTATTTCAAATGGTACAAAAAGTGTCTGGCGACTTGACATAGGAGAAAACAACACAGAGTACCTATCAGTTGAGATGCTAGCAGCAAAACATTACCAGTATAATGGATTCAGTCGAAATATTCATTGCGAAGGAAAACTGCCAGTTACTTTATTTAGTTGTTTCTTTTGGAATGAACTGTACACAATTCCAGTACCTGGTGCTTTTGTTTGCCCATATCAAATAGCTCCACTTGATTTGTTCGGTTCGCAATTTTTTGCTAATCGTCAAGAGCAATTAAATGCAAGAATAGCTAGTGCTGAAGATATGGATATTGAAGATTTTTCCAACTTTCTTAGTGTGAACTATATGATGTCTAAAGAATATATGTCTTTAACATACAGTTTAGTAGAACTTTGCGATGAATTTAAGGTAATTATTATATAAATATCTTTATATGAATTTATAACAAGTAAAAGTTTATTAAATTATGTATTTTTTTAGGATATAATTAAATGTCTTGGCAAGAAAGCAGTCATTGGCATTTGCAAATTAGTTGCTTCTAATTATTGCCAATGGAGTTCAGGATTTCCAGATTTATTTGTGTGGGATACATCAGATTTAAAATGTAAAATTGTTGAGGTTAAAGGACCTGGTGATACCCTTTCTATAAAACAAAAATTATGGATTAAGCATTTGTTAGAGTTTGGAGTAGATACAGAGGTATGTTATGTGAAGCCCAGATAAAGATTAAAAACAAGTTTTACCTGTTATGCTAAAAATCGTATTTTGTTCCTTAAAAAATTTTATACATTTATAAACTTAAATATTCTAAGTTCTTTTACATTATTAGTTCGAAATATTTTACTACAGATTTTTTTAAAATCCTTATTCTTAAAAGTTAGATATTGAATGTTGTCTATATTTTATAAGAAAACATATAAGACTTTTTTATACTTAATACTATTGTGATTTTATCATAATGTTCTATAAATATTAAGATTATAATAATTAAACTCTGTTACTATTTTCTAATTTTCTAATAAAAATAAAAAATTATAAAAATAATTTAATTATATTATACTGTTTCAAGATTTCATTTTTAACTGTAGTAGATACAAAAGATTGACAACCATTAGAACCTCTAGCGGAGAAGGAGAAAGCTTTGATCTCTTCTTCCATATTTTTTCTCATCTTAAAGTGTATCAGTTTCTCTTATTTCTATTTCTTATCATATTTTGTCTCAATTCCTATTATTATTACTACTATTAATCATAGATAAATGCTACAATGTCGACTAATTTCACATATAATGATGAAGAAATAAAAGATAAAAAAGTGTTTACTCAGTGCTTAGTATTCGGTATTTCAATTCAGTGTCTGTAGAATTTGCATAATTTTTAAATTGCAGTCTAATTGTTACGTGAATTTTAATCTTTATTAATAAGTAAACTCATACATCTTAACGAGCAAACTACTTATCGTTTATCAAGTCACGATATTCATTGAAAGAATGAGTATGGAAAAAGACGTAGCAAGTATGCTTGATCCATTGGCAAATCTTTTAGAATGTACAACACCCGCATTGCGGCTCTTAATTTCAATTTTTATGGGTAATTAATCATTTTGTCTATATCTATATATAAATATATAATATATGTGGTTTTTAACTTAATAATAATAATTTGAATAATCAATTTATTCCTTCACTTTGTAGGTTTTCCATTAGCAATATTTCATCGTCACATGCTTTATAAAAAGAATCCCTCATTGCAGCACCTTTATTTCTTAGTTTCTGGATTCCTGTTAGGATTCTGGAATTTTGGTAAATAAGATTTTCTTTTATTAACACAATTATTCAAGTGATTAACCAGCCATTTAAGTTATTAAGCAAGAAAACAGTAATAACGGAGTGAAATCTCTTTCTAGGATGGAATGTAGGCCATTCAGCGTTCGCTTTATGCGCTACGTACCTGATTCTGTTGGTTTTTAGAGGATCATTTTTATGTGTTGTCTTTACCTTTATATTTAATATGATTTATCTCTCAGTTGGTAAGTAATTAAAATTGCATTTGATAATGATGCAAGATTATAAATAGATGTTGCATAATTTTAGTTGTATTTCTGTGTCAGTTGTTCAAAAATATTCCAGTAATTATGCAACAGCTTGAAATAAATGAAAATAATGATCATTAAATTTTGATTAGGTTATTGGACATCTTCATCTGATGAATATGATATAAAATGGACAATGCCGCACTGTGTATTAACGCTAAGACTGATAGGACTCGCATTCAATTTATCTGATGGTTACGTTGATGAAGCGAAATTATCTGTATACCAAAAACAAGTGGCTTTAAAGAAACTACCATCTTTATTAGAGTTAGGAGGCTTCGTTTACTTTCCTGGATCATTTTTAGTTGGTCCACAATTTAGTATGAGAAGATATTTAGACTTCATTGATGGGAAACTTATAGAGAATGTAAGAAAAATGTTCAATTTTTTCAAACATCTGCCTAAAGATTTTAATTAACATATCTGTCTTATTGTTTGATTTAAGGCACCTAATGAGATCGACCGATTACCAGATTGCGTTGCTATTGCAGTTAAACGAATGGTACTTGGAATTATCTACCTTGCCTTTTACCAATTAGGAACACGTTACATTTCTGACCAATATATATCGAGCTCTGCCTTTGCTAATGAAAATCTCGTTAAGAAGCTCTTCCTCCTCGGTCTATGGGGAAGATTCCATTTGTACAAATACATAAGCTGCTGGCTGTTGTGTGAAGCGGTAAGAAAAAGATATTACCATTTATAAACAACCGCACCTTATTTTTCTATTTTTTTTATTCTTTAAGGTCTGTACTGCTTTTGGAATTTCCTATTCTGGAAGAGACGAAAACGGCTCGCCTAAATGGGATGGCTGTAAAAACGTAGATTTATTAACGTTCGAAAATGCTACGCAGTTCGATCACTATATTTTATCGTTTAATATGAACACCAATCACTGGTGTGCAGAATATATTTATAAGAGGTTGAAGTTTCTTGGATCGCGTTTCGCCAGTCAATTTTTTACTTTAGCTTTTCTAGCTATTTGGCATGGATTCCACTCAGGATACTATGTAACTTTTACAATGGAATTCATTATTATGTACTTTGAAAAAGATGTAAGTTTTAAAATTTATCGTATATAGTTACTGAGTAAATTCAGTACCATTTAAAACATAGCAGCATTTTTAAATGAGAATAATTTCTGTTTCAGATTGCACCTGTGTTAAAAAAGAATACTAAACTTCAGTCGACAATAAATACTCCTCTAGGTAAAGTAGTAACATGGACTATTTTGAAGATATATACATTAGTTTTTATGGGCTACTCATTTGCCCCTTTTATTTTCCTCTCGTATACTCGATACCTCAGTATTTATTCCAGTGTTTACTGGATCGGCCACGTACTCTTTTTCTCTTACCCCTTACTTGCGCCATTCATAAAGCCTCTTCTTTGGGGAGAACGCTCTCATAGAGATTAGAATTTTATAGAATAGAATATTTTAAATAAAAATTAAACATTTTAACGCACAATTGCGTTTACAACGCACGGTTACTTAAAAATGAACATTTTTTAAAATTAGTCATTTCTTATAATATTACTCAATTTTCTTCACTATGCTAGCTTTTTCTCTTTGGCTACTCCAAAGGTATTTAAATTAAAATTTTTGCGGGTGAAATAATAATAAATACTTAGAAAATAGTAAGTAATGAGAGCTGTGAGATTGGATTAAACCAATAAAAATTGTATTTTCAATAATTTTCTTACAAATATTTTTAATCTTTTTTTTTTTTATATAAAAAAATAGTTTATTATAATTATAATATTCATATACTTTTTATGAGTTTGTTTTTATTCGATTTTTGGTTGTTGGCACACTATTCATTCGAGTACTGGTGCTTTAGTAAGGACCCCCCGGACCACCAGAGCTTGGTGGTCCGTAACTGTCTGGTGGGGGAGCAGCTGGTGGTCCATAGCTTCCCGATTGTTCTTTCTATGATTAAAGAAAAATAGCATTATTATAAACTTTAGAAATAAATAAACTACTTATATTAATCAAAACTAATGTTCTACCTGAGTTTTATAGCGAATGAAGTATACTTCAGGTTTACTGGGTTGAGTAGGTGCTTGAGTAGGCAAAACAACTTCTGGTGCATCTTCAGGTTTCTTTACCAATACATAAATAAGCGTCTTTTGCTCATCTGGTGGTGGTAGAGGTGGAAGAACTGGTGCTGTTGGAGTTGGAGGAGTAGGAGCTTTAATGAAAACTATCTTGTAATGTTTTTGTGGAGCTTGAGGAGGTGGTAAATATTTCGGTGGTTTGTATTCCGGAGCTTCTGGTGGTGGAACATGAACATATACATGTTTATGAATTACTGGAGGTCTTTGCGGCTGTTGTGGTGGGCCATAGGTGTCTGCTGGACCTGAAGGATAACCACCACCAACCCCGGAGGAGGGAGGGAAATAAGAATCCACAGGTGCTTCAGGTGCGGGTTTAGCCCACACACATGCTGTTGTCAGAAATATCAGCCTTATCTGTTAAAATAGTAGTTTAAATTAATATTAAATTAATCAAAATTTATTGCACAATATTTGAAGATATAACTGTTTATTTCATGGAATTAAGCCACAGAAATGAACAATTGACACTCCTGTGTATCATCAACTTAGGTATATATTTAAACATTAAAACGCTTTCACGATTATTTAAAACTCTTTTGTTCTAGACATTTCTCACTTGCAAATAGCATAATAATTAGATTAACTTGTCCCGCTAGCTACTCTAATTACTTCCTGTAGAAAGCATAACACGAAACACTCTCAATCTTGGAGAAAGAGACTTTTGCTATTCTTTTTACTGTTTCAACTATCAATTCATCTTAATGTTAATGCCGAACATTTCATTTTATTCTATGCTTGTTTTAAAAACATAATTCCTAATATTTGAATGGTAAAAAAAAACTTGTGAAATTAGTAAATAGGTAGTACAAATGTGAGAAAGAAAATGTATACAAATCCAAAAGGTAAGCTGTTAAAAGACATCACAATGCAGCCGACGATAAAAAAATTGTGTCACTAAAATCACATTGAGAAATCAAGGATATAAACTTGAAATTGGCAATCACTTTAGATGATAAAGAATATGTAAAGCGGTTTAATTTCACTGTAATAGGTACATGTATTCCACTTACAAGTAGCCCTCGCATTATAACGGTACAAATCTCACTGGCGGATGTAAAGAAAATGAAAAAAAATTTTGCAATTTAATAGATATAGATGTTAAGGATCTCAAGCACAGTAGGATCCAAGAAAGAAATCTCGCGGAACTAGATCACTGGCTATTTTCACTGGCAGGCGATCACAACAGTTGTGCCTCGATTGCGGTCGTCTTCGCAACTTTTATACCACCTAGATGAGCGTTGTCCACGGGTTGTTATATATACAAGTGTATGTGGACTACTGTATACCTTCCCTTCATTTCCCCCGTGAGACTTTTCTGGGCCCCATCAAGTATATAAATCACGTATACATCCACATACATATGTGTAATCAAGTCAAGTAAACATGTACCATTAACGAATGTATTGCTATTCTCGACATTCTGCTGCAATTCGACCAAGGATGGTACCTGGTATGAACGCAATCACCCGTAATATTTCTCTCAAAAGCTTCCAAAGCTATTGTCCTGATAAACTTCCAGCCTTAATGAAGAGAGAACTCATTGCATTATTCATTTGTTTTTATGTGTTTAAGTAATATTTTTATTAAATAGCTGAATATTAAATGTGACAAAAAATTAGCCATAAAAAATGATAAAAGTCCTATCAAAAGAACATTTACTTCTTGAGTGAAATCTTTTGGCAATTAGTGTAACTCAGCGTGTAATTTCGAAAGGAAACCACGAGTTTTATAATTTTATACTGATATATAAATGACCAGTAATAGTGTAGAAACGCAAGTATAACTTGATATAATATAAATGTAGACGTAACAAATCATCAACTGACCAATTACATATCAACAGAGGGGATGAAAATAATGAGAATTTTTTCATACACTGCACCACTTTGGTAATATGTTCCAAGTTGTTAAATCCTAGACGAGCCACATATATTCATCTCTTAATGTGTTTGATGATCATATGAAGAGAAAGGAGGAATATATGCAAGCACGTAAATTGTGTTGTTAACACCCGGAATTCACCTGAATTTCATTTATATATATTCTAAGCTTAATAAGTTTATGCGTAATCTTCTTAGCTCAGTGTAATTACTGGATTATATATGAGAAAAAAATTATTCAGATATCATCATCATCATCATAAAAATTAATTATTAGCAGTAATAAAAATATGAAATAATTAGAAGATGTGCAAATGTAGCGAAAAGTTTTAATAAAATAAAAGTTAGTCAACAAAAAATAATCTTCATATAAAATCATTATAAATTTGTTGAAGATTTATCATTTTCTCTACGCATGAAAGAAACCAAACATGAATGATTATATTTTTATCTTTCTTTCTCACTTATTTTTCCTCTGCTATTGCCTTTGAGCTACAAGACAACTTCCTGGAAGTATTTTCCAGGCGCTCATCAGGTTGAGGGCGGTGCCAGGATCTCTTTACTTTAGATAGTAGAAAGACAGGATACGTTGGGTGGATTGACTCTGACTGGCAGGCGAAATACTGGCCAGTGAGATTTATTGCTTCTACTGTGCTTCACAATGGGCGAGTGTAACTGTGTGCAAACTGAAAGATTTTTGCAAAAGATAAAACGTTAACGCCAGAGAGGGCTAATTAACGTCACTTCTTTTATTTCTTATATTTTTACATTGTAATTAAATAACTAATTTTAATATCATACTTTATGTCACTATTACAGTTCTCTTTTTCAGAAATGACCAGTTATTTATTGAGTGGTTGAAGCAAAAAATTAGTATGAATATGTGGTTTTATTGCTGAAGAAACTATGTCATTTGTATTCTGCTAATATACGAACTTTAGCACAGTTCAATATTGCAACAGTTTGTATTTTAGATCGTTTTATTATATTATTTGCACGCCAATAAATGTAAGAATGAAGAGTGATGTTGATGGAATATTATTAAAGGTAAATTTATTGTGATAGTTATAAATATATATATAAGGTAAGTACTTAAGTACTCTATTAGATACGGTACAAATAAGGAATAAACTAAGATTGATTTCTTGACTAATTTGACTGCAAATATGAAATGGATGATATGAAGATAAAATAGAAGACTACCACGGTTCCGCTAATTGGTATTCTTCAAGGAGTCTTCCGCGCGTTGGTTGGCAAATCGACGTCAACTTTCACTCGCGCTTGGCTTCCGGGCACACGTGATATACCTTTTCTGAGACAAATGCTCATCCAACTAATGAACACACTGTATATCAAGGTAAAACCTTAATCTTTTCTATATATTATTTTCTAAACCATTTTCCAACCATCAGAAGTTATTAATATGCTTCAGACATGCTATCAAGCATTTTTAAAGGTCAAACTAATATTTTTTTTCAAGAACGTATACTTAAGTTTCTATACTTTCTCTTGTATATAAATAAAAAAAAAAACTCTCCCAAATTTGATCTGCTTCAAAATTGGACCTCTTAACCCATTTACTCAAATTTTATCATCACCTGGTGCTTCCGCAATTGTAACCTTCGAGTGAAAGCTAAGTATAAATGTTTACTTAAATAAAAAAAAGTACATTAGAGACGAGTCTGATTGATTCCAAAGTATTTTCACCATTAAAACTCATTTACGGAAGACGTTCAACACACTTGAGATAATTCATCAATCCTTGAATTTTTTTTTTTTTTTAGATTTCTACTTTTGGTAGTATATGTACTTTCTTCAGACTATGCTTAGGCAAAATGTGCCAAGAGGGAAAAGGAAAATGTTGCGAAAAAGTTAATCTTCTTAGAATGAATAGAAATGATGCAGAAGAAATAATATTAGACAATAATTTATCAATAAGATGTCTCAAGGAAATTACTTACAAGAAGAAAGCCAAGTCTTTGTCTATTGTGAAAGCAGATGACAGTTGCTACATAATCTACGGTATAAAATGAAAAGTGTATATATTGTCAATCAATGACGGCATTACAACTAAAGAATGAGGAAACATGAAAAATATCGTTTGAGGATTCTTTAGACAGATTTATTGATAGTTTGGTCATGTTTCAAATATGTCATTCTATGAAAGCGTTGATGCAATGAACGTATTAGAATTAGAAGTTGGTGAAATTCTTGGTAGATACATCTTTTAGACATCACTGTATAACTCAATTAAGTTTGAAGATTGGACATGAGCTCAAGAAGGTATTAATGTAGATAATGAAAATTAAATTGCAAATTTACTTTTTTATTTAAATATTTAAAATACCTACTCATGTGAAAGGATGCTAAAGACGAGCTTGGATGATTGTAAGAGAGTTTAGTGATCGAAGAAGCTGGTGAAAGTAGTCTGGATCAAAGGTCGTGACACCTGCTTTGGTTGTGTGATGGTTCTGTGGCCATAAAAATATTCGAGAAAGATCGAAATCCATTAGGTGAAAGTAGTAGCTTCATCAAGATGATTATATGTCCATTATTTCTCATTCCCATATTTATTCTTATGTCTATTAAAAGGTAAAGGTTTTAAGGGATTAAGGAACTGATTGATAGTTCATTTTTTTATAAGTAAAAAGGATGAAAAAACAACAAATGATGTTTTTTTTTTATCTTTTATGTAAAAATACATAAAAAAGCTTTATTTCGCCACCGTTTTCTTGCAAAAAATACGTATAAAAAATAGAAAAGATTTGTTATATCTTGACACTGCAAGTTAACGTCATAGTTGCATTTCCATTCGTTGTATAAAAAAATATTTTCTCGACATTCGTGTATATTACAGTCGTACGTTAATGTAAAATAAAAAACAACAATTATAAATGAAAAAAAAGAGATAGTGGTAAAAAAGTAAAAAAACGAGGAGAGAAAGGTAACACAAGGCCGATCACAGGTGCGGGCACTCATCATCGGGATCGACTTTGTATTACCATGCGTCGAACGTGTAACAAGCGCAATTAATGCGCGCTCGCACGTGCGTTTAACTGATATGAAATTACTGCCACGGCTTAATTGTGAGAATGAGAAGTAGAAGTATGAGCAGAATGATATTTGATAATCGTCATGATCGTACCAGACGATTATCATCATCATTATCTTGGTTGTTGCGATAGTTGTTGCTGGCGTTGGTAATGGTATTGGGCTGATAATTGACTAGTAAGGACCAGATTGTCCTGGTGGTCCGTAGTTGGAGCTTGGTCCTGATGGTCCACTTGGGCCAGATCCATGGTCTGATCCGATTACGACTCCGGTGGTACCAGTAGCACTACCTCCAATGTTTCCTCCACTGATTCCACCACTGATTCCTCCACCGATTCCACCACCGATTCCACCACCAATTCCACCACTTACTCCACCACCGATGGCACCACCAGCTTCTTTCTATAATTTTAATATTTATTATTAATAAGTTTTTTAAAAATTCCTCAATATTTTAAATCTAAAAAAAAAACTTTTTAAAAGTTATGAAAAACTTGCCTGGGTCTTGTATTTGATGAAGTAAACTTCGGGTTTGGATGGTTGAGTTGGAGCAACAGTTGGGATAGAGATTTCTTGTTGTTCGTCGGGTTTCTTCACCAACACGTAGATAAGAGTCTTTTGTTCGTCTTGAGCAGGAAGAGCAGGGATAACTGGAGCAGCTGGTGCCTGAGGAGTGGGAGCCTTGATGAAAATGATTTTGTAGTGTTTCTGGGGTGGTGCAACTGGAGCAATTGGACGGATTGGTCTTTCTTCAGGTGCTTCTGGGGGTGGAACGTGGACGTAGATGTGTTTCTGGATAAGAGCGGGTCCAGAAAATCCACCACTGAATGATCCAGCAGAAGCTCCGCTGTTAGCTCCAGAAAATCCACCACTGAATGATCCAGCAGAAGCACCGCTGTTAGCTCCAGAAAATCCACCACTAAATGATCCAGCAGAAGCACTGCTGCCTGCTCCAGCGAATGAGCCACTGAGAGATGAACCACTTCCAAATGATCCACCACCGAGGGATGCTATTCCTTGACCGAAACTACCTCCAAAACCACCGGATGAACCACCAGAAAAACCACCTGAAGAACCACCTGGAGCTCCATAGCTTCCGCTAGGTTGTTGATAAGAGTAGCCAGCTTCCGGTCGTGCCATCGCCACTGTGGCGAGAGCAAGGATCTGAAAAAAATGAAGCAATTAATACAAAATGTTGGTTACAATTTTTCTTTTTACCTATTAGCGTGAGTAAATAGCGGAAAAGATAGAGAATAAATGATTTTATGAGAAAAACTTTTCAATCTTTAGTTAAAAATGAACAAAAAGAAATGTGAGAATATTTACTTAGAAAGGAAAGAAAAGTCAGTTAAATAAAAAAAAAAAAAATTCACTGCATAACTTGGTAGTGAATCAGGAGAAAGTGAAGATCCACACACAGTAAAGGAAACAAATATGGGAGAATCAGCGAATGCGGAAGGACAAATGAGCACACTGCAATTTTTACTTACCATGAATACTCTCATGATTGTATATGTAGATGTAATTGACTCGTTGAAATATAGTTCCTCGTTTAAACTCCTTGCTCGCTCGTCTCTGTTCAGAGAGGTGGTACTGTGTCTTGATGATTTGAGAACTGATGCTCTGTACTCGTCCGGAGCTCGGCTTTTATACGGACGAGCGAGCGTCGCGGGTCGGTTAGATTCAGGGGAGAGGGTCCACCTCTGCCATGGATCCCAAGCTTAAGCCATCGGACCATCACCTATCACAGGAGATGCGACATCCAAAGACCATGTAAACGTGCTTAGATTTTATTCCATTTCAATTTTCGTCCCACATTACATTAACTACGTCAACTGCATTACAGCAATATACTTTTTTTCCACACAGCTATTTGTAATTATCTCATTCATTTTCTATATAAAGACCATTAATGAATTTTCGCACGCTTAAGATCTTTATTAGCTCTCTGGTCATTGACTTAAATTTCTTTAAATCCATGTTATAGACTATTTATAATAATTATATTGGATTATGTATGTTATTTGCACTAATTGTAATTTGAAGGTGAGAAATGTGATACATATAGAATATTATTATGCATAAACAGCTAAGTGATTGCATGCTTAAAGGAAACTGGAAATAATTAATGTGTTATAAGTGAATTGCTGGAAATCATGCATAGTAGAAACGTAGCACTTGTATGCTTGTTTGGTTATTAGATGTTTGACCATAGCATTTGCAGTTGATAGTCGTGTAAACTTTCAACGAGCTTCTAGATATTGAAATTCAACTTGATGTCAAGGATGATATTGATTTAACTAAAATGTGATATTACAAGATGAATTTTAATTTTTACATAAATACAATGAAACTGAATAATAAATAATTATTTACACAATTTCACATTTAGATAATTAAGTTGTGTAATTTGTAATTTGAATATTTTGAAGATGAAGGTATTTAGAGGCAAATAAGAAAGGAAGAAGAAAAAGTAGTGCATTCACTCAATGTTGTCAAGGTTAGCCTCTAAAAGCAGAGAAATGTCGCGATCTTACACTTAACTGCCAACACTTGATTACATCATCAGGATCACTTGAGTACATAAAGTACTTTAAACGTCGCCAAGATCGGATAATCCCCAATGCCCTTATTGCATTAGCCACTTGCTTGAGAAATGAATCCATTGGTCATTTTATCAGGTGTGTGTATGTTGAAATATATACTCAAGATAAAATTACTAACAAATTGAATGACAGATGGAGTGAACTTGATTATGGATTCGTATATCATAAAAAAGTTTACTGATTAATACAAGTGATAAAACATATTAATTAGCACTGTTTATCAGCAACTTGTTCAGCTATTGTCATTAATGACGTTATATCATTGTCAAAAAATATACCATTAATAATTGGCTTCCCAGAGATTTCAAATTGAATAAATGATTGCGTTTAGTGCCTGAGGACTTGTTGGACATGCTGCGAACAGCAGCATCAATAGAAAGACACGCAATTTCTTTCACAACAATAAAAACATCCAAATATAATTTTTTTTTCATTGTTGACGGTTTTTTTTCTGTATGAAAGAAGGTCAAAAAATTTGAATTTATGAAGAATTTTCTATTTTTTTTAGTTGACTACTTTTTTTTTATAAATTTTATAGAATCCACTTAATGGAGAAGAGAGACAAGTGAAGGACATAGAAAGGGAACCGAAATAAATTTGACCCGAATATTTTAGAGTTTGGATATCTCTTTCTTTTCTTTCCACCTTTCTCTCTTCCTCTTTCTTATTATTACATGCATTATAACCATAGAAACTTTCGCAAAATAAAGCAGAAGAGAACCCTAAATACGCATTTATATTGTTCAATGGCCCGAATTCGAGATCAGAAAATCGGTGGTCGTCCAAGCCCTGGATTCGATGAAAAAGAAAGGTTATATCCTATATTAAGTGTGTTAGTCTTAAGTTATGTAGTATATAAATAAATGTACAAGCATAAGGAGAAGAATCTGCTGGAGTGTTTGCCTTTCTGCCCCGCAGCGTCCAGAAACAACACTCATGGATGTCCGGCCCGACGTTTCCCCGTTCACTATCATCGTCGTCACTTTTACTTGAACATACGACAACCTATCTCAAATTAAATGCTTCTGAGAAAGATGAACATTATTCTCTTGTACGATTTTTGGGTTAATAATAATTCAAACAACGTAAAACAGATTCTTGGTGTATAAATTAAAAATCATTTAGGCAATTGAAGTGACATTTATAGTTACACAACAAACCATGTATGCTATTATAAGTATTGAGAGAGTTGACTATGAAACAAATGGAACAAAAGTGGTGTAGTAGTCATTCATTCGCTACTAATTGCTTTATTTTATACCATTACTATATACTTGAAGCTAAATAATGACTCGTTAGTGGTGATTTTTTTTACATAAATTTAATTGGTCCAAGGGCAATCTATCGCCACTTTTACTTATTTAATTCAATGTAATGTATCATTTTGATGTGTTTATAAATATGCGACCTTATTTATGTTTTTCCAGCAGCCAGAAATAATATCCTAGGACTAAGAAAGCTAATCATTAACTTGTATACTTCATCATAAGATTTAAGAGGTTATTCCTGAGAATAAATCTCAGGATAATTAAGAATCTGGAGTAACTAACGAATATACTATAATTCTACATAGAAGTTGTAGTAGAGAATGATGATGAAAAACTATTCTTGCGTTACACTTGAAGGTAATGTAGTTTTTTTTTTATGTAAAAAGTTTATCATTTGAATTTTAACATCTGAATAAAATATTCGTTAAAAACAAGCATTAGTTAAAGAATTTAGAAAATTATAAATGTTTAATAATCATCAGTAGGTGTTATCATATTATTACCTAAATTTCTAATTTTTCATTTTTAAGGTTAGAGAAGTCAAAAAAAATCTTCAATACAACAGAGCTGCAGTTGTGGTACTTATTTTTAATCCATCATCTTGAATATGATTAAACTATTAAAGAGATTTTTCTATTCGGCCCATTAGAATGTCTACGAAATTCTTACGCATAAATCAATTTAAAATACTTTCTCAATTGCTACGTATAAATGACACCAATGTTAATAAAAATACGTATTAACTTGATGGGATGATATGGATCTTCATTTCACTTTTACTTTGGAAACTTGCGTTATTGTTAATCCCGTTATACAAATATATACTCTGCCGCTGTATAAAACATACATCATTTTCCTTTCCAATTGAAACATTTTATTCTGTATCGCCAACAGCAGAGGTCAAAAAGATTGATTGAAATATAAAAAGTTAATTTGGATTCTTGGACGATGTTGCAATGATCTATAGATGAGAAAATTTGATGAAAGGTAAGCAAGCGAAATGTAAATCTAATGTTCATCCATATACACATCATTTATTCTAATATATAAAAATATATGCCTTTAAATATACATGTATATATGTTTTCAGCACAACAATCAAAGGACGTTCGTGCTCACCTTTATCTTTTAAGTTGCAACCACCAAGCATGTATTATTATGTATACTCGTATCGTCTGCGTCTATGTCTCGAAGAAAGTTGGGAATTTTCACCTCTTGGAGAAAGCTTATTACGCGGGGACCCCTTACGACACAGCTTGGTGGCCACAGCGGTCGCGTACCAAAGACCATCGGTCTCTTCTCTTCTTCACCGTCACATGCAAGTACTCCAACTGCATCCTTCCTGCTTTGTATCATGCAATAATGTATTTTTCTCATCTTTTATTTATTTCAAATTCAATTCAATTATAACTATTTTCAGGGATCATTTATTATTGACAAGGATAAAAAATGAGTATTTGGACACTTGAAGGAGAAAACTAGAGCATTAGCTTATGTATACTTGGCTATTCCATCAGTAATATACGAGCTGAAGACACGCAAAAAAGCCGCACTTCTTACGCGGTGAATGTAACGTCATTTTGTATTTTCGTAACTCAGGAGTATGGCTCTCCTTTCTTTTAGCTGGAAGGAGAAGCCTCTTTACCCTCATGAAAGAGGAAGAAGAGAGGTGGATTTTATCGTGGGCATTATACGTATTAACTTTGCGGCCGGTTGCACAAAGTCATTTACACCAGTCACCTACATGACTTGGCTTTCTACCATCAAGAACCTCCACTTCTTCATCTTTCTTCCTCTTCTATATTCTAGGATTTTTGCTCCCTTCAAACTCGAGAATTTACTTTATCTTCCGTCATAACTCTCCCGAGCATAATTCGCCGGTTATTGCGATACTACTCTTACTTTCTGAAAAGAATAACAAAAAAATGACCGGAAGGTGAGGAAAAAATTACAAGTCATCACTGAGGGCAATCTGTTGAAGTAAATTAATCTTTTTTCAAAGTAAGATTTCTATTATATATTCGTACAAAAAAAAATAAATAAGCCGCACGTGTTTTATCGTATGTGGGCGAATGTATTATCAAGTCACCTGTTACTCTTCAAGTGTACATTTTTCATAAACTCATGTATGTACATGTCGGCTGTCTTCTTCACGCTATTCAACTTCGGTAACGCGGTTGCGTCGTCTTACTGCTCGCTTACCTCTAAGACTTTGCGTGTCTCTTACGTAAATTCGCATAGCTCTATTGTGCAGCTATTACTCTTCACCCGCACACTACTCTCATTTATATCTTTCTCACTCTTTCACTCACTCGTCAGTACAACTTTTTTTCATTTTTCTTTATTGCAACTACCAGTCTATATCAGTTGACCAGTTTTATATTTTTTTGTTCGTCTAAACAATGAAATCGCATCAATAAAAGAAAACGATAGCTGCATTTATAAATGAACGGAAAATAAAAAATTCCATGAAGAAAATAATGAAACTGCAACAGAAGAAAGTGAGATGGAAAAAATGACATAATAGGCCACAGTTAGAGTATGATGATTGAGTAAATGAAGGCGTAAGAATATGATGGTAACGATAAAAAAAATATACCGTGGAAAAGCTGTGAGTAATATGCGTTCAATGAGACCTGGCTCAGGTGAAGCTCTAGGTAATCGTAAAGAAGATCGAGGTAAAGAGAGAGGACGCATAGCAGTTGATGTGAACAAGTGCCAGTTGGTAAGCAGGTATATACATAATAAGGATGACCAGATGACCGAGGCGACTTTCACATTCTGGTAATCGAGATCTAGAAAAGAGAAGGATACCAAAGTGTAGTTAGTAATATGTATATATATATACATACTATAATTTAATTTGACGTTATTGGGTTTACCTCAGGCTAGAAATAACCAAAGACTCTTTGATTGCCAGAGGCTATGGGTCTGTGCGTATCTCAAAAACGGTACCTGGTACTTCTTAATAATATCAATAAATTTATAGGTAGATTTATGATTTGATATTTTTATCTAGACATTTTCGATTTACAGTGACACATGTCTTATTGAATAAAGTTTTAGCTTTGCCAATCCACGTGCACGATGTTGATGCTTCAATAATCTGATCCTGAAAGTTAAATGAAGGAGTGAGTGATCGTGGGAAGCACAGCTGCTATTACTCTTCTTACTTGGTAAGTGCAATTGCGGATGGATGGTGAAAGTATGAAGCCAAGCTCAAATGTGGATCCGTACGCGCATCGATACGATCTTTGACCGGCTTATTTTTGTCTTATTGAGTACACCAGAACATCTCTTCCGTTTCCGGCTTTAAATTTATCGGATACACCAATTGGCTCTGAACAATTGATCACGTTTCGAATTTTTTATAAACTATTGTATCATGCAATTATGTTAATTACTATATTTGCCTTTATTATTTTATTCTCTCTTCTCTTTCTCTTTAGAGCCATTTATATTATTTTTTAATCATGTCAGCGCTCCTTAAAAGAATATAACCGCATGTAGATGGTCGGCCAAAAAATCCTCTACTTCCTGATGCATTCGTATTTTTCCTGGGAGTGAAAGTGCATTCCTTGAATTTTTATCATTCGTCGATAGCTCACATAAATATTGAATCGTATTTTCTGAAATACCTCAATGAAATATCATTTGAAACAACGAAGATTATCGCGCGGGAACGTGGCGCCATCTAACTTACTTTATAATAATTAAAACTTCAAAAAGTTATTTCTGATTCGTCATACGGCAAAGTTTATGTAATATTTTTCAAATTCAAATATACTTCTGTCAAAATACACCATTTTTTACGAAAAAAAATCTTTTGTTAAAATTATTATTCCAATGAATTTATGAATATGGAATATTTAAAATAAAATAATTTATTGTATTATTTAAAGATAAATGTTTTAAACCCAAAGATCTCAAACTTGAGCAAGCCAATTTACAAGGCATAAATTAGTTCTTTATGACGGAAGTTTAATAAATTTTTTGTTTTTTAAAGCCAAGTAAATTATCAGAAAAATTATTCGAGTCTTCAGAAGAAGAAAACTGTAAATCAGTCATAAGAAACAGTATGTATAGAATACATATAATACACTTAAAGAGTAATTGATGGGTAGAAAACAGATACATTTATTTTCAAACTTATTACAGCTATTAAATATTTTTTTTTGTCCACAAATATATAATTTATTTGAAATGAGGCCTATTAATACAAACAAATTGCTTTTTAAGTATTAATATATATATATATTTGAACATGTGTAACATAAAATAAATTTAATATTCACGATGCTGCTGCTCCTGCTGTTGCTTCCTCTTCAATTGGTGCAAGAGCACAGTTTGTCTCAGTCGATCCGCGGTGTTCGCGTGAATAACTTCTACTTGCAGTGACTGTAGTAGCATGAATAAAGTTATTCGCTATTAAATCGCATACTTGAAAAATAAATTAACTCATTCGTTACATAAATCAATCATAAATTGATGGTTTTCGGTTGAAAAAATTAGGTTTCATTATCGAGTGAGATATTATGAATAAAATTAATATTATTACTGTTGAAATTCATTTAAAATTATTTACATAAGACTCAGTGATATTATCGAATAACTATGAAGAATGTTTGTGAATTATAATTAATATCCGGTGGGAGTTGAAAACTAATTTACAGCATTTTTGATCAAATATAGTTATTTTCATGTTTCTTTAAAACATTTGATTAAATTGTAATCACAATGATTCATATTTTTATGAATCTAATTCTAGCAATGTTAATAGTTTAGTGGAACTGTAGACATGAGATAGTTGATAAAAAACTCAGAAACTGCATAGTAATTATTTTATGATTATTGAGTGTACAAGATAACTTAAATAATATTGCAATGTGCAATACCATCATTAAAAGGTATAAAGCAATAAGATTAACACGAGAACGCGTGTTTACAATTCTTTTTTTATTATTCACAACTCTTTAGGATAATTTCATTTAATCTCAAGGTATAATCGTCTTCGTTTAATTATTTATCAATGGTCTAACGACAATTTATGTTCCATTTTCATCAACTAATCTCATGTGTTGATAGTAAGATACTTGCTGAAATGATTAAGTTCGATTGGTATCTCTTTATATGCTCTAATGAATTTTCATGGTCATTCTTCATCATTTATCAAACACAAGTGGGCTTTATCGCTATTTAATTATTCCTTAATTTTTTGCAGCTTGAAAATCCATTAATTTAATTATCTAACTTGTTGTTAATTCATTAATATTAAAAAACAAGGTTTTATTGATAAAGTTCATATGGTTTTTGAAATTAATGAGCAACAATTTATCTTAGATCTCTTTTTCCATCTAACGTATCTGAATGTAGAAGAATATAAACAGGACTTGTTAGATATATATTGCAAGAATAACGAACTACTGATACCTCCGACCACAAAAAATGATATATATTTATAACCTTCACCAGGGAATTGACTTAATATCGTTTTCGTTATTGTTATTGGCCTATTTCAATGTCAATACTGAAAGGCTAAAATCTTTTTCAGGGAAGATAACATAAAACATATCTATTGCGACTTGCTAGTTGATCCCACATTACGCCCACTAAACAATTATACCGATACTACGCACTCTATTCAGCTACATATTTATTTTTCATTGCGCTTTATACACGCTACATCAGCTTCTTCCTGAGTCTATCGATTCAATATTTACATTGAAAATGACACAGAGATTGGACAAATGTAATTGTTTAGACAATAAAGACAAAATAATAGCATTGATTGGTGCATTTCCTATGTTTAATGAATATTTATAATTACTCTCATTTCTTATCATCGGAAATGATCCGGGGAATCAAAGCATAATAATTATTCCATAAAAATAATTAAATTTGTTTCATAGCAAAAGTGGAATTTACTCTTTGATGATTAACTTTTAAATGTAATAAACTGAAGAAAAATATTATTTTGCATAGGAGAGTAAAGGTTTCATAAAGATGCTGTCGTTTTTCATTAAAATGATTCATGAAAGGAGTTTTTAAGTTATACTACAAGTTATTGTAAATTATCTTTTGATAGGGTTATTTTGAATGAAAATATTTTCTATATAATAAGAAGCATATATTGGTATTAAAGAAAAGATCAAAATTCAGTCAATATTTTTTATTAATACAGTACTACACTAAAAGTGTCTGTTATAATTTATAAATACTAAAGATATTTTGATTTTTCAGAGAAAGATTGTTCAAGAATTACATTAACTGCTCAGTTGTCTTTAAAGACATCACGTACTCTATGGAAACCACGAACAAGTCTTCATTATCACACATTTACAGCACAATTGTATTAAATTGCATGTCAATTCACATATGGTACTCTCATTCTATCTATCAATTGAACAATTCACGTGAAATTTTAATGAAAGTGGAATAATTTATTTAACCAACTATTTTCACAGATGGATTTATTAGATTCAAATAATGGAACTTTTAACGAGTCTGAAGAGGAGGCTTGGTGGGATTATGATTTGGAAGAATCTCTAAATCACTTTGAATGGGCTGAACTAGCACCGGCACTTGTCGTTTATTCTATCACTTTTTGTCTTGGATTAACTGGTGACCATTTGCACATTTTATTTATTCGAAACAATAGAATGAAATTGAATAATTTTATGCAAATAAATTTACAGGCAATTTAGTAATCATTGCATCAACGCTCTGTCCAAAATTGAGACCCTTACCAGCAACACCAACAAACATTTTTCTTGGTGGACTTGCCAGCGCTGATCTTATGCTTATCACATTCTGCATACCTGTCAAGGTAAGATTTACTACTAATAAAATGTATTGTAAATGATATAATTTACAGAGAAACAGAAATATTTGGATCGTATGATAGAACTTAAACACTGGTTTTAGAGTCAATGATGCTAAAAGTGTTATAGCGATGGGGATGAGAGAAACCTCAAAATAAAATGACGACGCGTGCCAAAAGTACAAGGTCTAAAATTAATGAGATATACCAGAAAACTAGAGTTTCCCTGTGTTGACAGAATAGAGTATTATGTAGGTGTCGATAGAACGTATGCGTCAATGTTTTTTACTATTAACATCTCTATCAAATCTTAAAAAACATACAACGATCTAAAACTACCTTTAAATATCGATATCACGTGTTTCTGACAGATATTCTTAGAGATTTCTGACGTCTGGACTTTTAATATTCCATAACTCTTGAGCTCCATTATTTTTAAAAGTCGAATTGATTTTCGAAATTGACTGTCAAGCTTGTTACACACCTGTTCTGCCTGAAGATTTAAATAAAAAAATGTGGATGGGGATTTATTATATTATTTTCACTTTTAAAACTGAAGCATCTGGATTATGAAAGAAAAACGTGATGCTTTTTTCAAACAAAATACTTCTCTTTATTATTAGAGGTTGAATATTAATTATGTTTATGATTAAATGAAAGTTCGGAATGATTTACTTGTTAACGGCTAATTTTAATTTGATCACAATCTGTCAGTTAATTAATACAGCTCAGATGGCAAGCAATTTACTTTCGAATATTATGTAGACTATAGTCATGTTGTTACAATAAAGAAGAAATATCCAAGAAACTTAAAACTCATCGGAGTCATTTTATTCTCTGATATTGCAGAGTAAGATTCAAATTTCATAAAAAATAAAAAAGATGAAAAGTAATGAAAAATATTGATGCATTAGTCTTTGTATCATTTTTATTGAAATTCTAACATAATTTTAAATTGAAAACATCCTTTTTTATTAAATTTAAATTGATTACGTCAAAAAAGTAAACTTATGTTAAAAAAAACAGATCACTTATCAACATTTTTTATACATTCTAGAAAATAGATGAAATTTAAAAAATAAGCTAATTATGTAACACAGACAATGAGCATAAAAAGTTATTAATTAATTCCTGTAAAAATATTGATTACATGACTTAAGTAATTCTCAAAAAAAACTGATTCATTTTATTTCATTCTTCATAGATTGCTAAGCTATTTTCTTATACTTGGACTATGGGAGCCTTTTTATGTAAAGCTGTTCATTATATCCAGAGTGTCACAGCGATTTGTTCAGTTCTTACCCTCACAGCAATGTCAATTGAAAGGTAAAATTAAAAAATCTCATTTTCTGCACTGATTCTTTTCTTATTGACTTATTAAATAATTTATCAAGACATATTAATTGATTTATTTTCATCAAGTTAATCTATATTCATCTTTCTGACTTCTATATGATTTTAAAAAAAAAGACTTTACATCTGCCACTTGGTTTTTGTGCAATGCAAAAACGTGATCTATCAATTTGTATTCATGAGCCTTCATTCGAATGGTGAAATCTGATATATCCACCTACATCTAATTTTTTATGACAGATCTTTGATTTTTTTATTTCTTACTATAATTTTTTCTTTGCTCTCACAAAATATTACATCAGTAATTAGTCAATCAAAATCAATTGATTTATAACAATTTAAATTAATGAATGTTTCTATTAGATACTAATCATTAATTATGAAAATATTAAAAATAATAATATATGCTTTTGTATTGGCTTTCAGATATTATGCTATTGTGCATCCAATGAGGGCACAATACGTTTGCACCATTAGTCAAGCAAGAAAAATCGTCAGTGTGACATGGGTTGTATCTCTTTTTCTAGCCATTCCTATGATATTTGCCCAAGTAAGTGAATTACTTACCAATATCATCAATATTTTCAATTTTTCATGAAATTTCTTTTTTTCAGAGACATAAACCTGTAGGAGAAAGAATACCAGCTTTCTGGTGTGTTAGGGATTCTGATTCGGAGGTTTACTGGCGTGCCCATGAACTTTATATGCTTTTGCTAGTTTTAGTAATTCCTCTTGCTGTTATGGTTTTCTGTTATACAGCCATTTGTTGGGAGATTTGGCGAGTCATGAAGCGCAGATATCACATGACATCCAGACATGCGTAAGTTTTTCTCCCTATTTATAAGTAAATAATTAACTTAGAATAAGTCAGCAATATCAAATTTATCCTTTCTTTTAGATTAACACCAAAACTACAATATCAAGTATCTACTGATAATGGAGAAGTCATTCCTATGACAAGTCGACCAAAAGAACGTCGAAAAACTACTACTGATGCTGAATCTCGTACAATAAAACAAGTAAGTGTTTAATGTTGAGAATACTATTAAATCAATTTGTTTATTTTTTATTCTTTATTATAGGTAGTAAAGATGTTAGTCGCCGTTGTAGTTCTCTTTACTATCTGTTGGAGTCCAATGTTAATAGACAATGTTTTAACAGCTTATGGAGTACTTCCAAGATTAAAGTATGGAACAATTAAACACATGAATACGGCATTCCATTTGATGGCATATTTTAATAGGTAAAATACTATCAATTTATGAATAAATTGTGACAATATATTTGTTCTTCTCGGAATAACCTTCAATTCTTCAAAACATAACTCAATATATTTAAAAAAAAAAAGGCTTTGACTAAAAAAATCTTTCAACAGAGTTTATTCAAAACATGAAATCAACATATATTTAGAGAATTTAAGCAATAAGATATAAGAAAACAGAAAAGTTATATTTTAAGACTTCTAAAGAACATTTTCTTAGTCCATTGAATCTCTTACGAATAGAAATATTTATAGAGTCATGATCAATCGAGAACTAACTAAGAAAAAATAACTTCTAGAGTTAAATATTGAAAATGTATTTCAGCTGTATCAATCCAATAATCTATGGATTTATGTCAAAACACTTCAGAGAGAGTTTCCTAGCAGCAGCGTGTGTTGGTTGGTGGTGTTGCTGCCGCAGAAAAGTGTACAATCCACCAGTTAAGCGACATGTCAGTCTTAGTCAAACTAGAACTACAAGCGTGAGGTGAGAGCAATGCAATTAATTTAACAACAGTTCTTTATCAATAGCTAAAATCATAACTTTTCAACTCATTGATTAGTTCTGTAGAAAATACAAAACTCTATCATAATTTAGCAAAGACCTTGCTCGTAAAAACCTTAACAATTTTCCTGTTTCAGATGGCCTTGACAGTTAAATCGTGAACGAAATTGATGTTGATAATAAGCTGCACTTTTCTACTTCATACGCTATTTGATCTACATACAGCACACCAGGATGCGTTCATTTACATATCAAATTAAGATGATGACATATTATATTGATAAGTACCTATAGGCAATCTTTTATTTGCTGAATTATGTATTGATGTGATGTTAGTTAATAGCTGATCGTAATTTAAAGCATTTAAACGAAAACTATTGTAGTAAAATTTAAATATTATTTGTTCTTGTAGACATCATGTATACAATGATAACACAAACGTCTAAGAATATTTTTAAATTTATTTATATGTTTAATAAACTGTTTTGTGTTATCAGAAGTAACTATTTAGATTATTGTAAATAGTGACATTTAATCATTTGTATTTATTTATTAAAACAAAAATATAAAATAAGTATGAAAGTTCGTTTAACGAAAGTATCTTCAATATCTTACAAAGAATAGAATAATTAATAAAAAGTAAAATATATTAATGGTTAGAACCGTGATAAATCAAGGAAAGTATGGACTAGCAGAATTATGAACAAAACCTTAACATGTAAAGCGATATATATCGTGTACAGTGTCCATTAAATGTTTATTATTGAAGCGTTTGGACTTAATAATTTAATCATCCGTTAATCTTGTGGGTAAATTATCCTGTGTGCTATTGGAAATTTATTCCAGCGTGAAAGCTGTGCATTGAACGCATAATTATTACGCTACATTATGCGAACTTTCAACCTTTTAGGCCAATGACTTGACTTCCGTAGGTTTTATAACTTTTTAAATAGTTTTAGGATACGTATGAGAACTATTGAAAGCACTCTAACATTATCCTGTACTAATAGAGTTTCATAAATTGTTGTAAAGGAAGAAATTAGATCTTTAAAAACATGCATCTGATGCATCTAGATGATTTTTAATATTGTTAATAATTCAGTTTCAACAATAATGAAATTATTGTCTTGAACATATCATATATGACGTACCTTAGTAATAAAAAAAAATAGTCTAGATCAAACTGTTTAAGTTAATTGTGAATATATGAATTCTCTAGTTACTGATCAGGTATATGGAGATATTCAACTGTTCTTTTGTTGAAAAGTGAGTCTAAGGGGGGGCTAGAAAGACATAGTTTAGTTGCAAAATAAGGGTGTGCCCAAAAACGGTGGCAAGTCGTCAGGCCGTGAAATGAAAAGTTTAGCTAACTGTTCCGGTGACACACTTTTGGAAAATTTAGGACTACTGGGTCTTCAGGCTACCACCTTCGTGGACTTTTAAATTGTTCTCTGACCTGGTCACGACACCAACCGCGAAGCAATCATCCTAGACTTTCCAAGCTTTTCAAATGTTTTTTGCTCTATACCTTACTCTTTTTTCTTCCCCTTGATGTTCTCACAAAAGATTTACGAATTTTGACTAAAACTAGAGAAAGGAAAAACTTGACTGCTTATTTTCAGGATCACTATTTTTGAAGAATGGTAAGAAAAAGTTTATTTTTTTTTTCTGAAGAGCATATTGATAAAATAAAATTGGATAGAAAAATTAATGTAAAATAAAAAACGAATAAAAGAGAGCCGGAAGTGATGAGCAGTGACGAACAATAAAAAAAGAGTAATCAGATGAAAAAGAGGAAAACGAATGTTGAACATATGTTAGATAATTGAGAAGATTGACGAAAAATTTCATGCTCCATCTGACTCCCACATTATATTCATATATCTTTGTTGTATAGTATGTTTAAAAGAGAACATCATTGATGATAGACTTTATAAAGAAGTGAGAAATTAATTGATGTCTACTTAATATCCAATAATAATGTAATTATAACAGTTGGAGGAGTCATCACCAGCAGCAGTAGTACATCATTTATCTTTATTTTTCAAACACAAGTGATCTTTTCAGTAAATTAAAAAATGAACCAGCAAAAAAGATAGAAAGTCCAGAGTGTTAGAATCCCTGTCAAATAGTTGCAAACATTTAGAAAAGATATTGACAGCTCAGAGTCCTCCCACTGCCAAGTAAAATGGACCACAAGCTGCTACAGTTATTTAGAAGTGACAAGAGAAAACGATTGAAAGAATGAACAAGGCGCGTGACTGTCCTCCCACTATCTCTAGTTTTTCTGGTATACTTTACTACTACATTTAACTCACCATGGGGGTTTTTCGAGAACTCATGTAGTAAAAGCGACGCCTCGCGCCAGGAGTAGCGAAATTCGGAAGCACCCTTCAGGGGGTCTTTTGATGGCTTACTGACTTACTGACTTATTTTAAAATTTTTAGGTCTCTTTTAATGAGTTTCTAGGATTTTATGTAGCACCTAGATCAACCTGATTTTTCAGAAAATATGCTAAAAGGCTAAGTGTTATAAATGAGCTATTTATTCATCAGGATGGAGGTCAATGTAAGTTAGCAGCTAGTTTTTTTTCTGGCTGAAGTGGTAAAAAAATATTGGAAAGTCTTTGGTGGAGTTTTCTCTTTAATAGCGAGAAGATCGTTGAAGGGTAAAAGAGGTAAAAAGATAAAAAAGTAAATGTAAGCTTAAGCTTGTGTCATAAATAATAACATTGAATAAGTGAAAATATAGTCGTCCAGCTACCGGTTGGGCACAATTTGGGCTAAGCATTTTTTTAAAACCAAGTTTTATACTCCAAAGTGAAATTTACAATGTGGAGGTTGGTATGTGGCAGTTAGATGCATCATAGCGACCTTGAAAATTAGGTCTATTGCCCTTGTGACCTACTCTTCACATGGATCCTGGGGTTTGGACTTTCCTTCGTCTTTGCCGACTCTGCTCCACACGCCACACAGTCGGAGCCGAAGTTGGACTAAATCTTTACAAGAAAATGTACAATCCATTCATCAGTAAAAAAAATTATTTTTCAAATCTGACTACTGAGTCTATTGTTTGTCATAAATTTTAACATTTTTATAAAAAAAAGATCTATTAATAATTCATGTAGAGAAGAATATTTATTCTGAATTTTTTTTTTCTTATACCATCTGCTAAATGTTAAAAAACTAAATAATCATTTACATATATACCATATATTACATGGCCATTCAGCAATATCCTTGGAAGAGTATGGATCCATAGTGTATCTCGTAAATCAAAAAATGTTTGGAGTCGAGGTCATATATTTATATTTTGAGAAAATGAGTGACGAAAAATGATAGAAGGTACGATTTCTTCTGGTCGAGCGACGGCCACACGCCGGCCACCATAAACCTTCAGAAAGTAAAAGTTTCGTAAAATTTTGTCACTCGCATTTCTCCTAACTGACACGATTCGTACGGACGGCTCCAAGAATAAATCATCTTGCAGTTAACTAGAGAAAGATGCTGGGAAAATGCAAGGACGTCGGAAAGGTAGAGTTCGAACATTATTCTTGCGTACTTGGGGATAGTAATAATAGTAGATCTTCGTAACTGATGAAGTTCTGCATCTACAGATTTGCTGTTTACCCTTGCACTTTCTTCAGTCTTATGGATTGTTAAACGAACGCCAGCGTGTCCTGAAGAAAATTTGTTTAACAAAAATTAAACCCCTTGGAAATTTCAGGTATAAACAGAAAAAGGTACTCTATTTAGGGTTGCGTTCGTTTTTAAATATTATTCTATTTTACCCATTAGAAATTTCTCAACTCTTTTTGTAATAAATAATCTTTGTTGAGTGTCAATAGATCTAATAAGTCATTAGCAAAATCTATATTTTATTAATAATGCAAAACTTATTTTTTTAATTGAAAAATAGTACATTTCACACCTAGAGAGGGAAAGTAGTCTAGCTCCAACCACGTGTAAAATTACAACCCGAGCCGAAGGCGAGGGTAATAAACACGTGGATTAAGTTAGTCTAATTGTCTTCTCTAGGACTGAATATGATTTCTCGTCATACCTGCGTGGGAAATTCAACCCCTCTCCAATGGAAATGTGAACTTTCCGTGCGGGTATGACGAAAAGAAAATTTTGTAGTCAATAAGTAATCTCCATTTGAAAAATCTTATTTTACAAGTGCAATTTTTAATTTCTAGTATTTTTTTTTAAATTAAATTTTTTTAAAACAGAAATTCCATGTTTTTTATAAAATTAATTATTCTTCTCCTGTACTGTACTATTATGAAGTTCTTTAATATCAAATTCATCCTACAAAAAGATATTGTTGATCAAAAAATTTTTAATTAAACTTCGAGTCTTTTATATTTCTACAAAAATCGATTCAGTTAAAACATGATCGAGTTACTCAGAGGAAATGACGAGGACATAACTCTAGCCTTGAATTCATACTTAACAAGGACTCCCCACGTATGGTGATAAATAAATGAATCAACAGAAGATTATCAACTGAACTTTGAAGAAAAGATGAAGAAGAGTATGAAGGTGATGCAGGTGGAAGGAGATGCCGATCTCATTTCGAAACGTGAATGAGTCGGCGGCTACCTCAAACGACGTGATCGCCGTCTGTCCCGCGGCGTTCTCTCGCTCTGAACTCATTTTTTTATTCATCTCACCAGTAGTCTATACAGACCCTGCCGAGTTGGTCTTCCACATGATGAGAGTCCACAATATCACCAAGTTTTTCCTGCTAGCACAACAATGGCTGGAGTATATATCATCAAACCGGATTCTCGACAAATTTTACTTCACGTGTGTATATATAGATTCACTCAAATATAAAAGAGCCAAGGAGAGCAAGCTTACGAATGGTGCTGGAAGTAATTCGAGAAGCCGCCACTGTTTCAACCATTATCAACCATCGTCATCATCATCATCATCACGTTAACTGCATCCATACCATCAGAATGATGCACCATATTTGAGTAATATAATGAGCAATCAAGATACCAGGAGAAAAACTTTATCTCATTGATGGTTTTTCCGCCTGAACAAGATGAAAGAAATAGAGAAAAAAATTTTTTGTTGTCGATGAAGTGTATTCTGCGCATTGAAAACAAATGTCTGATCATCAAGCCAACTCACTGATGAATAATTAAATATATTAGGTATATAATTTCTTGTATTATGATTATTATGATTGTGAATATTTTAGATACCTGGGTACGATCCAAGGTGGTCTAACTCAAAGCAGTAGCATCAAAAGTAATGACGTCATTTCCCCGTCAGAAGTTTCCGGTGCAAATTAATTTATCAGCCACTGATGCAGCCGGCTTGTAGCTGTTGTTTCTCTCACCTCTTTTCTGATGTGTCCCGGGGACAGAAAGAAGCTACGAAATTACTTTGAATTTTTTGCGCTCGGCCTTTCGCAAATTAAGTCTCGATTGGCCCCCGATCTTCACTTCGCACCTTCTCGCGTGATTTTATCTCGTCCTGCCTTCATCAATTCTCTTCTTCTACATATACGTACCCTTCTTCTGCTTCTTCTCTGCAAACTTCTTCAGTTAAAGAAATTGGTGTTTTAATTTTACACAAAAAATTATACAAATAAAGTGAATTTACTTCTCTTGGTTTGTATTCTTGATGTTTTATTGAATTATTTATTTATTAACAAAAATCACCCATCTTAATGTTTATTTTTTGCGTAAACACCATAAATTTGCAGTAAAATTATTTGGAAAAATTTAATTAACAATTTCTTAAATTTAATCAATGGAGATGCAATCAGATACAAAAATTAGTTATGTATAAATTATTTGTAAAACAAATTACTATTTTTGTAATGAAAATTCCAGGTAAAAATTACCTGGAACTTACCTTGACTTTAAGTCAACTGAAGACAGTTGTAAGTGATTAAAAATAATCTAGAGGTACCCCCATGGAAATGAAAATACAAAAATTTTATAGTTTGCAGTATATTTGGATTATATGAAAAAGATATTTAAATATATAAAATGTGTTTCTTTTATATATTAAGATATGCCATAAATATATTATTTATACATCTCTTTTCCCCTCTACTGTATCGTATAAGGCTGGACCTACGTAGGTACATTCTAGATGGTTGTCAGTTTCTACACGGAAAAAATATTTTAAGTAAAAATTACTACATCCGCGTGGGTAATCGCGTTCCATAGTTCAGTTCAAGGCAAAAAGTAACAATTTAAATTATAAATATAACTATAACTTAAGCGTAATAAGTTCTATTTGTTATAATAATATTTACCGCTAAGCGGTGGTAAAAATTAATATTTTATAAAAAATTACTTTATTATTTTATAAATATTACAAATTCTTATTTAACAAAATACATAAATGTTATGGCATTTTTTACTCAAAATAGTAGCAAAAATTACCCACATTTCAAATTTTAATTTATGCGCATGCGTAAGTCCAGTACAAGCATGCGCACAACGCTGATAGGGGTGGGACGGATCATTTCGGTAAATGTATTACAATATATATGTTAAGTACTCATTTTACGTGTTCGTAGTGTAAAGATTGTGGGAAACGCTGATTTAAGACCTAAGTAAAGAATATTTTTCTAGTGGGGAGATTCGAACCTATGACCGCTTAACGCACGCAACTAAACCGACGCTTTAGCCTGCTCGGCTATCCGAAACAGTAGAATGGGACTTACATTTTTATATTTATATAACAATAACAAAGTTAGACTACCAGGCGGTGGAGTAAAAATTACTCCATCAAGAAGTAAAATATACTCCTTACTTCCTCCGTAGAGTAAAAAGTACTCTTTCATTTTTCTCCGTATAGTTATTCATCGAACAAATTAGTTTATTCACTGATTTTGGTTGCTAATATTATTATTTCTTCAAATCTAAACTTCAAATTCAATTGACAATGATGGAATGTTCACTGGTTGTTTTTACAGTGCAAAATAGAACCAATATGACAATGGCGAGAGGTAAACCTTAAATATTATAGTTTACGTGAATCTTGTTTAATCAGTTTTAAATCTTACATAGAACTAAGCATATTGGTTTATGTGGGTTTGTCTTGTATCACAATATTATCTATAATTTTTCAACTTTATTTCGATAAAAAGATTTTATGCTGTGTTGTTAATAAGTAATATGTATTATAACATCAAGTCGTTACAAATGGTGGAAGACAATATGTAATTAAGAACTGGTTTTAATAAATAAAATATTTGCAAATGACTTTGTTTGATTCTAAATTACTTATCCCAATTTCTCTCAACAATATATTGAATAATATTAAACATATAATAATAAAATTAAAATAAAGAAAAATTAATAAAAATTGATCAAATTAAAATTAAAATAAATGAAATATTTTGGATAATATTTTATTTTTATGTTATTTCCATTTTTTCCGTTTTATTAATAAAATTTTTTAACACGAAAATTATTATTAGACTATTAGAAATTTTACAAAATGCAAAATAAAAATTACAATCGGATGTGGTCCTTTTTACCCCGAGTAAAAATGATCAGTTTTTGGGCGCGCCTAAAGGAGACCCAATTCAAGCCCAAATGATTTTTCAGGCTCTCAACGCGCCCAATTCAAGTCCACAATTCTTTTCCAGGCCTAAAACGCGCCCAAATCAAGCCTAAAACTATTTCGCAGGCCTAAAACACGCCTAATTGAAGCCCAAAAATATTTTCTAGGCCTAAAACGCGCCCAATTCAAGCCCAAAAATATTTTGCAGGCCTAAAACGCGCCCACATCAGGCCTAAAACTATTTCGCAGGCCTAAAACACGCCTAATTCAAGCCCATTTTCTAAGATCATATTCGACAATGATGACAATAAATTATTACAAATGTGAATTTGTAGCACCGAAAGTTAATTTGATGATAAGTTTTTATGAGAATTTTTTTTTCTTTTCTATATTTTTAAAATATTTTTGGGCTTGGATTGGGCGTGTCTTAGGCCTGCAAAATAGTTTTAGGCCTGATTTGGGCCTGTTTTAGGCCTGCAAAATATTTTTGGGCTTCAATTGGGCTCTTACAAAATTTAGGCCTGTAATGGGCTTGTTTTGGGCACTGAAAATTTCTCTAAGTCAAGATTGGGCTTCAATCGGGCCTGTATTGGGCTTATTTTTCATTTTGGGCGTGTTTTGGGCTTCTTTTGGGCCTATTTATTTTTACTCGGGACACTATCTAATAGTAAGTTTTACTTCAGCGCCCCCATAGTTCTCGAGTACTATGAGATATAGTACTTTTTACCTAAGTTTTTATGCCAAAAAGTACGAGAAAATGTTTTCCGTGTACTGAGACTCCGTAAATAGCAATAGGTACAGAGTAATTGATAACTTCATCAATCATTATACTCTTGTCATAATCTTGCTGGTCCTTGGTACATAGTTACAACAGAAGATAAGGTTGCCAAGAATGAAGAACATTTCGAGAATAATCCAACGGATTCAATAAGAAAAGTTGCAACAGTTTTAAAACTGAATTGAGAGACACTGAGATTAATAATAAAAATGTTCATTAAATTACATCCTTACAAAATCACAACTCATCAATTGCTTACTGTAGATTGTACAAAAGAAAAGAATGGACTTTAGTAAAGTTATGACAAATAAATTGAAAAACAACGAGATCGATATAAATCACATAATTTTCTCAGACGAGGCTTACTTTTATTTGAATAGATATGTCAGTAAACAGAATTACCTTTTTTGGGGTAATGAAATCCTACATTTAACGGAGGCAAAGTCCTTATATCCTGTTAAGGTGACTGTTTGGGCAGCTATTTCAATCAAAGGAGTACACGTAAAAATCTTTAAAGGCACAATAACAGTAGTAGCTATCGAAAAAGCTACAAACAAAATTTTGTTCTTTTGCTACGAAACATTGATTAATCAGGAACTGTGATTTCATGCAAGATACTGCTATGCCACATAGAACTCAAGAGATATTGGAGCTATTTACGCTTCAAACGCGAACAGAATTGCAAATTTAATATAACAGGTTTGTAAAAGGCTTATCGTAGGTAACAAATTTTTTTATTTAGATTTCATTGTATTTTCATTAATTTACTAATATAAATGGTAATCAACCAGGTGATAAAGAATATCTCGTTTAATTGAGATTAGTTTTCTTTATTTACTTATTTACTTAATCAAATGTAAACAGATCAAAATACAATCTGATACAGTAGCTTAATTTGTACTAATACTATAATTCTATTACCGAAGAAAGAAATATTTTAAAAATATTGTCAAATATTTCTTATAAAATATTTCAGGTATATTTGCTAGACAAACAGGATAGGTTTAAGGGAATTAAAGAAAAGATTATCCGTAAGTTTTGCCAATTTCCGACATCCATATACACCAACAATCCGCCTAATCCTCACTAAATTTTTTTCTTTTCATCTTACCACGAACGTTAATTTTTCAATAATCCTGCTAAATGTGACTTCTGGTCACTTCAGGATGAAACGGGCGTATACTTGCTAACAAGCCTTACCGAAAAACACCATTTACCAGTTGTCCAGCGTATCCGAGGAACCCAATGACATGTCGAACCCTTTACTTCATCTAAGGGGTTATGCAGGCACTCTTTTAACCATTTGTATATGCTGCATTGTCTGATTTCAACTTCAAGGAATATGAATTTGAGAAAACCCCAGATGAAACCCCAAGCGAAGTACTGTACCAACCGTAGTCAAATTCGTAACCACGTGAAAATTTTGTCATAATTAGCAGCTGAATCATTGTAAATCTGTCAAAATTCTTTTAAGACCAATTTATGTGATCCACGCCCACTTCCTTCCTCTCATCAATTTCTCAATAATCCTTATATTCATTTTGTGGTATACTTTATGGTTCTTTCATAATTTATCTTTTATTGAAAAATTGTCTATTTGCATTTTGAACATATTTTCATTTGTTTTTAAGCATATTTTTTTTTTACTTCAACTTTTTTTTATGAAATAATTCAATTTATTTCAAATTGGTTGTTTAAATATCAATCAGTTTATGAATGAAAAAAATTTATTCCTTAATAATGATTCAATGATAAATAGATTGTTGTTTTTTTGTAGTAAAGAACGACGAAAATGCTGTAAAAACTCGTGATTTAGAATGATGCTATTCATCATTGTTTAAAGTAATTCCCTCAGTTTAAAGTAACTTTTTATTCCCTCAGATGAAAGGATTTAAATCAGTAACAGAATGTTTTTTGTTGTCTTTCCACTGTTATCAAAATTTTTTTGAATATTTATTTTGCAAAACTCCATAGTTTTAGAACATTTCAGTCCGTTCTAGAGACTATAAATTTTAAAGTTAGATAAGATTTTATCTTGAGCCGCAAAATTTGAAATACTGTTAATAGATAAAAATTTTTTAACCAGGATTCAATTTCAAATCAAAATGTCAGCAGGATTTACACTTTTCGACCTATTTAAGCATAATATTTGAACAACTTGTGTAGATCCTAACACAACAAAAACTGTCTAGACGTACCTGACGCTGTCTAACTTCTGGAAGACATTTTAGAAAGAGGAAGTCACTTCACAGTCCAGACCTAATTTGAAAAAAATTTACTATTTTTAAATAAATTTTTTTTTAGTTACTTATGAATAGAAAAAACATAAGCATAAAAAATTGTTACTTATTGAAGTCACATTAGTACTTGATTGCAAAAAATTCCAATAATCAACATTATTCTTAAAATAAGATAAATATATATTCAATGCTATTTTCTGTTAAATTTGTTTAATTAAAATTGTAATTTTTTTCACTATTTATAGATTGATCATGATAAAACCATATGATGTTATTTTTGAGGTGATAATAAAATATATTCAAAAACTAATATATGATAGTTTCAATTAATTCTTTCTTAATGCAAATTTTACGATTTTTCATTACTTGAAAAAAGAAGTTGGGAATAATTCTCTCCCGAAAATTTTTTATTTTTATAAAATAATAATGAAAATTATATGGCGACATATAATTTCTTCCTAATGTTCCAACGATTAAATCCAGAAAAAAAGCAACATGTTACGTGATAAAGACAAGAATAATCATGATATTTTCACGCCTATCCGCAATTCCAATTAATTGAAACAATATAATTTTATTTTGTGATTCTTGTTCCCTCTCTCACTATTTTACGATGATTTTTTATGACGCTGTAAAAGTATGTATAACGATCAGTGGTCAACAAATACAATTAAATCTTCATCAGTACTATATTCATTTTTTCGTTAATCTTATAACAAATTTAATAGCTCGTACCAATTTAGTAGTCACTATAGCTAGTTTGTTTGATACTTTTTCAGTTCTATGGTTCATTATCATTTATGTTTTTTATTTAAGTAAAGAGTTGCAGTAGCAGGTAAATATGTACACACATAAGTCGTAAGTATGACCTACCGCGTAGCTGCAGGCCAATTTAAGGGATCGTTTCCTAGCTTCACTGTATATGTATAACTTGATGGTGCTGTTAAAGCGACCGCGAAGAGCCGCCGTATGATGAATAGGGGACCACACGCGTCAACTCTTTATACACGAGCTAGAAAAAAATATCTGGTGTCGCGTGAAAAATTTCATGCAAAAAAAACATTATGACTTGTAGAGAATTAAATATGCCACTTACTTACACCATGTAATACTCTATCCTGTACCATACAATATTTCATCATTTGTCCTGTCAATTGAAGTCCAGCTCTCTTGATCCTAAGACATAAATACTGCCATGATTTTCATAATAATAAAAAAATGATCATTAAAGATAATATGTAGTATTTATTCAATTATCTTAATAAATGAAAATGACTGATAATTAACCTGATAGATGAAAAAATAAAATTTATTAGTCATGTTTCCTTGATAAAATTAGCTCCGCTTAATATTGAATATATTTCTCACAATTGAAAAATTTTCACGTCATTCCTTGATGTAGTTTAAAACAAAGAGGTTACATACACATATAAGACTACGTATTTAAACTGGAGAGCGCGTGGGCATTCAACTCTTTGGTCCTTTACGACTGGACGTCTTATTTTTTCATCACACAAAATTACCCCACATGTCGCTATGCCCACAGACCTCAATAGCTATTTGGATACCTTGACATTCTCTTCTTAACCCTCTATTTCCCATTTTTTTTTTTGATTCGAAGGATTGAGTTGTCGTCGATCTCCTGCAGACTCAAGAATGTTTGGCATTCAATTGTTAAACATAAACTTAAAGAGTTACCATTGTTGGTTATGGTGAAGGTTGAAAATTATAGTTTGTTTCAGTTTCTTATTAGTATAATATAGACACTTCTAGTATAATTTTTGCAGTAATATTTTTAGAATATTAATTATTTCGGGTTTTAATTTTATTCGACTTGTTTTATTGCAATGTGAACATGCAGAGGTCGAGGAACGAAAAGTCGAGCTTCGAGTTACAAACGATACCGACGCCCACCTGTGTCCGGTCTTGAAGTATACCTTGATATAATATATGTCTATAGTTACGTTTTTTTAAACCACTTTGATTATTTAATAATAACAAAACAAAAATTATAATAAATTTATTGAATTTTTTATGATTTGTAGACTTAGATGATTAACTGAAACACACAAATGAATTAGCGAGCGCGATTTTCTCACACGAAAAATCCAATTTTACAAAAATATTGGCCGGATAATGAGAAATAGTTGCTAAGTCACGCGGTTGAGAGATAAAAAGCTCCGCGCCGTCGCGGCGGCTCACCTCGATGATGTCCCACGCCCTCATGATGAGCAACGAATAGGAAAAAAATTATTTCAAAAAGAAATAAGAAAAACCTAAGTCATATGAATGAATGAAAAAGTCAAAAATCACCTCTTTCCTGTTCTTCTTTACCACCAGATAAAAATTACAATCAAGATGTAAGTATCATAATAATTATAATTTTATGAAAAAATCATTATTAATCTACGAAAAATTTAAAATGAAATTGCGATGATGTGCCTATTTTAGTTTCTCTTTTTTTCATGACTTTTTTAAATTCTTAATAGAAAGGAGAACACAGTGCTGAAGGAATAAGGTGTGCGGCAATTGGAATGATCAAAGGACGAAGAACAATATCCCTTGGACGTGATGGCCAGCGCATCGCTTCGTCATCGTTTAATTTAAAGCTACCGGTCTATCTTCTCGCAGGTGTGAGCCGTATATTATCTTCTCCACCATTCAACAAGCTATAAACATGTTCTTAAGTACAAACGATACACATGCCGTATAATTATGTATTTATCAAAGCATTATGCGGTGTAGGTATGATTTAAATAGTCCATTTACACTTCATATATTGATCATTATTTCCCACTATATTATCATAAAATATCACTATAAAATATTCATTATTTCAGTTTAAATTCATATCATCCTTTCTACACCTTGTCTTTTAGGGTTACTAGATTATGATCATACCACAATCAAAAGTGAATGTGATGTCCGGTAGCAAGTGTATGCTTTACCATCATCATCAACCTGCTGCAATAATACAAGAGATTGGGCAACTGAATCTGCGCACGAGGCGTCTACATACAAGAGGAACAAAGAAATCGTGGCAAATTGAGAGAATGAATACTTTTTATAGAAGTAAGAGCAAGACGCAACATTGATCTCGAGACCTACCGCCGTCAGGCCCAAGGATTATTCAACACTCGTACATTTGTGTGAGAGAGCTGAGTAGAGAATGTAGGACCATGTTACATGTATGTACGCGATTATCAACCGGAAATTCATCGAAATTACTCTCTATATACATACACACAACTTGTTTGATTGTGTGTAATTCTTCTTCTCACCTCATCTCGTTTGTTTTATTTACTCTTTTTTTTTATCATCATCAGCAGCTCCATAGCTGTTGATTAATTTTAACTTCAAAATTAATAGTTTTTTTTAAACTATTGTTACTCGGATGATGCAGCTAGTATATAAGACTACACAATAATTATAACAATAATCATCATAATAATAATAACGGAATATAATCGATGACTCGAAAGGATTGGAATAAAAGAGCTCCAGGCTTCAAAAAAAGTTGCTACTGGTGACTTGGCGGAAGTCTTGCGCGCGAATTTCGCTTGACAATGCGATACTTTGGATGTAAAAACTTACTGGATGTCGATTTATATCCTCTCTTTTCTACTTAATTCGTGCGGGGTCACAGAATTTCCGTCTCAATTGCTTGGGTATCGTGAGAATGCTTCATTCCTGATATTCACGTCAAACAATCCTTTTTTTGTTGCCTTCTGCTTACTTTTACTCTTTCAAAAAATTATTCATCCACGACAAAAGCCCGCGAGTTTTTATGCCATTTTTCAATAATAAATTGAGCTGCAAAAAGCTTCAAATTCACGATGCTTGTAAAATAGAAAATGAGCAAAGAGGTATGGATTTTTTCGGAGCTTTAAAATCATTGCTTTTATATTTTTCAAGATTTTTTTTATTATGAGGTTTTAACTACAAATTTTAAAAGTTTAGTACCGTTGGAATTTTTAGGTGTAAGATATTGGAGCAAAAAAGGGTGAACGATCTTTTTCTGGATACTTCGATACTCGCACCTCCAATGCAGGTATTGAGCAATGGGTATTATAGTCGATGATGACGAATATTTATGAGTTTACGATTTTCTGAATTTATGACAGTTTGTTGGTTTATTGCTGGTTACACGCGATGCTCTTGCTCCAGCCATTACTAAAACGACTTTTTTTCTCCTTCCTTTTGTCAAGTCTTTTGGTGCAAGAAAAGTTCATTGTCAAATTCACATATTGCTCCAAAGGACATTTGGACTGGTAGCACATAAAAAATAAATTATGGAAGAAGAAAAAATTGGTTAAGATATTTCAGAAAAAAATCAAGTTTGAAAAAAAAAAAAAAAATAGTGAAATTTTCTGGTTGAAAAAATTTTTGATTTAGAATTGATGACTGTTTAGTGACTATTGTGCTTGGAATAGGGTTCAGAAAAATACTGTAAAAAATTGTTCTATTGAAATTCTAAAGTTATTACATCCGCTATTTTTATGAGGAAAAATTACTTAATTTAACGTTTAAAAAAAAATTTTATTGTTACAAAATATTTTCTACTATAAATAACATTTACTTCTGAGTCTTATTTACATAAAACGAAAATTTAATTTCATTGTAAATAAATGTCAGAAGATTTTTGGAATAAAAACTGAATTGTATGTTTACTAAAAAACAGAATTGCTTTTTTAAATAGATTGAAATGATATTAAAATTTTTTTTCAACTATTTCAAAAATTACCTTCCAAATAATTTTATTTAACTATTATTAATGATTGTTTATACATTTATATACGACATGATTATTCGAAAATAATAAGCTCATATAAAATAATGACTTCTAAATAACTTTAAATAAGGATTATTACTTATTTTCACTGATAATTTTGAAACAAAAGAATTATATTGATAATATGACAAACAAAAGAGAAATAAACTGCTAATCATTTATCGAATAATGGACATTATTTATTTTCTTAGTGCAGGCTAACTGCATTTTCACGGGAAAATATAGATAAAATACCATCTCCAGTTTTCGTCATATATCAGCATGATGAGTTTATGACTTCGTATAACCATCACACTTTTCACAGACCTTTTCGCGTAAATGAACAAAGAACTTGAAGATTTACAACCAAACTCAGGACCCTAGTGAAAGAAGAAAAAAGATACAAGCAACAATTCTCACTCACTTTCGCGTAGTTTAGAACATTTTGTAGCTTATAACTTTAACGTGTTACGATGAGGAACAGAGACAAATACTTTTCAGGTACTGCAGAGAAAAAGCTGCAGCATATCTACAGATGAAAGATGACAAAGAAGGAAATTTAACAAATCTTGCTCGACCTCGGTCTTGGATATGCCATGACGACCAAACGATTTCTGCAAAGGCCAAGTTAGTGGCCAGAAGTCGGGCTTGGACCAACTACCTTTTTCTTCTTGCTATCTTCCTAGTGTGTTTAAGCACTATGCATTTATGTGCACCATAGTCACGTCGTTTAAAATTTCTCTGTCTGCTTTATTTGTAGTTATCGGAAGTGAACGACTATGACGAGCAAAGAGAGCACCTGGCACCCCGTCGACCCGTCGCAGTGTGAACGCGTCAACACGCTCTTCAGGGTTGACACTTTACGTAGTGAAGACAGCTTCTCTTACAACATATTACATGGTCCTCCTTTCAAACGATGAACACGTTAATACACCATGAATGAGGAAATGAAAAAAAAATGTTCTCTAAAAGAAAACATTTGATGAGGTAGATGCAAAAGTTAGACAACATACAAGCTTTTGAGTCTATTATCGATAAAGAAGACTAGGAAATATTTTTATCTATTTAAAATGACTACTGGAAATAATTGAACAAAGTTAAAGAACTGAAAAATAACTTCTTAGTTAAATATAGAAGGTACACATGAAACATAATAGAATTTGAGTATTTTATTTATATTATTATATATTTAATATTTAGTTAAAAAAATAAGCTCGTAAATAATCCTCCCCTTCCTCAGAATATTTAAAATCACGCCTTCTTAAACTTTTTTAAGTATACAAAATAACTTTAAATGTCATAAATATTATTCTAATACAATAGATAATATGGACAAATACGTCGCGGTTAGATTCGTTGATCATAAATCATTTTTAACAATTTCTGGCCGCAATATTGCGGTTTAGAAACGTTGAGTACTACCCGGCATGGTGCTGAGGTGGTGATGTCTCTGTGGTTTTCTTGTGGTACCCTTGTGGTCCGAGTATCCATTCATTTTGTTGACCAAAATGTACCCACTCTATTATTGCTCCGCCTACATGAGCTATTATTGCTTTTTCATTACTTTCTTTTCACTAACCCTTTGCTGATTTGACTTTTCCAACTTTCAAACATGCTGAAATGGGAAAATACACTGTTTTTAATGTTAAGTTTTAGTATTTAATAAATAACCTACCGCACTGATGGTAAATATTACCTAAAATTTCTGAGAATCATTGATTTTAAATTTCGCAATTGGTTCCAAAGTTTAAATAACTTGTGCACCTTTCCTACTGTCTGGCCACCCAATTGGTGCAACATGTACCAAAAAAAGACATTAAATAAAGCGAGCGCATCAAATCAAAATACCTTTTGCACTTGGAAAAATAACGCAGAAGTGAAAAGTTTATACCTGTGCTTTCAGTAGTATACCACTGATGCTTCATGATCAATGTTTATTATCGTTCTGTTTGTGCATTTTCATCAACTAACGTTTGGAACCTTTCTACACCGTGAAAATCAGTTAACAAAACACCATAACTGTAGCAGATAGAATATGCAAGAGTGGAAGAAGCTGTAGCTGTAATTTGACAAGAAAAAAAAAGGAAAAAACTTAGAAAGAAATTATCCCGTGCGAGAATCCTGAAAACGTAGCTATAAGAGGAACTTGGACCCCCAACAGCTCGGGTTAACACACCGTTACTTCAGCGAACACGCTCAGGAGCACGCATCCTGCCGCGAGGATCTGCCCAAACAAACTCACTTAATGTCTTCATGCTACTCGTCATGCACCATCAGCTTCCCTTATGGAATAATCTCTTGCAAGTTCTGGTGTTCATCATGATAGATAATTCATCATGTTGGTAAAACTCAAAATTCGCAGTACAGTTGTGTGTCATGTATTTGACAATTAATTGAATTACTTATTTCATCTCGCATGTAGCTAAAATTGCACCTTGATACATAGGTGTTTAATGTTAACACCATAAGGTTTGAAACACTTGCAGATGAGGGGTGAGGGTGGTGATGAAGAATATGGTTGCAGCAGGTATAGACGATCGTCAAGAGAACAGTAGCAGGCGTGGCTTTCAGCTATACCTTGTCGACCATCAAGCCAATTCATTGGTTGATAGTCACCAGGTAATGTACTGCTGAAGTCCCCACTACTATGCTTCACCAAATACCCTCGAATGAACTGCTTATATTGTGGAACTCACTTAAGTCAGCATCCACAAGATTCTTAAGAGTGGGCGGAGCTCAAGTTTTGCTTAGACTCGAGATCATCAACTTTGAAACATCAGTCGAGATCTACAAGTCGATCGATCGTCACAACATCATTCAGTCTTAACGAAGACGTCATAAGTTACCCATTGGACTGCCGACGGTCATTTTGTTGAATAGTGAACATAGTTTATTTAGTTGTTATAAAGTTTATTCTAAATAATTTATCAAAAAGTTATCAATTTTATTTACTAGTGTTAATGAATATTATTCAAGTTGAGTGCAAATTGGTGATTTCTTACTGAAAAATATTTACAATTTTAGTACTTAAGTTCTAAAAGTTAACTAGACTGGAAAACGTGACATGACGGTTACTACCAACTACTCCATAATGAGACCATGTTTTTCTGGATATCCTTTTCAAGGTAAAAATAATTCACAAACAAAAAATAATAGAAAACTTTTTTTTTTACATAAATTTACGATTTTTGCAAGACCGAATTTTCGAGACTGTCAGGAAAGTTTATATTAACGAAGGTCATGAATTTCCTTCAACTATTGTACTCTATTGATTCTAGTCACTCTATTGACCTGTTCCAAAATTTTAGTGGACTAAAGTTCTAAAAGGACTAATCCTTTATTTTTTACGTAACTTCTTGCATTGTTTATTTCAACCCTCAACACAAAAAAATTTTCTCTTAAAATACAAATTTTACATTCCGAAAAGATGTCAGTATTATCTTAGGTGAATTAAAATTAAAATAAAGTTTAAAATTAATAATAATAAATGTAAATGATGCAATTAATAAGAACGTTATCGAATATTAATTAAATTAGTTACATAACTTATTGTTACAAAGTATTGAAGTTTAAAATACCTTGAAATGCGTTAAATTTATCTGCAATTTAAAGAAAAGTGACTTTTGAAGGATTTTACAATACCTGCGATATGACCTGAGGTAGGCATACAGACGTAAGGTCGAAGTAATAGAGAGGCAATAAATATAACAAGGATACTTTATAGACCCCCATAACTCAATATTTTTCGTGAGTTTCTCTACACTTTTGTATTTCTACGTAATATCTAACAGAAGAGCCTGTTACTGGACGAGACGAGCCTTAATCACAGAATGGACGGAAGGTGTCGTTGTAATAACCGGAAGAGTAAAACTGTATCTATTAATTTTGAATTTTGCTGATACTTCCAACAGATCTTGGATCGATACCAGGACAAGGGCGAGTAAATCAGTTGGGGGGTGTATTTATCAATGGTCGACCACTTCCAAATAATGTACGGTTAAAAATCGTTGAGTTGGCGGCTCAAGGAGTGAGGCCATGCCACATATCAAGGTAACAACAAATTATAATTAATAATTAAATTTTAATTATTACAATAATTAAACTAAAATTGAATGATTTTTTAATTATAGACAATTAAGAGTATCACATGGATGCGTGTCGAAGATTTTAAATCGATATCAGGAAACTGGAAGCATCAGACCAGGCGTAATTGGCGGAAGCAAACCTCGTGTAGCAACTCCAGAAGTAGAAAATAGGATTGAAGAATACAGAAGAGGTAATCCGAGTATATTTTCATGGGAAATTCGTGATAGATTAATCAAGGATGGCGTTTGTGATCGTACTAGTGCACCAAGTATATCAGCTATTTCTAAATTATTGAGAGGACGAAATACTGAAGAAGAAACTACAACGAAATTAGCCGACGGTAAGGTTACACGTTGTGAGTTACTTTATACATTTATATTTGCTTTTTCTCATTTGCCTGTGAATCGATTCATACCTCCGCGAATTAAGCGATCGGGATCTGCTAAAATTGCTGGGCTTCCATAAGAAGGATGAACGGTAGATCTTGATGATCGAGTCTGTAATTTTCTTGCCGCTTCGCGATGGGGAGTCCTGAATAGGCACTTCTGTTCAAGTCTTGTGATGTAGTGCAATGTTATTTATGATTTAGTCGTGGATTTAACATTTTTTTCTATAGAAAAATTATTAACTGCTAAAATGAACTGCAGACTTCATCAAAGTTATTTTGGAATTGAGAAAAAAATTAAAATAACAAGTAATCATATAGAGGTAAATAAAGGCTACTTTTTTTCAACTTTAAGTATAATTAAAATTATTCACGAATTTCAATCAAAAGCTTAGAGTTTTAGGTAATTATTTAGAATTAGGGCTCCAGGCAAAAATCGCTCCAAAAAATTTTTCATCACCAGAAAACTATTTTTTTAGGTAAAACTAGACAATTGAAGGCGGAGGAGACATGTTTTATGAGGTTCCATCGAAAAAAACAGGATTTTTAGGTATAGTCCAGACAATATAGGAGGCTTGGCTCCATTTGTGCTGAAAATTTTTGTACAAAGGGCAATTTTGAATTTTCTAATGTCAAAATATCCGCAATGACCTGTAAAAAAAATGTGCCCAAAAACGAGAGTGCGCTGATTTTTTCGCATTTCAGTGGTCCCGTGTATCTAAGCGAGACAGCACTATAGGCGGTACCACGCGCTAGAAAAGGACACAACTATCGAAATGTAAAAATCGTATTTCCGATAAAAAAATTGTAGTTGTCTTGTTCAATATTATTTTATTAATTATTTGATGAACAAAAAAAAACCTAAAAAATCATCAATTTCTCAAAGTTGGTAATTTTTTCATTTATTTATAAAAATTCGTTTTTTTATTTATGTATAAAAAATTGCTTCATTATAGTAAATAATACATTTATTTATTATATTCATTTATTAAATTTTCAACATACATGGAGCCAAGCCTCCTATATTGACTGAACTAGTATAGGTATAGCTTGAATTCGAATAATAAAGTGACGAAGAGGATGGAAGGTGCGGGGGGTGTTTACAGGGCATAAATACTTTTATAATTTTTTAAAATATTTATGTTCTTTAACACCCCCCCCCTGCTTTTTTTTGCTACGTTCTGAAATGTACGATCCACAATTTTAGAGACATTCAGTGATTTATCATATGTAAGTTCTACCATGTAATGTCTGAAATAATAGAAAAAAATAGGTCTGAGCACACTTTGTCTGTGCTAACATGACGAACTTCTCATTAGTAATTGTTTATAACAAATTTAAATAGTCATAATCAATGATTGTTAAAAACATCCAAATCCATGTGATGTATCTTTCGAATTAATTTTGGTCGAAGTCGATATCTTAATCCGTTCTTGAGATATAATATCCCAAACGAAAGAAATACTGATGTCCAGACATACGTACATACGTACGTACGTACACACACACATCATTCTAAAAATTGGTTAGTCTGCTTGCAAATACCATGAAACGTGAAGATACAATGGAAATTTAAATTTCACCAATCGACCCAATTTCAATAACTTCCTAATGGGAAGTTGAATATGTCCCCCGCCTTAAATTCACTATTTGTACCCTCAGAAATAACCCCAAATTTATAAAAAAATTTTTGGGCGATTTTTGCCTGGAGCCCCAATTCTAAATAATTACCCTATTGACTATTAATTAATCTATAGTTAATATTAATAAATGCCAAGTAATAATTGTAATAATAGTATATTTCACACCTAGGGAGGAAAAGTAGACTAGCTCAAACCACGTGTAAAATTACAACCCGAGCCGAAGGCGAGGGGGGTAAACACGTGGTTTAAGCTTGTCTAATTGTCCTCCTTAGGGCTGAATATAATTTTTCGTCATACCTGAGTGGAAAGTTCAACCCCTCTCCAATGGAAAAGTGAACTTTCCGCGCAGGCATGACGAAAATATATTTATTTTATTCAAATGAATCCTTCTATCAGTGTATATAAACATTAGATACAACTGAATGTCAATATTTGTGTGTTTAGACTTTTCCTCAAAAAAAAAAAACAGTTTTCACAGTAACAACATGTTAATGAAGATTAGAACTCTGTTGTGTTCAAGAATACAGAATGGGCGGCAAAGATGAAAGAATCTGACTCTTTGCGTTGTAAGCCGATAGCTCTCGGGGGTCGTTCAGCGGCACTCTGCCGGCGCCTTCTCTTTTCCTCTTTTTCGTCAATGAAAACAAAAAAAAATTAAAACTGGCACGAATCTGTAGGGGGTAAACTATATTTTACTCATTAAAACCCCTATGAGAAAAAATATTGCCTTTTCATCGACTGTTCAAAATTTTTCAGTATCAAATATAATTCATTATTAGCTTGTCGTCATACAGATGTTACATTTTCTTAATGACAGTGAATATCAAATAAAATACTTCGGCTAAAGACATCTAAACAAAGGTGCTTATAAAAAATTGAAAACCAGAAATAGCGTGCGTAGCAAATGGATATTATCTCGGGTTCGTCGCGACGTCAAGCGTCGTCGGCCAATTAGATGCGCGTTCATTCGGGACCATGTCACCATAGACAAGTTTAAAAAAATCTTTCAACATCATACATGTTCATAATCTTTTTTTTGGAGTACTATATCATTATAATGTATTGCTGTTTGTTGAATCAGACTGTCAAAGTATTTTACTGTAGAAGCTACTTAAGAGAACAATGCACAAAAGCATGCATTTAAACCATCAAGTGTATAAGTAATATAACGAGTCGGGAGTCGCAGTCAAAAGGACTACGGGATACTAATAGCTTGATCGTTGCACAGAGTGTGAAATAAGCCGGTCTGCTATTTGAATTAAAATTATTTTTAGTTTTTTTTTAAACCTATATTATTAAATCAATTTCACTTTTTTCTAGTAATAATTTTAAAATAATAACATCTTTATATTTGATATTACAGGAAAAACTAGCTCAGGATCTGATTGCGAAAGTGAACCAGGTATACCATTGAAGAGAAAACAGCGTAGAAGTAGAACTACATTTACTGCTAATCAATTGGATGAGTTAGAACGAGCCTTCGAAAGAACTCAATATCCAGATATCTATACACGTGAAGAATTAGCTCAAAGAACGAAATTAACGGAAGCACGGATCCAAGTTTGGTTTAGTAATAGACGGGCGAGACTAAGAAAACAATTGTCGTCAACCTCGTCTAGCGGCTATGTCACGTCTGTACCATATCCTACAGCTGCAACTTCTTATATCTTGCATCCACCAGTATCTTCAGGGCATTCTCACGCGGCTACTGCGGCTTCGGCTGCTGCTGCTAGTTTACCTGCATCCAGTCACTCCGTTCATCCTCAAACCCATAATCAAACTATTCCAGAAACGTCGTATCCATCAAGCCAAGGTAATTATTTTCAGCCTAAATAAGAAATAATAATATGATAAACTTTTTTCTCATTGATTACTAATGAAAATATTATTTTTAAGATATATATGGATCTACTCATCATACTGATGTATCGCATCAATTAGCAGCAGCTGTTGAATCTAACCGATTAACATCAGCAAGTGTTTCTTCGGCGTCTAGCTATGTTCTTCCAACGTCGGTGACTTATCCTCCGAGTTCATTATTGACTCCAGTCTCAACTCCGGCATCCACCCACCATGTGACTCACCATCAAGTCTCGCCAGTTGCTCCAACATCAACAGCTTACCAGCAGCCAACACATCATCAATTGCCTCCAACTCCAAACTCTCTTGTCACCATGATGGGTCCTAATTCAGCCAACTCCAACCCCACTTCAGACCAACTGACATCTAATGAACTATCAATTGGTTCTGTTTCGCCGATTCATCAGCATCATCAACAGCAACCATCACGTCAGCATCAACAAACACAGTCTGGTCAAGGAAGTGATTCTCCACCATCGTGGAATTTGCCCATCACTCCTGGATCTCGTGTTGGTCTTCCACCAAGTCCACCTTCCAATCTTCAACAATCACTCTCCCATAGCTCTCATCATCATCATCATCCTCAAGCATTCGCGAGTTATACTTCGTCAGGCTTTCAGCAATCACCCAGACCTGTTACTACTCATCAACCATTCTACGGCTGGTATTGATAGCAATTTAATTAGATGTGTAAGTGGTGAAAGTGAATAAAAAATGAATGAATTATTCATTCATTTTTCGGTAATGATTTCAGCAATAATTATAATAAGTGAATTGTAATATAGCATGACGTGTACACTGAGACAAAAATTTTGTTAAATGAAAGAATTTTTTATTCAATCAATAAAAGAAACTTGGAATATTCTCTTAAATATTCATAATTTCGAAGAAATATTTTATTGCGACTATTTGAAATTTCGATGTTAATGATCGAATGAAATATTTTTTGTATGAAGTAAATTTTTTTCTCAGTGTATGATAGATTATTAATTGTAAAAATTATTTAATAATATAATAATTGTAAATATTAATTTAAACCACAAAGTGGCAAGATAATTATCTCTATTAACATCTGGGTACTAAGTACCGTTAAATTTATGCATAGGCAAATAAAATATTCTTTACCAAAAATTAACATTGATTTTAAATTGTATATATTAAATATATATTAGAGACGATTGTATTTACTCTATTTGAAACAATAATAATATTCATTATAAATTATTTTAATAATTAACATATATAATGATATTAAAATTACATTATAAATACGTACAGTAAATAAATAATTCAAATAAAAAATTGGTCAATGAAATAATCAGTTGTGTACTTAAGTTAACTTATAAAAAAGATGAAAAAGGAATTATTTGAAGAAATAAGTTAGGAATCTGTGAAAATATAGGTGGAAACGATAATAATTAATATTCTTATCGACCATTAATAATAATAATTTTCCTTTAATTTAAGTGTGATACAAATCAGTGCGTTCTTTGTGTAATAATACAATCCAGTATCATACATCCATATGTATAATATGTATATACATACTCTTCTGTACACGTCCCAATTAATATATAGTACATAATATACATATGTATATAATTTAATTACATACACAGTCGGTTTACTCAGAGAAGAGTAACTTAATGTTGTTATGGCGACTGGATTTATACAATTCAAATCTCGACCATATTAATGAAGTGATGCAGGTAATATCTTTCAACTAAATGAATTTAAATAATTCGTTTATTTATTTTTTGCGATTTTTTTTTCTTTTTCCATTCTCATTTTATTTAATGGTCTTCCTTATTACTTATATTAAATTTAATTATTTCGTTTTTTATACAACGAAACGAAAGTCCACTGCTACTGAATCTAATTTTTATTTAACTTCTATACCTTGAAGGAAAATTTATTCATAGTCTTTCAATTAAATCTCTCAGATTTATAAGTATATTTTACAGTAATAGAGCAGTTGCAGTGAAATCTCGTAACACAGCCTCAGCAAAAGCAACGACAATAAATCAGTCGAGCTCTGGACATTTTTTTTTATTTTTTTAACTTTTTTGTTGCATTCTTTTGTTGTTACTTGGCAATTTCTGAACTTTGTCTTTCTTTCATTTTTTTTTTTTTTTTACTTTCAACGAGATAATTTATGTTATTTCTCCGCATTTCTTAATTGTATGTAATGAATATTAAGCAATGAAAGTCATTTTTTAAATTATCTATTAACTGAGAAATATCAACATAAATGTTGGATCAATCGTGAAGTTTAATGTTCTATCTCAACAATTAAACGGGAAAGAGTAGAATTCATTTAATTCGCTATATAATATATTATTCTGTGTATCGAGACAAAGTGATTATGAAAAGAATTTCTAAGTATTTTTCATTAATTTTTAAAAAAACTTACGTGCATCAAGTGCGAAAATCTTTTCTTTCCTTTAATCGTTTAATTATTTCTTGCTTACTGATAACGTAATTTAGTTTATTGAAGATTTTTTACACTTGTTCACGTAAAGTCTATCTATAATGTACAACACTTTTGTTGTACATTCAAGTCTACAGCAGTAACTATGCATCAAATACAATGTAATCATAAAATTTATTACTTCCATTTGCTAGTTTAATGATTAAAACTGCAGTATAATCATTTTTCTTAGTAATAAAGACATTATAATTTCATTTCATTTTAAAAATTAACACTTTTGGCTCGTTTTTGATGTAAAAATGCGTTCGTTAATTATTACTTCTATTATTATCATTATCAATAATATTACCAATAATATTATCATTATTAATTATCACTGAAATCTTTCATTTTTCATTACTGTCATTACGCATTTGATGGTTCTATTTGATTTTATTATTACCCAAGATGATAGTAATAATGATTATAATATTGATAATAGTTTATAAGAGAATAAAGTAAAATAAAAGTGCCAAGAACAAGAAATAGAACAACAGTGGAGACAAAAAGAGATTTTTATGCGTGAAAATATTTCCTTATGTTTTTACGCCGTATATATCGTATAAAATGTAATAATAACGCGTTTACTTTTATTTTATAATCATGTATAAGATCGTTTGTATATTTACGCACAATACTTTAAGATATTTATTAAATTGAATCGCTTTTCTTAATGAAAATTCGAAAAAAAATTTTCCGAGCTTTTTGTATATTTATATTTTATCATTTTGTTCTCCACCTGCAATTTATTCCAATTATTATTAAAATTATTTTTTTTCCGTTTTATTTTACTGGAATAAATAATTAATTACTTACAATCTAAAAAAATAAAAATAAATAATGACTCGAAGAAACGATGAAAAATATTTTTTCCTCGTAATAGTCTACTTAAATTACCTCAACGTTGAGGTGAAATAAATATATCCAAGCGCTCATTATCATTAAATTCAATGTAAATCCCCACGTATTTTCCTCAGCATTTCAAAAATGCTCGATTCACAGGCATTTTATGCCACGAGGCGGCAGCAACTGTATTTTTTAAATCTTTTCTTTTTGATAAATAAAAAACAAATGTGGACGTAGTTGTTGATTCAAAAGCTTATTATGGAGCTTTTTTTGTTATCGAAGATGCAAAATATTTAATTAAAAGCACAGCCAATATATATTTGCGACATATAACAATTTATACACCGTTGTATGCCCATACTGCTAGAATTGTATAATGCACATGATATGCTTCTTCTTGTAGTCGCACATGGAATAATAATAAAGGCGTACCATCGCCTATCCTTTTGCACTTTAGATTTAACTTCCATGATCTTGGTCTAACTCATCAAGAGACTCTAACCTGGCGATTGGTGCTTCGTTGATCGTAAATTCCCAAGACATCTCTTCACTTGTTTGCCTCGATGTTTCAGGTCGCTGCACATCCGATGATTGAGATGGTGGAGCAAGCCTGCTACTGCTTTCTGCTTTTTGATGAGATCCACTGATATCCTTCCTTAAATCACTACTTCGTGGACGTTGAAGGGTTCCACTTCCACGGGTTTCAGCTGTCGATACTGCACAAGTACTCCAAGGATCATCCGATTCTGGCTCTGAACGTTTATTAAACGAACTGTAACTGTAAATATATCCAAAATTTTCATAAGATAATTTTTCAAATTAAAATTTCAAAAAAAAAAACATTTGATTAAATTAATAAGCAAATGAATAATGATTTGAGGTGACCCTGAAGAGAACCCCATTCCCTGATCTCTAGACGTCTTACCCAGTCCTAAATTCACCACGTCTGAATGCAGCTGGTTGACTGTGCCATCCATAAAGTTGAGACTGATGGTGATGATGATGATGGTGATGAGATTGTGAAGCACTTGGTGGTCCAGCGAGATCAACTGGCTGACTCTGAGATCTTGTGGGTGCTGATCTACCAGAAGCCGCTCCATTGAGAGCACTCTGCAAGGCAGTGGCTAATGCTGATGTGTCCGAAGTGAGGGTGAGTCGTGATGTGGCTGAAGACGTGGATGTTGGTTCTCTCGTTGATGGTGGTCTGGCAAAGATGCCGAGGACAAAGATAAGAGGCATTCAGTTGATTTTTCTTCATTGCCCATCATAAGCAATTAATACGGCTGTCTTTTTTTTACAGCCGTAAACTAAGTTCGTTACTTATTACGAAAGCAACTGCATTAGCCAGTTACTCGAGCAAGCCGGTGACTTTATTTACAGTGGAAGTGAATGCGCCACTAGTTTATCTAAACTCCTCAAGAACAACGCCACGTGTCTCCACTATGATATCTGTAATGTGATGGTTCTCTTCAGGGCTATGCTTTCTAACTATTAATACAACAATTTTAATATTTACAGCATGCCTAAAACCAAATTTTGACTCTCTTCAATGAGTCCATTGTATGTCAAAACCCTGAAGAAATGGCTGAAGAGAAGATGAAAGAGTTTGGATAGAATTAGTCATGTTAAATGGTACAGAAGTTAGTATAGTTTATGATTAAATGTTAGTGATCGCTTCAGGGTCTCATATTGTTATAAAAAGTTGAGGGTAGTTGAGAAGAAAAAAAATAGAATTAGGAAAAAACACAAGTGAAATATAGGAAACAGCAGTGAAATAATGCATAGCGATAAACACCTATTTTATGAACATAAACAAGATGCTTAATAAAAAAATGTGCACGATTACAAAAACATAAATCGCGATTGAAAATTTGGCACAAGAGACACATGACGCTGCTCTATAAGAAGCTCCAAAAAGAGTATATGTATGTATATATATATAAGTATAGGAAAAAGAGAGAGAGAGAGTTCTGTATAGCTTCTCTTGTTATATGTATCGTACTGAAGTTATTTTTTTCTTTATGCGTCACCTTCGGAGCTTGTCCAACTTTTCCAAAACAAAACGCGCCGAAATCAAATGCAACTGATCCAGGGATTTGGAAAGAAAGCTTTCGTCGTGGACAAGAAGAAGAGAGAAGACATTTATTATTTGATTGGCGTGGGGGAGGCGATAAAAAAAATTATTACACGTACACACAACATACTTTCTTCTTTTCCAAAAAAATCAGAATTCTGATTAAATGGAATAAGAGGAAAAATAATCATCATAATCTGTTGATTAATTAGATTAGAATGGAAATTATATCTTACCGGAAGAGACTATGAGATGCACTGGACTGAATTTTTGCTCCATTTCCATTAGTTGATGAAGAAGCAAGCATTGATGATGGCTGAGGCTCACTGGCTGACCTTTGTGCCAACGCTGGGGCTCTGGATGTCCTTGAAGAGGCAATTGGCGCAGCTGGAGCAGTGCCAGGCATCTTCTCAGTGCTGGAGCTGTCTTTGGATGAGTCCAAAGACTGCTGGAGTAACGCCAAGATCAGTCTGATATCTCCAGCCATTGTTCTTTCTAGCGATGTTACTTGACGTGATAGTTCATCTATCCTTGTATTTATTTCTTCTAGCGGTCGACCTGGTCCACTTTGAAAATCACCTAAATTAAAAGAAATCATGTTCTTCATTATTTGAGTATATTGATCAAATGAATGATATGATGTACATATGGTCTCATAACACACCGTGCGAATGTTGCTGAAGCTGTTGCTGTTGTTGAGGAGGTGAAGGTGTAGTGTAATGACTTGAGGCATTTGAAACTGGTTGAATGATACTGTGACTAGCAGCAGAACTGTCTCCAGTTGCTGAACTTCGACGCGGGGGCCTGGTCAATTGTGTCGTTGCTGTGATTTGAAAAGATGATGATTGATATCAATTTTTGAGGTAAAACGGAATGTGTATTAACAAATTTTTATCCTTTTTTTTTATTATAAAAAAATGATAAAACAGTGAAGATCTATTACTAACGAATAGAAGCTAGTTCGTGCATTACTTGAACAAAAAAAACGATCCATATAAATAATTGTGAGCATGCCGTCTTCGGTGAGATTGACGGTGGTAGAAGTGCCCATTTCTTTTTCATTTTCTTTCTGAATGTTGATTTTTTCTCTACTTTTTTTTTCAGTTTTCAATCAACATACTGCTTACCTTGTTTAGCAAGATAGTCGTGACTTGTTAGCGGCTGAAGATGAATCTTGTGCTGTCGTAGATCCGGAATACTGCGCTTGAGATGGGTTAGCATGCCTGAACAACCAGGTTTCAAGGCGTTAAACGGACTTTTTAGGCAAATCCAAACTTTTTTAATTTAGCCAACAGGAAATAAACGATGAAAAATTCGAAAAGATTTGAATGGAGTAATGTTAAACACGCAAAGCGCGATTTGCCCCGAGAGCCCGTACTTACATGAAATGATGACATAACAACGCGTATTTTAAAATATTAAAAATGAAGCGATCGATGAAATGATAAAAAAATTTTACTGATAGAGCATTGATTTATAACCCAAGACGAAACACAGATGATTGCTAAAAATTGAACCCAAGCATCCGCGAACTTTTTAAAAATTAACGATGCCAAAACGCGTCTTCAAGGTTGTGCTAGACCTTGAAGAAACACACTATTATATCGTGCAAAAAAGGAACCGCATTCAGGAAAAATTTTTTTTATATATTCGAAGGGTAAATACTTAGATTAGATAACAATAGAAACAATTTTAATGGAGTATCCTTTGAGTGTATTATTTTCTTTCTCACCAGTGATTGAATTTAATGTTGAGCTTCTTTGCTTTGGCTCATCAAATTCTAGATTAAGTGGCGTAACATCTTGGCCTGCTTTATCGGTACTGAACTCCAATATTCCATGACCACTTGATTTATCACTGTAAATGAAACAAATAAACACGTGAAAGGTTAATAATTGAAAAACCTGACCGAAGAAATTATTAAAAAAATTAACAAGTTGTTATAAATATAATACTTACTAATCATCACCATCATCTTGAAAAGAATCTTGACGACCTGTTGGAACTAAATGAGTGTTTGGAGCACCTATTACACCGGGCCCATATCTATAGCGGGGTGGACGGAACGCAAACCTCCTTGTATCTCCATCAATATCAGTTGGAGTACTAACTGGGAACCTTGCTGATATTGGATCAACCCCGGCTTGTTCTTCCTGCAAGTAATTCATGTATAATTATTGACTATGTTAACAGTCATTGATTAATCAATCAATTAAACCCTTACGTCTCTCATGTTAAACGTGATTTCCAAATTTTCGATGAAGTGTTGGTGAAATTCTGGATATAAAGCAAGCACATCTAATAAATCATCACGATGAATTTTATGAAGATCACAGTAAGTTAACGCTCGGACATTGCAGGAAGACTTTCCAACGGTTGGATGCTCACAAGGATTTTCTCCAAATATATCTGGCGGATTTAATATCGCCATAACAATATCATTCTTCAGGATTTCAATACTACCCCGGGATATAAAATAGAGAGATGTGAGAACATCGCCTCGATGTACTAAAGTATCTCCAGGTGGAGCGTGAGTTGTTTTGAATTTTAAAGAGAGAGCTCTATAGAAGAAAAGTTAATATGAATATTTGAAGATTATAGTTATGTAGAAATATACTGATATTATATGTAATGTTGTCACCTGAGACATCCCGGGCTGGCCTTTTCAAAAGCTTTACAATTGTTAAGAAGCTGTCGGTTGAGGTGAAGACATATGTCAGCCTGAAGACATTCAGGAAACCCTTTCAATACGCTATTCATATCAATGCCATTGGTGTATGTCCAAGCGTGTTGGAAATATTCTTCTAAACGTTGACGTAATGGATTGGGAATTTGATGAAATCGTATGAACTCTCTAACTCGCAGCATCTGCGTATGATACCGTGCTGTGCCGCTATATAATCGTTGAATGATCGCCGAGACATTACCGAAGATGCTTGCATACATCAAAGCTAAAGAATAAAATTATGATCACTGAAGGATAATAAATATTTCTATATGAAAATTGATTACATAGAAATTGTTATTGTATTACTTATTTAATATAACAAAATAGATATTACTCATTATAACTAGCTTACTCAACTCTATTGGAACTTTTTTTGCATATCTCTAATAAATCTAAATGCAAACAAGAAAAAAAGCTTTCAACTTACATCCAATCAACATCACAACGATGGTAAAAATTTTTTCAGTATCTGTATTTGGAGCTACATTACCGAAACCTACAGATGTGAGACTGCTGAATGTGAAATACAAGGCTGTAATGTAACGACTCTGAAAACAAATAGAATTATTTTGAGTTTCATTTGTTAAAACGTATTTTGAAGTAATTGTAAAACATTCTATTTATGAACTCACTTTAATACTGGGACCCCCAGTGTTATTGTGATAATAAAATTGATGTGTATCATTCGCCAGAGCATCCAACCATCCAACCTTACTCTTGAGGGTGGGTCTTTCAGCATGACCAATAGCATACCTGCAAATTAATATAGCAAAAGATTTAATAGAGCTGGAGAATATTGTTTTGATGTTTTTTTTCATAAATTCTATCATCGATAGAAGATCGATAATCCATTAATTAGTTTCAATCAACTTTGAGAGACATTTCTCTTTTATAACACTCACCAAATGCAAGCCAACCAGTGAGCGATCAGCGCAAATGTTGCCATGAGAAGTAGCAATACTGCTGCTCCATATTCACTATAACGATCTATCTTTCTTGCTACTCTTACCAAGCGGAGTAAACGCGCAGTCTTTAACAATCCCATCAGGGTCGTCGTCTGAAAATATCCCATCATATTTTTTTTATTTATCATTTTCTGTCGTTGTTATTTTTTCTTCTTTCTTACATATTATGTATATTAGATATTTTTAAAATTTAGTCACACTTTTTAAACGCAAAACAAGTATAGCAAGTGTATTGTAAAAAATTTAATAGCTAAAATTTAGATGATTTTAATAGTAATCAAAGAAATCACTTACAAAAAATGTTTTCCTTATGAAAGTGTTTTTTTTTTAATATTTCAATTTAAATTAGGAATATACCTATTTAAATACCTAATAATGAACTAAGTTTTTTTAAAATTGGTTTTTATTCGAGCAGTTATTTAAAACTGCTTCTACAATATTTGATTTTGGTGTTAGCATTTTTAGAAAGACTCGTTTAACAATATTCACAGGCTAAATATGAGAGTTTATTTATTCTCTGAAATTATTGTTCGTCATTTCATTTTCTTAGCTAAACACACTAGTACAATTCCCTTAATAGTCTCTACAGATGAAAAACAAGTTCAAATACGTTGGTTCTTTTAGAAAAATATAGAGTAAACTAGAAATAGGAATGCTAGTTTTTAAAAAACTCACTCTTTTTCTCTTAAATTTGCAAATATATGCCATTGACATTTCTATTTTTATATTAACTACTATCAACTATTTGTTTGTTGATTCACAAAAAGTCAAATGTCCATGACATGTGTTTCAGGAGTTTTTAAATAGCTTTTTGCAGTTCTAATTGTCAAAAATAAATCAGAAGAATAAATTTTACTTCAAATTAAGTACGTAAGTGATTTCTTCAAATTATTCTTAAGACAAATATTTAAATTTAAGCCTTTGACTTTATTTTATTAAATAATTGAAATTCCAGAAAAGCAAACAGAAGGCTTAGTGTGCATTTGAGATTTTAAAATCATGTGGTTTGTAATTTAATTGTCTGATTTTATGTGATTTATATCAATAGAGAATATCTTGATCTCGTAACATATCGAATCAACATAATAAAGATCAATCGACAATACCAACATTGTGTATCTATTCGTAGATTTATTCTACTGAAAGAATAGTTACACTACTGTGTGGTTTAATACTGCACGTCTTGAGGATTCAATTTGATTCTGCATCTCAAGAGACACACCCGGGAATAAATTAATTGCACAGAAATAGAAAATAGGTTACTGAGAAAAGAAAAAACTCTACATAAAAAAATTGTATGTTTCATTGTAATTAAATATTAATTGAATGGCAAAATAAAAATCTGTTATTAGAATTAGAGATAAAATAAATTTTTAATTTAAAAAAAGTCATCAGTAATAGGATATTGTATAAAATGTGAAGTAGATGAAGCACTCAAAAAGCTTATTCAATAGAACGATGGTTGTCGTAAGCGAATATGAAATTGATTGACTTATTAATACATTAATGAATTTTTGCGTCTGACCATTATCTACTTATTTTTGAAGCTTGCAACATAATAAACTCGTATAGTATCATTTAATAATAATATATGTTGGAGGAAGCAAAGTAGAAAGAACGAAATTTCATAAGTATTAGATTTTTTTCTGATTACAAAAGTATGATAGATTTTTGGTGTATAAGAGTGTATAAGTTGCAAGAGGTGCAAAAATTCTTTAGATAAGTGTTTGGTAATTGTCACACGGTCACACACCATGACTTTGAATTTCAATTAGTCATGGAATGTTGAACTGACCTCGTCTTTATCCAAGCCGAGCTACAGAAACGTTAAATTGATGTTAAAAATTCAATTTTATAGATGAAAAAAAATAACGAAAAAATTAGACATGATAATATAATTATACATGAGTATAAATTATAATTAATTGACTGAAAGTGATAAACTGTTACCCAAAAGCAGCTACAAGAGGGTTTCATATTAACGGATGTAAAGTAGTTTATCAAATTTTCTAGGATAATAATTGCGATGCAAATTGAGGGTTTGAGGTCAGATTTTTCGTTATTACTTCAAGTTATATCTATGTATATATAGACAGATATTTTATATATATCACACCCACGACACCATCGCAACATTCATCGTGCTATAAGGCCAAATTACCGGAAACTCATTTTATTTTGGATTTTATGATGACGACTAATGTCAATAAAATCACCATTTAATAAAATAAATTTTTAGTGGTATTTAATTTATCATAAACAAGGGCGAATAATTTAAGAAATCAAAAAATTTGAGCAAGTGACAAATCAAATTAGCAATAAATAATCAAGACCATGAAGAAAAAAAAAATATGAAATGTAATTTATCTTTAGTTGGTCAATAAAATCTCACCTCATCTGTATTATATCCATACAAAAGAAGATCAAAGGGTATGGCTGCTACTAAATCGATGATGAACCAACCCTTCAAATAGTGGACGGCTATCTTCCATGGTCCTGAGACAACTTCGTCGTTGGTGTTTACAAAAGTCGTACGGAAATTTATGAGGATGTCCACAACAAATGTAACGTCGACTGTTGGCAGTAGAAAGAAATTTATGAATGACTAAGATTATATCAAAAGATTTTAATTAAAAGTTGTTTTGATTTAATGCAGCTTTATTGAATTTCTTCGTTATTTTTTTATTTATTTTAAAACAAAAATAAAATTAAATACATATAATATAAATCATGCTTATCAAAGTGCTGTTATTAAAATAGTAAAAAATTCGTGAGAAATGCTTATTAAAATTGACTCTAGTTTCTGGGAAGAAAAACAAATAAAATTATCATTATTATTATTATAAAAAACAGTTAAATAAATACTAAATTTATATAAATGAATTTTCATTAAAAGTTTTCATTAAAACGTGAAGTAAAATTGTCGTTATTATCATTATTCATCTTATAAACTGAAAATTAGATTAATACAACTAATTTTAATATTAAGCATAATTATTGCAGCTACGAAACTACATTCTCAGCAATAATAGTTATATAATAAGAATAATACCTTTGTAATTTAAAAAAGTATTACTTGTTCTACTTAAAAACAAGTTAAATATAATCTTTAATTATCAAAACCAAAAAATATGCACTCTAAACTAAATCTAAGAAATTACCAATGAGATCGATGATGACGATAGGATCATCGCTGTACTTTTTGGCTTTTCTGTTGTTATAATCAGGCTCACTAAGTAAGAAAGCAGCTACATAGGGTGTAAATATGGCTGTATACAAGACAAGCAGTAGAATAATCCAATCCCAGACAGCCTTAAAAGGAGAGTAATGGAGTATTGTCCACTTGTGGATTCGAGGTGATTGCAACTTATATTCCGGCAGAACATCTGCACCCAAAGATAGAACCTGTTGATAAGAGAGAAAAAATCATATTAGTTCAATCAATTTAATGGTTTTACTAGAATTACTAGACTATTATTATCCTCATCGTATAATTCTATTATCACTAAACATTAATTGCTTCAGCGAGAAGCTAGAGTAATTATTCTATCATCATCATCTTCATGAGTTTCATATTAAAATAAACAGTAAAGATGATATCCTTGTGGAGACTTATTTTTGTAACTTGGTAAATAATACTAGAGGAGCTAAATCAGAGTCAAGCAGTACCTCTCTGGCAGCATAGTTCTTAGAAGAACTCATCCTGGTTGAATTATCCACCATTTAAATGAGCTCATTTGAATTAAACTCTCGAGAAAGGATGATACACTCACTATCCTGCCGACAACGACATTCGTACTGGTTGACGAAGTTACTACGAGGGTGCATAGGTCAGGGCGCACCCTCTATATTACGAGTTGTGACTGCCCCTCTACTCCTTACAGCAATACATCGGTTACTAGCCTCATACCCGGCACATTTTCCACCCTGCTTCAACGTGACACAAGTCGATGAATCTACCCTACTGACACACTCTTTGCTTCGCTTGCATACAAGTCAATAGACTGCAGGAGGAGACATACAAAACGATTAAGATTTAGCGCGGGGAAAAAATAATCACAAATTCGTTGGCTTTGCGTGCAGCAAGTCACGCTGACCTTATTTTCTTTATCGATATTTTTCTCATTTGCTACTTTCTTTACTCTATTTCCATTGGATAATACTCTATTTATTGCTCTATACACTCTTATAAACTATGCTAAATTAATTAATAACACCGATTTTTAATTAAATAATGGATTATTCATTAATTACCGTCGATAAAGTTGATCCAAACTTTTGCTTCTTGCCATTTTTAAAATAATTACGTAAAATTCTTGCTGGCATTCTAATAATCAATGTTAAATGCATTCTCAATATTCAACCGTCAGGAATGGTATAATTTTTTCCAGTTGATGTGTTATTTGTGTTTTGTTTATTTGCAATAAGAGAAAATAGAATATTGGATTATTTCAATATTGACCAATATATTTGCAACAGCATTCTTTTTCTATTTTTTTCACCGACATCCTTCCACTTTGTATCAACAACATCAAAACAACAAAATATTATTTCAATTTATATGGTAAGTCACTTTTTATATCTTATGCATTTACTTTCTTTTTTTGATGCTTAACGAATACTTATATTAAATTTGCATGGGTAAAAAGCTCACTTGCAGAACGACATACGCGAATAAACTAAAACTGAGGACCACGAGTTCATTAAAGCGAGGTCGGCGTCTTGCGATGGTGATCCCTGAGCGTAATAATATCCACGAAAAAAACATTCGCCAGTTGGTGGTGGTATCATGAAAGTTTTCCCTCCTCCTCAAGCCTTTGAGATAATTTTAAAATAGTCTCTATACTACTCTATAGTGTATTTCTATACTTCCAATTTTACCTTGATACACACTCCTTCCTGGTATTTCGTCATCATCTCCATAAATAAACCATCAAATTACTTATAATTACTATCAAAATCCTTTTTTCGTCATTATAGTTCATTATCCTGTCTTATCTTTCCTTTCCAGGATAATAAACGAAAAATTATTCATAAGCTTGGAAAATATTTAAAAGCTTTCCAATTATATTTCTTTTTAGCAAGTTAATGGAAATTTTTCATTCCTTTTTTTCTTTCTAATTTGATGAAAATCAATAGCCACAAGTTGCAGGAAATGAAAAATTTTTTTTTTATCTATTTTGCGAAATACTTGTTCAATAAATATCAAATAATATAATGAAATTTTCATGGAAAAAGTGTTTTTCATTTGCTTTAAAATTTGTTTTGCATTTTTTCTGGTATATTTTTAAATTTAGAAAGAATGCCGGTTGTAAGAAAAACATAATAATTGTATTTATTATTTCTAATGATGTAATAAATATTGAAAGAGATAATAATAAAGTTCATCAAATATTTTTTAATTGCATTTACGTACATATTATTGACAAGGACAATTAAACCATTTTTATAGCCATGGTAGTGGCATATATATTTTATGCAGAAGAATGGAGGATGCATATAGTGGCATATTGGTGGTGAATACATTTCATACGAAAATAGCACGAGAAAATTGTTGATGACAAGAGAAAGAGAGTGAAAAGAAGCAAACGCGTTGGAACTAATTCTTTGGAAAGCTGCTATTAAAAGAAGGGAAAGAAAAAAACGTGACAAATAACAGTGGAGTTAAAAAATTTCCATAATAATCATTTTAAAAAAAAATATTTATATAGAAAAATTGAAGAGAAATGGGCAATTTTATGCAAAACTGTACCTTTATAATTCCTTTTGCATTGGTTAATTATCCAAGAAAATAAAGAACTCGTACATAAATTATATACATAAAACGTCTAATCGATAAATCAATTAATTGACGTACTACTGTAAAGATGATTTACTCATAAGGACATCGTTGAAGATGAAAAACATGATCATCATACATCAGAATTTGACATAATGGATTTATTGAAAAGCAATGCCATCCACTTAAACTGATTATAAAGGATAACTTCAAATTGGTATTATTAAGTGTTGGATAGACTTGTAATGAAATGATCAAAGTTTCTTTGTGATAAAAAGTTTGTTGATAAATTGTTTGAAAGCGATGCTATACACACTAAAAAGTGTAAATATAAAAAGTATTCCAGCACATTTAGAAGTTTGAAAAAAAAGCTGCAATATTTTCTCAGTCATTGAAAGGCTTTATAAATTTTTAAAATAGATGACTCTCGACCCTGAGACCTGTACTCCTGCATCCAGAAAAAGAAGGAACGAATGATCAAGAGACAACAATGATGATGAGTTATAGTACAAGTTTAGCTTTACCTCTTTAGTAACAGCACTCTTGATAGATGCAGGCGCCGTAGGTCCTCCGTTTTCAACTAAGAGGCTCTTAGTACTACCACCTTTAACTCTGACACTACTCCATCTTTGCTTAGATTGTTGCTGAGATGAAGACTCTGGGGGCTCAATAACTATTGGTGTTGGTAATCGTTCGGGATTCCTTAAGGATCCACTTCGATTTGATCTAGAGTATTGGTGTCCAGCAGATCTTGAAGACGTCATGGTACTTGTAGGGCAATCTGCAATGTCGCCTTGTCCCAGAAGGTTCTCCGACATTGCCCGCGGGGACTTGATACACGTCATTGTCGTTGGCACAAACGTGTTTGCCGATGAAACAGACTTGACTAAGAGATTCTTACTCTCTCGTCCCCAAGCTGCCAACTTACGACCTAGAGGATGAGTCAACGATCTTTTGGGCCAACCAATGCTGAAGAAAGTCTCTTTAATTTTCTTCGGACAGTTTCCGGTGTCAGCTATTTCTTCTTCGTCGTCTTCGTCTTCTTCTTCTTCTTTTTTATTCAGTTCACTTGGAGACAAAATATTTTCCTCTTGATCCTGATTGATATTTTCTAAGCGACATTTTCGATTTAATAAAAATGAAGAAGACACTGATGATGAAATTGATGAAGATACAGAAGCTGATGAATAGTTTTTTCGTTTGCATGGAGTGCAAACTGTAGCTGTTGTTGATGCAATGAAAGGATTGTATTCATCTTCATCGGCAAAATAATCTTCTGATGATTGGGAACGTTCTTTAGACTCTCGTTTTTCTACTGACGTTGAACTACTAGATGATGTTGTTGTTGAACTACAATGAGTCTTGATTACCGGAGTATTGTGACCAGTACTAGACCAGGAACTCCAAGTGGAGAACTTTTGAAAATAAATTCGTTTATTTTCTCGTTGTGCGATCTTAACAAGGTCTGAACCGGCCGAGTCACTGGTAGTATCTGATATTGGTCTGCTATGGTACGCAGATGACCTTCCAACTATTCTTTTCCTCCTTATAACAACTGGCGGTGGGAGACGATCGATTTTTTCGATCAAATAACTTGATGTTTCCTGTTGTATGTCTTGTTCACCTTTCTTTCTTACACTTTGAACACTCCAACCCCAATCTTTATCCACCCTCCCCCGCTGCTCCTCGTCGTTTATTTTCTCGTGTAGCTCAATCTTGAATAATTCGCATTTAGTTATCCATAATAGTAATAATGATTCATCTTTTTTACTCTCTTCTTTATTTAATTATTTGATATTTAAGTGTCATTGGACTCTTGTACAGAAATTATTGCGGAAAACTTGAAAGACAGTTGGGTGGTTTCATTTATTATTGCTAAATTGTTTAATTTGTTTATTTTATACGAATCCAATGTATACTTAATTCGTGATTGTTTGCAGGTAATTAAATTTTTTTGTATAACATATAAACCAATAATAATTTATATATGTGAGTATTCACAATAGGATATAATTAACAATTAATAAATTCTTATTGGATGGAACGTATCACCAGTCTCGTGCGTGCAAAGGTATGTTTGCATTACTTAATCAATTATTAGTAATATCATGAATACAAAATTTTAATCAATAAAGGTAGTAATTAACAAACTTTCGCCATATCAGTCTGAAATAATACTTCAAAGGTGCGCAAGACAGATTTAATAAATTTATCTGTCTCGAAGGTTTGTGCGTATTTCAATTAGTTAATTAATTATAATTACAGTTATATTGTTTGTTATTCCCTTATTATTATTTATATTTATTTGGCACAATTTAATGGCAAACTATATTATCAAACCACTCGTATGATAAATAAACGAGTCCACGCGTTAATTTCACTATTTATCACATCAACGTTTCTGTCTTTCATCAATGTTTTTATCACTGACAATTTTTTTCGACGTCTACGACGTCTTCTTACTCTGAATTGTTGTGTTTTCAAACCAGTAAAACTAAGCGACATTGAATGCACTGAATATCTGATGGTGACAAGTCTTGGGAGGAACTTTGAAACTGATGCATCGCGTGAAATCTCCACAATCAACCAATTGATATTAATTAATTTGGCAAAGTAATTAACAATTATTTTAAGTGATGATGATTAATTGTTACCAGACAATTGGTGATAAAGTCATAATAGAAATTAATATTTTCATTGATAGTTGTTGTAGTGAAATAAAAAAATTCACTCATTTTCGTAACGCATTTATAGATGGAGATTATAATGGAAATGCTGATAGTTGTCGATATGAAAGACCACCCCACCCGCTCACACAAATATAAGCTTTTACACGATTTCCACTGGGAGTTTAAATGTTTCTAAAAGAAAACCAAGATTTAGGCTATACTTCTTTTTTAGATATAAACCAAAGTCATTTAATTATAATATATATATATATATAATAAATGTTTTCGTTGAACAAACGCGCAACATAGACTTGTTCCTCGTGCAAACGAGCTACTGCGTCGTTTCCGAGAGTTCCTGAGGACAATCAACACAACCGCCACCTGTGCACCAGGCCCTATTGATTCAGAACAGAAAGAAAGTACTATGATGAAAGGAGTGAAAATGCGCACGCGCACATTTCTGCTCGCTATGACGAATACCAGGGTTCGGTCACAGAACTTGTAAAGAGATTGGGATTTAGGACAACTGCAGAGCTGGATAAGACCTACATTCGTTGAGACTTCAAAAACACTTTAAAATCCAATATATAATCCAACTAAATTTGGCAAAATTATTAGATAAAAATTCGAGAACCAATATCGTCCGGAAAACTATTTTTGACATCCTTTCACTATCAAGATATTATTACGAGACCAATTTCTTTCAAACTTTGCTATCAAAATGTTGACAATATTTTTGAAAAAACATTTTTCTAGAGTAGATAAGCAGCTTATTGTTAATACGACAACTTACCTTTTCTTCTTTTGGCTTACACCTTTCATCTTGCTCCTTTTCAATGTCCTCAACGAGGTCATGAAGAAGTCTAATGTCTTGGGGGCTGGGGGATTCGCCGACCCTACCAGCCCCCCCGTTCATCGCACTGTGAGGCGCCAGTTCACACAGGACACCCCGACTACCTTCACCCACTACTACAACAATATTCTCTTCAACAACCTCACCAGCTGGACCAAATGCTTCCTTCCCAACTCCTTTCTTTTCCACCTCCTCCTCCTCCTCTTCCTCGTCCTCTTCGTCGGAAGACTCTTTTAATTTCCAGACTAGGGACAAACTAGACCAACTATTTCTTTTACTTCCACCCTCAGTCAGCCATTTTTGTTCTTCCTCAGCATCGCTCATTTAAGTTTAATTGTTTATTATAACTATGCTTGTGTTTCACTTTACATCTCCTTTATGATTATCATCATCATCAACTTCATTTTTATTTCAGCGATTATTTTGTTTTAGATTAACTCAATTCAAGATTCTTGATCAACATCTTAGAATTATCTTGATTCAATTCTCTTCTATTCATTCTCACCCTCATTCGATATTCATATCTTACTGCACATTGAATTATCATTTAAAACCAGAAAAGCGGATATAAGAGAAAAATGATCAAAGAATAATTCAAAAAAATTGGTATCGCGTGCTCGATAAGACTGAGTATCGGAAAGAATCATGCAAAACTGAACTGAGCATGAATACTAAACATAGGGTTAATTTAATATGCTATGTAGCCTTTTAAATGATTCATAAAACGAATGAATAAATTTATACAGTGAAATTTCTTATTGAATGCAACAAATGGCTATAATCTAAATATCATTTACCCTAGTATAATAAGAGCTAACTGATTATGTACTTTGTGTCATCGGGATATGGAAAGGTAACAATCAAATAGTACATAAATAGTGCACATTGCAAGGACGTATTTCATTGATCAACCCCATGTGATTCAGCTCGTCACTAGTAGCAACCTACTTGCCACGTATTTTTAATTTTTTTGCATTTTTTGACTTAATGAGTTTCAAGTAACTCTAATGACTTGCTCGAATGATACTTTGCAATAAGTGATTAATCGATTATTTATAAATTTATAAATTTTTTTTGCTTTACTATGTCGACAGTTATAAAAATATTAGGTAATAGGAGATGAATCGATGAAAGACTTGGCATGATTCCCAGAGGTAATGTTACCTCGTTATGATTTATCTGCAACTAATCAGAAGATGCAGAATCCTAAAATGAATTTCATAAATACGTAAATTTTTTTCCCCCTATTTTATGAATGATGCTAATTGAAAAATTCGCATTAAGAATTTTTTACAAAATTTAATTCAATTTTTATGAGGCATAAAAATTTAGCTTAACAAGATTAACACAATCAAAAGTTATTTACATGAATTCAAGATGTATAAAAACACTTGAAAGAAAGGATTATTTTTTATAAATTTTTTTAAATTACTTTTATATCAAGATTAAGAGCTGAGTTGATGAAAATTAAAATTGAAGCTTGAATAAATGAGCAATACAGAAAAAATGGTGAATTGAAGAAAAATAATTGATGGTAAGTGAATTAACAACAATGACATGTATAAACAAGCAAATTTTTATTGATAAATCATACGTGTAAAGATATGTTTAACGAATGTTAGGAGTGATAGGAGAGCAAAACGTTGAATCCTTGGACCAATATCTTCCTTATGAATATTTTCAACTTGATCGTAAGTTGGATGTATCAGTAGAAATTTATTGTCACTTGGTACTATTCTTGATAGACGTAATTTAGGATATTAATCAAAACAGCGCGTTTGGACGGAGACAGAAGATCACGAGTGATAAGTGAGAGACACCGTACGAACCGGTGGACACTGCGACACTGACTATTACGCTTCCTAGCGGAGTTGTTAAGAACCTAACCATCCCTCAGTACCACCCCTTTCAATTTCATGTCCATGCGGTCTAGGTCTATCTTTTGGAGAATTAGATTTTCAACAAACTATTAAAAGTTTCATCAAAGAAGAAGAAATTGCATTTAACTAAGACGATTGAATAATCTATTTTTCACTCCTCCTCTAATATTCTCACATGCTAATTACTATCACATTATATGTCCATCATTTTATCCTCGTTCTTTATGTTCACATTAAAATCAGTCTTCCAGAAGACTGATATTCTACAGCATAAAATGCTTCATTAGTTGGCTATTAGTTATTATAACAAGACTATTTTATAGCTTCGCATAATGAAGACAGTTTACATGATAATTGAAAGAAAACTTATGTTTCAATTAACATTTTACTCACCTGAGCTACTTTCTCGCCCATGTTAGGTGTATGCATGACTCCTTGAAAATATTTTGCTGAGCCGTTGTCCTGGAGCGAAAACTGTGTCACAAAATTATAATTATTAGAATAAGGATAGTTCTGAATACTAAAAAGAAAAATAAATTATTACAGCTTAATTAATTTATGTAGAAAATATGATAAATACTTTTCACTAATTTGCATTGAATTGGCTGTTCTGTTGAGTATGTTTATTGATAATTGAATGATATTTTAAAAAATCAATTAATGTAAAAATAATTATACGTTGATCCATGAGAAGTGTGTAAAGTGAATGAAATAGATGAATAAATAATTGATTACTCGTTTTAATGATTGACCATAAAAAAAGTAAGTAAAAATGATGCCAATGTACAATCGAATCAGATTTCGCTTCTGTCAAATAGACAACGTTTACGCCGCGGGGTCTTATGTCTAAATTTAATTCTCACAGCACACTGGCAAGAATGGTTAAAAAAAGAATGAGCAACTCTGTTAGTTGACTTACTTTGTGTTTGACGGAGTCCGAACCCATTTGACTCAGCGACGGCGATTTTCTTTCCTTTGATGCTCGCCATCTCTGCAAATCACTTTCTGATGCTACTCCGGGAAATACTTTAGAGTGCTTAGTTGCTAGAAAAGAAAAAAATTTATGTGAAGAGATTCCTAGTGCATCGATAAAAAAAATTCATTTTTAATTTCACGCTTTAGTTGTTTTCTACTCTAAAATCACTATATTCCAATGTTGATAGCAAGACTTGAGCAATCACACTCACAAGTCTGATAGATAGAATGTTAATTTGAAAGCCATTTTTAGTGGTGGCCAGTGTTATTGAATTATTTGTAACGAATTTTAAATAATATATAACTATCTATAAGCTGCATCCAGTGTATATTATTAATGTAAGAATGACAACACTTTTACTTTTCAATTTTTATCCTTAAACTAATCTTCAAATCTGATTACAATTTAGAAAAAAATCATCTATAATTGTGATATAAGGTTTTCTTTTTGTTAATCATTGTTTTTTGCAATTTAATTGAGATGATTTTTTTCTTTTCTAAGTAATTAATTTACTAATTCATTATTTAATACAATTCAGAATATATTCAATCAATAGTACATTTAAAAATATTTAAAGCATCAGATGATTTACAATTCAATCCGATAAATGTTTTAACTAATTACATTTTTTTTATCTATGTGTAAACAAACTTTGGATTGAGTTTAAGAATATCCTGTAAAAATATTACCACTCAATTAAATTATAATAATAATAAATAATAATATAAAATTTTGAATAAATATGCCTAATTAACAGTAGTTAATATTTTCTTAATGATAATCTAAAATGGTTATTTTACAATGATTTGTTATTTGTTAAATAATTAAAGTCTATATTATTCAGTGGATAATGATTTATGTTGAAAAGTAGTAATATGTAGGAGAAGAGTCTTGAATGGGTGCAAAAAATATTTTTGCATAGATTAATAAAAGCCTAAAAATAGTAAAAAGCCCTAATCAAGCATAGACAGTAAGTTATTAAAGAATTATTCGAGTTATTATGAAGTAACATGATAGAAAAATGTCCAAGATGATTTTAAATTGAAGACAGTAGTAAAAGCCCTCTGTGGATAGACAAAGCCGATGGTGTAATATATGTGAGTGATTGGTAAGTCAGAGTTCTGTGCAAGCGGCATTCGGCAAGATACCGCAAGCTTTGTCTCGTATTAATGAAAAGCTGTTTTTACGCCCGGGTGGTAGGATTCACTATCCATCCCTCCCTTCAATTGTTTAGCATTTTTTTAAGTATGTTGTTCATTGCTTTTTATCATATTTTTACCTTCCATGAGATTATCAACAGTCGCTGGCCACCGCTCGAGCTCTGGTGCGCGTTCGCATCCTCGACTCGGTACTAAAATATTATTTTATCTCAGCTTTTACATTTTATTTCATTTCAATCGGCATCCTACTTTTTTTATAACCAATCTTTCTACATATTCAATTCATTACAGGTATGATTGTCATTCCAAATATAACAACCAAAACAATTATAACAACATTCTTATCAAAGTATACAGGAGTGGATTTTGATAATAAGCTCAAAGATCAGGCACTAATGATTATATTATCAAGATATATCTATATTGTATTAAAGATAAGGGTTTTTTCATAATCATATTCAATTTATCATACACACATATATTAAATTATGTTTAGATACTTTATCTAAATGATTGATAAGTGAACCTGAACGAAATATTTAATACTTACGAACACTGCACGTAAGACTCCTACAAGGTATTCTAGACACGTCTGACTTAATGATTCGCCTAGAAATGGCATCCAAACTAGCAGCGTGGGAAACGCTTCTCGACGGTCCCTCATTTCCGTTTCCGGGTGAGGAATTCTGACCGTCCCAAATACCGGATTTTGGCGAAACCTAAAAGATAATAGTGCTGAAGAAATGTGCTGACTATCAAGGAGCTGATAAGTAAAAAATTGGCAAGATAATACTAACATCGCTTACACCTTCTGGACTAGCTATTGGAGCAGTAGCAATAGTAGTTGTAGTAGTTGCTCGTCCATTATTCGTCGTTGTCATGCTAGGTGGTAATCCTTGAACACTGTTGCCGACTGGAATTGGCAATGGAAGAGGTGGTCCAGTTGGTGGAGGTGGAGTAACCATTCTTGAAGATCCCCAAGATTCTACCATTGTTGGTGAGCCGCATGTTAATGGACTGCAATTAAAATTTCATTTAATCAAGGAAGCCTTGTATAATTCAAGAGTAATATTACATTTCGCTGAACAAATTTGCTTATACTGATAAAATAATGAATATAGACATGTAAGGTAATGGAGTAATAGGAAAAACAACAGAGTCATAGCAAAATGATCGATAAATGGACGCCATGAGGTCGGAGGTCAGCCGGTCTCTGGATCGCCAAGTGTGTCAGTGTTAGGTCAGAGTTTTACCAATCGATATACATATATGACGTACGGAATTCAAGTTAACTGCAACGCGTAGTTAAAACTTTTTTTGCATATGCTTATTACCAAGAATCAAAATAATGTCCTGAATTCATAGTATAAGCGGCAACTAATTGATGATAAGTAAGCAGAAAAAAAAAATATATAAATAGTCTAAGCAACCTTGATTGAATTGCTTTAGATTTTTTCTTTCTGGGTGACAATTAAATTGATTTGTTTTCCTTTGCGTGTATTTCCTAGTGAACAAGAGACATAGATAAACATTTTTCAACCTTGAAAAAACAACTCATTGTACTATGGATTAGTAACATGAACGAAGAGAGATATATATTAAGTCAGAATTGTAAAATATTTGTCATTTGGTCATTAGAATGTTCTCAAGCATATCCGTTGTGTTAAACTTCAGGGTCTCCATTACTTTCCTGAGGATTGTCGCGTGATTCCTCATGTATATAGCCAAGTGATCCGTGTTCCGTACTTCATGTCGTTGTCAGAGGTTCAGTCTGACGCGACACCAACTAGTTCTACTTGCGTGTCCTTATAGTGATTTGCTCTCTACTGTTCTATATACATCTATTTACTATTGATATATGCATATATTATATATGTTTCTCTATCGTTTCTCTTTTTCTCCCTATTCAACGTGTCTTCGTACCACTATGCTTGGTTTACTCCCACAACTTACTGTGGAGAACACGTTTTTTAATCACAGGGATCTCGTTCAAGTCCCCTTTTGATTTCCCCCGAGTCCTCGCATTCCACGACACGGAAATGTAGATGAGAATATGAAAAAAATAATAAAAGAATGGAAAAAATTAAATGGAAATCATGTAAGCCATATACCTATTTTACCAGAATATTTTATTGTTCAGTAATTTATTATAATGCCTTAATTTTTTCTTGCTAAATTACTTGGAATAATAAAATTAATTTTTTCTACCAACAAAAAAGTATTACTATGTAATGTCAAATCAATACATAGTGTTTTCTAGAACTTTCATTACCTCCATTTGTTTTTATTGTTGTTCTAAAAACAAATTAAGTAATTACTTTTTTTAACTTACCAATTTTCAGAAGCATCCTCGTCTAATGTGGTCCCATCAGCATGTTGTCGGTGTTGAGGCACTGTTGATGCTGCTCGAGGTCGACTTCTAATTCTAGAAGTACCAACCATTCCAGTCCTGGACAATCCAGCTCGGAATGATGCCCTGGCCCTATCGACTGTTCCAGTCAATGTCATTGAATACTCATTAGTACTTGTTAGTCATCCAACTAAATTTTTTATAATATGTTAATTCTTTTATACAATAAATTACATATAAAACAGTCAAGCATAGTTGAATCAGCTACTAATAATGAACAGTATAGTTATTTTTATGTCAAAAATTAATTATAATTTTTATATATATTTTTTCATCTTCTTTATTTAAGTTTTAGAATTTTTAATTAAAATGCTGTTAGTGTAGAGGGAAAAGAAGACATTTACTGTATTGAAGAAAAACTACTTTGATTTATTTAAAGTTGGCTGTTGTTTAATGAATTAAATCATTTTCAGTATCTTCCTATCAAGTTAACTAGGGCATAACTGTAGCAAGTTGAATAAGCAGCATTTTACAAAACTTTTTGTAATGAAAGTTGATAGCATAATAATTTGCAATGACAACTAATAGAAACGAAATCCAATGTTTGTTAATTTATTGAAGATTTAAAATAAAAAAAATTAATTATACAAATTGTCTCTTAAAAATATACTACTTTATAAACGAAAACAATTCTGTTTTAAATTAATGTAAAAGGTATTTGAATAATTTATGTATTTAGTACTTTTCACGTTCCGGATTAATGAAAAAATTAATCAGAAATATTTTTAAGAATTTATGTTGCATTAATTTTTTAAATTTATATTTTAATAAAATTAAATAGTAAAATTTTTAAATGATATAGTAAATCAGATTTTTTTGACCTATTTAATATCCCGGAAATATTATCTGGGCCACTGTGAGTTTTTTTTATTGGATAGACACCTAAAAAAGTTAAAAGCAATCATTTTTTTAGTATTTTTAAGACAGTTTATAATATTTTCATATCATAAAATTGCTATTTGAATCATATTGCATTTAATGCAAAAATAAACCAGATTTTTATTTTAAAAAAGTGGCCCAGTTAACCCACCCTCACTTAGATTGTAGATTGAACAAAAGAAAATTATTTATAGATTATTTACAGCCATTACTTTAAAACTATCTCTGGTATTTTCCTGGAATTTTATTAATTAAAAATCAAAGCATCCTGATGTTATCAATATGTAAATTTTCTTTAATTTGTCTGCAAAAATTTAATTTCTATAAGACTATCAATCAAATTTAATTCTCTATCAGAAAAATGATTAAATAAATAGAAAATATTATAATTGAACAAGAAATTTCTTCAATAAAAATTGAAAATGGAATAATGTATTATTAATTATTCATTTATTTTTCCTCACGATATTCTATCAGTTACATATTTTTACTTGTAAAACATTCCTCTCAAGGCCTAGTATACTTTTGAATAAAATATTTATATTCTAATAAAAAAAAACAAAATGACAATAATGCAAGAAGTTTATTAGACGTTTTTATTGCAGGTAAGATAAAACAAGGAGAAATGATAAAATTTCAACCATAGACGGTCTGTGAACATGAATCAATGGTAGCAATGGAGATATACGTGTGTACGAATGACAGTTGTCGACAAGCAGGGAACCTAGGAGCCGCGTCGACGTCGGCGACGACGACTACGACTGTAACATTTATTACCAGGTCAGGGTTAACAGTTTAGACGCGTTTACAGGCTAACCAGCCACTGCTGCGGCGTCCTCTAAAAATAGTCTGGCGTGTGCGAACGAATACTCCAGATACAAAACGCGATGTGCAATGATGTTGACGTGTCTTTCTCTTATTCTATATTTTTTTTACACCTTTCCTATGTTGCTCGTGGCCTTGTTTGTATTTGAACAATTGACAACAAACCCGAGCAACTCGTATGACAATAGTATAAACGGTTCATTATGCGGCAGAATGCAACTTTGACTTGACTGTTATGTTAATCAAAAAAAAACAACCCATTTGTCTCAACATTTTAAGAGTCTCTCTGAAATTTTAAGTTAATTGACGTGATGAGTTTTGTGTTTAGTAAGAAAAAAAAAGAGATTTTTTAATTAAATTTCAACTTATTTAGTATTTAATTAAACTTATGAATAATTTTGAAGTTGATTCTTTTTAAGGTATGAATGAAAGATCAAAATATAGTACTTACATCGTGTAGCAAGTCTATTATTGGCAGGACTAGGCGTAGGAACAGCTGGGGGAGGTGGCGGTTGAGAGCTAAGATCTTCAAAGTTGATAATTTGCAAACAGATATCATCCACCTCGCTTCTTATTGGCGCAATGACCTCGCTGCATAAAAACTTGGTGCCTGAAAAGTTTATATCATTCAATAGAGATTGTATTTCAATGACAATTGGCAGTTATTCACTTTTTATCAACCATGATAGAACACATTTTTCAACCCTTGTCAATTTTTTAAATCAACTATCAAATATTACATTAAAAGCAAATTTGTTATTTTAATTAAAAATATATAAAAATGATTGAATTGTTTGGATTAAACCATATTTGAAAAAGCAATTAATTTCTTTTTTAGGAATAAAAATAATTTCTATCATTGAAATTAATTATTTTTTTCAGCACAATAAATTATTTAGTTATTTCATTCCATTGGTTACTAAACTAATGATTTTGGAACTCGTGAACCTTACTCGAGCTTTTTCTGATACTTGATCAAGGAAAATAAGCAATATCTCTTTACCGATCACTGAATATCAATACTAAACTAAATTGTCTTGATGGAAAATAATTTATATATTTATATATGTATATATCAAGTGGAATCGATAAAAAAAGAATGAAAAAGGATGACCTTAATTCTTTAACTATTTCATTTCTTTTTATTGATCTCAAAGATACTTTCTCTGCAGATTATTTACGCTGGCAAATCACGAATGCCCTTAACTCCTAATTTCTGAACCACAACCATTCACAAAGAAATCTATAATGGGATTTTGATAACTAATAATAATGATAATAAAGTAATAATAAGTATGACAAAAATAATAAAGTTTATACTGTAAATTAACTAAGTAAATAATAGATGCAATAATGTCAACCTAAGGAGTTAAATTAGTTACAAAAGAATTGATTGCATTGCGACAGTTGTTACGGAGAGTTGTAGAAAAGTGCATTATTTCCAAGGGTAATAAAAGGGACACGAGAGTAGTGAGAAAGTAGGGTGAACGCACCTTTTACCAGTAGGAGGTTCTAGAGCGAGGGAAATAGGTGCAGGGAGGCTGTGTGGAAGGCTAGGTAGGTAGACGTGCATCGATCCGAAAAGAGGGTGCTTGCGCTGGAACTCAGTGTCGACGCCCAAGACTATAGGTATTATACCAGACCGATATTATTCCTTTCTCTCTAGCTCTCTTTACACCAAGCAACATGGTTAATCGAAACTGGAGTCAATTTAATTGATTAACTTCATATGATACGGATATGCTTCTCTATTTCATATCCTTTTTTCACAATATGCTCATTTATCATTTCATTTCCAACAATTACCTCAACTTGACATTCTATCATGTAAGTTAGTTTTTTTTTATTTGTATTGTACTTAATATTATCAATTCTGTTTTTTATTTTACTTTTATTGATGTTTATTTCTACTGAATGTACCAATGTTTTCTTGTGAACATAAAGACATTATTTTTGTAGCTTCTGCAGTAAATGAATATGTAATGATTCCAACTGTTTCAAATTGATGAAATCTGCAGTGTCTTGTTTAGTTTAGTAGTAGAACAATCATTAAATAACTTTTTGTAACTATATTTTTAATCAATAATTTTTGCAATAAATGGTTCACATTTTAAAATGAAAAAATTCATATTTATTTATTCAATGATATAAGTATTTGTCGTCTTTGCTGAAAGTTTTTTCTGCATTGCAGTGTACGAAATTTATAGTCGACAAAAGTGTTGAACAATCTAACCGGTAAGATGCTTAATTCAACAATCGTATGACCTTATTAAAAAGCCTGAGAGTTCGATTGGCTCTCAATTACACTGCTGTTAAAATTTTTTATTGTTGGATTTTTTCCAATGATTTAATTGAATTTCACAGATATTGTGAATTTATTTTCTATTTTCTCAATTTTCAAATTTAATAAGAAAAACATCTATACAATATCCTTGATCAATAATCCTCTCAATAGTCTACGTATATAAAACTAATAAATTATTATTTATTTATTCATAAATAAAAAATTCTTTACTCCAGCAAAAAACTTCACTGTAGGAAAAGTTTTTTCTTCACTGCAGTGAATGAAAATCTATAACTTGAAAAGGTGTAGATTGATGTAACCTGCAAGATGCTTAATTCAACAATTGTATGATCACGAAATGACTGGTAAATATTTTGGCAAATGTCCAATGCGGCATCTACAAAAATACATTCGTAGTATCTAAATTGAAGAGTGCGTGGGATGAGTGCCAGGTAAACCTGGCATTACTCGATGATAATCATCATCATCAGCATCATCATGGTAGATAAACGACAGAGACAGAGAGGTATGACACCTTGGAGGAAAGGATAGATAGATAAAATAAAAGCTGAAGATGAAGATGATGAAGAAATAAGAGGTCACGATTGCTGCGTGGATGAAACTAAATGAGCCGACTAGTGGTTAGTAGTTTGGGTCAACGGCTGCTTCCCCAATTGGTCGATGACGCTACTCTCGGCCTCGTGACGTCACTCCCACGTGAGTGCATTGCCCTAGTGACGTGTAGTACGCCGCGACGATGAGGTGTGCTTTAAGCCAAGCCGAGGCTTCAAAATAACAGACGCGCGTGTGGCCTCCTTTCCAATTGTGTTACTAAGCTTTTCCCACATCTCCTCTTCATCATTGTGCTTTTCTCAGCTTTATATTCACTTCTTTCACTCTTTTCAACTTTTATTCTCGTCAAAAACCATCTTGACTATTCATACCGTTCATTCTAACCTCTGTAAATAAATAGTTAATGATAAATAGCTGCTAAAAAAATGATCCGATCATATTGGATTTTTGATTATTTTCTTCTGTACGTCTGCTTTTTTTTATTAATTACAATTACAGATGTACCAGTTCAGGGAAAGAAGATTAATTTTAAGATACCAGTTGCTTAAATAATCCTCGATGTTATGTTATATCATAAGCCGATTTTTCGTTGCTTTTTTTTGCTCTCTAGATTTATTATTGGCATTTGCCAAGTGGCCAATAAATTTGATTTAAATCGCCAATAAAATAAAATAGTTTAAAAATTATGATAATGAGTATAGAAAATTGAAGATTGAATTTTTTCAAGTAAATCAGAGTGCCAAGTTACACAAAGAGGCTGTTTCTCTTCAGTAAATCGATTAATTTAAATAATATTTATTTTTAATGCTTTTATAATTTTTATAAAATATTTTGATGACAGTTGAGATTTGATTTAATTTTTATCACTATCATAGACAAATATTTTTTGAATTCAAATCTGCAAATTTAATCATATTCTTTAGAGTCTATGAATATTAATAATTGACTAGAGTGAATAACACTTCATACACTGGTAACATTTCCATTATTATTTTTTAGTAATCAAAACCTTTTGAAAATAATGATGAAATTTTATTAAATTTTTTTTTATTGATGTCAAATGAATTAAAGATTTGATTATTTTTATTTATTCAATAGCTGGAAGATAAAAAAATAATTGTTTGTATAACAAATTGAACAAACATCGTCATCATAAATGCATTTCAAAAATGTATGTCTAAACCTACATAAAAACATTCAGTTTTATATACATCCAAATAAATTGATATTTTTTTAAAAGATATCAGATAACTAAAATTAGTGGATTTATTTACATATGTCATATTGAATAAAACACAATTAATTCAACGGATTAAAAATTACAATTTGTACAGCTGTTCACCAGCTATCATTGGACACTATTGTCTGATTAATTATACTTTCAATGGATTATCAAAAAGAGGCTTAGCTAAAAAAGGTATTTGCTGAATAATTAACTTTTCTTTTAAATAGTCTTATACTCTAAAGTACTATAGGATTTAAGATTATATCTTATTGATTGAAGGATATTACATAGCTGATATTTAGGATATCAAAAAGTCAGCAACTTTTATATACATTAAATTGTGTGTGAAATATAGATTTGAGTGAGGAAAAAATGTAAAATATTCCACTTATCATATAGACAACTGTACACTATAATTCATTCAACACATGCGCGTAGCTCATGAAGTTATAAGTACCACCACCTGTATCACAGTCTAGTACATTGTGTGGTTATGCTATTGAATCAAGATGCAAAGAAATTTACGACTAAATTGCTCTGAACAGAAAGCATCACAAGGCATTAAGAAAAGTTACAGGTGGCTGATGTTTTCAACAAATAAATTAACAAAAATGTTTATAAAATTCATTTTCTCTAGTCTTATGACTGTTTATTTGAGTAAACGAACTAAACAGTACTTTTATGAAGAAAATAAAAGGAATAAAAGCTTAGTAATCTTGTTCAAAGAAAATTGGAGCACATAAAACGACTTGTGAAGTCATTTGTTTAGGGATTACTCTAAATAAATGATCAGTCGTAGCTATAGCGGAAATGTATACACCAAATGTTAAAAGGGATAAGGAAAAATAGGTTTAATACGTATAATAGAGGAGGAAATATTTTTTTTTCAAATTCTGAGTGAAGATATAAAAAAGGCATCATAGGTCAAGACATATAATAATGAACGCTACGACTAGTGGACAAAAGACAGGAGGTGGTTTGCAGACTACCTACATGACTGTGATAAATTATCCAGTAGTGACTATCGATCTTTGACGCTCCTAAGGTCACCTACTACGGTAGAAATTTAATAGCGTGATTTGATGATCAATTAGAACCATTATTTCACTTATTATCGATTAATAAATCAGACTATTATACAGTTAAATTGAATTGATAATTATTTTAAATTGCTTTTAGCACAGTTTATGTTCTGCAATATTTTGTTTTTATGGAAACTAAAAACTTCCCACATTCATTTTTAATCTTGATTATGTTAAAATAAATAATAGTAATTTTCAAAAAATTAAAGCTTATTCCGTGTTTTTGAAAAACTTTACGTAAAAACTCCAATTTATGAAAAGCTTTCTTTTTTTTTTGTAAAAAACAATTCATGTGCAGATTTTTTGTTAGGTTTTTTTTAGACTTTTTTTTAAAAACCTGAAATTAAATTGAAAAATTATTGAACGAAAAAACACTGGTTAACGAGTTTTAATTTTATATGTCTTTTTTAATTTATCTTTTATAAATTCTCTAAAACCGAGATTAATAAAATTAATTAATTTAAATATTTTTAATTTTCTTAATTTTTATTTTGATTGAAAAAAAAACTCAGAGAAAATGTAATAACAGAGCATCCACTATTTTACCATCAAAAATGAAACTAAAATTGTTGTTCTTAAGAGTTTTAAAATAAAAGCAAGTCTGAGCTAATGACTGTTTTTACTACTGTAGCCTGATAAATGAATGAAGTTTTAATACCAAATAACTCACCATCTTTTCTGTAGTAAAGAATTTCGAAATGCTTCTCGACACCTGCAAGCAGTGCATCCCGCAAAGCAGCAATTGCATGAGGTGAGGTCATTGGACCATGAAGAAAGTCGCAAACTGCTGGGCGTTGCATCACTTCCGCCCTCGAAAAGCCTGTAAGCCGGCAAAATCCATCTGAGCAGTATATTATGTGACATAGTCCTTGTTGAGCGTTTGCTACCAAAAAACTTCTATCTGTAATGTGAAAAATATTCAATATCAATACATGATCTAAGTTGATATAAGCAATATAAATACTGAGGTGTTTCATTTATTCCTAATGATATATGGGCAACATGTAATACTTGACACATTAAATTGTATACAATTTCCTGTATTTAACTGGACTTGGAAGTGGCCAATACGACCTTCGTCCTAAATGCGTCGCCGATGTAGCCAGTTAGCACCACGTGGTGTAGTTCATAAAATATTTTCGTAACATTTTTAATGACCGTCTGGTTTTAATACCTAAAGACTACATTTCGTCATGAAAAGTTGTTGAGAAAATATCTATATTTTTTTTTACAGTTTCTAGTATTTAAAAATGATACACAAAATATGTCCTTCAAATCTCCAAATACACCCAGCTTCTATATTTACTTGAAATCGTGGATATATAAATATAACACTCGGTGAATTGAAAAAGAAAATAACGTAGAAAGCGGAAGTGCACTAATGTTCTTGATTCTTGAAGAAAATAAAATTCTTGGGATTACAAATTTATACGAAATATTATTAATAAGAAAACACATATGCGACTGTAAATAAAGTGTTTATTCAAATGATGAATTTCAAATGAATTGCATCTAATCTACGCAGTATTTGTAATTTTTCAAGAATTAACTTCTTTCAAAGTATCACATGAGATGTAAAAATAAATAAACTCTTGACAAATACTTTAATCTTCGCAGTTCGCAGTATGTGGACTCACCAGGAGATCTTTGTTATTTATACGTTCTTTTGTCAGTTAATAATTTGGTATATATTTATTCGTATATAGACAAGGAGTTGGTTATAACTGAAAGATGATTGATGAAGTGGTTATTCCCCGAGGAAGATGGCAACAAACCAATGAATCTATACTACTAGGGAATATGTTTTATCTATTGAACTGAAAGACAGACGTTGCGGAAGAAGTTGAAATGAAATTTAAAAATGTTGGCTTATAGCCAAACTCGTCAGAATGCATGGATAAATTTATCGTGGTGAGCCGCAAAATGAGCTCTTATACTAGGACATTTGTATCAGTTTCCGTTGCAGATTCCCGATGGCTATGGTCCGTCAACTCGAGATAACAATGAAAAAAAAATAGATACAACATAAGGGCAGATGAACCCCTAAAAGCCCAGATAAAAAAAAAACAATAGACTACATGGAGAGAAAATTCTGGTAACTTTGTACTGATTTTTTTTTATCTTTTTTACGGTAACATAATGGACAGAAATAAATTTTTTTTTATTTACAACAAAATTTGGAAGCTGCTTTTAGTTAAAAAATTCTATATTATTCATATAATGTTAATTAAATTAAAATTCACTCTCATAAATAATAATAATAATAATACAAGAGAAAATAAAATGATAAAACAAATTGTTTTCCCTTATTTGTCTATTGGAGAATATAAGAGACAACTATTAATTAAGGTATGTAAATTTCTTCAGTTACACAGACCCTGAATAAGACGGTCAAAGTCACGGTAAGCATTATGTGTTTTGAATAAGGAATAAAAAATATTATTAATCGTAATAATAAAAAGTGGGTCGCACAATTTATAGAGAATAAGCGTGTTGAGTATCCCGAGGTCACGTTTAGCCATCACGATGCGGGAAATGATGCGGATATGAAGCTACGAATTTTGACTATACCATCTAAATATCCAGGAAGTAGTAAAATAGATATTTATGCAAAGTATTCACAAAATTTAAGACTAATCAAGTAAGATATTTGCAGCGCCAAGGTGTGCTTATGCTAATGATGACCTATTGCCTATATACATTTGTCTAAATACCACGAACTTGGACCATACCAGTGAAATTCATACTTTTTTTACTTGAAACTCACGTTAGAATTTGAAATTTAAAGTAGGCTGAAATTTAAAAATAATATTTCCCACTTTAAGCTATTGAGTGTGGTCTATAAAAAAAATTATCTATGATAGATCTCAATGGCATCTAATTGGGCAGAAATGTCAGATTAGAAGCCAGAAGGCTTGATAGACACTCAGAGGTGAATGTTACAAATGGTAAGAGATAAAAAGAAAAAAAGGAGGGCGATTGTCATTTAACGAAAAATTCAAAGTCAAAGAAGAAGAAGAAGAAGAATAAGAAATAGATGACATACATACATAGTTTTTTTTTATATTAAATAAATTGATATTACTATTATACGGTTTCCTTTAAAATCTATTTGTCTGTCAATTACGATTAATATCCCTGAAATAATCCGGCTCAATACACATCACTTTGATTATAAAATTTTTCCATCTAACTGCAGGTGTTGCAAATGATTGAATAGTCTGCTTATTGTCAGATTATATCAGACAATCATGTCAATAGCATAATTTCATTAAAAAAATATTTTTACAAATTTTTTCCAAATCATCAATCAATTACGGTTGATTAACTCTAACGTATTGATCTTTACACGACATTAGCTCTACTTTTCTTGATAATCTGTTGAACCAGTCCATACTTTTATTCTCCATTTCTTTTGTAATCGCTCATTGACTCATGACATTTCTCTATATTCTTGAAACAACAAAACAGGCCGAGACAACGACACGCGATGCGTTAATATTACTTTCATTACTTCGATTTTATCGATATTTCATTGATATTAATACTCGATGATTTCCATAATAAGCAGTCATTTTTGTTATTAACTGAATTAGAGGAATTTATATAAAATTATGAAAATCAGTTCAAGGTTGCGATTTAGCAGTTATATCCTTGAATTTATCATAACACAATCTATCAAGATAAAATAAAATTGATTATAAGATTATAATATAATTTGAATAAACCCATATGTAATAATTATATGAAACATATACATATGTAATAATGAGAATTGAAAAATCTCTACGCAAAAATTATATCTAAAAAGAAAGGAATCTCCACCAAGGTGTTCCGTCATTTTAATAATATAAGCTAAGAGCATGATAGTAGGAGATAAACAGTCTTTTTCTGGCACACCCTGGTGTGTTTATATCATAAAAAAATAACATTACCATGAGTATCAAATTTTCTAATGATGGTTTCGATGATGGTGGTCCTCGGTGCGACATGGCCCCGTCTGACAGGCATCTCAAATGATTCGCGTCCTTTTTATAAGGACTACTACGTACTCTGGACTGTGAAACAATGGAACCTTCTTGATGAAGATCAATTGGATGTAGAAAAAAATCAATGACTTAATTAACACTTCAGCTATAGCACTAAAAAACACTTAATCGCACTGTAAGAAGTTAAATGTATAATTTTTCTTGTAAAAAAAGCACAGCACAAATTGAGCATATAATTACATCGCACAGTTGTTTAAATACACTTTTCTCTTCCATTTTTTTCTCTTTCTTATAAATATTTCGACATCAAGTTCTTGTTTTATTTAAACAGTGTATAAAAGATACGCAATAGATCGATCTACCGAATAACATGAATATAATTTAAGTATCAAGCTTTTAATGACAACGCTTAGCTAAAGGCCGATGTGAATGCGTGTATTGGCGTGTAAATGCTTCTCAGAGTATAGCCAACTCACTAGTGGCTACTTCGAAAAGCGTGACGGGGAATTTTGGTGTTTCGTTGCCAAGATTTTAAAACGACTTTAACCTACTCTTTTTGTATCAGAGAAATACGAAAAAAGCCGCACATTTATATATAGAAAATAAAGAACTGGAGAAAATATAATAAATATATAATAAATCTATTCGTGTGATTCTGTGAAATTTTAACACTGAATTATATATGTCTGCAGTCTCGTTAGCTTTAGTTTTTGCTCAATTCAATTTTACGTCAAATATTTAATAATCAATTTGTTGATGATTTTCTGAGACTTGAAGAATGTTCAGTTATTCTATTTATCATTATATATGTTCTATTTTTTCTCGACTTGATCTTATACTAATCAACTCTTTGCTGCTTTCTGGCTCATCTGCTGATTGCTTTACTACATTTATTTGATGGCAGAATTACGAGTATCTAACTAACTGCCATTTTATTAGCGTATTTCCGTGCTATTGATTGATATTATTCCTGAAGAGGAGATAAATGCACCGAGTGATTGTCAACTATTATCATTCAGTCGTCGCTGAGACTCTGCATGTGAGTCCCTAGATGAACTCTGAAGGCATTTTTGGAATTTTTCTCATCTTCATTATCCTTTTTTAACACTGACAATAATTCGATCCAATTGCATAAAGATTTTTTGCTGTACTCACACCCGCTCAAAGTTTCTAAATGACTGTTGACATTGTTGTAATAATCAATGTTATTATCATAATAATAATTGTAGTTGTTGATGTCGTAAATAAACATTACAATAACTTGTTTCGTCATTTTTTTTCTATTTTTTTCTAAATATCCTCCACTTGGTTGTCGTTAAACTTCGTTGCACAGAGCTCTAAAATTATTAACAAGCTAAGTACGTCGTAATAACGTTGATCAAGATTTAAATAAACATTAAGCATATTAAAAACAATACGGACGAGTAGCGAGTAAACGACTAACCTGATGTGAAGGCACGTGTTGGCATGTTTTAATTAAATTTTTGTTTATTACGAATAACTTGAAATTTTTATTTTTCTCCTTACTCTACAATATTTTAGTTCATTTAGTTGCCGAATAAGAATTAACGGCAACCACTAGGAGTCTTGATGTCTCTCAGTAACTATTTAGTAATGGTAATAGAAGAAGTAGTAGTTGGTCAGCTGTGCATTCTATGATCGGCAGCTCTCGTGGCTCAGGGACACTTATTTTTGTACTTCATTTTCACCACCATCAACTACCAGTCGCTTTATTAAAATATGAATGTCGAGAAATTTTCCATCATCTCCTTCATTTTAAATTACACCTGTACACCAAATTAATCAACAACTTTCGTTCAATGTCGCATACAAATTCTTCTTCAACCTTGTCCAAGCTTATCAACTACTTGCCAAACTCATCGAATGAGTGATCTGTTACATATCTAGCTCTTTCTATCCTTAAGGTAAAAGATAAAAGTTGAAAAATGTTTTTCCAATAATTAGTCAAAATGAAATGTCAACACAAACACCGTTGATTATTACTACAACAAAAGGGTAGTTTCCAATCAGTTATACCGGCTGTAAAGGAATTCAGCTCCTTCGCACTTTACTATAAAAAGGCAGACTAATTTTTGGTTAGTTCAACAATGGTAATAAGCCAAGTTTCTGATTTTCTCTATTCAACTAATGAAAGATGATTATAATTAATAATTACACGTTGGATATAACATCTTTAACGTAGTATTAACCGTTAAAATATAACAGAAAATGTCGAGGTAAAAAACACGCGACCACCCGACACGTCTCTTTCAACGGCGACACCACGAACGACACAATGAACGCCAGGGCAAGAAAGCGCGAGAAGTTTATACGCGTGCGCGCTCATCCCTACTTTATCAGACTACGACCAAAGTGAGAGAGAGAGAGACTAACAATTTGCCAACTAAACATGTCACTATACTATTAAAACAATAAACCAACATCCATACCTGTTCTCACTGATAATATTGATAAAAATTCACGGCAATTAATGCATCTTACATTATTCTATTTTCAATTTATTATTTTTATATAGATCACTCACGGTGTTTTTTCCCCTCAAATCTTTTAAATGTAAAGCTTCGTAAAGTCGATGCAACACTGTCTCACTGTGTTTACGTCTTAAAAATAAATTAACGACAAAAAACCAGCTGTTATGATAGTTGAGCCGGATTATTCTATGTAGTGGATTTGATGTATATAATATATAGATATACATACAGAATAACATTGTAGAAGTTTGAGGGAAAGTAGTAAATAAGTTTTAATAAAAGCTCAAACTTATATCTAAAACTTTTATATAATGAAGAAAATAATTTTTTCTTCATTATATGAAGTGAGTAATTCCTCCCTATTTTCTTTACCACAATTGCAAGAAATAAAAAATATTTTATGAGTAATGGTTTTATTCATTAGTTTGAAACTTGTACATATTTAAATTTTATAAAATGATTCAGCTTTTCATTAAACTTCAATCGAATCTAAAAATTTATTTGATACTGTCAAAAAACGAAGTCTTATTTATTTAATTATTTCTCAGTGTATGCAATATTTATAATAAATTTATATTTATTCTTTTCTTGGCATAACAACAAAAAACTTTTTGTAACGAAATACTTTAATTCAGTATTCAATAATAAAGTCCTAAATTGAAACTTCAACGTGCACAATTTATATCCATTCTACTTTATACTTTTTTTATAATGTTGCAGTAATATAAAGAGTTATGATAAAAAATAACCTGGAAATCATCAATTGATAAAAGGCAAAAGTAGAAGCAGGGTTACAAGAGATAACTGTAACTATTAACTTTTACGATGCCGGAAATATTTTATCGAGCCAGTGAAAATAAATCCCAAGTTCGTTCGTGGTCATTTGGAATAATTCGAGATATTAATTCTAAAAAGAAATAAATAAATTTTTGATCAACATTTATTTTGTGTTTTTCTTATTACGTTAATATATTGTAGAATAATTATTGCCAATTTGTCATCAGGTTCATCAATAATACCTCAATTAATGATTCAGTAATGTATTGGAATATTACCTAAATGTAAAGATAATGAATTCCAACACAATCAACTTTGAATTATTATATAAAACACTGTTAACCCACTTATAATATCATAACAATCTAGTTTGATTTATTGAATATTAATGTCCTCGAGAATATTAATGTGTGATTATTTTCCAGTTTAAACGTTAGAAGAACGTGAACATTGGCTGCCATCCTACTTTATTATCCCAACCATTATAATGACGTTGGCTTGAGAGTTTAAAACTGCATACGAAATGCGATGTATTGTAGTGGGTTATCGCGTGAGTTGGTTAGGTCGTCAAGTACGATCAGACAGTGCCGTCCTTTTAATTTTACATTCCGCACGACATTTTCCAAGTTAATTGCATGCTGATGACTGGCATTGGATTACACACGTATACAATCAATATGATGACTAACAAAAAACTATTGCAATTGATTATAATTTTCCTTTTAACTGTTATATCATTATACTTGTGTTATCACTCTTCATTTTTTTCTTTATACATAACCTGCTTCAAATAATTAACTCTTTGAAATAATGAAGTTTTTACTGAACAATGGCGATAAATGACGGTAGATATTTATTGTATTTTTTGTTGTAAAATTAATAGTTTTTGTTAAAATTTATGACAAAAACGTGGATGAAATGGTTATAAACGGAAAGTACATGGCTGTAAATTAATATAATTTACCTGAATTTACTTTAAAATATTTTAATACACCTGTCATTATTTGACAACAAATTCAAATATTTGAGAACTGCAACATCGATCAATTAACAAATCTGCTTTTGTGTAATTAATACTATCATTTTAATATAGATGGCATAGTCATTTTTATTTTTTCTACATTATCGGGTAACAATATATTGTCATCTGTCGATAACGTAGAAAAACGAATAATGATGGATGTGTTCAGATTTTTGATAAAATTTTCCACGGGGTTCACGAGACCTTGTCCAAGGAGCCCCGCCCGCCGACAAATTATCAAGGCGCCAACATCGCCATTGTTTGTCGTTGTCAACGGTTTTTTGTTAACATAATTCTTAATTCCTGTTGCTTATAATCATATCTGAAGGTTTCATTCACAATCAATGTCTAATGATTATAAAATAATGTATATAGAAATTAAGTTATTCAGTGATTGAATAAAATAATTAAAATATTGTTAAAAGACAAGTGTAAATAACAACAATAATCTCAAATTGTCAACGATTTATACTATGGACGCCATCTTCATGTTATAAATGATACTCTAAACAACAAATAAAAAAGAATTTGAGATTTATAGATTAGAGCAGTAATTAACTGATAAATAGTTAATTGTACCAATTAAACGACGTATGAATATAAAAATAATAAACAGAATTTTTTTTAGATCATTGATTGCTCAGTGTGATCTATTTACATACAAAGTTTATGTATACGAACGCGGCCATTTGTAAAATCCAATACGAACGAAGAGAGGAGAAAAAGAGAGAGAAAGAAAACTTGACGGAACGGCAGACCGGTCGTACCTGAGTAGCAAGCAAGTTGGGGTGTTTGTGAACGGATTTTAACGGTGAATCATTAATTCACCGTTTAAATTGGTGTAACGAGGACCGTGATAAACATAAATTAATTGTGTGATTAGTGTTTTTTACATTATCAATCCAAGGAATTAAATTTCTCAGTCAGTGAAACGAGAAGAGTCAGGAAAAAGGCGTGGAATCAGTATAGGAAAAATCTTGAAAAGATTTGGCTCCGTTTGGGAGCTTTTCCAGGTAATTGTCATTATTTTCGAATTGACTTATTGCCCATGAAACCTTTGACCTCAACAATTGATGAAAAATGCAGGATTTTTTAAGTTTTTGATTTTTCAGTTGAATTAAACATGAACAAGTAAAAGAGAGGTTGAGCCAGTCAACATGGCGGCCGCCTAGCCTCTATTCCTCTGTCAAATCTTCCTGTTTGATCGTTTATATCAAATTTTTATTTTGTTTTTTAATCATTATTTTATTATGGATTAATTCTTTGATTCTAGGATTATTGTAGAAAACAATAATCAAAAATCTTTTGATAATTATCGGTCTTCAGTTGTCTTCATTAAATTAGCCATTCATAATTGCATGAATGTTATTATTAATATTTTAGAGGTGTTATTAATTTTCGCCAATTACTGGCCCACAAATAGCCAACATATTGATTGAATAACAACAGAGCTAGTGGTGAAAATCGTTGCTTTGTAGTTAATATTTTTCAATTGTGTGACCTAATTATTTTATGAGCTACTTGAGTTATGAATTAATGTGTATTTGAATGAAGATCAAATAATAAAATGGTTTTCATGGAAAGGAAAGAGAAGGAAGAAATGGTGTAATACGCACGAGCATAATTTTTCTCTTGTGTAATGCGTGTATGCGTGGATTTCGGCGCATGCGAGTCGGAAGGAAGATTAAATGAAATAAGCAAGGTAACAGTTCAGTTTTTTATTCTTTATAAAAAAGGGATCATATCTTCTTGTTAACTGAATTCTATTTTCTTCAATAATTATTCAACTTTTAGGCCATGCTGACTCATCATGAGAAAAAATACTATTTGATTTGATAAGGCGAGAAATGGAACTTTTATAATTAAAAAGTAATGAATTTTATACATTAATCGGTTGGTTATCAAAATTACACTTAAATTTGTAGATAGAATATTTCTTAACTGCTTTTATTGGCTAGCCAATTGATAGAATGATGCAGCCGAGCTTTAAACTGTTTTAATTGTCTACAAAATATCGTAGTAAAGAGTTTTTTCTCTCCTTCTCTTCCTCTATTTTTTGTTCTTATGTATGTATACATGTGTCATATGATTTTATTACTAACAATGTAGACAAGTAAATGACACTGTCAGTATTTCACAATGCTCGGTTTCTGAATTAATATCAAGTAACAAAATAAGTGATCTTCCAGCTTAGCGTTGAAAGCTTACGTGAGACAGAGTCATATAAAAAGAGACATAAAGGAATGCTTGGATTATCGGCATTAACTTTCTTATTTTTTTAAAATGTTTTTTTAAGGATGAATCGCAGGAAAAAAACAAGATTTAGTAAGATATTGGCTACCGCAAAATGGTTAGTAGGACGCATCGGTTAACCTCAAAGAGAGGGTCAACGTATTTAGTGTGGATCGTAGCACAACTTGGCTTAACATAACGTAAGAGCAAAAGAGAGCATCAAGTTTGCTTTGCTGCTTCCCTCCGCTTGACCGGTCCACGTCCTGCAGCATTAAACGCTCTCTCAAACTCATTCAACCTAGTGATCAACACCGGATCAATTGTCCCTTTCTCACTGTTACTTTGCTTCCTCTCTTTCGTCTTCTCAGTCTCCAACTATGTGCATCATTTCAGTTAATCAGCTCAAATACTAGAATTAAATTTTTTTAAAACCAGAAATATGTGATGATGATGATATGTAATAAGGTTTCATATTCAACATTTCAATTTCACTCTGTCTTCGTTATTTACACTTAAATTATTACTAATTCAAAATGTATTTATCCCCAGTTTATTTCAACGTTTTTCCTCACATTGACGTCATTGTAACATTGTAAAAATAGATATCTCTGGTTTCAGTTTATCCAAGAGTTCTTTTGGCATGTTTGGATCCTTGAAAAGGTTGAAAAATGTTCACATGCTGAGTTCGAATGATAGTTCATTCCGGAATATTGATAGAAAATCGATTCTTCAAATATTGTTTATGAATTATCATATGGAAAATCAAGTCTATCAGAGAGTTGACATTTGTTGAAAATGACAAATCCAACTGTCAGTTTTCTTCTCAATCAAAAATTGGCGTTAACGCGCAGCATTCAGTACTCTATCTACGTCATTTAGTGACAGTTTGACGTCATTTATCTCTTATTTTTCCGCATTCTAAATTGTCTATTCTAATTTCTATTGTTTTTCTGCAACAATTTTATTGCTACTCTTATCATTCTAAAATATTTACAATGTTTCAAGTATTATATGAGTAAACAAAATCTACTAGAACTTATAGTTATATTTATATAATTATGAATTGCTAATTATAATCAAGCAGGTGTTCGTCGTCTTGAATTTGTTTAACCGTCATTCATTACACCAGCTGTTGTTCTTCAAGGTTAGCTGGTCATATTAAAAGAAATAACATTTTAAAAACTCACATATAGTTATTTTATCAAATCTATTCTACTTTACATCATATTCATTGTAAAACTTGTTCCAATTATTTACACAATTTAATAGATGTTTAAATGGAGTATTTACTTTTTTTCAAGTGAAAAAATATCAAGCATGAATAGTTAAAATTTTTAAAAAGTATTCAAAGTACTAGCTGATAAATATCTGATCAATAAAAAGATTTGGATAGACTAATGGCTTATAGAATGGTGAGAATTGAAGAGTAGTAGCAAGAAAAACCATTTTCCATCAAGACTCGTTTCTGTTCAATAGAAGCTATCTATATTAATCTTTTCTAATAACAATATACATATTGTATATGTTGGGAGTGATTAAGTAAAAAGACAATAGATGAGAGCGACGCTTAACTATGGCTCTCTGCTGTCTAATCGAACGTAATGTGGCTCGACTCATACACGAACACTAGACACATTCTCAATAAAGTGAGAAGGCCTGTAGAAAGGGTGAGAGAAGTATGAACGGAAAAAAGGGCTGTGAATGATGAACATAAACTTATTGACAACAGGCAGCAACAACCTGTCAGTTATTTTTCACCGCAATGGCCCTTTATTGTCCATACACATGTATATGCTTTACTCCTTATCCTGTTTTAGTTGTACCTATATCCAAGTTTCTTATTCTCTGCGACACTTTTTGCGTTTCCTGGGTGTGGTCTATTCACCAAGCGCGTCTTTCTCTTGCCGCTCGTCAGCGTTTATTTGATATCATGTTCTTCACTGGCTTTTCCGACAGAGCAAGGGCCGTCAGTAGCACCAGCAAGTCGGTATACAACATAGAAAACTGTTGAGAAACGTGTTGGGAGTCGCCACCAGAGTCGAAACGACCACAGTCTCGAGTGGGGCGCTGAGCTTCCCTCATCGATTTGGACTCGCACACGAACACCCACCAATACGCAACTCACGTCACCCTTCCTTCCTCATCGTCGTTGTCTCACTCACTCGCGTGAGCTTCCGTCGTCAATTCAAGTGTAGTGTGTAGTGTGCTTTTATATTACACTATCTACAGCTGCAGTTAACACTGTTTTTTTACCGTTATCTAGACTATTTTTATTACATCACTCTCGCTGGGTGTTTAAATTTTTTCCAATTCCAATGGATAAAAATTCACCAGCTACTTAACCAGTGTCATGTGTACTAGTGTAATACTCCAGTTCCATCAATTGAATATCCACCGGCTCTGCATTTTAATCAAGATTTCATCAACACCGTGATTCATTTCCAGTGCGGCTAGTCAATAGTTATTTTTATCAACTAAACGTATTATTCATATTATTCGTATATCGCTTTCTTATAGTTTTGAATGAATAAAAAAATTTTCATGGGAATTTTCTTTTTTGTGGTGCAAGTATAGACGCAAGTCGGAGGGGTGTGATATTGACGTCAAGAGGTTATGAAGAGGTGGAAATGATATCGTGACGATACGAGGCTGAGAAAGTATGAGCTACTACTTTTTTTTTATTATTACGAAAAAACATATTTTGTACTAATTTTTCGAGGTTCTTTCTACGATAGAAATACTTTCAACAATCTGGCCTCGTTCCAATTGATTTATAGTCTAGGCTTCTTTGTTTCCAGGGGCTTTAGGGGTATTTCCTGGTTTATTTGGAATTCACGCATGCGCTTTTCATCCACCCGGCGACACGACATCTCTTTCACGAGTTATCCAGCTCTTATATAAATTGATACCGGTTATTCTTTTGCCATTTTCAATCTCATATATCTTTTTAATATTCATCATTCCACCTTATTATCAAGTCAATAACATTCTCACCTTCCAAGTATCAACCCATCGTCTATCTTTGTTCAATGTAAAGCATCACTAAATTTTAATTAACTTTATCGATGATTAAATCTTAAATATACATGAAGATGTGAGGTGTTGGGAATGAATAAAGTTATAATAAACCAAGTTTTACATTGATATCTTGAATGAACGAAAAAGTAAATAAGCATAGATCCTGGCAAGGTCTTGACTAGGTCACGAGTATAGGCTCGTGGTGATTCGCTATGTAATACTAACGTATCAACAGGTATCGCGAACTTGCAGTTTCGATCATGACCATCAATTACAATGCCAAAAAGTTTAAGCATATTTTTGGCCGAATATATTGCCCAACCCCAAGCTCGTCCAAGAGGTAAATTTTTAAACTTGATTTAATTCTTTATTTACTATTTCAGGGGTGGCAACGACTGTGTTTGGAGGTGTCGACGACGGTGGTGGAGTGTTGGACGTCAGCAGAGAAAGGAAACTGTACAGCAGTGGATCCGGCTGGCGTCAGCAGGTGGCTAGAGAAGAGAATTTCTTGGTAGTGGCGTCGATTGACGCCAAGAAGGAAGCAGCACGTTCGTGCCAAAAAAGACATTTAGACATCGTCAAGAGGTGGAGACGGAAAAGAAGACGCCGGCCGTTGCTACTCTATTTATTTAATCAAACTTGTGGCTCGGTACCATCACGAGACCACTTGAATTTCTACTCTTCCCATATTTGAAATTATTTGTCCAATATCTGGACTATTTTCAATCAATAAATAAGATTGATAATTAGTCAACGCTATCATGAATGAATTAGAGAGTCTTCGCCAAGAGGCAGAAACCCTCAAAAATGCCATCCGGGTAAGTTAATCGATGACGCTTTAAAGTTATTGTTTTCAAGCAACAGTTGCTTACTTTTTTATATTAAAACCAACTTATTCTCTCATTGATTCAACTTGTTTTAGTTAACATTCATAAAATAGTTAAAGGTTATTTTGTTTTTAAAGTCGAATAAAAAAAATTTAGTAAAGTAAATAAAATATTAATAAAATTAAAAATCCTCACTACTATATAAACAGTTTATGGTGGAAAGAGGGAGAAAACCCGTACCGAGACAAGGCCTATATAGTAGTGGTAGTAGGGCGCGGCATAACCGTCGTTTCTCTGATCAATACACTACCATCCCTCGTTCTAACTCTCGTTCTCTAGCTCTTTCTCCTACATTTCTACAAGTTTGGCGGCTTTCATGAATCAGCCACATTTAAATCTACTAATAAATACCTTTTTATCGTTCAAGAGCAAGTTGAATAATCATTATTGATTTATAAAATTAAACAATAGATAAAAATTTTTCTTTACTTATAATGATAATTTATTTATTCATTAACCTAGTTATTATAAATAAAAATTGATTGATAATTTCATTTTTAATCTAGGATGCCAGAAAAGTTGCGTGCGACACGAGTCTCGTACAAGCAACAGCCGGAATGGAACCTATTGGCCGAATACAAATGCGAACAAGACGTACTCTTCGTGGTCATTTAGCTAAGATATATGCTATGCACTGGGGCAGTGACTCTAGGTAAATTAACAGCATCTATTTTCATCAAATTGAAGATTTTCCAAGCTTAAAAGTATTCTCTAATGTTTATTTTTAAATTTACAGAAACTTAGTATCAGCGTCGCAAGATGGTAAGCTAATTGTGTGGGATAGCTATACCACGAATAAAGTTCATGCAATTCCTCTTCGTTCATCATGGGTAATGACCTGCGCGTATGCTCCTTCGGGTAGTTATGTTGCTTGTGGTGGTCTCGACAATATTTGTTCCATCTACAGCTTGAAAACTCGAGAGGGTAATGTGCGAGTCAGTCGAGAACTTCCCGGACACACTGGTTATTTGTCGTGCTGTCGGTTTATTGACGACAATCAAATTGTCACCAGTTCTGGAGATATGTCCTGTGCTTTGTGGGACATTGAAACTGGTCAACAGTGTACTTCATTTATTGGTCACACTGGTGATGTTATGTCTTTATCCTTGGCACCAGATATGCGAACGTTTGTATCTGGTGCTTGCGATGCAAGCGCTAAACTCTGGGATATTCGTGAAGGTTCTTGCAAACAAACCTTCCCTGGCCATGAAAGTGATATCAATGCTGTTACGGTATTTATTTTTCCTTCATTTTTTAATAATATTTAACTATTTCAATCTCATCATGGCCTTTTTCAACAGTTTTTCCCGAATGGTTATGCCTTTGCGACGGGATCAGATGATGCAACTTGCAGACTCTTTGATATTCGAGCAGACCAGGAACTTGCCATGTACAGTCACGACAATATTATTTGCGGTATCACAAGCGTAGCGTTTAGCAAAAGTGGTAGACTGTTATTGGCTGGTTATGATGATTTTAATTGCAATGTTTGGGATTCAATGAAAAGCGAACGTGCAGGTGAGAATTTTTATACCATAATTAATAATAGTTTACAGAGAAGAGAAAATTTTTTATTTGCCCTTCTCTCATAATATAGAGAAGTTTTTTGGTTATTTTAATTTATTTTGATCAGTTAGCATGTATTTTATGTTTATTCATTTATCAAAATTTATAACCAGGTATTTTGGCTGGACACGATAATCGTGTTTCTTGTTTGGGAGTGACCGAAGACGGTATGGCAGTCGCAACAGGTTCCTGGGACTCTTTCTTACGTATCTGGAACTAAACTGTGAGTGTTATCGATATGTTTATTTAAACAATCAGTTGCAGTAAATCAGCATTCAGCACATAAGTATCAATTACCACTACCAGACTACAAAACTCGTCTGCATGCCAAGAGAGAAAATGATGATGATAGTAAAATGCGTAAATATTAGTCGCGTATATATGAGTTGAGTTTGTCGATTAATATTACTCATACGAGCATACTTCGACATAAGAGACGTAATAATACAGAAAAAAGAAAATTGGAAAAGAAATTATTTTGTTTCTTTTCGGTAAGAATACGAGACTAATTTTGTGTTCAACGTATATTGTAAATTAAGTGGATTCCATGAATGTTATAATAGAAGAATAAAACTTTAAACAAATTCAAAGGCAGATAAGGAACAAGTAGTATGCGATCTTGGTAAAAGAACGAATAGCTCGAGTTGTTTTTTACTCGCACAAAATAAGTGAATTAGAAAAAAAAATGATAATGAAAAATTAATAGATGAATGAAAGACAGTTTTTCGTTGCTTCAGAGCGATACAACTTATCATTTTAAAAAATGATAAAATCATGTATGAGTGATGACAGATGATGTAAGAACGCAAAAATAAAAAACTTATATAATAAGGTTCAAGGTACATCTGCCGACAGGATATATTAAGGATGTAGGTAGTTGCGGGATTCCGAACTAAGCACATAAAATGTTTCACAAATCTTCGCGTAAATCTTATACGCACACGATAAACACAAAAACTAAAATCACTAAAAATTCTGTGTTAATTTTTTCATAATTTTTTTTAACGTAATGTTATTTATTTTGTATAGACCTGTTTTTGCCATATATTAACTATCATTCAAATATTTAGTAAATCAAGTGGGTAAGAAAGAGTTCTCAATACTGAAAAAAAAAATAGATTAAAAGTCTAATATTTTAAATTCATTTTATTTGTTTCTCTGTCACTTTGATATTTTTCGATGTTTGTCATTGCCAAGGGGAACAGTTATATTAAGCAACTTTATGTTGTAAACATTTTTTTTTTCTTATCGTACGTTAAATAAAAAATTGACGAATATTACTGATACAAGATAAAAAGTAATATCAGTTACAAAAATGGAATAGGACCCAAAGATGAGAATTGAAAATGTTCTTTTGTTTGATATAAAGTGTTAATATGAGTTACTCTTTTTCTTTGATAAAATTGAAATCAAATTTTTTAACTGTATTTTCATCATTAGATAGATATTCACCAATCAATAAAAATAACAACAATAATAATAAGAACAAGTAATAAAAAAAAAAAAATACGGTGTATGCATTTAAAAAATTGTAATAATATTAATGGTAATAACTGTAATTTATAATTGTAATAATGAATATAATAATGATTAATAATATTTAATAATAAATAATCATATAAGGTATCAAATTAATGATTATTTTACGGCAGGATATGGCTAGAATACCAATTGTAAATTTTAATACAATTAATATTATTATGTCTTCTCTGTTTTAAAAAAATTCATATTTTATATTTAAGAATGGATTCATCTGAATCTTACGAACAAATTTTTAAGTATTTAATGATAGTTTTTGTTTGTCAATGAATTTATTGTTTGAAGAGAATGAATTTTATTCAACTACTGTATTTAATAATTAATTATCGAATCTATACTATTTTATTCTCTTCATTTTATAAAAATCGATGAACGCGTGATGAATAAATTTTCAATAGAATTGAGTAAATATAAACGCAAAGCTAAAAAAATAAGTTGACTGACTTATTATTTTTTACATGAAAGCCGATTATGTGAAGGATCTGAACATTTTTTGTATCTAGTAGACATTATTCTGTAAACTACTTCCCTTTTGTACTTTGAATGCAATTTATCGCTACATCGTGCTTCTTTCTTCATTCTTGAAAAAAAAAATTTTTATTCAACGTAATGACTTGTGTGTAATCAATTTTATCTATTGGAAAAATAATAATTATTGAAGAATGGAGAGAAGTTCGATGATTAACAACATGATTACAAAATTAAGCATTATAATTATGTATCTAGTCATAGTAAGGCACATGCAAATGTGGAAACGTGAATACATTGGTTTATTATAATTAAAATCAATGAAAATTTATAACTTTGTTAAAAAGATTTGACAGTATCATCAGGTTTCACGTTTCTTCTTCATTCATTTTTTTTTATTATATTTATTATTAGTTTGAAATTTTGATCATGTCCTTTATCCTTAATCATTCTCCTTACATTTACATTATAATCAATAATAATCGTAAATTGGAGAAATAATAAATCATTCTTGTGAATTTTAATATAAAAAATGTGTAAGAATACATAAGATTACAAATAAAAATGTTTTCATACTATCAAAAAACTTGGGTCCTATTTCAAATTGCTGAAAACTCTTTAAATATTTGATTAAACATATGATAAATATGATATATGTGAATGGCAAATTTATACCTTTACCTTTTTCTGATGATCTGTTTTTCATAAAACTGATAAATTTTCTATTGACATTGTTTTTGTTTATAATATTATTTTACATTAATTGGATCAAATGACGTCTTTATGAATTAAGCATATAAGACGTCAGCAACAACTGCCTCCTTCGAGTTATTGAAAAAATATATATACAGAAAAAATACGTGAGAATAGAATATTTAATCAGAAATGAAACAAAAACGTAAGAATAATTTTTAAATTTACTGCATATATTTCTTATTCGTAAAATTACACTACGAATAATTTAATACCTATTTAAATTGTATTTAAAAAATAATTAAAAAATGAAGTGTAAGGGAGTACAAGCCAAAAAAAAAATAATATGTATATTTACTGAAATAAATGGAGGGCACGTGTCTTTACTGTTAAACGGTAGATAGACAAGAAGGTTTCAAAAATTTTTTATATAACATTATTATTACATACTTACGTATAACGGTATTCTCTATTATGGAGTAACCGTTGATAAACTGATAGCAGACGACGTAAAAAAAATTACAAAAAATAACAAAAAAAAAAAAATTATAAGCAAACAAATAAAAACTATGTCGCTTCAATTTTTATTTTCTTTCAAGTAACAATGTAAAATCTATTATACAATCTTTGTACGCCTTTATTTGCTTCTGAAACAACTTTTTTACCATACTTGACAATTACACATAGACCCGTTGTTGACTGCATTTACTTGCATACCACTCACATATTAAATCATATATTAATAACAAAAACTACTAAAAAAATTTTAAAAATACAAAAAAAAAAAAAAATATGTAGATTTTTCAAGGATTTGATACCAATATTTCGCTTATTTATTGATTGTAAAACAAATGTTTTTTTTAAATTTCTTATTCATTATTTTAAATCTGCTGAACATCGTTATCTCGCTGTCTAATGGTTAAGAGTAAACATGCGATAAAAAATAACAAATAGACTAAGGTAATTAAAGGAAAATTGTAAAAGCTTTATTTCTGTCTTTTGCAAACTATTTCAAATTTTTTTGTCTTCATTAGTGACAAATATTCGGTGAATTTGTGACGCATTATCTTAATAATGTACATGATAAATAAGAAATAAATAACTGAGAATGAAAATGACAAAAAATCGAGTGAAAGAAATGAAACAAAACCAAAGACAAGGGTATACGTAAAATAAATGTTGAGTATGTCGCACACATAATGTTGTGAAAAAATAAAATCATAAATAATTAAAAGAAAAAGATAGTGAAACACTACTACAAATGCATACACACTTGAGGATAAATTAATTAAATACAATTAAAGAAGAAGAAAATGAAACTAAAAAAAAAACAAATTTAGTTAAATCAAGGATATAAATATAAATGAATATATATAAATATATATATATAAATATATATATATGTAATTATAGAAATTTCGAGACATTAAACTAAAACAAAGTGTGTTTGAATTAAATTAAAATGATGATGGTCCAAAAGTGAATTAATCTCGCTCTAGGTTCGTTGAGAATATATTTATTGTTACCCATATGATAAAGATAAACTGCGTGAAAATTTTTTTTATTGATAATTAAATGTTTCTTCCTTCAAATCACTTTCTAAATAATCTGAATAAAATGAAAAAAAGATTTTAGAAGGAGAATCATGATTTTTTCACAAATAATGAGATGAGAAATTTTTTCAATTTCATGGGCTTTTTAATATTTAGAAATCAAATAAAAGCCCATTTTGTGGGTGAATAAAAATGAATGATAAGTACATAAATATAATGAAAATTAATATTACAAAAATGAAATAAATGAAAAAAAACTCGTAATTGCATTTTAATAAACTCGCCTGTAATTACGACAGTGTCATGATGTCTGAACAATTTCATTTTTATTGTTTTGAATAAAAAAGAAAAATAAACGAGGTGAATAGCCAGGTCATCTGACACTGACGGAATTATTTATATTTATTCATCAATCATCAATCAACGTATTGATAAGAAAATATTCATTTTCATGACCTCATCATACTTCACACGAAGCTCATCTTCCAACATCATACATCACTATAATAAATGTGAATGTGGATAAAAGAAAAAATAAAATGTACGTAGGTCTTAATCTGTTTTATTTACTTTGTGCTACCTGCATTTCTAATGACTGTGATATACTTTTATTTTGTGTTATTTCAGATATTTCAGATCTTAAAGCATCTTCATTATCTTTACTTTCGATTACTTCTATCAACGGCCTTTTTGGTACTTCAACTTTCACTAAAAAGTTTTCCTCGTTGTCAATATCTTCACTCCCTTTAACTTCTTCTATTTCCATACCAGATTTTTCTAGAATTTTATCCGTCACGTTTGATGTATTTTCATGATAATTATTATTTTTTGTAGAATCTGTCACATCTATTAGAGGCTTCCTTGGCATTTCAAAACCCATTGATAGAGGAATCTTTCTTAAGACACTCAAATCTAAAATATTTTTTCCTTCTTCCTCGATTATCTCTTCATCTATTTTTTGAGTAAAATCTTCATCAGAAGAGGAATGAAATATTCTAAAGATTTCTGAATCTCCTGATGATTCATCAATATTTTCTAGTTCTGCATCTTGATCATTTTTTTCAGTTAATGATTCATCCTCTGATAATTGTGTTAAAGTTTCTTTGCTTCTATTTTCATGCTCTTTCCTTATTTTTAATAGTCTAAAAACACTATCATGAATTTTTTGCTGCTCTGCTTCTTGCCACCTTTTTCGTTCAGCCATTTCTTCTTCATTGCCACCACGTTCCCTATTGATTTAAAATCAGTTTCATTTTTTTTTTTTTTTAAATAACTGGGTATTAAAGCAAGTTTTTTCATACCAAGCTTGAGCACAAGCCCGTTCTAGAGGAAATACTGGTCGATCATCCAGGTATCGAAGATTTTTACATTTTAATATCATTGTTTTCCGGTATACTTGAATAGATCTTAGTACTGGATTACCCATTAGTGTCAATACACGCAGAGATTTCATAGAAGCAAATACCTATAATTTTTAATAAATAAATTAAACTTCAATCAATCATTTTTATTAATTGATTTGTTGATAATAAAATACCTCAATTATTGCTGCAGCTTCTAAACGATTATGTGAAATATCTAAGATGGAAAGGTTTTCTAGGTATTTTAGATGATCAATGTCTTCCACATGTTGTAAAAAGTTGTGAGATATATTTAAAGTATTTAACAGTTTTAAACTATCTGAATGAAGTATTAAAAAATAATCAGATTTAAAAGATAACAAATAATATGATATCAATTAATTGACAAATAATATTTTACCAAGATTTTCAATTTTCTTGATCATATTGTGGGATAAATTGAGAGTATCGAGTTTCATCAAACATTCCAGATTTTCAATCTTACCAATCAAATTGTGATGCAGATAAAGACATTTTAATTCAATCTGATTATCCAAGTTTGCAATCTCACGAATACCATTATTTTCCAACCAAAGGCACTTCAGGCCAGTGTATTTCACTAGATTTTCAATGAAAGAAAATCCTTTGTAGTGAAGATACAGAACATCATTAAGATATGGAGTATGATAGAGATTGTGTTCTTTACAATGTTTCATTAAAAAGGCTTCTGTCATTCTTAAAATAATAGATTTTTTTTCTACTATTTTAAATATTTAAAAAAAAATAATTCAATGAAAAAAGTTATCTTACCAACCTTACACCATGTTTCTTTTCATCAAAGTCATATATTTTGTCTTCTACAGGGACTTTTTTTTCACATTCCAGAGAATCTTGTGAATCAGTAAAACTTTCTAAACTTATTGTTATTTTATTTTCATCATTTTTACCACTATTATCTAACTGTTTAATAATATCTTTTTTTTCTAAAGGATTTTCAATGGAATCTGTCTGACTTAATTCAACATTATTTTGCTCTTTCTCGAAAAGAATATCTAATGTTGTCAAAGCTTCATTTTTTTCCTTTTCTATTATCATTTTTTCAACTTGAATGACACCGTTTATTTTTTTCACGTCATCTTCACTACTGACCTTGCCAATGTTCATCTTGTCAAGAGCTTCAAGAGCACCTTTAACTTCTGCCATTTACAAAAGATTATCAGTGAATCAGATCGTCTTCAAAGTTGAAGAAATAACTTATGATAAAAAACTGCTTTATATGAGGAAAGCATTAACCGGAAACAAGAGAATATAATAGAGAAAAGTACCATAGCAACGTAGACAAGCTGCATGTTTGTTCGATATTGAAAAAGACAGAATAATAAAATTTTATCTCATGAATAAAAATATATAAATCAAAATATTATTTACAATTTTTCAACAAGCATTTTCACCAATATAATAATGGATTTTCTGTCATCATTTCAAAGTAAAAAAAGTTTTTCTACTTTATCATGTTAACATATTTAAATTTTATTTTAATTTTATCTTATAAGATATTATGATGATGCCTTAATTATATTCAATTAATAGCAAATATGTTAATGAATTTTTTATAAGTCTAATAAAATAATAGTTATCACAATTTATCATTTATGAATGCTAATGATAATCATCCAAAAGAGATTTTTTCTTCTCATTTTAATATTGTATTAAATTAGATGCATCAATTTTAACTGGCAGAAATTTCGCAATTTTTTAAAGCACTTGATATATTAGAATATTACTAAACTTATCATTAAATCAATAATCAATGAATATTCGTGATATCTTATATCATACCACTAGACTGATAATCATTTCAAGCGTTCATGAAATATTTTAGTGACCATGACCTCCAGGCATATAGCCTAAAGCGATGAAATTTGTCATCCGGAAGTGGCTTTATTTTATGACTTGTTACTCATTTTTATTTATTTATTTTCATATTAAAATGAAATTCGCTCGATTGAATAATTATATAAAATGAAATATTTTTTAACATAACTATCTATATTAACAATTTTTGTTTAAATATAAAAATAAATATTTATTAATAAAAACTATAAATATCTTGAAATAAATATGGTAATATTAGAGGTCGATTTAAGATTATAAAATGCAATTTTAAAATTTTTAAGCAGACCCTGAAGACTAAATAGAAGTAGGAGATAAGAAGAAGAACCAGAAGATGCAATGACTGACATCTAATGCTACAATAGTGCTTTTCTAATGCACTCAATTCATAAATAATTGAATAAACGTCTTGTCCCTGAGACATTCGATACCGCAATATATTGTATATATATTTTTCAAGTGATATCCACTTGATAAGTGACTATAAATCATATTGCACGGTTTTCCATACATTTGAATAACATTTGAACTTCCTGCGGGACGAGTTTATGTTGTTAAAACCTTACAAAACATCAGCTGTATTTCAAATTATTACTAATTTAAGCTATTTATTTATACTACAATTATCTATACTTTTATTTCTATCTTTGTTTACTTATTTTCGTCATGATTGAAAAAAAAACCAGGTCAATCAGAATACGTGTCCTGATGACGAGGTTAAAACGTACACCAAAAAGTGTAACAACTCGCACGCGCGACCGACATGTCCTTATGCTCGAAAGGATCAAACAGAAATCCTGGTATTTCTACACATATTTGTAATGGATAAGGATATTATTCCTGTGTAAGATAAGACGTATGGAACAAAAGGAAAGTACCGCTATTCTTATAAACTTTCGGGGAGAGGAAGATATTGATAATATCAATGAGTGTTGGAGAACTTTTTACATTGCTAATTTCTTTTTACTTCGAATTCGCTACGATCAAAAATTCACCGGAAGAAAGGAGAATTATTTTTTGGGTGCGCGTGGAGATGACAGATACTATCTTGAACGTGTGCAAAAACAACTTGACGTATACTTAGATATCTTTTACGTTCGTCCTACTTTTTAACAATTTGTTTACAAACATCTTTCACCTGACTTTCATTTATTTAGTGTGATCTTTATCGTAGTTTCTAAATGATGTAAGCATCATTAATTTGATTTATTATTCAAAATTTTACCAAAAATTTTTTATTCATTATTTTTAAAATAAAATTAATTAAATTTTATAATGCAATTTTTTCAAAGGATAAAAGATAGTTTTAAAACTCTTCTTTGAAAACTAAATTCAACAAATTTGAATGAATATTAAAAATTTTTAAATTATATAAAATATATTTGATTAAGAAATTATTTAATTTTATGATAATGCAAAATTTTTTGCTTAGTTTATTGTTTAATGACATTAACTCGAATTTATGCTCAATTTCAAATTTTCCTTTTACGAGTACTTTACATAAAAGTAATTACCATTAGATAAATTCAAATAGTTGTATTTATTTTTATACATATTAAATTAATGACTTTTTCATTATTTACAATAATACTAATAATACTTGGATTATTTTCTATTATCAATAACTCAAGAAAAAGAATAAACAGTTATAACAAATTCAAACTAAAGTTAAGATAATAATCACAAATATTACAATTTCGATAATAAGTAAATAATTCTTATTAATAAATGATGTCCGATCACGTGTACACAAAAGCATAAAATTAAGCAAAATAAATTAAACTGAAAATGTTGTAACTTATCAGATTATTATGTAATATCATAAAAGATGTCATTAATTAGCTATTTAGAGTTAGTGAAATAATAATTTAGTGTCTCGTGCAGAAATAAATCACGTGGAAGAACTGAACAAGTCGAATGATTGTCATTCCTTGGCCTTGGTTTTTCACGCGCGATTGAGTTCCTTTGGCTTATATTTTATAAAGTCAACGCCTAGATTTCTAGATCACTAGCATACCGGGCTTTATTTTTCAACCTCAAATATTTATAAAGTCATTTGATGTACACACTGATACCAGCAAAATCTCGTCAATCAAACATTAAATACCCACTGGTTGTTGACGATAATAAGGCATTGCATAGTTGTCCCAGTAGTAAACGTAACTTCAATAACATTTCATTACGACATCGTACTCTTGCTTTATCAGTTGATAATTTTTTTTCAATACTCCACTTGCTAAATATTTTATTTTCAGCAATCTCTTTTTATCTTACCATCAATAAAAGTTCACTTAATCATCATATCAAGTAAAAATAGCTGCATTTTGAAGAGTATTGTTGCCCTAGGACACTGAATATTTACTCTCTAAGATAAAGTCTGTGAAGACCTTGATGATTTATCAAGGCGATAAACCAGCAGAGACCCTTAGAGATACATCTTCAGTTCAGTTCTATGAATTATTCAAAAACAATCAAGTTAGGATAACTTGGGCACTAGGTTGTAACGTGACCAAGTGAATACTAGAAAAAGAGGGTATTTCTCAATGAAGAACAAGTCGAAATCAGAGGTACACTTGATGAGGACTGGAGATTGAAGAAAATGCCAAGATTGGTGATAGATAAGATGACTTTCTCTCTGAACAGTAAATTTCCTAGTGATATAGGAAAAATTGACTATTAGTAGACAGTTTAGTCTACACTACTGTGACTTTTTATACACGTATAGAGAGTTTTACAAGTGAGAATAATTTTATTATACATGAATTGGCTCCAGATTATGTTTCAATACCACATCAACATAGATTCCTATCAAACCTGACTTTTTTGGATGACTCTTACTGTCTTTTATCTCAGTCCATTGGTCATTTTTTGTTCTCACTTCTATTTGCCCCTGGTATTACATACATACATTCATCATAAATCTTTTGACTTGGGTCCTAAAGGTATATTCTCTCTTCTTTTCTTGATTTTTGTCTTCTTTAGTCTTGACAATCGCCTTGGTATAGATTCATTATTGATGCAAGCACAAAATAAACGGGTCAGCAGCTCATATTTTTAGCATTTTTGTATACCATTTTCTTTTTATTCTTTAACACCCTTATTACATTATTCATAGTAATTAAAATGTTACATTATAAAGATGCTTAGGTACGGAAGTAGTTTACATAAAATAAACATTTTAAATTTACATTTACTATTTTACTTTTATTTTATCAAAATGTATTTTTTTTTTTTATTAAATTTAATGAATAATACATTTAAAATATTTTTTCGTTTTTTAAATAAAATATCAAAAAGAATAGATGTCCAGTATTTTTTATTTGGCCATCAACATAAATAGTATATGATAATTTCTGAAAAAAATTTTTTGATTCTATTTAAATCCAAGATGTAATAAAAAATTCAGATTTTTAATTAAAGTAGATTATTAAACGAGTTCTTCAAAATCGAAATCAAGTTTACATATAATATTCCACCTGGAGCGAACACGAGGCACTCTAGACAGATAATTTTATTTATAAACTCCAACAAAAAATCAAAAAATAAATCAAAATGTCCATAAACCAGACATAAAAGTAAAATATTTTTATGTAAGAAGTTTTATATCATCGTAGAATTTCGTGAAAGAGGATTTTTAAATTTCCACTATGATACATGCGAAATAAAAAGAAGGGAAAACATATACGATATTGCGAGGGATGTCACATTCATTCATGGACAACCGCCGACGTCTGCATAATCTCATTGTGACTAGCCAGTCGTATATCTTTATATATGTATTTATAGTATAATGCTAAATCCTTTCTACACCCATCGATATCCCTCGTTTTCCGGTGTTTGCATATTGACGGAAGCTAGAGGACGTAGAAATGTGAAGCAACGACGCAGAAAAATCGTTCAGTATGTCTTTAGGTAACGTCTGCAAATAATACTTGATATTTTTTCAATTTTCTTAGAATACTTGTTATATCATTATTATTCTAACCTTTACCTATCGTAATCAACACTTTATTCCATTTGCAACCTAGCGTCATGCTTATTGCATACCGTTTAAAAGTGTTTAGAATACAAAAAAAAAAACACTAAGTAGATCAGTATTTTTAGTCTACCCACGATAATAAATAATGATAATATAAACCCACGTCATTGTGAATACGTAATCGAATTAAGTGAAAATGTGATTAAATTTCTACAATATGTGGTAAATGTGATTCCTCTCACATAGGTGTATATATATACATATACTGAAAAATGTATCACAAATCTTATGTTGAATAATATCTATACATGAATCAGACGCAAAAGTACCGTTACGTAATGTTGTCATCTTCATCTTATTTCGTGGATAGAAAAAAAAAGAAAATAAAATTATTTTATTTTGACTCTCGATTTTACCGTTAACTATAATATCATGAGAATATAAGTAGTTTTTTTTCAGGGTCGCTAACCTGAAATGCTATTTGAGATAAATAAATGATGAACTTATAGTTTCATCATACTTCCGTACTGTTAATTAATCATCAAAATTATTGTACACTTGGAATGGTATTTATTGCATCAGTCATTTAGCATCTCTAAATTCACCTGACTCTGGATGATGATATGAATGCATTCATTCAAAAGTCATCTTACTATGTCTTTTCTTTAAGCATGCACTTAACAAGAGTGTAAAGAGTGATCGTCGGTCAAGGCCGGCCGGTAGCACTACAGCGAAAGGGGGACTTTCCACACACGTAACCATTCCTCCTCCTCCACCACCTTCTTCTTCTTGATGTTTATTGGTACTGGTTGGCGGCCCGGCCGATTACCTCAGAAAAGACTTGACTGGTCATCACAATAACAAGAGTTTTACTCTCTCGTTTGGCTGCTGTGATTACCTATAACGACCATGTCCAGTGTCACTCAAGAATGTGGTCTAAGTGATGAGTTTGGAGTCATCGGACTCTAAAACAAATATTTCGTAATCATCAATGTAGTTTTTTCCAATAATCTATGCCTGATTTATCTAGAATATTTTCAATGTTAATCAAATTAGTTAGAAGGATCGAGAAAATTAGTTTCCCATGATGGAAACTTCTTATGGCATTAAGTAGTAAATAATGTTTTGAATCACAACAAAATTCTCCGTTATGCTTGAGCAACTTAGATATCATTACAAATGAGTCATTTGAGAAAGTTGGAAATTAATATATATGATATATTGTCAACTTGTGTGTTTATTTGATGACTATTATTATTATTTAGTTTAACCTACCAGCTTGTGTATAATTTTTAGATTCGGGTTTATATACAAAGGACAGGGTAATTTAGATGCAGCGACGATGATTTGGATTTCAAATAAATCAGTTGACCCAGGTGCATCCATCTTATATCATTATATAAATAAAATGTCCTCTTCTGTTATTTTTGCATAATCTATATAGAGATCACCAAAAACGATTGTTAAAGTCACTTCGTTGTGTCACTTTTTTTTACTGATGAATGATCAGCATCGATGATGCTGATGGAACTGATCTTCTTCAATGCATCTTGAATTATTTAATTTTAAAGTAACATAGTGTATCGAATTTTGCGATTCTTCAAGTTAAATTCACCTTATATACACGCCTACACGATTAGAAATATATTTTATTCATCGTCAACGATGCTTCAAACGCAGCAATCGCTGACAGAATATCAAACGTGCGGTTTTTTACTCAAATAAATGAATTTATTTTACCAGAATTTGCAAATTTATCATTGATCCTTCTATCAAATGATCTAAGAATATTCAAAGAAAAATAGAAAATATTATTTTAGGTCAAAAAATCAAAATATTAAAAAAGCATTATCTTAATGATCAATTAAAGATGGTAAATATTCTACTGATAAGTTGTATCATCAGTAATACACTTTTATCATTTAATCTTTATAAGCACATGACAAACGTTGATTTAACGCTTAATAGAGTAGCAAGCAATGAACTCGAATGCATTAAATAGATTATAAATAATTTGCAATTAGATCAAAGTATGGTAGCTATTCAAGAATAGTTGTAGTGTTGACTGATTGCGTTAAATTGTTTCATAGTGAATGTTTTGAGCGATCATGCATTCAATGCTGTTGGCGCTAATGCGGAAACAGTCTATGTATGTAATATGAAAACCGGGAATTGGTGCCACCCGCCGTCACACTCAGAGTCACGTTATACCTACATGGCAGGTCAAACTCGCTACAAAACAGGTGCAGAATTTCATCAACCCCCTTTTAAGTGTACTTTTTCCACTAGTGTTTGAATTTTTATATTGTTTATTGTATCTATAGGTTTTTAGACTCTTATCCAATCAATTTACAGACATATATTCTGAGTTCGAAGTTCGAATCCCCGTTACGGTAATGTTAATTTCTGCCATCCAGGCCAATACATGCTTGTTGAACTTTACATATACTTCAAGTGCCGTTCTTTATTTCCAGGATCATTTAAACATTAAATTCCGGTAGTTGAGCTTAAATTCATTGCATTCCACTCTATGCGTGTATGATTGACTATGCTAAAATTATATAAAGCATTAACTCACTCGCTGATCACCATATTTACTGTTTACCGGCGACAGTTCTATTAAGTGAGCGTCTCTGACATCAATCCATAATCGTTATCTGCTCAGATTTGTCTCAGAGGTACTTTTATTTACTGTATTTTCTGCAGCTTACATAAAACTATCATTACCGTTAGAAGTGCAAAATCAATTGTTAATCAACACTATCACATGATGAAATTTACCATTTCTATTACACTTTTTCTTTCAGGATCAAACCTGAATCTAAAAATAATATGCATATGATTAGAGTGAAATTTGATGATTAGTTGACATTTATTGCTGATCTATTAAAGCTCCAAATGCCCATCTTATATAACAAAGAGGAGTATGCTGAGAGAGATGGGTATGTGGTATTATAAGTGACGGAAGTTTTTATCTTAGATCAGAAATTAATTTACATGCCAAATGCATTTGGACATCTTCAAGCTGAGTCTCTTGTTGGTTTCTTTCTCATCCATAGTGAGTACATAGTGAGTATTGTAGAAGTGTGTAGATAGGTAGGTAGGTAGATATTGCTACGAGTAGCAACCTTGATTTTGGCTGTTATATCCGACGTTGGGACCTTCGTAGCAACAGACTATTGGCATAATCGCAAAGATCGAAAGCAGAATGGAGAAACCTTCTTTCAGCTCAACTATCAATTGAAGTTTGATTATGTATATACATATCGATGACTTGTAGATTCGTGACAGTATATACAATTTACTTATCGCTAAATTACACAAAAAAGAGGTCATGATTTTCAAAAACAAGGTCTTTGTTGCGTAAAAAATTTGAAAAAAAGACTTTGAAGAATGACCCTGAATCACCTGATTGAAGTGTCAGTTATTTTTTATAAGCTTATGATATAATCTAATTATTTGATAGTTTTTTTTTATTTTTAATTTATTCAATCATATGAAATTTGTATAATTCATGCTGAGATGTGCCAAGAAGAAATGAAAGAAGAAGGTAAATAAATAATAAAATAAAAGAAAGGGAAAATGAAGCAAATGGAACGACTTGTGGCTCAGCGACGTACACCTCTCCCTTTCTTTTCCCGACACTGGTGAATCTGACGAGAAACACAAACAAGCACGCGAACACATGAGGCAGCAAAAGTGAGTGCTTTCCCGTTATGTCTGGCTATACACATTATAGGGGCGTTGAAATACCGCTAACTTCTCAGAAATTGACTCTCGATGCAAGTGAAGTAATCTACTCACTGCGTAGTTATAGTTGCAATTATTAGTATCTGTTTAAGCCAATTCGTGGACCATATTAGTGTAATATACAAGTACCTGGAAAGAAGTACTTCTTTGATAGATGATACTTTTAATGTGCATTTAGTCATGCTACGCTTTTTCATACTCCTCTGCCGCATGTTTTATTCACACGTGGCCAAAACATGCTTACTTTATGGAATTTGCCTGCCAAAGTATTTCTTTTTTTTTTTGTATTTTAAATGTCCATATGTACTTTCGTCGATTAAAATACATCAATTCGATTTTTTTTCAATCAAATTTTTTGTTTTACCAGTTTTTAGCATTTTTTTCATCTTTATTTTTAACTTTTAGTAATAGTTGGCGATATATTCACCTGCTAAGTAGATTAATTAAATGGTAATATTGTGATTTATAATATATTCCGGAATTGGTTGTGTTAATAAATAAACTTTTACTCATTGATATTCATTTAAAATTACAAAATGCAGGCACATAACACATCTTTCTAGAAGAATCTTGTGATGGTATCAGCAAAATCGTGGAACTTGGCATTTTATATTATGATTAAATAAACAATAAGATGTCAGATCGTCTGATGAAACTGGGTCGATGCAAGTCTTCCGGGTGTAGCCAAAAAAAAATTTCCACGCTTTCCGTGGATCTATTGATTTTCAACTCGCGATCGAGTCAAGTCATTGGTGTGACTGTTATCTTACCAACTCCCCCCGACACATTCGAGTTCGTGGAAGCTACGTGTCTCTTGTCTAAGTGGGTCGGCCCGTGCGCACCACAACGTCAATTATTCTCAGATACTACATTCTTCTTAAGTTCCGGGTCTCACCGAAACTCATCGATCTTTCCACGGAGCAGCAATGTCATCTTTATGCTCACGTGCATCTTTGCATCATATATTCAAATCTCTCATAATTCATCTATTATTTACTTGAGAAAAAATTAATTTATTCGATCACTTTATAGGTTTTAAGTAGCAACAGCCATTCTAAAAGATCAACATATTGAAAATGATTATCATTTATCAGGTTGAAGAACATGGTAACAACTTTTAGGGGATGTACGAAAAACCATCACTTCCTTTCTAGGCATACTCTTGATGATATTAAATTTACCAAGTCTACTTTACCAAAAAGTAGTCGTGTTATGTTCCAGCTAAAACAATTAATTTTCCTGCCATATATGAGATTGTCAGTGGATGGTGACTGTAATGAAAACAAGTGGTTGTCTGGTGTACCAGAGAGGAACTGGACTAAGGACAACCTGAAAGGGGAGTAGCAACACCTTAATGGTAAATGGTTAAGAAGGGCAAGAAGTGTCCCTTTACAGTTTCCAACTTGAACCTCCCTCTTCTTCTTCATCTCTTGTTTTCTTTATTCTTTATCAGCAGTTTTGATCTTTTTCACTTTCTTTCTTTCTTTCTCTCATTATAAATAAACGAATTTGAAGGAAATCCAATCATCTCCTTTGGGTCTCAATTGGTCCGCTGAGTTTCGTATCTCATGGGGTACAGCACTCTCCAATAATCAATCGTGTCCTGTCTCACGAATCCATATGTATGGGGTGAGCACCGACGTAAATGTGCTGACTACATTGGGTCGGTATATAAGGTAGCCGGCCACCATCCAATCCTCAGACCGAGTTTGATCGTCAAACTGTTTGGAGACGCGCTCATCTGTATTTACTTGATACTTTTTACATCACCAAATAGTACTTTTTTTGGTTTTTTATATATTTCACTGTCAATGATACTAGACTTTACCATTTCATTCTAAAATCATAGACGTATTAATACTTCCCAAGTGTTCACATTTATTTATCCATCCAAGTTTTGAGTTGTATTTTTGAATTAGAAGAAAAAGAAGAAAATGTTGACATTAAGCATGTTTGACATGTTGAGCACTACTACTTATCTCCTCATAATTGGAGTCATTGTCGGTGTAGTGTTGATACTCGTAGATCATGCGAGATCAATCAAAAGGAAAAGAACACTTGCTAGAGTGATCATTGAAGATGGAGAAGCTCCAGATACTGCCGTGAAGAATAAACAAATCCTTCGTGATCCTCCTGGACCTGTTCCATATCCAATTACGGGATCAATTCATCTTCTTGGTCAATATGATGTTCCTTACAAGGCGTTTGCCTATCTTACCAAGAAATACAATAGTCAGGTGATAAAACTCCGAGTAGGATCAGTACCATGTGTTGTTGTCAATGGATTAGAGAACATCAAGGAGGTATTATTTGCTAAAGGACAACATTTTGATTCCCGGCCAAATTTTGTCAGATACAACAAACTCTTTGCTGGAAATAAAGAAAATTGTAAGTTAATAACTTGTAAACTCATAAAATATTGTCGTAGTATCGATGACATTGAAACATTTTAATTACCTTGCACTTTTATTTGAAAATTCAATGTAATAAGAGACGATAAATTCCATTCATTGTATATATATGCATACACATATCTGTAATAACGCGAAACTTGAGTGTGTGTCAAGTTACTTTTATAAATAATTTTTTTCTTTTTTCTCTAGCATTGGCCTTCTGCGACTGGTCCGAGATACAGAAATCTCGACGCGAGATGCTCCGCAACCATACATTCCCACGTGCCTTTACTTACCAGTACAACCAGCTGAATGTAATCATTGCATCGGAAGTGGAGAACCTGTTGGCTCACCTTGACAAACCACTTGGTACGATGAAGGTCGCGGTCAAACCACTTGTACTCAATACATGCGCCAATATTTTCACCAGTTACTTCTGCTCACGCCGCTTCGAATTCGGCGATATGACTTTCCGTCAAATGGTCCAGAATTTCGATCGAGTCTTCTACGAAGTCAATCAAGGTTACGCTGCCGATTTTATGCCATTTTTGATGATAATGCACGCCAAAAATATGTCCAATGTAGCCAATTGGACACAAAAAATTCGACAGTTCGTTGAAGATAAAATTGTTGAAGATCGTCTAAAAAATTGGACTGAAGTCATTCCTGAAAAAGATTACATGGATTGTCTCATTAACCACATTAAATCTAACGCTGAACCCAAAATGTCTTGGGAGACTGCTTTATTTGCTCTGGAAGACATCATCGGTGGACATTCGGCTATTGGTAACTTTCTCGTCAAAGTCTTTGGTTTTTTAGCCACTAGAAGACATATTCAAGAAATTGCACAAAAAGAAATCGATGAAGTTAAGATAACAGGCAATACTGTTGGCTTGGAGCACCGACACTCAATGCCATATACTGAAGCTATTCTTCTTGAAGCCATTCGACTTATTGCCAGCCCGATCGTTCCTCATGTTGCAAACAGAGATACTTCAGTAGCTGGTAAGAATCTTTCACAATTATCCTAAAACAAATCAACCGTTTGAATAATATATTTAATAAATAATAATAATAATAAAAATCTTACTTTTGTTCCAGGATTCAAAGTAGATAAAAATACATTTATATTCCTCAACAACTACGAATTAAACATGTCAGCAGATCTTTGGGATACTCCAACAGAATTCATGCCAACTCGATTTATCAAAGAAGGCAGGATATCCAAACCAGAATACTTCCTACCTTTTGGAGGTGGCAGGCGATCATGCATGGGTTACAAAATGGTCCAGTATCTCAGTTTTTCAATTCTTGCTAGCATCTTAAAGAATTACACAATAGCTCCTATTGAAGAAGAAGTCTATAAAGTACCAGTTGGTAGTCTTGCATTACCCGAAACAACATTCAGTTTTAGGTTTGAAAGACGATGAAGTCCTATTTGCTGATAATCATTTAAGTATATATTAATTTGAAAGCTCAAATAATTATTATATAAATGAAATTACTAGATTTTAAAGTGACTAATATTGATGCTCAATGATCTTAATACAGATCAATTGATAATAATTTTTTTATGACTAGACTGTTTTAGATCATAATTTATATGTTTATACTTTCATTTCATTTAAATTAATGTTCATCGTCATTTTTTCATTATGTTTTAAATTATATAATAATAATTTATTTCATACTTGCGAGGATGAGAAAAAAAGAATGAGCTTAAAAAAAGATGAGTTATTGTTACTATAACTACATCGAATATATTTGTTAATATTTGTTATTGAATTATTATCATTATTATTATTTTAATAATAATTATTATTGTAGATCGACACATCATAGTGTATATCTGTGTATTTGTTGTACATTACTTTTGATTTTGTTATTTAATTTACAATATTATTGTTGTCATTTATAATTAGTTAATTTATTATTTAAGTATTTTAATAAAAAAAATTCAAAAATACAATTATATGTTGTTCACTTTTTTTTTTTAATAGTATAATAAATCTATAAATAACTTATTTATATAGTAATAAAATTATGAACACATGTGATTTGTAACTTATCAATTGTCTATGAATAATGCAATGTCTTTGGCTTGAATAGCATTACAATACATATTTATGTACATTTTTAACTGCACAGCCTAAAATATAAATTCATTGTAGGAAGGTGTAGTACGATTAATACATCAAATATGTAAAAACTTAGTACGTAGCTTATGAATATTTGTATTGAGTATATTCTATCATATCATCTTTAGATTAAGATAATACTTGGCTGTTTTTTATTGGAACTGTGATGAATATTTTTAGGTAATCTCTTTTTCCAGACATCCATCTCACACAGGTGTCTGGCCCGCCTTAAATCTTGTATCATTTTTAAACACCATCAGTAGTCGAGTCCTTAGGAGGGAACATTTTTTCTTTTTCTTCTTGAATCTGGAGTGTAAATCTTCGTTTTTTTGAAAATAGTTCATCTATTTCATGAAGAGTTTTACCCTTGGTTTCAGGTAAGCAAAAAATAACAAAAATTGTACCAGCTAAAGATGCTAAAGCATAAAATAAAAACACTCCGTGTTTACCCATTGAATTCAACATATCTGGGTAAGACTTAACAGTAATGAAACTGAAAATGTATGCAGCGCAAGTACTAATTCCAGAGAGGATGTCCTTGACCTTCACTGGGAAGATCTCACCTACCATTGCAAAAGGTAAAGTTAAAAATCCAATGGTACTCATAAAAATGTATACGAGGACACAGATTGCTGGTATTAAACCACGATCGCCAATGAAATGCCCTCGATTGACGAGGAATAGATAAATTGAGAGTATTCCCATACAAAGTGTCATGCCAATACCCGATGCAATTGATGGTATTCTTCTACCCCATTTCTTAGAAGCACAAGCTACAAGAATGGATCCAGCAAGTCGAGTAATTCCGATTAGTATAGCACCTAAGTATGCGTCCATTTTTATTCCAGCTTCTGCGGTAATGTCTACAGCATAAAAAACTACGACAAAAATTCCAGAAAATTGTTGGAAGAAGAAGTATGCTAACATGATGAAAAATGGCTTTAGGGAGCTTGTTTTCGTCAAGTGTTTTAATAATGACCGCTTTTCTGAATTGTTTATATTATTTTGAGAATTATAAAGTTCTTTTTCAATTTCTACAGTTATCGAATGATTTTTTGGCACTCCACGAAATTTTTTCATTACCACTCGAGCTTCATCTAGACGGCCTTTATTACGTAACCAGATGGGAGACTCTGGAATTGCTAATATTATCAAGATAATTGCTACTGTAGGGAAAAGACTACACATAAGAGCAATTAATCGCCAATTGTCCTGAAAATTTACATTATCTTATTATAAATTATTAATCTTGTATTAAAGTATATTAAATGAATTTTAATTACTTGAATTATGTATCCAAAGACATATACTAATAAAATTCCCAAAGCGATTGATATACTACTCCAAGTAACCATTGTACTTCTCCATGCAGGTGTAGCGATTTCTGCTGTATAAACGGTTGCTGGTACAGAAGCTAAACCAGTTGCAACTCCTGAAACAACTCTTCCAACCACCAATTTTTCATAATTCGGTGCCATATATATCAAAAGCCATCCAATGAGAGAAAAAGTTGATGTGACCATTAAACTTAATCGTCGTCCTCTTCTCATGATGAAGCTTGATAAAATGCATCCAATTGGAGTACCAAAAGCTGCTGCTCCAGCTAAAAACCATCAATAATTTATGTCTGAGTAATCTGGAAAACAATTTACTAATTAATTTACCTATCCATGATGCTTGATTCTCATCAACTGTTAAATCACTTTCACCTGACCGAAGAGTTGGAAGAATAACAGCGCTATATCCTAGACTCATTGCTGGTCCAAGAATAGATACATTTGCAAACAGACTCATTATCATCTGTGTAAATAGAATAATCATTTATTACGGCTAATTAACTTTATTACACTATAAAGTTCTTAATTGGTAATTTATATAACATTCAATAAGATATCTCTACAAATACTATTGCATAATTTCATGACATTATTCGCTATCACAAGGGTTTTCCCGCAAATTTTTTTCCTAAGATTTCAGAAATGATTCGAGTAATTCTTCAATTAATTACTTCAAAAGGAAAAGATGAATAGATTACAAACTACTTGAAATTGTTAAACATGTGAATCATTTTTATCATGGTTGTATCAATCGATAAACAATCAAAATAATTACATTTTATACTTTGTATTTAGTGTTCATCTATCTTAAACTCTTTAATGTTGATTTTAATCAAGTTGTAATGAAGAACATAAAGACTAATCAAAAATAGCAATATTATAAAAATTATAATATCATAAAGAAAGAAGAATGAATGAAATATATTTTATAAGTGAATCATAAATTGTGATAACAATTTTTTTTTTCTTGTCAGTTGATGACTTCTTGATCTTAAGTTACGTTGTACCCATATATAAACAAACAAAAATATCATGTATGTGTTAAAGATAATTTTTAAGTAGTTATAACAAATTAATTATTAATTAGAGATATTAATACATTTTCGGTTAAAAAAGCTGATGAATAATTTTTAACTAAAAATTGAAGCCATAAGGATGGGTTTGGCGTATAAATATTTAACAAAACCGGTTCAACGAGGTCTTCCAGTCTCTCTCAGAAAATTAAACTCATGCTACTTCCAATCTACTGAACAATATCATATTTTAGCGATAAATTACTGTAACGTAAAAATCATTTTCTACTTATTTCATGTTACATTCAATATTTTTTTCTGTTCATTCCTATCAGGTTTTCGTCACTTACTTGATAAATAAGACCTCTTCGCTTTTGAAGCCTCTGTTCTTCCGCTGAACTTAACTCGACCTGTTGAATGTGATAACAATAGTTAAGTAACAGTCTTTGTTTAAATTCGTTATTTTATAATCAATCATAAAATATATGTTATTTAATATAATATATAAAATGTTGAAGTTTACCTTCATTTCCACTACTTGATTGCTCTCATTCATCATGTTGGTGTGTAATTTTCCTTTCACTTTCTTTAAACAAAGGCTAACCGATAACTTTCTAATTGCTTTAAAATAGAATTAAATCCATAAACTTCAGTTTATTTAAGACAATTCTTTACTTTTTTATGTTATCTATTGCAATGATATATTTTTATTAAAATGAAATAATGTATTCGATGTTCGCAGAAATGAGCTTATCAAATGGAACAAAGATTCTTTAGAGATTCGAACAGTTCGAGTTTCAGTTATCGACTGGTGAATAGGCGAACGGTCTTCTTGGAAATGATCGCAAAGTATACAGAGACTTGTATGATAGTGTATTATAAGAAATAAAGGAGTCTTTTCCATCTCACTAGGGGTGATGATCAATCCAAGAAATTAAGAAATGATGTTTCTTGAATAGAATTTCAACTCTATAAAGTTGGATTATCTAAATGATATTCGTGTCATGCGAATATAAACCGTAATCGGATATTGTAGAATTAGCTCAGTATTAAATGACGCAAGATGATGGGAATATTATTAAGATATCACAATGACAAGAAAATGTCAATGTAACGCTTCCTCGAGATTTGTTTCAAGATTGTTTATACAACCTTGCACTTTACTTCTTGACTATTATTATTTTATAATCTAATATCACTTTTAAAGAAGATCAGCTTTTCCGTCTCACTACTTACGTTTGTTATGAAATCCTTGAATGCTCAAGTTATTCAACAAGTTAACGTACTCTTGCTAATTTTGATTAATGATTTAGTGATAAAAATTTTCTTTTCGTTAACACAAATCGCTAATCTTTATTATCGAATTGATAATTTCAGTTTAATCCTACCTGTCTGACTGATAAAAACGATTCACATCCAATCTTTCGACAATAAAGAATTTGATGCCAAATCAGGCACAGAATCTACATGAGTTCATTCTTTTTCTTAAGTAGTTTGATATCTCTCATCTAATAAAATGTATCTATCAAAGTATTGCTTAGATCGTTCAACATTGATTCAGGTATTAAACGAAATTTTTAAAGTAATTATGTAAACTGAAGTCAATAAACAAAAATATACGTTGTAAATAAACAAAAGGTCAATGAACAGCGGCAGAGCTTTTAAAACATCCCATGTTGTTAATCAAACAAACCTATTTTTAGTTTTGCTATGGATGTTATGCAATGACAACTTTAACTGTATCTGGAATGAGCATGGGATTTTCATCAGTGGCATTACCTTTGTTAACAAAAAATGACACATCTGAATCAACACTATTGTATCTTAATGGATCAGCTGCAGTTTGGTTTGGTAAACTCTTGATTCAATTTAAACTTTAGTTTTAATTTGTTTGTTTATTTGTATTAGTGATATTGTTTGTTATTTTAAAAGCATCAATTACTTCAATTGCCATTATTTTTGGATGCATTATGAGTTCTTTAACTATGACAGCAGGACGAAAAATGGCAATGACAATTTCTGGCATTGTTGCTATTATTGGTTGGATAATTATTGCGACAAGTTATCAAGTTTATTCATTACTCATCGGCAGATTTTTGACAGGTACAATTGATTACAGTAGAACATGTAATGTTTATGATGATAAAAAAAAAATAACAATATTACACATTGTTTTTCGTAAATTATTTACGTCGTTCTATATTTTATAGGATTTGCCATAGGTTTAGCAGCAACACCTGCACCAGTTTATACAGCAGAAATTGCAACGTCACGATATAGAGCAACTTTAACGTCATGTACGAATTTCTTTATCTGCATCGGAATTTTACTCATATATTTCCTAGGATTCATCATATCTGTAAGAAAAAATTCTTGATTAATTTTTATCAAAATATTTCAAAAATATTATTAATTATTATCTTTTTCCAGAATAACTGGAGATTGGTTGCATCATCGTCGGTGGTTGTGCCTACAATATCTGTCATTTTGATTGCACTTTGGTTACCTGAAAGCCCAAGATGGCTTTTAGATCAAAATCAACCCCTAAAAGCTAAAGAAGCTTTACTTCGTTTACGAGGATTAAGTTGTGAAACTAGTGAGTTTTCTGAAGAATTTAGTCAGCTTGTTCATTACCATGAAAAAACTTCTATTAATATTACGAATAACTTATCCTCATCCTTTGGAGAAACTTATCCTCATCAGACATCATCTGGAAATATCTTTTTAAAGAAAGTGAAGAGTTTTTGGATAATTTCAAAACTACCAGAAGTATGGAAACCATTCATTATTCTTAACATATTTTTTTTAATTCAACAATTTTGTGGCATTTATGTGTTAATGGCTTACACAGTTGAACTCATTATTAATGCAGGAATTACTATTGATCCTTACTTAATAAGTGTTTTCATTGGAGTAATTCAAACTATTGGAGCTCTTGCTCTTACATTGTGTAGTTCCAGGTATCAACTCTGAATAATACTTAGTGCCACTATAAAATTGTTCTTATTAGTTTAATTCAACTGTTTTCTTCCATGTAGAATGGGCAGAAAGCCAGCATCAATTATTTCTGGAATAGGAATGACCGTATCTTTAGGTGTTTTAGGAACCTACATTTTCTTAAATGATGAAAATAATCATTTGAACACAAAATATTTCTTTATTCCTATTGCTGCTTTGCTCGTTTTTGTCGTAAGTATTTTATCGTCTTGAATTATTTTCAAATTAATCTACAAACCTAATTCTATTATTGTTTCAGGCAACTGGATCCTTTGGATTTTTATCAATTCCTTGGGCTATGATTGGTGAATTATACCCAACACGATTTGTCAATATTCTTGGTCCTCTGACAACATGTCTAGAAGGATTATTCAACTTTGCATCGATTCAAATTTATCCTATACTTGTTGCTTGGAGTTTCCCAGCTACAATTTTTTTGTATTTTTCTATTTCCTTTATCGGAATTTTTTTTGTTATTTTTATTTTACCAGAAACTTATAATCGATCTAAAAGTCAAATTGAAAATAATTTTAAAAAAAATTGACATTCACTTTGTACTTTTTATTTTCAATTAAATTGTTTACATGAATGTAGATACTGTTGTTGTGTATATTGAATTTTGCGCAAGAAAGTAGATACGTATGCCCTCTGCGTTAAAAGATATTGACTGAAGTTCAATGCCAAAAGAAGATAATATAGCAATCAGACAAGATTTCTTTCAACACAATTAATTTTTTATAAATTATTGGAATACGTTGGAATATTGATACAAAGAAAAAAGTTTTTTAAGCAATCGAATTTTTTAGATTAATTATAAGCTACAATGCTTTATGTCAAATGTGCATAAAGTATGAAAAGTAGTTATGACAACAGAAGATAATTTATCTGGAGCATACTCTAAATTGGTAAATACCATTTCTTCAACTTTAGATGTCAATAAAATAGAAAATTGCTCATATTGCTGTGAGTTTTGAAATGTAGTTATATTAATAAAATTTTATTGTTTTTACTCATATACATAGTTATATTTTCCATGATGCCGTTATAGCACACTAGGAAAATCATAAAAAATCATTTTTATTTACTGAAGATACAAATACTTAGAAACAAACTCACCACAACAGAGTATCTACCCAAAGGACCTAATTAAATCAGGTATGAAAACTCTACAATCATTTCCAATGATGAACCATTTTCATATTTTTGCTCTCAGCAATGAGCATGTTGAACACTTAACTCAATGCAGAATAGTTGTGATACATCAATCGACAAGAGTTCTTTGTTCATTCATTCGTTTGATGGAATATTTGTACGAGATATCGAAACGTATCGAGACATGGCAAAGGCTTTTTCAGACTTTTATAAAAGTAAAACGATTTTTTTATCCATACTTCTTAAAACATATTAAAAGGTAATTTATTTTTCATAATTGTCATAAAAACACAAATAATCAGTACTCATACAAACAATCTATTTAAACCATACACACTGCAAATCGTAATGTTTTAAATTAAACCACTTTCAAAATTCGAGATTTGCAGTGCCAATATTGTATTTACAACAATAATTGTCAAATTAAAAAAAGACTTCAACAAACTTTTTTTTTTCAACAATATTAATTCACATGGAGAACATCGTCTGGAACGTAATGATTTTTTTTTATCAAAATAACTCAACTGGAGTGAAATTTTACATGATTTCACTGTAAATTTTAGTGTTTTATTTTAAAACATTAAAAGTGGTTTAATATAACGTCACCCATTTGATTAACATTGTCTCGATTTTAAAACACTTAAGAACGTTTTAAAATCGAGACAATGTTAATCAAATGGGTGACGTCATATTAAAACACTTTGACTGTTTTAAAATAAGACACTAAAATTTACAGTGTTATCAATCATTTAGTATGGAGAGAAATTAGAAAGATTAATTAAATCTCTATTCGTGGTTTTGAACGGCTATGATGAATCAAATAAAAGATCATATTAGCTACGTTCAATATCGTATTTACGATTCTTTGTCAACTTTTGTATTTAATTGTTATCTAGACATTTACTTCAGAATTGGACTTTGTTCAAATAAAATGGCTCATTTTTCTACAAGACAATGTCGAGATAGAAGATTTTTTTGGAAATGTTCTCATTCCTTTTAATTATGAATTTTGGGTATCACGAAAAAAAGCGGATGCCAACTAATTAAGAAAAGAAGTATCTATTATATGGAAAGCAAATACCAGAATGGTATTCCCCACGTCCAAAAGTATTTCGTGTCAATGTTGAAAGCACAGTTGATAAGCTTACTTCAAAACAGTTCATACAAATTCAGAATGGTTTACAATTCTGTGGAATATGTAAAATTAATGGTTTTATTCCTATTTTATTGTAAATTTGAATAATTGTTTTAATGTTTCAATATATTTATTCATCAAGATAATTTTAGCGATCAGATTATCCAGAATCAAAACAGCTACAGATTATCAAGTGATCCAAAATTATATTTTTTAAGTTACAAAGAAGCAATAGAAATTCTACGTAAAAGAAAAAAAATGTAATTATTATTTTCAACTTCATATAACTCAAATTTCAAACATTTCAACTGCCGTTACAAGTAACATCCGAAAATTCGTTTTATTATTATTATTATTATTATTTATTTTTCTACAACCAAAAAGTCCATACTGTTCACTTATTAATTCAGAGTAAGTTTGTCAACTAATCAAACAAGGTATTAAATTATGTTTTGTTACTACATCATTGATTCCACAACAACTGAGTTCAATTGAAATCTAAAATTCAAGTAATGTCACAGTAGTAAGGGTAATTAATTTTCCTTTCAATAAGTACTCATTGACGTCTATTTTTTAGGATAATTGTTTTATGGAAATATGGATTTAAAAACCATTTATTACGTTCTTCATTAAAGCAGAACGTAATTTTTACCTACAGTAATTATATGAAATTTTTTAATATTTATTTTCTATTATCTATTATACATTAATAACGACAATAAAAATATAATTTCAGAAATATAAAGAGTAATATTCACAAGCCGACTTAAATGATATTAAACCATTACTCATAATAATTTTTATTAGTTTGATAATGAGCTCATTCGTATTATTCATAGAACGCTTCATATATTACAAAATGATAAGGAATCTAAAAATGATTGTGATTCCAAATAAATTTATCAAAAATCGAAAATATTTATTGCGTCTTCCTTCTTGTAGACCTCGAAGTTTACCTAGCAGAATGAATACAAAAGTGACTCAAAATTTTAATAAAATTCGTGCTTTGTTGGATTAAATACGTGAGAAATTGAAATGAAATATAAAATGAAAAAATTGTTATTAGTATTCATTCACAGTCAATAAATTTCATGTAACTTAGAGATACTCCAAACTTAGAGATTGGAGATTAATCATACATAAGCTTTACTCAGTGTAACTAAATGTATATAACAATAAAACTTTTTGAGTGTAGTGTTTTTATGAATAAAAAATATAATTATGATGTGAACATAGAAATATTTTTTAATTTTCTTTAATTGTTTATGTAGATGTAGAAGTTGTTTGTTATAAAATATCGATTGATAAACGTCAGAAAGTGTTCGATATTGTAACGTATGTTACAAATGTGGACATTCTTTTTTCACTTCTTAGCAGTGTGTCAATCGCACGTTGACGTAAAATCAACATCAATACTTGTATTGTAATAATATTCGACTAAATTATAGATATATCCAGAACTTAAAAATTCTAAGAGCTTTGATTTTCATCTACAATTTTTTTTTACTTAAAAACGATACACTTAAATATATATTTTCCAGAACATAGAATAGAAATAAATAAATTTTCTATGGAACAAGAATCAAGTCTTTCCGGGATAAAGTAAATAAAACTTAATTAAAAATAGAGCTTAGAACCAGGAGAGTTCAATAATGTATTGATCAATAAAGTGTAATGAACATTTTTTTATTATAGTGTATCTCTTGATGACAGTATATATAGTTATATATTGTATTATATATTATGTACACATTTGATTTATTTCTGAAATTTCAGTTAGCCATTATTTCAGAGTTTGATTCAGCTTTAGTTAATGATTTAAAAATAAAATAGAAACGTGAATTGAAACGTAGAAGGCATAAGTGTATTTTTCTTAAACTTATCAGCTTACATTTATTATTGTTATCTTTCTTAATATTATTATTATTTCTTTTTATTCTTTAATTATAAGTATTACAAATAATTTCACGATTTTTAAATTTATCATTAAAATATTGACATCAATAGAGTGAAATATTTTCTCCACATGGTTGTTTAGAAACTGACATATTTATGTAAGAAGACGTCAGTTATATAATATTTACTATTAGATTTATATTAACTTTGATTTCAGAAAAGTACACTTGACATTTTTATAAAGATGTAACTATGATTTATTATATTTTTTCAATATTTTAAAATAATTTCATATTAATTATTTATATATTACTTCTTAGAACATGTTATTGTAACAAAATTTTTGTCCTGAAAATAGACATACTTGAATCTGCTCTTAATACATTTTGCTTTAGGTGATAAGTCTTTGCAACGTTATAGTCAGATTTAAGGCCGATCATCAGCAGAACAAAAATTGTGCTACTAGTGTGATTGACAGAAGATTAAAATATTTTCCTTTGTTATTTTCTTTTATCATTCTTCAACCTTTTTAAAGTTGATAATCCTTTAGCTGTTAATCATATGTACATACATACATTTGTCAAAAATGTACGATACCATTGAATGATATTCTTTCATATTTATCTAATTCATCTTAGGTAATAAAGCAGTGTTATTCGAACGTCAAGGGGTTAATATAAGTACATCAATACATGGAATGATTGAAAAGAAAGGATGATAGAAAGATGTATTAGAGGAAGATTAAGAATAGAAATAAATTGATAAACAATGTCAATTTTACGAAAGAATACACGAATTTCTTTTGCCTCCTGAACGTTCACGAATCTGTTGGAGATGTTGTAGCTGCTGAGGTGATGGCACATGAACACTACTTGTTCGTGAGTTGTGCTGGGGTGGAGGTAATGATTGACGTCTTCGTCGTCTCAATGCAGGGCTTAAGTTGTACTTGACCTTGGCTTGGACTAATAACTCCTTGAAGACCTGTGAAATGTTGAGATTATCTTTGGCTGATACTTGAACAAATCCATTCTCCCATTCGATCTCTACAAGTTCTCTTGTTCTTTCGGCATTGACCTAAAAGAACATTTAATTAAATTAGCTTCATTTTATTTTATTTGCAGTTTTTTCATTAAAGGAAATTACTTAAATGTATTTTCTTGAAAAAAGCTTATTTTTAATAGTGTTTTATATGGAGTTGATTGTTATCAATTATTAAATAATAGATGTTCAAATATTAAATGGTAAATAAATTAAGAATAATAATTTATCTGTTAATATCAATTTAATTTGTGAGAGGAATTTATCGTCAATATTGATTTAATGAACGTGTAATAGACAAGTAGTGAATCGAAATTAATAATAATTTGATGATTTTATTGGAGAAAATTTCGTATGATCAGTAATTATGAATAACAATCATTTTTAAAGATCACGAGAAGTTGAAAATATTAAAATCAATTTATTACCGGTCACTAATGCTTGAAAATTTAAATTAATCTAAATTTTCAATATTTTTCATATTATTTTATAATAGACAACAAATTTGAATTAATTTAGATTTCATAAAAAAAGTTTTTTATTCATTAAAAGTAAAAAAAAGTTAAATAAATTTGTAACTTGATTGTAAAATTAACTCTCTTTTAAAAGTAATTAGAAAAATTTTCTCCTCGCAATCTCTAATTTTTTATACATAATTTAAACTTTGTTTCACACAATCGAATTTTTTGTGAAACTAATGATTACATTTTCTCGAATGACAATCAGTTTTGGATGTACCTTTTGAACTTTTAATCATAAAACTTTATATATTAGTTTTTTTCAGATGATTTAACAGTTGTCTTTAAATCGACAAGTAGTTCACTAATGGACAAAGTTCATTAAACGTCAAGTACTTTAAGATAAAATAAAAATGATAAATAACAAACAATGAGTGAGCAAATTTACTTGAGAATCACATTCAGCATCGTCATCCATTATCAGATCAACCTTATTTCCAACGACAACAATTGGCACAGCTCCTTTGCTCGCAAGTATCTGAGATCTTAATGCTGACACTTCAGTAAAAGTTTCAGCATCATTTACGTCATAGACTAAGATAAAAGCATCTGCTGATTTGATAGATAATTCTCTCATTGCTGGAAAATCATATGAACCTGACGTATCCAAAATGTCCAAAGTCAATTGAATTCCAGAAACATTAAAATCACCACGATGCATTTCTTCGACAGTACGTTTATATTTGGGTGAAAATGTGTTATATAGAAATTGATTGATTATTGAAGATTTTCCAACTTTTGCTGCCCCCATTACAACTATCTTATATCTTGCTGGAGCATCTGGAGACTTTTCGTCACTCTCTGACTCCAAAAGCCTCTCATTCCTGTAATAAAGAAATTTGAAGAGTCTTTCAAACATGTTTATTGAATATTTAACTAAAACTTTATTAACTAGAAGTTAATTTACTTTGATTAATTAAAACAACAACAGCAAGTATTACAACACACCAGGTGGTCGTAATTAAATCAAAGTAGTTCTACTTCATGTTTTTCTTGTATTCATACTCGACTGAATTTATAGTTAATTATTTTTTATCAATTTTCTAATACATAAACAGGAAAATAGTATTATAGATTAATTTGTAATAATGTTTATAACGTGTCTATAGAAATATGTTGTTTATTATAGTCAAGTTTATCCTAAGGTGTGAGTATTGTTACATAATCAGTACACGTTACTCATTTTCTTTATATTATTATCACCTACCCTCACTGAATACTAACTACGTTGTTGTTATGCAATACAAGCATTATTTGAAGCGTGTAGACTAACAAATTTCTTATTATTAAAAGAATACTGTACAAATAAAATATCAATTCATTTTTGTAATTAATGAATATATTATTATTAAACTTATAAAGTTGGATGATTATTTTATACATTTTTATCTGAATTTTAATAATCGAAAATTAATTATTATAGAATTGAATTAAAATTTGTCAACTGAATTTCATTAAAAACTAATTAATGATTGAAAATCATATGTTGTTTGAAAGTAAAATCAATTGATGTAGATTATTCATATTTTATTAATCTAAAATAAAGTGAACCATTTCAGACAGCGAAATTATAAATTATCAGCAAAATATTCTAAATTGAATTTAAGATGAACATTTAATGTTAGGTAAACTATAAATGATTCTAATGTACATATAATAAATAAAATTATCAGTAAACATTGGATCTATATCGTATAAGACCTGTTGGTCAATCGATTATATTGGCTAAAAAGTTTCATTAATTTCATTAATTTACAGTGATCGAAACATGTATGTTTTTTAGTAATTATTAAACATGCAATAATATCATGGATCGTGAGCTTTTTTACGGAAACATGAATCAAACAGACTTTGATTGATTCAATAGTAAGTTTTGATTAAAAAATTTTTTTCTTAAATTTTTTAATAGAGTTATGATTGAGTTTATTCATCTTAAGTAATTTAAGTTGAAATATAAATGACAAGAATGATAAAAAAATTACTCAGATACTCTATTACTCATAAAATTACTATGATCTTATGGATAATTAAGTGGTAAAAACTGGTTCTTTGAACTTTAGAAGAATTTGAAATTAATAATGCATTTCTGCTCGATTATGAGAAAGTTTATTTCATAATGGATTTCATGTGAAAAATTGATGAGATTTACAATTCAATAAAAAAATTAATCATATGATACCAAATCTTAGTCAATTAATATCTTTGATTTCATAAAAAACTATTCATAAATAAAAAGATTTTTTTTAATAACTTTAGATGAAAAAGTATCAGCAGAAATATGTATTACTAACCTTATATTTTTGGTTGGTCCATCTTCTTTCTCCTCCTTGAGAGAAGATGATGGTTGGAGACTGAATCTCCTGCGAAATTGATGTCTGCTCTTCATCTTCTGCAGTGATGCCAGTAGTAAATGGTGATAGGAGCTCCACAATTATATTGCACTGGAGAAAAAAAATCCAATCATGAGGAAACGTATATAGGGATTAGTGAAATTAGAGTATCGTGTTGCTTATATATGAAGTCAGAAAGATGAACTCTAAGCTGTAGAGTTTATATAAAGAAAGTAGAGAAGTGAAATACGGTAAGAAAGAAGTTTTATGGTATTCAGAAGAAAAAAAAAAATAATACGACATTTGCTATGAAAAATGTCTATTTTACTTATTAGCATAGGTATATTATATATTAGATGCCATGACTTTATGACTGATATATAAGGCAGATGTAAAACTGTAGACAATTATTATTTACTATGACATTTAATAAAATAAACGAAGCTAATGAATTATTAATGACGCTCGTTTTTTTGAATTAATAACGAATATGTAAAATTATGATATTCTAGTAATAATTGCATTTCACAATAATTATAACAAATTTTAATTATTTCATTTTAAAATTACATAATTAAATTTTTAATGAACAATTTTCATTTAGAGTCGCAATGAAAAGTAATTTAGTTGAATTACAATCATAAATACAATAATGAAGTAGAAAAATTAATTTCTTTACTATCAAAACCTAGTAAGGGACAAATTGTTCGAAATTGATCATTAATTTTTTACCATAAATTTACATTCAATATGACTAAATTGAACAGCCGAATTATTGCAACAGTATGAACAGTCTAGGTATTACTGAAATTAAATGTTTAACAAATAAATATGGTCAAATATTAGTTCTTCAAACAATTTTTTAACTTCCCAGTGGGAAGTTATTATACTGGATCTGATTTTGCGAATCTTGAATTTTGCGTATGTTCGTATGTGCGTTCGGAATTATTTTTCGCCTCAATTATCTCGAGAAAAAAATGATATCGACGTGGAACCAATTGCATTCGACAGGTAATTACGGAATTTTGAACTGATTAGGTTTTTAGCAAAATCGGTCGAGCCATTTTTATGCAGAATCAGGAAACTGGAAGAAATGGTGAACTAGCTAAATTTTAACATTCTTTTCACTGGGAAGTTAGTAGTGTGGACCTTTCGGGTTGTACTCAGACCATTGAAGAGCACTGATATTTTTAAAGTTTAATAAAATCTATTTTTAAAATTCCAAAAAAATGGCACAATTTTGACAACTTGATATTTAATGCAATTTCATTTAATTGAAAAGTAGAATTGCAGTGACAAAACATTGAATATTCATTGAATTGGAATTCAGAGGAAGCTAGAAAAACTCTCATATTTTTGACATCGAGAGAAATTTATCATTTCTAACATTTTTAATGTGTGCTATAAAATGTTATTTTGTTAAAAACTCTTTGTTCAAAGTTTGCTGCAGTTTTTTTTTATACATTTTTCGTTAGCTTGTTTCAAACAATAAATCACCCACTGTAATTTTTCATGTATTTTTAACGTAACAATTGCGTTTTATATTCAAGAATTTATAGGTGCATTCACTCGTAATTTCTGAGTAAAATATGATTGTACAGAAAATGACTCTGATGAAAATGATTTTAAATTAAAAAAAAAGCAGTTGTCAATTATTATCAGTTTTAGAATACTGATGATTGTCATTCACTTTTTATTATTGAAATAACATTCACAACGAAAGGTAGAGTTGAAGGTGATAGAACTGAGTTTATTCATCACTTTTCAGGTCATGAGTAATTTTTAAAGTATACAAATTCATAGGTTGTGATTTTTATTCATCGGTTTTAATATTGAACATATTTTTCAAAAACTGTTTTCGTTTCAACTGTTTTAATCCTCTATGCTGTCATGAGTGATTTAAATATTATGAAAATAAAAATGCTGACGTTCTAAGGAATCATCATAAAATTTGAGATAAGATATGGAAGCATTCCTTTCAATTCGTATAAAAAATGAAATTGCTAGAAAGCCGGATATTGGTAAAATAGAATTTTAAATTGAGTTGTGAATTATTTTACGAATGAACTACTTTTGAATATTTATCATAGATTTAATATTTACTATGTAAATAATGGATGAATTTTCTAAAACAAACGTACCACTGATATTCCATTTGCACTTGAAAATTGATAATTAAATCATTTTTTTTTTCAAGTATCTTTTAGATTTGATCTTTCTTCCTTCGTGTATACCAAAGTTTTAATTAATATTTTTCTTAGAAAGTTTTAATGAAGGACAAATTTTTCCATGAAACTTGTTCATTAATTTTTCGTGAGTTTATACAAAATTATAGAAGCCTGTTTTCAATAAATTTTTATTATTAATTATGTATCATTAAGTTGGAAACTTATTTATAAAAACAAAAAAAAAGCAAATAATCTGATTAAAGAATATTATTTAAATTCTGAATAAAAATTAGATTATATATTTTATCGATTTTTATTAGTGTTGCTTACGATGGTATTCATAACAAACTTTTTTAATGTTATCGTCTTAAAGGATCTCTTCAATCTTCATCACTGTTATGAATATTGTAGGCTTTTACATAAATACTAATAATTCATAATAGCGATACAGCTTAAACTATAAAGTTTCTTTCCAATTACAATAAAAAATTGAAATAACTTACAGGTTGACAATAAAAAATGAAACAGAGTAATGACATCATTATTTTTAAGAACATTCATAATTTTAGTTGTAAAATATTCTTCTTCACTTATGATTTATCTTTGCAATATTGCAAGACATTGCTGATATTTTTTACTGCTTTTCTACCATAATTTTGCGGATGATAGAAACCGCAAGGGTAGTATAAAATTATTTTTAATATTTTTTTTCTTACTACGCTAATGTTTATGTCTGATAGTGACTTTTTAGTGTTAAGATTTTATGTATCAACCTTAATATGACAAATAAATTAACGAAAATTGGCTATTCTATATATACATTACAAATTTTATAATACACAATAAAATAAAGTTACAGAGCAAATTGTGTGAAAAAATTTTTTTGTTCAACATTTGTGTTATACTCTATTATGTATTTAAGGATCTTGGATTCATGATCAAAACTTTATTTTTAAAAATGTCTTGAATGATTAAATTTCCAAGGTAAAAGCCGTGTCATGACATCAACCAATATTAGATACTAATGTAAGTTAATTTTCCTTGCATCGTTAAAAGTGATTATTAAAACCCGTTTTTCAATTAAATCCTAAACTAGTTTACAAATAGGAGATACATGATAAAATCCATCGCAACAGGTGGGCTAATTAACAATTAAGGCTTTAAACATATTGCATCGATATGAGGTTAGTCAAGTTACGATAATGTAAAGCGATTAATGGAATTTAGTTGTAATGGATGGTTAGTAGTGGAAACATCAGCATTAAAGTCTGTGATAAAATCAATGATCTATCGCGTCCTGAATTTTTTTGATGCGGGTAATTCAAACATTCTGTTGAATTTATCGAACCATGCAAAATCTTCCTCTATGTCTAATTTATCATGCTTTATCATCTATGAAATTATCCAATCAAATTTACCCTGAAGATATTTACCTAATAAAGATTTTCAATGTAAAATGTCTACGCAATCATTAATATACTAAACTGTATATGATTTTAATGCTATTTGACATGTATTTATTTCCGTTGATTTAGCGCTAGATAACATAAAAATAGAATCTTCGGAAATGGAAAAGTCGCGTAACGGAAATTACTTTTTCTTCTAAAACTTTGTTCCCTACTAGTTTGATACATTTGTTGATATTATCGTATTATTTATGCTAGTGTGAGTGTGACACATTTTTTATTATGTTAATTGCAACCATTAGCAGGCTGACGGAAGCCAAACGATTACTGAAATCGAACATAAAATTACCTCTTACACGTTCACTCTACTTATGTATAATGTAAGATTGGCGCAGGTGTGTTTAAAATTATATGGGGGAAAAGTAGGCTAAATTAGAACTTTGCTATTGTTGCCAAATGGTGTTCAATTTTTCTAAATAAATGCAAATTATTAAACATTATTTATCGTAGTATCTTTATAAAAATTTGCAATGAATATATATATTCAAATACCTGAACATAAACAATAGATTTTAGGTCAAAGATATATTTATCATCCCTGTTTTTTTAAACTACAATTTATGTGAAAATGAAATGGAAAATGGATAGCTTTTTATGAATAAAATATTTGTCTGAACAAAAGATAATTTTTTTAATGAATTCATGAGTTGGACAACAATAAAATTGATTTTTATGCAGTGAATAACCTGTAGCTCATTGACTCCTGGAAATTTCTTTTATTCTGACCTATCGACGTCACTAGACAGATCGTTTTTTATTTATTTCTTTTGTAATATTTTTCCAATGTATTTGCTGTCTATGACTATACATGTATATATATCTAGTCATTTTTTTTGTTAACGATATAAAATGAATTGCTTTCCAAGTTTGAAAAGTTTATAATCCCTATAAAATTTTGATTTAAAGTTCTGACAGAAACTACAAGATAGCTCATATTGTTATAATAACTGTTGCAAACTGCCATTTTCATTTGAGCTCTCCAACGAGTGATAAAGTTAAGACATTATCATTGTGTATTTTTTTTTGTATTTCCATGCATATGATTATGATAAAAATATCTTTATAAAACTTGAAATTTATTATCTATTCCTGAAGCGAATTTCGTAGAATGCAGCTTGGATTATTATTATTATTAGATAACATGTTAAAGCTTTTATAAGAATCGTATTATATACTGATTGAGTAACCTTATCTTTTATCTTGACTCGATATCTGATAATACGTTAATCTGATGTAACTAGAAATTAGTCTAGGGGTGATGTTAACCCAAGGGTTAATGAAAGATAGACTATCACAATGAAGATGAATCTTCAGGCTTTAGATATTTACATCAAATTTATATTTAACTTAACAAAAAATTTTATTTGATGTATTAAGTTGTAATGATAAATGTTTCTCCAATTTACATTGTAATATTAAAAAACAAGATTTTTGAAATGAATAAATAAAAATAAATGGTAAAGTTATTTTTTAAATAAGTAATTTAGAATTATTTGATACAAATAATATGTTATTTGTTTTTATAGTAAATTTTAAATTGAAAATTCATTCTTATTTCCGTCAGTTAAACTTACCTTAACTTAATATTCATACATTTATTTATTCATTAAATTGATGGTAAATTTACTGGCGTTTTCCTTAAACATAATTTCTTAGTAAACCCCCGTATATTCATACGGTTATTGACCAGGACATTTATTTGGCATGCTTGTTCGCTCGTATTACAGATTCTAAAGTAGAGCAATGACCGCATAGAAACCAAGTCCCAAGTTGGCCGGCTGCAAGTCGCCATGAATCTGTATAGTTGGTTATCAACTTTGCCCTAAATTCAAAAACAGGAAATGACCTCGATCTGTTTTTATTCTAATCTAAGTAATGTTATTTTTTTTTATCCACCTTATAAATTATCCTGTCAATTTTTTCAATCTTACTTTTGACTTTTAACGTTTTTCAATAAAAATACACTACTTTAATTATAGTTGACTTCATTAGCAAGAGAAATGCTGATGCTTAAAGTGAACTATTCATTATTATTCTCCCTTCTTTCCGGTTGAAAAAAATTTAGACAAGAAAAATATTTACGAATTCTACGTTATTTCTTTTGTTTTAGTTGCACTGAAGAAATGCCCCTGACAACTGTTACTCTACTACTTAATGTAATGTCTGACGATATATATTCCTCTTTCACTTAAGTCGACAATTCTTACCATAAATTTTTTTAATCAAAGAAAGCGGATGAAAGGGAAGAATAGGAAGTAATAGAAAGGCCATGAGAATGTAAGTGTGAGTATAAAATAAATAAACGATCGATCTGCAGAGGAAAATAAGAAAAGATTGATTTGAATGGGACACTATTCATCACTTTCTTTAATATACTTTAATGAAATAATATTATCTTAACAAAGGCAACAAGAATTTTATCCATTTTGCTTTTATTTTATCGCTTGTGGTACAAAGCTTTTAACAACGAATAGATATTTTGTTATTAATATTATTTAATTGATGTAAAATGATTAAATGGAATTTTTTCCCATAAGTGTTAATAGATTAAAATGAAAAAAAAAAATTATTGTGGGTTTCATGCTTTATCTAGCAGTAATTGATGATCCAATTTTATTTTCTTTTAATTATAGTAATGTTGGAGTAATTTTAAACAAAAACAACAAAGATGAAATTGAATAGCTCAAGGAAATTTATGAAATTCGAGTAAAATACTTTCAATAAGTATGGATAATCATTCTTCACAGCCTTTTATTTGCATTTATGAGCTTATAAAATATTTGAAAAATTTTATACTAATCCTTTAACTTAATGATTATTTATCAATCAATTTTTTCAATATTTATTTCATACTAAAAACTGTATTTACTTGAACATAAAAAATAGAAGAATCTAAAAATCCAATGGCGATTATCTCGTTTGTATAAAAATTAATTAATTTCATTGATTATATTAATATCATCAGCTGGGATAAATTTTTCAAAAAAAAACTAAAACAAATTTGTTAATAAGTTTTTCAATAAATTCTCTTAAAAAATAGATAGAAGATAAGGTCGGATTATGGGTCACTTGTTGTTTTTATTCGATTATATTTTACTCTGTTAAATTGTCATCAATTGTCACTTTTTAAACTTTCTGTTAATTACCAAGAAGTTATTCTTCAAAATATTTGTGGGTGAGCTGATAAAAGACCCACCGTGCTCGCATAATAAACGAATGGACCATATTAAAGACTGGACCATAATCCTATCTTCATCTCTACTATTCCACAATTTCATATGAATTCGTATTCAGATGTAAGTTTTAAAAAAACTCTGAAATCCAGGGTTTTTTCATAAGAAATGAGAAAGAAGGTCTTAAGAAGCTCCAACCACTTTGTGAAATTCTAGATTGACCCAATTGAACTGTTTTTTTGGCCTACTAAGCTCACTGAACATCTTTATTAGGTGCAACATAGTAATCTCGTCAAATAAAACTATTATTTAAAAAATGAATTCTTTTCTCTGAATAAAATAAAACGATAATACTATTGTTTTAATAGGTTTACACTTAATGCAAAAATGAACTTGGTACTTCTCAATTGATCTAACAAACCCTTTTCCTATCTTAATTAAATTCATAAAGCTTTGTAAGTACGTTACACAACCTTTTACAATTTTACGTGTGTCTTTGACCTTTTACTGTCAAGGTTCGAGTGGTGATAACCCTTTATTTCTGCAGCTGTTACATGAACTTAATTTACTTTCACAAATATGTGCCGGTACTTCATGCATATACATAAGTACTTTTACTTTGAGCTTTATTAAAAGCATCAACTTTTGACGTTTATTAGATTATCTAAAAACTTAAACCAACTTGTTATTATCAAACCCTTCAAACATCATATTTTATTACACAAATTCATAACATTTATTAATAAAATTGTCAGAAGATAATTGAATTTTCTCTAAAAACCAACTGTAATTATTTAAAATCGACTTTTTATGTAACCTTTTTCATTATTTATAATCTCATTTATGATGTCATTATTATTGGGAAGAAATAATAAAATAATTTTATTTTTTATAAACTAATTTTAACGATGAAAGTAGAAAATTGAATGAACGAAAGTGAAAATATAAACAGAATAAATAAAGTAGATAAACAAAAATGTATCTTATTTATTTATCTGTATGTATATATTTTATATGTTTGACAATAAATAAAAACTTGAAAATAAATACGGATATTGATGCTTAGAGAATAAGTAAGAGGATTAGGATATGTAAATGAGATTGCTGTCACTGAGGAGATTTATTAGGTTGATAAAAGTCGAACAGCAAAACGAGGAATTAAACCAACAGACAACTATTGCAAAATTTTTAGACCTATTTTAGTATCAATATCGTAATAGATTATTTCAATATCTTATCTTATCAATGATGTAGTGATGTTATTAGCCGATATACTGATAATAGAAATTTTTGATCAGTAAGAATAAATTACCTCATTGAATGCAATTTGACTATTTACAAAAATGATGCAACATCAAAAAATCACTAATCATGATAAAACAAATTGGTTTATCTTTAATTAATCTGTTTTTCTATTTGTATAATGAAGCATTTTTTAAGTATGAACCTGACTGGAAATAATATTAAGGCTAACTGGATCATGTTCCAGGGTAAGTTTAACTAGGGTGCATCCTACATCAGTATTAATAATATTTCTTTATAATTTGTTCTTCTGCATAATGTGCAGTAAAATGCTAAAGAGTAAATATGTACAAGAGTATATAATTTACTCTTGTAGTAAAATATATCTCCTATTAACCCTAGACTAGTCACCATATAAGCGTGATGTCGTGCTTAATTCTATTTTTTTAATTAAACTTACAATTTTTGCTAAAAAAATTTGAAAAATTTGAGTTTGTTTTTCAAACATTTTAGAATATTAAAATAATTTTTTCAAGCATGTTTAAAAACATAAAATGTATGTAAAAAAACATTTAAAGAAAAAGGTGATGGATTTATGGGACTATTCTTATCACTTGACCACAGTCGTTAGTAGATTTTCTCTTGCAATGCTGCCGTCTTTGAGTATAAATCTCCTCTTTTTGATTCCTTATGCTTATGCGAAGACTTGTGATCAGGCAACATCGCACCTAGAAAAGCATTGCGGTGAATCCCTCATCACTTTACCAAAGTCATTAAGTCGCGTTTGGTGACCAGTCTCGGGTTAAGGTATCTCTTTTTGCTTTGAATTAAAAAGTAAAAACTTAAGTTTAACTATTCTAATTTTAGAGTGATTTCAAAGTCTCAATAATATCTAATTTGTTATTTATCGCTTGATTTTTTTAGTTAACAAAAAAATACTCAACGATGTCACATTACAAGTTGACTTATTTCAATATTACTGGTTTAGGCGAACCAATACGTTTCATATTACATTATGGAGGAATTAAATTTGAAGATGTTCGGATATCTTTTGAGGAATGGCCTAAAATTAAATCCAGTAAGAATTTCATTTCTATTGTAATATTCTAAAAATTATCAAGTATAAAAGTAATAGCGTTACTATAGTCCATTTCATCCAAATTTTATATTAACTTGGATGAAAACATTAGGTATTTTATTCCAATGACAACACTGTCATGTCATGTGCTGTTGTAACGTTGCTCTTTTTTGATTAATTATATTATTAATTGATATATACATATATGTGTACATGTACTTGATATTAATTTGTATTATAGCTATGCCACTTGGCACAATGCCAATATTGGAGATCGATGGCAAAAGATATTATCAATCAAGGGCTATAATGCGTTTTCTAGCCAAAAAATTTAAATTATATGGATCTGATGATGTTGAAGCAATGGAAATTGATGCTGCTGCTTATAGTATAGATGATTTGGTAAACCGTAAGATCGATTTTTCATAAATTAAATGGAATTTGTAATGCAATCGTATGTTGCATAACAAAAATGCTATTGCTTACCACATGGATTTAAAGCTGATCTATATTTTATTTGTCTGTGGATAATCGGTTACTTGACTACCGTAAATCCATGCGATAAGTTGGTGTTTACAACCTAGGTATGATTTAAACTTATACTTATCAAGATAATTTTGCAAAAAAGCTTTATCAGCTTACTTTTGGGAAGAGGAGCCAAATCAAAAAAAGAGATTGAAAGAAATTGCAATGCAAAAGAAGGAATTTTTTCTCGATAAATTTGAAAAACATGTAAAAAACAACGGAGGTTATTTTGTAAATGGAAAGGTAAATTTCTCTTATATTTTAAATTAAAAATTGTTTTTTAAAAACGCAATCAATCAAACTTTGTAATGATTTGATATCTCATTAATATTCTCTCGTATTTATCAGTTATCTTTTGCGGATTTGTGGTATGCTGCTTCTACCGACTATATGTCTCGTGGTTTGGGATATGATGTAAACAAAGATCATCCAGAGCTTTCAAAACTAGTGGAAAAAATTCGAAATATTCCTAGCATCAAGGTCTATTTGGAAAAACGTCCACTAGCCAAATTATAAATTTTTTTTAATATAGTGTTATATAAGAGGTAATATATTTCTCTATTTTTGATAACACTAGATTCATTCTTATTTATGATAAAAATTTTATAATTCTTTAATGTATTAATTACACATCAAATAAATATAATATTCTAAATATATTACATTAATTAAACATACTTATTACGTTCTTTTATTTTCAATAAAACGTTTCAAGTGAGATCTAGATAAATAGGGGAATACGGGGCAAGATGGCTTTTTGAATTTTAAAATAACTTATATACATAATAATGTAATTTGAGTGATAAGCGTATTTTCAAATCAATGTTAACTTCCGTATTAACAGCTTCGGAGGGTCTGTTTTGCCTCACCAAGTTACCAAAAAGAAAAAAAAAACGGTCTTGCCCTGTATTCTTCTATTTTTTAACAATCAAATGTAGAAAAACTCCATTGGTGTTTTTATTTAAAACGAGAGATTTGTGACAGTTTTCATAATAGGGATATTTTATTTTAAAAAAAATTTCGATCTTAATATTTGATAAATGACCATCCAACGCAATCGGATGAAAGAAGCGTGATTGTAACACCGATTATCATGATTAAGAAGAGGATGGTGGTAGAAAATCAGCTAGAATGATGACAATTCTTCCCGTCTTAATCTCTCGACCTCAAAGTGTGATTTTCTATCTTTTTTGTCGCTACTTTTGACAATCCCTGCTTTAATAGCTCTTTCTTTCGAGGAACGATACGACCTACTTACTTTCTTTATCACAAAGTCGAAGAGAAAGGAATCATCAGTAATCAGCCGAGGAAGATGAGTACGAGAAATGAAGAATTCAGTTCTTTTTTTTTCTCTTCTATATAACAATTATATAAATTATTCTGTGTTTTGAGATTACGTTCGGTGCAAAATAAATACCTCACTTTGCCAATTTTTGTGACGTTTATACGGCATGGAGTGATACATATCTTCTATTCCTATCCTGAGAGATGAATAGAAAGTAAATATAACGATAGCAAAACAATCTATGGAATACTATAAAGATTCTACAGATGACAGAAATTGAATCTGTCTACAGTAAACGTTTACTTTACAATACGTATATATATTGGACGTCTATTTTTTATTCATACTCTTATAAAAGTAACTGAAAATAAAATTGGTCATGCACTAAAACATTTTGGATGTTTATTGTTCTTTTTCAAATGAATGAAAAGAAAGCATAATGAAAATTGAAAACAATGATCTTTTTTTAAGCATTGATTGAATTGAAAATATCAATTTTCTACTTAAGATTAAAAATAGTGATTTTTAAAGTACATAAAGCTTTTCTATTGAATCCATGAAAATAAATTTTATGGATGTACACGGTTAGAGTTATTGTATAAAAATTCTACGACGGGGGAAAATTTATTGAAATGTCAAAAATATTAGAGAATGATTAAAAAGATCATTCAAAAGAATTCCTCTTGAATGTTTAAAATCCTGAAAATATTTTTCAATTTGATACATAAAATTTTTTAAATATTTTAAAAATGTTATGAATTAAATTTGATAACACAAAAATTAAGAGTTGAAGCTTTTAGAAGTAACCACAAATATTTCAATTGCTTTTATTCAAATACTCAATTATTAAACCTCAACTATAGATCTAACATTACAATGACTCTTGACGTTATTTAATATAAACTAGTTAATGAGAAAATTTAATAAAGCAAAAAGTTTTAATTACGGTTATCTGATGAAAAAAAAAAATTAAAATTTTAATTATAACAATGTGTATCTCATTCTTGTCTTAATACGTATTAAAACCATTTGAATATCTCGTATATTTTGTTTTCTACTCATGTTTTACACTATGAAATGGTTTTTAATTAAATACATCATAAATGAAAGAAATTTTATTCTACACATATTAGCATAAAAATTTTTGTTTTGTTGAGGTAATTCTCTACTTGTGGCTTTCCACAAACAAAAACAACGTTTGAAAAATAAATAACATTCGGAAATTTATGATAATTATAAAAAAAAAAAAGATTTTTCTAACAATTTTCATTAAAAGTATCAAAGAAAAAAAAACATACAAGTGCTTTTTAATTTTACTTTTTTTTATTAAAAGTACTATCCAACTTGTCACCAATGAAAAACTTGATACATTTTTTTTTGTCTTACACGGTAATTAAAACCAAAAGGAGAAAAAAAAGAACTTTATTATTATTCAGTACAGCAAAAATATTTTCTTGAAAATAATATTTTCATAGTCATTTTTATTTACATTTTTTCCTTAAAGAACAACATTTTTTCGTCAAGTTGTTCAACAACTATGCAATTCCCACTGAATATTTTTTTTTTTTTTTAATACAAATAACAAGAAAAAAAAGGTATTTATACTTGTCATGATAATTGTAAAAAGTAAACAACACTGTTAAAATAACCAAATAATGAAGAGAAAAAATGAAACATGAAATTTGAAAAATAATTAATGGAGTGTCAGAAAGAGAATATAATTGAGTAAAAGAAGGAAATAAGAGACTTACCCTTAGAGAAATGTATTAATTTACTTTCCAGGTCGGCAGAGTTGATCAAAGGATATACACGCGCAACAGTTTATTTGAACGTTTATTAGCCTTAGGCAACTTAGTCTGATGATTGTTAGTTGTCACAAATGTTATTTAGTCGTCATCTATAAATTTAGCAATAAATTTTGATAATTTTCCAGAGTAAATGATGATTGTTTACAACGCCCACGACGCACGTTGGCTTGTTGCGATTGTATAGACGTCGCGTTTGAGAGTCCTGGATGACTCGAATACTACCCTTGCAATACACACGCGACGAGAAAGAGAGAAATACGCTGAGGCCAACGAGCCAGCTCTGTCCGGTTCCCCACGAACGCTCCAGGGTGATATGCTATCCTCTAAATATTATCACTGAGCATGCGCAATAATTTCACTTCCATACCTTCCACCACTTGGCTCTGATTCCTTTCTTCATTCCTCCTTTCTCTCTTACACTCGTCAACCCACGTTTCTCTTAACATACTTGCTGATCCACAAGCGCGAGAGTAGTCTTTAATTCCCCTTTCTCTGTTCTTCTCTTCTTTGCTTTCATACCTTTCAGTTTATTCTCATCAGGTGAATAGGCCTAACTTGTGTCTTTACTTCTTGGTATATTCGGAATTCTACTTTACACGATACCACTCATCTTCGTCATGATCAAATAGAAATCATTCATTCACCGTCTATTCATTCATTCTTGACTAGTGGTAATTAATTTTTTTTTTAATTGAACCGATGATGGGTGATGAAATGAGATTTTTTTGTTTTTTCGGAGCACAAAAAAATAATTATTTGCTCGTATATCTTTTAATGTGGAAAATTACTTGTTTTTTTATCGGTTAATTTTTGTTGCAAAAAAAAAACGATTATATCTAAAGCACAATTGTGAAACAGAAATGAAGGAAAGGAGGAAAATTTGATTGTAAACAAAAAGTTGAGGATTTTCTTAATGAAGGGGTTTGGACCTTTTTGAATATTTTGCTGACATTATGATTAAGTGGAGGATATAAATATTTTGGAGTAGAGTTATTATGCTAAATTAATGTGACAAGACGATTTATAGTGTTTTATAATCTTCCTGACTACGTAGGATACTTAGATTAGTCTAAGTTAACTAATTTCCAGTTACTATCATTATACTAATACTACCAGCAAAGTACTTGAGATCTAAAAGTTTGTGAATATTCACCAATTTGCAAACATTTTCACAAATTAAAATCCATTCCAATTTACATTAAAACAATCGAATATTTTTCTTTTCACCTGTAGATTGGACTAAAATGCAATTAACTTGAATTACTTCCTCCTGAAAAAATTGTTTTTCCCTACAAATAAATCACCTACATACGTAAATAATTTTACCTTGAAAACATGTGTTCAACAGATTACATGTATGTCTTTTATTTTTTTCAATAATATTATTCAGTGCTTAATTCAAAATAATAATGCTTATGATTTATTATTGCTTACTCATGTTTCATTATTTAATTGATTATTAATTATTAATTGCCATTATTAATAATACTGGTCTATTGATCGGCATTATCTTTATTATTCTTCCGTCTTGATCTGGCTTATGCTTTTGAGTCGATATGACTATTTAATATTAATTAATTACAGTCACTAAAAAAAGCCAATGAAACTAAAAAAAAAACATCGAAAAAAAAATATAATCGTACTTGAATTATTTTTTCATTCGAACATAAAAGTTTTTTATGAAATAAAAAAAAATGTACTGAATTTGTATATAAATATTTATAATCAAGTATTTTAATATCATTATCTTAACTTGACTTCTTCTCGTTTTTTAATTACTCTTCTTTTATATATACCTTATTAACTATCTCCTGAAATTATGCAAGTTTAAATCTCTTTATTTCTTGTTTATTATTTTTTCTTATTACAATTTGTTGTGTTGATAAACATCAAACTTTTTATCTCATCTTCTCTCTCTTCCATCTTCTTAGATCTATTTAAATGATTTTTTCTTTTCGCGTCTTCTTCTTCTTTCCTCCTTCTAAGAGCTGAGATTTAATTTTCAGCACACTCGATATTTCCGCCGTCATTCGTGCACTCTTAGTGGGCGAATATGAAGAACAAGCACTCAAGAAAAAAGCAAGGAAAAAGATTTTAACGTCTCGGCAGTCTACCTAAAGGGGATGGTTCTTGCCTGGAAATAACCTGATTGACTCTTTTATGGATGCTTTACGCTTGGTGGTTTGACTTTAGTAATTCTGTATGCACTGCAGATCAACTTCTTTATCAGAAATTTTCCCTCAATTGTCTTCCGTCTTCTGACTATAGTATTCACCACCTCTTCCTATCTCTTTCATTTTCTTATTCTCTTTTATTCTTTTCATTTTTGCTCATCCTCCATTGCCTTCAATTTTCAGAGTATTACTTTTTATATATATTATAGAAAAAGCTGCTCTTCTATTCAACGGAAATTCATTTCTTTACCTTCTGTAATCCTTTGATGTGATAGATTAATAAATATTTTTATTTGCGTGTAATGGAAAATAATCATTATTTAAATAACTAAAATGTAAAACTTCTAAGAGTTTTTTATTGGTAGAAATTACATCATTTTTACTTGTAATAGTTGATTTAAAAACAAGAGTCCGGACTTTTTTCAAACATTTATTAAAATCTTTATCTTGTTTCAACCATATTCAGCCATTAACCAAAATTTAATTTGAAGAAAAATAGGAAAAACGCCTAAAATTTTTATTTTCTGCTTTTTCTAGAATTAAAATATTTTCGACTCATTACCAATAAATAATCAATACTTTGCTTAAATCCAAACTTGCTTATTCAACGCGAGTGGATGTTCACACATAAAAGAAAATAGCTTTTTACACCTTTCTATAGATCCTTTTATGCATCTGAACATTTCTTAAAGAAAATCTTAATGCAGGAAAAGGAATTACCTATTTTTATGAGCACTTATTTTCTTACGACTCTCTTGCCATTTCTTCGGGAAAGGTTTCTTGCAGTATTGAACGTCATTTAGAATCATCTAACCTTGTATTTTATGCATATTGATCGTATTGTAAATAGAAAACTCTTCTTTAAGAAAGACTGAAGGAGAGAAAGTTAGATGATAAGAGGAAAAAAGGGCGAGAGAAAAGATGATAAAACAAGAATAGAGAACGTGAACAATTTTGATCTATTAGTTATTTGATGTGAAAGTCTATGTAAGACTTCTCATGTCTTTTTCTGTAATAAGTTAATTTAATAACTCATTTTCAGTCTCTTTATGTTGACAAAATATGAATGAACGTCTTAAAGGTGATCTCAAACTGGTTTATTGAATGGTCTATCTCTGACAGTGAATTTCAAGGAAAAGTTTCATGATCTTGTGGAATATTGATAAAGTTTGATCAATGACGAACATAAAGTAAGGTAAAACGAATTTTGATCAAAAACCTAACTATAGCTTTTTACAAATATTTACATAATATTTTTTTTCTTTTAGTTAAATCCTTGTTTATAGAAAAAAATACAGTGATGTATGGCTATAAGAATTTTTTAATAATTAATCTTTTGGAGGTCGACTTTAACATCTGATAATTTATTGTGACATTTCATACGATTCCTTTTCTAAGATTTATGGATAACTAAAACATTTTCTTCACAAAGTCTTCAAGTTGAAAATCGATGTAAAAAAACTGATAAATTTTTTTTATTATCAACTGAATAATAAAAAAAAATACTTTTTGACATTAAGATCTTTGTAAAAAACATTTAAAACTCTTTTAAATCTTAATTAAGGACTCTTATTATAAATCTTTATTCAACATAATTAATGAACCCTCACAAATTTAATCTTAAAATAAATCCACCATATTTTCCTGTTTATTTCTTCATTTTAATCTCAAGTCAGTTAATTAAATAATCATCAACTAATGTCTGTGTTTTGTGATTATTTTTATAACGATTTAAATAATTACCCTGAGGTTAGCTTATATTAGTTAATAAAATATTTAAATTATAATGTCCTCTCTCATATTTAAAAATGTGTCTCTAATACACTTCTTTGATGCTGAGCAAAAAATTAAATTTATATTATTGAATAATGTTATGACAAACATTTCAGATGGACAATTGAATAATAGAATAATTTTATAATAAATGTGATGGAGAGATATGTGTTGGTTTAAATGCAATATCTTTTTAAGAAAACTTAATATGCCATTTTATTTTATAGAGCTTGACCTATTTGATGTCGAAATAAGGTACATAGTAAGGTTGTATATAACTTTCCTTGGGTATTACTAACCCGATTAAAAGTTTGGAGATATATAGTGTAGCTAGAAGTAGAACTGTAGTTATCGTGATGAACAATATTATTCGATCAAAATGGCGTATATATGTGTCCATGTATTATCAAAAGTATTTCAGTTATCAGAACTTGTTTGAACTCAAAATTACATCTTAAATGTAATATAAGAAATTTCGAAAAAAGTTTTAAGCTTGTTGAAACAACCACCCACCTTTATATTAAGTGTACTGCTAAAGTTATCTTTAGGTTTCAATACGAACACAAAAAGGTTTATTCCAACCATGTTCATAATTATACTACTAAAATTTTAACGACAAAATTTTTCACAAAGGCTTTAACAAAGGATTATATATTCAAGTTCTATTCAGAATTTAACAAACCCTTAATATTGCAAGGCTTCAAATTTATGAATTAATTGTGAATATAAAGGAGTCGTTTTAAATATTAGAATTTTTTAAATTAATATAAAAAAGTTAGTTTGTTAAAAAATCAACTGAGTTGTAGCATTGAAGAAATAAATATAATTTGTTGATATTTAAATTGTAGAATATCACATTTTATTTAGTTATTGTCGTAAAATGTAAATATACTTACCCTACTGTGTACTCTTTGCCTTGCAGTAGGGAATTATATATATACAGAAATGTATCGAGTTAAGAACATTTGTACTCCAGTGAATTATTAAAACTTTTTGGGATGGTACTTTTAACTTTAACAAAAAACATGCGGAAATTTATTATGTATTTTTAATCACTGTTTCTATGAATAAAACTCTTGAATATAATTAATTTTACATTAAAATTTGTTGCCAACAGGATTATTGACAAATAAACATTCAAAATTTATGGGCAATTTTCTATTAACTAAAAAATAGACAAAAAAATTAATTTAAAAAAAACTGTCTAATGAAAATTTTTTAAATATTTATTCCAAAGTTATTTCAAGCCTTAATAATTATTGGTGGTCCATCATTTAGCCTCATAATTTTTAAAAAAAATTTTCTCTACTCAAAGTTGACATTTCATAAACCAGATAGTAACAGAAAAAAGCATTTTTTATTTGATTACAATTCCATTTCTTTCTATCTTCTTATTATATCTATAATAGATTGAATATTTTTGTTTTAACTTTCATCCAAGCTTATTTAACGATACTAAATTATTCCTTTTTACTATCTAGCATAGAAAACACTGCACTCTGGGCTATATTCCTTTCTATATTATTTCTTTATTGCTATATTAGCTCGAACAAAGGCTCTCAAACTTTATTTAAGTAACGGAATTGTTTAAATTGTCAGAGTACTCAAGCTCAAGGCTTCAAGAGAAATAGTAGAAGGCGAAATATGATGAAAAAAAAAAATAAAATAGAAAGAACATAAAAATTTACATTGACTCAAGAAAATTATTAGACTCTTTTGTTAGATGAATACTCGTCAACTTCCCTGTGGCTATGTGGGTAATTTATTTTCAAGTGCAGAAGAGAATATATAAGTATGGACGACTAAATATATAAATATATATTTATATACAAATATAAATATTTTCGTAGTACATTTTATTACTTATAAAACATTATGAACTAGAGTCATACAGATATCAATTTTTATTAACTTTAAATTTCTTACGGTTCATAATTGATAGCAGCTATTGATTTCGTTTCAATCAATAGCACAATTTAATTAGTGATACACATCAGCCTCTCTGGAGTACTTAGATGGTAAATTATTGTTACGTGAATTCAGAACGTTCAACGCAGAGAAACTGGTCGTTTTTCCATTTAACTAGAGGAGAATATGATCATCGTCAATCTCATCAACACTTGCATAACGTTGATGAATATGTGGTTACTCAGAAATAATTAATCTACCAGACTAATTATCCACCAAGTCCAATTGACTTGGTATATTTATCACCCTCTTCTCATAAAGTAATTATTCCAATTATTGACCTCACAAGAGCATCACCATCAGATTATTGTTAATGTATTCTTGGTGATTGTTGTAATTAAAAGAGACATAGATGATAGTCTTGATCGTGATTTTAGTAAATTTACTTGCTTATTGAGATAGAAATGCATTTCAAAGTTGTTTTTACTACTTAAGTAGTTTAGTCTTATTTTAGTCAGACGTGAAGTTGTTGAGAAAAAAGAAATGTCATTAGATAATTTTTTTGATAACAAACAATTTATTTAAATTGTTATATTAATTATTAATATTGCTATCTAGAATATTATAAAGTTTAATTATTAATAATAAAGTGATGTTAATGTGAGAAAAACAATAAAAATGTAACTTGTATTGGTTTTTAATGACACTGTTTTATTTTAAAAGAATCATTAAACTACCATTTATTGACAACTGATCAATTTACTGGTAAATGAACAGAATTGGAAAATTGCAGTGTATGACTTTTTCCATTATTTCCCGTTGAAAGGTACTTGAAACAATCAATTTGTGTTAGTACCTTATTGAAAAATTTCACTAAAATGTAATTTCATATACTCACAAAAATTCAACCTCTTTCAGTCTGACATGACATGAAAATAATTATTTATTTTTGCAATGGATACTTCTGCAGGCATGTTACATAACAGAACAAACAAAACCAATGGACAGTAGCTTGTAAATCTGATGTAATTATTTTTTTTTATGCCTGGCAAACAAATATTTCCAACTCCGTTACCATTATTCTGTCAATTTACATTGTCTGTTATTTTCAAACCATTCTATTCTGACATTTTATTCATTCATTGAATATCCACTGTATCCTTTAATTATAAATTGTAATATAAATTTGCCATAAATTAATCAAGTGAAAGAAATAAAACAGGATTTTTATTTCAATTTGTTTTTGTAAAATAGAAACATGATGAATAAGAAATGAAAGTTTCTATAAACTATTTATAATTTTAAAAAATAAAAAAATAGATCAATAAAATTTTCTGTTAATATTCTTTAAAATAGCAAAAATCTTTAGCATTTCGATAAATTCCCATTATTTTACAACAATTTTTATTTTTTCATTTTTGAAGAGTATAATTTCTGAAAATAGAAAATCTGTTCTATCATATTGTGATGAAAATCAGATTATTAAAATAATATTGTGATAGCTTTGTTTAACTTTTCACCATTTATTAAAAAAAAATGAAACTGTTTAAATTATTGATTACATGAAACAAGTGGATGAAAATGACGGATAATTACTTTCAAAACTGTTTGTGAGTTCTTGATGTGTAGCAAGAACTCACTTGGATTTAAGCTGAGTTCTAAAACACTTTAACCATCTGCACATGTCTAGGTATACCCATTTCATATCATATTCATAAAGTATATCATTTTCAAGCACGTATAAATCAGAAATTCTATTTTAACAGTATAACGTTTTTCATTAAAATGAAGTTTTGCTTTACCCATGATATATTTCAACTATCAAAAAACAGTTATACTTTTCCGTACTTCTCAATTACTCATTTCTATTTAATTATATCTTGTATACTCTGTTTGATGTCAGACTGAGAAAATAATTTGTTCAAACTTGGTCAAATTTATTAACTAGTTCATTTAAATATAGCAGCGTTAATGAGTCAATTGTCATCAATACTGAATCGAGATAATAAATTTTGAGCCTTATTTCACCATAAAAAGCATGCTTGATTACTAAATTAAAGTGTTAGTTGATTAAATCATTTCAACTGAAGTGTTTTTAATGGGCTGTGACTTATGAAAGTAGAACAATGCAGAATTTTTGAGAGTAATAAAATAAAAGCATTCGATTTTATCTAGGTTGCAAATGAAAATAAGAACATGAACATCACTTGGCTGCCATTTTTAGTATTCTACTAGCATACTGGTTTTATTATTGTATATATTGTAATGTAGTTGCTCCAGATAGTCAAAAATCAAGAAAAAGTGCATCAGAATTCGATGGAGATTGTTCTGTTAATCTTTAACATGTATTTATAATAAATAATCAATAATTATTAATCATGAACTTAATAAGGAAGATCTTTTCTTTGAATCAATGAATTTGTTGGTGATTTATTAACATTGGTTAAGATTAAATCAAACCAACTTTTTTAAGAAGTTATATACACTAAGTCTCCGGAACTCCAATAAGTTCAAATAAATTGGAATAACTGTAGATAATAAATAATAAACAAAAATTTTATTGAAAGAATTAAATGGAAAAGATCCTATTACCAATCAAAGGGTCAACAGTAAAACTTTTTTTATTGGTAAGTAATGAACATCATTCAATAACTACTTTTCTAAAAAATTGATCATAAGTTTAGTGACTTCAAATAATAGTGCCATTGTCCAACTGATTCACATTAAATACTGATATTAATTTTGAAAAAAGTAAAGTATGACTTCTATATTTACTTTTCCATTTGAACGTGAAATTGGCTAATAAATAATTTTTATTACAAGTATTATTATGATTATTTATCAAGATAAATTCTTTTTTTACTTGTGACTTTTATGATGTAATTTAATTTTTATTTATCCTCATTTTTATCCGCTTATTATTGTATTGTGGACGTGCACCACTAAACTTTAGACCTATTCCTAACTCGGGTAATCCAATTACTCTTGAACGAATAAAACTCTAACAGAGTTGTTCTGCTCATTCAACAACTCTGACTCTCATGCAAATGTTCAAGAGAGAATTTCCAATTCGTGTCTAAATTAGAACGAGAACAAGAGTATTTTATAACTTTTTAGAGTAACACTTGATGATGGTTCTTATTATTATTATGTTACACTGTTTAGTCAATTTATTTTGATTTTTTCACACTCAAAAAACATGATATTATTATTATGATAAAACTTAAATATCACTTTTTACGTGCATTTTTTATAAATTGCTTTACAATGACTGATTGAAAGGAAAATGCTTTTTTTTATTCAGTACCTTTTTAACAATCTCGAGTATAAAAAAATTCTACACAATCTGAACTTTTACTCAATTACTTGGGGCAAATTCAGCTCGAAGAGAAGGTCAACATGTCGACGAATTAACTATTTCTCACAAAATGACAGCGAGTTAAATGAAAGCTATAAAAACGAGATTTGTAAAGGACTTCTAAACGGATATTACAAGATAAAAGAAATTTTTTTATAGGTAATATAGTTGAAGCTTTTGAATAAGAAACCCTTCAACTCAATAATGATATCCAAGAGATTGTTTAATTATCGCTTGTATATTAGATCAAAAGTTGGTGACATTTAAAGTAAAGAGTTATTGCTTTGATATTTGATCACTCGACAAAAAAATTGTGCAACGATAGAAAAAAATAAAAATAAAAGACTACACATGAGCTTTAAAACACCGCTTTCAGTTTCAATCGACTGATTTACTTGAATTCTAATAGTGCTTTTAGAATTTATGGAAAGTTTCAAATTTTTGTGGTAAAAAAAGGGTGATAAAAACTCATGAAAAATTTTCTGAAATGTAAAACTCCAATAAAAACTTGAAAAATAAAAATACAAAACATCATAAAGTTCGTAATTTTGCAAAGAAATTTCTAATTTACAATGTTTCCATGAATTTTTATAATAAAATAACCATTCAGTGTTACACAAAAAGCCTTTCTGTTAGTAAAAATAAAAACGGGTGATGACGTTACATAAAGAACAAAGAAATACTACAAGAGTAATAAATGAGAATTTTTTTCAAGACAAACATGCTACCGTACGCTTCATTAAATAGACAAATATGCAACTCTATGCTTAAATGCATTGGCATTGTTCTTTTTCTAGATGAGAAAGACAACAAAGGATACTAACGTGAATTGCTATCATTTAAATTCTCTATTATTTATTTTTTTAAACTTAGGATTTTTCTCACGAAATGAAAGAAAAAAAAATTGAAAATGAAGATAAGAATACAAGCTCTCAGAACATTCGAGTAGGATTTTCTTTCACTCGACGAGCAATAAGCTAGTGCAATCCGACGATTATCTCCAGGTTTCGCCTTGACTCTCTTGCAGTTTCTTTTTTCTTTTTTGCTTCATTTTCTTTCTCTTTATCTGTGTCTTTTCAAGGTATGTTTCTCTTAGAGAGGAAGACCAGTAGTAGTAACTTGGAACACTGATGTATGATATCACCTGAGAGAATCTTACAACTCGTCTGCTGTTGAAAAGAATTACAGTCTAAATTATTTACTCTGAGAAAATGCTTTTTCAGTTTACTTTACTTATTTATTTAATCAATTTAGTTGGATATTAATGAATAGAGTTTTACGGGTTTGATTGGCGATAATGGTGGTTGAAGATACCGAAGAATCTTCGTACTGCATGACCTATTTCGTGGAATACCCATTTGATGTAATCAGCCATTCCATAATTGGTTTTTGAAAAAAAATACTGCGAATTTAGCGGTGCTTTTTCATTTGGGGTTAAGGTTAACCTGAATGTTGTGGTGATGAGAAGTTATTTAAGTATTTAAACTTTCTGTGAGATCGTCAGTTTTTATGGTAACGTTTTATTCTAACTTTTATATGCGAAGATTAATCATAAAGTAAAAATAAAAATTTATCAAGTAGTTTTTTTTATTTAATATTTTTATTTATTTAAAAACTTATCTTGATCACTGCAATACAGATGAAGTCTTAAGGAAATAAAAAATTGATAAAAAAAATTTTTTTTATCAATCTCAAATTAAAACACGGTTTCAATGATATTTCAGTGCTTTTTCATTCAATTTTTTTATTCAATTGAAATAAATATGATATAATTTCTCCACCAATCATAAAAGAAATAATAAAATGGGCAATAAATGGTAGTCGATAAAATTTCGTTGTGCGTCGAAAAAATTGAGTATTAAAAATGTCGTGGATTTACTGATTTATTTGCGGATAATTTCTGCAACTGATTGTTAGATATTTTTTATTACAATTAATACAATGAAATATAATATTGATTTCATTTCTTTTGATGCAATAAATTATATTAAATCAAAAGAAATGAAATCATGTTTTTACTTGATATAGAATTTAAGCTTCCAATTAATGAAATTAAATAGATATCTTGAAATTTTCTAATCAATACATTTATTTACCTTCAATAAACTTATACTTTAATGCGATATAAAGTTTAATTACATTAACATAAGTTTATTTAATTCACGTATTGTATAAAACATTTTCTCTCGAGAAATTTTGCTTAAATTTTTCCACGAATTAATTTTATAAGTAAATGCAAGCTCAAAGTACACTTTGATGTTGATAAGTACAATTAAGTACAATTAAAATAATGGTTTTTATCACAAGTTTCCTCTTTTTAAATCTTTTTACCATATTTTCATTAATCAGATATTTAAATACAACATTTTTAATTTTGAGAGAGTATTAAAAAATGTGTAAATAAATTCAACAATTTATTTTAAGATAATATACATCATCAACTAGTTTTTCTATAATAGAAAATATTTCTTCCTAAAATTCCATAGTAAAATTCAGTGTAGTAATAATCAACCCTATTGCTGTTAATTGGTCCTTCATCAAGGCACTATTGTATCGAAACAATTTCTCACAGGAGGAGAACACAATATGCAAAAATGAAAGTGCAATTTTTAGACAACAAAATATCATGTTGGCAAGTATTATCAAATTTTCCAATCACAAGAGTATACCTGGTTCAAGCGATAATTTTAACTTATGAGTGTAAAAATGTCAAAAATTAAATCGAATAAAATTAGCATTTTATAATAAGTTTGCTTGGATATTGGCGTAAAAATAAGTTATAATTATAGATATGTATATTATATCCCATAAAGGAAAAACTATAAAAGTTGAATATTCCAAACTATTACTCAAGTCTGGTTAAACTTTATATTATCCTGGCATGTACTCACTGTGCTAATGCTGGTGGTTACCCGCTGGTGGTTGTCACTCGCACATGGCTTGTTGTCAAGCAAAGCGTACAAGGCCAACCAAGTTAATGTTAAATCCAGTCAAACAACAAAGAGTGTATTCATTCAAAATTATTCTTATCAATTTTTCTCCTGTCATTAATGATAATCTCAATGGACCATGAGGATCAATTGTAAACAAGCCTATAAATAAATTCCATAAAATTAACATTTTAGTTATTTATTTAACAAAGAATGTATATATGAAAAAAAACTAATCAAAAGTGACTTCAAAGTATCTTTTGATCATTACAAAAATAGATTCTTTGTATGTTTTGTTTTTATAATAAATGATCGTGCAAAAAATGTATATAAATATAATTATGAAATAGTAGATAATTTTAGTTTGTTACTAATTAAATTATCATCACAGCAATGTAAATTTATCATTATTTATAATTTAGTTTAATCTCTTTTTTGCTAATTTTAGTAATATTCCATTTTCATTTCAGTTAGTAACTTCTACAGCTATAATAAGCTTAATAATTATATTCAAAAAGATAAATTTATTATGTAATGAGAGTTCCAAGTAAAATTTTTTTAAATATAAAAAATATTATCATGATATTAATAAAAATTATAATAATTATGCCAAAATGGTAGCTTCATAATTTCTGTTCAATTGATAACTTCACTTTTTACCAAGGTTCATGATCTAATGCAGTATAAAAAAAAGCAGGAATAAGCTCATCATTTGAAAGAACGTTTTAGAAAAATAGGGCTTGTTTTTGATAACCTTAACCTTGGAATATATTGTTGCTTTCATAATTTAGAACAATTTTTCATCACATAATAATTTTTCAACATATTTATTAAAGACAAATAACATCCAAGTAAGAATAATATTTGAAAGCTTATATTAAATTATATGTTGATATTATTGTTAATTAAATTAAAAAGTTATTCCCTTCTGAGATGAACTCACTTCCTGCATAATTACCAAAATTACTTAAATTCTAGTTCTATTTATATTCATTTTAATATATTAAATTCCACACAAAGTTCTTCAAATCAATATGTTAAGCTATACCTGTGTATTCTTCTGAAAAAATATTCAATAGCATCATTTACATCTCAATAATAAATAATTTATTACATACAATTACAAAATATTTGAAGATAAAATAATAAAAGTTAAATATTGGGAAATAGATAAAAAAAACTTCACGTGATGTTTCCAAGATCATGGTTAAAACGTTGCTGTGTTTCATTGGTTTGACAAGCCTTTGTTGTTGACAACATCACCGGTCTTCCCTGTACACTTGTCATGGCAGGATTCCTTTCCTGTGTTTCTCTCATAGCTTCAGTCGTACACCTTCGACTATCTCCAGTTGCTTTGCTCATATTTCCTGGTACATTGCTAATCACTTCCGTCAGTTGTTGCATGGTCAAAGCCATTCGTCGTGTCTGCTCGAAAACAACGACTGATTACAATTTGTGAGACAAATGTGCATTTTGCACTTGGTTAGTCATTAAATCATTCATTTATACTGATTTGTACGTATTTTATTTCTTGCTTTGACTATTGGACTATATACACTGTCATCATTCATTTGTATAAAATATTTAATTTCAACATGCATCTGAATTATAAAATTTATACATGAGTTGATTATTCAACGCGTTTTACTACTATATTTCATAGCATTCAGCTCATTTAGGAAAATCAAGGATGAAATGTGATTAATTCTGCTACGCCAAGCACATGTATTATATGCTGCTAAAGTTTAATCACAATTTGAATCTGTAAAAGTCTATTCAAATTCAACAAGAAAATTAGAAGATTAATGAGAGATAGTTCAATGCACTTTCACTACAAGTGTTAAATCTTCCAGAAATACTTTGGGTTATTTTACGAGAAAATTCGATACATAAAAGAACTTTTTTCGATTATAAATATTATATAAAGATCTGCATATTCTACAACAGTTTTCAGTATTCCATTTATTAATTTATTAAACGATATAACTTCGTTTTGAAAAAAGAATTTTAATTTATAGTTATAAATTATTTTGCAAACTCCTTTGATTATTTAATTCCCATATAAAATTAGATTAATATTATATAAACTGTATTTTACAAAATATACTAAATTTTAAGAAAAAGGTAATATCAGTAATTCCTTTGCAATTTATATTTCATATTGAATGAATATGTAAGAGAATTTTAAATATGCAAAATTTAAGTGACCACAAATTTGATAATAAACTATATGTGAAGCATGGTATAGTTCAATTTTTCATCACAGTTGTTGACGTTATTTTGTTCCATCACCTGATGGATAATAGAAGAGGTATTAGTTTCAATGGAACAATGACTCTGACGGTTGATGGAATTTTAATCAAAGGACAGGATTACCAGGAATTTGAAAGCCTGCTTTGGTGAGACTTCAGGATGTCCATCTGTTTGCAATGTCAAATAAACAGTCAAGTCAAACAACCAAATGATCTTGTCGGCAACTAGACCGAGAGAATTAAAACTTTATTTGAATCTATGTTCTATAATTATCTTCTATTGCTGTACTTTCATTTATTTAATTTTTTATTATTTTATTTTCAATTTTAGTTCAAAATTGTTGAAATAGTTTAATTCATTGTTAAAAATAGAATACGTTATAAAGTAAACTTTTCTTTTTTTAAAGAGAAAATTAAAAAAATGCTAGAAATACTTGAAATGAGACCTTTAGTCTGTCTTTGCGAGCTGAGTAGAAAACCCAAAGAATGTAAGTCATCATTACGATAGTAGGTATGCAAATCCCAGCGATTGTTGAAGTATCGCGAAGCAGCACGTGATGTAGAATCAACAACGTGACTGCCAAGACTGCACCAACAACAACGTAACGTCCTGTATGATGATGATCACCCTGTGCAAGTGTAAAATAAATCAATGTAAAATAACAGTAATTGAACGATGTTGATTATTTCACAATTACTTTTTATACTTAACTATTTTTTTGTCATTTTTTATACGATATTTCTTTTTTCAATAACGTATTTTACAAAGAAACCATTTTGGTTATTACAACATAAAAGATGTTAATCATTTGAAAAATATAACAAGTAAACTCATAAACCAAAACTGAAATAATTTTCCAAGTTTAATGTTTATTTCTTTTGGAATAACTTCTGTATTCAATGTTAAAAAAATACCAAACAAACTTATATAAACCTTTGAATATATTCTACAAACTTCTGATATTTCATCGCAACAACTATGGTAATGTTAAAAATTTTATCAAAGTATTTTCTGACTTTGTGTGAATTGTTTTTAGACGGCAAAAGTATTAAGTTTCTAAAAGTGTTGATATGTATATGTAGTACACCATAATCTTATCAAATTTTCACTGTTTCATTTTCATAGTGTAATAGAAGCATCGATCAGGAAAGCAGTTATCATAAATTATCTATGCATTGAAAATGTGTGTAGTCGTAAACGAGACTCATGGGAAAATCAATTGCGACAGGTCGTCCAATTACATTTCGCTTGTTTGCAAATAATAATCAGTGTACATGTGTAGAAAATTTGCACAGTAGATGACATCTTTTGAATTGTTTTCATATATATTTAATTTTTATGTATTATTCATGAAATGTGTCACTATATTACTGTTGTCAGTGAAATTCGAATAATTAAATGATATTTCTATGTAGCAGGAAATTTTTATATATCAATTGTTTAATCGATCATAATGATTAACTCAAACTTGGTATCGAAAATTAATTATATTATTTTGATTAGTAATTTTTTATTTTAATTGAATTGAATGACATTAAAGATGTTATTGAAAACAATTATTTTTCAATATCACTAGTGATTGAAAATGATTTTATCTATGCATAGAAAAATGCAGATATAAAAGATAAATGATCAACAGAGAACTAGAAAGTCCATTATTATTTTGAATTTTAATAGACACATTTAAATTTTTTTATTTTTCAACGTTATTGTTTTATCATTTGAATTAAATGAATTTTGTAGTAAATAGAAATGAATGAATCAACATTTCTTCAGAGTAAAAAAACAATTAAATTTCTCCTTTGAAGAATAAAATAATAATAATAATATTAAAAGAAACTTCTTGACTTCATCTCAAATATTTTGAAGAAAATCTGTACTAATCAAAATTTCATTTAAATTTCTATTTTAATAAAAGGAAATAGTAAATTTACGATTAGTTGAAACTTTTCAATTTTCTTCTACCGCAGTAATTTAATTAAATACACTACTTTGTTAAAACAATAGACTTATCATTAATTGAAGTTTTCCGAGCGATTTTGAATACTCTTTAAAATTACTTAGTCTCAAGATTATTTTTATTTACCATTCAAATTGAATAAAACTTTTGTTCCACTTCTTACATTGTAATACTTTTAATAATCCACTATTATTTTTCATAGCATTACTGATAAGATTATCATGTTGGAGTAAAAAATAATGAATTAAAAATCTTCTAGAACATTGTTTCTCATCAAAAACCGGAATAAAGTGTAAGTAGACTGGAAATATTCCTAGTTTTTCTTTTATACTTAAAGAATTTAATGTTGTGCAAGAGAAGGTGTCATTAATAAAACGGTGAATACTCACTGGGGGTGTAAGAGGTTGTAGGGTGTCTTGGGATGAGGTACCAGATAACGGCATGATTATTTATGACAGTGTGTATAGAGTAATCAATCAAAATCACCAAAACTTCCTTTATAAGTTTGTATACACCTCTAGATGTTGAACACATACACGTAAGCTGAATTTAGTAATAGCTTGAGGAAAATGTAAAGTTTAAAATGATATATTCAACAACAGCTTTGAAGAGGGATAAGTGAAACTTTGTGCTACCTTATGAAAAGTTTGCAATTAGACGATGATGCTCATCTGCAGCTGGTATCTTACTGATGAGTTTTCAGTATAAATGTTAAACAGCTAGAAGAAACATTCAAGGATTTACGGTGGGCACCATGTAAACCACTGCAGTCGTCTGAAATAATAAACGGAAAAGTATGTACAAGCAGAAGGAAGAGAGAGTAAAAAATATTCGAGTTGCTTCCATCTATTTTATGAGTTTCCGGATATATTTGGGAACGATCGTTAAATTTCATTGAAAAATTTTTATATCTCCGTATGTTTATTTATAAACAAATACGACATTTTTACTGATTTTTATTCTTTCTTTTAATTCGATCATGAACGAAATGGAAAATTTTTATTTTTTTCATAATGAAAAACTGTAAGCTTTATAAATGGTTTAATGTGAATAGCAGTTAATTTCATAATATAAAACAATATATTTTATTTTATTTCATATCGCATATTCTGTAAAATATTTACTCCAAAAAATAAATCAAAATTTTTTTACTGTTGATTGCGAAAAAATGTATTTTCCTGAATTCTAAAATATGCTGTAACATTGGATTGCATGAATTTTATGGCTCGAGTAAACTAGGAGAAGAAGGCATTGAGTTGAAAAAAAAGAAAAAAAATTTATGTCAAATCCAATACAACGAAATCCATGAATGATAAAAAAAATCAAATATTCTGGATAATATAAATGGAAATCACTAACAAAGTTTATGCAAAGTATGTTGGAGATTAAAATAAATAAAAAGACAAACTGCTTTTTTTAATTACGATATTTATACATTATCAATAATAATTTACGTAAAGTATTAATAATGTATTTTATGTGACTTTTTAAAATTTACACGAATACAGTAAATCTGTAAATAAACCATTCATTTCCGATGATTCGTGTGGGTGCAAATATGGATACAAAATAGCATATATAAACAACAGATGGAAATCATGTATATGTAGGGTACAATCTCCGTAAAATCCAATTGATGATTACATTCCTGAAATGCCATCTTAGCTACTCATGTTCTATTCTCTACAGTCTTGTCCTTCTGCTTGTCATCTTTAGAATATTAATTCTGCTTCATCCTGAACATAGAACAGACCATGAATGTAAATCTTTTCTAGTTGTTTAAATTTTATATAAAAAAAATTAATAATAATATTTTATTTAATTTATTAAATGGATGACTTTTAAAATCAAAACAGTCTGCTTGTATCGTATTATTACACACAAATTAGAGTGATCTTTTTTTTTTCAAATAATGATTCAATGAATAAGTAATTAATAATTATCTTAATCATGATAACGAATTTAATGATACTCAAATTATGTTGTTGAATTACTTTGTTATTTTGGAGCAGTTAATTCTCGTTAGACGAAGCATAGATTATCAAAATCACACGCCTCATCATTATCAGGAAATTTCTCTTCCATTATATTTAAAGGACATGGAACGCCTTCAGGACATCCAGGAATAGTTACAATACGTTCTTGGTGCATAAACAGAATACTTTGCCCACTTGATTCACAGTTGTAAGATACGAAAGCAATATTTGATGCAAATGCATCAATAAGACTAGCTCGCCATAATCTATCTCTTGATGATTCAAATGAATCATGATAAAATGTTTTATTGTCATTATATATTCCCAAAAACGTTAACGCTTTTAATACAGCTTCTGAGTGAGTAAAAGAGGCCATTGTTCTGAAGGTATCATTTGATCTGGAATGTAATTATTGATATAACATAAGATTAAAAAATTTATATTTGAAAAAAGTAGAGTAAAATGAGTTATGCTAGACATACCTGAAAAATTGAAACATGTCAACCATAACTGGACATACTTGCTGCGCTGTTAGTGGGTATACATATCCATCAGTGTAAAAGTATCTTAGGTCTTCAGAGAATTCCATAATTTCAAGATCTTCTGAAGTTAGAAGTGGACACCAGGGAGCTGTTACTTGTTCATCCCAAGCAACTTCAAAGAGACACATTGAATACATAGCGTTCACATCATCTGATTACAGAAATGAAACATTTCAGACAAATTGTATGTGGATATAATTTCAAGTAAATTACAATTTCTAAAATTTTTTTAATTATTTTTACTACTATTAAAAACTATTGAAAAATAGATAAAACTATAAATAAATGAATGTATTGCATTAAAATTTGATACAACATTTGATATTTTTTAATTATATTATCGTTTCATACGAAATTTATTTTGAACCTTTTTCTTACTTTATCAAATTACTAACTGATCTATACTTCTTTAAAAGAAAGTATCAATTAGCAATTCAATAGAGCCGGCAAAAGTAAAAGCACTTTGAGTAGTGTAAAAAAAGTAGATGATAAAAGTTTTTAATTCTTGTTACTACTCTCTTACCAAAAGTAACTCTAAATCCTAGTCGTTCAGTGAAATCTATCAGCATTGATAGTACTACTTCACCAGCCTTGAATTTTTCATACTCTACATAGGTTTCGGGGTTCTGTTCTACTTCTTTTATCCATCTATCACACACTTCATAGAACTAAAAAATAAAAAAAAAATTCAAGATAAATATTAAAATTTTGTTGTTTTATCATTAATTAAAAAAACTCACATTGAGTACTGGATCTTTATCTCGAGGTTCAGGAAATTCAACTTCATTACTTTGTTGCTCACCAAATAGACCAATCGTAAATTGTCTTCCGCTTTCCCGTGTTCGTTGAGTATTAGTGGTTCGAAACTAATCAACCAAATTAATGTATTTATATAGAAACTAATTATTCATTAATGTACAAAAATAGTTTATGTGACATTGATCGTTTAATAATTACTTGATAAATGGTATTATCATATTCTTCTGGCATCAAGTCAGGAAATCTTGACTGAAATCGTTTTCCCAATCCAACATGTTCTCTCTGACCCTCTTCAACCAAAAGCATATTATCCTCTATAGGAATTTTAACGAATTTCCAATCAGCTAAATCTTGTAATTGTTTTTCATTCAAGTAACATGATGAACTCTCTTCATTGCAGTAGTTGAGAATTTTTTGTTGTAGAATTGGAAGTCTGTCCATTACTACAAGAACCTCTGGATCTGGTAATCGTGTTCCATGTCTGATGAACAAGAAAATTTTTTCAGCTTTGCAACCTTTTAGAAAATAAAATTAAATAAATAAATTTTTTAAACATTCATTTAATTTTTGACTCATTAGTGTATTAATATATTAATAATTAATATTTCACCTGGTAATATTATTTCACTGTCATTATAATTCGCAACATATCTATAAGGCTCTGATAAAGCAAATCTACACTTATCATTATAAGGATTTTCCATACAATCAATATATTCAGATGGATTTATTTCTGAATTACTTGAATAAGCAAATGAAATAATCACCAATAATTTTAACCACATATTAGTTACAATGCTTGTAGGCATCATTGTTAAAAATTGGTTAAACTTTAGTGTATTTCAACTAATTATTCTAGTTAACTTATTAAAAATTGTTTATGTTACGCAAAAATGCATGATAACAACTAGAACTAATTTAAAAAGTTATCGTTTTTATATATCTCAATCGGATAATATAATTGTTGAATAATTATTATTGTGTACATTAAATTTTATAAAGCATTAGACTCTTTTTTCCTGTAGTCGTTTATCAACAAACTAATTATCCATGACGTTCCATTCATATAATTGTGAAAAATAAGTAAAACAACGAATGATTTTGTATAATTCGGATTATAATCGATATTTGCAAGATTAATTATTGTAATAATTTTTTCATGTAAAATATTACGTACTATAATTTATTACTTATTTTATTGATTATTTACTACATTTGACTTTCGAATGCTCAGATTTACACAAGTATGTAATTAAAGTATTATCTGTAAATAGCAAGTGGAACATGTGTAGATGCTGAGTATCATTTCTATAAAGCCTGATGGATAATAATGTGAATTCCTCAAATTCTATCTTAACTGCTTGTATTTCAACCACTATCATTCTGCTCTATTTATCATTTCATGAATGTCAATTTTGTATCTTCATTATGACAAATGTGAAATACTGATTATTTAAAGGAAAAATAGCATTTTAAATTGTTATAATAGCAAGTGATAAAGCACCAATTAAATAACTTTTTATCTACTCATCCTTATGCAAAAATAATTCCTAATTTGTTTGTGAATAAAAAATGAGTTATTTTCATAACAGAATATTTATTAAAATTTTTTTTCTTTATCATTGTTTATAAATCATTACCACATCTAAACGTTATGGTTATCATCAAATGTTCGAGTCTAACACATGTAAAGTGCTCGAAACTAATACAGCTAGTTAACGTATATTACCAAGAAGGAAACTTGCTTACTTAATTAATAGAATGTTACATCAAAATTTTACTTAATAAGCAGTTAAGTACGAATATCAAATCTCATTAAATACTATTATTTATTTAATATCTTGTAACATATGATCATCATGAACACATTAAATATAAACCTAGTTACTTCTATTTGGATATTAGATCAGTTAAATTATTACAATACATTAAATATATTTATTTCATCTTTACTTGATAAAGCTTGAAAACAGTAGAGTATTCCGTTACATTACAATATAAAATTTTTTTGGTGTTTCTGATTTTTTTACAATAATTTATAAAATGTATGGTCGTATCGAAAATAGTAATTTATTTTTCAAGTTTAATTATAATTCTAAACCTGAAAAGAGCTCATGTATCAATCACTAATTAATTTCATGAAGAACAGATGTCTTCAAAATTGCACTCTTCTTTTTTATCAGGATACATTTCTTCCATTGTATTCAAGGGACATGGAACATTCTTTGGACATCCAGGAAGATTCACAATACGTTCTTGATGCATTACAAGAATACTTGGCCCATTAGACTTGCAATTATAGGAAATGAAAGCCATGTTTGTTGCAAATGCATCAATGAGACTCGTTCGCCACTGTCTATTTTTAGACGTTCTGAATGAACTCTGTAGCAATGGTTCTGCATCCTTCGCAAGTCCCAATATACTTAAAACTTTCAGTAAAGTGCCAGAGTGAGTGAAATAAGCAGATATTTTTAATTCATCATTCGATCTAGTAAATTATATAGTATATTTATTGAATTTGTTGATATTAATGAACAACAAGTAGAATAAGTTTATCAAACTTACTTGAAAAAATCGAACATATCTCTTAAGGCTGGACACGCTTGTTCACTCGTCAATGCAAATCCATATCCATCTATCCAGTAATATTTCAAATCATCAACAAATTCCATAACTTCAAAAGCTTCTGGAGATAAAATATGACACCACGGTGATTTAGTTTGTTCATTCCAAGCCGTTTCGAATGAACACATGGATCTCATCAATTTAATATCATCTGATTGGATGAGAATATTGAAAACATAAATTCACACGATTGGTTCGACAGATTGATCTATAAAAAATCATTCAAATATTCACATTTTTCTTACCAAAGTCGACGTTAAAACCCAAACGCTGTGACATATTTTCTAACATTGTTTTCATTGTGGCACTTTGTTTAAATTCCTCAAGTTCTCGTAAAGCTTGAGGATTTTTTTTTACATTCTTCAACCATTTATCACATGCTTTGTAAAACTAGTAAATAAAATGAAATTAAAATATGAATAATTTATTGTTCGATTGTACATTTAAAAACTCACTCGAAGTATTGGATCTTTTTCTTCTGGCTCAGGAAAGTAAATTTGATCACTTTGACGTTTTCCAAATAATCCAATAGTAAAATATTTAGCACTTTGATTTGTTCTTTGACTAGCAGTAAATTTAAACTAATAAATCCATATAAAAGTATTTATAAATACAAATTTGAAATCAAATAACACTGTATTTTTATAAATAGATAAATAATTATACCTTATATGTTGAATTTTTATATTTTTCTGGTAATAATTTAGGAAATCTTGATTGATAACGTTCTGCCAATCCAATCAATTCATTTTTTCCTTCATTTGCTAAGATCATCGCTTGATCTTCTTGTATATTTAAGTTCCAATCAATTAGATTTTTCAATTGTTTCTCATTTAAAAAACATTCTTTAAATTTACAATTGTCTAGTATTTTTTGTTTTAGTGCAGGGAGTTTATTATTGATTTCTTCAATAATTTTTTTACTTGGGAAACGTGTTCCATGCCTTATAAGAAACCATATTTTTTGAGCTTCACAATCTGTCGAAAAAAATTATAATATTAAGTTATTAAGAATTAATTTATAAATAAAAAAATGAATCATTTACCTGGAATTGATATCTCAGTATCATTGTAATTAGCTATATATCTGTAAGGCACAATCGTAGCAAATTTACATTTAAAATTGTCAGGATTATCTATGCAGTTAATACTTTCTAAAGTTACTACAAATGATTTATTTACAAAGAAATATAAAACTGTAAATAATAACAAATAGTTCATTATGATATTTAATTTTTACAGTCTAATTTGTTTGTTGATCATTGAACATATACAAATATATGATTCGCAAAAAATGAATTATACACGTTTTTTTGTCATATGAAAGATGTCATTCGTAGTAAATATCAGTATTAAAATTGCACACAACTATGATGAAAAAAAATGTTTTAATTAATATTTGAGTAGTCTAAATGTGATATGTATATAAACAAACTTTTCATAAAAAGTATCATTATAGCAACCATACTTTCGATGTTTCGGAGCATGACATGATGGAAATCTGCGCTTGCGTTTGACGAAAAGAACCGAAGATAATCGAGGCAATCCGAAAATTCGCATATCAAGAGTTTGGTTATATTTTACATTAAATAACAATGTTAAATTCTAAATAAATTGTTGAATAAATAAAATCAAATAACAAACTAAGCTTACATATTCAACTATTTTCTTAAATGATTATTGAAAAGATTTGTTCATTGTTAAAGATAATGTTCTACGCTCCTTAATAATTATTTGTGGAAATGTTAAAGCGTTTAATATCAAAATTGTCAACAAAATTGAATTAAACTATATTTTTGATATTTCTCATACATAATTGATATTAAAATGAATGGTCCATTAAAAAAAGTTGAATTACAGGCAGACGTCTACATGACATGCTTTCAGCATGCATTATCAACAGAAAATTTTGAAGTTATGGGATTACTTATTGGTAATGTAAGTGTTTACAATGTTTTTAAATAAGCAGTTGTTAATTTTATTTGCATATATTTAGCTCGAAGATGGAATTGCTAGAATATCAGCAGTTATAATACTTCGTCGTTTGGATAAAAAAAAAGACAGGGTTGAAATTTCATCAGAACAGCTGTTAAAAGCTGCAGCTGAAGCTGAACGACTTGCTGCTGAACTGAAACGACCTATGAGAGTTCTTGGGTGGTATCATTCTCATCCTCATATCACTGTTTTTCCATCACATGTTGGTGGGTATTTAAATTATTTATTGAACATTTAAATGATGTAAAAGTTGTATATATTGGTTACCTAGTAATTTAATATAAATTTAGCTTGAATTGATGTCAATACATGCAATATTAAAAACAAATGATTTTAGTATTTTTGACACAAGTATCAAATACGTAAAAATTAATAATTTTCTAATCGTTTTTAACATAAACTATTAATATTCAGATGTCAGAACACAAGATGCTTATCAAATGATGGATCCTGGCTTTGTGGGACTTATATTTTCTGTCTTTTCGGAGTGTAAAGAAACAAAAGTAAGATATCAATTATAGAATTTACAAGTGTCTAATACATCAAAATAAATTAAAACGAAAATTTACGTCATTTATGTTGGATAGGGTCAAGAAAGTGTTTTGATTTGCTTCCAATCTCGTAATGGCGATGTTATAGAAATTCCTTTGGAAATCGTCAGGACTGATAAGATAGCAGAAACATGTCTATCTGTAAGTTACTTATCAATTATCAATTTGAATGAAATATTAACAAATTATATTTATAATTTAGACGATGAAGGAGCTTCCTAGAATTCTTATTCAAGAGGAAGAAGAAGTTGCAGAACCTTGTCAAAATAATTCCAATATTTTCGCATACATTCATAATCATGCAGTGCGCACACGCGCGCTTGTTCATATAGGTGATATTATTGTAAAACCGTTGATAAAAATATTTGAGCAGCGACTAGAAACGGATAAAATTCGTAAAAGTTACTGGCAACAACAAATATTAGAATTAAAAAAAGAACTGGCAGAGACAAATCAGTATATTCTTCAAGCTGAAAATCGAAGTGATTAAAAAGGTATTTTTTATTAGATAATTAGAAATCTATTCTTACGGTTAAGAAAAAGATTTTATATAAAAATGAAAAGAATAAATGATTAATATTGAAATTATTATTGAGTTGAAATAAAGAAACAAGATGCGTTTTAAAGAGAGAAAAAAGTATATTATATTTATGGTATTATCAGAAAGCATTTTGTAGAGATCCAAGATTTTATAGACTGTAACAAAGATATATGTAATTATTTATTGAACACGAATTAATAAATAGTTAATTGCATATAACCAATACCATTGTTGTAAGACAATTTAACAATAATAAATATAATTATATTATAGTCTTGTATAATCTTCACATGTATGCTTTTTCCACATTTATTTTTGTTCATTTTTGTCATATTTTTCAACATACAATATACATATCTCGTAAATACGCCAAAATAAAGCAAGTGAAGATGATAAAATTGATATTTTTTGATGAAAACAATTTTTTTATGATTATTTGAATGATTGAACTATTTACTATTGATTTTTCTTTGTATATGTATAATTTTAGCATTGAAAAATGTAGCATCAAGATGTTTATGTACACATTTTTACATTTTTATAGTTTCTTTATCATTAATAGAAACATCATGATTTTTTAATATTAATGAGAATATATGTGTGAAGAGTAAGTACTTAAATCTAATTGTTAATAAGGAAAATTGATTTAATCATTTTCCAGGAGTATAACAAGAAGTGCAATATGACTAGTATATCTTTATCATTTGTTTCTTTTATTTTTATCAAGACAAAATTAAAATAACATTGAATTATTCGATCAAGATTTTTTAAAGTATATTTATATATAACATGTAATACTCTCATTGAATACTCCGTTAGCATTTAAATCATTTTCAATTTTTTTTTGTATTTCTATATTTATACTTACAAGACGAACTTTTAAATTAAGGCAAACAATTAGTTAACAAAGAGAACAATGGAGTAAGAATGATGAAATAAAATTTAATGACTATTTTCAATAGAACGATTGGAGTAATCAATCGTTCACGTCAACGTAAGTCGTCAAACAATTACATCTCATTTATATACAAAGGTAATAATAACAATAGCAATGATAATGACACTAACATTGACAACAGTAATAATAATTTCAAGAAATTTGTTGAATTATTCTTTACTTAATAATAGAGTTGT